>NC_142868.1:123147500-124397500 GCF_051225735.1 Oryctolagus cuniculus
GTTGTGGTGTGGCAGGTTAAACTGCCACCTGCAGCACCAGCATCACCTATCAGAGCACCAGTTTGAGTCCCGGCTGCTCCACTTCAGATCTGTCTCCTGCTAATGGACCTGGGAAGGCAGCAGAAGGTGGTCCAAGTGCTTAGGCTTCTGCAACCATGTGAGAAAACAGGATGGAGTTCTGGGCTCCTGGATTCAGCCTGGACCAGCTATAGCCTTTGTGGCTTCTGTGCCCTTTGGGGAGTGAACGGACAAACAGAAGATCTCTCTCTCTCTCTCTCAACCTCTGCCTTGCTCTCTGTTGCTCTGCTTTTCAATAAATAAAATAAATCTTTAAGAAAGTAGGTTCATGGAACTTTCTTTGGAGGAGTCTTTCTCTTTCCTGGCTCTCTGGAGACAAAAATCCACAGAGGACCCTTTTTTTCTTATTATATTTTATGACAAGTCCTTTAAAATGCAATACTACTTGTAAATAGAATTGCATTTGGATTTGAAGATTAGGCCTGTATCTTTAGCAGATATATAGTTTGAAGGTATTGCCCCCATTCCATAGATTTCTTTTCTACCCTATTGATTCATTGTTTCCTCTGTGGTGCAGAGGTTTTTAGATTGATGCAATCCCACTTTGTTTTTTTGCTTATGCTTTTGGTGTTATGTCCAAGAATCAATGCCAAGGCCAATGTCATGAAGCCTTCCCTCTATGCTTTCTAACAGGATTTTTATAATTTTTGATCTTACATTTAAATTCTTAATCTATTTTGAGTTGATATTTCTGCATAATGTAAGATAAGGGTCTAATTTTTCTTACAACTCAATAGCAAAACCCCAAATAACCAAATTAAAAAATAGGCAAATGACTTGGATAGACATTTCTCCAAAGAGATGGCCAATGTCCAATAGTTACATGAAAAGGTACTCAACATCACTAATCGTCAGGGAAATGCAAATCAAAACCATAATGTGATGTAACCTCACACCTGTTAGGAGGGCTATTATAAAAAATAAAAATAATGACAAGCATTGATATGGATGTGGAGAAAAGGAAACTCTTACATTATGGTGATGGGAATATAAAATAGTGTAGCCACTGTGCAAAAAGTATGATGAGTCATCAAAATATTAATGATGGAACTACTATACAGGCATGATCTTAGTAATTCCCCTTCTGGGCACATCCACAGGAAATGACACCAGGATCTCGAGGAGCTATACCTCCATTCCTAGTTTCACTACAGCATACTTCATAACAGCCAAGTTGTGGAAATGCCCTAAATGTCCATCAACAGATGAATGGATAAACAAAATGTGACATATAGGATATTATTCACCCTTAAAAAGAGCAGAGTCTATCATATGTGACAGTACAGATGAACCTGGAGGGCATTAAAGTAACTAAAATAAGCTAGTCACAGAAGGACAATGCTGAATGATTCCACTTACATGAGGTGCCTAAAATAGCCAAACACATAGAAACAGAGAAGAAAGGTGGTTACTGGTGGCTGGGGACAAGGTAAAACAGGGTGTTGTTCAATGGGTATAAAGTTTAAGTTATACAAGATGAATAGGTTCTAGAGATCTGTCACACAGCATGTGCACTTAAAAAAATTTTTTTGACAGGCAGAGTTAGACAGTGAGAGAGAGAGAGAGTCACAGAGAAAGGTCTTCCTTTTTCCGTTGGTTCACCCCCCAAATGGGTGCTGCGGCCAGCATGCTGCGCTGATCTGAAGCCAGGAGCCAGGTGCCTTCTCCTGGTCTCCCATGCCGGTGCAGGGCCCAAGCACTTGGGCCATCCTCCACTGCCTTCCCAGGCCATAGCAGAGAGCTGGACTGGAAGAGGAGCAACTGGGACAGAACTGGCACCCTAACTGGGACTAGAACCCAAGGTACTGGCGCCACAGGTGGAGGATTAGCCAAGTGAGCCACAGCGCCAGCCTGTGCACTTAAAATTTTAATAGGGTAATTGTGCTTCCTTTAAAACAGCATTTCCCAACTATGACCATGAGTTTATTTTAAATATTTATTTATTCATTTGAAAGTCAGAGTTACACACACAGAGAGGAGAGGCAGAGAGAGAGAGAGGGAGGGAGGGAGGGAGGGAGGGAGGGAGAGGGAAGAGGGAAGAGGGAGAGGGAGAGGGAGAGGGAGAGAGAGATTGACCGCAATGGCTGGAGTTGTGCCAATCTGAAGCCAGGAGACAGGGGCTTCTTCCGGGTCTCCCACATGTGTACAGGGGCCCAAGCACTTGGGCCATCTTCTGCTGCTTTCCCAGGCCAGAGCAGGGAGCTGGATCAGAAGTGGAACAGCCAGGACTTGAACCACCACCCATATAGGATGCTGGCACTGCAGGTGGCTGCTTTACCCGATATGCCACAGTGCTGACTCCATGAGTTTTTTGTTTTTAAAGAAAAATATTTATAGGGGCCGGCACCGTGGCTCACTAGGCTAATCCTCTGCCTGTGGCGCCGGCGCCCCAGGTTCTAGTCCCAGTTGGGACACTAGATTCTGTCCTGGTTGCTCCTCTTCCAGTCCAGCTCTCTGCTGTGGCCCGGGAAGGCAGTGGAGGATGGCCCAGGTGCTTGGGCCCTGCACCTGCACGGGAGACCAGGAGGAAGCACCTGGCTCCTGGCTTTGGATCGGCGCAGTGCACCGGCTGTAGTGGCCATCTGGGGGGTGAACTAATGGAAAGAAGACCTATCTCTCTCTCTCTCTCTCTTACTGTATAACTCTATCTGTCAAATAAATAAAAAAATATTTATATTCACTCAATTCTTTATTGTTTCATTGATAATTGACTAATGTTTCTATAATCTTGAGGAAAAACATACCAGTGCATAGAAATGCTACAATTACTGAGATTTTACATTAATTAAACTTTTATGAGAGGTTATTAAATTCCATTTCTCCATAAAAGTTGCAAACCATTATAATCCTGGTGTTTGAATTTTCCCCCGGTTTGTACTGTGTGTATGTCTATTTGTGAGATATATGTGTGTGTGTATACATGTACACACACATATACATATATATCTACATGTATATGTATATATACACGTATATGTATGTATGTGCATACATGTGTATACATATATCTACATGCATATGTAGATATACCTATATACATGCATACGCTATATACATATATGTATGTGTATGTATGTATATGCATACATGTATATACATATATCTACATGCATATGTAGATATACCTATATACATGCATACGCTATATACATATATGTATGTGTATGTATGTATATGCATACATGTGTATACACATATCTACATGTATATGTAGATATACCTCTATACATATATACATGCATGCATTATATAAACATATATACATGCATACATGTGTATATGTATGTATATCTACATATACATGTAGATATATATGTATATGTGTGTATACATGTATACACACACATATATCTATCATTCTAGTGATACTCTCAAAGCTCTGTAAATCATGTCTGCGCATGAGCATTTCTGAAATAAAGTGAATTTGTGTTACACATGGTAATAAAAACCCCTGAGATCATCCTGCATGGCGGTACAAGGGTACTTCAAAAATCTTTGGAAAGATGTAATTAAAAGATATTGATTTTGGTACAGAATATTTTTGAAATCCACACATAGCTTTTCTTAGAATATGAATTTCCCTTGAACTTTCTGGAGACCTCCTCAGAGGTTCAGTGTTATCCTGTTGACGATCTCACCTCAAAATTCACTTTTTCAAAAGCTTCCAGGGCCTCTACATGACTAGTGCTTTCTGTTTCCAGACACTCAGTCACATCCCGACACCACATGATCTGAGAAACAGTTAGGATGACCTGCAAGAAAATGTCTTCTTTAAGAGTGGGGTGGCATCTCAGCAGAGAAGAATTCAGGAATGGAAAGTTAACAAGTGCGAGTTACTTGGGAGGGATGGCCAGCAATCACCCACTCTGTCCTCGGTTTGCCCTGATAGTCAGCGATGGCAGCTTTGCACAAGCGGCGCAGAGACGTGAACATGGCTTCTTCCACTTTACCAAGCCATTCCTCCACATTGCCTCGGGCTTTGAGGCCTTTCCCCAAACCTACCTAGAAGGTAATCAGAGCAATGATAAATTGGCTCATGTGAGATTTTGAGCTGTGTAGTCCCTGAGCTTATAAATACTGAAGTTTTAGCACAAGTACCAGAATGTTCTATGGATATTCTACTTTACAACTTTATTTATTGCCTAATTTTAATGCTTTCTCATGGAACCAACTCCTTGAAAGAATAGTTCATAAATACCACATACATTTCTTCACCTGCTTTTGTTTTCCTACTCCCTGACATCTAATTTTTTGCCCTAATACTTCACAAAACCTGTTCCCATTAAGGATACCCATGTCTCTCATCGGAAAAGCTAATGGACACTTTTCAGTCCTTTTCTTATTTATTTCTCAGACTTCCAGCCACTTGTGTGTCCAATTTGCTTTAGTCTCTTTCATCAGTTCTTCTACTCCACTTTTAAATTTTATGTTTTCCCAAGATCCTATTCTTGGTCATCCCCTTCTATTCTGCAACCAATAATGACCAAATTCTTTAGTAAGAAGATCAATTTAGGATGCAGAAAATGTTTATGAGTTCCTGCTACTCCTACAAATACACTAGTGTGTTATAATTGGACTAACACCTTGGCATTGTCCTGCATACTTCCTCTGTCTGGAATGCTTATCCTCTCATGCCCATCTTCTGACTCCTGTGTGTGTGTGTGTGTGTGTTTGTGTGTATGTGAATGTGTGTATGTTTGTGTGAGTTTGTGTGAGACTTTCAACTCTGGAGTCACTTGGATTCTTACCATCTGCTATTGCATTCACTTTGGTGTTCACCGTGAGTGATTAGCTGTGCAGATGCTGCTGCCACTAATTTGCACTTACATAGTGCCCACTGGGTACTGCTGGCAGTAATTTACAGGGTAACATCTGTCGTCATCTCTTTCATCAAGAACATTTACTAGTTTCCATTTCACTGATGAGTTTATAGGGTGGGACTTGAGTCCAGGTAGCCTGCAGCAGAACTGGTACCCTTTACTAGTCTACTATTGTGCCTCTTGTGGGGAGTTGAATAAGATATAGCTCTAGTTTTCTTACTTTGTTTCCAGAAAACAGAGCTTGTATGTCTGTTACTGCATTTACTATGGTGGTTTTAATTGTCTAAGTCCCCATAAGACTTTGAGCTCTTTGAAGGCAAGATTTCTATTTTGGTTATCCAGGATATCTCAAACGGAGTGAAAATGAGTAGGCCTCCACCCCCAACTCTAGAAGAGTTCCAAAGCTTATTTGTAAAGAATTATCAACAAAAAGCACCTCACCCTTTCTCCCTCTGGCGACAGCATGGCTAAAATATCATTGGTATAAATCTTTTCTGGTTCTCCTTCCATGCCAGGAATCTTTCCTTCAGCAGGAGGCATGACAGCAAATTCAAGTTTGGAAATGGAGTCGAAGCATTTCCGTAAGTGTGGCTGCACAGCTTGTGGGTTTCGTGTCTGGGCCAAAATCTCCAGAAGCTCATCATTTGATAAGAAGTAAAACCTGGAGGAAAGAAAATTCTGAAAATACAACTTGAAACTGAAGCTTAGCCTTAGACAGACATAAAAGAAACTATTTAGCAGCTTCTCTTCCCCATCCAATTTCTTGGCCTCTGAGTATATTGGTCCTGGGTTCCTTGGGGAGGCAACGTATCTCTAAATAGCATTGTTCTAAGGATTAGCGATGATGCATTTCAAAATCTAAATTAGTGCTTAATAATAAAAGATGGGTATTTTTTCATAAAATTATAAATTGCTAGCTCTTGTGATAGTACTGACTCAGCTGTGTGTGTGTGTTACTTGGCTTTGAGCACATGTGGTCCTGTGCTGCATAGCAGCATCTCCATGCACATGGATCACATTCACAACAGTGCTCTCACAAGATCCTACACCTGATGACACTGTTTGTGTAAATACACTCTCCAGTTACACAATGATGAGAACTGCCCAATAATGCACTTCTTAGAGAATATCCTTATTGTTAAGTCATGTGTGACTTATCGATCTCCCATAGAATCTAGACTCATCCTCTCACATACCTAGTATTCAATGCATTATGTGTTGAACAGATAATAGATGCAATAGTAGGTGCAGGAAACTTAATTTGGTTCCGTAAATGTGCGCCGGGCCATTCTCCCAACTAAAGATACATGCTATTCCCGGCAGCATGCGATACTGTGAAAAGTGGCGGAATATATGATTTTACCAATACCCCATTTCAAACTATATGAAGCTATATCCATGTGGAAATAAAAACAATATATATAATATATTCACACACATAAATATATTTTGGTACTATCATCAGCAAGACAAGTAAAGGAAATTGTGTAGATAATAGTTTACTATAGATCAAGAACCAGCCAGTTACAGCCTACGACCCACAAACCTGGCCTGCCACCTGTTTAGGTAAGTGAAGGTTTACTGTCACATAGCTATGCAGACATACTTATTGACTGAGTCTCCTTCTGTGCTACAATAGCAGAGTTGAGTAACTGCCAACAGATAATTAATTGAATTGCCTGCAAAGCCTTAAATATTTACTCTGTGGCCTTTTAATAAAAAATGCTATTCTAGATAATTAAAAATATTCTTCTAAATTCCAGTTTTCATTTAATATAGTCTCTGCCATATGTTTATTCTCTTTGAATCACATCAACGGAATTTCATTCATTATCCTAACTATCCTATAACAGGTAATGCAGTCAGCAATTAAGGTTTGTGACAGTGATTTTCAAACATACATTTTTTTCCAGTCAGCAAGGGTCCATTTTAAAAACTGCATACCTACCCCTAACTGTGTCATGTCTGAAGAATTAAGTGGTCAAACCAGCATTTGGTAATTGCCCTAGACGGTCATTGCCAACTTCACAATGCCCTTCGCATTGGAGGACGTGGAGATGACATCTGTCAGCCAAGCTCAGGATGGGATTCTGCCCACAGATGCTCTTCTATGACACCTTCCAGGGGAAGGAGGAAGGAAAGCAAGCAGAAGCCAGGACTGAAGGGGGTGGGGTTTCGCCCTTTGTTTTCGGGTGTCCCGATAACCACTCATTTTTTTAAGTGCAAGGAGCTGAGTCTTTGGAGGCACTTTCTGGCGATCCCTGTCTGTGCTTTCAGATTTCTTCAAAGTGGCCCTGCGTTCTTCCCTGTGCCTCTAGTGCCTGTGAACACCTCCAGTTCCCTGGATACGGAAGTTTTGCTTTAAACACTTAGAGTGGCTTCCGTGTTCCAGACCAGATGTGAAAATGCTGTGCTGCAGTCTCAGCCACGCCTGGAGCCCCTAGGATCAGAGCTGCCAGTGTTTAGAGATAAGACGGCAAGTCACCTGGGAGACAGGTGCAAAACTCCCTACTCACATGAGGGTATAAAGTGTTAAGGTCGGAGAGGCTGGAGAGAGGCATGTTAGGGGTCCCCTGCACCCTCAGGTGGAAGTCACTCTCCTCAGGTCTGGGCATCTTGGAGAGTATATTATGTTCCCACCAATAAACCTAAAGAAAATCCCTGCAGGCTCTCTCACTTTCCACATGTGCTTCCGCGGACACACGCATACATGAGCACACACACGTACCCCACCACCAGGAAGCAGCAAAACCATGCTGCACTCAATTTACCCACTAAACCTTTACCAAATATTGTGGCTTTAACCTTGGGACTTACACTCCCCAACAAGATACCAGCTGGATTTTCATTACCGAAAATCTCTCTTGTTTTCTTCTTTAGTTCTCTGACGTTTTGAGGTTATAACTGTAACCTCAAGTTGATCGATAGTCTCAACTACTGAAACATATCTTTGGTCGCTTTATAAACTTACCGTGGAAAGATCACCCTTTTGGATTCTAAATATGCCTCTAGACACTTCTGAATTTGATCAAGTAAAGCATTATTGTTTTGAAAAGTCTCCAAAAGACCTGTTGATTGAAAAACAAAAGAGCACTGGTAAAACCATGCTAAAATACACAATATAATTACTAAATGCTCATTTTCTTTTTTATAATTATTTATTTATTTGAAAGTAAGAGTTACAGGGAGGTGGGGGGCAGAGACAGAGAGGGAGATCTTCTGTCTTGTCTGCAGCTTCACTCCATAGATAGCTGCAATGGTAGGTCCCGGGCCAGGCTGAAATAAAGGGCCAGGAGCTTCATTGAGGTCTCCCCCATGGGTGTCAGAGGCCCAAGTACTTGAACCATCCTTTGTTGCTTTTCCCAGGCCATTATCAGGGAGCTGGATTAGAAGTGGAGCAGCCAGGACTGGAATTGGTGCCTATTTGGGATGCTGTCATTGGAGGTGGTGGCTTTACCTACTAAGCCACAGTCCTGGCCTTGACAATATAATTTTTAATGGAAATAAAATATATTAACTTTTTAAAAAATTTTTGTTTCATCTGATAAAAGATTGGTATAATAAATTAAAATATAGAGGAATTGTGTAAAAATTTTAAATATTACTTTAAATAATAATATTAATGTTAATATTTACCATGTATGAAAAGCATATTTAATTTTTTAAAAATATTTTTTATTTATTTACTTGAAGGGGTGGAATTACAGACAGTGAGAGGGAGAGACAGAGAGAAAGGTCTTCCTTCCGCTGGTTCACCCCCCCAAATGGCCGCCCCGGCTGACGCGCTGCACCAATCTGAAGCCAGGATCTAGGAGCTTCTTCTGGGTCTACCACATGGGTGCAGGGGCCCAAGCACTTGGGCCATCTTCTACTGCTTTCCCAGGCCATAACAGAGAGCGGGATTGGAAGAGGAGCAGCCGGGACTAGAACCGGCATCCATATGGGATACCAGTACTGCAGGAGTAGGGTTAAACTACTGCGCCACAGCACCAGCCCCAGGGTATTTAATTCTAAGCATTGTTAGCTGGCAGCTCCCAGTTTTGGGGGCTGGGGATACACAAATCAAACCAAGCAGTTGCTTTCTCCTTGACCCCACAAAGCCAGTCTCTGTAAGGTTCTTACTCATCCTCGGTCATTTTCTCACTTGGGTCTTTTTTTTTTTTTTTTTTTTTGACAGGCAGAGTGGACAGTGAGAGAGAGAGACAGAGAGAAAGGTCTTCCTTTGCCGTTGGTTCACCCTCCAATGGCCGCCGCGGCCGGCGCGCTGCGGCCGGCGCACCGCGCTGATCCGATGGCAGGAGCCAGGAGCCAGGTGCTTTTCCTGGTCTCCCATGGGGTGCAGGGCCCAAGCACCCGGGCCATCCTCCACTGCACTCCCTGGCCACAGCAGAGAGCTGGCCTGGAAGAGGGGCAACCGGGACAGAATCTGGCGCCCCTACCGGGACTAGAACCCGGTGTGCCGGCGCCGTTAGGCGGAGGATTAGCCTAGTGAGCCGCGGCGCTGGCCTCTTTCATCTTTAAATGCTGAAATTGTGCCAGCAGGCTACTCTGTCTTCATTACCTAACTACAGCTCCTTAAAGAGCAGCATTGTTCATCTTCATGGTGTTCATACCTTCCACAGTGGCTGGCTTCCCACCCTCCCTAGAAACAAATCCAAAGAGTTTTCTTTGTTTTCACTTTGTTTCCTAGGCTCCAATCCAGTGCCCACTCTTCACCCAAATGCAGTCATTTCTCCAGCCACATCTCCTAAGCCTTTCTCCTTGGGAACTGCACCGCAAACCACATGGACTTCCTTGTTCACAGTGTGCATACTGAGTATGCTCTTTTGGCCTTTGCTCTTCCTTCTGCCTTTAACAATTGCCCTTAGATTTACATGCATGTCTCACTCCCTTCTTTCCTGCACATTTCTGCTCAGAAGTCACCTTATCGAAAAGTCTTCTAACCCAGACAGACAGACTCTCTCTCTCTCGCGCGCGCTCTCTCTTTCTCTCTCTCACCAATCCCAGCCATAATCTAGCCCTTATGTCCTACTTTATTTTTCTTCATAGCTTGATCATCACCTGAAATGACACACAAAGAGCTATGCTTCTTTACAGAAACCCTGAAGAACTGATGTCTCTTGGGATCATATTTTAAAATAGCTCTAAAGTTTATTTTGTAGCAAATCTAGTAGGGCCCAAGATAACACTCTAATCAAACATGATATCATTTCAGCAAAAGGTTTAAATATGCTCATTAGTGGATGGGGCAACAGAATAATGGCCCCTCCAAGATATTTATGTCCTAATCCCCTAAACCTGTGAATATGGAAACCAGAACTTTGCAAATGTAATGAAGTTAAGACTCTTAGGAGGGGAAGAACACCCTAGATCATGTGGTGGGCCCAACATAAGCACAAGGGCCCTTGTAAAGGGGTGCTATGAAGACAGAGCCGGGGCTGGCATGACAGGTTTGCTGGCTGTAAGAGAGCCAAGAGCCAAGGGTGGTGGGACACTTCCAGAAGCCCTAAAGAGTTCTAATTCCATCATTTGTTACACTTTTTCCTTTCTGTTTCTGTCTTATGTTAAGAGTTTTTGAGAAAAATGAAGCATAACTCAGAAATCCTCTCCTTCTGGGGCAGGGAATATTCAGCTGGAGGGCCTCGTGCTGCTGTTTACTGAGCAGCCAGCAAGCTCGCCCAGACTCTGACACCAGGTCTAAGTTTCAATAGCCATGTGCGTGTGCACAGAAAGACTTTCATTCTACCTCCGCAGAACCAGAACTTGCTAAACCACATCTTAACCTTGAGGATAGAAATGCATTAAGAGGTAACATTTTAACCTGTTTTAATGAATCAATTAATAGTCAGGTGTGGAGATTTTTGTGGTTCTAGAACTATGGAGGAGTTTAAATAGCATGGCCCCATCGAATGCAAACATGTCTTCTGAAAATTGTGAGATAGGCACATCACCGATACCCTGGGGGCAATATCCCCGAATTATAAAAACAGTGAAAAGAAGCAGGTTCTTCTGTGCCAAAACTACAAACCAAGCAGAGGGAGAATCATTACGAGAAAAGTACAGCATTCAGTTGGCATTGCTTCCCAGGAGTGCCAAAGGCAAATGGTCCGGGTCATCAATGCTGATGAGAATCTAGGGGCGATGTACTGCAGGTTAGATTCTTTTTTTTTTTTTTTTTTTGGACAGGCAGAGTGGACAGTGAGAGAGAGAGAGACAGAGAGAAAGGTCTTCCTTTGCCGTTGGTTCACCCTCCAATGGCCGCCGTGGCCGGCGCGCTGCGGCCGGCGCACCGCGCTGATCCGATGGCAGGAGCCAGGAGCCAGGTGCTTTTCCTGGTCTCCCATGGGGTGCAGGGCCCAAGCACCTGGGCCATCCTCCACTGCACTCCCTGGCCACAGCAGAGAGCTGGCCTGGAAGAGGGGCAACCTGGACAGAATCCGGTGCCCCGACCGGGACTAGAACCCGGTGTGCCGGCGCCGCTAGGCAGAGGATTAGCCTAGTGAGCCGCGGCGCCGGCCTGCAGGTTAGATTCTTACAGGTGACAACCATCTTGTATGAGTGTAAAGTCTTTCTGCTTTAAAAATGTTGGTTATACCTGGTTGAGTAGCAGCTCGGAGAGCATTAGGCAGCCGGTTCACCTTCCGCATAATTTCTTTCCATGACTTATCCACCTGAAGGAACATCTTGGCCTCTGCAGGCAATTGCCTCTGAATATCTGGAGCATTAAAAATACTTTCTAGGTAGAGCCAGTTTCTCTGGCAGGTCAGCCACTCTTCCTAGGAGAAAAATATGGACATCACAAGTGCTAACTTCCAAATTGCAAATGTACCTGTGGTTACACTAAAAATCTTTGTATGTGGGATAACTATAGCTTTTTCCTTGGGAGCTGCTTTACGCTTCCTTACACAGGTCCCTTGAAGGGAAGCTTCCTTAAAGGGTCCAAGACTCACCCTAACCTAAGTCCACTCCACTCTCTACTGAGTGGAATTACAATGATTCTCCTGTGGACCCAGAAAAACATGACCCAGTGTCCAGAAGAGACACCTGATAGGGAGGCAAGGTGCTTACTGAAAGAAATCTGAAGGGCTGGGGATGTGCTAAATGTAGTGATCATTTCTAAATACATACAGAGTTATCATGGTCAAAGTTTGCTATTCTTTTGTTTCAATTATGTCTGTGCTCTTCCTTGCCTGTTTTTAAATAAAGAAAAGTCAAAAAGGTAAAACCTGCTCATGACAAAGCATATGGGAAATTCAAAGACTGGGAGGAAGAAACAAATCATACATTGCTACTCCTTCTAGGGACAATCACTGTTCTGGAAGATATCCTGGGGCAGGTTTTAGCCTAGAGGCTAAACTGCAGCTTGGGATGCCCAGTTCCAGTATCAGAGTGCCTGGCTTTGAGTCCCTGCTTGTTCCCAGCTCCAGCTTCCTGCTAACCCTGGGAGACAGCAGTGATGGCCCAAATAGTCAGGTCTCTGCTGCCCATGTAGAGGATGTGGATTGACCTCTTGGCTCCTGCCTTGGAGTTGTTGGAAGTATTTGAGGAGTGAATCAGTGAATAGGAGCTCTGTGTATCTGTCTTTCTGCATCTCAAATTGAATTAAAAATGAACTAAAATAAAATAGAAAGAGCAGTTCTTAAAAAACAAGGAATCAGAAATACTCAATGAAGAAATTTCTGTAGACCTCTGTGCTCCTGCCATTTCACATGTGGGTCTAAAATCCATGAGAGAGCTTCTCACTTCTCACTCTACTTTGGGGAGTTACGCCTAAGCCCTGGTGTCACAGCACTTCCTGCCTTATCACAAGTCTTACACCTTTTAGTCAGATAATTTGGAGAGTCCCTACAATTCAGCACAGGATTCTTTTAAGGACCCTCCATGAAAACACAGGCTTTAACTGTGATCTGTTGAACTTGATCTTCATTCCTAGAGCTCAGCTGTTTGTCCAAGGGACTGGACAGCCATCAGATAACATGTTCATTTAAAAGGGTAGATTTGTAAGATAGTACTCTTTGAAACATCAGGGAACAAATGATCTTTTCCTACTCACTGCCTTTGTTAGTTCACAGGTAAATTTTTAGATTAAGATATATAGAACCTAAATAAAATTAAATCAAGCTAAAAACCTGAAGTATAAGAGAGAGACTGAGTGGGAACATGAGTCATAAGTTGATCCTCTGTTACTGTGGGGTAATGTGAGGTACGATGAAATAAAAAGAGGGTGTGCACCACAAGTACGTGTCTCAAGGAGACTTCAAGCAACGGTGAGTATTCTTCCAGTAAATAGAAGGCTGTGTGGCTGGATGCTCAAGGTGGCCCCAAGATGTGTTGATGCCCTTGTGGGGTCCTCTCCCTTGGGTATGGGTGCCACCTGTGACTTGCTTACGGCAAAGGTAACAGGACATACAGCATTATGTTTTTGTTATGTAAGACACAATATAGTTTTTTTTCCCACCAAGATATTTTCTCTTCCTTGCTAGATTGCTGAAACAAATAGTCATGTTGTGGAAGTCTACCCAGAAAAAATCCATGGTCAACATCCAGCCATGGGAGATGACCTCCTGTTGAGAGTCAGCAAAAAATTGAAGCCTTTGGTACTAGAGTCATAGGGAAATAATTTCTGCCAAAAACCTGAACGGGTTTGAAAATGGGTCCTTCTCCAGTTGACACTCTGATGAGATCCCTGAATGACTTCTTGACTGAGACCTTATAAGACATTAAGCAGAGGACGGAGTTAAATTATGTCTGAACTCCCGACCCACAGAAACTGAGAGATCGTAAATGTATCATACTTCAGTCCACTAATAAACATATATTGTTGGTGATATCTTGTTACATAGCAGAATTATATTACAAGGATGATGGTAATAGCATTTAGCTGTATAATTATGTAAATAAGAGCTCAATACCTGTGCATTTTCCTTATATTCAGAACATAATAAAATGTCAACATTAAATCTTATATTTGTTTTTAAAAAGATTTATTTATTTTATTTGAAAGGCAGAGTTATAGAGAGAGAGAGAGAGAGACAGACAGACAGACAGACAGACAGGCTTCCATCCACTGGTTCATTCCCCAAATGGCCACACTACCCAGGGCTGGGCCAGTCTGAAGCCAGGAGCCAGGAGCTTCATCTGGGTCTCCCACATGGGTGCCAGTGACTCAAGTACTTGGACTACTTTCCACTGCTTACCTAGGCACATTAACGGGGAGCTGGATTGGAAGTGGAGCAGCTGGGACATAAACCAGCACATATATGGGATGCTGGCAGTGCAGGAAGCGGCTTTACCCTCTACACCACAATGTTGGCCCCTAGATTTTATATTTCTAAACTATATAAGTACAATATTTAAATGATGGAACAAATTATTTCTAAGGTTCCTACAAGTCCTCCATTTTATGAATCCATGAATTGAAATGATCCTTACTCACCAGGGTTTGATTGAATAACGCAAGCTGTTTTTGCCACTCATCCACTCGCGGTTTCAGTGGGCCAACATACCGGGATGAGGCAATGGTTGCAATGTTGATAGTGCTGTCGTCGAGAAGGACCTTTAAAGAACAAGGAAGGAGACATATGCAGCACCATGTGTCTGTGCTGTCAGTGATATTTCAGATTTTTAATCCCAAGCATACATGTAAAGGCCAACGTTTTGAACACATAGCTTAGCCCCACCTTCTGTTTCCTACCCTTCCATTCCCCTTCCTATTCTCTGCGTTGTGCCTTACAACCCACTCTGATAAATCTTTGCTGTTCCATTTGACTGTTAATGGTATAAGCTTTGGTTTGGTCCGACACTCTTCTCTTTTCTCTTCCTGTTATTAGATGGCTGGTAACTTCTTTACCAACTTGGCCACCTAAGCAGGCCTTCACTTTTTTCAAAATATCCCACACTTGGAAGATTAGCTGTCTTCTGTCCAGTGAATTATCACTTTTCCTTTGTCGTTTCAAGGAAGAGGAAACTGAACTCAGTCATATTGAGCTCTGAATGGTCATAAACAGTTTTCCTTCACTTCCCTCCCTATTGCTCCTCCTCATACAATGGCATCCCTCAGAAAACACGTGAATTCAAAGAAATAATGTCTGTCAGTCTGAAGAATTTGTCTGTTTCAGCTGTAAGCTTCCTGTAAGCAGGAATCTCATCCTCTCACATCACCTTCACTCTCGGTCTGCTCTCCTGTCCATTACCCAGAGTGATATCTACTCTTTCTGTTCCAACCTACACCTGGCAAAGCCCGTTTATCTCCAACTTAGGCCTGGTTACGCTATAGCAAGCCAAAACTTTGTCTTTTAAATAGAGTTTTAATCCAGAAATATGCCTTTAGATTTCAAGTGAGTAAGAAAATGCCAAACATTGTAGATACTGTAGAGCATGGGCCAGCCATTCCTAATATAAAAAAATTCAAATGAAGTCAGCTTCTTAATGTGACAAAAACACAAAATACTCTGTTATGTTTCTTTGCCTTGTTTAAATGGTTTGGAATGCCCTTGACTCTACTCTGTGTCTACCAAGTCCCCTCTAGTCTTTAAGGGCTGAATTGTCTGTGTGAAAGAATTCTATGATCACTTCATCATTACTGATCCTTCTTTGCTCTTCTAAGTTTCCCACCAATTATCAGCTATGGGATTAATCTATTACACATTTTATTGCATGTGTAAGCATTCATATCAATTATTTGCATTCTTATCCTGCTTTCCCAATGAGATTTTTTCTTCTTTAGTGATTCTCATATTTAATTTTCTCAAACTAATCTCTCCCAGGACAGCTGTGGTCATGACCTTTGCCATGAGTTCTTTTTTTTTTTTTTTTTTTTTTTTTTTACAGGCAGAGTGGACAGTGAGAGAGAGAGACAGAGAGAAAGGTCTTCCTTTGCCGTTGGTTCACCCTCCAATGGCCGCCGCGGCCGGCGCGCTGCGGCCGGCGCACCGCGCTGATCCAATGGCAGGAGCCAGGAGCCAGGTGCTTTTCCTGGTCTCCCATGTGGGTGCAGGGCCCAAGCACCCGGGCCATCCTCCACTGCACTCCCTGGCCACAGCAGAGGGCTGGCCTGGAAGAGGAGCAACCGGGACAGAATCCGGCGCCCCGACCGGGACTAGAACCCGGTGTGCCGGCGCCGCTAGGCGGAGGATTAGCCTAGTGAGCCGCGGCGCCGGCCCATGAGTTCTTAATAATCCAGTTACCCACCTGTATGTCATCTGTGCCTCCCAGGATAAATACATCTTTGGTGTCACGGTGAGGGAGAATCACAAATTCAGTTGTTTTCCAAGAATCCTCCACCTTAGAAATAATCCAAGACTTAGGATCTTTAAATCCATTTATGTTTAACCATCAAGGTATACATGTGGAATGAAATAATTATCCCATTTCCTTCTTATTGCCATTAAAATCTCTAAAATCCTCTTGTTGGTTAGATGACATGGATTTACCTAATTATACTTGATTAATGTTAATATATTTGACTAACTTGTGGTACTAAGTGTGTTCTTCCTTTCATTTTAGGCTTTAAATAAATAAGAGGAAAAAAATCTTTTCATGCAGGTGATTTGTAGGAGTGCAAGCATTTTTAGGGTAAAAATAGTGTTATAAGTAAAAAAAAAAGTCTTCTCACTGCAGTTGGAGCATTTATTACAGACTTCTCTTGCAGTTTGTAAAATAACACATTTTGGTTTCAAAAGAAAATTTTCCTTGGCATGTGGTTCCTTATGTAAGCACACAGATTTCAATTCTTTTGGTCATCATGTTTCTGTTGGGCTATAGGCTAAACACCAGGAACGGATTTATTGAGTGATAATAATAACAATTAATAATAAATGTAAGGAAGTGACAAAGGAGTGACTGATAATGAGAGAGTAAAAGCTGTAATTTTGAAAAATCCACCTAGTTAACCAAAAAGTTGGTGATCTTCATGTTGAATCTGAAACCATTTCCATGTTCTGATTTTCAGAATACATGTATATTTTCCAGATTTACCTTTTTAAGAATTATTTCTAAGGCAGCTTCTCCAGAAGCCTGGCCAGAGATGTCCTGGATATCTTGGCCAAATTCAAAAACGCGCAACTCAGAGAGCCTGTCCAAGGTCAATGGAACTTCAGAGTCCAGTAGAGTGGCATCAACTGCTTGTTCAATGGCTGCCCAATGTCTAAGCTTCAAAGTTGGGTTCCTCAAGTCCATGATAACTGGAAGCTGGAAAACACACACTCTCATAGGTACCATACATTTTTATCTTGAAAAACCAGCCCATAGCTTCTTTTTTTTCAATTTGTATGCACAGAGAAGTGGAAAGAGAACTTACTCTCTTACAACAAAGAAAAATCCAGACAAATTGAAAATTAATGATTACTGAACTCATCAGAAAACTAGTTTATAGGACAGCCAAGTAACCCAAAATTTAGAGACTAGTAACCACAGATTTCTCCTTAGGAAGAAAAAAAGAACTGAGAATTTGCCTACCTAAGGCAGATATCTTGAGATCATATATAAGCTAGCAAGAAGGTTGAGCTACAATTGTAAAATAAATTGTTAAAGACTAAGTGTGAAATAGCACAGCACTGTTAAGTTCCTAGGTCTACAATTATGTGGATGTTGACAGGGAAAATTGGGAAGAATCCAAAGAAAGCGTCTCTTAATATGCTGACTGGGTAAGGGAAACATTAGGCACTATTTCTAGGGTTTTAACTCTAATCCTAGCTCCTCCGTGGAACAAAATACTTGATGTCCAGGGGAAAGAGCAACAAACATTGTTATACGGCATTGGTGATAAGTCACTGGGTATATCTGCACTTAACTGGAGAGATGGAGCATGTAAAGAAAGGTCTATCCCTAGGGGAGGGTCAGAAATGCATGCCCAGCTCAGTACTGTGGCTACGGGGGTGGGGGGTTCGAGCACCTCTGAAGATCAGGGTACTGAGAACAAGCGACACAGTGCCTTGCTAAGACAGGGGCTGAACCAGAATGTGAGGGAATATTCTTCCTCATCTCTTCCACCAGATTAACATGCATTGCCTGAAAGCAGTGGAATACAGTGTGGAAAGCTGCAAGAGACAGATTCTCAGTAGGACACAACACAAAGGGAAGACTGAAGGTGAGGGGAAACAGAAACTTCAAAAAATAAGTCTTGGCAAGCCAGCCTAAACTCTAAATGTGATGTATCACTAGAAAGCTGCAAAGCCTGTGCGTGTGTGTGCATTGAGGACAGCAATAACATAAACCTCACACCTCGCTCAGTAACTAACTCGATTTAACATAACATGCACACAGAAAGTTAAGTAGAAGGAAAGCCAGGTTAACCTCCAAACGTAACATTTATTTATTAGAGTATCTACTATAAGGTACCTGATTTTCAAAAAAACATGTAAGAGGGATATGCAAAGGCAAGAAAAATACATATTTGAGAAATGAATCAATAATAAGAACCAGACTCAGAAATGACACACATTAGAAAAAGATAATTTAAAAGAAACACTTTGTGTTTCCGTGTGGGTGCAAACTGTTGAAAACTTTACTTAATATATGCTAAATTGATCTACTGTATATAAAGAGAATTGAAAATGAATCTTGATGTGAATGGAAGGGGAGAGGGAAAAGGAGAGGGGAGGGTTGTGGGTGGGAGGGAAGTTATGGGGGGGAAGCCATTTTAATCCATAAGCTGTATTTTGGAAATTTATATTCATTAATAAAAGTTAAAAAAATCATTAACCTAAGATTCCACATTAGGAAATTTTAAAGAAATAAAAACTTAAGTCTAAAAAATACAGAAAAAAGGAAGCTAAGGCTAATTAATATCATACTTTAAAAAAGACTGAATGTTTTCCCCTTAGTTTTCATGATTTTTAAAAAAAAATTTATTTATTTGACAGGCAGAGTTAGACAGTGAGAGAGAGATTGACAGAGAGAGAGAGAGACAGAGAGAAAGGTCTTCCTTCCGTTGGTTCACCCCCCAAATTGCCGCTACAGCCAGAGCTATGCCAATCTGAAGCCAGGAGCCAGGTGCTTCCTCCTGGTCTCTGATGCGGGCACAAGCGCCCAAGCACTTGGGCCATCCTCCACTGCCTTCCCGGGCCACAGCAGAGAGCTGGACTGGAAGAGGAGCAACCAGGACTAGAACCTGGTGTCCAAATAGGATGCCGGTGCCCCAGGCGGAGGATTAACCAAGTGAGCCACAGCACCGGCCCCTCCCCTAAATTTCAGTAAGAGGGCAAAGTTGTCCTCCACCATAACTGTTACCAATATTGTACAGAAAAAAGGCAAAAAAAAAAAAAAATACAAGGCTTACAGATTGCAAAAAAATAACATTGTCTCTCTTCATAGATGACATAATTATCTATAAAAGTCTCCTAAAATTCAAAAATGAATTTAGTAAGGCCAAGGATTTAAGACTCATAGAAAAAAGACAAATGGTGTTCCCATATGAATTTGAAATTTTAAAAATATAATTTAGCTGAAAGATCTCTGTGAGTAATATCCCAGAGGAAAGAATGGGCCATCAAAGAAGGAGGTACCTTTCTCTGAAGGAAAAAGAGAACTTCCACTTTGACTATGACCTTGTCTAAATAAGATCGGAGTTGGCAAACTCAAGAGGCTTTCATAGCCTTGGCAACTCACGACAAGAGCCTCAGGTGATTACTGACGCCATAAATAAGAGTGTCAATTATTAAATCAACAACAGGAGTCATTGTACACGTGCTCCCCATGTAGGATCTCTGTCCTTAATGTGCTGTACTATGCAAATTAACAGTAAAACTACTACTCAAACAGTACTTTATACTTTGTGCATCTGTGTGGGTGCAAACTGTTGAAAAATTTTTTTTTTTTTTTTGGACAGGCAGAGTGGACAGTGAGAGAGAGAGAGAGACAGAGAGAAAGGTCCTCCTTTTTGCCGTTGGTTCCCCCTCCAATGGCCACCGTGGCCGGCACACTGCGGCCGGCGCACCGCGCCGATCCGATGGCAGGAACCAGGTACTTCTCCTGATCTCCCATGGGGTGCAGGGCCCAAGCACCTAGGCCATCCTCCACTGCACTCCCTGGCCACAGCAGAGAGCTGGCCTGGAAGAGGGGCAACCGGGACAGAATCCGGCGCCCCGACCAGGACTAGAACCCGGTGTGCCGGTGCCGCAAGGCGGAGGATTAGCCTAGTGAGCCGCGGCGCCGGCCTGAAATCTTAGTATATACTAAGTTGATCTTCTGTATATAAAGATAATTGAAAATGAATCTTGATGAAGAATCGGATGGAGAGGGAGTGGGAGATGGGATGGTTGCAGGTGGGAGGGAGGTTTTAGGGGGAAAAGCTGCCATAATCCAAAAGTTGTACTTTCGAAATTTATATTTATTAAATAAAAAAAATTTAAATTTTTATTTAATGAATATCAATTTCCAAAGTACAGCTTATGGATTACAATGGCTCCCCCCCATAACTTCCCTCCCACCCGCAACACTCCCCTTTCTCTCTCCCTCCCCACTTCCATTCACATCAAGATTCATTTTCAATTCTCTTTATATACAGAAGATCAGTTTAGCATATATTAAGCAAAGATTTCAACAGTTTGCACCCACATAGGAACACAAAGTGAAAAATACTGTTTGAGTACTAGCTATAGCATTAAATCACAATGTATAGCGCATTAAAGACAGAGATCCTACATGAGGAGTAAGTGCACAGTGACTCCTGTTGTTGACTTAACAAATTGACACTCTTGTTTATGGCCTCAGTAATCACCCTAGGCTCTTGTCATGAGCTGCCAAGGCTATGGGAGCCCCCTGAGTTCACCAACTGTGATCATATTTAGACAAGGTCGTAGTCAAAAATATATAATTTAGTGTAAAGTAAAAAATAAATTTATTAGTTATAAATCTAACAAAATATTTACAGGGGTGCCAGTGCTGTGGTATAGTAGGTAAATTTGTTGCCTGGAGTGCAGGCCTCTATATGGGTGCTGGTTTGAGTCCTGGCTGCACCACTTCCAATCCAGCTCTCTACTATGTCCTAGGAAAATAGAGGATAATCCAAGTCCTTTGGCCCCTACACCCACATGGGAGACCCAGAAGACACTCCAGGCTCCTGGCTTTGGATTGGCCTATCCCTGGCCATTGCAGCCATTTGGGGAGTGAACTAGTGGATGGAAGACCTCTCTCTCTCTCTCTGCTTGTGCCTCTCTGTCACTCTCTGCCTTTCGAATAAGTAACTGATTTTTAAAAAAAAAATAAAAAATTAATTAAAAAAACCTCCAAAACTCTGATGAAAAAAATCAAAGAATAATTAATTAAATGGAGCTATACACTAGGAATAGACTGGAAAACCCAATCTCATTAAGATGTCATTCTCCCATATTGGTCTACAGATTGAATGCAATCCCAGTAAAAATCCTAGTAAGTGTTTTATAGGTATTGTCCAGCTAAATCTGGGGCATATGTGGAAAGGCAAAGGACTTAGAATAGACAAAATAATTGTGAGATGGCTTAATAGGGGAACCCGTGCTGATTTTGACAAGTGGAAGGTAGAAGTGGAGGAAGTGTAGCTCCCAGGAGAGAGCTGGGGAGAAGTTTGCAGTGGGGATTCTGCAGAAGGAAGAAGGATGCATTAGAGCAGCGTGGGAAGAGCGGTTGCAACAGCGAGGGGGGAACCACACAGGAATCCTGCAGCCGAGTACTGGAGGAGACGCCAACTTCCCAGAGTACGGTGAGAGCAGACTGTGGCAGCCTGTGCCACTGGTGACACAGCCTGGGGGAGAACCCTGTGGGCAAGACTGACTTGAGTCTGGCCTAAATCCATAGCAGGGCAGGGTGCCCAGTAATCCAGGGATGGAAAAGCACATTTCTTTCTCCCCATTCCCTTCCTCCCTTCCTCCCTTCCTCCCTTCCTCCCTTCCTCCCTTCCTTCCTTCACAGGCAGAGTGGACAGTGAGAGAGAGAGAGAGAGAGAGAAAGGTCTTCCTTTGCCATTGGTTCACCCTCCAATGGCCGCCACGGCTGGCATGCTGCGGCCGGCGCACCGCTCTGATCCGATGGCAGGAGCCAGGTACTTCTCCTGGTCTCCCATGGGGTGCAGGGCCCAAGCACTTGGGCCATCCTCCACTGCACTCCCTGGCCACAGCAGAGAGCTGGCCTGGAAGAGGGGCAACCGGGACAGAATCTGGCGCCCCCACCGGGACTAGAACCCAGTGTGCCGGTGTCGCAAGGCGGAGGATTAGCCTAGTGAGCCGCGGCACCAGCCTCTCCCCCAGCCTCTCCCCATTCCCAAACAAGGCTGCCGAGCAACTGGCAAGGAAAAGGATCCCTCCAGACATCAGTAGAGGCTGTGGAGACTCTAGCACATGTGCAGCATGGGAGTTCTACCAGAGGGAAAAATTCACATTTCCCACTGACTCTGAGTTTGGCTGGGTGGGTTAGCAGGGCCTGGACTCTGCTTAAAACTCAGATACCCATCAGCCGATAATTGGATGAAGAAAATTTAGTATATATATACTGTGGAATATTACCCTGCCTTAAAAAAAGAATGAAATTCTGTGTTTCACACAAAGTGGATGCAACTGGAAATCATTATACTTATTGAAATAAGGCAGTCCCCAAAAGACAAATGTCATACTTTTCCCCTGATGTGTTGTAATTAATAGAGCAAAACTGAAGTTAAAAATTGAAAATGCTTTTTTCCTTCTTACTAATTGTTGAACTCCTTACTTAGTGGAGGGTTAATCTTGTTATTATAATAAAATAAACTGAAAGTACATCATTGTAAGCATTAAATGAAAGAATGAGAAAGGAAGAAGGGAGGGTAGGAGTGTGGGCAGGAGAGAAGGTAGGGTGGGAGGTATTAATATGCTCCTAAATCTGTATATATGAAATACAGGAGATTCGTTCACCTTATATAAATAAAAAATAAAGTAGAAAAGAAGAATTGTAAAAAGGAAGAAGAAAATTGGAGGACTTAACACTTCTTGACATCTAGATTGCCACCTCTGGCATTTAATACAGTGTGATACTGACAGAAGAATGGACTTAAAGAACAATGAAATACGTTAGAGTGTAGTAATAGACTAAAAAGTAGTCTGCCGACTTTCCACAAAGGTGCAAAGGTGATTCAATGCAGGAAGGATAGTCTTCTCAAATAATGGTTCTGGATCAATTGGATATCCAAATGTAAGAAAGTAAACCTTGGAAAGCACTAACTCAAATTAGATCATATTCTCAAACAGAAAATAAAACCAGAAAACTTTTACAAAAAACAGAAAACATCTACGCAACATTATGTCTGGCAAAAAAAAAAAAAAATGTTTGGATGCTCACTAACAGTTGGATCCACAAAAGAAAACAATGACAAACTGGACTTTGTTCAAAGTAAAACCTTCTGCCCTGTAAAAGTCACTGTTCAAAAAGGAAAATGGCAAGCTGCTGCTGACTTGGAGAAAATATTTTCAAGTGGCATATTTTAGAAAGGACTTACACTTTGAATATATGAATAACTTTTAAAACCAAAAGTGAATAAAAGGTTTAAATGGACATTCCAATGAAAAGCATCGATGGATGGAAAATAGAATATGAAAGATATTTGACACCATTACTCATTAGAAAAATACAAGTTATGACCATTATCACATAATACTGCACATATATTAGAATGGCTAAAGTTAAAACAAAAATAAAAGCTGCCATATAATAACTAGCACTGATGAGAGTGAGGAGAAATTGGAACTTTCATGCATTGCAGGTGGGAAACCTCAGTGGCAGCTTCATTTAAAGTTAAACAAACACTGACCATGCAAACTAGCAGTCCCACTTCTCATCATTTACTCACATGAATCGGAACTCACATCCACTCAAAAAGTTGTGATGAATATTTGTAGCAGTTTTATTAATAATCATTAAAAAACTGAGAGTAAATCAGATAACTTTCAACAGGTGAATGGTTAAAGAAACTATGGTGCACCTAGATACCAGGATACTACCCAGCAATAAAGATAGAACATTGATTCATGGGACAGTAAGGAGGAATCTTTTCTTAAAAATTCTAATGGCCATTTTTCCATTCAATTGTTGTTTATAGCATTGTCTATATTCCCATTATACTAAGGTCTTTTTGCTTGTTTATTGTTAAACATCTTATTTGGCCAAATGTCAAGCCTTTTCACTGTATTATAAATTTAAAAATATATTATTTCAAGAACTAAAAAGAGAAAGAAAGGGAGGAGGAAGGAAGGTGGGAGAAAGAGAGGGGAAGGGATGGAGGGAAAGAGGATGGGGATAAGATTATGTTCTTTTTTTTTTTGTGGGGCTGTGATCTTTTTTTTTCTTTTTTTTCTTTTTTTCTTTTTTTTCTCTATTTCTTTTTTTTTCCTTAAATATTTTTTTTAACTTTTATTTAATGAATATAAATTTCCAAAGTACGATTTATGGATTACAATGGCTTCCCCCCCATACCGTCCCTCCCACCCACAACCCTCCCCTTTCCCACTCCCTCTCCCCTTCCATTCACATCAAGATTCATTTTCGATTATCTTAATATACAGAAGATCAGCTTAGTATACATTAAGTAAGGATTTCAACAGTTTGATCCCACACAGAAACATAAAGTGAAAAATAATAGATGATTTTTTTTAAATGATGATGAAATCAGATCAGACCTATTGTCATGTTTAATCCCAGTGAAAGTCAAGTTGGGAGTTGGTAATTTCTTTTCTTTTCTTTTTTTTTTTTTAACAGAGGATCAGTTTAGTATGCATTAAGTAAAGATTTCAACAGTTTGCACCCCCATAGAAACACAAAGGGAACCAACCTAAATGCCCATCAACGGTAGACTGGATAAAGAAATTATGGGATATGTACTCTTTAGAATACTATACCGCAGTAAGAAACAATGAAATCCAGTCATTTGCAACAAAATGGAGGAATCTGGAACACATCATGCTGAGTGAAATAAGCCAATCCCAAAGGGACAAATACCATATGTTCTCCCTGATCGGTGACAACTGACTGAACACCAAAAAGGAAACCTGTTGAAGTGAAATGGACACTATGGGAAACGGTGACTTGATCAGCATAGCCCTGACTGTTAATGAACAACTTAATACATTATCCCTCTTAGTAGTTTTTTTGTCTGTTCTACTTAATATGACTGGTTTAATTCTGTAATTAATACACAGTTATTCTTAAGTGTTGAAAATTAACTGAAATGTGATCCCTGTTAAACATAAGAGTGGGAATAAGAGAGGGAAGAGATGTATAATTTGGGACATGCTCAAGCAGACTTGCCCCAAATGGTAGAGTTAGAAACATACCAGGGGATTCCAATTCAAGCCCATCAAGGTGGCATGTACCAATGCCATCTCACTATTCCAAGTGATCAATTTCAGTTCACAATTGATCATAATGAAAGGACTAAGAGTCAAAGGGAGCACATAAACATGTCTAGTACCTGCTAACACTAACCGATAGAATAAATAAAGGGGAGAGTGATCCAACATGGGAAGTGAGATACTCAGCAGAGTCATAGAATGGCAGATGTCCTAAATAGCACTCTGGCCTCAGAATCAGCCCTAAAGGCATTTGGATCTGGCTGAAAAGCCCATGAGAGTATTTCAGGCATGGAAAGCCAAGACACTCTGGCAAAAGATCTCTGTGAGTAAGATCCCAGTGGAAAGAACAGGTCTTCAAAGAAGGAGGTACCTTTCTCTGAAGGGAGGAGAGAACCTCCACTTTGACTATGACCTTGTCTAAACAAGATAAGAATCGGAGAACTCAGAGGGCTTCCATAGCCTTAGAAACTCATGACTGGAGCATAGGGAGATTACTGATGCCATAGACAGGAGTGTCAATTGGTAAAGTCAACAACAGGAGTCACTGTGCACTTACTCCTCATGTAGGATCTCTGTCCTTAATGTGCTGTGCATTGAGATTTAATGCTATAACGAGTACTCAAACAATATATTTCACTTTGTGTTTCTATGGGGGTGCAAACTGTTGAAAGATTATGTTCTTTTTAAAAAATTTTTACTTAATGAATACATTTCTACATAGATAACAACTTTAGGAATACAGTGGTTCTTTCCTCCATGCCCCTCACCCCGCTCCCATCCCACCTCCCATTCCCTTTCCCATATCCTTCTTCATTATGGATCACTTTTACTATGACTTTATTATTTATTTTTTGACAGGCAGAGTGGACAGTGAGAGAGAGAGACAGAGAGAGAAAGGTCTTCCTTTTACCGCTGGTTCACCCTCCAATGGCCGCCGCGGCCGGCATGCTGCAGCCAGCGCACCGCGCTGATCTGAAGGCAGGAGCCAGGTCTTATCCTGGTCTCCCATGGTGTGCAGGGCCTAAGCACTTGGGCCATCCTCCACTGCACTCCCGGGCCACAGCAGAGAGCTGGCCTGGAAGAGGGGCAACCGGGACAGAATCCGGCGCCCCGACCAGGACTAGAACCCGGTGTGCCGGCGCCACAAGGTGGAGGATTAGCCTAGTGAGCCACGGCTCCAGCCTACAATCTGTCTTTTTGATCTTTTCTATCCTAGTGGGTATGAAGCAGCATCTAACGGCAGTTTTGCTTTGCATTTCCCTAATAACTAATAATGTGTAGCTTCTTCCCATAACTTTTCTTTGAAGGAAATGTCTATTTAAGTTCTTTCTGCATTTTTTAAGGAGTAATTCTTTTTTAAAAAAATATTTATTTATTTGACAGAATTACAGACAGTGAGATAAAGCTCTTCCTTTCGCTGGCTCCCTCTGCAAATGGCTGCAAATGCTGGAGCTGGGCCTCTCCAAACCCAGGAGCCAGGAGATTATTCCAGGTCTCCCATGCAGGTGCAGGGGCCCAAGCACTTGGGCAATCCTCCACTGCCCTCTCAGGTCACAGCAGAGAGCCAGATCGGAAGAGGAGCAGCCGGGACACATGAACCAGCGCCCATAGGGGATGCAGGCGCCATAGGCAGAGGATTAACCTACTGCACCAGAGAGCCAGCCCATTTTGTACATTATAAAGAGCTACTTACCTTTTTATTTTGAGTTATAAGAGTATGTTATAGATTCTGGATACAATTACATGGACTGATCTTAAACACATTTTGCTAACTAAATGAAGCTAGAACCAAAAGGTTGCATATTATATTACAACATTTTTATAATATTATTACAGACAAAATAGTAGGGACCAAAATCAAATCACTGATTATCTGAGGTACTTTTGGAGGGAAGATCTGTCTACAAAGGAACAGCACTAGAGAATTTGGAGGTTGATTAAATTTTTCCAGATATACAGTTATGTTGGCTACATAACTCAAGCGATTTGTAAAAATCCACAGAACTGTATATCACAAGCAATGACTTTTACTAAGTGCAGATTTTAAGAAAATCACATAGGATTTTGAAGGAACCCAAAATGGAATGAATGCAGATTGTGACAAATGAATTTCTTTTTACAGTTGTTTGACATAATCACATGACAGGAAACACTTTATAAACTAAAAGGGGAAAACCGTGCAAAAAAGACTCTTCTCAAGGTGAAAAATTACCTAGTCATTGTGCCTGAAGTTTTGCTTACTCTTCCTTCCTATGTCTTCTTTTAGTTATTAATCTCCTCTTTTTTAAATCAAAACTGTTTAAAAGGATAAAATAATTTCCCGTTTCATATCCATTTTAAGCACTGGCTTAGAGGTGGTGGTTTCAAAGGGATGGCCCAGTTTCCCAAGCTTCTTCACATCACAGCACAACTGGAAAATGTCATAGTTGTATGGTTCCGCAGTGCAAATGGACAAGTCTGCCCCTGGCCTCATCTGGCTGTCTAGGACTGAGTGGAGCAGTGTCTTGGCACAACTGTAACCTATTCCTGTACTGTTTCCCTCATCACCTGAGAAACTTATTCTGAATATGCCTCTAACCAAGGCATTCATTTCATGATTTGGCCAGTTGAAAACAGCAAGGTAGTTTGTAGGCTTTGAGAAAAATAAACTTGACTGTTCTTTCTCCTCTCTACAAAGCTAAATAACTTAATCAGGGAATAATTCCTGACTGTGGTCTCAATACCAACAACCAATAACCAACTGACTTGGAGTTTGTGAAATAATTTCTACCAAACTTACCTTTTCTTTCATTTTTTCCACCTTATTTTTGAGCAGGGGCACTACATTGTTGGGTGGCAAGCCTTTCTCCAGCTGAGTCACAAATTTGGCGTATTTAGATACCTGACTATTCAGCATTTCTGGATCCAGGCAGTCAAATCTGGACTATGAAAATTAAAAAAAATTTAAAAAGAGGAAATGAAAATATATGATAAAAGGCAAGCTTGACAAAGTAAATAAACATTTTACTTTACTAGAAATTTCTTGATAGTTAAATTGTTAATCTAAATCAACTCTATACTTTTGTAAATGGTTTTATTTATTAAAATGGCTAATAATACAACAGACATTTCTTTCGTGTTCTTATATTCCATATATTATCAAGTGCAATATTGTAATCTCTGTAATTTATTTCTGAGGACCAATACTTGCAAAGTCTTCTAGGGAGACAAATAGTTAATTTTTACTCTTGCTAACCAGAAATTTCTTACCTGGTAGTCTCCCACTATTTGGGTATGCATTCATTTGACATGTCAGTTGGTCTTATAGAGAGTAATAAAAAATTGTTAAATCTTCATTTTCTATGTTTCTCCAGATTCAACATTTTTGTTCTACCCTCTAATGAATTTTCTTGTGTTTTAGGTTAAATGCAACCTACTTGGGAAGTTACTGCTCTAATCTGTGATGGCAGTTAGAAAATTCTCTGAGTGTCTTTCTTCTCAAGAGTATTTTTATAATAAACGAATAATAGGAAAACGTGTAAATTCTGTCTAATGTTATAGCATATATTGTTTGCTCTCTGTTTCCTCCACAAAAAGCTAAGTTCTGTGAGAGTTTGGACTTTGTCCTGCTTATTCTTCATTGATTCTTTCAGCACTTACTGCATTACCTGGGAAACATTCCCTGCACCATTTTTTTTTTTTTCCTAAGACATGTGACTTCTAATCACAGGCACCAGCAAAGGTAGTATGAATGAAAAGTGTGAAGGGGTATTTGTGAAATCAATGGTGCTTCCAATATGTCCATATCACGCTTGTCAGTATAGGTGGCCATCTATTTTGCCAACTAGATGGCTGATCCTTGTTAAGGTATGCATGTAATGGTAGACCCTAGAAAAAAAACTCTGGGTATTCGAGTTGGCACTTGGCTTGATATACAGTACTTGATATTGGTATTTGGCTCCTTAACTACTGTTGAGCTCTCAAAGGAAGATCTTAGATCTTACCACTTTAATTCTGTTCTATCGCAATAAACAAAATAGTTTCTTTTCTGAAGGACAAGAAGAATATAAAGCTAATATAAGAGAAAAATTTAAGTATACAGATCACAAAATTCTACAGCCCTCAAGAATACTGTGCACTATGACAACACTGTGTTTAGAAACCATATAGTAGTTAAATGTCATACAGTTGAGGTCCTTCGATACTTCTGTCATTTAGCCTTCTTAAATGGAGCACTTACAAGAGTACTTTCTGCTCTATAGTATATAATGACAGAAGGACTTCTGTGAATTTTACTGGAAAGTTGCTAAAAATTCCCATACAACTGTCACTGTATACTTTATTGACACTAATACCACTCTGATTTGTTTAAAATAATAGTTCATATTATTAGAATTTTAAGTATAATATAAAAAACTTAAGAATGAGAGCTTTTTTTCTACCTTCAACCAGTCTTGCTGGAGTTTGTCCCATTCAGAGAAAGAATCCCAGAGCAATTGTTTGAGCTTCAGTTCAGCGCTAACTTCTTCCAAAGCATCAAATTTGGATACTTCTACCTTTAAAAATATAGTAAACAAAATGCACTACTTAATTTTCAGATTTAAAGATCTTATGTTATCCTCTTACTAAGAGTTTCTGATACACTGACTACTTGGCAGAATGTGGCTCTTAAAAGGGAAAAGAAGAAGAGAGAAACAAATGAAAAAACCCATGATACCCCACATATATTACAATTTCCACTTGAGGACAAAAATAAAACTCCTTATATTTTTTAGAGCTCAAATCTCCAACAATATGAATATTATAGGAATACCATGGGAATTCTTCATTGAATTGGACCACATATGCACTTAACAGGCCTGACTTTTGGGAAAACAAATGATTTTGGAGACAGTTTAGGGCTTCTCTACTTAGATGATGAGAAGTTGGTACTTAGATGTACTTAAATGACAGAAGAGGTCTCTGGTGAGAGAGATGGCAAGGTTTAAGATGGAAAGGACATCCTGGATTCTTGCTTCTTTATAAAATCAAGGACTGTACCATCAACCCTATGAAGAAGAAGGGTACAAGGAAATCTAAAGAAGTTGTTTTCATGAGAAAAGCTCTGAGATTGTTTAGGCTTGGAGGTGGGGAAACCTCTAGTGAGCTAGTGAGTTAGTATTGGGCCATTTTATAAACTAGGGCTTTGACACTGGGATTTAACCTTGCCTTCCATCAAGAGCTGGAAATGATTTCTTGCAAGCTAAATCAGTAGACTTTCACTTCTAGTCCCCAAATGATTGAGAGCTAACAAAGAAGGATAGATCACAGGCAACTGATCAGTATAAACATGGAGAGTGGAAGGATGGAGATAGTCTTCCATTGTAGGCTCTGATTTGTTTGAAAATTATTTTTAAATTTATGCCTTCTCTTTTACTTATGTCATTATAAAAGTATATAAAACATGAGATTTGTCTTTTTAACAAACTTTTAATTGTAAACTACAGCATTGTTTTCATTAATTAAACATTTATTTTTATTTTATTTGAAAAGCAGAGAGATGGAAAGACAGACCCACTGGTTCACTCCCTAAGTGCCTATAACAGCCAGGGTTGGGACAGGTTGAGGCCAGCAGGCAGGAACTGCATATGCATCTTCTACATGGGTAACAGGGACCCAAGTACTTGAGCTACCATCTGTTGCCTTCCTAGGGTATGCATTAGCAGGAAGCTGGATTCAGAAGCAGAACTGGGACTCGAACCACGCACACTGATATGGGAGGCTCAAGTAGGGTCTTAACTGCTGTGCCAAATACCTGCACCTACAGTATTGTTAACTATAACAATGTTAATAATTATATTAGATCTCCTAATTTTTCATTTTTATTACTGAAATTTTATATCCATTGAACAGTATACTCATTCCTCTTTCCCCTGCCCTCTGGTAGCCCCTATTCTACTTTCTGCTCCTATGAATTTGACTACTTGCGATATGTAAGTTGGATCATGTAGTATTTATCCCCATGACTGTCTTATTTCACTCAGCATAATTTGCTCCAGTTTCAACCATTTTGTAGTATGACATGATTTCCCTCTTTTTAAAGGTTCAATAATACTCTAATACTCCATTGTATGTATATACTATATTTTCTTTATCCATTTACTGGTTGATGGAGAATGTTGTTTCCAGATTTTGGCTATTGTGATTAATGCAAGTATCTCTTCAAGATCCTGATTTCAATTCTTTTGGACATATGATCAGAAGCCAGACTGCAGATTCATATGGTAGTTCTATTTTTAAATTTTTGAGGAAACACCCTACTGTTTTCCCTAGCAATGGCACCATTTCACACCCCCACCAACAGTATAAAGGTTCCAATTTAGCCACATCCTTGTCAACATTTGTTATTTAATTTATTTCTTCGATAATTATTATCCTAACAGGTATGATTTGATACTTTACTGTGGTTTTTATTATTATTTTCCTTATGATTAATCATGTTGAGCATCTTTGCATGTACCTATGGCCATTTGTGCTTTTTCTTTGGAGAAGTGTCTATTCAAGTGTTTTGCCCATTTTAAAATTGGGCCACTTGATATTTTGTTATTGTGGTGTAGGAGTACCTTATATATTTTTGATAATAACTTCTTATCAAATATGTAGTTTCCAAACATTTTCTACCATTATAAACACTGCCTTTTAAGTCATGTATGAAAAAGGGCTCTGGCAGTGAGTTTGTGTCAGTTAAACCACTGCCCTTGTTCTTAGCATCTTCCAGGCATCTAGAGTATATTGGGTCTTGTCAGGACTCTGAGACAGGCAACACAGAGGCTCATCCCAAGAGCAGCTCACCTCCTAGAAAACTGAACAGAAACGCCAGCTCTCTCCCTGTCCACAGAGAAGCTGGGGTTTGGGAGTTTTAGTCGCTTCTGTGCTGAGGCATGGGGTGGAGCTATAGCCGGTGGGTGTGTACTAGTCTAAACTCAAAGTGGCTCTCCATCTGGGATACTTTCCTGCCCATACTGTGATTCAGGCAAGACAAAAACCAGTTTCTCTGAAAAGTGAGAATGCTGTCTTCCCCTTACAGTAAAAGTCTGCAGTTTCTCAGAATTGTGTGGTACTGTGCTAGGGGTAGGGACTACAGTGAATGGGTAGTGTGGGTTATCCTACTGGCTTCAGTGCAGGTGGCTTCACATTTGCCCTGGAAACAGAAGACTCTCAACTGGCCTCTCTGTATGTCTCACAAGGGAAACTGGTTCATGTGTTGTTGAATCAGTGTGACGGGGGGTGAAGAGGAAGTGGGGCTTCACAATCTGCCATCTTGCTGACAACACCAATGTTACTCTTCCTGACTCAAGGAGCATCTTCCTGGTAGTTATAGCTTCTCATCAGTGTTCCCTCAGTAATCCTCTCCCCTTCCTACTATTTATATCTTGCAGTACTACAAACCTGTCATGTAGATCAGTTAACTCAACCCAGAAAAGCTTTTAACTCTAGTTCTCCCATGCCCAAACCTCCTGTCACAAGTTATACACCAGCTTCTTTGGTACTGAACTCATTATTTTTCAGATTGCTCTACCAAGCCGTGGCCTCTGGAGTGGATAGCACATTAGATAATGTTCCGACCACTCACATACAGATCTTGAAGAGACAGGCGCATTCCCATGTAACGTACAGACACACTCCTCCAGGACTTTTGAGAAGGTGGGCAGCACCTTTTTCACTGCTGGTAACCTTCTGGTTTTGACCACAGCAATATTTTCTTACTGGTCACTGGAAAAGCAGTTCAAAGCACTTGCATCCCTTTCTCTCCTTTGATAAACATCTTTTAGCTTTTCAAACCTATCCTGTTGGACCCATTTGACTCCTGCTGAGCTGAGGATTTATCCTTTCATCATATTGGCACATTAAATCTGGGCAAATCACACCATGTTCATGAAATCATAACATACATATTGAATGTAAAAGAAGCTTGAATCTTATTCAAGGAAGGATAGAAAGATTTTAATTGGTCACATTAAAAAACACATATACATTTTACTATAGAAGCTATAGTTTTTTGTCTGAGAGTTTTTCATAATTCATAATTACTTTTTTTCCCACAGCTACAAAAGTCACATTTATTTTTTCCAATGCTGTTTCTAATTAAAGCTAAGGAATTAATAAGTAAATATGTTAATGGAGCCATAGAAGGTTTTACAGTCTAATAAAACTATCACATCCATCCTACCACATGAAAATCACCACAATGTGAGTCAGGAAAACCAGTTATCATCTTGATCTACACATGAGGAAACTCAAGACCAAGAAAGCGATAATACAGAGTTCTGATGGGTCTGGGTGGGCTCTGAAGGCTATCCATGGTATCTTTTGTCAATACATTTTTAAAATTTTGTTTCAGGAATACAACTTCATGAATTTAATAAATACAGATTTGGGAATGTGATGATTCTTCCCCCCTCCTTTTCTCCCTCCCACCCATACTCCCACCCTTATTCGCTCTTCCTTTCCCATTCTTATTTTTTACAGAGATCAATTTTCAGTTAATTTTTATACTCATAAGATTAACCCTACACTAAGTAGAGAGTTTTCCGATCAGTACAAAGCAAAAAACAAACAAACAAACAAAAACAAAAACAAAAAAAGAAGAAAAGAACAAAATCAAACAAGAAAAACATTGTTCCTCAACAGTCAATGCAAGGGCTATTCAAAATCATTGCATCTCAAACTGCTAGTTTTGCTCCTATAGATTACATATTAAGTACTCTGTTACCACAGATTAGAGAGACCATATGGTATTTTTAATATGAAAGATATTTTGTCTTCTCTGTGTACTAATCTTTAAACATTTGAACACAGGGAGCACATTTATTTTGTATTTGAGATTACGTATAGCACAGTGATTAGTACATAGTTGCCCAAACATTGAAAGTTTATGATCACATTGAAAATTCCTGAGCTTAAACTCACATTTTAAAAACAGACAGGCAGAACTGACATTACCTTAAAATTCTTCTGATAGGATTTATATTGAAATGCACGTTTTTGAAGATCATCTAGAATGACCTGGAGCTCATTCAATGTCACCTTTATTTTGTCTTGGTCAGCATTAATATCCAAAATCTGTGGATCCTATAAAATTAAGAAGTTTCTGGTTAGTCATTTCTATTTTCTGATGAAGACCAATTATACTAAATGAATTATAAACACTTTCAAAACAGATTTTTGTCTAATTCTCTTTTTTCTCTGATTTTTTGGAACTATGTTAAAAAATGTTGCTTTTCCAAATTTTAAATCGATACATATACATTGTAAAAAAGTACAGAAGTGTATAAAGAATTTCCATGAGGATAACTGTTTTTAAATAGTAGCTAACGTATTCTCCTTCATCTGCTTACATTTTCTACATTTCTTCAACCAAAATGACTTTGGGAAAGGAGAAGTGAATGTAACAAGAAAGAGATCAAAGAGGACATAAGGAAAAATTTGTATTTTATAATAAAGGATTAGAAAGTCCTCTGATTTTATCATCTGGTACTTAAATTTTTTCATGTTGATATGATTTTAATATGTAGATAACTGATCAATATCATTCATAGATATAATTCTAAGATAAATGATATTCTCTTCCTCCCTCCCTTCCTCTTTCTTTCGTTCCTTCCTCCCTCTCTCCTTCCCTTCCTTCCTTCCTTTCCCTTCTCCCCCTCAGTTTTTGAGATAACACACTTATAATTTACATTACAGTCAAGGGCTTAATGCTTCACCAAATGAAGAATTCAACAAGTACAAAGTTAAAAGGCTCTAGTTCAGCAGGAATATAGGCAAGGGCTATAAACAATAATGGAATGGAAATATGACCATTTCAGCCATATATAATAACATTTTAAAAAAATTACAGCTCATAAAAACTAGTTGTATAACATTCTTAACCACTAGTTTGAAAAAACTAAGTTTGACAAAACTGTTTGCAGCAATACTGAAACACACAGGCATTTCTTTCTCTTTCTGTTTTTGTTTTTTGATTTTGTTCTTTTATCATTGTTAATTATTATTTATTTCTTGATTTTAGCCACCACATATAAGGGAGAATATGTATGAAGTATTTATCTTTCTGTGTTCAGCTTATTTCACTCAACATGATGTTTGCTGCTTGTGTCCATTTTTTTTTGCAAATGGTAGAATTTCATTATTTTTATAGCTGAGTAATATTCCAATGAAAGTGCATATATGTACGTATGCACATACATATAATTTTTTTTTCATGTGATGATGGATACCTTGGTTGATTCACAGTTTGGCTGCTGTGAACAAAAATGAAGACTAATGTCCTGTTTAGGGTTTAAACCCCAGTTAATAGAAATGGAATAGTTCAGGAGCAGAGTAGAAATAGCTAAGAAAGTTAGGCAGAATCTGAGGACATTGGAAGAATTCTTAGAATTAGTATAGCAACAGCTTGGGTAGGTCAGTTATCCCACGTCTTGTTCAGCATGGCCCTGCATTCAAAATGAGAAAATGCTCTGAATTAGGAAAAGCTAAGGGAAGCGTCTATGCGGAAGGGCTTGTGTTGACATTCTGGTGCCTCACGGATTGATGGCAATGTAGGTGACACTGAAGTTCTCACAGGTCTTGGATCTGGTAACAGAAACTGTTGAAAAAAATCATGAACCAGAATGGATCTGAAGCCAGGATAAGAAATCCAGATTACTTGAGACTGTAGGCTATGGCAGAAATGATGGAGTATAGCTTAGGGGTTAGCACGGTACTACAGAACCCAGGAAGGAGCCTTAGCTACCACTGCCTGGAACAACCAGGTGCATCAAGCCAAACTGCACTGTGAGTTCCTGCCATCTGAAAGATGATGTGGAGACCAGATATCCTTCCTCTGCTCCCACCATGAGGAAACATAAGTTTCTCCTTATAGGAGAAGAGGTGGGATAGGATGGTGGACAGGCCAAAGAAGAGTCCAATAGGAAATCTAGATTTGGAATTGAAACAGACATTTCAAACTAAAACAAACTGAGTTATCATCAACTGCCACATTTAGGTTTTCTCCCCAATTCTCCACATCAGCAGAAGAGGAGATCTTGACAGCTAGACAACAACCTTTATGTATATAATGAGGTTATAGTTCTTTGCCCATGAGTGAGAGTGAATTGATTTCAAATGCTCTATGGAAGAGGCACTCATTGAAGACAACCCATACTATCATTCTCTCTCTGTATGTGCATCATGCTGTATAAAGTGCATCATTAAACAAAAAGCATATGCTAGCACTTCTACTCTCTCTAATGCTCTTCTATGCACACCATGAATAACTACTCACACTTCCTAATAGTCTGCTATGTGCAGAACACAGCACCTGGAAGAGATGTGGTATTTGGCCTAGCAGTTAAGACCCTCATGTTCCATACAGGAGTTCCTGGGATGGATGTATGGCTCCAATCCTGACTCTAGCTTCCTGCTATGCAGCCACTGGGAGGCAGTGGTGATGGCTAAATCGAATGGGTTTCTGCTACCCACATGGGAGACCTGGATTGAGTTCCTGCTCAGAGTTTTGGCTTCAGCTCAATTCTGGCATCTGCAGGCATTTTGGGAGTGAAACAACAGATGAGAACTCTGCCTTATCTGCTTCTTGAATAAATAATTAAAAAAATAAAGCACACAGTACAGCAGTTAATAGATGATTACTAACCATTAGAAACATATTATGTACATTTGAATTCTGGTTCCTCCATTTATTATCTGCATGATCTGGGCAAGCTATTTAAACTCCCTGTACCTTAATTTCTTTCTCTGGAAAATGTAAATAATAAAACTCTCTGGATGTTTAAGAATTAAATAAATTAAAATCAGCAAATGTAATAAGAATGGTTTTAGGATATTCTTTACTTTCAAAATTGTAAACAATTCCAAATGTCCATCAACCATGAAATTGATAATTAAATTGTGAAATCAATGAATCACATAAAGGTTCATTCATGTTGCTTTGTGTGGATCCACACACAGAAACACAAATGACTCTCAGGGACATACCAAAATAAAGGGCATAATTCTGCCAACTGAGTCAAAACTAATTCATGACATTAGAATTGAAGTTGCTACCTTTACAATGGAAGAAAAGATTAATGATTAGGAGGGGACAGTGAGTGTAACAGCAATGATGTAGTTCTTGACACGAGTAGTTAATACGCGGATATTTTCATTTTCTAATAACTCCCTGAGCTGCACAGCTATCACAGAATGGAAACTTTGGTCTGTGAGAAAGTACAAAAGCACCTCAATTCAAAAGTAAAAACAGCGTTAAGTCCTTTGAACTACGTTTGACAAATAGCACATAATGTTAGCTGTTTTATGTGTCCATGTTAACTCACAGATGTCTGTGTTGTGTTCCTATGTACTTTAAAATTCTTCTTTAATCCTATGCTAATGGGCAATTCCCCATTTTTTATTTGATTATAAGTTCACATGGTTTTATACTTTTGTGATAAGCTTTAGCCAAAGTTAATCATGAAATAATGAAACATTACAAGATAATATTTTGGGTATGCCTTAGTGAATTATCACCCAGACGTTGACGTCTGTTCTATATTCTTAAAAATAACTTGTATCTTTTCTGTAGAAAAATTGATGCAAGATAACCAAATATTCCTCTCTACCATTTATCAGTTTAAATTCTGCCTCTTTCTCAAAGGGAATTATTTTAACATAATAAACAAACTTTAAAATTGTGACAATAGCTATAAAATGTGCAAGGAAGTTGTAAAAACACATATTTTAAAATAATAAATATAATATATTTTACAATTTTAGAATGTGCAAGGAAGTTGTAAAAACACACATATCAAAATAATAAATACAATATATTTTGCTTGTGATGGTCTGGAATTTTTTCAATAACTAGAGAGAGAGGTTCAAAAACACTTTAATTTTAGATAGTAGCTCTAAGACAATGTTGACTGGTTAGAATGGACCCATGAAAAACAAAGGTTAAATCAGTTTAAAATGAAATGTATCTTGTAAATGGTTTAAATAGCATATCTTAAATGTTCTCACCACATGAAATAAGTATGTAAGATGATGACCACATTAATTAGTTTAATTAATCATTTCACAATGTATATATACATCAAAACATCATATTGGTTTCGACAATATATATCATTTTTATTTATTAATTATATCTTTATGAAAATGCAATAAGCAAACTTTGCACACTTAAAAGAAAAACTTCTTTAGCTTACCTGTGCTTGCAGTTTTATTTCATTCACTTCATTGTTTAGGTCTTCAAGATCTCTACCTAGATGCAGGCAAAATTGCTTAATACTTGTTTCTCTGTCGCCTACTGATTTATCAATGGCATTCCGAACAGCAACAATGGATGGTTTCATAGTTGCAAAAACAGCAAAGTCTTCTGGAGGTGTGGGTACCTGGTATTGTTCAATAAGCTTGTACATCTGAACCACTACATTCCCTTCATCTTCCAGGCTTTCAATCTAAATAGAAACGTTGACTGGTTAAATATAACAGAACTCTAATACACCCTTTAAGTTATTTCTAATGGAAGACAGCCACTGTGTAATATGAACATCAAGCCGTGAATAGTGCACAATGGGAAGTACATTCAATGTTACAATCAAATTAACTGAAGCCTGGTGAATGGCATATATTGTCATTGCTCCAGCACAGGTAAGCAGGCCTGTGAGGTCAGTTGGTCAGGGCTGAACACAATTAGCAGTGCACTTCCAAATTACTCTTCTTCATCTCATTTGTTCCCTAACAGCATTAAGCAGGGCCAGTGTGTGCTGTGAGGGGCTCTGTTGTAACATGTGAGCTGCCATGCCTGTGGGCTGAGCACTGATTGTCCCAGTGCTGCCCTTGTCATCTGACTGGGTCATTTTTACGTTACACGCTGAGTAGGTTCAGACTCGGCTCTATGGTGACTTTTTCATCTTCCTTTAAGAAATTATTTTATTATATTCTAATGATAAAAACCATCTTCACTTTGACGTCTTACCACCAGTGGACAGTATATTTTTTTAACAGTATATTTCTTGTCTTTCCTAATTTTCTAGCACCTCCCCAACCCCCAACTCTGCCACATGCTTCTAGAAAGAGTAGCCATGTTCATACTGCTCAACCCAACCTCCAGGCCACAAGCTGAACCACGCAGCAATGAACTGGGACCAAGACAGCCTGGATCATTCTGAACACAGAAAGAGCTAGACCGCAGCTGTTGGCAGAGGTGTCATGCTTTCATGTGGAAGCAGAGTAGGTCCCTAACATGAGGACAGCTCAGAGAGGTTCTCAGAGAACCAGCTGCCAACCTTAGCTTGCCGAGCCCTGAATCCATTTACCAGGCACCCAGAATTGATACTGGAAGAGAGAGACAATCTCATTCACTCTGACTTACTAAACCTGGGTAGTTGCTGGTGGCCAGACTTGGGCAGAGCAAGGGAAGTGAAGCAGACAAGGGAGAGAGATGCAGAGAGAAGAGACGGAGCGAGAGGAACATCTGTGTTTCCTAAGTTGTCCTGTTCCTGGTTTCACTCAGTTCCTGAGTGTAGTTACATTCTTGAAGGTAAGTTTCATAAAACACCCTTACACACTGCAGTAGGGTCCCTATTTTGGCTTAAGCTAGCTTAAGTGAATTTCAGTTATTTGTCCAATGAGGTTTAGCGAATACAGACAATAACGAATGCTGGGCATCTTATAACCCTTGGGATATGCAAGTACCAATGAGGAAATTCACTCATTTGCCATTTTGAGAAGTCAATGATTTCTAAATAAGAAACAAAGCTGCTCCTTTTGTATGCATGTAAAATAGCCTTGTAATTCTGTGAACAATATACAACAAATGATCCACTTGTTAATGACTTCTTTCATTTTAATTTATAACATTTCTTCAATTTTCAGATATTTAAGAAAATAATGTATTCTACTTCAAATGCCAAACCAAAGTGAATGTGAGTTTATGAAAAATGGCCTACTGAAGACAAATGCTTTATTGCCCACTACAGAGAAGGATCTGAGAGGAGGATACCAGGTGTCCAGAGAGAAAGAAGCAAGCATGGGAGATAAAGGAGTGTGTGTGTGCGTGCATGTGTGTGTGTGTATGTATGAGAGAGAGAGAAATAGAGGGAGAAGAGAGACAGAGAGACAGAAAGAAGTAGGGGGAGGGAGGGAGGGAAAGAGAGAGAGAAGTAAAGGGAGCAGAGAGAGGGGGAGGGGAGGGAGAGAGAGAGAGAGAGAGAGAGAGAGAAATGGAGAGCACTGACTCCTTCATTTGCTTCACTTGAGTCTCATAAATTTACTTTTACCCCTACTGCTTTGTCTGCACCATAGCTAGTTTGAGTTGGGGTGTTTTTATTGTTTTGTTTTGTTTTGTTTTTGACAGGCAGAGTGGACAGTGAGAGAGAGAGACAGAGAGAAAGGTCTTCCTTTTGCCATTGGTTCACCCTCACCGCACTGATCCGATGGCAGGAGCCAGGTACTTCTCCTGGTCTCCCATGGGGTGCAGGGCCCAAGCACTTGGGCCATCCTCCACTGCACTCCCGGGCCACAGCAGAGAGCTGGCCTGGAAGAGGGGCAACCGGACAGAATCCGGTGCCCTGACCGGGACTACAACCCGGTGTGCCGGCGCTGCAAGGCAGAGAATTAGCCTAGTGAGCTGTGGCGCCGGCCAAGGGGTGTTTTTATTTTTTTTTTTAAACTTTTATTTAGTAGATATAAATTTCCAAAGTACAGTTTATGGATTACAATGGATCCCCCCCCCCCCGATAACTTCCCTCCCACCTGCAACCCTCCCATCTCCCACTCCCTCTCCCATTTCATTCAAATCAAGATTCATTTTCAATTATCTTTATATACAGAAGATCGATTTAGTATGTATTAAGTAAAGATTTCATCAGTTTGCCCCCACAGAGAACACAAAGTGCAAAATACTGTTTGAGCACTAGTCATAGCATTAATTCACATTGAACTACACATTAAGGACAGAGGTCCTACAGTAAGGTTCATGACTAGCACTCAGAAACAAGTCAAGGCTTCTATTATGACTAATATCTTGATTACAATCCTGTTGCCATTTATCAAAAGTTAGAATTGCAATGAACTGTAGTTGAAAATATTGGTTTTGTGGTCACAGAGGCCCAAATTTAAATTCCAGCTCTACCACATACATTTGTGAACCTGGACAACGTGGCCTATTTTAGTATCTGATTGCTCATTCACAGAAAGAGAATAAAAATGATCCATACTTGGGGGTGGCAGTTGTGGTACAGTGCATTAAACCACCACTTGGGATAGCTGCATCCCACGTTGGAGTGCCCATTTGAATCCTGGCTATTCCACTTTTATTTTTAAAGATTTATTTATTTATTTGAAAGAGTTACACACAGAGAGAAGGTGGGGCGGGGGGGGGGGTGTCTTCAATCCAATGGTTTGCTCCCCAATTGGCCATAACAGCCGGAGCCATGCCGATCTGAAGCCAGGAGCCAGGAGCTTCTTCTGGGTCTCCCACGCGGGTGCAGGGGCCCAAGGACTTGGGCCATCTCCTACTGCCTTCCAGGCCATAGCAGAGAGCTGGATCAGAAGTGGAGCAGCCGGTTCTTGAACCAATGCCCATATGGGATGCTGGCGCTTCTAGCCAGGGCATTAACCCACTGTGCCACAGCACCGGCCCCGACTGCTCTACTTTCTATCCAACTTCCTACTAATGCATCTTGGGAGAACGAAGATGATGGTTCAAGTGCTTGGGCCCCTGCCACTTATATGGGAGACCCAGACAGAGTTCCTGGTTATGGCCTGGCTAGCCCTAGCTGTTGCAGCCATTAGGGGAGTGAAGCAGCACGTGCAAGATCTCTCTCTCTCTCTCTCTCTGTAACTCTCACTTTCAATAAATAACTAAATCTTAAAATACATTATCCATCCTTCTTGAGTCTTTGGGAGGATTAGAAATGTGAAACATGTGGAAAGTACAGTACAATGCCTGCCCTTTAGTAAGACTTTGGTAAATGTTAGCTGGCACAATTGCTGTGATCTAGGATATACAGTTACTTTGAATGTGTTCCTGATATTTTGACAGCTGTTTCTTGATCATTCGTTTCTCCTTCTTTCTTGTCTTATTTCTTTCTGACCAACCACAAGTTCTGGAATATTTAGTTAATGAGATAATCAACTCACCCGTTCCTGAATTTCATCAAGAAATACTAAGCTATTAACATATTCTATGGTTGTAGTTGGAACAAACTCAAGTTTATATTCTGCATCTTGTGCCTCAGAAATAATGGCATCTACTTTTTTCTTGCTTAAATGAGGAAGCATAGAATTCAGCACCTAAGAAAAAGAAAATGTAAGTCATAAATTCTTGAACACTTCCAATTCATTGTATGTTTTAGACAAATCTTAATTGGGCATGTGTTAAATTAGCAGGTATTGGAAGCAACAGTATAGAAAGGGATTTTTTTTTCTCTTTAAATTACTGTTAGTCAAATAAGCCAATAGGAAATCCACGTTTTGAAGATCATCTCTGGAACAAAGAAGGCTGCACAGCTCATCAAAAACTCAGCTTAACTGCTCAGGTGTCTTGCAAATATGCTTTCTGCTTCGTGTCCTGCGTGGGGAACATTGTGCTGCCCTCCCCAGGATTAATTTCTTGACTTTCATGTTGGGTGATGGCCATCTGGTTCCAGATGGGAATCTGGAGTCTGATTGATCACTATGCAGATATGAGAATGGCCTCCTTTGGTCTAAGAGATGGAGTTAGAGCAGGCTCCTGACCTCAGTTGATCCAATCAGACAGATGGCCTGGATTTTTGTTTATGGCTGAGAGAGGTATACTCAGAACTGCAATTTCTCTTTCTTTCTGTACACCAGCAAGGAGATAATTAGCCCATGGAGCTTCTGTCTTCTATTTCAAAACTCTGAGGGAAGACTTTTCTTAGGATGAAGCTGGCACATTGGGAGCCTCAGCAAAGAGAATGGAAGAAATTGCATCCTTAGTAACACCACTGAGGTATCAGATCAAATGTCCCTAATGTTCAGCCAGGCTCTGGACATTTCAGATGCAGGGGTTCTGAAATTTCTGACTGCTTATTTCAGTTTTCTTTGGCTTGGAACATAGTAGTGCTCAAAAATGTTTATTGAAATTGAGTTGAATTTATTCTAAGTATAGGCATTTTTTTTTCTTTTTTAATAGATGAAGAAGCAAAACTCTAGAAAAAAAACCCAATGCTACACAACTAATTAATGGTAGAACAGATACTATCACTCAGGTCTGTACTCTTCTAAACAGTGCTCTATCTTCTGTCATCTTTACTAAGGGCAGCAAAGGTTTCCTCTAAGAGCCAGAGAGCAACTATTTAAGATTTGTTAAGACATAGAATCTGTTGCAATTCCTCAACTCTGCTCTTATAGTGATAAAAGAGCCACAGACAATATGTAAACAAGTTGTCTTGGCTGTGTTTCGATAAAACTATGTATATAAAACAGGAGGCAGCCTAGACTATCCTTGTGGTCTATACTTTTTCAATTCCTGTCCTGTGCCATTGTCTTTCTGGAAGCATTTGGGAATGTATGGGTACATACTGGCTCCAAAGGAGATTATTGTGTTGGTTTTTCAAGTTATTGCAGAAATCTCTCTATGTCTACAACTCACATAAAAATAACCAGACCTTTAGGGACAATCATGTATCAGAAAATGATCCCCCGAGCTTGATGTCAGTATCCCAGATAACCCAGCAATCCCACGAGGACACAGAGTTGTTACAGTGGTATGTCATTTGCAGGAATCCTCAAAATGGCCCAACAGAGCAAAAAGGAGGTTAAGAGGCAAGTCTGAGGTCTGCAGTCCCCTTCCTTTCTCATCTGAAAGCTCATTGTGTTTGTACAGAGAGAATATGGGATTTTTTTTTCTAGAAATCAAGGATATCCAGTTAATTTAATACTTTCAATACTAGAAAATAAATACATATATACTTTTGTGGTGGAATAATCATAAAATAACTGTAGAGACCACGGTTGAAGCTTTTTCTGGCTCATGGTTACCTCCAAGCATCGCAAAGGTGATGGAATTAGCTTTTCCTTTAGCAGCTTCGTGTCAATGAGCAGCAATCCTACATTTCTGGTGGGTCTTAGAGCTACGGCATCCTTGTGCTGTCTGTGATATTTTTCCAGTTGATCACTAAAGAACTTAACATCTACATAAAATAATGAGTATAAATCATAAAAGATATTAGATTTTAAATGATGACTATACAGTATACTAAATATCATTATGTTAACAAATTTATTCATGTATTCATAATGTTATTATTCACAGAGTGCCTTGTTTTAGAATGTTAATTCACAACACTTTGTAACATTTCATTCTTGTAGTCAACTAATATTTTACAATTAAATGTTTTCTGATGCCTTTTAAGAGATGACAGACAATAACTTACAATTAGAAGATACAGTCTGGAATGACAAGATTCTCTTGCTAGACTGGTGTGAAGCTGGGCTAAATCTAAGAGTTCGTCCACAAGATACCACAAAGTAAAGCATTTTGAGAATATTCACACACAAAAAGTGGAAACACAAGAGACTGAATATAGTAAGAATTATTTCCATTCCTCTTCTCAGCACCTGTCTGCCCTTCCTGCACCCTTCATTATGGTTAAGTCATTTATCTGCTTGGCTCTGGCAGAGGCTGCAGTTGTATTTTGATAGTCTTCTAGCCTACATTCTCTCCCTTCTCCAATCCACCTGGAACAAATGGAGCCTGAGGATCCGTAAATGCATTTTTATCATGGCTCTGGTTAAAAACAGCTCTTTCTAATCCACAAAGAGAAAAAAGAGTATAGATGATAGAAGATAAATAAGATCTGCCCCTTCTCCTTTTGAGATAGAAGAAAGCAGCAAGTATAATAGGTACACAGGGTTACAGGCCACAGAAGCTGGTTTCTTACTACTTAAGTGCTGCATAATCTTGAAGATATTATTGTCTTTATGAATCTCCATTTCCTTATTTGTGTAATGTTAGTAGAATTGTGATGATTACATGAAATGCCTGGAAATCACTTAGTACAGCATCTATCATGTCATAAGTGCTAAGGTAGGCATAGAACTTGTTAGTAAATGTTGATATTTATAGGAATGTGATGGTGAAATGTGGTTGATTATGTCAGAATCTAAAAACCCCTCCCCTCTTCATCCATGGAGGCTAGACAGGGGGGTAGTCTGCTTAACAGTTCAGTTAAAAAGACATTTTTAAAGGATCTACAATATGTGGTCTGTCATAGTAGTTTGAGTGTATAAGAAAACAGGATACATATGGTATCCAAGGGTCAAAGCTACCTTCTATCAACCTGTAAGAAACAGTTGAATTGAAAGGTTTAGGAAGCATCAGAAGTTCTAAAAGAGGAGGTATTCACTAAGCTCCTAAATCTGTATATAATAAATATATATGATATTTGTTCACCTTATTTAAATAAAAGAATTTTGAAAAAAAAAAAAAGAGGAGGTATTCAGAGTTTAAGAGTCCAGGCCAATATTCCAAGGTCCCAAACAGTAAATAGTTAATACCTGTGAGAACCTGGCCCCAGGACTGGGTTTCAGAGGCAAGACTGGCAATCCCAGGCAGAACCAAATTGAGAGAAATCAGGGAGACTAGAGACTTCACTCAAATGAAAACTTGGATATTGTGGACTGTTTTCTTTTGTTAGGAATAATAAGTCTAATGATATAATTTCACCCCTGAGTCTGATATGACCCAGAGTTGTTGGTTCACACCAACCGCATCTCAGTGTGGTCCTGGGAAAAAAGAGCAACTCAAATTCCTGTACTAGGAAAATTTAAATAAACCTTATTTAATGGTATTGGTATTTGTATACATTCCAACTCTTCCCTAATACAGGCCTTAGCCCTGCTACAACTTCATATAGAAGATAAGCCATTAAGGGGGAATTGCTTCTCATATTATCCTGAAATAAAACAGTAACACTGAGTAAAAATAAAGGAAAAAAGTAATTTTATGAAAAACAACCTCGAAATTAATAAACTGCTTGTCAGGTCAACTCATTTCGCCTACCGAATCCCACCAAACAGGAACTCAGAAGACTATAAATCTTATCGTATATATCAAAAATCATTATTGGAACGAGAATGTAAGTGAAATGGAAAACTTACCAGGTTCCTGAAGTTTAAGAGCTTGTAAATCAAGACTTTCATTTTCCTTGAAGAATATCTGGAATTTTTCAAAGGTAGCTGCATATAGGGAGGCAGATTCAAATGCTGCCTGAATAGTTTCCTGAATATTATAAATGAGAAAAAATTTCATTTTTCTTGAATAGAATTCTCTTCACTAGCACTAACACACACACACACACACACACACACACAGAGACATTCACACTGCTTCTCTGTTCTCAGTGGTATGTGATGCGTTGACCTTAGGAGACATGCATGAGAAAAAATACCACTCTTGATGTCAAGGAACAGATAATGTGTTCAAGAAGAAACTGTTATGAAAAGTTTAAAAATCCATCTTGAAATCTGACTTTTGACAAATTGTTTAGAATTGAAAGAAAGGACATATGTAATTTTTGTTTTTTTTTGGTTTCATGGTGAACTTAAGTATTACTAGTAAACATATTGCAAAGAGGCAATGCCTATTACTTTCTAAACTGCAAACTTTGTGTCTTAGTTGAAAGGCTTTTAGGGAAATTCAAAACTATTTAGCATGCCTACAGAATCATTTACTTAACCTTACTATCAAATCCTTGACTGGTCAGTCTCTCATTCAAAAATGTCCTCCATACTTTGCCCTAATAAAATCCTTGCCCTCATCTTGAGTTCCTCTCTCCCCTTGTGGAGCTCTTCATGTTGTTAGATATATTATTAGCTGTGAAATATGATGCAAATAGATTCTCCTAAGTTATAATTGTATTTTTATTTTATAATTCTTTTGCCTTGAACACTTTGTTTTCATTTTTATGTCATTGCATTTATCAATTTGTTCTATTGTTACATCTGAATTGTGAGTCATAGTCAGTTACCCCTTTCTTATGAACAAAATTATAGAAGAATTTGCCCACGTTTTCTTCTTGTAGTTGAAAGGTTTTATTTTACACTTAGTTCCCCAGTCCATGTATTCTTATGTATAATGTGGGATGTAGATCTGATTTTATATTTGTCCACATGGCTAATCTGTTGTCCCACCTCCATTTATGAAAAAGTCCAGGTTCATATCTGGGGTTTGAGGTACTATATTTGTCATTTAATGAATTTCTATGTGTACTTGGATATATTTCTGAACTTTCTATTTTAGTCCACTGATACCTATACACTTAGGTGTCAGTAGAACATTTGAAAGAGTACAGAATGTTCATATTTAATATTTGGTAAGTATAGTACCCCTCATAGCTTTTATTTTGTTCAGCATTAAGATATTCTTATATATCTATTCTTACTTATCAGCTTTACTGCAAAATTTTCCTAGCTCCATGAGAATGCTTGTCAGTATGTTATTGGCATGTATTAAGTTTATGAATTAATCTAAGGAGAAAGAACACCTTTATTGTGTTGAGTCAATCCATTAAAGCACTTCTGTTCAAGTTTACTTTTGTGTCTTCCAGAAGATTTAAAAAAAAAAAAGTTTTCTATGTAGGTTCTTAACATTTCTTATTGGATTCACTCCTAATTATATCACCTTCTTTGTTGCTATTATGAGTGAAATGTCTCCTACTAGGCTTTTTCACTATTCTAGATATAATAGGTAGCACTTTGAATTTCTAGCCTTTGGAGATTTAACAACATTCTCCTTTGAAATCATTTGGACCTGACACTTTTTATAAGGCATTTATTTGATAACTTCATTTTGTGGATGTTAGTTTTCTATTTCTGCTCTTGCTGATTTAGGTAAACATGTTTCTGTAAAAACTATTTTATATAGGCTTTCAAATTTACTTGGAGTAATATCTGCAAAGTAATATCTAATTTTTTTCCATTTTGATAGTTATTTCTGTCATTCCCCACTGTTAATGTTGATTAGCTTTTCTATATCCTTTTTTATTTCAGTTGATCTACTGAAAAGTCTTCTACCCCTAGTGTTTCTATTTATGTTCCATTTATGTTTCAGAGCATCTCTTTACTTTGTAAAAGTGTTTCCTGTGCTATTTGGTGCATAGAAATTCTCACTGTTACTTCCATTACAAATTGTGATTTTTTGAAGCAGATGTCTTTGCTCTGTTTAATGCTATTGATTTAGACTCGACTCTATCTGATATCAAGGTGCAGAAGACAATTAACATAGGAGGCCTGAAACTGCTATTCTTAGAAAGACCTGCTTGCAATGTGGGCCCTTGTTCAGCACTGTGAATTGAATTTCAGAGGGGTTCCCACAATTCCCTAACTGGAAAGAGTGGTTCACTGTGGCACAGCTGTTTGTGAAAACAATGTGGTTTACTCTGAACACCTGTTTTCCTTCCAGGAGTTTGGAATTTTGGTGTATTGTAGGTAGAGAGTGCTTGTGTAGCCAGTACCCAGTACACACCTTGGCCACTGAGACTCTAAGAAGCTTCTCTGATAGAGGACATTCCACACGTGTTGCCACAACTCATTGTTGGGGGAGTTAGGAGTGCCCTGTGTGCCTCCATAGGGAGTGGTTGCTTGGAAGCATGCACCTGGGTTTCTCTGGACTTTACCCCATGTACTTTTCCCCATTGCTAATCTTTTTCACTATAATTCATCTTTAAATTTTTTTTTGACAGGCAGAGTGGACAGTGAGAGAGACAGAGAGAAAGGTCTTCCTTTTGCCGTTGGTTCACCCTCCAATGGCCACCACGGCCGGTGCGCTGTGGCCGGCACACTGCGCTAATCTGAAGGCAGGAGCCAGGTGCTTCTCCTGGTCTCCCATGGGGTGCAGGGCCCAAGGACTTGGGCCATCCTCCACTGCACTCGCTGGCCACAGCAGAGAGCTGGCCTGGAAGAGGGGCAACCGGGACAGAATCCTGCGCCCCGACCGGGACTAGAACCCGGTGTGCCGGCGCCGCAAGGCGGAGGATTAGCCTAGTGAGCCACAGCGCTGGCCCACTATAATTAATCTTCAACTTGAGTGAAACTACATGCTGGGTCTATGAGGTCTCCCAGCAATTCATAGAGAAGTGGTGGTCATCTTGGATCCCTGACTCTCAGGATCGGAAACCTCGCTTTATCATTCCTTACCTTAGCTTCTACACCATTGAGCATCTCTTTTTGTTTAGTATTTCTGAATTACTTTATTTTAGATTTTTCTCTTGACCTAGCATATTGTTTTGTTCTGCTTGTGAACCAAATATTCACATTTCTTTATATTACTGACATATTTGATCTCATTTTGCTCACATGTTTTGTTTTTAAATAATTAATTTTATTTGTTTGAAAGGCAGACAGAAGAGAGAGTGAGAGTGAGAAAGAGTTCTCCCATTCACTGGTTCACTTCCCAAATGCCTGTAACAGCCAGACCCGGGCCAATCCAAAGCCAGGAACTGGGAATTCAATCTGGGTCTTTCACATGGGTGGCAGGGACCCAAGTACTTGAGTCATGTCATTTTTAAATATGCTCTATGGTTATTTTTTTCTTCCTCTGTGTGATAGCTTTTAAAAGATACATGTATTTTCTTATTGATCTTTCATTTCATTTTTTTGGTTGTTTCTAAATATTTTTAATAAAATTTTTATTCACAGTTCTTTTGACATATAGAAATTGTACATATTTATAAAGTAATATGTGCTGTTTTGTTATGTATATACATTGTGCACTATCCAATAAGTGTAAATACATTTATCAAGTATTTAATTTTTAAAATTTTAATATTTAACAATTTTTAACATTTTACCACATTTAATTCATATGTAGGCATTATGTACATGCACATATATATTATTTCTTCTTGGAAACAGGGAAGTTAATATCAACAAATGTGAGACTCATGGCAATGATCATAAAGTGGGGGGAGAAGGGTACATTGTCATATACATGGTGTAACTCAGTGAAGCTATAACTATATACTAAAAATGTGACATCTGCCCAATTTTTATACTTTCTTTATAAGAGAACTGAGAAAACGCGATACTTTTCTCTCTCTGAGTTTGGTTTATTTCACTTAGCATAATGATCTGCACTTCTATTCATTTTTGTTGCAAATGTCAGGATTTCCTTCTTTTTTTATGTCGGAATAACATCCCATTGTGCATATATACTTCATTTTCTTTATTCAGTCATACCAGTTGACAGACATCTAGCTTAATTCCATAGCTTTGCTATTATGCATTGGGCTATTACAAACATGGAGTGCAGGTATGTCTTTCATATGCTGACTTCACTTCCTTTGGATATATTCCCAGAAGAGAGAGAGCTGGGTCATATGGTAGATCCATTTTTAGTGTTTTGAGGAATCTCTATGCTGTTTTCCTTAATAGTTGTGCTAGTTTACATTCACACCAACAATGCATTCTGGTGCCCTTTTCTCTACAACCAACCTCACTGGAATATTTTATTGTTTTATTTTGGATAACAACTATCCTAACATCAGTAAGATGATACCTCATTGTGGTCTTTACACAATTTCACGTGTGGTTTTCCCCAACTTCTTCTGTGCCAATCAGTAAACTTATGCTTACTTCCTATTTTCATCTTTTTTGTTTTGAAAATTGTATTATGGCCGGCGCCGTGTCTCAATAGACTAATCTTCTGCCTAGCAGTGCCGGCACACCCAGTTCTAGTCCCAGTAGGGGTGCAGGATTCTCCTGGTTGCCCCTCTTCCAGGCCAGCTCTCTGCTGTGGCCCAGGAAGGCAGTGGAGGATGGCCCAAATGCTTGGGCCCTGCACCCCATGGGAGACCAGGAAAAGCACCTGGCTCCTGCCTTAGGATCAGCGCGATGCGCCGGCTGGCCGGTGGCCATTGGAGGGTGAACCAACGGCAAAAGGAAGACCTTTTTCTCTGTCTCTCTCTCTCTCACTGTCCACTCTGCCTGTCAAAGATAAAAAAAAACAAATTAAAAAAGAAAGTTGTATTATTTATATTTCATTAGAACATAGCACTTTATACACTATTCTCCCATCCTTGTCTCTATCCTTGTTTTAGGCCATGCTAAATCTCTAATTAAATACATTCAACACTAGCCTTCAGGCATCTTTTTTCCAAAGTCATCTGCTTGTAGTAGATTAACATTTTTTTCTATAGCCCCAACACTAACAGGACTAGCTTGGCTCAATAAAAGTTCTTAATTCACACTTTCTTCCTGTGGGTTTCTTCAAAAGTCCTGCTCCACGATTTCCCTGCTTCATGTGTTCTTTTTGAGAAGTTTGATGCCAATCTAATTCTCTTACCTCTGCAAATTACTTAATCATCTTTCTTTGAGATATAGATTTTTTTAGCTTTAAAATGCAGCTGTTTTGGAGCCAGCGCTGTGGCGCATTGGGTTAATGGCCTGGCCTGAAGCACCAGCATCCCATGTGGGTGCTGGTTCGAGGCCCGGCTGCTACACTTCCAATCCAGCTCTCTGTTATGGCCTGGGAAAGCAGTAGGAGATGGCCCAAGTCCTTGGGTCCCTGCACCCGTGTGGAAGACCCGGAAGAAGTTCCTGGCTCCTGACTTTGGATTGGTGCAGCTCTGGCTGTTGCAGCCAACTGGGGAGTGAACCAATCCTGTGGGGAGCAACTCGGACTAGACTGTTACTCGAATTAAGACTTATTCTATGCATCTGCTCTCCCACAATATGGTGCTGGGAGAGGAGGAAACAGCTTCTACACAGCTGCCTCCAGTTCAACCAATAAACAGCAGGACCTGCTCCTGATTGGAGGAGAGCAGCGTACTCGGCGTGTGGGTAGCAGAGTTGGGATTGGTGGAAGAGGACTATAAAGGAGGAGACAACATGCACCAGGAACACCTGAGGAACATCTGAGCAGCCCCCGAGAGAGCCGGCCGGCGGTGTGTCGCTCCCCCACGGAAGTGGGGAAAGTGGCAGGGGGAACTGCCCTTCCACGGAGGTGGAAGGGTCGGTAACCAACCTGGCAAGAACCAGCAGCAAACCCGGGGAGGGCCGAGCAGACAAAAGAACAGCGCAGGGTCCTGTGTCATTCCTCCACGAAGAGGGGGAGCGACATAATGGTGCCGTGACTCGGATAAGAAACCTAGGAGGGAAGAAGCGGGAAGAAGCGGGAAGAAGCGGGAAAATACCAGAGAGAGAGATTAGCAAAGAGCCTAGGGAAAAGCCGGACGGAAAAGGTGCCAGAAGACGCTATTGAAAGCCTAGGCATAGACTCGGATACGGACTGTGGGAAAGAAGCTAGGATTGAAAGTGAAAGTGAAACCAAGAAGAAACTTAGACTCGGATGCAGACTATGGCAGGGAAGCTAGGAGATTAAAAGCGAAAGTGAAAGCTAGAAGAAACTTGGATACGGACTGTGGGGAGAAGCCAGGAGAAATGAGGGAGGAATATTGTTGGAAGAAAAGTTAGGAAACATACCGGGTAGAGAAAAATATGTTAGGGAGGATGAAGCCGCGGGGGCAGGCTGAGGCGGAGACGTAAGCTAGCTTGGAATTCTTCAAGTCAGCCCGGGGAGCAAAAGGCAAAAAGCTGGGACCAGGGGCGGAGACATAAGCCAGGTTGGAATCCGTCAGATTAGCCCGGGGAGCAAAAGATGGGAAGCCAAACCGGGAGCGGAGACTTAAGCTATAGGTTGCATTTTGTCAGGTTAGCCCGGGGAACTTCGACTGAAAACCGAGAAGCGGAAACGTAAGCTAGGCTGTGTGATTCGCGGAAGCCGCCACGCGCAGAGAGAGCGCGTGGGGCACAAACGGGGAGAGCGCATGGGGCGCGAGTAGGAAACGCGGGGCTAGCGCGAAGGCCGTGGTGCGGGCGCAAAGGGCGCGGAGACCACGGAGCGCGCGAAGCCGGGAAGCCGCGTGCGAAGCCGGGAAGCCGCGCAGAGCCGGGAAGCCGCCGTGGGGCGAGGCGCCGAGAAGCAGCCTCGGGGCAGGCGCCGGGAAGCCGCGGGGATAAGAGAAACAGAAGTTTAGAAGTAAAATGAGAGAAATAGGAATGCTGGCAGATAGAAGTAAAATAGGAGAAATAGGAATGCCCGGAGATAGAGAAACAGAAAAATAAGGCCTCCCCACAACATGGCAATGAGAGAGCTTGGATTCGGTCTGCCTGATTAGTAAGACGATAAGCACCTGTGGGCGGCTGCAGGTCACCGAAGACAGGCATGAATTAACATCAATAAGTCTCCCCACAATACGGCAATGAGAAGGCTCGGATTCGGTTTACCTGATTGGTAAGGCTTGTAAGCATCTGCAGGCAGTTCTAGCAGAGCAGAGCATGCGCTGCAGGGCACCGAACACAGGCACGCATCAGCGCCTATAAACCTCACAACATGGCGAAGAGAGGACCCGGATTCGGTTTGCCTGACTGGTAGGGCTTGTAAGCACCTGTGGGCAACTCCAGCAAGCAGAGCAGAGTGTGTGCCACGGGGCACCGAAGACAGGCGTGTATCAACGCCAAAAAATAAAAAGAAAGGGGGAATTGTGGGGAGCAACTCGGACTAGACTGTTACTCGAATTAAGACTTATTCTATGCATCTGCTCTCCCACAATATGGCGCTGGGAGAGGAGGAAACAGCTTCTACACAGCTGCCTCCGGTTCAACCAATAATCAGCAGGACCTGCTCCTGATTGGAGGAGAGCAGCGTACTCGGCGTGTGGGTAGCAGAGTTGGGATTGGTGGAAGAGGACTATAAAGGAGGAGAGAGACAACATGCACCAGGAACACCTGAGGAACATCTGAGCAGCACCCGAGAGAGCCGGCTGGCGGTGTGTCGCTCCCCCACGGAAGTGGGGAAAGTGGCAGGGGGAACCGCCCTTCCACGGAGGTGGAAGGGTTGGTAACCAACCCGGCAAGAACCAGCAGCAAACCCGGGGAGGGCCGAGCAGACAAAAGAACAGCGCAGGGTCCTGTGTCGTTCCTCCACGAAGAGGGGGAGCGACACAATCCCAGTTGTTAATTTTGGCTTTGACTGCCTGTGCCTCTGGGGTCTTTTCCAAGAATTCTTTACCTATGCCATTGTCTTCCAGGTTTCCCCAGTGTTTTCTAATAATTTGATGGTGTTGTGTTGTAGATTTAGATCTTTAATCCATGTTGAGTGGATTTTTTGTGTAAGGTGTAAGGTAGGGTTCTTGCTTCATACTTCTGCATGTGGAAATCTAGATTTCCCAGCACCATTTGTTGAATAAACTGTCCTTGCTCCAGAGGTTTAGCTCCTTGGTCAAATATAAGTTGGCTGTAGATTTTTGGATAGATTTCTGGTGTTTCTATTCTGTTCCATTGGTATATCCATCTGTTTTTGTACCAGTACTAAACTGTTTTGATTATAACTGCCTTGTAGTATGTCTTGAAATCTGGTATTGTTATGCCACTAGCTTTGTTTTTGTTGTATAAATTGCTTTAGCTATCCAAGGTCTCCTGTGTTTCCATATGAACTTCAGCATCATTTTTTCTAGATCTGAGAAGAATGTCTTCGGTGTTTTGTCTGGTATCACATTGAATCTGTAAATTGTTTTTGGAAAAATGGACATTTTGATGATATTGATCCTTCCAATCTATGAACATGCAAGATTTTTTCATTTTTTTGTATCTTCTTTTATTTCTTTCTTTAATGTTTTGTAATTCTCATCATAGAGGTCTCTGACATCCTTGGTTAAATTTATTCCAAGGTATTTGATTTTTTTTTGTAGCTATTGTGAATGGGATTGATCCTAGAAGTTCAGTCTCAGCTTTGGCATTGCCTGTGTATACAAAGACTGCTGATTTTTGTGTATTGATTTGATATCCTGCTACTTTACCAAACTCTTCTATGAGTTCCAATAGTCTCTTGGTGGAGTCTTTTTGGATCACCTATATATAGACTAATCTTACAACTGACATTTACATTTGTTATGTTTGGCTGTTGTTTCCTTTGCATTTGTTTTTAGGTCAGATAATATAATGATTTGTGAAAAAAATGTAGCTGTTGAATACCTTCTTTAATACTAGTATTAATGCAAATAACCAAAGAACTAGGATACACTTTTGGAGTTAGAACCAATATACAGTAAAAATAACTTGCAAAGTTATAAATATGCTAGGGGACAGTAAAATAATGAGTATTTATAGCTTTTGAATTGATTTAAAGTTTTGTAGTTGAGAATAGAATTCCACTTTAACCAGGTATAGAAACAGTAGTAGATGTAGTGTTATATTTGCCTTTAAAATCATACTATAATAACTATTTAAACCATATCTTTATGAAATGAGCAGCTTTAAACACCGTGTATGTAGGGTTGTATGTATAATAGATATCTATGCCTCACAAATAGGTAAAGTTTAAATTTGAAAATGATACAAGCAACTGGCATCAAGGAGCAAAATTAATGACAGGAAGTCAAAGGTTTCAATTCTCCTCCCCACGCAGGGGATTAGGTCATCCATAGATCTAGGTGGGGCATGAGGGTGAACAAAGCGAAAAGTAGCACTGTTCTGTCTCTTTCACATCGATCTCCTTTATACGTGTGCTTCTACTTATAAAAACTGAACACTTCAGTTTATGGGGTACTGCTTTTCAATGTTTTAAGCACACATAGGTTAGTTGCCTGTATTTGAGCAGCTCTGAATAGATGTCATTACGTATCTTTTCCATCTATGCCATATTTTAAGAAAGCATGAACCATTTGATCACAAATGCCTTCAACAGAAAAGGCTGTGTGGGCTGGCAATTCAGGCTGGTTCTGCTTCTGTCTCTCAGTATATCCGAGAAGTGCAAGCAAGTGGATCTCTAATGATGTATAACTGTTTTGCTAGATAGTTTAATGCATGTAAAAGTTATCCCATGCCTAATGGGACATGTTTAAGAGGACAAACATTATTTTTTACATTTTGTCATTTGGTGATTAGTTGTAATAGAACATTTAAAGATAAGAAAGGAAGAGAGACTGAGACTGAGAGAGAGACTGAGTCTCAAAACTGAGACTATGAGTATTATAAAATAGCTTTGATAAAAGTAAATGTACCTTTATTTGAAAGATAATTGTGTGAAAATGGTTATCATCATCAAATACTGCTGACAAGCTTGGCCCAGGTCCACAGGTTTTTTCTTCAAGTTTGTTGTTAATGTAGGGGCTGGTGAATGCATCAAAATATGGATCAGGCATGAGATTAGGAACTGACAACACAGTGTTTTGAAAGTGATTAATTGCGCCTGAAATGCCATCCTGTTAGAGAGAAAAGCACAGGCATGAATGTAAATGCATAGGTAACCATATTACTGAATATTTTTGAGTTTTCTGAAATGCTGAACTAAACAACATTCAACTGATGCATTGATTCTATCACAAATCAGAAGACAAAGCCCTGCCTTCAGAACACATATTTTCTAATTTAAACAAAAATGTGCAACACATTTTGATGACTTCTATACTTGAAATGTGAACAATATACTTGAAGATCAAAAAATAAGACTAAGAAAAATTATACCTGAAAACAAAGATTTATGTGCAAGGATACTATTTGCAGCATTACTCATAATAACTAATTTGAGAAACATATTAATGTCCAAAAATTGGAGTTTGGTTGTAGAAATTATGGCATATTTGTACAATGGAGAATTATGTGTTTCTTCTTAAATTATTTAATGACACAAAGAAAAGCTTATGATACAGTGTTAAGTTAAGGAGAGGGATGGAAGCATATAAAACTGCATATAATGAATGATATAATCCTAACTGAAACGTGTATCCACTTCTATCTATGTACATACTCTCATGGTAATTTAGGCAACATACCAGGATACCAATATTTACAAGACTGGGAAGAAACATAAACCATGCTAACAGGAATTATTTCTATTCCTGGCACATAGGATTATGGATAATTTTAACAATATTATTCTGTTTTTCAATTTTTCTTCAATAAACATGGATTAGCTTAAAATTTATAGCAAATATAATCCTATTTAGAGAAAATGGGAGAAAGAAAAGGAATTTCTTCAAGTGAGGCTTAAGAGGTGAGCTGGAGCTTGCCAAGCCTCTAAGACAGAAGTACAATCCTTGCTAAGTCATCTTGTGTGGGTGTGGGTGGTGGAGCAAGGGGGTTGGTCTGGGAAGGCCAGCAGGTTTGAGTCCAGTGAATCATGGGGATTCTGGAACACTAGTGCCAGTGTGGAGAAATGGGACAACACCCAGTTAGCCCCTCATAAAAGGCCTGAGCATAATGCTGACTGCTAGTGTGTTAACCTATAGGCAACAACTCCCCAGACTATGGCCATAAACTACACTGAAGACAAAACGGTCTAACCATCAGGTAAGTTTGGGAAGAAATCTTGGGTTAAACTAAACCACATGGATTCTTCTCAGAACCTGCTAAGCAGGATTTTTATGTCTGTTATATGCAAATGTATATTGTAAACTCTTTTCTCTTAAAATGCCTATCAACATCTCAAAGTATTCTTTGGAAAAATGCTACTATTGGCAAAGGAGAAATTTCAAAGATGAAAGTGATATGATTACATTTGCCGGAGAATAATCCTGCTATCAGCAATGTGGGAAGTGAGTTAGAAGAAAGAGAGGCATACAGGAGCAAACTATTACATGAGGTCAGATGAGAGATGGTAAGGTTCCTGTTGAGGGGAGAGGCAGAAGGAGTGCAACCCAGACTCCACAAACAAGACTTGGTGACTTGGACCAACAGAGGGAAGGGAGAATCTGGGACAACTCCCAGAATGCTGGCCTGGACCTCCATAAAGTGTCTTTCATTGAGATGGATATGAGGAGGGAAGAGTAAGTTCTGGAAAATGTTGATGAGTTTAATTCATTTCTTAAAAAAAATTTACTTGATAGACAGAGTCACAGAGATATAAGGGGAGAGAGAGAGAGAGAGAGAGAGCGAGAGAGAGAGAGAGAGAGAGAGAGAGAGAGAGAGAATCTTCCATCCATTGGCTCACTCCCCCAGAGGACCACACGCTTCTTCCAGGTCTCCTACTTGGGTGCAGGGGCCCAGAGACTTGGGCCATCTTCTGCTGCTTTATCAGGAGCATTAGCAGGGAGCTGGATGGGAATGGAGTAGCCTGGTCTCAAACCAGCGCCCATATGGGATGCTGGCCTGTGCCGTGGTTTAACCTGCTGCACCACAGTGCTGGCCCCATCATGTTGTTGGATTAGAGATAATTGTAAGCATTCTGGTGGAGATTTTTCAGATGGTTATGACCTATGGTTTAGAAAAATATATTGAATGGAAATACACTCATATATTTATAATACATCATTCTAGAAGTGGTAGTTATAATAATGGGCACAAATAAGAGCACCCAGGAAGAACATACAGGGTGTGAAGAGAATGGAGCCTATAAGAAGAGCAATGATAAAGGGCCAGACAGAAAGAGGCTCTTGGAAAGAAGTCTGAGAAAAGAAGGGTGTTGGTGTAGAAGTAGAGCCAAGAAAAATGAAACCAGATGGAGGAGTCTTTTCCAAGAGGTGAAGCAGAAAACAGAATCAAATGCAATGGGAAGCCTGCCAAACACAACAGGAAAATAGGAATTGAAAAGCACGTATTAAATTAAGTATTAAGAAACTACAGCTAACTTAAACAAGAAGCATGTAAAATGTCATGGCTTAGGTATATAAGCTTCCTTTAGAGTAAGTTCTATATGTGAATGTGTGTTTAAAACAGCCAGATGAGGTAATTAAGACCAATGACCAAAATAATTGTGAAAAAATAGAGAATTTATGAATGATAGTTCTATTTACATGTCTACTGGTTATTTTGAGGTTGGTTGTATGAAGTAAAATCTGACGTTGGAATGTACATGCACACACATACACACACATGTTGATTATGTCTAGAGTATGGTCCTGTATTTCTCATGTGTAGGAATTAACATGAAATGTGGGTCCTATGATAGAAAATGAGTAGAGTATCGAGTTTTTTGAGGCCCAACACTTGGAGGTAAAGAACAGACAACTGCTTGTAGGAGAACTTCCTTGTGTCCTCTGCAGCCCGGGAGCGCCATGAGGTGGACATGAGTCTTGTATCCAGGAGGGGACTCTGAAGTCTAGTGTCTTCATGCTTGGGAGATCCTGAGTGACGTTCCAGCCACAGGGACCTCAGCAGTCTACCTGAAACTGTCAATGTCTTCAAATAAGCTGCTTCATAAGTTACAGAATCACAGACGTCTGGAATAGGAAGCAACCCTGGAATCCATCTGCCTTCTCGTCTCACAAAGTGGAAATGGAACCTCAGACAGGGAAGTGGTTTCCCCAAGGTCAAAACGCTTAATTGCAAAGCCAAGACAAACATCTAGATCTGATTACTAGTGCTTTTGCACCACAGTGTAACAGCTAACAACAGAAAATAAAGACTCTACTTGGCTTGCTAATCTATCCACGTACAAAATGTGGTAGATCGAGTTACAACATGGGTTCCAAGAATCCTGCCCCCGTGTAAATAATCTCCTGCTCTTAAGTATGGTTGGGACCTTGTGAATATGATAGGCGTCACTGTCATGACTAGGTTACGCCATACGGCAAAGATGGGTCATTAAGGTCCTACATCAGTTGATTTTGAATTAATCAAAAGGGTGACTATCCTGGGTATACCTGACTGGAGCAAGAGAACGCCCTTGCAAGAGAGACTGGGTCCTTTCTGAGAGAAATTCTGCAGCAGGTGTGGAAGAAGCAACGGCCACATTGTAATCTGACTTGAGAGCAGGCCGCGTGTCGAGGAACCACAGTGGGCTTCCAGGACCCAGGGATCATCTGCAGCTCACATCTGTCTACTGCTGGAGACAGCTGGGTTCTTACAGCAGCCTGAGGGGACTCAGAGGAGGCTCCTTCTGCAGCTGAGCTGGAGATGAGACCCCAGTCCCAACACAACATGAGCTGCACCCTGGAGATGCCCTGAGGCAGAGGATGAGATGAAGAGCGAGCATCCAGACCCCTGACCCACGGAGCCTGAGATAATCAGCAGTGGCTGCTCTATGCTGCTCACTTTGTGGGCTTTTGTTACAGAGCAGTAGGTAACTGAACCAACCAAATTCTCTCAGGTGCAGGGCACTTTTTAAAGATTTCAAAGGTGGTATTTATAACATTGCTACTTCTTGAAGGGATACCTATAGCCAGTTCTAGGTTTTGTACTGAATGTCTGATCTGCCTGACATTAGAGACAGCTTTCAGCAAGTCTGTAGGCACATGTGCCACCAGGCCACCAAGCAGAGCCGTGCTTTCTCTCTCAGAGAAATGATGACTGCTAAGGGTCAACCAGTTGCTTCACTTTCCAGAACCTAGCTTATCTGTGGACATTACATGAAGAAACACGCACCAGAAAGTCTTCCAAGGATGGCTCAAAGAGTAGAGAATGGACTGTTAGAATCAGTTCTGTGAGAAACATGGGAATGAGAGATTCGTCTTCTTCTTGTTTTTCTATCACAGGGGCTCCCTGAAATAAGCACATTGGCGATGTTATAAAGACACAAGTACTAAGATGTAAATTAAAAAAAAAAAACCTTAAGTTTATACAAATAGTTGAATTAATTACCTTACGGAAAGCCTTTCAAAGAACAGTACCACAGAAAATTTAAAAAAAGGCAAACACTGAAATACTACATAGTAACATAAAAGTTTTCTTTTTGGAAAATCATTAATAAAATGGAAAGGCAAACAATAAACTGGGAAAATATATTGGCAGTATATAAGCCAATACAACATTGGCTATATTTAGGTAGACATATAGTTGACATAGTTAACAGAAATAATACTATCAAACTGCCTAAATAGAAAAGTGTTAAAATAGAAATGCACCTGAAAAATGACAATTTTAAAAATACAAATGACCAATCCACTTCCTCCTTTTTTAGTTCCTTAAAACTGTTTTTCAGTAACATTTACTGAATATTTAATGTGTTCCAGGCACAATGCTAGGTATTCCTGTAATTCCTATACCAGTCATATTAAATGGTAGCATTACCACTCCCATGAGAAAATGTGATCTGGAGAAGATAGAAAATTTTATTCAGGCCACACTGGCTATTATTCAAACTCAGGTCTTTCAGATTTCCATATCTATACTCTTATCCTGGCCCAGGGGTAGCAAATAAAACAATATAGTATTTAGGAGCAGCAATATGATGCTTTGTACTCAACAAACTGACAAAAAAGAAAATGAACAACATCTGCTGAGCATGTGGGCAACTGTGTATCCTCAAATATTGGTAGGAAGGCTGTTAACTGACAAAACTCTAGAGAGTTATACATCAATTACTGATCAAAAGTTAAAAAGTGTTTTCTATTAAAGTGTACATATTTCTGACCCAGTAAGTCTACATTTAGCAATTTTCTCTAAGGAGAAAAATCAGAGATATGTGAAGAATATCTAGAAAAAGATGTTCTTTGCTGTATTATTTTAAGTAGTGAGAAAGTGATCAATAAAAGAAAATGGATTGGGGCCAGCGCTGTGACGCAGTAGGTTAATCCTCCACCTGTGGTGCCAGCATACCCTAGGGGCGCCGGTTCTAGTCCTGGCTGCTCCTCTTCCAATGCAGCTCTCTGCTATGGCCTGGGAAAGCAGTGGAAGAGGGCCAAATACTTGGGCCCCTACACCTGCATGGGACACCAGGAAGAAGCTCTTGGCTCCTGGCTTTGGATCAACGCATCTCCAGCCACTGTGGCCATTTAGGGGGTGAACCAACAGAAGGAAGACCTTTCTTTCTGTCTTTCCCTATCACTGTCTGTAACTCTACCTCTCAAATAAATAAAACCTTTAAAAATTTTTAAAAAAAGAAAATGAATTATATTTCTGTGAGAAATATATTTCTGTGAGAATTATATTTCTGTGAGAAAATATTACATGAGAAAATATTACATGAGAAAAAAATACATGTCGTCTCAAGAGGTTTTTTCACAATACATTCAATGGAAAATGATAAAGCTGTAACTAAATAATGATGTAATTTTCCCCTTGGAAATTGTCTCTGGGTAGCAGAGGATGACTTTATTTGTATATTTCTGTGTTTTTAAAAATTTCTTCACTTAGCCTACATTATTTTATTTTTAAAGATTTATTTATTTATTTGAAAGAGTTACAGAGAGAAGGAGAGACAGAGAGAGAGAAACAGGTCTTCCGTCCACTGGTTCACTCCCCAGTTGGCTGCAATGGTTGAAGCTGAATCAATCTGGAGCCAGGAGCTTCTTCGAGGTTTCCCACGTGGATGCAGGGGCCCAAGGACTTGGGCCATCTTCTACTGCTTTCCTAGGCTGTAGCAGAGAGCTGGATTGGAAGTGGAGCAACCGGGACTTGAACTGGTGCCCATATGGGATGCCGGCACTGCAGGTAGCGGCTTTACCTGCTATGCCGCAGTGCCAGCCCCAGCTTACATTACTTTTATTTTTAAAGGTTAACTTTTTATTTGTTATGTAACATAAACTATAATACCCTTGGGCCACCCTCCACTGCGTTCCCAGGCACATTAGCAGAGAACTGGGTCAGAAGTGGAGCAGCCACTTTTTGCACTGATATGTGTGTTTCTCTGTTCTTCAATATCACTATGTTTGACTACATTATATTCAAATATATGACAACTAACCTACATTACTTTTATAATTATATTACTATTTAAATGTGATAGTCATTGTCACAGGAGGAATCAAATAGGGAGGAGAGAGAGCAATAAAAAAGCAGCATGTGGTTGCAATTAAACTTTTGGAGAAAAGGGATATGGAGGTAAAGAGCTCCAGCTCTGGAATTACACAGTTTTTCCCTGGAGAGGAAGCTGAGATGAGGAGGTAGGAACTTAATGAAACCACATAAGCAGGTCATTCTATGTTTTTAGGTATTCTAGCAAGAAGTCATTATCAAGAATGGAGCTAAGGGAAAGCTTATTGGGAAACTTGGATAGGAGATAGTGTTATTTCTCCTTAAGCTCAGCTAAAATGCCCATTTTTTGTACTATTTTATAACCAGTGTCCCAAACTATGTCTCTAAGATCAGCATTCCCTCCCAAAGGTCACCCAAAACATAAAGATATGCTTCCCTTACTTGCTTATCTCAATAAGCTACTGCTGTATCTTTCTATTATATCATTTTTCCTGATTCTCTGTGTCATTTCATGCCCATTATGACACCCAAACTTCTTGACTTTCAATACTATATACTTAGAATAAGGAATGATACATGGTAGTAGGTACTAAAGAAGTATGTCCAGGACTGGCGCTGTGGCGCAGCGGGTAAAAGCCATGGCCTGCAGCACCGGCATCCCATATGGCCACCAGTTCGAGTCCAGGCTGCTCCAGTTCCAATCCAACTCCCTGCTAATGAACCTGGGAAAGCAGCAGAGGATGGCCTAAGTCCTTGGGCCCCTGCACTCATGTGGGAGACACTGAAGAAGTTCCTAGCTCCAGGCTTCCACCTGGCCCAGCCCCGGCCATTGTGGCCATTTGAAGTGAACCAGGGGACAGATGATCTCTGTCTCTCTCTCTCTCTGTGCCTCCTTCTCCCTGTCTGTAATTCTGCTTTTCAAATAAATAAATAAATCGTAAATTAAAAAAAGATGTACTTCCAAGAATATATGAATGACCTTTAGCAAATTCCTATGAGAGGCAGCAACGTCCTGACAGCACAGTCGGCTCTTACTCTTGCTAGATACTTATTGATAGGATGCTGGCTTTCCTTTGACTGCTACGCACATGCTAGGCTCTGATTAAACTGTGAAGTCATCTAAGTATTTCTCAATATTCCCGTAACAGAAAATCGCATTTATTCGTAGTAAGCGCTCCTCAATATATACTAACCAATGAATATTCTTAATTTTGCCTGAATATACCTTTTTATCAGTGACGTCAGTCTTCTCTTCAGTAATCCATCTCTGAATGACATCTGCTGAAGGTGTTCGCTTTAGCTTGTCAGCAAGATAATTCAAAAGAGAGTTAACAGAATTTACTGTTAGGACGTGCATTGTGTTCTGAATTAGGTAGTCATTTAGACGGATAAAGCTTGAAAAGAAAAAAAAAACACACAGATTCAATTTTCACACTTTTGACAATGACTCTAAAGCAGGTGTTAAAGTATCATACTTCTTCCTGAATTTTCATTTATAGATTATAATATCAGAGACTTATTGTCCACAAGAGTTGTTCTTAGATCTTCTTCCTTTTAAAACACAAACATATTAAAATGTATAGCATACATGTAGCTAGGTGTTCTAACTCATCAATAGGATACTTTTCTTTTTTAAATATTTTATTTATTATTTTATCAATAGGATATGCAATGAGCAATGTAGTTGTTAAGGAAAAGGCACCCAGCTTGTCTTGATAAAGGGTCATAAGATCTTTTTAAGATATTAAATATTGGGGCTGGTGCTGTGGCGTAGCAGGTAAAACTGCTGTCTGCAGTGCTGGCATCCCATATGGGCACTGGTTCAAGCCCCTGCTGCCCCACTTCTGATCTAGCTCTCTGCTAATGCACCAGGGAAAGTAGTCCATGGGGCCCTGCACCCACATGGGTGACCAGAAAGAAGCTCCTGGCTTTGGATCAGCCCAGCTCCAACTCTTGTAGCCATTTGGGGAGTGAACCAGTGAATGGAAGCACGCACTCTCGCTCTCTCTCTCTCTCATCCTGTAATTCTGCCTTTCAAATAAATAAATAAATCTTTTAAAAAATATGTTAAATATTTAAAAAATACATCTGAAACTTGTACTCTAATAGTAAAACTATGAAATATTTTCTTTTTAATATTTTTTATTTATTTATTTGATAGGTAGAGTTATAGACAGTGAGAGAGAGAGAGAGAGAGAAAGGTCTTCCTTCTGTTGGTTCACTCCCCAAATGCACCCTATGGCTGGTGCTGCGCCAATCTGAAGCCAGGAGCCAGGTGATTCTTCCTAGTCTCCCATGCCAGTTCAGGGGCTCAAGCATTTGGGCCATCCTCCACTGCCCTCCCAGGCCACAGCAGAGAGCTGGACTGGAAGAGGAGCAACCGGGACTAGAACCTTGCATGCATATGGGATGCTGGCGCCACGGGCAGAGGATTAACCAAGTGAACCATGGCGCGGCCCCGAAATCTTTGCTTTTGAGTAAATGTTGTTTGACAATATCTGCTAACCCAGAGGTGCAAATTTAATCTTCTTACTTGGGGGCTCAGGATGCAGACCATGTGAGCAAGACAAATAGAGTAACTTTCTATCCTGGTCAAATAGAGCTCCCGGGTCCCTACCACCTTGAGGTCCAGGATGGTGGCCTCAGACATGGCTTCACTGACTCTGGTTGCTACACATTTTCATATATAAACTGGTAAACAGTAGACAGTTGTAAAATTTGTTGCAAGTGGGGCCAGCACTGTGGTATATCGGGTAAAGCCACTGCTTGTGTCTGGCATCTCTTTTGGGTGCCGGTTCAAATCCTGGCCTCTCCACTTCTGATTCAATTCCCTGCTAATGCACCGAGGAAAACAATGGAAAATGGCCCAAGTGCTTGGACCCCTGTACCCACATAGGAGACCCAGAAGAAGCTCCTGGCTCCTGGCTTCCCCCTGGCTCAGCCCTGGATATTGTGGCCATTTGGGAAGTAGTCCAGCAGAGGGAAAATCTCTCTCTCTCTCTCCCTCTTTCTCTATAACTCTGCTTTTCAAATAAATAAAATAAATCTTTTAAAAAATGGTGGAAGTGAGTACTAAGTAACAGTAATCAGTGCTTTCTAGTTCCACAGACAACTTTTCATATGGTGTTTGGTGATTTTGTTTCCAACAGTTATTTTTATTTTTTTCTATTTTTTTAAACTTTTATTTAATAAATATAAATTCCAAGAGTTATTTTTAATCATATGATTTTAGAGTGATGGAAAAATCCAAACCCAGGACAGTCAAAGTTAAGACACCACTGGGTTCCTTGTTGGGTAAGCAAGTGGCAGAGGGAATGCTAATGAGGAAGATATCCCTACCTTCCCTGATTCTCAGCTGCAAAGCCCACCTTAGGGTTAGGGTGGAGCATTGAGTGGTTCTAAGGTTGAGTATAGTTCTCTAGTGATCAAAAAGTTGGGCAGCCCTCCAACACTATACGAGGGACTCCATAAATCTGTGTGCCTGACTTCTCCTTACCATAGGCAGCTCTATTTAATGGTCTCTGTGTTCCAGGCTGGGCTGGAGAAAAACAGAGCCATAGAGATGGGAGGGGGGCTCTTGGCTCTGGACTTACTCTCCGGCTTCTACCAACCAACTTACTCCAGGAATTGCTCTGCTGGGTGGGACCTGGAGAAACAGGCTCATGAACATGCACTCAGGTCAGCATATCCCCCAAATTCATCTTCACTATCAATGAACCCTCCTTAAAGGGTTTAATTTTTTTAATCAAATGACATATAATTATTTATTTTTAAACATTTAGTTTATTTATTTGAAAGTCAGAGTTACACAGAGAGGGAGGGAGGGACAAGCACATACACACACACACACACAAATATCGCTCGATCTTCCATTTGCTGGTTTTCTTCCCAAATGGCTACAAGGACAAGGGCTAGATCAGGTTGGAGCCAGGAGCTAGGAATTTCATCTGGGTCTCTCATATGGGTGACAGAGCCTTAAACACTTGGGCTATCTTCTACTGAATTCCCAGGAAAAGTAGCAGGGAGCTGGAATGGAAGTGGAGCAGCTGGGACTTGAACTGGCACTCATGTGTTGCCAGCATTGCAAGTGGTGTCTTAACCCTCTGTACCACCATGTCGGCCCCAGAGACATCATTTATTTATTAAAAGGAATTATATTTTTTATTTTTTCAATGTATATATCTAAAGTATACAACATGATGTTCTGACATATACAATGAAATGATTATTCCAGTAATGCAAATTAACATATCTACCACCTTCCAGGGGTCAAGTTTTAACAAAACATGAGCAGGACACATGCCCTAATTTTTCTGAAAAGAAAGAATAATCATTTACCACGTTAGCCTCATGCAATGATGTCTTTTGCTGGCCTGTTCTGTGTATGTCATTTTCTCAGATTCTCCATAAGTAGGCAATTCAACTGGGGTTTCATGGAAGTGTCTACCATCTGGTAACTTACAATAATCTAAGGACAACAGAAGATGCAACAACATGAATTTCTGTTTAAGAATTCTTTTTATCAGTGTGGATTCAAAGAAAAGAGAAGTAAAATTCAAATACAAAATTGTCTGGGCCATGAAGCATTTCAAACACCAGCACGTAGAGTCCAGTTATTCGAAAGACTTCCATATCAAAGGTTTTCAACTCAACAAAGGACTGTAGATAGTTTATTAGGACTTGATCTTTATACCGTGCTATCTCTTTCCTAGGAATATTTTGCTTTCCTTTCCACTTTGCATGTCAATAATTCTTGAGAGTTCGTGGCAACTGGGCCAGTCCTGAGATCCGCCTAATCTCCTAATTGTAACAAAACCTACTGCAGCAAGTTGAAAGCTCTGAGTCTCCTCTAAAATGCTTAAAATTGAGCAAAATTCTGTATCCAGTTTAAAAATGTTATACACAAGAAAGATTAATGTGAGAAAAATGCAGTAAATGATGTTTTCCCTCCTTCTGCAAAACAAAAATTTATAACATTGCAAGCAAAAGTTTGCAGGAATTGAAAAATAGGATCATTATTTTAGGTGTAAAATGTAGAATAAAAAGGAGCTGATGTTTTAGAAAGCTGCTACTTCTGACATGCCGAGGTTCTTTCCTCTCCATACCCTCAAGAGATTTAAATGTGCAGTCGTCAGGAATAAATCCCACGGCGCGCAAGGCACATCGACAAGCCTTCCTGACCACGTCTTTGGCCTCATTCCGAAATTCTTCTAAGCGCTCTGTCACCTGAATATTGATGAAGATGTATAATTAATGACACTAAAGTAGTAATAGGAAAACTATACCTTGAGCCTTATAAAAAAAACTCCTTACCTCTGCCAGTCTTATGACTTGTGCAGCCTTAAATTCCTGCAGGGTGTAGGTGTGACATTTTTCAATATAACAAAGTCCCATAAAACTCAATTGATAACACAGGTCATTTATTTTAAGAAGAGCTGGTCGCAAATACTGAATGAAAAACAGGAATTCATTGTTACTTAGTAAAAAAAAAAGAAATCCTGTATTTAAAAGTATAAAAATATTTGGAAAGCAAAAATGGTTATTAACAACAATAAAAAGCTAAAGTTACAACTATAAAACCCATAGATTAAATAAGAACACTTCTGAAACTTTTTCCTTACAGTATTCTTTAAATTATCAGATTTAATTTGTCTGAATTTCCTGTTTGTTTTGCAAAGACATACATTGGAATGAAATTTAGTGTGAGGAACAGAAGCCTGGGCAATGTCTTAATATCTTTAGGTTTGACTAATGACTTTGACTGCTAAAAGATTCTTCATGTTACCTTGAGTAGCATATAATGTCCAGTCCTAATAATAATAGAAGGGCCCATGCATTAATCTAAAAGGCTATGACAAAGAGCAAAGCCAAAACTAACTTTGTATTTCCAGTGGCTCTGGAAGACTGTTCTCAAAATGTTAAACATGGAGTTAGCAATGACCCAGCAGTTCTGCTTCTAGATATAAGCTTAAGAGAAATGAAAACATATGTCCAGACAAAAACTTGTACATCAATGTTTGTAACAGCATTATTTTTAATGCTCAAAAGTTAAAGCAACCCAAATATACATTAACAGATGGGTAGATAAATAAAATAGGTATATCCATACAAAGAAATATAATCCACCGTTGAAAAGAAATGTTATGCTACAACATAGATTAATCATGGAAACACTATATCAAGTAAAAATGTCCATCACAAAGAAACATATTTATGATCACGTTTGTAAAAAATGTACAGAAAAGGCAGTCTATGGAGGCAGCAAGCAGATGTACAGTTGCCTAGAACTGGGAAGAGAACACGGGATTTAGGGAGAAATAGAAATTACTAATGGTTATTGGCTTTTCTTTCTGGAATGATAGATATGTTTTAAAATTGACCATGGGGTGGCTAGCACTGTGGAGCAGCAGGTTAAAGCCTCGGCCTGCAGTGCTGGCATCCCAAATGGGCACCAGTTCAACTCCTGGCTGCTCCACTTCCAATCCAGCTCTCTGCTATGGCCTGGGAAAGCAGTAAGTGATGGCCCAAGTCCTTGGGCCCCTGCACCCACATGGGAGACCTGGAAAAAGCTCCTGGCTCCTGGCTTCGGATCAGCTCAGCCCTGGCCAATGTGGCCATATGGGGACTGAACCAGAGGATGGAAGAACTCTCTCTCTGGCTCTACCTCTATTTGTAACTCTGTCTATCAAATAAACAAAATAAATCTTTAAAAAAGGCAAACAAAAAAATTGACCATGGGAATAGTTGATAAATTAGATGACTGTACTAAAAATTATTGAACTGAATACTTTAGATGGGTGTATTATACACTATGTAAATTTTATATTGGTAAAGTTGTTATAAAGAAAACGCAGGCATAGGTGCTGTCAAGGTTACTTTTTTAAAAATTACCAAAAATGTTGTTTTCTTCCTTCTTGCTCTAGAGGAATATGTCAGCCTAGCTAACTAATTACAAAAATAAAGCTAGTGGGGTCGGTACTGTGGCACAATGAGTTAACGCCCTGGCCTGAAGCACCGGCATCCCATATGGGCGCTGGTTCTAGTCCTGGCTGATCCTCTTCCAATCCAGCTCTCTGCTATGGCCTGGGAAAGCAGTAGAAGATGGCCCAAGACCTTGGGCCCCTGCACCTGCATGGGAGACCTGGAAGAAGCTCCTGGCTCCTGGCTTCATATCGGCGCAGCTCCAGCCGTTGTGGCCAAATTGGGGAGTAAACCATCGGATGGAAGACCTCTCTCTCTCTCTCTGCCTCTCCTCTCTCTGTGTAACTCTGACTTTAAAATAAAATAAATCTTTAAAAAAATAAAGCTAGTATGAAGTGTATGGGTTAGTATGTAATTCATTTTAAAATCAACGCAATGGGTCTGTTATTTAGATCAATCCTGGCTTAAAAGGATGAGAACTTTATTGCCAGTGAGGACTGAAGAGCCAAACCACCACTGGTAGGAACAGCAGACAGAGGAAACAATAACTCTCAGCACATAAAATAAGAGATTATGCCTTGAGGATTGAGAGATGTAATTTTACAGACCAACCTTGGAAGAACTATGCTTAGTTACAAAGTTAGGATATTTGTAGTGTTCAAGATGTGGTAAAAGATGAAAGGTAGTAAAGTAGCTTCCAATGACTGATGGACTTAATGAAATTAGAGGCCTAGGCATTGGGTTTGATGCCACAAAAGGACTGCAGTGTTTTCCCACAGCTCAGAGTGCTTGATGGCAAGGATGACTTGCAATGGTATATCATGTGTGTTTGTTTTGGTCTGATATCTATGTTAGCCATAGTCCTTGTATGTTCCTTTGCTGTATGACTGACATGTTGATAAGAGTCTTTCAGATTACCTCACACAAGATGAAAGAAATGACCTGTGAAAAAGCAAGCCTGAGGCTTCTAACCTGCACAGTGGTGATGCAGTATCACCTGAGCACTCAGCATTCTGAACCTAACAGTAATGATCACTTCAGTTCTCGCCCAGGGGACAAGCAGAAAACTTCTAATGCGAATTGAAATTCAATATAGAGTTCAAATATGTCCTCACACCCTTACACAGTTCCTCTTCCATAGTTATTGTTTAAAGTGAATTTTAATATTTTTCCCTACAGTGGATCCACATATGATATATTAGGAGGTGCTGCTAATGAAAACAAGCCCCGATTATTCTGTACCATAAAGTACAGATTGTCTAAGATGAGGGGGAAGAACCAGGCTTCATCAGCTTACTATGCTCAGAATAATACACACAACTTTCCTGACCAACAAAAAAAAGCATCTGGAATCCAAAATCTCCTCTTAAAAAAATTTTGCATTTTGCAACTCTAGTTAAAAATGTAGAAATGTCACTAGAGTGCCTGACTTCTAAATGACAAGACAGGAAGAAAACTGCTAATTCTCTTAAAGAGATAGAATGTTCTATTTCAGGGAAAGTCTATTTCAACACCTGTAATATATTCACATGTTCTTTTTCTCTAAATAATTCACTTACATATGATTAATAAATACGTACAGGATTAACAATGAACAAATTTTTCCGTAGAGATTTTCGACATCCAGTGATTTTCTTAGTGCGGACATTCTTCTTCCATACGTTAAAAGCTTTCCACTTCCGGAAGAGTGAAAATATGGGAATCTTAGTGAGTTCTCTGTGATACAGATATTCCTGCTCCCACCGATCGATTTCAATAAATTCGATGTCGTCATTATAAATGTGTGTTACCGCCATTTTGCTAATAGTGTAGTAGTCATTTTTATTGATATTCTCATAAGCTACAACTCTATGGACAAATAAAAATTGGAACAAGTTAATAAAATATTTAATAAAAATTAAGTAATTGTATTACTCTGTTGTAAACAGATAAAATGCTTTTAGAGAAATATTATTTAAACTTTCAAAAATTTTAATAAACTACTTTTAGGTTAAGTAAGCTACTCAAGAAAAAGGGAGGCAGACAATTGTAAAGAACACTTGGACTTAAAGAGATTCCACACCTGGCAATGTGTTGGATCATTATATTTACAAGACTTTTATAAAAGAACAAATTAGTTATAGATTTTTTAAAACATAATAGTCCCTTATGACAATCATGTTAAACTAAGTTTCTATTTATTATTAGCTCTTAGAAACTACTCAGTAATATAGAATTATGAGAAAGATCAAAAGAGGAAAACAACATTGGAACCAAGACTCAGATTAAGCTAAAATATGTCCAGTTTATAGCATAAAAAATAATTCTTTAGAAATTGTTGAGTTCAACATAGCTCTTTTTCAACAGCCGTCAAAGGCATTCTTCCACTGTATGAGTAACAGGAAATGTGATTACATAAAGAAAAAAAGCAAGAATGGGATTAAAGCAGATGTGGGCATCAGGAGAAGAAAACAGGGTCATGATGAGAACAGAAAGGACTGATTCTTTAAAGCTTCTTAAAGAATTTGCCTGGGGCCGGTGCTGTGACGTAGTAGATAAAGTCGCCGCTTGCGGTGCTGGCATCCCATATGGGCACCAGTTTGAGTCCTGGCTACTCCACTTCTGATTCAGCTCTCTACTGTGGCCTGGGAAGCAGCAGAAGATGACCCAAGTCCTTGGGCCCCTGCACCCACATGGGAGACCTGGAAGAAGCTCCTGGCTCCTAGCTTCGTATCGGCATAGCTCTAGCCAATGTGGCCAATTGGAGAGTGAACCAGCGGATGGAAGACCTATCTCTGCCTTCCCTCTCTCTGTGTAACTCTGACTTTCAAATAAATAAACAAATCTTTAAAAAAAAGAATTTGCCACAGCACAAAAATATTTTCTAGAATTTTAGCTGTAACATTAGAAATTTTGTATGTAACATTCAATAATAGAACAAGTGTGAAACACAATATAGGGCCCTATTAAAATATATTTAGGGATCATGAAACTCTGTGACAACTTATAATAAGATAAAACTTGGGAACAAATAAAAAAATTCCAAACTGTTTCTATTTTTTTTTTTTTTTTGACAGGCAGAGTTAGTGAGACAGAGAGAGACAGAGAGAAAGGTCTTCCTTCCGTTGGTTCACCCCCAAATGGCTGCTACGATCACGCCGACCTGAAGCCAGGAGCCAGGTGCTTCCTCCCTGGTCTCCCATGCGGGTACAGGGCCCAAGCACTTGGGCCATCCTCCACTGCCTTCCTGGGCCACAGCAGAGCGCTGGACTGGAAGAGGAGCAACCGGGACAGAATCCAGCTCCCCAGCCGGTGCCGCAAGGCAGAGGATTAGCCAAGTGAGCTGCGGTGCCTCTATGTTTCTTTTTTTAAAGATTTATTTATTTATTTGAAAGTCAGAGTTACACAGAGAGAAGGAGAGGCAGAGAGAAAGAGAGCGCATCCATCTGCTGGTTCACTCCCCAGATGGCTGCAGCAGCCGGAGCTGTGCCGATTTCAGAGCTAGGAGCTTCCTCTGGGTCTCCCATGTGGGTGCAGGGGACCAAAGACTTGGGTCATCTTCTACTGCTTTCCCAGGCCACAGCAGAGAGCTGGATCGGAAGTGCAGCACCAGGACTTGAACTGGCACCCACAGGGGATGCCGGCTCAACAGACAGAGGCTTTACCTGCTATGCCACAGCGCTGACCCCCAAACTGTTTCTATGTTAAAACCATGCAAAAAATAATGTGTGCTAGAAAAAGGTTAGATAGAACACACCAGTGAAAATCAACTGTTTCCCATGTCTGTGTTTTCTGGTTCTTGGCTCTGCATTTTGAACCTGGAGGCCATGACCCTAGCATAAACTTCAGGTCAGCTGAGAAATCTTTGCTTGTGTTGTGTATAAACAAATTCATGTACCAATATGGTTTGCTTTTAAAAGATTTTTAAAAATCTCATATATTTTGGGTCTGTTAATCAAAAAGCAAAGAATCATGGCATAAATCATTTTTAGTTTTGAATAAGGGGTTGGTGTTGTGGCATGACAGGTAAAACCACTGCCTCCAATGTTGGCATCCCATATGAATGTTGGTTCAAGTCCTAGCTGCTCCACTTCCAATCCAGTTCCATGCTAATGGCCTGGGAAAAGCAGTGGAACATGGCCCAAGTGATGGGACTGGTCACCCACATAGGATTGTGAAGTGTCCCCAGGCTCCCAACACATCACAGGCTCTGGGGCTCACACTGCCTAGGCAGAGCACCCACAGGCGTTGTCTCTGAGAGTGTCTCTGTAACTCTGTGGATGGGACACACTAGTGGTGCAGGGCAGAGCGGATCCTAGGCATCCTGTGACTGTGGGAGGCTTGCGTGATGAGCTTGTGGGGACACAGTGACTTCAGGAGAGGACACAGATGGCTTCTGGGTCTCTGGGCAATCACTGGGAATGGCTCCACATGCTAATAGCTCCCTGATTGCCTTCGGTGGGTAGTTGCAACAAGATCCATGCTCACGCTGAGGACTGCACTGATCCTTTGTGTGATTATTACAGCAGCGTGGATGAGTATTGTACCCACTGTGGGCTAACACCAGGCAGGGCATTGCTCATTTGGAAGAGAGGAGGTGAGGGAGTGACTATGCCAACAGAACTGATCAAATTTTCCCTACGGATAAAAGAGATCTACCACGCTCAACTTGGGTTACATCCTCAATACCTTCCTCAACCTCTTCATCTTTGCTAGGAATATTTAAGTGTTGTTGTGTTCCTTTGGGAGGGTTGTCATGTTGTCTTCCTTATTCTTGTTTCTTGAATTTCTACATTTAATTTTAGGCATTTTTGGAGATACTTGGTTTTTTCCCTCTGATGGCTTTTATCTTCAGCCTATGCCTCTGTGGCACAGCTCTTTCATGAATACACAGAGGTGTGTACTGGGTGTGGCAGGGAGCTCTGTTCAGTGCTCCAGAGTGGGAAAGGGGAGGGTTACGGGTGGGAGGGACGTTATAGGGGGGAAGCCATTGTAATCTATAAGCTGTACTTTGGAAATTTATATTCATTAAATAAAAGTTAAAAAAAAAGAATTAATCATAGGATTACTCAGAAGCAATTAGAAGCACATCCACAAATTAAAGAAATACAAACATGACATGAAAAAAATTTTTCCCATGAAATTAAGATTTTAAAAAGAAATCAAAATGAAATATTATAAATGAAGAATTCAATAGATCAAATAAAAAATGCAGTGGAAAGCCTGAAAACAGATGTGGCGAAGCAGAAGAAAGGATATCTGAGCTAGAAGACACATCTTTGGAAATTTTTCAGAGTGACAAAAAAAAAAAAAAAGGAAATCAGAAAAATTAAAAACAGTGTCAGAGATTTATAGGATACTATCAAACAACCCATAATATGGGTGCATAGGAGTTCCTGAAGGCATGGAAAGAGAATGGATTAGAAGGCCTGTTTATGTGAAATATTTACAGAATACATTCCCAATTTAGAGAAAGAAAGGGACATCCATGTACAGGAAGCACATAGAACTCTAAACAGACATGACCAGAAGAGATCTTCACCATGACGCATTGTAGTTGACCAAATGTTCCACAGTAAAACATACAGAGAAGATTTCAAAATGGGCACAAGAGAAACATTAGATCGCTTTCTAATCGCTTTCCAGTTAGACTCAAAGCTGACTTATTATCTAAAACTCCGCAAGCTAGAAGAGAATGGTGAGACACAGCTCAAGTATTCAGAAAAGAAAACCTGCCACCCCAGAATTCTGTACCATACAAAGCTCTCATTTGTGAATGAAGGTTGAAGACTTTCCACAACAAACAGAAATTCAAGATTTTGTCACCACTCGTTCAGCCTTACAAAACATGCTTAAAGATGTGCTACACGCAGAAACACAGAAAAAGTCATCACTATGAAATGCAGAAAATGCAGAAAATCTCTCAGTGAAGGAAAAAAGGAAATCCAAAATATATAATAGGAATATTTATGAAAAATGGCAGGGCCAAGTCATTACTTTTCAATAGTAACCTTGAATTTAAATAGGCTCAACTCTTGTGTTAAAGGATATAGGCTGGCTGAATGGATTAAAAAACAAAACTCATCTGTTTGTTGCCTACAAGAAACACATCTCACCAACAGATACCTGTAGACTGAAAGTGAAAGGATGGAAAAAGGTATTCTGTGCTATGGAAACCAAAAAAGAGCTGGTATGGCCATCCTAATATCAGACAAATTAAGACTTTAACACAAAAACAGTTAAAAGAGACAGGGCACTATGTAATAATTAAGGGATCAATTCAACAGGAAGATGTGACTATAATAAATATATATGCATCCAATGACTGGGCACCTGGCTATTTTAAAGAAATGTTAAGGGATCTAAAGGGAGACATAGACTCCAATACAATAGTAATGGAGGAGCCAGGCGCTTCTTCCAGCATGGCTGCATCACTTTCAGCAATGGACAGATCAACCTGACAGAAAATCAGCAAACAACGCAGTTAAGCAATGGGGGCTGGTGCTGTGGAAGATAGGTTAATCCTCTGCCTGCAGCGTGGGCATCCCATATGGGTGCTGGTTCTAGTCCCGGTTGCTCCTCTTCTGATTCAGCACACTGCTATGACTTGGGAAATCAGCAGCAGATGGCGCAAGTCCTTGGGTGCCTGCACCTGTGTGGGAGACCTGGAAGAAGCGCCTGGCTCCTGGCTTTGGATTAGCCCAGCTCTGAGCCCTTGCAGCCATTTGGAGAGTGAACCAGTAGATGAAGACCTTTCTCTCTGTCTCTCCCTCTCACTGTCTGTAACTCGACCTCTCAAATAAATAAATAAATAAAATCTTTAAAAAAAAAAAAAGCATTTTTCAAAAAAGGGAATGCAAACGGCCAAGACACATGAAAAAATGCTCAAGATCCCTAGCTGTCAGAGAAATGCAGATTAAAACCGAAATGAAGTGCATCCACCCCAGTTAGAAAGGCTTTCATACAGAAATCAACAACAAATACTAGCAAGGAAAAGGTATAAAAGATCCACTGTTGGTGGGAATGTAAACTGGTGTACCCACTATGGAAGACAGTATGGAGATACCTCAGAAAGCTGCATATGGACCAGCCATCCCACTCATGGGAATTTACCCAAACAAAATGAAATCAGCAGATGAAAGAGTTATGTTGGAGTGATTTTCTCCCAAATGTGAAACTTACAACTTGCCATCAAGCCAACCTAAAAACCAGGACAGCTGACTGTGGCCCTGGCACATATCTAGAAAGCTTGCGCTACATGCTTTATCTGCTTCTGACAGCAAAGGTGATCCATGACGTTGACTTGTTGATGATCGGTGACAGTGGGAAACCCCTCCCACTTATATTTTTTTTTCTGCCAATTCAAGATCTTTATTCTTAAGCCCCTAAACATTTTCCTTCTCTACACATCTTAACTCTGTTTCTAAAAAAACAATTTACTTATTTGAAAGTTGGAGTTAGAGAGAAAGAGAGAGAGGGAGAGCTTCCATAAGCTGGTCTACTCTCCAAATGGCTACAATAGCCAGCTATGGGCCAGGCTGAAGCCAGGAGCTTCATCTGGGTCTCTCATGGGGCTGGCAGGGGTCCAAGTACATGGGCCATCCTCTACTGTTTTTCCCAGGCTATTAGCAGGGAGCTGGATCAGAAGTGGAAGAGCTGGGACATGACCTGGCACACATATGAGATGTCAGCATCGCAAAAGGTGGCTTTAGTTGCTACGCCACAACTCCGCCCCCTGTATCTTTACTTTCATACAGCAAATGAATACATGGGAGTCTTTTTTGAAGATTGGATCACCAGCATCAAAATACTTGGGGTGCTCATTAAGAATCTAGATTTCTGAGCTGAATGCAGAATCAGAATCTTTGTGTATTCCAAGACTCTAGATTAACCACTGTTTGGGTGATCCTGGTTTGTAGTATTTGTGAACTACTGAATTCAGATTGAAAATATATCCACTATATGGGACAAAGGCAAGGTAAGCTCTCTCTGGTACCTTCACCTGAGAAATCAACCTACTGTGTTTGCCCTCCTGAGTGTATCCCTCATGTTCTCTCCTAGCCTTTTATCTACATTTAGTCTGCATGCAAAGATCTGCAGAACTTCCTGTCAGCTTGTAGAAAGCATTTTCTTGGACCTTCTGCCCATGTATCTTAAAATCTCAGATCGTCTTCCTCTCTCCACCTTCCTTCATAATGGATTACAGATCAGAAGTGGAAGAGCTGGGACATGACCCGGCACACATATGAGATGTCAGCATCACAAAAGGTGGCTTTAGTTCATCCCATCCTTCTTATAGTTCCTGAAAACTGGCTTTGGTCCTCGTGGCTCAAAGGAAATTTCTCTTGCTAAGCTCATCAGGGACTTCCTTCCAGCCTAATCCAGTTGGTAGGTGGAAGGAGTAGCAAAGTCACAAAAGCTTGGCAAATGTCAAGAGGGTGTATGCACAGTTCTCTGTAATCCTATTCTATTTTTTAAAGATTTATTTGAAAGTCAGAGTTAGAGAGAGAGAGAGAGAGAGAGAGATCGATCTTCCATCCACTGGTTCACTCCCCAAATGGCCACAATGGCTGGAACTGCGCTGATCCGAAGCCAGACCAGACCTAGAGCTTCTTCCAGGTCTCCCATACGGGTGCAGGGGCCCAAGGACTTGGGCCATCTTCCACTGCTTTCCCAGGCCATAGCAGAGAGCTGGATCAGAAGTGGAGCAGCCAGGACTTGAATCGGCACTCATCTGGATGCCAGCACTGCAGGCGGCAGCTTTACCCGCTATGCCACAGCGCCGGCCCCAAGTAATCCTGTTCTCTTCAGACTTCCCAGTTTGTTGCTGAGGACTCACTCTCCAAGTCTGCTGCTTGGATTTCTGTGCTCTGCTCTGTATGCCCTGCCTTGGAGCCTTCAGCCTTTTCAGGAGCTAAACCCTGACTCCCACCACGAACACTGTCCACTCAACATTTCTCAGCAGTCAGGGGTCAAAAGTCAGCTGCCTCCTGGATAATTGTTTTGGATGATTGTTCTGCTAAGGTCTTTCTTGGGGTGAGATAATCAGAAAAAAATCGATGTCTTTTAAGGCCTAGAAAGAGAAATTTTTAAAAATTCAAGCATAATATTCCTACACTGCTGATAAAGATGGCTTTGTGATCCTGTTGACTAAACAGAGGTCCTTTGATGGTTAACTGATCATGCTGAGATGAAAAAATGGACTAAATTTGCATTTTACTGTGCTCCACTATCTCACAAATCTAGACAATATATCTGTAGGGTTTTCTTGTTTAGTTCAGAATCAAGGGGTTCCTGTCAAATTATTTTGCTGTAGAATTGATCTCTGTCCATCTGAAATAAAACTTGGACTTCAGGGCTCCTGTTAATCTTTAGAAGTTGTGTGTCTTATCTGAGAGGATCATGGAGAAAATTGCAGGGTCCTTGTGGTAGATCATAAATTGTCCTATTATTGTTCATTTCAGATATAACTGGAAGTGAACCTTCCAAAACTCTAAAGAAAAAAAAAAAGATTTCTCCTGCTAGGATTGTTTGCTTTTTCCAAAACAATAACATCTCGATGTGATCTATTATTTCACATAGCAGCACTATCCACTACACCCTGCAGTGACTGGAAATGCTTCTGTTCATCTTGAAACCAGTCTACCAGGTTAATATCGCAGAAACATGGTTTGCCTCATGAGACCCTTCTTAAGAACTCTGCATAGTCTCTAGTGCTCATGTCATGAAATCCAGAGTATTCCGAAAGGTGTTTGTGGCACTTTCCTCTTGCTTCAGATAAGCTCCTTTTCTGTCTATAAAAGTCACACTTTTTTGGGAGTGGGCGCTGTGGTACAGCGGGCTCAGCCTCCACTTGGGATGCCTGCATCCCATGCTGGAATGCCTGGGGCTGAGTCTTGCCTTGGCTTCTGATCCAGCTTCTTGCTAGTGTACCTTGGAGGTGGATAGCGTCTCAAGTACCTGGGTTCCTGCCATCCAGGTTGGAGGCCCAGTTGGAGTTTCTGTCTCCTTGGCTTCAGCCTGACCCAGTCCCAGCTGATGCACCCATTTGGGGAGTGAACTAGCAGATGGAAGATCTCTCAGTCCATCTCTGCCACTTAGCCTTTAAAATAAGTTGTTTTTATCCTCTCAAATAAAAATCACCCTTTTTAATCAGGTTGGGTTTTTCATCATGTCCATTTTAAGCCATGCATGCCTATGTCTTTGCTCACCTGTTCCCTCCTTCTACCTCTTTCAAATTTCTGATTTTTACAAGCCAGGGAGCAATTTCATGTCTGACTTAAGGTAGTGGGCTGAATTAGACAAGTACTTTTGGCCCTTTGAACTCTAAGTTCTCTATTTTCATTGTGAAGCAGTTTTGTTAGGATTTGAACATTTTTATTGGATAAAGGTAAGCAGTTGAGTCTCTGGGAGGAAAGAGAGCATTTCCCGAGTTCTACATTTATAAATCGCAGTCTGATAATGTTCAATATCAGGACGTAAGATTGTTTGATAATGTTTGATAATGTTCAGGATCAGACGAGATCGGGCACGTCCAGGGTGGTGTGGCCGTAGACTAAGGATCAGGTATGAGATCTAACCTAAACAGGGGAATAGACAGGTTTGCTTTACTTCTGGTTTGATTAACCAAAGATAGTAAAATATATAATAAGAACTCATTTTTACCTAAAAGATGAAACAAAGGCATAACTAAGAGGAAACAGCTAAGTCTCATCAGTCAGAGTCAGTGGTTCTCAAAGCATGGTCCTTGAAAGAGCAACATCAGCATCACATGGAACTGCAAAATCTCTGGCTCCTGCCCCAGCCCACTGAATCAGAAACACTGAGAGTCTAATAACCTGTGTTTTAACTCTTCCTTTAGGATTTGCTTGAGAACTTCACGCTCTGGGTCCATGGTGAACAACTCTGGGTGAATACTGGAATCCTCTGATGGGTTTTATAGACCTGGTCCTGCTCAGGCTCCATCAGAAACCAATGAAATAAATCACAGAGGAGGGCCTGGGTACTCCTGTCTAGCAGCCCAGGCTGAGAACCACTGCTTTCAATTTTTCAAGTTTTTGTTATGACATGAAATCATCAACTGAAGCATCATGGCCTCCTTTAGTACCATGATATGTGTGTGTGTGTGTGTCTGAAGGAAGCGCAGGGAGACGATCTAGAGCTGAAGGGCCTTGATGATTCATCTTCCTGCTTGCTGACTCAAATTTGAATTATTAGGCCAGCACCGCGGCTCACTAGGCTAATCCTCCGCCTGCGGCGCCGACACCCTGGGTTCTAGTCCTGGTTGCTCCTCTTCCAGTCTAGCTCTCTGCTGTGACCTGGGAAAACAGTGAGGATGGCCCAAGTGCTTGGGCCCTGCACCCGCATGGGAGACCAGGAGGAAGCACCTCGCTCCTGGCTTCGGATTGGCACAGTGCGCCAGCCATAGCAGCCATTTGGGGTGTGAACCAGCAGAAGGAAGACCTTTCTCTGTCTCTAACTCTTCCTGTCAAAAAAAACAAAAACAAAAAACAAAAAACTCAGCCCCCCCCCAAAAAATTTTTTTGAATTAGGCTTAAATTTCTTCATGAACTACCCTAAGAAATCTAACACTGTGTTAGACAACTTGATGGAGTATCAGATAATATGGCTTCACATGATCTGTTTCTTATTACACTATCTATATATTTCACAGTATAGAGCTTTATTATTTATTTTAATGTAATATTGTACATGGAAACCAGAATGCTGCCATTTGAGAAAGTTCCAAGTTGGCATTTTTTCTAGGTCAGCAAACACGTAATCAAAGTCAAAAGACAGAATAACCTTAATTTAAAATTTAAAAATCTGCCTAAAAAAGATACTTTTAGCATAACAGGTCCAGAAACAGCTTGAAAATCAACTTTATCACTGAGAAAATAAAAGGTCCTGAGCCTAGAGTAGATGTTAATATGGGCCTAACAGCCCAAGTCATCTACGTTTGTTTCAGAGTCACAATTAGACTCCTAACTATAACCATTGTTTTAACTCAATGCTTCTCAAATTTACATGATCATAAACCACATTTTTTTTACCATCCACCTATTAACATCATTTAGATCTGTTTTTCCTTGAAATACACACTGGGAAACATTGAGGTATGGGTGACATGATGCTTCATTCTTGGCTTTCATGGATCCTACAGGTGTTTAGAATATGGGGAGGGCTCTGTCATACAATTTGACCTACCCATTAAATTCTGAAAGCTTTAAAATTTACATTGAACAGAGGATTAAATAATAGAATCTAAAGATAGAAAATTCAAAATAATGTCTGATAATCCTATCAGCAAATCGCAAAACAATATCAAATAGCAATGTCCTTAACATATTTGTACCTCAATTTCTCTTTCAACCACAGATAATGCCTTGCTAATGGTTGTTTTTAAAGGATGAAATAGGACTAATATATGAAAACACTTTGCACAATGCCTGGTCCACTGTGTGACACAAATAGCAGGGATAGCTGTCATTATGAAGTTAAGTATACGGGTTGAGTACCCACTATCTAAAGGACGTCAGATTTTTTTCATGTCTCATTCCCCCAACCCTGCCTCTCACAAACACTTTTGGAATAATTGCATAGAGTACACAGGTTTAACTTCCTCAGCCCCAAAATCTGAAATCTGAAATACTGCAAAATGAATTTTTGGATTAAAGGTGCTCAATCTATACCAGACATAAAGCATGAGAACCTGGATCCTAATACCCAACTGCAATGGGTTTGAATCTCAGCATCACTATTCACCAGTTGTATGAATGTAGTCAAGTTATTCAGTTTCATAATTTCTAAATGGATTTATAAATGTATTGTGCTACAGTATTGCTGTCAGGTTTAAACAAATTAATGCATACAGAACAGGAGGGACAGTGTTTGGCGTCCACTAACAGTTGCTGTTGGGAGTATCAAGTTGCAGTGCTCACCCTTTTAACATGGTAAAGATTTAGTGCCCCATCTTGGTCTACTAGTAGCAACCACAGTTCCTTAATAACTTGAGCAAGTTCATGTTTCAATGACCAAAAAAAAAAAAAAAAAAGCAAAATGTGGATTCATATCAGTGAGGTGAATAGTTACATAGATATGGAAGAAAGCCAAAATCTACTAGGAAGGGGATTATCCAGTGCCAACAGTGGCTCCTTTTATATCAGCATGAAAAGAAATACTTAAATGCTGCTACACCGGGGTTTTCTTAGATTCAGTGAAATCTTCAAACTCAAGACTATCATAGGCTATATTTGGCGTCTGCTTACTCAGAAGGACAAGGACAAGAACTACTTCTCACCATCAAGAAAGCATTAGAATTTCCTTTTCTGTGAGAGTCCTTGTAGTAGTCTAATAGTCACCTAGAAGCTAACAGAGGCTAACTCAGGCAACTCAGACGGAGGAAAGGAGAGCTACATTGGAAGTGGAAGTCTCTGTGGTTAACAGCTTTTTTACTCACAGGAACCAATATTTCTTGCAGTAAATCCAAAAGCACAGATTTAAGGGCTCCTGTGAGGGACATACCTAGAAAATTAATGTCGGCATTAAGGGATGCCCAAAGCTATGACCCCCTGATCAGGTATTCATAATTCATTTTTAATTCTTCCCAATGCAGATAAAATTTACCAAACTTTGTCATAAGCAAGATTACCTAGAAATAACTGGCTTTTACTTGTCTTAGGTTACCAGGGGAACAGAGCTGCTGAGTTAACCAAAGGTCAAATTCTTATGCAGGAGAAAATTGTTCTATCAATCTCTATAGCAATGCTTCCCAAACTTAGCATATTATAAAATACCAATACAATGATAACATTTTATGCCACTCATGTAAACTGCAGATGCTTGGTGAAGACATGGTCATCATTTCCTCATGTAATAAAAAAATTAAAACCCAAGATTTAAAGCACAAAGTCTATATTGATTTTGATAAAACTCTCAAATAAAACTTAGTTCATTAAAAACCACAGCTGTGATCATCACTATTTCGAAGCAGCTACCTGACTTTCTGGTTAGGACAGGGTAAATGATCTGTTCAAATTCTTGATAGTCACCACTGCTGAGAAATTTTGTAGAAGTAGGAGGTGGCAAATTGCAGATGATTTAGTGCTATATCACTGACAGGTAATAATTCCCTCTTCATTAACTGGAGTTTTGCTAAGTTGTTCTCTTTAAACTATACACCAGGGGTTGGCGTTTACCCTAGTGGTTAATATTCCAGTGTCCTGTATCACAGTCCTTGGTCCCGTACCTGACTCCAACTTCCTGCCAATGCAGATTCTGAGAGGCAGCAATGATGGCTCAAGTGACTGAGATCCTGCAGCCCATGTGGGAGACCTGAGTGGAAGTTCCTGGCTCCCAGTTTTGGCCCAGCCCAACCCCAGCCATTTAGGCATTTAGGGAGAGAACCAGCAGATGGGAGCATTCTCTGTGTCTCTCTCTGCCTCTCAAACAGTAAATAAAACAAACGCCAAAGACCCCATCATTCATTAACTCTAATAATTGCTTCATTTCTTCCTTTGATGAATGCAGTGTTAAAATTTCATATAATAATGTAAATTGATCTAAAATCCATTCAAACTTTTCCATATCAATTGTTTCAGAAACAATGGTGAAACTTTCTCTCAAATATAGATGTTATTCTATTTGATTTAATTATCTTTCTCTAGGTTTAAATTCATAGCAATAAAAATCACTAGAGAACCATTTTAAATATCAATTTTCCAAAGCAGAACTTTTGTTTTGAATTCCTAATCTCTGTCAGGATGTGTTAATATATGTTCTGGCAACTCCTGTAATTTTTAATTTCATTAAGGTGCTCAAATGTCAGTTAAGCAATCCAATTGTATAACCAAGAACCATCCCTCACTAAATCTGCAGAGCTGAATTATTTGTTTTCTGAGTCTTGACAAAGCTTTTTTCTTGGGATCTCCAGTGCACTAAAGTATGAAATAACAAAAAGTGGTGTTCTTCTCTCATTTCTTTACAGAAAGCTAAAAACAGATGGTTTTGTGGTGCCTTCGGTTTTGTTATAGTCACTATTTTGATGATATTTCATTGGTAATTTATAATTGTAAGGAAATGTTTATATACGAGAGTTCTTCCATGAACAAAATAATGTATTACCTGAATTACAGCATTGTCAACATGAACTCTAGAAGTAGCATACATCTTAAGAAGTATTTCCACAATATCCCATGTTTTGTTGAAGGTAAATGCCAGTTTTTCCCCCTACTCTTCTTCATTTCCTCCAAACATTTCCCTCAGATATTCTAAAGACTACTATTATCTAGCAGTTATTGTTATCTGTAGATTTATTAACATCCAACAAACTTTTTTATTAAAAATTTTTTAAAATATCCTGGAATATAGTAATCTATGCTATCTAGCATGTTGATCTACTAATGGTATTTATTATTGTGTTTGCTTTTCTGGTTCCAACTAAAAGGTTTTCAATAAACTGGTGAAACTGCAATTCTGCATTTCTAGCTTCTTGATCCTCCTGTTCTCAGACTAATCTAAAAGCAGAACTTTTTTCTATATTTTGTTCTTACATGTGCTTTATAAAGTTTAAACTCCTTCTGAGTGGGCTGGGTCTCTTCTGCTATGGTGTTGATGTAGCTTGCTGGTACCACAGATTCATTTGATAACATTTCCAAACAAAAGAGATATTTAGGCAAAAAGATAGGGGTATTGCTATAGTTTAGAAATTCAAATTTTAGACAATCTTAACTTCATTGCCTAATTTCTAATCTTTAAAAACTACTATGTTTGTCTCAAAGATATAGTAATTTTCAAGTTTTAATAGAAATTTGTCCATTATGAATGAATAGAAAAATACTTGTCAAAATTAATTGTAGACCTTAATGCTATTAGAAAATGAATTTTTAAAAATTTAGAAAATTTGCCGGCGCCACAGATCACTTGGCTAATCCTCCGCCTGTGGCGCCGGCACACCGGGTTCTAGTCCCAGTTGGGGCACTGGATTCTGTCCCGGCTGCTCCTCTTCCAGTCCAGCTCTCTGCTGTGGCCCAGGAAGGCAGTGGAGGATGGCCCAAGTGCTTGGGCCCTGCAACCGCATGGGAGACCAGGAGGAAGCACCTGGCTCCTGGCTTTGGATCAGCGCAGTGCCAGCCGTGGTGGCCATTTTGGGGGGTGAACAATAGAAAGGAAAACCTTTCTCTCTGTCTCTGTCTCACTGTCTAACTCTGCCTGTCAAAAAAAAAATTAGATAATTAGTGTTAAAATGTTTTATTTTTTATGTTTTTATTTTTCAAAGAAAAACTCAGGATGTGATTAGAAAAACAGGAACAGTAATTTTATGAATTTAAAAAGTAAAATGAAAAAGTAAAAAAATATTTTTAAATCTGTACTCATGTATCATTAAAAGCACTTTAGAAAACTGGAAAAGCCTACAGTGCTCTTTACCAAAGCGACTTTATTAAATTATGCTTTGAGGTAAGAACTTGGTGCCACAGTTATGATACTGCTTGGAACACCTACATCTATATTGAGGTACTTGGGCTCTAGTTCTAGTCCTGGCTCTGCTCCCAATTCCACATCCTGGGAGGCGGCAGGTCAGATGGCTCGAGTACTGTGTCCCTGCCACCTAAGTGGGGATTGAGTTCCTGTTTCCTGACTTTAGTCAGGCCCAGCCCTGGCTTTTGTGGGCATTAGAAGAGTGAACCAGTGGATGAGTGGTCTTTCTCCTTCTTGCTCTCTAATCTCTTTGTCTATTTCTCTGTCATTCTGCCTTTCAAACACATAACAATTTTTAAAAAGAAGAAAGGATAAATGAAGGGCTAGAAACAATATATGGGAACATGTATAAATTGTTATTTTTGGGGGGGAAGATCTAATACTAAATAATAAAAATACTATGAAAATAATAGCAATTATATATACCATCTGTTAATAGAAAAATTATATAGAACAAGAACAAATGAAACCAAAACACAAAACTAAACAAGGATTTTTTTTATGTTCCTTATGTGCACAAAACAGTTTTGCTATTACGCTTTCTCATAGAAAACTAAAGACAGAGTCTACAGAAACAATTACCTTAAGAGACACGATTCATCAGCAAGACAACACGGGCTGTATCATGTCCCACTAGTAGGCTGCTCCCTGGCCAAGGGGATTACGTATTTTTACCCCTGAGAATATTTTCTGAATTCAGGAAGTTTAACAGGGTAGCCATATGAATATTAGGAAAATAAAATTTCACTTGCAGCAAATTTCTCAATGATTTCTCTTTTTTAAAAATAGATAAATTTCTAGCACTGTAAACAACCTGGTACACCTAGAGTCATTTGCTTTGGTATACTCCTTGGGAAATCTCCCTTTGTAACTGTATTACTCAAACATTCAGCATCTAGAACCACTTAGTGGGCACTCAGGACAACTCAGACCATCAATTTCCTATAAATTTTGTAAAGGTCTTATCACAAATTTTAAAATATATGTCATAATATTGTAAAATTAATAAAGAGGTTCTCTAGCCAGCTGAACCAAAGGACAGTGTGAGGATCAATATTCAGCTGGCTGATTTTTCCAGTCTTTTTAAAATTACAATGTCTTGAATAACAACTTCAGTTCTTTGGAAATAGCAGTATGTATTTGAACTCCTGTCAGATGGTTTTGGATCTCTGGACAACGTATGGACCCCGGCTTTTTAGATCATTTTACCTGCACCTGTTTTCAGCACAGATCAGATGCTAAGCTGACAAGTAAGTTACACTCTAAAGCTGCAAGGCTGCTTCAGTTTAAGAGATAGCAGTAAACAAAAATGCTTAGAACTTTGACTGCATTCAGATTGAAAAGCAGCTCCTCAAACTTTCTCTCTCTCTCTTTTTTTTTTTTTTTTTTTTGACTGAGTAGACAGAGAGAAAGAGAGACAGAGAGAAAGGTCTTCCTTTTCCATTGGTTCACCCCCCAATGGCCACAGCAGCCATGGGGACTTGGGCCATCCTCCACTGAACCCCGGGTCACAGCAGAGAGCTGGACTGGAAGAGGAGCAACCGGGACAGAATCCGGAGCCCCAACCGGGACTAGAACCTGGTGTGCCGGCGCCGCAGGCGGAATATTAGCCTATTGAGCCACGGCGCTGGCCCAAACTTTCTCATTTAAATATGCTTTTTGGATAGGTATGTCCCTAATATGTGATGAAGCAGTAAAATAATCAAATGTTGACAAGAGCCAAGTCTTGGGGAATTTGCCATTTATAGAATGCAGCCACCTAACATTGCAATATTATATTCTTAAGAATATTTTGAGACTGAAGTGGTAGTTTGTCTATTCAAAATGCTAAATATATCTCTAAAACATATTTGAGCAACCCCCCTAAAACCATAGAAATGGGTCTAGTTTCATAAAATGATTTGAATAATTTTATGTACAAACGTGCTTATCCTCAGCTTGTATATTTCATGATGGAAATTAAAATCTTCTAATTACTAATTCATGGTATGACAGAGGAAGGGTACATGGACAGTAGTGCTGACTGTGTAAGATTCACAATTTCACTCTCTGTCAATGCTAAGAAGGGAGGCCTACACTTGCTCTCTCAAAGCAGAGCAAAACCTTCCTTGCTGTGCACACAGCTAGGTGCTCAGATGCTACTGACTGCCACATGTATTTTCCAATCCAAATCCCAGCTCACAAATAAATACAAAACTTCCACGGCACTTGTTTTTAGTAATAATTGGAACAAAGAGTTGTTAAACACCTTTCCCTCATATATTACTGCATTTATGGCAAACACTGACTTGTGCACCACATGGTATTGGTTAAGACATAAATAAGGAAATTTTTTCAGCAACTTATATTTCCTCTCTGACTCCACCTTTCATAGGCAACTCAGCAATGGTGTGTCTTTTTTGTGTTTGTGCTAAGAGGAGTGCAGCTTTAAATGATTTCTATAGTTTAGATCCATTATACCTTCATTCAGTTTTTACTGGAAAGGATTATTTTTTAAAAGATTTTTTTAAATTTTATTTATTTAAAAGGCAGAGAGAGAGAGAGAGAGGAAGAGGTAGAGGGAGGAGGAGGAAGAAGAAGAGAGAAAGAAAGGGAGAGAGAATCTTCCATCTGCTGGTTTATTCCCCAAATGGCTGCAACCAGGTTGGTGAGAAAGTTGGATTCAGGAGTGGATCCAGGACTAGAACACACATACCCGCATATGGGATGAGCATGTCTTAAGCAATGTTTTATCCAGTGTGCCAAAATATCTGCCTCAAGAGGTGCCAAGATGGCGGAATAAGGAGGGAGCTTACTGCTCTAGTGTAGGGGAAGATAAAAAAGCATTGGAGAGACTGCAATCTCTGGGAAGAGTTAGGGAGAAAATGGCAGAGGAAACTCCATGCAAATTAGAGGGACACTGTGGATCTACATGGAGAGTATGGAAATGCACATTTCAGGATTCCAGCAGCCGAGAGCCTCCGCACCAGCTTTGGAGAGTGAGGTGAGGCCAGACTGCAGCAGCCCAAACCTCTAGTGATAAAGCTGTAGGAGGAACCTGGCATGAGTCTGGATTGGAGCCCTGCCAACCTAGAGGGAAAAAAAGGGGGCACGTTTCTCTCTCCCTGACCACTTGACACTAGTGTCCTGTAAAAAGCTGAGAGAGGGCAGGTGAGATTTTGGACTTATGTAACAGCTGTGCAGCTGGTGTCTGGACTTCCAGCAAGCAGCTGGGAGGAGACACCTGAGTTTGGCTGGGAGAATTGACAGGAGGCTGGGTGCTCCTAAATGTAGGAGCCTTGTATGCTGGGACTGTGAAAACACTGTGGCTATGTGGGAGGACACAGGGTGTGACTGGGTCTTTGGGCAGTCATTGTGGTGGTTCCACACACTCAGGGCTCCCCGATTCCCTAGTGAAGGTCATTGCTGCAGGATCTGTGCTCACACTGAGGACTACATGGAAACTTTGTGTGGTTCTTGTGGCAGCACTGATGTATATTGTACCCACTGGAGCTAGTGTCCAGGCATTGGTCTTCTTGGAGGAGAGGAAGTGAGTTTGAGACTGTGCCAATATAGCTGAGCAAACCTCCCCTTTGATAAGCAAACATAAAGAGGTGATTTACTTTGCCCAATCTGAGAATCACCTTGGACATTCCCCTCACCCCAGAGCCCTGAACAGAGCTCCCTGGCCACACTCAGCACATGCCTCAGTATTCACTGAAGCAGACACTCCACTAATCCACAGAGGCATAGTCCAAAGATAAAAGCCATCACAGGGGGAAATGAAATAAACCAATAAGTATCTCCACAAATGCCTAAAAATAAAAGCAGAAATTCAAGAAAGAAAAATAAGGAAGACAACATCATGCCCCCAAAAGTAACACAACAACACTTCAACACTAGAAAGTGAGAATGAAGAGATTGAAGAAATGTCAGAAACGGAATTCATAAAAAAAGATTGTAGAATTACTTAGAAGTAATCAGAAGCGAATCCACGAACTAAAGCAATCTGTACATGATACGAAAGAAAATTTCTCATGAAATTGAGATTTTAAAGAGAAATCAAAGTGAAATATTGGAAATAAAGAATTCAATAGGACAAAAAATGCAGTGGAGGCCGGCGCCGCAGCTCACTTGGCTAATCCTCCACCTGCAGCACCGGCACTCCGGGTTCTAGTCCCAGTTGGGGCACTGGTTCTGTCCTGATTGCTCCTCTTCCAGTCCAGCTCTCTGCTGTGGCCTTGGAGTGCAGTGGAGGATGGCCCAAGTGCTTGGGCCCTGCACCCGCATGGGAGACCAGGAGGAGGCACCTGGCTCCTGGCTTCAGATCAGCACAGTGCTGGCTGTGGCAGCCATTTGGGGGGTGAACCAATGGAAGGAAGACCTTTCTCTCTCTCTCTCTCTCTCACTGCCTTAACTCTGCCTGTCAAAAAAATTTTTTTTTAATTTTTAAAAAATGCAGTGGAAAGCCTTAACAACAGAATCTGTGAGGCAGAAGAAAGAATATCTGAGTTAGAAGACAAAGCTCTGGAAATGTTACAATGAGAAAAAAAATAGAAGAAGAAATTAGAAATCTAAAAAACAGTGTTGGAGATCTATGGGATACTATCAAACGACCGACCCAACATATGGGTCTTAGGAGTTCCTGAAGACATGGAAAGAGAGAATAGATTAGAAGGTCTTTTTTTGTGAAATAATTACAGAAAACTTCCCTAACATGGAGAAAACAAAGGGATGTCCAAGTACAAGAAGCACATGGAACTCCTAATAGACATGCCCAGAAAAGATCTGCACCATGACACATTGTAGTCAAACTCTCCACCGTAAAACATAAAAGATTCTAAAATGTGCACAAGAGAAATGCCAGATTACTTTCAGAGGCTCTCCAATTAGAGTCACAATGGACTTCTCAGAAACCCTACAGGCTAGGAGAGAATGGAGAGACATAGTCCAATCTTAAGAGAAAAAAAGCTATCAGCCCAGAGATTGTACCCTGCAAAGCTCTCATTTATGAATGAAGGTGAAATAAAAACCTTCCATAACAAACAGAAATTGAAAGAATTTGTCACCATTTGTCCAGCCTTACAAAAGATGCTGAAGGATGCGCTACACACAGAAATACAGAAACATGGTCATCACTATGAAAGAAGGTGAATGCAGAAAATATCCCAGTAAAGGTGCAAAGGAAATCCAAAGTAAAAAATAGGAATATTTATGGAAAAATGGCAGGGCCAAGTTGTTACTTATCAATAGGCACCTTGAATGTAAATGGCCTCAACTCTCAAGTTGGCTGAATGAAGAAAAAAAAAAACAAACCATGTGTTTGCTGCCTATAAGAAACATATCTCATCAACAAAGATACATACAGAGTGAAAGGATAGAAAAAAATATTCCATGCTAACACAAACACCAAAAAAGAGCTTGTGTAGCCATCCTAATATCAGACAAAATAGACTTTAATGCAAAAACTGTTAAAAGAAAATAAAGAAGGGCACTATGCAATGATTAAGGGATAAATTCAACAGGAAGATGTGACTCTAATAAATGCACACACACTTAATTATAGGGCACCTAGTTATTTAAAAGAAACATTAACGGATCTGAAAGGAGACATAGACATTAATACAATAGTAATGGGGGACTTCAATATCCCACTTGAAGCAATGAACAGATCAACCAGACAGAAAATCAGCAAGGAAACAATTAATTGACACTGTAGGCCAAATGCACCCTAACAAATATCTTCAGAACTTTTCATCCTACGGTTGAAAAACACACATTCTTCTCACCAGTGCATGAACTTTCTCTAGGATAGACCTTGGGCCAGCCCATAAAGCGAGTCTCAGCAAATTCAAAGGAATCAAAATCATACCATGCATCTTCTCTGACCATAATGGAATGAAGCTAGAGATCAACAACTCGAGAGTCTTTAGAACATAGGAAAACATGGAGAATGAACAGTATGCTCCTGGATGAACAGTGGGTCATAGAAGAAATCAAAACAGAAATTAAAAAACTGCTGAGGAACAGTTTCTTTTTTCATAGTATTTATTGAAATCTTTACTTAGTAAAGAGTTAATCTTCTGTGTATAAATTAATTGAAAACACATCTTAGTAAAAAATGTGGATGGGAATAGGAGAGAGAGGAGGAAGAATGGTGGGAAGGGAGGTGGGAGGGTAGGTCTGGTGGGAAGAATTACTATCACTGTGTCCCTAAAGTTGTGTTTATGAAATGCATGAAGTTTGCATACCTCAAATAAAAGGTTTCTGGGGAAAAATTTCTGCCTCTACACTGATTTTGAAAAGTTTTGTAAAAATGTATCTTCATTTTGTTTACCCATTTTTTAATGTTAAACATGTGTAGCATCTAAATAATTGCCTTTATTCATTAGGTTATAATATTTGGAGTTCAAGCTGGAGAGGAAAATGTATCAAACCCTAAAATGCAGTAACAAGCCATGATTTCAAGAATATCTGCTTAAAGGAAACCTTGCATATTACTATCAAGCATCACCTTGTCAGTCCAAAACAAGGCAAAACATCAACTGAAGTCCCCTGGTGAAAGCACTTACCAATCTAGAAATACATAAACCTCCAGCATTGGACGAAAACATAAATTTCAGTTTCACAAAACTGAATACTTAGTTTTGTGCTGGTAAATATATATGAATGAACTTGACATTTGGCAAAATTTGGCTTTTACAATAGGGAATGAACATCACAAGTAACATTCCATGGTATCAGGGTTATTGAATGATTTTTTTCAGAAGATAAAACTATGAATACATTTTCATATATGAATCAAAAAGCATATTTTTAAAATCAGCAAATAAATCATTTGTCCATTAGTCTTCATTTAAGATCTATAACTTTCTCTCCAAAAACTTAAAAAGAACTGTAAAAAGAAAGCAGCAAGGTAGTGGAATTAATGCTAAAGATATAAAAGTATTAACTATTTAGAAATTAAATATTAAGTTTTATATTAAAACAAAACAATATGAAGTTAAATATTGAAACAAAGCTTTAAATTCCATTATATATTAATTCTCACATTTTAAGTCAAACTATTTCTCTCGTCTTTCAAAAATCTCTACTTTGACCCCAATTCACTTTCACCTACCACCCTATTTGTTCTTCTCATTGACATCTCAGAGTTAGTTTGTCCAAACCCAAATGCTTATTTTTCTCTGACGAATCAGTTCCCTCCAGTCTTCTGTGTGTCAGTTAATAATAACTCTACTTCTTCTCTTGCTTACACAAATGAATCACTGAAGTCATGCTAGATTACTCTCTGGCTGTCCACCTGACTTTACCTTTACCTGGATTACTTTTTTTTTTTTTTTGATAGGCAGAGTGGACAGTGAGAGAGAGAGAGAGAGAGAGAGAAAGGTCTTCCTTTGCCATTGGTTCACCCTCCAATGGCCACCGCGGCCGGCGCACTACGCTGATCCCAAGGCAGGAGCCATGTGCTTCTCCTGGTCTCCCATGGGGTGCAGGGCCCAAGCACTTGAGCCATCCTCCACTGCACTCCCTGGCCACAGCAGAGAGCTGGCCTGGAAGAGGGGCAACCGAGACAGAATCCAGCGCCCCAACCAGGACTAGAACCCGGTGTGCCGGCGCCACAAGGCGGAGGATTAGCCTAGTGAGCCGCGGCGCCGGCCCTGGATTACTTTCACATTTCCATAACGAGACCCATTTCTCCACCACCTTACAACTACCATAGGTCCATTTCTCATCTAAATAATTACAGCATTTAATTGGCCCTCCTGTTTCAAATTTGCTCCCCAAGTCTGTTCTCTACACAGCAGCCAGTGTGATTTGTTTTCAAAATATAATACAGGCTGTGACACTCATCTGCTCAAAACCCTTCGCTGTTTCTCCATTTTTCCCAAAGTAAAAACGGAAGGCATTACAGAGGGTGATAAAGCCCTGTGTGGTCCTTCTCCTGTGCCTCACAATTTCTGCTGTTGCCACTCCAGCTTCCTCTCTGCTTCCTGAACACACCAGGTATGCTCCCACTGCAGGTTGTTTGTATTCATTTTCCTGCTGCCTCCAACACTCTTCCCCTCTTCTACCCTGTAATTCACTCCTCCCTCTCCTTGAAGGAGAATTGTATAAAATTGTATTAAAAATTACACTGTATTAAATTAGTCATATAAAAAGATACAATAAAGGAAAACTGGCATGACATGTCAAACAAATCATGCATCATTGAGTTTTATAGACTGCCATTTTTTCCAGAGTGATCACAAAATATCAAAAGTGTTTGTTATACTGATCAAAATTTGATAGGAAAACACTATGTAAATACATGAGATGCACAACAATGTACTGCTCCCTAAAGTAGTTAATTTTTATAACCAGGTAAAGATAAAGATTGCTATGAATAGAATTGAATTATAATTAGATGATAAACAAAATAATATTTGATCACATTTATCATTAATACTGAAGAAATTCTGGGTGATATTTGCAATCCCATTTGTAATTTTAATGTTAAGTAAACTGGTTCATAAAAGAGAACTCACTTCAGATTAAATGTGTCATATTCAATGGAAGACTTTGCTACTGCAGGGACCATATAAAGAAATCCAAGATGCTCATTATCTTCTATTATTTTAATAATTTGCAAAGGATCACGGATGTTGGCTTTAATGACTTCATCCTGATCTTGGAAAATGTACTTAGGATAAGTGGAAGACCTGGTGCTGAAGAGACCTCTTCTTCCGATCCCAGCACGTGGCAGCTTAGAAGGAGAGGGAGAGAACGCCTCATCAAAGGGCCGATGGATCTAAATAAAAGTCAATTTTCAAAAGAATTAGTTTTTTCACACATGAAAGGTGAAGATATATTAGCCCCAATTATCATATTGCATGAAATGTCTACAGCTTAAAGGCAAGCATTTTGGAACTGAAAATTTTCAAACTACTACTGAATCTTGACACTCCTCCTCAGCACTCCCTTATCCAGAGGCCCATCCCCTACCCCACAGGACAGTTCCAGTGCTGGCTCTCATTGCCTCTCTGTCGCTCCCCCTCTTCGCGGAGGAACGACACAGGACCCTGCACTGTTCTTTTGTCTGCTCGGCCCTCCCCAGGTTTGCTGCTGGTTCTTCCCGGGTTGGCTACCGACCCTTCCACCTCTGTGGAAGGGCAGTTCCCCCTGCCACTTTCCCCACTTCTGCGGGGGAGCGGCACACCGCCGGCCGGCTCTCTTGGGGGCTGCTCAGGTGTTCCTCAGGTGTTCCTCTTAGATGTTCCTGGTGCATGTTGTCTCTCTCCTCATTTATAGTCCTCTTCCACCAATCCCAACTCTGCTACCCACACGCCAAGTACGCTGCTCTCCTCCAATCAGGAGCGAGATCAGCTCCTGCAGGTTACTGGTTGAACTGGAGGCAGCTGTGTAAAAGCTGTTTTTACTCCTCTCCCAGTGCCATATTGTGGGAGAGCAGATGCATAGAATAAGTCTTAATTCCAGTAACTTAGTCTAGTCCAAGTTGCTCCCCACACCTCTCCTCTCCTGTAACCCAGTGCTCATCACATCTAAATACAACCAGCTCTCTGGTGTTCCTGGGAGTCCAGCCTCCTTGCTTAGTGGCTCTGCATTTATCCTGACTGTTGTTTCTCCCCTAAATCTCCTCACTCGGTTTTGACAAACTCCATGCTTTTCCACGACTGAAGTCCTGGATAGCTGCTATCATAATTCATAAGAAACTTTACTTCTTTCTGAATGTGAGGAAGGTTACCTTGAGTACTAGGACTCATTGTATCACAGCCTCAGGGAAGCACATATTTTATTAACTAACAGTTTGCCTGTTCTGTGGACCAGTTCTTCTCAGACTTAAATGTGCATGTGAATGACCTGCTGGTCTTTCTAAAGTGAAAATTCTCATTCAGAAGTGTTGGGATGGAGCCTGAGATTCTGCATTTCTAACCCAGTCCCTGCTAACCATGGACCTGGACCACACTTGGTACCAGCAAGGCTGAGTCCCTGTCTCTACCACATACACGTGCTTGAGCGTTGCTCTGCTCCCTGGTTTCACTGTCTGTGCTCTGTACCACTTACACTCCTTAATTCCTCTTCAAAAAACCTTGAGGGTGGCATCACTCACATCTTTTCTTCCCATGCAGAAAGTAAATCACCATATTTGAGGAAATCTGACAGTAACTCCACAGGCCATCACAGTGTCTCCAACAGTACAGTAGTAACTAGCTTTAAGGTAAAAGAGTTACCATACTGGACCTGCTTTGTTAAAGCACTGATGTAAATATATAAATGATAACTGTACTGCCTGTTGCAAAGCTGATAGACGTTACCATTTTTATAAGAAATCTATTACCACAAGCTCTGTCAGCAACTTTCCCATAATGTTTGTGTTAAAAAGGGTAATTATCCTCCACCTCTGTTGACTAGGAGCTTGCAAAGCAAAGCCTAGCATGTTCAGAGCTGAAGGAAACACAAATTTGAACTCAAAAGGTAAAATGTACCTCTTGTACTTATTGGCCAGGATGGAAGCAATGGTACTGTTCTCTAATAATGAAAGAACAGCTCAAGCTCAACCCAGAACCAGGGAAGGTGCACACTGCCTTATCTCAATGTTTCAACAAGGGCTATATTCTCTTTTAATATTTTATGAGACTAAAATATTAAGATTTAACAGAAAATGCATTAATTTTCTCTATTACATTCTTTAAAATGTTTTACTGCATTCTAAGTATTAGATTTCTTCAACAAAAGGCCATTGTCATCTGTAATTTTGTAATTCAGTAAGAAAATGTGATTCAATTTAGCAGTTACATATGTTTAGTTGTGGAGGTAGTGACTAAAGGAAGCAACCATTCTTGAGATGAAGAACACTGTAGTATTCCTTTCTAATGAATGTACCCTACAATTTGATAAACCAGTATCTTCCTTAATATCCAAAAAGCTTTCCCTCCCTCCCTCTATCCCTTTGCTCCTTCCTCAATCTCCTAGGCAATCCAAATGGTTGCACTTCCATTCTAATTTATTTTGAGAAACCAACCTGCTTATATTTACCCTCTTCTCAGAATAAATTCCCTCTTCATTTATACAGAACATCCACCCCCCTTTTTATATCTGTCCTTAACCCCTGTTTACTTAATTCTTCACTGGGTGCTAGCCACAATCAAGAGGCATAACCTACAACTCAACATTCATTTTCAGCTTCCCCTCCCATCCCAGATGTACATACAATTTCTCGCTTCTTCTTTAAATTTAAGCTCTTGAAGCTCATTTTATGCCAAATAAATTAATTTATGGATGATTAAATCTTCCTGGATCTATTTAACATAGGAAGAGAGAGGGAAAGAAAGAGAGTGAGAGAGAATGAGAGTGAGTGAGAGAGAGAGAGAGAGAGAGTGAGAGAGTAAGAGAGAGACAGAGAGACAGAGATCTTCCATCTGCTGGTTCATTCTCCAAATGGCCACAATGACCAGGGCTGTGCCAGGCTGAAGCCAGGAGATTCCTCTGCATTTCCCACATGGGTGCAGGGACTCAAGGACTTGGGCCATCCTCTGCTGCTTTCCCAGGTTCATTAGGAGGGAGTTGGATCACAAGTGAAGCAACCAGGACTCAACTGGCATCCATATGGGAACCCAGTGCTACAGGCTGTGGCTTCAACCAGCTGCATCACAGCATTGGCCCCTGATTTCATTCTTTTAAGGATGATCTCAACCAAACCCAAAGTGAGCACCCATGCATATGTGAGCATCCATCCATATCATTTCTCCTCAAGCCCCACCTCTCCCACCTTTTTTTTTTAGAATTATTTTATTTATTTGAAAGTCAGAGTTACACACACACACAGAGAGAGAGAGAGAGAGAGGTAGAGAGAGAGAGAGAGGGAAGCAGAGAGAGAGAGAGAGATGTTCCATTCCTCTGGTTCACTCCCCAAATGACTACATTGGACAGAGTTGAGCTGATCTAAAGCCAGGAGCCAGGAGCTTCTTCCAGGTTCACTCCCAAATGACTGAAATGACCAGAGCTGCGCCTTTCCGAAGCCAGGAGCCAGGAGCTTCTTCCAGGTTTCCCACATGGGTGCAGGGACCCAAGGACTTGGGCCATCTTCTACTGCTTTCCCAGGCCATAGCAGACAGCTAGATGGAAGAGGAGCAGCTGGGACTTGGACTGGGGCCCATATGGGATGCCGGCGCTTCAGGCTAGGGCTTTAACCCACTGCACCACAGCGCTGGCCCCTACCTTTTCTATCTTATCACTTTTCCACTTATTCTTGAGATTAGTGCAACTCTAAAGGATGGTTTTTCCTCCACTGATTCTCCCCCTGGCCCCAGGGTCTAAGAGTTCTTTCTTTTTAATTCTTCACTATTTTCTTTCCACCTTTAGTGATCAAAGCTCTTATGCTCCACTGTATTTGTTTTTTTTAACCGTATTTAACTTTTATTTAGTAAATAGAAATTTCCAAAGTACAGCTTATGGATTACAGTGGCTTTCCCCCCCAATAACTTGCCTCCCACCCTCAACCCTCCCAACTCCCGCTCCCTCTCCCCTTCCATTCACATCAAGATTCATTTTCAATTCTCTTTATATACAGAAGATCAATTTAGTATATATTAAGTAAAGATTTCAACAGTTTGCACCCACACAGAACATAAAGTATAAAATACTGTTTGTTAATTCGCATTGAACAACACATTAAGGACAGAGATCCAACATGAGGAGTAAGTGCACAGTGTCTCCTGTTGTTGATTTGCCCACCTATTCACTTCCAGACTCTGAAACCTTTTTTAATTTAATTTAATTTAATTTTTTTTTGACAGGCAGAGTGGACAGTGAGAGAGAGAGAGACAGAGAGAAAGGTCTTCCTTTTGCCGTTGGTTCACCCTCCAATGGCCACCACGGCCGGCGCACCGCGCTGATCTGAAGGCAGAGCCAGGTGCTTCTCCTGGTCTCCCATGGGGTGCAGGGCCCAAGCACTTGGGCCATCCTCCACTGCACTCCCAGGCCATAGCAGAGAGCTGGCCTGGAAGAGGGGCAACCGGGACAGAATCCGGTGCCCCAACCGGGACTAGAACCCGGTGTGCTGCCGCCGCAAGGCGGAGGATTAGCCTATTGAGCCACGGCGCCGGCCGACTCTGAAACCTTTAAGGACACAGGTTGTCTTCAATTTTGCATTTCTAGCACTTAGCTCAATGCCTAAAACCAAAATAGCACTCAAATGTTTAACGTGCACCTCCAAAGTCCCCTTTGAATCAAAAGCTCAGAGTAATCTTGGCTCTACTGTGACTTTCACTGCCCTTCCATTTTCTCCCACCTCTGCTCCCTTCTTTAATTTTTTTCAGATATTCATTTAAAACCAAGCTCTGGTGATTTCTCCCCCAAGTTACTATTCATTTATGTGTTGCAAGCAACTTTCCCAATCTACAAGTCTCACTAGCTAGCTGGCTCAGTCTCAACTTTTATTGCCCTTCACCATGGTTTTAAAGATTACCATTTTTGGTAAAAATTATGAAAATGGAAGAAATTATAACCCCAGAGGGCTGACATCTTGGGACTGGTGTTGTAGCATAGCGAGTTAAGCCACCGTCAGCAGCACCAGCATCTCATATGGATGCTGGTTCAAGTCTTCCCTGCTCCACTTAAGATCCAGTTCCCTTCTAAAGTACCTGGGAAAGCAGCAGAAAATGACCCAAGTACTTGGGCTTTTGCACCCACGTGGGGGACCCAGATGAAACTCCTGGCTCCTGGCTCTGGCCTGGCCCAGCCAGTGCCATTGTAGCCATTTGGGGAGTGAACCAGATGGAAGATCATTCTGAGATCATGTCTCTCCATCTCTCTCTCTAACTCTAGTTTTCCAAGTAAATTTAACAAAAGAAGAAAGTATAATAACATTCAAAACATTAATACATTTTCTTCTAACATATAGAGAAGATCAGATGACACTGTAAGGGGCCAAGAGCTTCCTTTATGACTTTCCTTCACTGTACAAAAGTTCCTTAATAGGATGAAGTGAGAACTATATTTCCCAAACTCATATGCAACCTTATAGAAAATGAAATTCTACTGTTCTTGTGAGTTAAAAAGCACATTATCAATTCTATATCGAAGCAAAATTTAAAATATCAATTAAGTATTTCAACATTTTACCTGCTTTTTTTTCACAGTATCTTGTTGTTCAAGAGCCAGAGTAGGTAAAGTGACAGAACTTCTATCAGCAGTGCTTGTTGAAGGTTTAAGGAGTCCTTGAGCCTTTAGCTGAAATCGGTTCTGTTCAAATATGTATTCTGGCTGCTTATGATCTTGGTAGACTTTCAGCACTGGCTTTGAGAGATAGAGAGACACACATTAATCTCTTCAACAATAAAGTGAGCTTGCCTTATTCTTTATTACTTTTGGATATTATCCCTGTTGGAAATTGATCCTTGGACTAATTGTGTATCAAAACCAGAATCCTAAAAGCAACTACAACCATTCCCTGGCATATTGCTCCAATAAAAAAATTTCTTTACTTGATTTACATGAATTCTGTACTGTGTTTTACCAACAAATAATTATAGAACTAGGGTTATCAGAGAAAAGGCCCAGAACTTAAGTATGTATAAAATTATATATTTCCTAAGAAACCAGAAACCTCCAATATTCACAACTCCTATAACTAGAGGAAGGAGCACAAAATCCTCTCACACTACCCAAAAGTCTCATAATCATAACTAATTAAAGATCTAAAAATTGGCATTATTTTAAGATAAATCTGACTTCAAGTTATGGCAACAGAAATCCAGCTTTTATTTATTTATTTAATTTTAATTTCAATTAGTTTTTAACAGATTCAATGTGCTTTGTAGATACAATTCTAAGAGCATAATGATATTCCCTTCTAACCCCTCCTTCCACTTCCTCACACCCTCTTTCCTACTCCAATTCTTTGTTTTTTAGTTTTTGCGATAACATACTTTAAATTTATATTACAGTAAAAAGGCTTAATTCTTCACCAAATAATAAGTTTAACAAGTGAAAAATGAGAAGATCCTAGTTTAGTGGGAATATAGACAACCACAATCCATTAAAACTATAGTAGTGTAACATTCTTAACTATTGATGAAACCAGCTTTTAACACAATAAACTAAAGCAAGGTATTTGCTATAATGGTTTTTGTTTCGAAGCAGTAGAAATTTAGTGTGACAGTTAATCTCCTATATGATGGATGAGAAAAAGTCTTGAAAGTATGTAAACTTTTCAGGTAAATTTCCTTTGGTTTTGGATAAAAATCTCTTTTGAGTCACTTACTGAGGAAAGTAAAAGTCAAGTTATGTGACAGCACTGACCTGGAATGGAGACTAGAATTACATGGTAGGAAGGGGGAGAAAGAGTGATGATTTAATAAGATGACTACAGAGACCAAACAGGGGCTGGCGCTGTGGTGCAGCAGGTTAATGCCCTGCCTGAAGCACCAGCATCCCATATGGGCGCCGGTTCTAGTCCCTGCTGCTCCTCTTCTAATCCAGCTCTCTGCTATGGCCTGAGGAAGCAGTAGAAGATCGCCCAAGTCCCTGGGCCCCTGCACCCACATGGGAGGCCCAGAAGAAGCTCCTGGCTTCGGATCGGCACAGCTCCGGCCATTGCGGCCAATTGGGCAGTGAACCATCGGATGGAAGACCCCCCCCCCTCTCTCTCTCTGCCTCTTCTCTCTTTGTGCAACTCTGACTTTCAAATAAATAAATCTTTAAAAAAAAAAAAAAGAGAGAGACTAAGCAACAATCTGTTATCACAGTGCTAAGATGAATGTATTTGAAAAACCCTTCTGTGAAACTTATTGAAGTGAACATGGAAAGTTAAAATGATGGAAAGATGCCAACATATCACAACTAGATAGGATTAGTGCTACATTGAAGGAGTACTGAGCACTGACCACACACAGCCAACCATCACTCTTCCACATACACATGCATTTGAAAATACAAGTCAAAATAAAAGATTATCAGGGCCAGAACCATGGCTCACTTGGTTAATCCTCAGCCTGCGATGCTGGCATCCCATATGGGCGCCGGTTCTAGTCCCAGCTGCCCCTCTTCCAGTCCAGCTCTCTGCTATGGCCCAGGAGGGCAGTGGAGGATGGCCCAGGTGTTTGGGCCTCTGCACCCATGTGGGAGACTGGGAAAAAGACCTGGCTCCTGGCGTCGGATAGGTACAGTGCTGGCCGTAGCGACCCTTTGGGGAGTGAACCAATGGAAGGAAGACCTCTCTCTGTATAACTCTCTCTCACAGTCTATAACTCTGCTCGTCAAATAAATCTTAAAAAATAAATAAATGAAAGATTACCTTCAAAATTATAACAAATAGCTGACTTCTTAATAGCAATAACACAAATCAGAAGAGAGTAGATTTTGGGATTCAAATTTCAGTCCAGAATTCTATGTCAAAGAGTTAGAAATTCATTGAAATAAAGATATTTCAGATAAACAAAAAATGAAACATTGCAATACTAGCCCAACTAATACAAAATTAATTATAAAGGATTTGTTTCAAAGCAAAAGGAAAGAAATGTAGAAAGAACAAAAAGCAATCAAATTTAAGTAAAGCCAAATAAATACGAGCTGAGTAAAGAGTAATGCTAATCCTTGATTTAGAATATAAACTTTAAATAGTTAGTAAATGGTATACTGAATATGATATGGGAGAAAGGAGAATTTATAAACATTGGATTTTTTTTTTGACAGGCAGAGTTAGTGAGAGACAGAGAGACAGAGAGAAAGGTCTTCCTTCCATTGGTTCACCCCCTAAATGGCTGCTATGACCAGCGCGCTGTGCTGATCCGAAGCTGGGAGCCAGGTGCTTCCTCCTGGTCTCCCATGCGGGTGCAGGGCCCAAGGACTTGGGCCATCCTCCACTGCCCTCCCGGGCCACAGCAGAGAACTGGACTGGAAGAGGAGTGACCGGGAGAGAATCTGGTGCCCCAACCAGGACTAGAACCCGGTGTGCCGGTACTGCAAGGTGGAGGATTAGCCTAGTGAGCCGTGCCGCCAGCCTAAACATTGGATTTTGACAAGTTAAGGATACATGCTGTAATTGCCAGGGTAATTACTGACAATAATAAATGACTGTGTAAGTTTCAACTTGTGTTTGAAAAAGAAGTTTAAAAATTAAGCAATTCAAAGAATATAATCAAAGCTAGTAAAGAAATAAGAACATATTGGACAGACTGAGGATAGCACAAAATAGAGGGTTAAACTAAAGTATCTCAGTAATTACAATAATTATGAAATTACTAAAAGCTCAGTTAGAAGATAGGGTTTGTGAACTTAGATTAAAAAACAAATTCTACCCTTTTCTGTTTATAAGAGACATAATATGGGGAGGGCTCCAAAATGGCGGAATAGGGAGGGAGCTCAATGATAGTCCGGGAAAATATAGTTTAATAAAAGTGGAAATACTGTAGTCTCAGGGAAGAGTTAGGGAAAAAACTGCAGAGGAAACTCTTCCGGAATTAGTGGCACATGGTGGACCTACGTGGAGGGCACAGGCGCCCATGGCTCAGGACCCCAGATGCTGAGTCTACACACCAGTGCTGGAAAGGGAGGTGAGGTGAAACCCCAATAACCCGAGACACTGGAAGAAAAGTGGCAGGAGAGCCTAGAGGGAACAAGGCTTGAAGCCCTGTGGGGGAAAAGTACACCAGCCTAACTAGAGGAGAGAAAAAAAAATAAAACGGACTGGTATGGACACGATTCTTCTCTCCACGCATATTACAAAGGTGGGGAAAACACTAGAGCAGGTGCCATTTTGGACATACATAACAGCTGTGTCAGCTCAGGGCTGCACCCGCCCTCAGCCAAGCAGAAAAACCTAAATCTGGTGGGGAGAAATAACAGGAGATTAAGACTTAATGAATGTGTGGAGCTTATAAACTGGGATGTGAAAAAAAAAAAAAAAACTGAGGGTGTGTGGGAGAACTCATGGTGTGGCTGACACGTAAGTAGTTCTGGTGGGAGACCCCAAATTTGGGTGGCTTTAGCTACATGATGAGAGACATTGCAGGGGAATCTGAGCTTACATAGCTTACATTGAGGACTGCACAGATCCTTTGTGTGGTCTTTGGGACAGAGCAGACAATATTATACCACCTGGGGCTAGCGCTCAGGCACTGATTGCCATCAAGGAGAAGAGCTCAGCTGAGCAGAATTACTTCCCTTCTGAATAAAAAAAAAGAGAGAGAGAGAGAGAGATACAGAAGATTTACCATGCCAAACCTGGGTGTGTCACCTCTGGCACACCTTTAACCCTGAAGAACTGAATAGAGCTCTCTGGCCACACCAACCACAAGGCTCTGGAGATTCACCAAAAGAAGACAGTCCACTTAATCTAGAGTCTTAGTCTAATGAGAAAAGCCACCAGAGCGAGAAAAAAAGGAAGAAACAAAAGAATATCTCCGGCCGGCGCCACGGCTCACTAGGCTAATCCTCCACCTTGCAGTACCAGCATACCGGGTTCTAGTCCTGGTCGGGGCGCCAGATTCTGTCCCGGTTGCCCCTCTTCCAGGACAGCTCTCTGCTGTGGCCCGGGAGTGCAGTGGAGGATGGCCCAAGTGCTTGGGCCCTGCACCCCATGGCAGACCAGGAGAAGTACCTGGCTCCTGGCTTTGATTCAGCGCTGTGCACGGGCCGCAGCGCGCCAGCCACAGCGGCCATTGGAGGGTGAACCAACGGCAAAAGGAAGACCTTTCTCTCTGTCTCTCTCTCTCACTGTCCACTCTGCCTGTCAAAAAAAAAAAAAAAAAAACAAAAAACAAAAAACAAAAAAAAACAACCTCCACAATGCCAAACAACAAATGAACAAATGCAGAAACCGAGGAAACAAGAACAAGGAAGACATTATGATGCTCCCAAATGAACATGACACTCCAATACAAGATTATGAAGATGATGAAATAGAAGAAATGCAAGATACGGATTTCAAAAAATTTATGATAAGAACATTTAGAAGTTATCAAAAACAAATGCATGAACTCCAGAAATACATACAGGACAGGACAGAAAATCTTTCTCGAAAAAATGAAATCTTAAGGAGGAAACAAAATGAAATGAGGAATTTACTAGAACATGAAATTGAGATATTGAATAGAAACCAAAATGAAATGAAGAATTCAATAGAACAAATGACAAACACATTTGAGAGCCTAAAAACAGAATCAGTGAGACAGAAGAGAGAATATCAGACTTAGAAGACAGAGCACAGGAAGGTATACAGTCAAACCAAAGAAAAGAAGAGGAAATTAGAAATCTAAAAAATACTGTGGGAATCTACAGGATACTATTAAAAAACCCAACATTCGGGATCCAGGAGTTCCTGAAGGTATGGAGAGAGAGAAAGGACTAGAAGGCCTACTAGCAGAAAACTTCCCAGGTTTGGAGAAGGAAAGAGACATTCAAGTACAAGAAGCTCATAGAACCTCCAATAAACATGGTCAAAAGAGATCCTCACCACGACACTAACAGTAAGGGAAATGCAAATCAAAACCACAATGAGGTTTTACCTCATCTCGGTTAGATGGCTCACATACAGAAATCTACCAGCAACAGATGCTGGCGAGGATGTGTGGAAAAAGGGACACTAAACCACTATTGGTGGGAATGCAAACTGGTAAAGCCACTATGGAAGTCAGTTTGCAGATTCCTCAGAAACCTGCACATAACCCTACCATACAACCCAGCCATCCCACTCCTTGGAATTTACCCAAAGGAATTTAAATTGGCAAACAAGTGGTCTGCACCCTAATGTTTATCGCAGCACAATTCACAATAGCCAAGACCTGGAACCAACCTAAATGCCCATCAACAGAGGGCTGGATAAAGAAATTATGGGATATGTACTCTATAGAATACTATACAGAAAAAAAAAAAAAAAAAAAAAAACAAACCAGCAATGAAATCCGGTCATTTGCAACAAAATAGAGGAATCTGGAACACATAATGCTGAGTGAAATAAGCCAGTCCCAAAGGGACAAATATCATATGTTCTCCCTGATCGGTGACAACTAACCAAGCACCAAAAAGGAAACCTGTTGAAGTGAAATGGACACCATGAGAAACAATGACTTGATCAGCCCTTGTCCTGATTGTCGAGGAACAACTTATTACTTTATTTCTTTTAGTATTTCTTTTAGTATTTATTTCTTTTTTAGTACTTTAGTATTTTTAATTAAGTATTAGTACTTAATTCTATTGGTTGAACTCTGTAATTAACACACAATTATTCTTAGGTGTTTAAACTGAACTGAAAAGTGATCCCTGTTAAATATAAGAGTGGGAATAAGAGAGGGAGGATATGTACAGTTTGAGGCATGCTCAATCAGACTTGCCCCTAATGGTAGAGTTAGAAACATGCCAGGGGATTCCAATTCAATCCCAACAAGGTGGCATGTACCAATGCAAAGTCACTAGTCAAAGTGATCAGTTTCAGTTCATAATTGATCGTGATGATAGGTCTAAGAGTCAAAAGGATCACATATACAAGACTAGTGTCTGCTAATACTAGTTGATAGAATAAAAAAGGAAGAGAATGATCCAACATGGGAAGTGGGATACACAGCAGACCCATAGAATGGCAGATATCCTAAACAGCACTCTGGCCTCAGAATCAGCCCTTAAGGCATTCAGATCCAGCTAAAAAGCCCCTAGGAGTATTTCAGGCTTGGAAAGCCAAGATACTCTGGAAAAAAATGACCTAAATGAAAGATCTCTGTTAGTGAGATCCCAGCAGAAAGAACGGGCCATCAAAGAAGGATGTACCTTTCTCTGAAGGGAGTTCTCTTCTCCCAACTTCCACTTGGACTATGGCCTTGTCTAAATAAGATCAAAGTTGGCGAACTCAAAAGGCTTCCATAGCCTTGGCAGCTCATGACAAGAGCCTTGGGTGATTACTGACGTCATATATAAGTGGCTCAATTGTTAAATCAACAATAGGAATCACTGTGTATCTGCTCCGTATGTAGGATCTCTGTCCTTAATTTGTTGTACTATGTGAATTAATGATATAACTAGTACTCAAACAGTATTTATACATTGTTTTTCTGTGTGGGTGCAAACTGTTGAAATCTTTACTTAATATATACTAAATTGATCTTCTGTATATAAAAATAATTGAAAATTAATCTTGATGAAGAATGGGATGGGAGAGGAGATGGGATGGTTGTGGGTGGGAGGTAGGTTGGGGTGGGGGGAAGCTGCTAAAATCCAAAAGTTGTACTTTGGAAATTTATATTTGTTAAATAAAAGTTAAAAAATAATGAAATAAAATAAAAGAGAGAGACATAATTGGGCCCAGTGATATGGTGTAGCATGTAAATCTGCCACCTGCAACACTGGCATCCCATATGAGCCCCAATTCTAAACCTGGCTGCTGAACTTCCCATCCAGCCTCCTGCTAATGTGCCTTTATGTAAAGCAGTGGAAAATTACCCAAGTGCTTGGGCTCCTGCATGCACATGGGAGACCTGGAGGAAGCTCCTGATGCCTGGCTCTGGACTGTCCCAGCTCTGGCTGTTATGGCCATTTGGGGAGTGAACCAATGGATTGAAGATATCTCTCCCTCTCTCTTTGTGTGTTTTTGCCTTTCTGTAATTCTGCCTTTCAAATAAAATAAATCTTAAAAAAGATATAACTAAAATATAAATTCATAGATAAGTTATATATTATTACAATTATCTATGAAAGAAAGGTGTTGGTATTTTAATATCATATAAAATAATCAAAAGTATTATTAGTGATAGTCACTTTATGATAAAAGGATTAAATTCACTGAGAAGATAAGTATTTAAGTTTATATGGCACATAAAACTGAGTTAGAAAGCAGGATTATTAAACCAAAAACTCAAACACTTGCAACAGTACAAAGTGGCAAAACCCTCTCTACACCCTTCAATATCCAAGCAGGTAATGACAACCCAACAGTCCTGGTGTTGAGGGAGCAGATGGAAGGGAATAGAGCATGTAATAGCCTTGGCAACGAGAAAACCTAAACTTTCCAATAGGTATTCAGAGGAAATTACAGTAAGAAAAACTGAGACTGACTTGGAAATCATGTGGGTGTCTCAAAATTGGTTCACGGGTTACTGGGGCAGTCCAATGTAGCCCAGGTCCTATAGGTTTCCTTTTTTTTCCCTATAGGTTTTTGAAATCATGAAGACAAAGATTCATATTAAGGTAAAGTTCCACACTGGAAAACAGCTGCATGTAGTAGAATCCTGAGTGGAACAGGCACAATCAGGGTGAAGTAAAAAGAAGGCCCAGATAATGTGGGGGGAAAGGAGCAGATGGCACGAATCTTAGAAGGTACACAGCCATCTTTGCAATCAATTAGTGAAAAGAACAGATAGGAAAGGTCTAATGCTCTAAAAGCAATTTTACCCACCCCGTCAATAAAATGTACAGCAAAACTAACATCACATTACAAATGTATTGCAGGAACAGCATGAGGGAGTATAATCAACTTTTACACTAAGTTAATTAAGCAAAAAATAGAATTTGGAACAAAAAACAACTCTATCATTAGTAAAAATGTGCTGCAATCAGAAATTATAATCCATGATATCAAGGTGTCTTTTAAAATTGCTAAAGCAATCTTATACAACATAAGCAAAGCCAGGAGTATCCCAATGCCTGATTTTAAGATATACTACAAGGCAGTTGTAATTTAGAAAGACTGGTACTGGCACAAAAACAGACTTACAGACAAAGTAAAAGAACAGAAACTTTAGAAATCAATCCATGCATCTAAAACCAACTTTTCTTTGACAAAGGAGCTAAAATCAATCCTGGGAGAAAGGACAGTCTCTTTAACAAATGGTGCTGTTTGGAAACAGAATCTCTACATGCAGAAGTATGAAACTAGACCCCTACCTTACACCTTACACAAATTTCCACTCAAAATGGATCAAAGACCTAAATCTATCACATGATACCATCAAACATTGGGGGAATTCTGCAAGACATTGGCATAGACAAAGACTTCTTGGAAAAGACCCCAGAGGCATGGGCAATCAAAACTAAAATTGACAAATGGGATTACATCAAGCTGAGAAGCTTCTGCATTGCCAAAGAAACACTCAGCAAAGTGAAGAGGTATTGACAGACTGGGAGAAAATTCTTGTAAACTACACAACTGTCAAAGGATTAACATAAAGAATCTATAAAGAGCACAAGAAATTCAACAATAACAAAACAAACAATCCAGTTACAAAATGGGCAAAGGACTTGAATAGGCATTTTTCAAACAAGGAAATTCAAATGGCCAACAGATACTTGAGAAAATGCTAGGATCACTAGCCATCAGGGAAATACAAATCAAAACCACAGTGAGGTTTCACCTCACTCCAGTTATAATGGCTTTCATACAGAAATCAACAACAACAAAAAAATTCTGGCGAGGATGTGGGGAAAAAGGCACCCTGGTCCAGTGCTGATGGGAATGTAAACTGGTACAGCCATGGTGGAAGACAGGATGGAGACACCTCAGAAATCTGAATACAGATCTAACATATGATCCAGCCATCCCAATCATGGGAATTTAACCAAGGAAAATGAAATCAGCATATAAAAGAGTGATCTGTATCCTTATGTTCATAGCAACACAATTCACAATAGCTAAGGTATGCAATCAAACCAGATGTCTATCAACTGTTGACTAGATGAAGAAATTATGGTATATATATAAACTATGGAGTACTACTCAGCTGTAAAAAAAATGAAATCCTATCTTTTGTAACAAAATGGATGCAACAAGAAATCATTATATTTAGTGAAATAAAACAGTCCCAAAAAGACAGATACCCTATGTTTTCCCTGATCTAACAGAGTTCCCAAAATGTAATGTATTGGAGTGAAATGAACATTTTGAGATTGGATGATTGATTGAAGCCCTTGTCAGTGTTTTTTTTTTTCTTCATACTATTTGTTGAACTCTGTTACTTAGTGCAAGGTTAACTATAACAATCATTAAGTATACTGAAAATAGGTATTTGTAAAAATTAAGAGTGGGAATATGAGAGGTAGGGGGAAGAAGGTTTGGAGTGTGGGTAGGAGGTAAGGAAGAGGGTAGGGGAGTGTCACTATGTTCCTAAATCTGTATATAAGAAATATATGAAACTTGTATGACTTAAATAAAAATTTTAAAATAAGAGAATTTAAAAATAAAATGGAATTGGAATTAGAAAAACTTGGAAGGATGATGAAGAGAAAAATGCAGATATGAAATAAAGATTTGATTCTTCATGCTGCAAGGGTACACCAAGTACTGGGGATGTCAACCCAGAACAACTCTTACTGTTGTATATTCTAGTAAAAGTAGTTGAAGAAAAATATTTGAGAATCTAGGTAAGAAAGACAAAGTCACTCAAAGAAAAGAAAATCACAATGTCACTAGATTTTATAAGTATATTTTTTATGTCAGAAGAAAATGTAATACATGTTTAAGATATGCAAAGAAAAGCAAGTATGAGTGAGGGATATCATATCCATACAAATATTCAATATAAAAGTTTCAAAGTGCTATGAATATGCAAGAACCCAGGGAAGATCCCTTCCAGAGGGAATCTACTACAGAATGAGCTTCAGACAACCAAAGGAACTACAGAGACACTGACATTAAAACTGGGAGAAGGGCTGTGCTGTGACACAGTGGGTTAATGCCCCGACCTGAAGCGCCAGCATCCCATATGGGTGCCAGTTTGAAGTCTGCCTGCTCCACTTCTGATCCAGCTCTCTACTGTGGCCTGGGAAAGCAGTGGAAGATACCCAAGCCCTTGGGCACCTGTACCCACGTGGAAGACTGGGAAGAGGCTCTTGGCTCCTGGCTTCAGATTGGTGCAACTCTGGCCATTGCAGCTAATTGGGGAGTGAACCATTGGATAGAGTACTTCTCTCTCTCTCTGCCTCTCCTCTCTCTGTATAACTCTGACTTTCAAATAAATAAATAAATCTTAAAAAAAAACTTGGAGAAAGGAACGAAAAAGTCCTAGAAATGGACATAACTTTGTGAATGTACTTCATATCACTAAACTGTACTCTTAAAGTTGTTAAACAGTAAATATTATATAAATTTTATCACAATAAAAATGGTGGTAGGCCATACAATATGTACTTAGTTATCTTTACATAGCATGCAAATGACTATATCCTCTTGCAATGTAGAAACAAAACAGCAATCACCAACTTTAACTTGTGAAAAGTTAAAGAAAATTCACTAATTACTCTATACCACTGGTCTCAACCTGGGACAATTTTGACTCCCTGGGGCATTTGGCAATGTTTAAAAACATTTTTAGTTGTTACAACTTGAGGGTGTGACTAGCATCTGAACGGTAGCAATTTAGGATACCACTAACCATTTTACAATGCAGAGAAGCCCTCTACAACAAGGAATTATCTGGCTGAAAATGTCAATAGTGCCAAGGTTGAGAAATCCTACAACTAGAAGTAAAGGTAAGGCAGTTAAAATCATATAGTGGGAAACACAAAGAGGAGAGCTTGGAAATTACTACCAAATTTCAATTTTACTTATAATAGAGCAGTACTAGGCAGCAAGAACAAAAGGGGTAGAAGTTTACAAAAGGACATTTATACAAAAATACTCATTTGAATAAAAACACAAAGTTTCCTAAATACCAAAAGGTGAACTTAAAACTGAGGAAGCAAGTTAAATATGTCATATAGAAGATATTTATAAAAGCTACATATTATTCACACACACACAACTGAGGTCATATATTTCAACCATATCAATAAATTATATATTTGGACTTACAGAGTTAACACCAAGACACATTGTTAATTGAAAAAGCATGTTGAAAAAAAGATATGTGGTAGAGTGCCCTTTATCTAAGAAGCTGGTGGTACAAATTCACACATATACATGTACATGAGTTTAATTTGTTAGTATTTCTGACAATGGAAAGAAATCATGAAATTAAAAATGTTTTATAGTAGGAAGAAAAATAGGGTGGAGATGATCCAGTTTGATATATAGTTTTGTAGATTTGGTTTCGTAAGTAATTAAATGTTTTGTATAATTATGAATAAAAGATAATTCTTAAAAGCATTGATAAAAGTTAAAAATATCAAGCAAATACAAATGTGTATCCAGTTTGCAACATAACTATATTTATAAGAACTCTGTTGAATGGCTTAGAATATAGTAATCTCACTTTATATTCTTAATGGGATATAGCCTTAGGATGCAAAGACTTGCAAAAACAAATTTCAAACAGTTTTTGATAATTATACTTTTAGGGTTAATATTTATGATTATGAGATAATTACATTATAATTAAACTAAGGCAAAATAAGCAACTTAATGCCATTCATAATCAGAAATTTCAAAGTTAAATTAAAAGTAGTAGTAATGAATCTGAGTTGAAAATATCACTATGAACTTATGATATATTCTACCTTACAGAAGTCTTAAGACTTCCTGTGTCTAACCAAATGTGTATGTATAGTAACAATGGCTAACCCAATGTCAGATTATATTCTGTAATATAATTTAATTACAAAATCAGTGTTCCTTAAAGTAATGACTGATTACATGTTTGAGACAGGAAATAATACCTGATAAATCTGCAATATGCTGTATCATCAAATAAGGGTGCCATCAAAGCCACTAGATTTTATTTTAAAAGACTGAATAACTGGGGCTGGTGCTGTGGTATAGCAGGTTAACACCCTGGCCTGAAGCGCCGGCATCCTATAAGGCTGCAGGTTCAAGACCCAGCTGTTCCACTTTGATGCAGCTCTTTGCTATGGTCTGGGAAAGCAGTAGAAGATGCCCTAAGTCCTTGGGCCCCTGCACCTGTGTGGGAGACCAGGAAGAAGCTGGTGGCTTCGGATCAGCGTGGCTCCAGCCATTGCGGCCAATCGGGGAGTGAACCATTGGATGTAAGACCTCTCTTTCTCTGCTTTTCCGCTGTGTAACTCTGACTTTCAAATAAATAAATAAATCTTAAAAAAAAAAAAAAAAAGACGGTCATCTGGAGTCCTTACTGGTCCAAACTTTGGAATAGGTCCAAACTTAATAAATAGCAGTAAAAGTCACATTTTGAGATTTGATGATTGTTTACAGCCCTGTCTCTAAGGTTGAGGAACAGTGTTTGTTGTTGTTGTTTTTTCATCTTACTATTTGTTGAACTCTTTACTTACTGGGTTAATCTGGTGAGTATTAGACTTAAAATAGATCATTTTAAAATTAAGAGAGGGAATGAGAGAGGAAGGAGGAGTAAGGGTAGAAGTGTGAGTGGGAGGGAGAGAGGGGTAGAAAGTATCACTATGTTCCCAAATTTTTATATATTAAATACATAAAATTTGTATACCTTGAATAAAAAAAAGTTAATAAATCAAATCCAAAATCACATAGAAAAGATAATACATCATGATCAAGTGGGACTTATCCCAGAAGAGTAAGGCTGGTTCAACATTCAAAAATCAATAAACATCATAAATCACATAAATTTAATGAACAAAAAATCATGTAGTCATCTCAATAGATGTAAAGAAAGTATTTGATAAGATTCAACATAACTTCATGATAAAAACCCTCAACAAATTAGTTATAAAAGGAATAGTCCTCAAAATTATAAAGGCTACATGTCACAAACTAACAGCCAATATCACACTGAATGAGGAAAAGCTGAAAGCATTTCCCCTCGGATCTGGGACAAGACAAGGATGCCCACTTTCACCACCCTTATTCAATACAGCACTGGAAGTTTAGTGAGAGCAGTTAGGGAGGAGAAAGAATTAAAGGGCATCAAAATCAGAAGAGAGGAAGTCAAAGCATCCATGTTTTCTGAGGATATCATGGTATACACGAGAAAACCTAAACGTGCCACCAAAAAATTGTTAGACTTGAGAAACCAATTCAGTAAAGTTGCAGGTTACAAAATAAACAAAAAACAGTAGCTGTTTTATATGCTAATGATGAACTCACATAAAGAGAAATCAAGAAAGAAATCCCACTCACAATAGCTACAAACAATCAAATATTTAGGAATAAATTTGACCAAAGTAGTGAAAGAACTCTACAACAAAAAATATCAAACATTGATGAAAGAAAACATCAAGGACAAAAAAACATGGATATTGTTTGCTCTTGGATCAGAAGAATCAATATCATTAAAATGTTTATAGTACCTAAAGCAATCAAAGATTCAGTGTAATACCTATCAAAATACCAATGACATTTTTACAGAAGCAGAAAAGGGAGCCCTAAAATTCATATGGAATCACAAAAGACCCAGAATAGACAAAGTGATCCTAAACAAGAAAAATCAAGCTAGAGGCATCACAGTACCTGATTTTAAAGCATACTACAAAGCTCCAATAATTAAAACAGCATGATACTGGCATAAAAACTGATACATAGAGGCCGGTGCTGTGGCACACTAGGTTATTCCTCTGCTTGCGGCGCTGGCATCCCATATGGGTGCTGGTTTGAGTCCCAGCTGCTCCTCTTCCAGTCCAGCTCTCTGCTGTGGCCTGGGAAGGCAGTGGAGGATGGCCCGAGTACTTGGGCCCCTGCACCCACATAGGAAACCAGGAGGAAGCACCTGGCTCCTGGCTTTGGATCAGCACAGCTCCAACTATTGTAGCCATCTGGGGAGTGAACCAACTGAAGGAAGACCTTTCTCTCTGTCTTTCCCTCTGTCTGTTACTCTACCTGTCAGATAAATAAACTAAAAATCTAAAAAAAAAAAAAAAAAAAAAAAAAAAACCTGATACAAAGATCAGCGGGAGAATACAGAGCACAGAAAGTAATCTACATACAACTAGCCAACTGGTTTTTAGCAAAAGTACTCAGACCATACCGTGGAATAAGGATAATCCCTACAAAAAATGCTGTTGGTAAAACTGGATGTATATGTGTAGAAGAAAGAAATCAGATCCCTATCTCTTACCAGATAAAAAATCAACTCAAGATGGATTAGAGATATAAATTTAAGATCTGGAAGGAACTTAGGGGAAACAATCCAGACATTGGTGTAGATGACTTCTTGGATAAGACTCCCAAAGCACAGGCAAAAAAGCAAAACTAAACAAATGGGTCTCTATCAAATTCAGAAGCTTTTGCACAGCAAAGGAAGTGATCAATAGAGTAACAAGACATCCAACAGAATGGGGAAAATATTTGCAAACTACCTGACAAAGGGTTAATATCCCAAATATATCAACAACTTAAAAAACTCAACAACAAAAAAACCCAACCAATCCAGTTGAGAAATGGGCAAAGGACTTCAATAGCCAGTTCTCAAAAGAAGAAATACAAATGGCTAACAAATATATGAAAAATGCTCAACATCGCTAGCCATCAGGAAAAAGCAACTCAAAAGCACAATGAGATATCTCTTCACTCCTGTCAGAAGGGCTGAAATTCAAAACACGGAGAATAACAAATGCTGGTGAGGATGTGGACAAAAGGGAACACTTATACACTACTGGTGGGAATGGAAATTAGTTCAGCTGCTGTGGAAAACAGTGTGGTTTCTTAAACTCAAAATAGACTTACTATATCAAACAGCAATCCACTACTGGGTATATATACCCAAAAGACTTGAACACAATATATCAAAGAGATACCTGCACCACTATGTTTATAGCAGCACTGTTCACAACAGCCACAGTTTGGAATCCACCAAGGTGTCCATCACCAGATGAATGGATAAAGAGAATGTGGTATATATACACACACACACACACACACACACACACACACGATGGAATGTTATTCAGCTATTAAAAAGAATGAAATTCTGCCATTTGCAGCAAAATGGATACAACTGGAGGACATCATGCTGAGTAAAGTAAGCCAGACCCAGAAAGACAGATGCCGCATGTTCTCCCTATATGTGGGAGCTAAAATTTAAAAAACAAACTGAAAATATAGAAAAAAGAAATGTCTGCATGTATCAGTATTGCTGCAAGTATGGTTTTGTAAAACTTTGTTTTATAACTTCGTCAAACCAATGGTTGACAATTGTATACCACTAGGTAAACTTCTTAATAAACTAGTTTTAATGATCTGTGATTACTTTAGAATTTACTCTATATGAGTGAAATGATCATTCTTCCATTCAATTGCTGTTTCTAGCTGTTATCTATATTCCCAGTAAACTAGGGTCTGTTTTTTACTTGTCAAAACTTCTTATTCAGTAAGTATTAGGCCATTTTACTGTACTGTAATTTTAAAATATGTTATCTAAAAGACTTTTAACAAATGGGAGTAGGAAGGAGGATTTAAGGGGGAGAGGGGGAGGGAGAGAGGGAGGAGGAAGGGAGTATTGTAGAATTGTATTTACAGGACCAGCACTGTGGCACCGTGTGTTAAGCCCTTAGGCTGCAGCACTGGCATCCCATATGGATGCCGGTTCAAGTCCCAGCTGCTCCACTTCCAATCCAGCTCTCTTTTGAGGCCTGGGAAAGCAGTATAAGATAGCCCAAGTCCTTGGGACCCTGAACCCAGTGGGAGACCCAGAAGAAGCTCCTGGCTTCGGATCAGTGCAGCTCCGGCCATTGCAGCCAACTGGAGAGTGAACCAGTGGATGGAAAACTTTTCTCTTTCTCTCTCTGCCTCTCCTTCTGTGTAACTCTGACTTTCAAATAAAGAAATAAATCTTAAAAAAAGAAAGAATTATAACCATAAAGCACATTGAATCTGTTAAAACTAATTAAAAATTAAAATTAAAAAATTAAAAAAGGATGATGTCCTATAGCAATGTGGATAAACAGTAATCACATTTTATGTTCTAAGTATCATTTCCCATTACAAACAATGCTTGGTTTCATGGCTGTGGCATGGAAAATGCAAGGTAAGCCTTGAATATCGTGCTGTACAGAAATCAGCAGAGTGCTCAAAACTGTTGGTAATATGTCAAAAAGACATACAGACTTTAGGACCCTGGAGAATTGAAGCACCAAACTTAAAAATTATAATAATGGAGAATTCTGAATTTTAAAAAAGCTATAAATCTACACTGACAGTTTGAAATAAGCACTTGAGGAAAGGAGATAAAGATGCTCTGTACAAAGGAACACTAAAAAGTGTAGAATTATTCCATTCTAATGACAGAATTAGAAAATTAATGTTAACACTTGATCAATATAACACTTGAGCTAGGCAAGTATTGATTGATTTAGGAAATATTTGACCAATGGAGGCTAAACTAATTTTGTTAAAGGTTTTTAGGGAGCAAGACATTTGCACAATGCCAAATTATCACTCACGGATTACACATTAATTTGTACTCTTAACTAAATGTTTAAACTAAGCAAACATTCACAATCATCACCTTAACCAAATGTTTTAACTAAGCATCATGAATAGTGAGCCAACATGATGTTATACACTTTGTGAGCTGATAAAATATAAAGCTTGCAGTATCTATCACCTATGAAGCAATCGTGCAAAAAAGGCTTCTTAAGCCTCCAGATTTAAAGGAGATAAAGAAACAAGTCAAATGATACCATGAATAAACAATCAGACAAACCCAGAATGTGTAACATACTACAAGATACTGCTAGACTCTTCAGTGAGTCAACGTTAGCAAAAATAGTAAAGAACTCTTTAAAAGAAACTATAGAGCCATAACTGCCAAATGCCGTACCTTAATCCTAATTACATTCTTGCTAGAAGTAAAAAGTTCTAACAACACTTGGAGAAATTCCACTGTGAAGTAGATTTTTAGATGATATTATACATATAATAATTATACATAGAATTTTTAATATTCTCAGGTGTGAACATAGTATTGTAGTATGGAAGGAATTGCTCTTTTTAGGGCTGCATGTCAAAGTATTTAAGAGTAAGGCACCATGACATTTATAATTTACACTATATAACAAAGTAACAAGCATATAGGAGTACATGTATACAGAGAAATATGAAGCAAATATGACAAAACTCACAATTCTTGAACCTACATGGATGGTATACACATATTTACTGTACTTTCAACTTTTCTGTATATTTGAAACTTTTTGTAATAAAAAATTGGAAGAAATTGAATTTTTTAAATAAATTATGTAAAATATTCAAAAATAGTATAAAGTCACATTACTTACTATGGTGATCATCTCAGAGGAAAAAGGGCACTGAAACTGTAACACGCACATATTGAAACTATAAAGGCATTTAAATATATAAATAATATATTCCTTTAAAAATAGTAAAATAAAGTGCTCAAAATTCAACATTATTAATATGGGCACAAACACTTGTTTATTCTTATACTTTTTGTATATTTGAAAATTTCATAATAAAACCAGAATAGAGGTAAACTTCTTAATAAACTATATACTATTTAACAAAATCAATAGCAAACATCAATTACCTTAAATAGTAAAACCTTAGTGGGGATGTTTGGCCTAGCAATTAAGATGTTAGTTAAGATGCACCCATCCCACATCAGAATGCCTGGGTTTGATTATTGGCTCTAGATCCAGACTCTGGTCTATTTATGTGAACCCTGGAAGCACTAGTGATAGTTCAGTTAACTCATTTCCTGCCACTCACACAAGACACCTTGGATTGCATTCCAGGTTTGATCTTGGGTCTAGTCCAACTCTGGCCATTGCAGGCATTCGGGAAGTGAAACCATTAAATATGAGTTCTTTCCCTCTATCTGTCTCTGTGTCTCTCAACACCTTATTATAGTATACTATTAATTCTCTGAGTTTGAAAAACAAAACTGCAAACAATAGAGAAATGCCAACTACTAATTATAAGAAAAATGACTTTATTTGGAAAAGACACTTAGTAAAATGTTTTTTTAAAAGATTTATTTATTTATCTGAGAGACAGAGGGAGGAAAAGACAGAGAGAAAGGTCATCCATTCACTGGTTCACTCCCCAGTGTTTACAATGGCCAGAGCTGGGCCAATCTGAAGCCAGTAGCCAGCAACTTCCTCCAGGTCCCCATGTGAGTGCAGGAGCCCAAGCACTAGGGCCATCTTCCACTGCCTTCCCAGACTATTAGGAGAGAGCTGAATTGGAAGTGGAACAGCCAGGACTGGAACTGGTGCCCCTATGGGATGCCAGCGCTGCAGATGGAGGCCCAACCTACTACACCACAGTACAGGCCCCTAATAACTGTGACTTCCAAGTAAAATAAATCTTTAAAAAAATTATACATAAAAATAACAGCTAGGAAAGTTCTAGAAGAAAGAAAGTAAAAAAAAAAAAAATGGAACATGGAGAAGGCCAGAAAGATACTATCATTTGAACAGGATTTGGCTCACAAAACTCATGCAGACAAAACTAAGTCTTATGTTAACAACGAATGAACTGATGTCAATTACTGATGGATTAAATAAGGTTGGGAGCTTGATCCAAGTGAGTTTGAAGGTTAAACCTTTTTGGAGTGATTGGATTACATTAAGAGCATGGAACCCCATGATCAAATCATGATGGCTTAATAAATAGAGACAAAAATGTATGGGAATGAAATGGACAGCTTATGTTTTGATTGTTGTTCTTAGCCCTTGTTTATACTCCTGTGCAACTGTGATCTTTCTACAACTGTGGTTGTCTTCTTACCTATGAAATACATGAAATCTGTTCTCCTTATATTAATAAAAGTTAAAAAGAAAACACTACTTTAGAAGGTTGCATCTCATATCAGAATGGTGAGTTCAAGTCCCAGCTCCACTTTCAATTCCAACTTCCTGCTGATGTGCATCCTAGGAGACAGCAGGTGATGGCTCAAGTACTTGGGTCCCTGCCACACATGTGGGAGACCCATATTGAGTTTTGGTCTCTTGCCTTCTGCCCTGTCTCAGTCCTGGCTGTTGTGGACATTTGGGGAGTGAACTAGCAAAAGAGTATCTCTTTTCTCTCTGTCTTCTTGCCTTTCAAAGAAAATAAAGACAAAATAGAGATCAAAGGACATAAACAATGAGCAAGTTTTCAGTCTCTGCCTCCTGGCTCACCATGTGATCTTCCCTCTGCAAAGGTTCTGTCATCCATGGCCTTTATTCAACAACAGACCAATGGGGCTGCACGGTCTTGGACTGTGAACCTCCAAAAGTGTGAACCAATGCAGCCTTCTTCCCTCCTAAGTAGTTTCTCTCGGGTATTTTAGTTCAAGTAATAAAAAGTTGACTAATGCAAAAGGCCATACTGTAGATAGGTGTTAATAGCAGATGCAACAGAAAAGGTACTCAGAGATTGGGGAAATTGCAGCTAGAGAAAAACACAAAAGGTGAATAGGAAAAAGGGGAGGAGAGAGAGAGACAAACAGGAAGAAAAGACGACATGGAAGAGAAAGACAAGGGGAAAGGGAAGGAAGAGGGGAGGGGAGGAGAGTTCATCACAGAGGAAACACACGCAGTATTACCAACTCTGCAAAGCAAGTCAAACTACAGACACTTACACATGTGAAGCTAGTCACTTAACTATTAAGCTACTTTCTCTTGCATGATAGAACTTCAGGTTATTTTCACTTTATTCCTTATTATTTTAAAACATTGTATGAATTATTTTTTTTATTTATTTTTTTGACAGGCAGAGTGGACAGTGAGAGAGAGAGACAGAGAGAAAGGTCTTCCTTTGCCATTGGTTCACCCTCCAATGGCTGCCACGGTCAGCACGCTGTGGCCAGCACACCGCGCTGATCCGATGGCAGGAGCCAGGTGCTTCTCCTGGTCTCCCATGGGGTGCAGGGCCCAAGCACTTGGGCCATCCTCCACTGCATTCCCTGGCCACAGCAGAGAGCTGGCCTGGAAGAGGGGCAACCGGGACAGAATCTGGTGCCCTGACTGGGACTAGAACCGGGTGTGCCGGCGCCGCAAGGCAGAGGATTAGCCTAGTGAGCCGCGGCGCCGACCAAGACATTGTATGAATTATTATATTCATGTATTGTTTGTGTTGTTTCAGCTCTCTATTAGTACATTACAATCTTCCTCAAACTTAGTAACTTAAAAAAAACCATTTTGCTAATAAATCTGTTTTAGGCAGAACTCAGTGGGAACATCTGGTCTCTACTGCCAAGGCAGCTCAAAGGTTGTTCTATTCATGTATCTGTTAGTTGGTGCAGGCTACTGGCTGGGACTGATTCAGGTATCTCAATACCATTGTAGTTACCCAGTGTAAAGCTGTCACCTATCTGTTTTTTTTTTAAAGATTTATTTATTTTACTTGAAAGTCAGAGTTATACAGAGAGGAGAGGCAGAGAGAGAGAGAAAGAGAGAGGTCTTCCATTTGATGGCTCATTCCCCAATGGGCTACAACGGCTGGAGCTGCACCAAACTGAAGCCAACAGCCAGGAGCCTCCTCCAGGTCTTCCCATGCGGGCAGGGGCCCAAGGACTTGGGCCTTCTCCCACTGCTTTCCCAGGCCACAGCAGAGAGCTGGACAGGAAGTGGAGCAGCCGGGTCTTGAACCAGCGCCCGTATGAGATGCTGGCGCTTCAGGCCAGGGTGTTAACCTGCTGTGCCACAGCGCCGGCCCCACCTATCTGTTTCAACCACATTCGTGGTATTGTTTTTTTAAACAGTGCTTATAATTGATGAAATTATACAGTCTATTTATTTAGTATTACCAGAATCCACAGGAATCTTGACTTTGTTCATTGCTATATCCCCAGGGCAGAGCCTGGCACACAGTAGGTATTTTGTGAACATGCAACATACATGAATGGACTGCATTGGTGACAGAACATCAGCGGTTAATGACACACTCTGTCAAATATATTAAAAATAAATAAATGTAAAAAAATTTCATATTAATTCCATGAGAGAGAAAGAGTAGGGAGGACCTCATGCCGCAAACGACTTGGGGTAGTGCAGACACACCCTGCTGGAGAAGATGGGGTAGCAGTCTGTGCCATATCCACCTTGCAAATGGAAGTTCATTGTCAATAATAACTGTTACTTTGAATTTTATGGTAATTTCAGTTGTATTGGCTTTGTGATTTTATTTAAGATGTTAACTTGTTTATTAGTAATTAATTCTCAGCTAAGACTAGGGTGGATATTATGGTTCAATAGGTTAAGCCACTGCTTGGGATGCCTGCATCCCATATGAAGTGCTGGTTTGGGTTCCAGCTACTCTGCTTCTCATCCTGTTCCCTGTTAATTTGCCTGAGAGGCAGCAGATAATGGCTGGGTACTTGGGTCCTTGCCATCCATATGGGAGACTGAATTGAATTCCTAGCTCCTGGCTTCAGCCTAGCCCAGCCTCAGCTGATGTGGCCATTTGGAGAGTGAACTTAACAGATGGAGGATCTTGATCTCTTGATCTCTCTCTATTTTTCTTGCTTTGTTACTCTGTATTTCAAATAAATAAATAAATAAATAAATCTATCTTTTTTTAAAAAATTAACTCTCTAAGACTGTTGAGACAAAGGCAAGTAACTTAATTTGAAAATGAACAAAGTTTCTGAACAGATAATTCACACAATAAGTAATTTATATGCCAATGAATGAATAAAAATACATCTAACCTCATTAATAAGAGCAAATTGCATCAATAATTAGATACTATTTTTAATCTATCAGTCTAGCCAAAGTGAAAGAACTGAGAGCATCCAATTTGTCAAAGACATGGATAAGCAGGCCTGTAGGCAGAAATGTAAATTGATGTAACCTGTCTAAAGGGCAACGAGGAAATGTTTTTCAAAATTAAAATTTACACATGTTATGACCTATAAGATACTACTTCCAGAATCTGTAGGTATACAAAGACAAGGTCACTCAAGATTGCATTATCCATAGTAGTAAAATAATATGTGCACAGACACACACACAAATAAATAAAAAGGAAATACCCTGACCTCCCATCATTCGGAGACCAGTAAATGGGCATTAGGTTATTATAGTATATCCATGCAAAAAAAGACAGTACTGCTGTTAGAAAAGATACCGCCATAGGCACAGATTGGAAAGATTTCTATTTATTTTAGGGGCAAGCCAGCAAGCTAGCAAGACAGAGAATGAACTCCCATCTGTTAGTTTACTCCCTCAATGCTCACAGTGGAAACTCAACTCAGACCTCCCAAATGGATGACAGGATCCACCCAACTTCTTGAGCCATTCCTATTGTCTCTCCGGATCTGCATTACCAAGAAGCTAGAGTTGGGAGCCAGAGCTGGGTATTGATATGGGAAGTCCCAACCATGCCTTAACTGCTAGGCCAAACACACAACCCTGTCTAAGTGAAATAAGCACTTTTGAGGATCAGTATGATTATTGTATAATCATATATATGTTTACACACACACATGTATGAGAATTCTTCAACGTTTCTGGGAAATGAGCATTATCTTAATTCTATTCTTCCACAAACTTTTTGAAATACTCATATATATGCAAATATATTTGAATAAACATATAAAACAGTTGGAAGGGCAATGAATAATTAATAATGGTGAATACATGAGCATGGGGATGGGCATTTTCAATTTTTACTTTACACAAACATGCACAAAACTATCAGGAAACAGGTATGTACCTTGAAAGTAATAAAACCAGATAAGCATATATAATATTCATACTAAAGCTTTCAGTACTCTAATATTTAAAAATATCTAACACTCCTAAGGAGACTATATTATACATAATTCTAGAAAAGATTTATGTACTAGAAAACTTTATTCACTACTGTCTCTACCAACTCAATGCCTAGAACTTAACTTTTGTTGAATAAATGCTTACAGTGTTTACAACTTCATTGATGAGTTCTTAATGTTCAGATTTTTCATTCCTTCTCAGCTAATTAAGAGTCTGGACATGACGCCCATCTCCCATAGCTGGAAAGTGCCTACAATGCTGGGTTTTTAACTTACCAGAGGCTCCAGTCTTACAGGCTGCTGGCGTTTTCTGGTTCTCTCCTGCGCTCTTGTGATGTGCTTAAATGTCAGAGTCTGTGTTTCCATTTCATTTTCTGTGGGTGGTATATAACTTACTCTTCCCTTTACCTTGACACTGTTATGCCTTGGATGCATAGGATTTTGTACATTATCTTCAGAAGTTTTCATTTTATATTCAGGATTTATGGTCGGAAAATTCATCTTCACTCCTGGAAGGGATGGAATTGTGGAAAGAAACATAAAAAGTAGAGAAAAAGGACTGGGGAAGGCAGCGAATGGAGGAGGACTTAAAGACTAGGCACAGCTGAATTTGCTCATCTTTCCCAAAGAAAACCTATTAAAGTTACCCCAGTCTTCCCAACCTAAGGACTCAACCCAGAAGGATAACAAGCAGGAACTGGGCTTGGGGGGCTTCAACAGCGCTTGTCCCTGGGGTAGGAGACAGGAATTTGCGTTTCTGTTAAGTTCTTTGGTGATGCTGATGCTACTCGGGCCCCTCGTCTGAGGATCCTACTGCTCTGGATTTGGAAAGATGAAGAGAAATGCAGTGAGCATTGAAATCAATGTTTCTCATATTTGAGTATGCAAACATTTGCTGGGGAGCTTGCTCAAAATGCAGTAATTGTAAGACAGGCAATATTAGGAATACAGCCTAGTTATTCAAGAAGAAATCAAAGAAAAAGAGAACTGAGGTGCAAATCCCAGAACACTGCTTCTGGAGATTTTACATGCAAGAGAATCGCTTGAGGAGCTTGTTAGGATGCCTATTTTGATTCATACATTTCGAATAGCAAAGTCCTAAACCACTGGAAGCATGAACCCTGTGGTCTTGCACTCCCCATCAATACCAAAATTCCACTTCAAAATACCGTTCATAGTAGTATTGTGGCACAAGAGATCTTGAAGCATATATTGGCAGAGTTAAATTTTACTCTAAATCCGTTCTGGCTGATAGAAATACGAAAGTCTTGTATGCAATTTTAACTTTCAAATAACCACATTAAAAAACAAGCCAAAGGAACGGGTGGAATTTTTAAAGTGTTTTATCTAAAACACTATTATTTCAAAGCACAACCAATAAATGATTACTGTATTTCATTTTACTTTCTGGTACTACGCCTTGAAACTTCAGTGTGTAATTTATTTACAGTTAGAGAACATCTCAACACAGAGTAGCCACAAGTGTCCAGTGACTATCATATTGAATAGTACAGGTCTAGATTTGGCCATCCATTGTGAGATCTTGGACAAGTCTCTTGATCCTGCTATTCCTCACTTTCCATCTCTGGAAAACCACAGCAGGTCATCACTGAAATTCCTTCCCGAGGGCTTTCTCTGTCTCTCTGAGATTTTCCTTATGTTCCATAAAGCTAGACTGAGTTTCTGGCACAAAGTGGGAGCCCAGCACGGAGGCTGGGTTCCGCCGGACTCACCAAGTCCTACAGAAGAGCCGTGTGCGAGGGTCTCCAGAGACAGAGCAACGTCAGGTTTGGGAGTAGAAAGTCAGCTCCAGCCGGGAGTGTTTGCCGTTGCCTGGCAGCCACCTGGCCTCCCGAGGCTCACCGCGCCAATGCGTCACCTGTCGCCACGGCAACGCCGCGGCCAGTCAGAGCTCTCGGTCCAGGAGCGCCTGCCCGGTAGCGCAGCCGGCAGTGCCTCTGGAATATCTTCTACCCCGCTGGATGGTGGACAGCTGGTTCCTCCTCTGCGGTGGGAACTGAGCGATGCTCAGGTGCTGGAGGTTGGGCAGTTGAGGTGGTTTATTCCTTTGCTTGCCGACCGCCCGCACCTGCTGCAAGACTCCCATTCGTTTTCCTGTAAGAGGCTTGCGACGGACTTGATGGCTTTAAACTAAGTTTCTCTGGTTGGAAAATTTGAGAATCTCAGGAAAGGGGCTTATGTTGCATAGTCACTCTCAAAGGGCAAGACGGTCTTGCATCTCTGTTCCACCTACTAGCATGGCCCCGAAAGTGTCCTAAGGCTCGAGGAACGAGGGCTGTTCCCCCTCAAACTCCACTGTGCCCTTTCAACCAACGTTCTTTACCATTGGAAGGGAGCCTAGTGTTAGGCATAGTTCAATCCATATCACTTAGTTTCCCTTCCTAACTACCAAGCAGCCCTACTTAAGTCCCCAGATGATTGCTACCCATGCTGCACAGAGGCCATCCTATTGAAGACCAGGCCTAGTTGGTTCTGGATCAGAGGAAGCAGCCTTGTCACCTGGCTCAAGGAATTGTTGGACTAGATGGCAGAGCCCTGTTTTCGACCTCCCCTGCAGAATCACATCATCAATGGAAATATCTTCTTTTAGTTCTCCTTTTTTCCACCCTGATGTTTGTTCTTGACTTTATGCCAAGCCTATATGAAGTGCTTTATGTGTAATACAATATGCAGCTTGTTAATCTTAACAAATTCAGGTATGTATTTCAGGTGCTGGTATATGTACCATAGACAAAATAGAAAATCATATAATGGTAGAGAGCCAGAAGAGAGATTAGAGATCGCGTAGTCTAACTCCCCCATTTGAGTAGTAAGGGACCTGGGACTCAGAGCAAGTGATTTGCTTCGGGTCTGGCAACAGTTCTGTCAAAGGCCAAACTGGAATATAGACCTACTGGTCCCAAATGAAGAACTGGGACAGCAGGGAAGTTTAAAAACAGTTTGGGGGTTGACAATATGCCAGTGTCCCATATCAGAGTGTCCCGGTTTGATGCCCAGCTCCACTCCTGGGTCCGCTCTCCTGCTAATGCATTCGCCGGCAGGCAATGTGATGGTTTAAGTGGTTAGGTCCCTGCTGCCCACCCAGGGGGACCTGGATTGCATTCCATCACCTGGATTTGGCCCCAGTTGAAGGATTTCATGGGCATTTGGGGAGTGTCTCTGCCTCTCAAAAAACAAAAACTCAAAACCAATTTTAAAAAACTTAAAATGTAAACATAACAAATACTCTTTTCACACAGATGAAAAGTACACACAAAGCCAATCAAGCAAAGCCAATAAAATGTAATCATTTGTATAACTAGTAATAAAGAAAAAGCTTACCCAATTCATTAGAGCATCAAGTGATATTGACATGAAATGTTAGACGTACTCCCCAAAATAGATTTCATTTCAGAGGTGCAGTGACAATTTTAATCTGTTCCTTTCAAGTTTATGTAGTGGAGAAAAGGCTATTGCTTCTCACTTCCAGAATCCACCCTTTCAGTAGATGAAGGTGGATTGTATTCAGATGTTACATATATACCTGAGCATTCTAAGCTAGGGTGTAGGGGGATTGGAAAACACGGAAACCTGGAGTTTTTTTTTTTTTTTTTTTTTTTGACAGGCAGAGTGGACAGTGAGAGAGAGAAAGACAGAGAGAAAGGTCTTCCTTTTGCCGTTGGTTCACCCTCCAATGGCCGCCGCGGCTGGCGCACCACGCTGATCCGATGGCAGGAGCCAGGAGCCAGGTGCTTTTCCTGGTCTCCCATGTGGGTGCAGGGCCCAAGCACCTGGGCCATCCTCCACTGCACTCCCTGGCCACAGCAGAGGGCTGGCCTGGAAGAGGGGCAACCGGGACAGAATCCGGCGCCCCGACCGGGACTAGAACCCAGTGTGCCGGCGCCGCTAGGCGGAGGATTAGCCTATTGAGCCGCGGCGCCAGCCGGAAACCTGGAGTTTTATGAAGATACTGCTATCTAGAAACTACTCATCAAATCTCATGGTTAATTTTTTAAATGTGGCAAGCTGCTATCTTAATTACCTGAATACTTACTGAATTACTGTAGACATACAGGAGCATTCTGTAGAGCCAATTGAGTTTATTTCTGTAGTCATAGAAACATGCAAATTAAAACTACAACAAGCTACCATTGGAATGGCTAAAATGAAATGGTTAAAATGATTTCATCATACTAATTGTTGGTGAGAATGTGAAACAATCCACACTCAAAAGGAGTGTATTGTTTATAGAAATATATAATAGTACAATAACTTTGGAAAACAATTTGTTTCTTCAACTGTTAAAATATATACCTATTATAGCATCCAGCCATTTTATTCTTGTTTTCCAAAAGATTTGTGCACTACTAGTTCATAGTAGCTAGTAGATAAAATCCAACTTTTCAACAAAGGAATAGAAGACTGGTAAAATCATAAAAGCAGGCAATGTTGTAGTTGATTTCTCAATAATGTTGCAGTGGATTCGTTTCTGAGAGGAGGAGCGTGGTGGGGGCAAGAGGCACGGAGTCACCACGCAGACCGCGGGAGTCGGGTGAAAGCAGGCCTGAGGCGAACAGCCTACACACTCGTTTATTTGAGTTAGTACAACAGCTTATATAGCCAAGACCAGACAATCCGGTCAAGGGGTGGTCTATGCCCCAACCAATCACAGCCTGTTGCCAGGCAGTTTCCAAAGCATCCAATCACAGCCTGTTGCCAGTCAGGCTCCTGTCACCAGGCAATTTCTGAAACCATCCAATCACGGCCTGCCATCAGTCAGGCTCTGTTGTCATGTGGCTTCTGAAGCCATCCAATCACGGCCTGTTGCCAGGCAGTTTCTGTTGTCAGTGGCCATCTTGGCATGACCTTTTCACCTCAGTGGCCATCTTGGCATGAACTTTTCACCTCAGCGGCCTTCTTGATATGACCTTTTCACCTCATTCCACCACATTTCCCCCTTTTCGTTTATTTTTGAGCAACGGGAGGCATGATTCTTGGCCATACCATTGTTGACCCCATTTCCATGTGGTCTCCGTATGCAGCTGTGCCTGTCTTAGGTTGTCCCCCAGGGGATCTTACAGGTCATTGACTAACCAGCGCTCAAATCAAGAGACCACAGGATTGCTTGCTCAGATAGGAGTAGGAATGAGGAATAATGGTTATTAGGAATGGCATGACCACACACGGGCTGTGGGCTGTTTGAGTGGCTGACCAGAGTTAGTGGGGTACAAACAGTAACAGATAAGGGTATGGGCAGTTTCTCAGGGTAGGATAATAGGGCAGGTGCATCTGCTAACAAGGCGGATTCTCAGTCTTGTTCAGCTGGTTCTGGTTGGCTGTCAGTTGCAGACTTTATGTTTCTGGCTGGTACCCAAATGGGCTGTTCCGCATTCTCTGGAAAAACATAAGCATATCCTTGACCTTTGGTTACCAGAGGGTGTGGTCCTTTCCATTCTCCTGTCAGGGGGTCTTTCCACCTAACCATAGGGGCTGGGGTCTGGGATGGAAAGGATCCCCAGTGTTTATAAGCTGGGCTTATCCCTTGGGAATCAAAAGTAAGAAAATTGATAGTGAAAAGGACCTCAGTCAAAGCAAGTTGTGGGTCTGAGGGCATATGATTGTTTTTCTATCTTTCTAAGAGGTCTTTAATTGTTTTATGAGTTCTTTCAATGATTGACTGTCCCTGTGGGTTGTATGGGATACCTGTGGCAGACTGTATGTTCCAAGATTTCAGGAAGGAATTAAAGGAATTAAATTCCTGTGATGTATACACTGGCCCGTTATCAGTCTTTATGATCCAGGGGACACCAAGGACCAGCATGGCTGATTTAACCACCTTTATCACATTACTAGCCTTTTCTCTGGATTGGGCTGTTGCAAATACAGCCTTTGAATAAGTATCTACCACCACATGGACAAACTTAAGTTTACCAAAGGAGTTAATGTGGGTGATGTCAACTTGCCATAGCTTATTAGGAGCAAGGCCTCGCAGGTTCACTCTTGCTTGTTGTTCATCCATACAAATTAACCATTGATATTCACACAATGGATTAAATCTCAAATATTTTGCTGGGTTGGAGAGCCCATGTCAACAACTAGTGCATTCTGTATGCTTGCATTTATATGAAATTCTAGGAAATGCAAACTAATCTATACTGGCAGAAAGAAGATAAATGATTCCCCAAAGTAATGGCTTTGTTATGTGTCACCTTGGCTTGCTGGAAACTAATTTCCCGGGACTCTTTCTCTTGCATGTTTACAGTTTGGAGGGATCAAGAGAGATTCTCTCATTTGAAGACCTAGGGAGTCAGCATTCCCTGCAGCACACATGCACTATTCCTAACCTGTGGAATCACCTCTTTGGTGCAAGGCAGCAGCTGGTTGGGTGTCTGTGTACAGCTTCATAATAAAGGAGCCTGGCTTCTCTAAGACATCATTGTTATCCATGTCAAAGGCAATGAGAATGGACACAGGCATCCGTGAAACATGTGGTCACAGAGTTCCAGCCTACTTGGGAGATTCCCTATGGATTGCCTGCCAGGTAGACTTTAAACTCCATCTCAGTCACAGAGGCAGCCTTACTGAGACTGCTCAATCTGCCCCTGGAGTTACACAAGCTATTTGCTTGTAATAAATCTATTGCTTCTGTTTTTCTGCTTGAACCCTGGTTAATGCACCTGGATAAGACAGGGGTGGGCAGGAGGGAGTGTGAAGAAACTTTTGATGGTTATGCCCTTATCTTGATCAAGGTGACTGTTTAACCTGTGCATCCATGTACAGAAACTATCAAATTGTAACTTTAACGTATGTCAATTTTAGCTTATAAAACCTTTGTTTAAGAGTAAAAATCAGGACGGCGCCGTGGCTCACTAGGCTAATCCTCCGCCTTGCGGCGCCAGCACACCGGGTTCTAGTCCCGGTTGGGGCACCGGATTCTGTCCCGGTTGCCCCTCTTTCAGGCCAGCTCTCTGCTGTGGCCAGAGAGTGCAGTGGAGGATGGTCCAAGTGCTTGGGAGAGAGAATGAGGATCTTCCGTCTGCTAGTTCACTCTGCAGATGGCCACAGCAGTCAGTGCTGGACCAGGCCAAAGCTGGGAGCCAGAGGCTTCATCTGTGGTTTTGCATGTGGGTAGCAGGGGCCCAAACATTTGGGTCATCTCTGCTGCTTTTCCCAGGCCATTAGCAAGAAGCAGAGCAGCTGGGACATGAACCAGTGCCCATATGTAGGATGCCAGCACTGCAGGTGGCCCAGGAAACCTCAGCCCTGAAATCTGAGTAATCTCAGTAGGCTAGTGCCCTGAAACAATTGAATGAAACAAAATTTCTCTCTAGAAGAATATAAGCCTCAGACCTCAGATTATTTAAACAATAAATATCCAATACATATATAGTATATGGTCAAAAACAGAGACATGAGAACTCAAGAGGATATGAATGGGATCTGATCATACTTTAAAAATAAAAAAGCAAAAAACGGAAAGAAAGCAATATAAAGAGAATCAGGAGGGCACAAAATTTCAGAATTAGAAGATAACTTAGAAAAACTTGGAAGAAGCCGGTGCCATGGCTCATTTGGCTAATCCTCCACCTGCGGCACTGGCACCCCAGGTTCTAGTCCCAGTTGGGGTGCCGGATTCTGTCCCGGTTGCTCCTCTTCCAGGCCGGCTCTCTGCTGTGGCCCGGGAAGGCAGTGGAGGATGGCCCAAGCGCTTGGGCCCCGCACCCGCATGGGAGACCAGGAGAAAGCACCTGGCTCCTGGCTTTGGATCAGCATGACGCACCGGCCATGGCAGCCATTTGGGGGGTGAACCAACAGAAGGAAGACCTTTCTCTCTGTCTCTCTCTCTCACTGTCTAACTCTGCCTGTCAAAAAAAAAAAAAAAAAAAAAGAGCAAAACTTGGAAGAGTGTTAGAAACCATGAAAATAAGTAAGATATTTAAAGAACAATAAATACGTTGTACAACTATAATGCGACAATCACTGAGCTTAGTAGATGGAAGTACTGTTATAAGATACAACCTGAATAAACTTTCATTGAAAAAATTATTTATTTATTTATTTATTTGAAAGGGGGGAGAGAGGGAGAGAGGGGGGGAGAGAGAGAGAGAGAGAATCTTCCACCCACTGGTTCACTCCCCAAATAGCTGCATGGGAGCTGGGTCAATCCGAAGCCAGGAGCCAGGAGCTCCCATGTGGTACAGGGTCCCAAGAACTTGGGCCATCTTTTGTGGCTTTCCCAGGTGCATTAGCAGGGAGCTGGGTCAGAAGTGGAGCAGCCGGGACTCAAACCAGAGCCCATATGGGATGCTGGGGCTGCATGCTGTGGCTTTAACCCACTATGCCACAGCATGGACCCCCATGGATGAACTTTGGCAATCTTAAACTCAGGGAAAGAAGCCGCACATAAAAGGTCATATAATGTATCATTCCATTTATATAAAATATCCAGAATAGGCAAATTCATACAGAAGTCAGATTAGTGGTTTCCAGGGGCTAGGAAGAGGGGAACTGGGGAGTAACTGCTTAATAGGTATGAGGTTTCCTTTTGGGTGAAGAAAATATTCCAGACTAGGTAGTGGCAATAGTTGCTTAACAGCATCAGTGTATGAAATGTCACTGCTGCTAAATTTAAGATTATGTTTAATACATACAAACAAATGTGGTAGATACTTGTGTCATAACATGAGACTGGATGGCACCTCAGTCTGCAGATTCATGGAAGAAGGTGGGAGAAATGTCCCAGCTATAAAATCTAGTCTATGCAAGACCACTGAGAAGGGGCTGGTGTTGGGCATAGTGTGTTAAGCCACTGCCTGCAACACTGGCATTCCATATGGGGCCCCAGACTTGAGTCCCCAATGCTCCACTTTCTATCTTTCTTTTTTAAGATTTATTTATTTACTTGAAAGTCACAGTTACACCGAGAGAGAAGGAGAGGCAGAGAGAGAGAGGTCTTCCATCCGATGGTTCACTCCCCAGATGGCTGTAACGGCTGGAGCTGCGCCGATCCGAAGCCAGGAGCCAGGAGCATCTTCCTGGTCTCCCATGTGGGTGCAGGGGCCCAAGGAGTTGGGCCATCCTCTACTGCTTTTCCAGGCCATAGCAGAGAGCTGGATTAGAAGTGGAGGAGCCGGGTCTCGAACCAGTGCCCACATAGGATGCCAGCACTGCAGGCAGCAGCTTTACTCACCTGGCCTCAGCGCCGGCCCTGATGCTCCACCTAATCCAGCTCCCAGATAATGTATCTGGGAAAGCAGCCATAGATGGCTGGAGTACTTGGACCCCTGCCACCCACCCATGTGGGAGACCTGAATGGAATTCTATGCTCCTGGCTTTAGCCTGGCCCAGCTCTGGCTGTTGCAGCTGTTTGGGACATGAACCAGCACATGGAAGACTTCTATTTCTCTCTCTCTCTCCCTCTCCCTCTCTCTCTCTCTCTCTCTCTCTCTCTCTCTCACTGTGCCTTTCAAATAAAAGTAATTAAAACTTAAACAAAATAAGACCATTGGGAAGTGCAGAATGAAGCACAACATTTTGGGTAAATTTTATTCATTGCAGGATCTGATTCGTGGTCTTGTGGAAGTTTAGGCTCAAAAACTTACCTCATCTGGAAGGAAGTTACCGCACATGGAAAACACAGCCCAGAGTGCATGATGGAGAACTGGATGCCTGGGAAGGACAAGACTGCTTGTTAGGACATACATGATATACCAAATCGAGGGGAGATCTTGAAAGCCAGAAGCCACGTGTCTTTCTAGGGAACATTACCGGGTCTGTGGCTGCAATTCTAATGCTATGCACCACTAGTTTACCCAGCTGCTTTTACACCACTTACCTGTCACTTTCTGATTATTTTTATCCTAATATTGGACTATTAGTTATTCAGTAATGATTTTGCTATATGTGTACTCATAAAAATATACTACCATATGAATTTTCTGGGCACAAAAATAAAAGTCAAATTGTCAGCTTTTTATTCTTTAACTGTTCTATATATTCCCCAACTATTGCCTATGTTAGAGAATCACAGAGTAGGCCAATGCAGTAAAATTCTGGGTTGGTAATCCCATCTTACCACTAAGGCCCAGGAAGTAAATTTCTCTTCTGCCAGTAAATTACCAGGAAAGGAGAATATAGTCCCCAAATAACTGCATTTTATTCCTAATTGCTTACTCAAGAAAAGTGAAGGCACATGGAGTTGCAAAGCCATGTGTGCAAAGGTTCCTAGTAGTTTTACTTGTAACAGCCGAGCTTGGAAAAAAACAAATGTCCATACATAGGTGAATGGATAGGCAACCCAAAGTACAACCATATCAAGGATTACTGGAGTATTGACTCAGCAATAAAAAGGAACGAACTGTTGATGCCTGAAACAATGTGATTAAATCTGAAAAGCATTATGCTGAGCAGAAAAATCAGACACAAAACAGTATATATTGTCTAATTATAATTATGAGTATGAATCTCTGGAAGGCCTAATGTGATCTGAAATCACAGGAAATATGTTATTTGTTGTCTAGAACTGGGAGTAACATATAAGATGGACTGACAAGAGGGGTTATTGGGGATGTTATATATCTTGGTTATTTCACTGGCTGCAAGGATGTACAAATTTGTTAAAACCTGTAGTATATCTTAGACTCTTTTCATTTTGTCATATGTAAATTATAACAATTAATTACAAATTATATTCCTAAACTTATACTTCAAAATCACAAGTGAGGCTGGCACCACCACGGCTGACTAGGCTAATCCTCTGCCTTGCAGCGTCGGCACACCGGGTTCTAGTCCCGGTCGGGGCACCGGATTCTGTCCCGGTTGCCCCTCTTCCAGGCCAGCTCTCTGCTGTGGCCCAGGAAGGCAGTGGAGGATGGCCCAAGTACTTGGGCCCTGCACCCCATGGGAGACCAGGAGAAGCACCTGGCTCCTGCCTTCGGATCAGCGCGGTGTGCCAACCGCAGCGCGCTGGCCACAGCAGCCATTGGAGGGTGAACCAACAGTAAAGGAAGACCTTTCTCTCTGTCTCTCTCTCTCTCACTGTCCACTCTACCCGTCAAAAAAAAAAAAAAAAAAACACAAGTGAAATTTTCCAGGTCTCATGCCAGACCTGGTAAATTGGAATCTCTGGAATTGGCATCTAGATATGTATGTGCTGAAAAAAAATCTTTACAGATGATTCACATGAGCATCTCTGGTTAAGAGCCACATCTGCAGGTGAAAGATGGAAAGATCATAGAGTTAGATTAAATTAAATAAGTCCAAAACAGTTTGCATAACAAGGCTATATTTTTATAGAAGATGTATAGACTCAGAAACTATATGGAAATAAAACAATTGTTTATGAGATTTCTGGGTATTTCATATTACAGCCTTTGTTTTTCTGCATACTTAAAAATAATGACCATATACTTCATTTTCATTGAGAAATATGAGTTATTTTAAAATTAGCACAGGGCTGACCTTGTGGCACAGCAGCTTAAAAAGCTGTTTGTGGGGCCGGCACTGTGGTGGAGTAGGTAAAGCTGCTGCCCCCAGTGCCGCCATCCCATATGGGTGTCGGTCGAGTTCTGGTTGCTCCACTTCCAAACCAGCTCTCTGCTGTGGCCTGGGGAAGTAGTGGAAGATGGCCCGAGTCCTTGGACCCCTGCATCCATGTAGGAGACCCAGAAGAAGCTCCTGGTTCCTGGCTTCGGATTGGCACAGCTCGGGCCATTCTGGCCAGTTGGGGAGTGAACCAGTGGATGGAAGACCTCTTCCCTCTCCCCTCTATTCTCTTTGTACAACTTTGCCTTTCAAATAAATAAATCTTTTTTTTTTTTTTTTTAAAAAAGCTGTTTGCAATGCTGGCATTTCCAATCCAGCTTCCTGCTAATGTGCCTAAAAAGGTAGCAGAAGATGGCCCAAGTACTTGATGATCTCGTACCCATATGGGAGACCAGGACAGAGTTCCTGGCTCCTGGAGTTGGCCTGGTCTCAACCTGGCTGTCGTGGCCATTTGGGGAGTAAACAAGCAGATGGACAATCTTTCTCTCGCTCGCTCGCTCGCTCTACTTTTCAAATGAATAAATAAATCTTTAAAAATGCCAGGGAGTGCAGTGGAGGATGGCCAAGTACCTGGGCCCTGAACCCCATGGGAGACCAGGATAAGTACCTGGCTCCTGCCATCGGATCAGCGTGGTGTGCCGGCCACAGCACGCTGGCCGCGGTGGCCATTGGAGGGTGAACCATTGGCAAAAGGAAGACCTTTCTTTCTGTCTCTCTCTCTCACTGTCCACTCTGCCTGTCCAAAAAAAAAAAAAATGCAGATAAAACCATAAGAAAGCATAAAGTAGAGGAACCATGAACTTGGTGCAGGCCAGGATGGAAGGCATCAGTGATATTGGTGGAGGAGTTGGCCTTCAGTCAAAAGGAAGGGCATCCATTCCATGTAGATGGAAGGCAGCAGGCAGTGAATTACGTAAATTAGGAGATTTGAGGCCAGATTTTTTCCATTTTCTCTATAAAGCAGAAGATGAGGTCAGCTGCTGGGAAGGATGGAGGTGGGAGTGGTGCTGGCTTTGTGTAATTCACATGGGAATTAGAAACTCACCTTTAGCCTTGACTGTCCATAGTTTCAGGGGTGAGCTTCTTCCTCTTCCTCTTCCTCTTCCTCTTCCTTTTCCTCTTCCTCTTCTTCTTCTTTGACAGGCAGAGTTAGAGAGAGAGAGAGAGAGAGAAAGGTCTTCCTGTCGGTTTACTCCCCAAAATGGCTGCTATGGCCGGTGCACTGCGCCAATCCGAAGCCAGGATCCAGGTGCTTTTCCTGGTCTCCCATGGGGTGCAGGGCCCAAGTACTTGGGCCATCCTCCACTGCACTCCCGGGCCACAGCAGAGAGCTGGACTGGAAGAGGGGCAACTGGGATGGAATCCGGTGCCCCGACCGGGACTAGAACCCTGGGTGCCAGCGCCACAGGCAGAGGATTAGCCTAGTGAGCTGGCCAGGGATGAACTTAAAATTATATTCACACCGTGTGTGTTCATTTATTTGTCTACAGATTTGATCACATTCTTTTTTTTTTTGTATTTTTTTTTCAGATTTTTTTTAACTTTTATTTAATGAATATAAATTTCCAAAGTACAGCTTATGGATTACAATGGCTTCCCCCGCATAACGTCCCTCCCACCCGCAACCTTCCCCTTTCCCACTCCCTCTCCCCTTCCATTCACATCAAGATTCATTTTGATTCTCTTTATATACAGAAGATCAGTTTAGCATACATTAAGTAAAGATTTCAACAGTTTGCTCCCACACAGAAACATAAAGTGAAAAATACTGTTTGAGTACTAGTTATAGCATTAAATCTCAATGTACAGCACACTAAGGACAAAGATCCTACATGAGGAGTAAGTGCACAGTGACTCCTGTTGTTGAGTTAACAAATTGACACTCTTGTGTATGGCCTCAGTAATCACCCTAGGCTCTTGTCATGAGCTGCCAAGGCTATGGAAGCTTTTTGAGTTCACTGACTCTGATCATATTTAGACAAGGCCATGGTCAAAGTGGAAGTTCTCTCCTCCCTTCAGAGAAAGGTACCTCCTTCTTTGAAGACCTGTTCTTTCCACTGGGATCTCACTCGTGGAGATCTTTCATTTAGGTTTTTTTTTTTTTTCCCCAGAGTGTGTTGGCTTTCCATGCCTGAAATACTCCTAGGGGCTTTTTAGCTGGATCTGCATGCCTTAAGGGCTGATTCTGAGGCCAGAGTGCTGTTTAGGACATCTGCCATTCTATGGGTCTGCTGTGTATCTCACTTCCCATGTTGGATCATTCTCTCCCTTTTTTATTCTATCAGCTAGTATTTGCAGACACTATTCTTGTTTATGTGATCCCTTTGGCTCTTAGTCCTATCATTATGATCAATTGTGAACAGAAATTGATCACTGGGACTAGTGAGATGGCATTGGTACATGCCACCTTGATGGGATTCAATTGGAATCCCCTGGTATGTTTCTAACTCTACCGTTTGAGGTAAGTCAGCTTGAGCATGTCCCAAATTGCACATCTCTTCCCTCTCTTATTCCCACTCTTATATTTAACAGCGATCACTTTTCAGTTAAGTTTCAGCACTTAAGAAGAATTGTGTATTGATTACAGTATTCAACCAAAAGTATTAAGTAGAACAAACAAAAAAAAATACTAAGAGGGATAACATATCAAGTTGTTCATCAACAGTCAGGGTGAGGGCTGATCAAGTCACCATTTCTCCTAGTGTTCATTTCACTTTAACAGGTTTCCTTTTTGGTGCTCAGTTAGTTGTCACCTATCAGGGAGAACAAGTGGTATTTGTCCCTTTGGGAGTGGCTTATTTCACTCAGCCTAATGTTTTCCAAATTGATCACATTCTTAAAGGAGTCTGTTACTGTTGTCCCTCAGAGATGAAAACTATACACATTGCAGGTGTGCTGCCTTTTCCAGTGGATATAGGCTACGGTATTTTGTTGCTTCATCACCACCTTGTGGTCAAATGAGTGTACTGCTAAAGGCGTTAGAAATTGTGAATTAATGCAGTGGTTTTAGATTTGAAAGGGACTTGAGCATTACATGGTATAGTGTCTCACAAATTATCAGAATTAATTATTACTATAAAGTTTTCCTGGCTCCTGGCTTCTGGCTGCTAGCTTCGGATCGGCCCAGCTCCAGCAATTGCGGCCATTTGGGAAGTGAACCAGCAGATGGAAGACCTCGCTCTCTGTCTCGCCCTCTCTCTGTAACTCTGCCTCAAATAAACAAATAAAAAAATTTTTAAGATTTATTTTATTTATTTGAAATACAGAGTTACAGAGAGAGGGAAAGACAGAGAGAGAGATCTTCCATCCGCTGATCCACTCCCCAGATGGCTGCAACGGCCAGAGCTGCACTGATCTGAAACCAGGAGCCAGATGTTTCCTCTGGGTCTCCCACATGGGTGCAGGGGCCCAAGGACCTGGGCCATCCTCCACTGCTTTCCCAGGCCATAGCAGAGAGCTGGATCGGAAGAGGAGCAGTAGGGACTAGAACTGGCACCCAAATGGGATGCCAGTGCTTCAGGCCAGGGCTCTAACCCACTACACCACAGAGCTGGCCCCTAAAAAAATATTTTTTAAAAAAGTTTTCTCAAAGATGTTGAGCCAATGTGTATATGCATAAGTGAGAATCCCTGGTGCAGTCCAGATTCGATTCCTGGAATTAAAGGTCTTTGCAGAAGATCCCAGAGCCAGTGTGTTTCTGATTTTGAAAGGCTGTGGAGCAATGGTCCTGAAACTCAGCTGCACATGAGGATCACCTGGAGAGCTGTGAGAAATCCTGCTGCTCAGGCTATCCACTTTACTAATTAAACTGTTGAAGAGTGAGAGTGCCAGACATTAGTGCTTTTTCCAGGTGATTCTAATGTATGGGCAAGTCTGAGAGCCTCTGCCACAGGCCCTTACTATCTAAGTGTGAGCTGCAGGCTGGAGCGTGGGTACTGCAGACCTTGTTAGACATCAGACTCTCGGGACTTGCCCCAGACCTCCTGTATCAAGCTGTAGTTCAGTAATTCCCAGGGGGTTCACTGCAGGTTAAACATGAGAAGTGATGCTATGAAGAACAGTATGCATGTCCAGTAAGTCTGTGGGATATGCCAAGCGGGAATGACAGCTGGAAGGTGGCTTCTCATCTCTGATCACTTCCAGTTACAGGAAATCCATTATTTCTTTGCAACTGTTGGGCAGATCTAATTGTTAGAGAGTTAGTTCTGTTGTGCTAGATGTCAACGTTTCCTTTTTTGTTGTTTCCACAAGCTGACAAATTATTATTCTTTTCTCAATCATCCTTTTGTTCCTAAAGATTTATTTATTCATTTATTTGAAAGGCAGAGTTACGGGCGGTGGGGGAGATCTTCAAACCATTGGTTCACTCCCCTAATGACTTGCAACTGCCAGGGCAGGGGCCATGTTGAAGCAAGAAGCCAGGAGCTTCTTCTAGGTCTCCCACATGGGTGAAGGGGCTCAAGCACTTGGGCCAACCTCCACTGCTTTCCCAGGCACATTAAAGGGAGCTGGATTGGAAGTGGAGCAACTAGGACATGAGCCAGAATCCATATGGGATGCCGGCATTGCAGGTGGCAGCTGAATCTGCTATGCCACAATGCTGGCCCCAATCATTTTCTGAATCTCTTCTCCTAACCATCAAATTTCTCCAGTGTATGTATGATATTTTTGCAGAAGACTCCCTAATAATTCTGTAGTAAAAAGTGAGATTCTAGATGCAGTGTAACATAATAAGAACAGTAGGAAAATGACTTTCTTCATCTAGAAATTTCACTAATGATTTCTTTTGCTTCCTGAAAATCAGGGAATTATAGTCTTTGTCAATTGCTGCATTATGGAATTGTATGCAGCAAACAAACAAACAAAAACAAAAACAAAAAACAGTATAGGTGATGCCAAGGCCTCAGGGCACTCAGAATGTCCTGATCTTACACAGAGATACAAACATGGGAGTCCTGGGCTAAAAGGATGGTAACCTTTTCCTCCAGGGTAGGCAGGTACCTGTCTCCCAGCCTGTTCTCCTAGGACAGCATCCTTCAGCAAAGAGAGCCTCAGTGTGTTTGTCAGGGGAAATCTCCAAACCCCGCATGTGCTGCCTCTAATCTTGGCCCATCAACTCTATCCTACCTTTGGCTCCAAATTCAAACTAATGACAATCATTCCTGTTCTCACCGAGGCTCTAGTTTCTCATATTGGAACACACCACACCTGTGTACCATTGTACTTTGTGGAGCCCTGACCTGACTTTTTTTTTAAGATTTATTTTTTTTTTATTTGAGAGGTAGAGTTATAGACAGAGAGGGGGAGAGACAGAGAGAAAAGTCTTCCATCTGCTTATTCACTCCCCAAATGGTCACAAAGGCCAGGAGCTGTGCTGATCAGGAGCCAGGAGTCTCCTCCTCTGGGTCTGCCACGTGGGTGCTGGGGCTCAAGCACTTGAGCCATCTTCCACTGCTTTCCCAGGCCATAAGAGAGAGCTGGATTAACTGGATCAGAAGAGGAGCAGCCAGGACACGAACCAGTGCCCATATGGGATGCTGACACTGCAGAAGGAGGCTTAACATCCTACACCACAGCGCTGGCCCCTGACCTGTGGTCTTAATCCCTTAAATCTGAATAAGCAGGGACCAGTGCTATGGCGTGGCAGATAAAGTGGCCATCTGCAGTGCCGGCACCCTATACGGGTGCCCGTTTGAGTCCCAGCTCCTCCATCACTGATGCAGCTCCCTGCTGATGCATCTGGGAAGGCAGGGGAGGATGGCCCAAGTGCTTGGATCTCTGCACCCATGTGGGAGACCTGGAAGAAGCTCCTGGCTCCTGGCTTTGGATCAGTGCAGGTCTGGCATTTACAGTCATCTGGGGAGTGAACCAGCAGATGGAACACCTCTCTCTCTCTTTCTCTGCATCTGCTTCTCCGTAACTCTGCTTTCAAATAAATCAATAAATCTTTTCTTTTTTTTTTTTTTTGACAGGCAGAGTGGACAGTGAGAGAGAGAGACAGAGAGAAATGTTGTTCTTCTGTTGGTTCACCCACCAAATGGCCGCTACGCCCAGCGTGCTGCACCGATCCGAAGTCAGGAGCCAGGTGCTTCCTCCTGGTCTCCCATGCAGGTGCAGGGCCCAAGCACTTGGGCCATCCTCCACTGCTTTCCCGGGCCACAGCAGAGAGCTGGACTGGAAGAGGAGCAACCGGGACAGAACTGGTGCCCCAACCGGGACTGGAACCGGGGGTGTCGGCGCCACAGGCGGAGGATTAGCCTAGTGAGCCGCAGCGCCGGCCAATAAATCTTTTAAAAAATATATAATATCCAAACTATTATGCACACTGAATTGGTACAGCTAATTAAAACAATGGAGTAGAATTGTATGTATTAACATAACACTGGGAAATGTACTCAACATATTGTTAAGTGAGAATGTGTGCTTCAGAATATTGTTCACCATCTGATTTTGTTAAAAAGAGTTAAATATAGGGTAGTATACAGTTTATTTATATGGTATATAGCCTATACATATAGTATAGACTCTGTACATCTATATTGTCTTCATAGTAGAGAACAAACTCTTAACTATGGGCCCAATTCAGACCATGACCTGTTCTTGTAATGGAAGTTTTTTTGGGTCACAGTTACACTCACTTGTTCTTATATGGTCTATGTCAGGTTTTACACTTCATCAACAGATTGAGGAGCTCCCATGGAGATCAAATGGCCACAAAGTTGAAAATATTCACTGATCCTTTAAAGAAAAGGTTCATCAAGCCCTGCCATAGTAAATACATGTATATCGAGAAAGAATACAGAGTGATAGTAAACATAGAAAATCATCATCAAGTCAATGTAAATTATGATTCTAATTTTATTTTTATTTATATATTATTAAAATTATTTAATTTTATTTGGAAAAGAGAAAGAGAGAGAGAAAATCTCCCAACCACTGGTTCACTCCCCAAATGCCTGCAACAGCTGGGGCTGGGTCAGGCTGAAACCAGCAACCTGGATTTTCCCATTTGGATGGCAGGAACCCAAATACTTGAGCCATTACCTGCTGCCTCCCAAGGTGTGCATTAATAGGAAACTGAATCAGAAATGGAAAAAGGATTCAAACCAGGCACTCTGATATGGGATGTGGTGTCCCAAGCAATATTTTAACTGCTGCACCAAATACTTACTCCCATTCTAATTTTAGTAGATATAAGTCTCCTAGGAAATTTCTTGTTGCTGTCAAATTTTGCCTTAGTCAGGATTTCGTAGTCTTTATCATTATGTATTATTATCTTAAAATATGTTGGGACTCAGTAAGCTAATACTAGAGACTTTGGAAATTGTGCTTTCAAACGGTGAGAAGATAGTGACACACAGTGGACAACAGCAGAAAGCTCTGAGAATTACATTCACCAAGACTCTCAGACATTTGGATGAAGAGCTTTTGCAAAGATTATTCCTGTAGACATTAGGGCACTATAGCATTTTGAATATACCAAACTGCTTTTATTCTTTCTTAAAGCTCCACAAAACCTTTTTCCTTTTCTTTTCTTAGATGTATAGAGAAATTAGCAAAATGGGTCAATATAGAGCTATCCAAATTGGATTCTGTAGGTGATTTAATAACACAACATAAAAGTGGTTTCTAAGCAATGGTGATACAAGCTGACATACACAATAGATGTATTGAAATTGATGGTGCTAGACATCTCTGGAAATAGGGGCCTAACTAAGGAGATGGGCTACAGTCTGTTTAAGATGTGGTCATGTCTTTTTTTTCCATCCCCTGCCGCAGGAAGACTGGAAATGTATTCTTTGGAGTGAGTAAAACAGAGAGTCTATAGATTAAGGGGCAGTGGGCACAGTTGAGAGGACATACCACATTGAAAAAGTGAATACTACCTGAATGGGTGCATACAAAGTGACCAGATCACCCACTCCTCTTCCCTACCCAGCTCCTATATTGGTGGCATGGGATGTCTAATTATTTCAGTTTTCTTGGGACTAAAGGTATTGCCAGGATGGAGATTTTCAGTCCTGAGCAAACCAGGCTGAGTTGGTCACTTAGCCTTAAAACCTTAGTTGGTAGACTTCCACATTCTGTACAGGAGACTGGGGGAGTCTTTTGTGGGGAATCCTGCAGGCCCAGGAGGAAAGGCCTGAATGTATGTATGGTAGAGGCTCTACAACTATGTAACTTGGTCAGACCAACTTCGTAGGGGTGCTCGCAGTGAACAAGCTCCACCGGGTGCATGGAGGTTCTAACTGTGTTGCTAGACGCCCCTCTCAAAACTAAGCAGATATATAAGGACTGTTAGACAATTCAAGGAAGGCCTCTAACACCCAATACAGAAGTCAAAACATCCAAACCGGAAAAACAACTTGTAGGGTAAGCACATGATTCAAGTTACAGTCATCAGAGTCTTTCTCTGGAGTTTTAAAAAGTGGCCTACTGGGCTGGCACTGTGTTGCAGAAGGTTGGGCCTCCACCTGCGGCATCAGCATCCCATATGGGCACCACCAATTCAAATCTTAGATGCTCCATTTCTGATCCAGCTCCCTACTAATGTGCCTGGGAAATTATCAGAAGATGCCCCCTCCCCACCATGGCCAGTGCCGCAACTCAATAGGCTAATCCTCTGCCTGCCGCACCAGCACACCAGGTTCTAGTCCCATTCGGGGTGCTGGATTCTGTCCAGGTTGCTCCTCTTCCTGTCCAGCTCTCTGCTGTGGCCCAGGAGTGCAGTGGACGATGGCCCAAGTCCTTGGGCCCTGCACCCACATGGGAGACCAGAAGTACCTGGCTCCTGGCTTCGAATCAGTGCAGTGAGCTGGCTGCAGCAGCCATTGGGGGGTGAACCAACGGAAAAAGGAAGACCTTTCTCTCTGTCTCTCTCTCTCTCTCACTGTCCACTCTGCCTGACAAAAAAAAGAAGAAGAAGAAGAAGAAGAAGAAGAAGAAGAAGAAGAAGAAGAAGAAGAAGAAGGAAGAAGAAGAAGAAGAAGAAGAAGAAGAAGAAGAAGAAGAAGAAGAAGAAGAAGAAGAAGAAGAAGAAGAAGAAGAAGAAGAAGAAGAAGAAGAAGAAGGCGGCCCCTTCACCCATGTGGAGACCTGGAAGAAGCTTCTGGATCCTGGCCCCTGGCTCTTGGCTTCAGCCTGGCCCAGCCCCCTTTGTTGCAACCATTTAGGGAGTTAACCAGCACATGGAAGATATGTCTCTCTCTCTCTCTCCTTGTCTCTGTATATCTGACTTTTAAATAAATAAAATAAATCTTTAAAGAAAAAAGTGGTCTGGGAGACCTTCTTCTCCCTCTGCAGTCCCACTCTTCATATCCACATTCAAGATAGAAAGAAAGGAACAAGGTTAAAGATGTACTTGTCCATATTTAGCAAAAAAAAAAAAAAAGGCAAAAAGCTCTCCTTGGCTCTCCTTGATGCTCCTACATTAGATTTCAGCTTAGGTCTCCTTGAGCAGAACTGAATCCAATGGTCACATCTGACAGAAAGGGAGGCTGAGAAGGCAGGGCACAGAATTGTTATACTTGGCTTGAAACAATCAGATTCATTGCTTAAGGTTGGACATTTTGCTACCTCCCCCCACTGATAAGGAAGAACAAGCAAAAAGATGCTGTATAGGAAAATATGTTGCTTCAGGAACCAAAGTAAGCAGGTAAATGTTAAAAACTATGGGAGAGGGAGCGGGAGATGGGAGGGGTGCAGATGGAAGGGAAGTTATGGGGGGGGAAAAGCCATTGTAATCCATAAGCTGTACTTTGGAAATTTATATTTATTAAATGAAAGTTTAAAAAAAGCTCTAGAACTCTCATACATCCCTGGTAAGAATGGTACAGATAACTTGTAAAAACAGGTTATCAATTTCTTACAAAGTTAAAAATACACTCTTCATTTGACTTAGGTTTTCTACTCCTAGATAAAATAAAAACATATATTTACCTAAAAATCTGTATTGCATATGTGTAAGGGTACTTTATTCTCCAAAACTTGGAAGCAACCCAATGATGTCTCAATGAATGAATGGTAAACAGACTGTGGTACATTTACACAATGGACTCTACAGCTCAGCTGTGTAAGGGAACAAGCTATTGGTCCATGCAGCAACCTGGATGCTCCTCTAAAGCATTATGCCAAGGGAAGGAAACACAACTCAAAATTATATCGATATAATCATTGAACTTTCTGGAAAGGAAAACTATAGGGACAAAAAACAAGTCAGTTCTTGCCAGGGGCTGGAAGTGGAAGATGGGAGTGATTTCCAAACTTAAGGAAAGTGGATAAAAGGCCACCCACACAGTGAGTACTCCCTTTTTGTTGCCCTCCTGGTGCATGGCCTTTGGGTCACCTGCTCTCTGCCTTCCTGCCTGCATGCTTGTTCCACATGGCTCCTGGCCTACTCTTTGCTTGGTATGGACCCAACTTAGCTTCTAGACTTCTCTTTCTCCACTAAATAAAGCCCTCACTTTCCTGCGCATTTCTCTCACTGAATAAAATTCTTAAAACTTACCATGTTGTCTGATGTATTTAAGCCAGTATTCAGAATTCTTCTCTATACGTGGCAAGAGCCCATAAGGTTTATTAATATTGAAAAAATATTAATAAGCAAGATAGTATCAAAGTAGTAGCTTCACATTGCCATAAGTTTTTGTAAAATTTGCAAATACATAAGTTTGGACCAGTAAAGGCCCCAGATTACCATCTTTTTCTTTTTTAAAGGTTTATTTATTTATTTGAAAGAGTTACACACAGAGAGGAGAGGCACAGAGAGGTCTTCCATCCGATGGTTCACTCCATAATTGGCTGCAACAGCCAGAGCTGCGCTGATCCGAAGCCAGAAGTCAGGAGCCAGGAGCTTCTTCTGGGTCTCCCACGCAGGTGCCGGGGCTCAAGGACTCGGGGCATCTTCTATTGCTTTCAGAGGCCATAGCAAAGAGCTGCATCGAAGTGGAGCATCCAGGTCTCGAACTGGTGCCCATATGAGATGCCTGCGCTTCAAGCCAGGGAGTTAACCCACTGTGCCACAGCCCAGGCCCCAGCCCAGGTTACCATCTTAATGCCTTTTATGTGGTAGAACAATGGCTTCCAAAGATGTTTATGCCCTAATCCTGGAAACTGGGAATGCATTTCCTTACATGGTGAAAGGGACTTTGTAGGTGTGATTAAGTTAAAGATATTAACATGAGATTATCCTAGGTTATTCAGGTAGGTCCAATGTAATCATAAAGGTCCTCACAGGAGGAGGCAGGAAGTTCAGAATTAGTAAAAGAGGCAGTATAAGTACAGACTGGAGTGGTGTACTTTGAAGCTGAAGGTAGCAGCCCTGAGCCAAGGAATGTGGGTGGTCTCATTCTTTGGAAAAGACAAGGATTTGCTCCTAGATCCTCGAGAATGTATGTAGCTTGACAACATCTTGATTTAGATTTCTGGCCTCCAGAGTAATAAAAGTATAAATTTGTGTTGTCTTAAGCCATCAAGAATGTTTCTTACTGCCACCATAGGAAGCTAACATACCTTCCTAGTATTCTGATCTTGGGGCATCCAGACCAGTTCTTATGTTTCTCTGCATACCTTTGAAAGCATGTATGTATTATTTTCTTAGCACAATTTTCTTTTTGAGTCTAAGGGTAGAGCACTTAACTTGTATTCTCAAACTGAGTATAAAATAAGAGTCAAAGGGAGCACATAAACAAGTCTAGTACCTGCTAACACTAACCGATAGAATAAATAAAGGGGAGAGTGATCCAACATGGGAAGTGAGATACTCAGCAGACTCATAGAATGGCAGATGTCCTAAATAGCACTCTGGCCTCAGAATCAGCCCTAAAGGCATTCGGATCTGGCTGAAAAGCCCATGAGAGTATTTCAGGCATGGAAAGCCAAGACACTCTGGCAAAAGATCTCTGTGAGTGAGATCCCAGTGGAAAGAACAGGTCTTCAAAGAAGGAGGTACCTTTCTCTGAAGGGAGGAGAGAACCTCCACTTTGACTATGACCTTGTCTAAACAAGATAAGAATCGGAGAACTCAGAGGGCTTCCATAGCCTTGGAAACTCATGACTGGAGCATAGGGAGATTACTGATGCCATAGACAGGAGTGTCAATTGGTAAAGTCAACAACAGGAGTCACTGTGCACTTACTCCTCATGTAGGATCTCTGTCCTTAATGTGCTGTGTATTGAGATTTAATGCTATAACGAGTACTCAAACAATATATTTCACTTTGTGTTTCTATGGGGGTGCAAACTGTTGAAATCTTTACTATGTATACTAAACTGATCCTCCATAAAAAAAAAAAAAGAAAAGAAAAGAAATTATCAACTCCCAACTTGACTCTCACTGGGATTAAACATGACAATAGGTCTGATCTGATTTCATCATCATTTAAAAAAAATCATCTATTATTTTTCACTTTATGTTTCTGTGTGGGAGCAAACTTTTGAAATCCTTACTTAATGTATACTAAGCTGATCTTCTGTATATTAAGATAATCGAAAATGAATCTTGATGTGAATGGAAGGGGAGAGGGAGTGGGAAAGGGGAGGGTTGTGGGTGGGAGGGACGGTATGGGGGGGAAGCCATTGTAATCCATAAATCGTACTTTGGAAATTTATATTCATTAAATAAAAGTTAAAAAAAACTGAGTATAAAAGATAGCTAGTCTTTAGAATGCCAATTAATGGGACAGAAGCCCCTTAAAAAGATAACTTGGAGCCATGCAAATATCCCACTGTGTCACGATGCCCTAGAATAGGGTGTTTGTCCCCAGGGGTGTGCTTTTTTCTCTTGACAATTTTTCTCATAGACAGGGACTTGGTACCAGGTCCAAAGAGTATAGTCAGAAACTCAGTAACAGGGTCTAAGTGCTGACCTCAGCTCTCTGCCTGCCTTTTCTCTCTGGCTTCTTCTACCAGCAAACAGATACATTTGTGAAATTCCAACAAGGATTCATCAACCACAGACATTAGAACTCTTATCATAGCCAGCATTGTTTGTCAAGTGTCTATAAATACTCACTATTTAACAATTGTTATGTTCTATATAATTTACAGCTTAAATGCAGAAAATAAATTTGGGTTCATTCTCCTCCATCCAAAGATCAGAGTTTACAGCTCATTAGTTCTGTGGATATTACCTTTTGTCATCCAGGTATACTTATAAACCAGACTCTGTGTAGCTGTGGGGTGTGGATGACATTCTAGTTGTTCAAACTGTCAATGAAAAGTTATTTTCTCTACTGTTCATATGGCTCATATTCTACTTACAACTCCTGTACCTTCCTGGAGTTGAGACATTTAGATAATAGACAGATCCTACATTTACATAATATCTTTGATTGTCCAGTGGAATTTCAATGCACATTTGATCTTCAAAATAGTCTGGAACATAGGAGGAACAGAAATAAATGCTGCCATTTGACTAATGGGAAATGAAATGCATAGTTATATTTTTTAAAATCACAATCAACCTATGGCAGGACCCAAATCCTAGGTCTCCCGAGTCCCAGACTATATTCACTTCTTCCATTCATTGTTCTTGAGTAAGAAAGAGAAATAATTGTGTGAATCTGAAGTATGTGTTGTCAGCCCTGAGTCCTAACTGTTTTAATTCTTTTGGTGTCTTTGGCAGGAGTCTCTGCCTGTCCAGACATCAGAAGGCCTCCTTAGCTCTCCATTGTAACCTACCACCAAGCCTGGTCCAGACACATAGGCAATGCTGTATAAATATTTGTTGAGTGAAAAAGTGATTGATTACTTCTAATCATTAAAGTCCTTCTAAACCAGTGAGTGGAGGGTATGCTGGAGGGAGTTTTATAAACAAGTTTCCCTTGGCATCTTTGTTTCTTGTCTGCTCAGGGTTTTGTTCTTCAGCTGCATTTGCAATGAAAGAAAACTCCACCTTACTCACCATGGGAAAGACAAACAGCCATGCAGGCCTGGAAGATAGCCAGGTCTGTACAGGCAATAAAGGCAGTCTGCTAGTTAGCTATTAACCAGCAGACAAGATAATTCAGCTGCTTATCAAGCTCCAAGCACTTGCCTTTGAAGGCCCTTTCCTGACTTTTTCCAGCCTGGAGTGGCAAGGTCGATAAAGGCCTTGGATAATCACAGTGCGCATTTGTCCTTTCTCTCTTTCACCAACTGTATCTAAGTGGCAACAAGTCATAATAAACACCAGGCAGCTAAAGGTAGAAAAAAAGGTGAGTAAAGTCAGAGGAGGGACAGCCTTGAGAAACTGATGAGCCTAAATTTCTTTTGGCACCATTCAATGCAATGCCCCAATCTTATTCCCCACTGGTTGTCTCTCAAGACATTGGAGTTCATAAATTCTTTTTCAGATTTATTTATTTATTTGAAAGACAGAGTTACAGAGAGACAGAGGCAGAGAGAGAGAGAGCAAGTGAGCTTCCATCTGCTGGTTCACTCTCTAAATGGCCAAGGCTGGACCAGGAGTCAGGAGTCAGGAGCTTCTTCCAGGTCTCCCACGTGGGTGCAGGAACCCAAGTACTTGGATCATCCTCTGCTGCTTTCCCAGGCACATTAGCAAGGAGCTGGATCAGAAGTGGAGCAGCCAGGACTTGAACCTCTGCCTATATGGGATGTTGGTACTACAGGCAGCAGCTTTATCCACTATACCACAGTGCCAGCCTGGAGTTCATATATTTTATACTTAAAATAGAGTTACAAAATTGTGACACCAATGTTAAGATACATTTTAAAAAGTTGAAAAGCATAGGGGCAGTGTGTGGGATAAACTAATGTCTGTAATAGGAAATGAGGGAAAAAAAGGAATTTGTGCTGAAGTCAGGAGAGTGTTCAAGGATGAAAGCAACAGGTGAACTAAAATATTTCCTACTTCATCACACAAAGTAATATTGTTGTGCAAAATCACAGTCTTCACTTCTTTTAAAAACAGTATATCCAGCATATATCCTATGATGATTGGAGATTTTTGACCGTGAGTGTTACAAACCGAAAGTGAGTTTTTGATGCCAGCGCTGCGGCTCAATAGGCTAATCCTCCACCTTGCGGCGCCGGCACACCAGGTTCTAGTCCCAGTCGGGGCACCGGATTCTGTCCTGGTTGCCCCTCTTCCAGGCCAGCTCTCTGCTATGGCCCGGGAATGCAGTGGAGGATGGCCCAAGTGCTTGGGCCCTGCACCCCATGGGAGACCAGGAGAAGCACCTGGCTCCTGCCTTCGGATCAGTGCGGTGCGCTGGCTGCAGTGCGCCAGCCGAGGCAGCCATTGGAGGGTGAACCAACGGCAAAGGAAGACCTTTCTCTCTGTCTCTCTCTCTCACTGTCCACTCTGCCTGTCAAAAAAAAAAAAAAAAAAAAAAGTGAGAGTTTGTTCTCAGGGAGTGGAAATCAAAACTTTAACCAGAAGTAGTTATCATATGCAGTAATTTTTATTTGCAGCAAATAAGGAGACTATGAAGAATGGTTTTTAAAGCTGTGTGAGTAAGGGAAAGTCAGTATTTCATCTTGGGTGGGGAATGAATATTCAAAAGAGAAACTTTGTCATTACATGTAAAGGATATAGGCTCATGCAGGCACAGTTTGGAAACACATTCTCGCACACATAGCATATTATGGTAATGAAGCTTAAGCTCCTCCTGGGGCAGAGATCATAGCATTAAAATTAAGCAAAGGGTGACTTTTTGACACAGCTTGGCAAACCTGCACAGGTGTTGCACTTGCAATAGGGTTCAAACCAGCTCAAGGTGGCTGATGATTGCATCTCTCCCTGAAACATATTGAAAACAACTTTGAAGGACATGGGGTGATTTGGAAGTTGTGGACTTTGAAATTAGAATGAGTCAAAAGAAAGAGTTTTGAGCTGCTTGGGCACTAGCCAGTGACATGAGTACAGATCAAATAATTTAAGGTTTTCACTTCAATCTGTTTCTGAAGGCATCAAAATAAAATCAGGAGGTGAGAGTCTGGGGAGAAGACCATCAATATATCTTGAGTGACATGAAATATTTCCAAGCCCCTTCCTTAGTGTGGAAGTGAGTGGAAGGTCCCATAGAATACATAAATTCAGAGAAGCATACAGATGTTGCCTTAATATCCATGTGAATTCTGAGCTGAGCATGTAACTGGCCTTCAGGAAGGACTTGGAGGAATGAGACCTTCAACACTGGGGGAAAAAATGAAAATCCCTCTTGGATGGGAAGATGGTGAACTCTCCTGTTTGTTTACTGCAGCATGTAGCACTGCCTTGTGCAACCTTGCTGTTCTCTTCTATCATCATAATTACCCTAGATCTTACTCCAGAGAGAATATGAAAATGCTCTGTCTAGAGGATGGCACAAATCATTCCTTTATGATCCCCATCAGGTCTCCTTTCATCCCAATATCAGCCCTGAGTGGACACCCAAAGGTCGTGATCTCCTTCTCTTCCTTCTTTTCTTCTTCCTTTCTCCATTTTTCTATTCCTCTGTCTCCCCAAGCATTCCATCTGTATCTTGCTCCACCTCCACCCTGTGTTTGAGACTATTGAAAGTCATTCCAGACTCAATCCTAGGTGAAGAGTGATGAATAGAAATATAAGCTAATTCTTATGTGTAGAGTACCTACGTACAAACTCATTGGATAAGTTATCAGTGTCATAGCATAAATTCAATGTATTATTTTTAAAAACCTACCTTTCCATTAGAGATTATGATGGGAAAGAAGAAAGGAGGTCAGACAGACCGTGAACCCTACTCTATCAAACTATTCAGTGTTTTAACTGCTTCTTGTCCCTGTGTCTCCAATAAGACTCTTAGTAGGAACTGAATTTTTCATCTCTGAACTCAGAGCCCTGAATTAATCTCTGTAATACGAGCAGTCTTCAAAAGGTTCATGGAAAAAACTGCATAGACTTAAAAATTTTTTGCACCAAGGTGGGACTGTGACCTGAGATGCCAGGCTGCAGTTCGTGTCCTGGCTGCTCCTCTTCTGATCCAGCTCTCTGCTATGGCCTGGGAAAGCAGTAGAAGATGGCCCAAGTGTTTGGGTCCTTGCCATGTGGGAGACCTGGAAGAAGCTCCTGGCTCCTGGTTTCAGATCAGTCCAGCTCTGGCAGTTATGGCCATTTAGGGAGTGAACCAGCAGATGGAAGACCTCTCTCTCTGTCTCTCCCTCTCTCTGTCTGTAACTCTACCTCTCAAATAAATACATTAAAAATCTGTTAAAAAAAAGAAGCATAGTTATAGTGTGGCACATTCATGATAGCCCAGAATCTCCTCTGTTTTAGCAATGGTCAGAAGAAGAAAATGCCTCTTCCACCCCTTTGTAGAAGTAGTTCCCTAGTGAGGTTGTCTCTGCATCCAGTCAAGATAGAATTTTCCAAAACAGCCTTTAATTGATTTGTATCAATTGGCTGTTAGCAGTTAAATCCAATGATTTGGGCTCAAATATGAAACTGATGGCTATGCTATTGAGGCTTATCTCTGCCAAGTGAGGTAGAGATTCAAATCCAAACCTACAGGGACTACATAGAACCCACAGCCCCCATGGAGCCTTTCCCCTTGCTTTCTATCACTAGGAGCACTACTGCTACAATGATGATAATGATTTTATAGTTTCATGGTTAGAGAAACTAGGAGTCTTTAAAATGGAAGGAGCATCTTTGTATTATTTCTGGTTTCCCTCATTGTCTTTTAGATTTCAAAAAGACTCAAACCTGGTGTTCAAATCAGGCACACAATATAAACTATTTAATTGGCTGAGCCAAATAGGAGCAACAAAACCACTGCCTTCTGAGAAACAGTACCTTCCTAGCAAATATAACTCATTGGAACACTGAAAGAATACCTTGTCAAGTCATCCAAACATTTCAGTCAGTGGTCATAAAATTCTTAGCCTCTAGACTGGGTGTTCATTTTTTCTCCTATAGCAATGTGTTGGAGTGTTTTACTAGGATCAATGCCCACAATATGGAAGGGACTTCTCGGGATTTCAGATCTTATGACCTGAGTTCAAGTCCCAACTTTTGATTTTTGTGAACACTGCACCTGCCTTACCCAGTACAAAACTGCTGTCAGGTTTTGATTCTGGTCCAAGATGGAATAGACATGCTTCTCCCTTTTCCAATCAAAGACAGTTAAGATTCCTGTACATTATGAGTATATGAAACAAATATAAGAAGACTTTCAAATGCAGGGAGAAGATGGAAGGCTTATGAGGGATTTGAGACCTAAGGGATGACGTGGCTGTGAGTTTCTTCTTGCTTCATATATCCTGGACTGGATGATGGAGAACTCCGCAATCTAGAATCTCCTACAGGAGTAGAAAAGCATACCCTCTCTAGCTGAAAGGCCTGGATAGGGGAAGACTCACAAGATGGACAGCATTCAGAGTATAATCTCCTATCTCAGCCAAAAATCATGGTCCCATTAGCCTAGACTTCCACACTTGCTCAGCTGTAAGAGGTGCTCCCCTTTCCCTGTACTCACACAACTAAATTAGTGACAGGCTGGGACTTTCATTCCTGCTCAGAAACAATGAAGTCCTCCCATAAAGGTCTGAGTAGAACTCACAAAGGAGATGCTGAATAGCTACTCCTCATTATTGCCTAGCAATAATGAGCTACACTTCCTGCCTATGGTGTCAGAGGAAGCCACATGGGAAGCTGCAATTTTCACTACCAAGCAGTGGAACAAGGCATCTTCCATGCCCATTGTCCTTCCAGTAAATCTATAATTTACTATTGACTCCTGTAAATCTGTAATTATTTCAAAATAAAAGGTTGTTTTTTAAAACTCAATAACTTTTCTGTTCTTTTTTTCATTATCTCATGGTTATGCTAGGTGACTGTATGTCCTCAAGAGACAAAGGAGTGGAGAGCATGGTAAGAGAGGGAGAGGAGGAGAGAGAGAGGACCCCATATGACTGAGCAAATTTCTAAGGTCTATTTCCACATTTGTCCTCTGTGCTAGATGAGTTATTTCCCACTTGGTAGATAGCTTGGAGCTATCTTGCCTCTCATGCCATCACATTATGGTAATCCATATCTTAATTTTTATATTCCAATTTTTTTGCCCCCACAGTGATAAGAATTCAAAGCAGAAGTTTTAAGGTACAGAAGTGAGAGTAGGATTTATTAAAAAGAGAAAGGGTGAATATGCATTCAGGGGAGAGTGTTGGCTACCCTGCACAGAGAGATACCTGCCATGAGTTGGCCAGAGAGTTGCCTATGAGGAAAGAGTATGGGAGGAGGCCAGAGAAGGATCAATTAGGTCTATAAGCTGAGAAGCAAAAATGGCTGCTTCCATGTGTAAGGGTCCCCTTTATGGGGTTGGGTGTGGTATCCTAATTAAATATACAAATGGGTGGAGTTGTATATCGGGTGTGGTTTAGTGTGCATGAGGCTTTCTGGGTGTTTCATGGAGCTTCCACCTGGAGTTTAACTTCCACATGGTCATAATAGCATCTCCTCCTTCCTGGTCCTGGATGAGACACAGGTCCATCATGGGAAAGTGGATGTACTGGATTGACAGGTAAGGGGTGGAGTTACAATGCAGAGCTAGAGACAGACATGGTGAGAAAAATCTTCCAGTTCACCTATTCCTCCATATCTTTTATTTTTTTATTTTATTTTTTTTATATATATATTTTTTGACAGGCAGAGTGGACAGTGAGAGAGAGAGAGACAGAGAGAAAGGTCTTCCTTTGCCGTTGGTTCACCCTCCAATGGCCGGCGCGGCCGGCGCGCTGTGGCTGGCGCACCGCGCTGATCCGATAGCAGGAGCCAGGAGCCAGGTGCTTTTCCTGGTCTCCCATGGGGTGCAGGGCCCAAGCACCTGGGCCATCCTCCACTGCACTCCCTGGCCACAGCAGAGAGCTGGCCTGGAAGAGGGGCAACCGGGAAAGAATCCGGCGCCCCGACTGGGACTAGAACCTGGTGTGCCGGCGCCACTAGGCGGAGGATTAGCCTAGTGAGCCGCGGCGCTGGCCTATTCCTCCATATCAAGTCTGTTACCTTTACCACTGGCTGGCACATGCAGAACCAACATAAGAAGGACTTTGAGTATAAAAGGCTTTGAGTATAAAACTCTGAGAACTACTGGTCAAAAGCAAGGACTTGCCAAATGCCAGGGGCTGCATGAGGATCAGGTAGCGAACTTCTAAAAAGTGACTGATCTGAGAGATTCTGATTCCTTAGCTTCTGAAGAAGCGTTAGGGAGCCAAGGCTGCAGTGGTTACTGTTGGCTCCAACTGTTGATCTGACTCAGAGTTGAGCTTGGTGTTCAGAAATAATTCTTGATCTGCTTCATTCTAAATATATAAATTAGGGCATGCCATTTTCTCTCTGCTTTCGTTTGTATTTGTTTTGTAATGGTAGAGATTTTGCTTTCCTATTTTGGGCTAATTTTTAGGATAAAATGGAATACAAGAAAAATCTGAGGTGAAATAAGTGCTACCCACTCTATCTCCTACCTGTCTGACATTTGCATTTTTAACTGCCTTTTCCTGGAGGCCTCAATCCTGCTGGCAGGAAAAAAAAGCCAGGGAGATATAGACAGACTCCTTCCACAGAAGCTGTGCTCTCTGAGCATTGATTGCCTCCAAGGAAAACAAACTGGCTGCAACACCCAGAATGCCATTCAGAGCCACATCTGTCAGGCCCTGATAAGCCACAGCCAGGTCTGCCCCAAGGATTTGCCTCCTGAATCTTAGTTGTTGGAGAAAATGGAGCTGGGAATCTGAGGTTGCTGATGTCATGAGTGAGACCATTGGCCTGGACAGATTCCCCTGGCTGGTTTAAAGACCCAGAAGAATGGACACTCTCAGATTCCTCTAGGAGGGAGCAGTTTGCACTCTTTCAACCCATCGTTTCCAAATGAGGTGATGCTACTCAAAATCTTGATACATTAAGGTGACTGTCTGGTTTGATTTCATTTACAGGAAAATCCAAAACACTGAGCCATCTATTTCATTGCAAATATTATTTAAATACTATTGCTTTCAATACCATTGTAAAAATCAACTAGTTGGATCAGAGGGTTAGGGTTAGGTGCACTGGCCATTACCTACCATGGGCCAGGGAATATACAATTTATTTTGTGTGTGTTGTTCTTATTCCTTATAACTCTGAGAAGGGGCCTTGGGCACAGCACATAGGATATTACTTGGATTGCTTGCCTCCCATATCAAGGTGCCTGGGTTCAAGTCCTGGCTCTGCTTCCAATTTCAGCTTTCTGATGATGTGTATCGTGGGAGGCAGCAGGTGATGACTCAAGTACTTCAGTCCCTGCAACCCACATACTGAGTTGCTGGTTCCTGGCTTTGGTCTAGCCCAGTCCCAACTGTTGCAGGCATTTGGTAATTATACCACAAAATGGGAGATTTCTCTGTGTCTGTGGGTCTCTCTTCCTTTCAAATAAAATTTGAACAATTAAAAAAAAACCTGAGAGGTAGGTACTGTGATTCATATTTTACATATCAAGGAAGCCATGCAAGAGGGGTAACACCAAGAGATAAAACTATGAAGGTATTCCTGTATGTGGGGTCAGGAGAGGTGGTGGTGGGTGTTGGGGGCTTCTCTCTACTTAAGCAAAAGAAGTTGCCATCTATGTCATGACAGAGGCAGAGCCAGTAAATTCCCTGGTAGCCCTGAAAATAACTTCCTTTAGGCTAGTAGCATGGACCACCATAGGATGTGACTTCTCTTAGAGCAGGTGTAGAGGAGGGGCCACCATCATTGGGGAGAAAAAGAGTGGATGCTGGATTTGCAAGGTGCTAGATGCCTGGGCCTGTCTAGAACCAGTACTCCACGGTCACTGTGGCATCACTCAACAGGAAGTGAGGGTGTTCAACAATGCTGCTTGAGAACGTGGGCTTCTGTAGCCTGATCCTGTTACCACTGACTAGTTCTGCCAGAGTGTCAGAAACAGGTCCCTTCCTATCTCGTATTGTCATAAGCATCAAGTGAGACAGATGGGGATAGAGAAAAGAAGACCTGAACATCTGATTTCCTTGCTGTTTGCAGCATATGGGAAACAAAGCAAAGCCTACAAGCTGCTCCTTGAGGTTCGTTAAATAGAAATAAGGAAGTGAGACTCAGAGACATTAGGGGATTTTCCCATGGTGACATGTCTGCAGAGCTGGAGCAGAGGAGCTCTGGATGGTAAAGCCCACAACATTTATTTTCTTTTCTACATGTTAGTGAGGTGTGTCACATTCACCAGCACTAGATGGGTATACATAGGTTGGTTATTTTCAAGCTAGATCTTGTTTCCTTACTACTTACCATTTTCTCTCTCCTCTTTTGGGGCTGAGTTTATAATTTTTAAAGAAGAGATAACATTTTGTTATTATTAGACATTTGTAAGTCTCAGCTCCAATTCACAGATTAAGAGGGAATAATGAGGGACGTGTGGGCTGGCTCATGGTCTGGGGGTCCTGAGTGGTGGTAGTAGGACACAGATTCAAGGGCAGGAAGCCATTTCTGTGACTTTCCCTCTGCCTGGAATGCCTGCTGCCCACTGCTGTCCACCACATTGGCACCTGTACTTGCAAGTACATGCAAGTCTTTTCAATCAGTTGGTTCTAATGTGTTGCTAGAGGAACTAAGACAGAGACATTCTCTTAGTGAAAGGTTTGGTTGGAACCTCTAGGATGTAAGCCTGGAGTGAGAAAAGTCTTTATGAAAATTTATTTAAACTACTGGATCTACCTATGTCTGAGGGATATGTCCTACATTTTCTGGGTTAAATGAGCCTATAAAAACAATGATAGATGTTTATTATGTTTACAATTTATGAGTTTCTCTAATAAGTATTTTACATGTGTTATCTTGTTTAATCCATAAAATAATCCTATGAGGCAGGCACTACTATTATCTGTATTTTACAATTGGGGAAACTGAGGCACACCGATTTCCAGGTAAGGTATAAACCTGGGAAATGTACTACAGGGAAATAAAGCATTATCTTGGAGGTGATTTTTTTTTGCTTGATAGAAACAGTTTGCATCTCTACCAAGCAAAAACCCATAAGTTAACTTGAAGCTTCATGAAGTCTAGATCTGAATTATATCACTTCATCTTTAAAGAAGTAAAAACTATTGACTGCTCTTTCTGGCTATAAAAGTAATGTGTTAACTTTGGAACAAATGTGGAATACATTTAAAAGGATAAATCCCAAAGAAGTAGTTATCTGTAAAATTTATAATGAATAAATGTATTACTTTTGTCTTAACTGTGAAACCATGTCAAACAGAGGTTTATCCTTATAGAGAATAAAACAACCCTCCTGGTTTTGTTAGACAATGTTCCACAACCTGGCAAGCAGATCTCGTCAATTTCTGTCAGGGAATATCACTCTACAAAGCTCAACCTTCTCACTCATTTCACAACTACAGCAAGTCCTAGTGGAAAAGTCACACTCCGTAGCCCCAGGCCATGAAAGCACTGACCAGGATGAGTGGTGGAGCCTCTGGGTAGTTTTGGAGATGTTTTTCGGTGGTGTCCTTTGTCTTTCAGGAACGTGGGCCATTCTCTGTCTGCCAGTCCTTTCTCAGACCATAACCAGCTTCCCAAGGTTTCTTCCTTTTCCATAAGCCTCAGGGACCTGCTCTTCTCTCTTTTTTAGTGTTAACTCTTAGGATGCTTCTTTGGCCCTCTATTTCCTACTTCCTCGAGGCTACCAAGTGAGTGACAATGTCTTCTGCTAGACTGAAGAGACTTGGAGACTCTTGCTTCCTGCTGGTATCTTTCCAGAATTGTGCATATAAATCAGTAATTTGTGTGGGGACATTAATGTCTCTTAAAATGCAAATATTTAATGTTGGAGGGTATATTAAACTAGGCCACAGCCCTAGTATAACTAATTCCCATGAGACAGCATTGACTTGGAAAATAGAACAAGTCTGCATGGGTTCTTAAAGGTGGGAGGTGAATGGCTGGACCCCATGTGGAACAGTATGAGAGCTCTGGCTATTTAGGAAGAGGAAAGGAGTCACCTTCAGAGGAATGAGAGGATCACTGAGTAGGGAAAGGAGGCACACCCACCTCAAGCTGTGTTCTTTATGGCTTTGCTGAGTACTGACTTGTGCTTGCTCATCAAACTTTCTCCTTCTCAGAGGGCCAAATCTGCAATAGGGCTCAAGCATGAGGAAAAGAAACCATACTTGGGATCCATTTTTTCCAGAGGAGAGGTCAAAGCTTTTGATGTTCCTGTGGGATCCAGTGTGGATGAAGTGGAGGTGCTGAGTGAATCAATCATCTGGTAAACTGTTAAGGCACTGAAGAAGGTCCTGCAGGTGCATTTCAGAAAGTTCCTTGTCTCCAGTCTTTAGGAAAGGCAACCTTAGGACTTGCAGTGGCAGTCCCTATTGGGGGAGAAGAAAAGTCTGCCTCTGTCCAGACCAGCCATAGCTGTTAGCACGTTCTTAGAATTGTGCTATGTGACTCTGGCCTCAGAATCAGCTCTTAAGGCATTCGGATCTGGCTGAAGAGCCCATGAGAGTATTTTAGGCATGGAAAACCAAGACACTCTGGGAAAAAAAAGAAGACCTAAATGAAAAATCTCTACAAGTGAGATCCCAGTGGAGAGAACGGGGCCATCAAAGAAGGAGGTACCTTTCTCTGAAGGGAGGAGAGAACTTCCACTTTGACTAAGACCCTGTCGGAATAAGATGGAAGTAAGCGAACTCAAAAGGCTGCCATAGCCTTGGCAATTCATGACTAGAGCCTAAGGAGATTACTGACGCCATAAACAAGAGTGTCAATTTGTTAAGTCAACAACAGGAGTCACTGTGTACTTACTCCTCATGTGGGATCTGTCCTTAATGTGTTGTCCAATGTGAAGTAATGCTATAACTAGCACTGAAACAGTATTTTACACTTTGTGTTTCTGTGTGGGTGCAAACTGATGAAATCTTTACTTAATATATACTGAATCGATCTTCTGTATATAAAGATAATTGAAAATGAATCTTGATGTGAATGGAATGGGAGAGGGAGCGGGAGATGGGAGGGGTGCAACTGGGAGGGAAGCTATGGGGGGGGAGGAAGCTATTATAATCCATAAACTGTACTTTGGAAATTTATATTTACTAAATAAAAGTTAAAAAAAAAGAATTGTGCTATGTGGTTTTGTCTGTCTTTGAGGCTGTACCTCAGATGAAAATAATCCCCAGGCTTTCTGACTCATCCCTCCTCCTAGTATTCCAAAAGCTGAAGCTTTGTCTGGGGTTGTTTCTGACTTGTGTTTCTCCATCTTCCTTAAGAAAGACAAAGTAAAGAAGCTCCCCAGTCTATCCATTTGCTTTATGAAGGGGTTAGGCTAACTCAGCTAAGCTGTAAACACATTTCTCTTCAGGTGTGCTTGTATCTCTGGGGATGAAGCAGCTGACCCTCCTGTGGAAGACAGATTTTTCTTTTTTTTAAACTTTTATTTAATGAATATAAATTTCCAAAGTACAGCTTATGGATTACAATGGCTTCCCCCCCATAACGTCCCTCCCACCCGCAACCCTCCCCTTTCCCACTCCCTCTCCCCTTCCATTCACATCAAGATTCATTTTTGATTCTCTTTATATACAGAAGATCAGTTTAGCATACATTAAGTAAAGATTTCAACAGTTTGCTCCCACACAGAAACATAAAGTGAAAAATACTGTTTGAGTACTAGTTATAGCATTAAATCTCAATGTACAGCACACTAAGGACAAAGATCCTACATGAGGAGTAAGTGCACAGTGACTCCTGTTGTTGAGTTAACAAATTGACACTCTTGTTTATGGCCTCAGTAATCACCCTAGGCTCTTGTCATGAGCTGCCAAGGCTATGGAAGCCCCCTGAGTTCACCAACTCTGATCATATTTAGACAAGGCCATGGTCAAAGTGGAAGTTCTTTCCTCCCTTCAGAGAAAGGTACCTCCTTCTTTGATGACCCGTTCTTTCCACTGGGATCTCACTTGTGGAGATCTTTCATTTAGGTTTTTTTTTTTCCCCCAGAGTGTGTTGGCTTTCCATGCCTGAAATACTCTCATGGGCTTTTCAGCCGGATCCGCATGCCTTAAGGGCTGATTCTGGGGCCAGAGTGCTGTTTAGGACATCTGCCATTCTATGGGTCTGCTGTGTATCTCACTTCCCATGTTGGATCGTTCTCTCCCTTTTTTATTCTATCAGCTAGTATTTGCAGACACTATTCTTGTTTATGTGATCCCTTTGGTTCTTAGTCCTATCATTATGAGCAATTGTGAACAGAAATTGATCACTGGGACTAGTGAGATGGCATTGGTACATGCCACCTTGATGGGATTGAATTGGAATCCCCTGGTATGTTTCTAACTCTACTGTTTGAGGTAAGTCAGCTTGAGCATGTCCCAAATTGCACATCTCTTCCCTCTCTTATTCCCACTCTTATATTTAACAGCGATCACTTTTCAGTTAAGTTTCAGCACTTAAGAAGAATTGTGTATTGATTACAGTATTCAACCAAAAGTATTAAGTAGAACAAACAAAAAAAATACTAAGAGGGATAACATATTAAGTTGTTCATCAACAGTCAGGGCGAGGGCTGATCAAGTCACCGTTTCTCATAGTGTTCATTTCACTTTAACAGGTTTCCTTTTTGGTGCTGAGTTAGGTGTCACCTATCAGGGAGAACATGTGATATTTGTCCCTTTGGGATTGTCTTATTTCACTCAGCATAATGTTTTCCAAATTCCTAACAGGGATCACTTTTCAGTTAAATTTAAACACCTAAGAATAATTGTGTGTTAATTCAGAGTTCAACCAATAGTACTAGAACAAAAAAAATACTAAAATGGATAAAGTATTACATTGTACATCAACCGTCAGGACAAGAGCTGATCAAGTCATTGTTTCTCATAGTGTCCATTTCATTTCAACAAGTTTCCCCCTTGGTGCTCAGTTAGTTGTCCCCGATCAGGGAGAACATATGATATTTGTCCCTTTGGGAATGGCTTAATTCACTCAGCATGATGTTTTCCAGATTCCTCCATCTTGTTGCAAATGACCAGGTTTTGTTTTTTTGACTGCTGTATAGTATTCTATAGAGTACATGTCCCATAATTTCTTTATCCAGTCTACTGTTGATGGGCATTTGGGTTGGTTCCAGATCTTAGCTATTGTGAATTGAGCTGCAATAAACATTAAGGTGCAGACAGCTTTTTTGTTTGCCAATTTCATTTCCTTTGGGTAAATTCCAAGGAGTGGGATGGCTGGGTTGAATGGTAGGGTTATATTCAGGTTTCTGAGGAATCTCTAGACTGACTTCCATAGTGGCTTAACCAATTTGCATTCCCACCAACAGTGGGTTAGTGTCCCTTTTCCCCCACATCCTCTCCAGCATCTATTGTTGGTAGATTTCTGGATGTGAGCCATTCTAACCGGGGTGAGGGGAAACCTAATTGTGGTTTTGATTTGCGTTTCCCTGATTGCTAGTCATCTTGAACATTTTTTCATGTGTCTGTTGGCCATTTGGATTTCCTCTTTTGAAAAATGTCTATTGAGGTCCTTGACCCATCTCTTAAGTGGGTTGTTTGTTTTGATCTGCACCGGCCCTGAGCCTAGCAGAAAAACCTGACTCTGGGTGGGGGTGAATTAGCAGGAGATTAGGACCTAGTGAATTTGTGGTGCTACTGAACTGACACTGTGAAAAAAAGAGACGGTGGGGGAGAAAACTCACGGAATTCACGTGAGTACTCTCCAGAGACGCGACAATTCCATAACTTTGGCAACCCAGTGGGAGACTGAAGGAGAATTGGAGCCCGCTCTGAGGGCAGAACAGATTCCCTGTGTGGTCCTTGGGAAAGAGCTTCCGATCTCTGGCTCCTGTGGGTATATCATTTGCCTGCTAACAACCTCCAACTTCGTTCAGCTGTGCGGAATTACTTCCCTTTTGAATCAAAAAAAGAAAGAAAGAAAGAGATCTACCACGCCTAACCTGGGAGTGTCACCTTTGGTACACCAAACAGAGCTCTCAGGCCACACCCATCTCAAGCCTCTAAGGCTCCATCAAAAACAGATAGTCCACTTTATCTAGAGTCATAGTATAACAAGAAAAATCACCACAGTGAAGAAACCAAATATCTCCAATATGCCAAATAACAAACGCAAAAACCAAGGTAATAAGAACAAGGAAGTCACTATGACGCCCCCAAATGAAAAAGACACCCCAATTCAAGATTATGAAGATGATGACATAGAAGAAATGCAAGAAGCAAATCTCAAAAAATTGATAAGAACATTAAGACGTTCTCAAAAACAAATTCTTGAACTACAGAAATCCTTAATGGACAAGATAGAAAATCTCTCTCGTGAAAATGAAATATTAAGGAGGAATCAAAATGAAATGAAACAACTAGTAGAACAGGAAACTGTGATAGTGACGAGAAATCATAATGAAGTGAAGAATTCAATAGATCAAATGACAAACACATTAGAGAGCCTTAAAAACAGAATGGGTGAAGCAGAAGAGAGAATATCGGACTTAGAAGACAGAGAACAGGAAAGGATACAGTCAGACCAAAGAAAAGAAGAGGAAATTAGAAATCTAAAACATATTGTCAGGAATCTTCAGGATACTATTAAAAAACCCAACATTCGGGTTCTAGGAGTTCCTGAAGGCATGGAGAGGGAGAAAGGATTAGAAGGCCTTTTTAGTGAGATATTAGCAAAAATTTCCCAGGTTTGGAGGACAGAGAAATCCTAGTACAGGAAGCTCATAGAACCCCTAATAAACACGACCAAAAGAGATCCTCACCACAGTGAAACATAAAGAAAAGATCCTAAAATGTGCAAGAGAGAAACGTCAGATTACTCTCAGAGGATCTCCAATCAGACTCACAGCTGACTTCTCATCAGAAACTCTATAAGCTAGGAGGGAATGGCGAGATATAGCCCAGGTACTAAGAGAGAAAAACTGCCAGCCCAGAATATTATATCCTGCAAAGCTATCATTTGTGAATGAAGGTGAAATAAAGACTTTTCATAGCAAACAGAAATTGAAAGAATTTGTTGCCACTCGTCCAGCCCTGCAAAAGATGCTTAAAGATGTGTTGCACACAGAAACACAGAAATACGGTCATCAGTATGAAAGAAGGTAAAGGAAGGAAACCTCACAGCAAAAGATCACAGGGAATTCAAAGCATATATTAGAACTTATCTTTGGCAAATGGCAGGGCAAAGTTACCACTTATCATTAGTCACATTGAACATTAATGGCCTGAACTGTCCAGTTAAAAGACACCGATTGGCTGATTGGCTTAAGGAACAAAACCCATCTATTTGCTGCTTACAAGAAACACATCTTTCCAACAAAGATCCATACAGACTGAAAGTGAAAGGCTGGAAAAAGATATTCCATGCCAACAGAAATGAAAAAAGAGCAGGTGTAGCCATCTTAATATCGGACAACATAAACTTTACCACAAAAACTGTTAGGAGAGACAAAGAGGGACACTATATAATGATTAAGGGATCAATTCTACAGGAAGATATAACAATTATCAATGTATATGCACCTAATTACAGGGCACCGGTCTATTTAAAAGATATGTTAAGGGACTTAAAGGGAGACTTAGATTCCAATACAATAGTACTGGGGGACTTCAATACTCCACTCTCAGAAATAGACAGATCAATAGGACAGAAGATCAACAAGGATACAGTGGATTTAAACGACACTATAGCCCAAATGGATCTAACAGATATATACAGAACTTTCAATCCTACAGCTACAGATTTTACATTCTTCTCAGCAGTGCATGGAACCTTCTCTAGGATTGACCACATACTAGGCCATAAAGCAAGTCTCAGCAAATTCAAAAGAATTAGAATCATACCATGCAGCTTCTAAGACCATAAAGGAATGAAGTTGGAAATTAGCAACTCAGGAATCCCTAGAGCATATGCAAACACATGGAGATTGAACAACATGCTCCTGAATGAACAATGGGTCATAGAAGAAATTAAAAGAGAAATCAAAAACTTTCTGGAAGTAAATGAGGATAACAGCACAACATACCAAAACTTATGGGAAGCAGCAAAAGCAGTGTTAAGAGGAAAGTTTATATCAATAGGTGCGTACATCAAGAAATTGGAAAGGCACCAAATAGATGAGCTTTCAATTCACCTCAAGGATCTAGAAAACCTACAGCAAATCAGACCCAAATCTAGTAGGAGAAGAGAAATAATTGAAATCAGAGAAGAAATCAACAGCATTGAATCAAAAAAAAATTACAAAAAATCAGCCAAACGAGGAGCTGGTTTTTTGAAAAAATAAACAAAATCGACACCCCATTGGCCCAACTAACTAAAAAAAGAAAAGACCCAAATCAATAAAATCAGAGATGAAAAAGGAAACGTAGCAACAGACACCACAGAAATAAAAAGAATCATCAGAAATTACTACAAATGATTTGTATGCCAGCAAACAGGGAAACCTATCAGAAATGGATAGATTCTTGGACACATGCAACCTACCTAAATTGAACCAGGAAGACATCGAAAACCTAAACAGACCCATAACTGAGACAGAAATTGAAACAGTAATAAAGGCCCTCCCAACAAAGAAAAGCCCAGGACCAGATGGATTCACTGCTGAATTCTACCAGACATTTAAAGAAGAACTGACTCCAATTCTTCTCAAACTATTCAGAACAATCGAAAAAGAGGGAGTCCTCCCAAATTCTTTCTATGAAGCCAGCATCACCTTAATTCCTAAGCCAGAAAAAGATGCAGCATTGAAAGAGAATTACAGACCAATATCCCTGATGAACATAGATGCAAAAATCCTCAATAAAATTCGGGCCAATAGAATGCAACAACACATCAGAAAGATCATCCACCCAGACCAAGTGGGATTTATCCCTGGTATGCAGGGATGGTTCAATGTGCGCAAAACTATCAATGTGATACACCACATTAACAGACTGCAGAAGAAAAACCATATGATTATCTCAATAGATGCAGAGAAAGCATTTGATAAAATACAACACCCTTTCATGTTGAAAACTCTAAGCAAACTGGGTATGGAAGGAACATTCCTCAATACAATCAAAGCAATCTATGAAAAACCCACAGCCAACATCCTATTGAATGGGGAAAAGTTGGAAGCATTTCCACTGAGATGTGGTACCAGACAGGGATGCCCACTCTCACCACTGCTATTCAACATAGTTCTGGAAGTTCTAGCCAGAGCTATTAGGCAAGAAAAAGAAATTAAAGGGATACAAATTGGGAAGGAAGAACTCAAACTATCCCTCTTTGCAGGTGATATGATTCTTTACTTAGGGGACCCAAAGAACTCTACTAAGAGACTATTGGAACTCATAGAAGAGTTTGGCAAAGTGGCAGGATATAAAATCAATGCACAAAAATCAACAGCCTTTGTATACACAGACAATGCCACGGCTGAGGAAGAACTTCTAAGATCAATCCGATTCACAATAGCTAAAAAACAATCAAATACCTTGGAATAAACTTAATGAAGGACGTTAAGGATTTCTACGATGAAAATCACAAAACCTTAAAGAAAGAAATAGAAGAGGACACCAAGAAATGGAAAAACCTTCCATGCTCATGGATTGGAAGAATCAATATCATCAAAATGTCCATTCTCCTGAAAGCAATTTATACATTCAATGCAATACCAATCAAGATACCAAAGACCTTCTTCTCAGATCTGGAAAAAATGATGCTGAAATTCATATGGAGACACAGGAGACCTCGAATAGCTAAGGCAATCTTGTTCAACAAAAACAAAGCTGGAGGTATCACAATACCAGATTTCAGGACATACTACAGGGCAGTTTTAATCAAAACAGCATGGTACTGGTACAGAAACAGATGGATAGACCAATGGAACAGAATTGAAACACCAGAAATCAACCCAAACATCTACAGCCAACTCATATTTGATCAAGGATCCAAAACCAGTCCCTGGAGTAAGGACAGTCTATTCAATAAATGGTGCTGGGAAAATTGGATTTCCACGTGCAGAATCATGAAGCAAGACCCCTACCTTTCACCTTACACAAAAATTCACTCAACATGGATTAAAGACCTAAATCTATGACCTGACACCATCAAATTATTAGAGAGCATTGGAAAAACCCTGCAAGATACAGGTACCATCAATGACTTCCTGGAATACACCCCAGAAGCACAGGCAGTCAAAGCCAAAATTAACATTTGGGATTGCATCAAATTGAGAAGTTTCTGTACTGCAAAAGAAACAGTCAGGAAAGTGAAGAGGCAACCAACAGGATGGGAAAATATATTTGCAAACTATGCAGCTGATAAAGGGTTGATAACCAGAATCTACAAAGAAATCAAGAAACTCCACAACATCAGACTTTTTCTTTAGAAGGAAGCTGGCAGAACTGGACCCAGAAAAAGATTCTTTGTATTCCTTATCCATATGGCAGAATCAGACTGTGAATACCCACAGAACTTTAGCACATCCAGGTTACAGTAGGAAGAGGCTTTGTAATATTAATGAATCCTGGGGCCAGTGTTGTGGCGTAGTGGGTAAAGCCTCTGTTTGCAGTGCCAGCATCCCTTATGGGCACTGTTGCGAGACCTGGCTGCTCCACTTCTGATCCAGCTCTCTGCTATGGCCTGGGAAAGCAGTGGAAGATGGCCCAAGTCTTTGGGTCCCTGCATGTGCATGGAAGACCTGGAAGAAGCTCCTGCTGGCTTTGGATTGGCACAGCTCCAGCCATTGCAGCCATATGGGGAGTGAACTGGAAAATGAAAGATCTCTCTCTGCCTCTGTAACTCTGCCTTTCAAATAAATAAATAAATATTAAAAAATACTAATGGATGCTTTTCCTTCCCATATTGCCTTCTGTTCACCCTTTGCTCACCAATATTTATATCTCCTTTCCCTACCAATTTCTGTTCGGCATTATCTGTCCATTGCTCTAGGAAAGGAAATGTGTATCACTAAGATCCAAGGACAGAAATAACTTAGAACAAAAATTTGAGCTAGTATCTCTAAGATCAGAAAAGGTCCCAGAGTAGCGAAGAAGAAAGAAAACCAGGAAGGCTTAAGTGTTGGTCCCCTGGCCTCCACTTTCCAAGCTTGGAGGTGGAAGGAGGTGGGTAGCCAGAGGAATCACCAGAAAAGTTTGAGGGGTTCATGAAGTAGGGACTTGTGGAAGGGAGAGGGAGATAGAAAGGTTGAGGTTGAGGGAGTGAGCAAGTGTGCATGCCAGCCAGTGTAGACCAGTGGCAAGATGCAGTTAAATGGTAAGCGAGCAGGGATATTTCTTTGGCCCAGAGAGGCTGGAAGTTTCTTACGTGCCTATAACCAGACCAAAAGGAGTTTTGCAAGTAGGAATAATGGATGATACAGCAGGAGCATAGGCCAACAGATGAGGGCCAGATGGGAAGAGGTTTGTGTCAGGAGATGCCAGCATGCGCAGAAGACCAAATGCCCCCTTCACCACAACTGCCTTACCTTTGAATTATTCTAGGGATTAAGACAAATCTCTGGGGTAGGGAAAACAATTTGAAATCCTGGCAGAATGGGGGCTTATACTAAACTCAATTGCTTTTAAACTGAATATAATTGTTCTTATGCATAAAGTGCCAAAATTTCTTGATTAGGCCAAAAATGCATTAGACTATTGGTCAGATTCTTCTCCTTTCTGGTCTGATTGGACTACATATGGTAGTGACTATAACCAATTTATTCCTTAAATACAATGCAAATGAGAGACTTTGCTTCCACTGAATCAGCACATTTCTTAGCTCAGACCTGTCAGGATTCTTGGTTGCAAACAGTAGAGACTATATCTGGTTTTAAAAAAAAAAAAAAAAACTCAAAAAATAGAGGTCCTGAGGCTGCTACCGTGGGAACCAGCCATCCCAGCTCTCAGTCTCTAGACTCCACCATCAGCCTTGTGTATAATCCTAACTGTCTCTGCTTATTCCTACAGTAGTGATGACACAGAAGGGCAGGAGAGGGGGAACAGGTATATACTCATTTTACATACACAAGATACAAAATAGCTCAACATATGCAAAATAGCTCTGGAAGGATATTCAAGAAATTTGATAGGTTTCGCCTGGGGGAAACTGGGTGGTGGAGAGATAGGTGGAAGATTTCTCACAATATACAATTATTATGTCTTTTGAATTTTGATCTATGGGAATATATTACTTATTTAAAAATCAATCATTAAAATTCTATCCAAATAAGAACTTCAAATTCATACCTAAATTAGAATGCACCCTCCCCCTACAGGTCTGGTAAGAGTTTGGCTCCACAATCCAAAGCTGAGAAGGAATCAAACTTTGTTTTCTTTCCTTTCCCCTTTGGCTCTTCTGTTCACCTCTTGCCCTTGGTTTCTGCAGGGAAAGAATGAGATTAGGATAAAATCTCTTAGATGGTGCTATTTGTGGTTCTCTCCCAATGTTCCAGACACTCTGATCTGCTGGCTCTCTGAGGGCACTTCATGGATTTTTCAGAAGCTCCTCTCCCCCTCCACTGCCTAGGGAACTCCATCCACAGAGTCTTCTGGTAATGGTGAGCCAGGTGCTCTTGGGCTCATCTCTAGTAAACTTCCCTGCCTACTGCCACCCCCTCCCCACCCCACCACTACCCTGGGGTCTTCTCTGGTCTTTTAATATAGAGTTCTCTGCCCCAGAAGATGGCATTCTTGGGATGAAAGCCTCAGCTTTCCTTCCTGGCACACACTTCACTCATGGCAACAATATTCATCTTGCTACACCAAATACTGCCCTACTTGCCAATAAGGGCTGCACCAGCCAGCCTCCTGCCTTTAGAATTCTCTGGGCAGGAGGCAGACATAAGTCTTCACATTTAGGCCTGCCTTCCAAACCAAAGATTTCCCAAGCACGCTACCCTCTAGGGCACTGAGGCGGGTTCATGAATGTCTGCAGTTTTGCAGGGATTAAGCACCAGCCTTCTTTGGGCCAACAATTTATGGGGATGGGGGTGGGAGGAAATAACCCCATTAAGCTGATAACTTGTAATTCAGAAGAATCAACCCCCTTATTAAGTGAATTCCAGTCTCCTGCTTATTTGAGTGACCCTGGATTGTCAGAGTAAGAATCCAAAGACAACTCTGGCCACTTCTTGTCAAACTCTATAGAATGGCAACTCTTAGTGTGCTCTACTTAGGATGCAGTGAAATTTATGGCCTGCTGCCCTCAGCTTTAGGGTTTTAGTCAAAATTGTGACAAACAGAAATTTTCCATTCCACATTTTTTACACACATTAGTTAAAACCTTTAAAACATCATGCTGACATGTGAAGAAAGCTCTTAGCTATATTAATAACTATCATATAATGACATTGTTTATGATGTACTAAGAATTTGACATAGTAAATGTAAACTGCTCACAACACTTTTTTTTTTTAAAGATTTATTTATTTATTTGAAAGTCAGAGTTATACAGAGAGAGGAGAGGCAGAGAGATCCATCCAATGGTTCACTCCCCAGATGGCCGCAATGGCTGGAGCTGTGCTGATCTGAAGCCAGCAGCCAGGAGCTTCTTCCGGGTCTCCCACATGGGCGCAGGGGCCCAAGGACTTGGGCCATAGCAGAGAGCTGGACAGGAAGTGGAGCAGCCGGGTCTCAGACCAGCGTCCATATAGGATGCTGGCGCTTCAGGCCAGGGCGTTAACCCACTGCGCCACAGCGCTGGCCCCTGCTCACAACACTCTTATGGGGTAGGGAGTTTCAACCTCTCAGTGAGAAAATCTGAAACTGAGGCCACACAGCCAGTGGCAGAGCTGGAATTTAAATCCAGAAGTGTCTGATTTTCAACTTCAATCTGCATATAAAGCTGAGAGGTATATTTACTGTCTAGTGTAACTGTTCCCCATCTGTGAGCTTCTGAAGTGGGGTGAGAATGTAGTTATTCAAGGGATTAACAAATCCTTAAGTTCATCAAACGTTATCTGTGGTTTCCATAAGTAATGTATATACTAATATTTCTTCTACATATAAATTCAGTTGAACAAATAATGAGTTTTCTCTTTGTCCGGCACTGTTCTAGGTGCTGGAGATACATCAGTGTGTAAAACAAGCTAAAATGTCTATATTTATAGAACTATAAATTCATTAAAATCATACTGAAATTATTTAACTTTTGTCACCATATCTTTTATCAAGTAAATGGAAGTAAATGTATAGATAATATCAAATGGAGGCTCAGAAAGAATTTTGCTATTTAAAATGGATCTTCATATCGGATGTAGTTGGAAAGCACTGATCATATTGAACTTTGAGGGATTCAATTATCACAGGGGAATGACCCCCTAGGTGAGGAAGTTTGCTTGCAGCTAAGTTCAACTTCAGACTGAAAATATTTGGGACATAGAGGAAATATTGGGCAATCTCCTTGGGTAGTGCCACTCACCCATCACACAGCTCAGTGCGAATTATGACTACCTAAATAAACCAGGTCGACAGTGTTACTGATGATAGTGACGAGGAACCTCAGGAGCACAGTTTTAGGCAAGGAAGCAGATGACTTTACCTCTTGTTTACCTTTTGACCCTAGGACTGAGGTTCCTTCTAGAGCTCCTACAGGAATGAAGGGTTCGTGCACGCAAGGAACAAAGTCACGTGACCTCGGACTTCTTGGGCTCCTCAGAGCAAAAGCAGTTTACACACTTCGTGCTAGCCAAGAGGTGTGCGACGGTTTGCTAAACCAAAGGATTCCTAAGTTCAGGGAAGGCCTCAGTAAGAGTTTGGTCTTTTTGGCCCGGACCTTCCCTCCACCGGCCACCGGCAGGAGTAGACTGGCTACACCATCCGCAGTCCTTCCGGGTTTCAAGCAAGGGCAGGCGATAAACGAGGGGCAGGGGACTGGCCTACACATGGAAAGTTCTGCACGGCTCCTTATACCTCACCTCGCAGTTTCTCCACTCCCTTTGTCCCTTCGCCCCTCACCTCCTGGCGTGGACCGCCCACTGGCCCTTTCGCGGCTCTTGACCCAGGCGCCCGCTTAAAAACTACACTTCCCACAATGCCACGCGCCGACCAGTCTTCATGGGGTTCCCCTAATGCCGTTATAATTAAGGTAATTCAAATTCGCATTTCCGAGGACGAAGATATTTATTATATGCTCTCTGAGAATCTGTCGCTACTCTTTCTCCACACAGCATGTCCACTTTCAGTAAAGAGTCCCCCATTTCAGGAAATTCTGTCAGGCTATTGCTTTGGCCACCCTGTCCCACAGGCTTCGGGCCCTGCAAGGTCCCCGGGGGCCTAGCAGTGTCATTGGTGGATGACCGCAGCCCTAGCCGCTGCCGCTGCTACCGCGACCATGGTCTCTGGCAGCAGCGGCCTCGTCGCCGCCCGCCTGCTGTCGCGCACCTTCCTCCGTGAGTGGGGCCGGGACTCCATTTTCCTGTCCCCTTCGGGCTCCGGGGTCCGCAGGGCCCAACGACCTGACCCTGGCCGCAGCTGGCTCCTCAGGGCTGCACCGCGACGCGGGCTGGGAGGCCCAGGCCCGGAGTGGGAACCTTCTTGGGTGAAAGGCTCCTCGGGGCGGGGCTCTGGCTTAGGCTGCTGGAGGATGGTGACAAGAGTAGTGGAGTTAATTCGAGTCTGGGAGCCCCGTAGAGCTGGGAGCGTGCTCTTCCCCCGCGCTGCCGAGTGGAGCAGTGGGGGGTGGCGCCCAGACGGGCCCTATTTGGTGCGGGGAGTGAAGAGCACTAGGATGGACTCAGCTGGGAGGGTGAGTGTCTGGATTGAGAGATGGGGCAAGGAATTTCCTAGCAGGATACTGGGAGATGGAGCCGTCTCTTGTACAGGAGAGTCCGCAGTCCGAATTAGGGTCAGGGGGAAGGCGGTTTCCTTATTCAGAGTCAACAGAGTCCTTTAGACTCCGGGAAGTTTAGAGTTGACCAGGACCTTCGCCAGGTTATTTGCAGTGTCTCCACCAGGCAGAATGAACACCTCACTTCTCGAAAACTTCTCACTCAGAGTTCTAGTCTTTGAATAACGCTGACTGTTGAAAATCCTTGCTGTGTTCCAAGTCTGTGTGTTTGTCAGATAGGTTACAGTAGGAAGAAACTTAGGAATTCGCCACATCAGAGTTTGAAGTCTGGTTAGTCTCTTTACTATCTGTGTGATAACCTTGTCTGCTTTTCTGAATCTTTGTCTCAGCTAATGGTTGAAACCGCACAAAAATAGTTCCCTATTTTAATGAAAGCGAGGCACCATCACTTGTAAAGAACGCTATTATTTTGTCTACTGCTAGCAAGGGAAAGGGATTACAAATTAAAATAGTGACCCTGTTGCTTGGCCGATGCATCCTTATTTAAAGCATGTTGCAAGGTAAAAAAAAAATGTGCATCGCAGAAATGATGAAGTACGGAAGGATCTGGGTCCTTGTGCAGCAAAGTGAAGTGATTTTTATAAAACATCTAGTGTGAAATAGACACTCAGCTACAGTGACTTTTCCTATCTCTTCCTTTCTTCCACCTTGCTTCTAACTCCACTGCTTATACTAAGTATTGGATGAGACTTAATTCCTTTCTTGAGAAGATTACATTCCCACAGTGTACAGCGGGGAACGTGCCCTGATCGCTTTGCTTAGTTTACCAGATCACTTCAGGACAGAGGTTGGCTGGAGAGCTTTGGTCAAAGAGGAAAGAGTTGGGTTTATTTGGGAAAGTCTTCTGGAGATTTTGGTTGTGTAACACTTGAGGGTGGTGTTGGCAGAAGGAAAAGAAGGGTTAAGGAATGAGTAGTTAGGTATGGACCTGTGCTATCTCCTTTTGAATAGGGTGTGGTTTAAAGTGTAGAAGGTAAGATGTGTAGCATAGCCGTGAGGTGGGAAACCCCTGGAAAGAGTTGCTCACCTGTTCTTTTCTGTCCTGGGCGCTTGCTGGTCTGGGGTTCTGGAGAGCCTAACCTTGGGTAAGTCTGGTGTCTGAATAGGAGAGGAATCGAGAGCAGACAGGAAGCGTCTAAAGGAGCTGATTCCTTATCTACCTTCAGCTGACCTTAACTGTCCTCATCTTGTAGAACTGGAAGTTCTTTCTCCCTAGATCCGCAGAGATCCTCTGGTTTTGTTTTCTGTTGCTGGAGTGGTCTTGAATGATCCAAGTCCTGTCTTAAATTATCTGAGAAGGTTGAGATCTGAGCCGCAATATTTGCTCTACTAGAACTGGGGTTACAGACAACAGTGGTTAATGTGTAAAACCCTCTAGATCCTCTCTCCCGTACCACAATTTAAAGCTTATTTTTACTTCCACTAGAAAAATAGCAGCCACAACTACCTTGCAAACTCCTTTAAAAAAAAAAATAAAATCACAAATTATGATCTGAAGGTTAATAGAAACTAGAGGGGTAGGTGCAGCCGGCACCACGGCTCAATAGGCTAATCTTCCACCGTGTGGTGCCAGCACACTGGGTTCTAGTCCCGGTCGGGGCGCTGGATTCTGTCTCGGTTGCCCCTCTTCCAGGCCAGCTCTCTGCTGTGGCCAGGGAGTGCAGTGGAGGATGGCCCAAGTACTTGGGCTCTGCACCCCATGGGAGACCAGGATAAGTACCTGGTTCCTGCCTTTGGACCAGCTGCGGCGGCCATTGGAGGGTGAACCAACGGCAAAGGAAGACCTTTCTCTCTGTCTCTCTCTCTCACTGTTCACTCTGTCAAAAAAAAAAAAAAAAAAAAAAAAAAAATAGAGGGGTGAGTGTTGTGGCACAGTGGCTTGGGATGCCTGCTCCTCATACCAGGATGCCTGTGTGAGTCCTGGCTACTCTGCTTCTGATTCAGCTTCCTGTTAATGCATCCTGGGAGGCAGCAGTTGATGGCTCAAGTCCTTGGGTCCCTGCCATCCAAGTGGGAGACCAGATGGAGTTCTAGGCTTCTGGTATTTAGAGAGTGAACCAGGGCATGGACAATTCTCTTTCTCGCTCCCTCTCGCTTTTGTTCTTTCCCTCTCTCGCTTGCCCTCTCCCTCTCTCTTGCTGTCACTCTGCCTTTCAAGTAGATGAAAATAAGTAATATTTTTAAAAAACTAGAGAAACTAGGAGATTTTGTTTCCTCTGTTCTCTTAAATTTCAGTTGATGGTACATTATGTGCTGAAGGTTGTAAGTGTTGCAATATTGATTTGAGTTAAAAAGAACAAGCCAAGCAAACACTTGTATGTGCCTTCCAGAACCCTGCTGGAGGGGTAGTTTAGAATGTTAGCAATTCCTGACCCTCTAAGCCCCCCAGTTTTAGAGCTTATGAAAAAATGGAAAGAGTCCAGTTGAAGTGGGGAGGGAAAATAAAGTGAAAAGTGAGAAAGATTTCTATTGTAAGTTTAAGGATTTATAAGTATCTTTGAAATTGAAATATTGAAGTTTAAATAGAATCTTTTAAAATAAATGAAGAATAGGAACCAGTATTTTTGAACTTCAAAATTGTGGCATTTTAAATTTTTTTTTTTTTTTTTTTTTTGACAGGCAGAGTTAGATAGTGAGAGAGAGAGAGAAAGGTCTTCCTTCTGTTGGTTCACTCCCTAAATGGCTGCTACAGCCGGCGGCCTGTGCCGATCCAAAGCCAGGAGCCAGGTGCTTCCTCCTGGTCTCCCACGCAGGTGCAGGGGTCAAGCACTTGGACCATCCTCCTTCCCGGGCCACAGCAGAGAGCTGGACTGGAAGAGGAGCAACTGGGACAGAATCTTGTGCTCCAACCGGGACTAGAACCCAGAGTGCCAGTGCCTCAGGTGGAGGATTAGCCTAGTGAGCCGCCGCACAGACTGTGGCATTTTAATTTTAAAGTGCACAATCTACGTGGTCCAATACCTTTGTCAAGTGAGAAAATAAACACAGACAGTGTCCCAGTCAGTATCACATGGGATACTAGAACCTGGGTCTTTGACTCTATGCAGTATCCTGTCTGCTGATGTGTGCTGTGTGATAATTGGAGCCTTCTTATTTGAAGTGCTGTTTTTTTTTTGGGGGGGGGGCAGCCTCAGGTTTGCTGAGAAGGTGACTACCCTGTTCAGAGCTACCACTTGACTTTTACTATAATACTTGCCACGTTGTGTGGGCCTGTGTTTAGGATCGGGGAAGTATTTAGAAATGCGGTTAGGAAAAGCAGATCCTTAACATTGATGTTCTCATACTAAAGTCTAGTGTCATTGCAGCTAACAACCAAACCTTTGTTTCCAAAATACAAACTGGCCATGATCCAAATGTACAAATACAGCCATGAAAAAATGATTTGATTTTCTGTTGTCACTTGTTCTATAGAGCAGAGTCTTAGGTTATTGGTTAGGAGCATGTTGTTTGTCATACAAGGCCGTGGTTTGAGTCCCACCTGGGCAGATGTGCTTTGGACATAGATTGCGTCATTAATCCCACCAGGCAGTTTATAATGATGCAGTTGTTACTGGGGAAGAAGATTTGGTATGTGGCCAACTCAGTCCCTTTCCTTCATCATTGTTCTTACAGTTTGTACTTTTGTGTTCCTTTGTTTAATGTTCAGGGCAGGAAGTTTGATGTGGGTAGGACCTGAGTCTGCCTTATTCATCTGTTTATGCCTGGTACCTGCTGGATGATAGCCTGCCATAGTGAATACCACAGAGCAGTTTGGTCTGCTCATTCTGTATCAGAAACAGTGATAACAAAGTAGCCATTGGTGATCAGTACTCTCTCTACCTTAGGCTCTGTGTTATCTGCTCTATATATTATTAACTACCACATTAGCCCAGGAGGTAATATTATTATCCTCATTTTCACAGTGAGGCTGCACTTTCACAAATCTTTCATTTGTTAAAAACAGTGTACTTGTGCATGCTACACTTTATGTGTGTGCATGGATGAGTATATTTATAAAGAAGTATATAGAATATCATGAGGCCAGGGCTTTAACCCGCTGGACCACAGCACCGGCCCCAGTAACTTAGTTTTTTTAAAAAATAAATCTTTCTCTTCTCCTTTCCTATTTTATTGCCCCTTTTTCTTTTTTATATGAGTCCTTGAGTCTTTGATCAGAAGAAATTAAATGACTTTTTTTGTGTGTGTGTTTTAGACAAGTTTTATTCTGTAACTTTAACATTTAATGTATTGTTATTCCTGGGCAGTGAGTTGCAGAGTAGTTCTTCCTCATGCTCCTGAGAAAGTGTCCTTCTTGGCTCATTCATTGTTTGTATAAGTATTGGGCTTAAAAAACTGAGTCATGGGAAAGCAGGTGGCTGTTTAGTAAACATTATTAGTGGTGCTGATACCTGGTTTCCAGTCCCTGTATTTAATTTGAGCCATTTATTCATCTTTGAGCCTCACTTTTCATCTGAAGATGATAAACCAACTTTTCTATCTCAATTTAGAAAACACTACAAGATTTTTGTTAATGAGGGATCCAGCATAAAGTAGTTTTTTTCCCTTTCCTTAATCCACTACTGTGGTCAGAGTGGCTCATTTAAAAAGTGACATTTAGGAATGATTAGCTTAGTGGTTGAGATGTCTGTGTCCCACATTAGAGTGCCCAGAAATGATTCCCAGTTCTGGCTTCTGACTAGCTTCTTGCTTATAGAAAATGCCCTGGGAGGCAATAGTGAGGGCTCAACTAATTGGGTTGCTGCCACCATTCCCAGATGCCCGGCCCAAACCTGGTTGTGCAGACTTTTGGGGGAATGAAGTGACAGTTGGGAGCCCTCTGTTTTTTGTCCATCTCTCTTTGCCATACTTTAAAAAGTATTATTTAAATTTGCTGTAATCAAAGAATGTGCTTGCATTAGAGATTTTTTTATATTTTTGGGTCATCCAGTTGAATTCATGGTTCCAATGTTTGGAAAAATTTCCTAACATATTATCTTTGCTTTTCAGTGCAACAAAATGGAATTCGGCATTGTTCCTATACAGCTTCCCGGAAACATCTGTATATTGATAAAAATACGAAGGTTATTTGCCAGGGTTTCACTGGTAAACAGGTATGTATATTCAGATTTTTGTTAAAAAATTAAGCTATTTTCTATTTTTAATATTATAAAAATAATAATATAAAGTATACTATCCAGTGGTAGGGCTATATTTTGGGAATGGGATGGGTACTGTAATCAGCTGTGAGCTGAAAACTGTGTTTAAACTTACCTTGAAAATCCTTAGATATTTGCCATGTTAGAGACCCACATACTGTCTTTTAACAAATACAGCACTGCTGGTTTTATGCCAGTGCTGGAACAGATCATTCTTTTTAGCAACTGGTAAAGTAGATTGCTTCCGTTTCAGATGCATTCAGAAAAGCCACTTTTTGGTACACAGAATCCACATTCAGTGCGGAGAAATGCTCAAACTGATAGTCATGGGAATTGAAGTGGGCAGAGGCATCAGCACATTGATTTTTCCAGTCTTACACTCTGTGAGACGTATGGTCTTTGAAAGGCTTGACAAGCAAAATTGCCTGAAGTATTTTATTTTAATTAGTTCTCATTCACTTATATTCATTCTCTTTCCTTCTCCTCTGCCTACATCATAGAATTTGCATGTTTATCTGTCATGTGATTTATAATAAATCTACAATATAAGGATCTCCTATTCCTCTTTCCTACCATTCTACTCCCTAAGAATTGTTTTTGTTAATGTTAGTATGTATTCTCCCAGATATTTTTCCTGTACATACATTCATATAATGTGTGTATATAAAATATATATGAAAGAATTATATAAATTTGTACAGCATTTTATATATGCATATTTTATTATTTATTTAATATATTGTATTTACATATATAGTGTATTTGTCTAGGAAAACAGATTCCTAAATGTAAAATCAGTTGTTAAAGCTCTGTGTATGTAAAATTTTGATAGCTACTGCTAAATTGCCCCTTAAAATATTTGAGCATGGCAAGTTTTTGGCCTAATAGGTTAAAACACCTGCATCCCTTATCACAGTACCCTGGTTCCATTCCCACTTCTGATTCTTTTTTTTTTTTTTTTAAAGATTTATTTATTTATTTATTTGAGAGGTAGAGTTACAGTGAGAGAGAGAGAGAGACAGAGAGAAAGGTCTTCCTTCCGTTGGTTCACTCCCCAAACTGCCACAACGGCCAGAGCTGCGCCAATCCGAAGCCAGGCACCTCCTCCTGGTCTCCCATGGGGTGCAGGGGCCCAAACACCTGAGCCATCCTCTACTGCCTTCCTGGGCCACAGCAGAGAGCTGGACTGGAAGAGGAGCAACCGGGACTAGAACCCGGTGCCCATATGGGATGCCGGTGCCGCGGGCGGAGGATTAAGCAAGTGAACCATGGCGCCAGCCCCCCACTTCTGATTCTTGACTCTACTTCTTGCCAGTACAGATCCTAGGAGGTGTAGGTGATGATCACTCAAATTGAATTCTTGCCACCCATGTGGGAGACCAGGATTGAGTTTCTGGCTCCTGGCTTCTGCCCAGTCTGGCCATTATGGGCATCTGGAGAGTAAACCAGAGGATGGGAGTTTTCTGTCTGTCTCTGAGATAACTAAATAAATGAAACAGTTGAATGAATTTAAACTTCCATTGTAAGATATACACAGGTTTTTTTTTTTTTTTTTTAAATGACAGCAATTAGAAGATAACCATGTCAACCACATGTCGTAACTCAGTGTATTCCTTTATTATTAAGAGATATGACAAGATAAAAGCAGTTAATGATTTTCCTGGTAATTTTGTAAATTTTTTTGTAATTTAAAAGTTAATAATTTTTCTGTAATTGAAAGAATTGCCATGTCAGTTTTTTTAGTAGATTGATAATCTAGAGCTAAAGTCAGCAAGTTTATTCTGCAAAAGGCCAGATAGTAAACATTTTAAGATTAGTGGGTCATACAGTCTCTGTTAAAACTACTTAGCAGCATGCAACAAAGAGAGCAGTCACAGGATATATGTCATTGAATGGGCATGACTATATTACAATAAAACTTAACTAACAAAGCCAGGTGGTAAATCAAATCCCACAGACAGTAATGCTAACCTTCATCTTGAGGATGGTCCCTAAATATTCACATTGCTATAACTTTTGTTTTTAAAGCACTTAGAAACTTTTATTTATAGTTCGTTATTTTATTTTTAAATTAAGTATTTATTTTTATTTGAGAGTGAGTGAGTGAGCTCCCATATGTTGATTCACTCCTCAAATGCCTGCAATGGCTGAGGCTGACCTGGAGCTGGAGCTGGGAACTGGAACTCAGTCCAGGACTCTCATGCCTAGTTCAAGTTATATTTAGCCTGTTTTTAAAAACAAATCACTGCATCCGGTGCTGTGGTGCACTAGGTTAATCCTCCGCCTAGTGGCACCGGCATCCCATATGGGTGCTGGTTCTAGTCCTGGTTCCTCCTCTTCCAGTCCAGCTCTCTGCTATGGCCTAGGAAAGCAGTGGAGGATGGCCCAGGTGTTTGGGCCCCTGCATCCGCATGGGAAACCAGGAGGAGGCGCCTGGCTCCTGGCTTCAGATTGGCGCAGCTCTGGCCGTTGTGGCAGTTTGGGGAGTGAACCAATGGAAGGGAGACCTTTCTCTCTTTTTCTCTCACTGTCTGTAACTCTGCCTGTCAAATTAATAAATAAAACCTTAAAAAAATAATAATTGTAATAATCAAATGCTTGATTAACCCAAACTCCTGATATGAGTTTATTATATATGATTTTATTTTTTGTTTGGTAAGCTTTATTTGATCCTGTGAGCTTTTTTGTGAGAACCTTTGTCCATGGTATAAGTACTATTTTGAATTGTCCCTGCTTCCTAAATTAGGTGGTGGTTTGTCTAAATGTTTAAATCTAAGATTGGTTTCAGTGTCTTTCAGCTACCAGCAATCACTTTTCCTGATTTTTTTAAACTAGTCAAAGGCTTTAATTGTTAGATTTGTTGATTTAGATTGTTACTATGGAGTTTATTATGAAGTCTGAAATTTAGAGTTTACTTCTAAATTTTCATTTTATCTTATTAGTTCTCTTTTCAGTGCACACATTGTTCCACATGTGAATGAGGAATACTTACATTTAGAGTAAACTCCAGCAGTGCAGATTTCTAATGGGTGCCATCTAATTTCTCTTACTGGCTTTTATGAGTTGCTAAAATTATTTCTAGTCATAACTGCACTGGCTGATGATCATGGGAGAACTAAGAAAAATAAGCTTATTTTTTTTAAAGATTTTATTTATTTATTTGAGAGGTAGAGTTACAGACAGTGAGAGGGAAAGACAGAGAGAAAGGTCTTCCGTCTGTTGGTTCACTCCCCAGATGGCCGCTGTGGCCGGAGCTGCACTGATCCAAAGCCAGGAGCCAGCTGCCTCCCACATGAGTGCAGGGGCCCAACAATTAGGGCCATCTCCTACTGCTTTCCCAGGCCACAACAGAGAGCTGGATTGGAAGAGGAGTAGCTGGGAGTAGAACCGGTGTGCTGGCCCCAGAAAAATAAGCTTATTTTGAATGGAAATGATATCCTTGTTTAGCACTACATTAAGACTAAAAAAAAATCGGTCTGTTTGAATGTATCTGGCAGTGTAGACAAGGGCAGTGTTTCTCAAAGTATATGGATTAAAGACCAGTTTAGGTGTTTGTTTTTAATTCTCATCTGATGTGGATCAGTGCTTTGGTAAAATACAGTAAAAGTTGCAGCAATGTCTCTGTTATGTTGGTAAACATTCTCATTTTTACTTATACCTTTAATAGAACTTGAATACTTGGGACAGCATTTTTGGGTCCCTGTAGAGTGACCATATAACTCCATTCATTTTTTTCAACAAGTATTCATTGTATGCCTACTTTATGCAATGTGTTGATTTAGATGCCATATCATAATGGACAAAATAGAAGTGCCTGTCTTCATGGAATTGGATTTTAGTGAGGGGGAAAATATATCGATAAAATCCATGCATGAATTATGTGGTTTATTAGAAGTATAATTACTGTGGAAAAAATAAATGAGATAAAGGAAGATTTGGTTATGTGTGTAAAATTGTGGTGGTTGGGATGTAAGAAAGAGGACTTTTACGTTAGGTGATCAGAGAAGTCCTAACCTCTGAGTCAAGATCTAAAGGAGATAGAGAGATGAACCAAGTAGGTGTCTAAGGAACTGCATTTGATGCAAAGGGCTAAGCGAGGCCATGAAGCAGGCTTTTCCTGCTATCCCGGGAAGTTCTGAGGCCACTGTGGAGAAAAGATTGAAAGTGAGCATGGACAATAATCCCTGAAGAGTTTTGGTGACTTAGATCAAGGTCTTGGCAGTGGAAAGGGGAGAAGTTGTTGTTTATGGTTTGAAGGTAGAGCAACAAAATTTGCTAGTGGATCAGATGTGGGATATAAGAAACAAGAATCTAGGGTGACTTCAGTATTTTTGGTCTTCACAGCTGTAGAGTGGGGTTGTTTTTAACTGAGGTGGGGTAGACTGTAGAGGGGCATGGACAGGGCCATGTTCCAAACTCAGGTTTGGAACGTGTTAAATTGAGGATGCCTACTACTTCTCCAAGTGAAGATTTCAGGTGGGCAGTTGGCAGTGTAAGTATAGAGTGCAAAGCAAAAGTCGTAGGAGGGGTTACCTTATGGGTGACATTTATTGCTATGATGAGAGTGACATAACTAAGGGCATGAATTTTAGAGAAAATAGAAGTCTGGGGAGAGAGAAAGCAGAGGAAAACTAAAGGAAGTAGAGCCTCGGAATCTTAGCAAAAAAGAAAAGAAAATCCTAATCCCTACAGGCATTTTTGATTATTACAATATGATGGGTGGAGGGGAGGATGTTGTCCTGGCATCTAATTAGTAGAGGCCAGGAATACCTTTTTTTTTTTTTTTTTTTTAAATTTTTTTGACAGGCAGAGTGGACAGTGAGAGAGAGACAGAGAGAAAGGTCTTCCTTTTGCCGTTGGTTCACCCTCCAATGGCCACCACGGCCGGCGTGCTGCGGCCGGTGCACCACGCTGATCCCAAGGCAGGAGCCAGGTGCTTCTCCTGGTCTCCCATGGGGTGCAGGGCCCAAGGACTTGGGCCATCCTCCACTGCACTCCCGGGCCACAGCAGAGAGCTGGCCTGGAAGAGGGGCAACCGGGACAGAATCCGGTGCCCCTACCGGGACTAGAACCCGGTGTGCCGGCGCCGCAAGGCAGAGGATTAGCCTAGTGAGCTGCGGCGCTGGCTAGGAATGCTTTTAAATAGCCTACGAGTTATAGGGTGATCTCCTATAACTCCCCCCCCCAAAAAAAAAATCATGTCCATATTGTCTATAAAGTTGTAGTTGAGGGGAGAGTGAATGGGTAGGGGAATAGTGGATGTTGGCTGGGTGGCATTAAAGGCTCACTTAAAGTGACTAGATTGAAAGAGAGCTTTGAATGAACAAAAGGATCACTTAGTGATCAGTAATTTAAAGTGAGACAAGTCAGCATTTTTTTTTTTTCTTTTTGGTAGTGTTTGGCTGCACAAGTGAAGTCTTAGAGTAGGTAGCAAATTGGATTTAGCTAAGTTTTTGGTTTTGTTACATGTGTAGTTTCAAGTGAGAGAGATCCAAGATTGTTGTGTGAGTATAATGATTGACCACAGATTTTTTATTTTTTTTTATTTTTAAGGTTTATTTATTTATTTGAAGGGCAGAGTTATAGAGAAACAGGGGGAGAGAGAGAGAGAGGTCTTCCATCTTCTGGTTCACTCCTCAAATGGCCACAATTGCTGAAACAATTGCTGATCCAAGGCCAGGAGCTTCTTCTGGGTCTCCCATGTGGGTGCAGAGGCCTAAGGATTTGGGCCATCTTCCACTGCTTTCCCAAGGCATAGGAGAGAGCTGTATCAGAAGTGGAGCAGCCAGGACTCAAATGGGCACCCAGATAAGATGCCAGCATTGCAGGCGGTGGTTTACCCACTATGCCACAGCTCTGGCCTCTTGACCACAGATTTTAAACTGGACAAAGAGAAGGGTGTGGACATGGGGACTTTAGGAATAAAGAAAAGGGGATGTTCTTTCAAGTAAATACCAGAGTATCATCAGCCAAGTTTGAAAACAGAATAAAAAGAGACCATTTTTCATAGTTTGGCTTTGCAGAAGCCCGATTTGCTTTAAGGTTTGAAACTGTGTTTAGTAAGTTGATGAATATGCTAGATAGACCTTATTGTCTGGGAATACTTAACCATTTGTTTTTCTTTTCCTAAGTGGCTAAGATTGCCTTTTCAGCTCTTGGCATCTAAGTCTGCCTTTTCTTATGAATCTTGTGTGTTTTCCCCCTCAGGGCACCTTCCATAGCCAGCAGGCATTGGAATATGGCACCAAACTCGTTGGAGGAACTACTCCAGGGAAAGGAGGCAAGACACATCTGGGCTTACCTGTCTTTAATACTGTGAAGGAGGTAATTAATGGCACCTGAGTTTGGCAAGGGATGAAGGGGAAAAGTGAGCTTTCTTTGAGTAGAGATCTTAATTTTGTCCCTTTTGGAGGAGTCACTATTTGCTATTTGAAAATCTAATAACCTAGAGAAATCAGAATTGTAGTAAAAATGAGAATGTCATTTTTGTTTATAGGCATGCATCAACTATTAAGGTAAGAAGTGCTATGACTGGCTTCTTTTTGCCTTGTTATATTTTCTTTACATTTCTTCTTCTGGATGTCAGCAGCTACCCCCTAACTATTCCTGGTTATGGATCGTGTGGCAGGACTATGCTAGGTGCTTTGTACGCATTGTCCTATTCATGCCTTGCTACAACCCTTTGAAGTAGTGCTGTTGTCAAACCCCCACCCCCACTCCCTTTTTTTTTTGAAGACTTATTTTATTTTAAAGGCAGAGTTATAGAGAGAGGGAGAGACAGGAGAGAGAGAGGACTGGTACAGGCTTCATTTGGGTCTCCCATGTATGTAGCAGGGGCTCAGCCTTCTTCGGCTGCTTTCCCAGGTTCATTAGCTGGGAGCTGGATCAGAAGTGGAACATCCAGGACTTCAACAGGTACCCACATGGGATGCCAGCATTGTAGATGGTAGCTTAACCTGCTCTTCCACAATGCTGGCCCCTGTCATCTTCCTTCTCAAGACAAGAGTGCTGCCAGTGCAGAGAAATTGAGGATCTCACCAGTGATCTCACAACTCGAAAGTGCTAGACTCAGGACGGCTCAGAATAAATAGTGTGGTCCTTTGCATACGAAATGACGAATCACAGGGTCCCAGTTTCTATTCTGAATTTCTGATTTCTTGATAATACTTTTTAAATGATTTTTAATTTAAACTTCTTTGCTGTGACTCTCTTTTTTTTTTTTTTTTTTTTTTGACAGGCAGAGTAGACAGTGAGAGAGAGAGACAGAGAGAAAGGTCTTTTCTGTTGGTTCAGCTGTGGCCTGCGCACTATGGCCGGCACACCACACTGATCCCAAGGCAGGAGCCAGGTGCTTCTCCTGGTCTCCCATGGGGTGCAGGGCCCAAGGACTTGGGCCATCCTCCACTGCACTCCCTGGCCACAGCAGAGAGCTGGTCTGGAAGAGGGGCAACCGGGACAGAATCCGGCGCCCTGACCAGGACTAGAACCCGGTGTGCCGGCACCACAAGGCGGAGGATTAGCCTAGTGAGCCGCGGCACCGGCAAGTGTACTGTTTTAAAAAGTAAAAAAGTTTAAAAAAAAATGTTACAAATCATATGTTCTGTAGAGGAATCATTTAAACTCTTTTTTGCTTTAAATTGTTAAAGCTTTTCTTCCCTTAAGTTCTGTAAACTATGTTTTAAAATAAAAATCTTATTTATTTATTTGAAAGAGTTAGAGAGGAAGAGAAAGAGAGAACTTCTATCCTTTGACTCACTCCCCAGATGGCTGCAATGGCCAGGGCTGGATCAGGCTGAAGCCAGGAGTCAGGAGCTTTATCCTTGTCTCCTGTGTGGGCAGCAGGGGCCCAGACACTTGGATCATCTTTTCCTACTTTTCCAGGTCATTAGCATGGAGCTAGATTGGAAGTGAAGCAGCTGGGATACCATCCAGTGCCCACATGGGATGCTGGCATTGCAGGTGGTGGCTTAACTCATTATGTTACAACACCGGCCCCTCTTTTAAGTTCTCTCATGGCTGACTTTATGACCTCAAAAATAGGAGATATTTCATAATTCCTGTTCATAGTCTTGTCTTGTTACGAGTTATTTTTTTCTTTTTTTTAAAGATTTTTTAAAAAAATTTATTTGAAAGGCATAGTTACAGAGAGAGGGAGAGACGGAGAGAGAGATCGATCTTCCATCCACTGGTTCGCGTCCCAGATGGCCACAGTGGCCAGGGCTGGATAGACTGAAGCTAGGAGCCAAGAGCGTCTTCTAGAACTCCCATTTGGATTCAGGGGCCCAAGAACTTGGGCCTTCCTCCACTGCTTTCCCATGCCATCAGCAGGGAGCTGGATCAGAAGTGGAGCATGCAGGACTCGAACCAGTGCCCCTATGGGATGCCAGTGTCACAAGTGGTGGCTTTACTTGTTATGCCACAACACCAGCCTCTTTGGCTTTGTTTTAAAGGAAATTTTGTTGATATACCATTCATTTATTATTTATAGTGACACAAATAGATGTAGCATTTGAAATATCCTGTTAAGTTCTTTGACAGACACTATTTATTTCTTACCTGTTCAACTTACAGAGAACTCTCTGAGTTAGTAGGATGGAATCCTTTTATTTAGCATGATTTCCCAGCTAGCATACAGTACTTGTCACAGTTGAGCTTCTGGTAGTATTTGTAGCACTTAACAGGTAGAGAACTGTAGGATGTATTTTTTTAATAGGATACACACACGCCTATGGTCTACTTTTGGTTCTTAGTTTTTTTTGTTTTTTTTTTTTTTTATTTGGACAGGCAGAGTGGACAGTGAGAGAGAGAGACACAGAGAGATCTTCCTTTTGCCATTGGTTCACCCCCCAATGGCTGCTGCGGCTGGCACACCGCGCTGATCCGAAGCCAGGAGCCAGGTGCTTCTTGTCTCCCGTGCGGGTGCAGGGCCCAAGGACCTGGGCCATCCTCCACTGCCCTCCCGGGCCACAGCAGAGAGCTGTACTGGAAGGGGAGCAACCGGGACTAGAACCCGATGCTCCGACCGGGACTAGAACCCGGGGTGCCAGCGCCGCAGGTGGAGGATTAGCCTATTGAGCTGCGGCACTGGCCTGGTTCTTAGTTTTTAATTTTTTTGTTCCCCTCTATCATCATCTTGAGCAGATTTTTTTCTTTGTTAAGATTTATTTATTTATTTATTTATTTGAGACAAACAAAAAGAGAGAGAGAGAGAGAAAGTCTTCCATCCCCTGGTTCATTTCCCAAATGCCTATAACAACCAGGGGCCAGGACAAAGCCAGGAGCCAGGAACTTCATCTAGGTCTTCCACATGGGTGGCAGGAACCCATGAACTTGGGCCATCCTCTGCTGCCTCAGGATGCCCATTCTTGGGAAGGTGGCACGCCATCTGAGGCACTCCTACAAGGGATGCAAGCATCTCGAGAGGTGACTTGACCTGCTACACCACAATGCCTGCGCTGAACAGAGTTTTTGAAAAATAATTTTTAACCCCCATCATTTGTGGATGATCTGTCAGTGTCCTTTGACTTTATTCTGTCACTGTCCAGATACCTCTTTCTGCTAGGGATGTGCTAAAGAAAGCTGCTCAGTCGGGGGATGCGGGCCATCATTCGGCAGTGATTCTCAGACACTGTCTTACCTCTGTCCTTTCTTCTCGTTGTAACTGTATATTCCAAAACATTTGACTTTTACCTTGATTGAGTTATGTTTGTAGTGTTTATGGGGAGGCAGCCTCTAAATGACAAGAGTGGATACTTTGCAATCAGATACACTTGTATGTAAATCTTGGCTGTGCAAATTCCTAACTATGTGATCTTACGCAGTTATTTAATATCTCTTGGCCTTGGCATCTGACTTGTAAAACATAGATCCTAAGCATTCCGGATTGTGTTGATGCTTTAATTGAGTCCTCTTACAGGGCTTATTATGGAATAGGTGCTGCTGCTCTTCAAGAGTAACTTCATGGCCGGTGCCGCAGCTCAATAGGCTAATCCTCCACCTGTGGCGCCGGCACACCGGGTTCTAGTCCTGGTCAGGGTGCCGGATTCTGTCCCGGTTGCCCCTCTTCCAGGCCAGCTCTCTGCTGTGGCCCGGGAGTGCAGTGGAGGATGGCCCAAGTGCTTGGGCCCTGCACCCACATGGGAGACCAGGAAAAGCACCTGGCTCCTGCCTTGGGATCAGCGTGGTGTGCCGGCCGCAGCGCGCCAGCTGCGGTGGCCATTGGAGAGTGAACCAATGGCAAAAGGAAGACCTTTCTCTCTGTCTCTCTCTCTCACTGTCCACTCTGCCTGTCAAAAAACAAAACAAAACAAAAAAAAACTTCAAGGAGTGTTCCATATGGTAAAAAAGACATAGCCATTCATACAGATTGGTGGATACATCAGATCAGATTATATACGAGGAGAATATGTTGAGACCAAATGCAGGTTTATGTCTACAGCGAGAACAGCACTCAAACTGATGGTCTTTAAGTGCTCTGCATTGTGATGGGTTATTATAGTGGAGTCTGATGCTTCTTTGATCCGTTGGTTCACCCTCCAATGGCCGCTGCGGCCACAATGGCCGGAACTGCACCGATCCGAAGCCAGGAGCCACGAGCTTCTTCTGGGTCTCCCACGTGGGTGCAGGGGCCCAAGGATTTAGGCCATCTTCTACTGCTTTCCCAGGCCATAGCAGAGAGCTGGATAGGAAGTAGAGCAGCCGGGAATTCGAACCAGTGCCCATATGGGATGCTGGCACTGCAGGCGGTGGCTATACTTGCTACGCCATAGTGCCGGCCCCTATGATATATTTTTAAACAGATATTTGAGAGCCAAGTTTTCAACACTTGGGGATCTGTCACTGTCCCTTGTTCACTTGGGCAGTTGTAGGGTTTTTGGTACTGGATTGGTGGTTCAGTGTCTTGGTTGTATAGTGTCTTAGTCTGTTTGACAGAAAAAATGAGCATGCCACAGGAATGAGTGGACACAAATGTAAATCTGGCAGTATTTCAGGTTTACTGACAAGCCGTCATCAGCCTCTTAATTCATAGTAATATTCAAAATGGAGCAGAGAAGAGGCTCAGCTTGATTGTATTTTCTAACTGTGCAGTGAGCTTGAGCATGGGAGGAATGAGCACATTATGTGCCTCCTGACTGCTCTCCTTTCCTGATCCCAAGACGTTATTAGAGTCATATTGTTTATTTTATTTTATAATGTTTACGACCCAACCAACGAAATGTTTCCTGGTTACTATTTCAGGCCAAAGAACAGACAGGAGCAACAGCTTCTGTCATTTATGTCCCTCCTCCTTTTGCCGCTGCCGCCATTGATGAAGCCATTGAGGCAGAAATGCCGTTGGTTGTGTGCATCACTGAAGGCATCCCACAGCAGGACATGGTCCGAGTCAAGCACAAACTGCTGCGCCAAGCAAAGACGAGGCTAATCGGGCCAAACTGCCCTGGAGTTATCAATGTGAGTGCAGAAAGGGACAGGAACAACAGGCCAAACAGCTTTGAATCATTCCAAGTGTATTTGTGTGTATGGCCTTTGAGTTTTTCTTTTTCTTTCTTTCTTTTTTTTTTTTTTTTTTTACCTTCCTAAAACTATGATTGATTTTCTTCCAGCCTGGAGAATGCAAAATTGGCATCATGCCTGGCCATATTCACAAGAAAGGAAGAATTGGTGAGTTTGTTACTTTCTTATAGATTAAAAAAAATTATTTACTTTAAACTCTCAAAACTTATAAGGAGAATTTGTGAATATACAAATAAAATTTATTTTAAGTTAACTTTAGTAGAATTTATAAGGGGATGTTTTTCATGAATCTGTTTTTATATTCTGGGAAGCACTTAATAATTCTACCAATTTATGAAGTATCTGTACAAGATTTTGCCTATTTTTTATTGGGTTGTTTGTCTTTCTATTGTTGAACATAGGAGTACTGTCTTTTTATTATTGAATATAGGAATTCTGTAAATATTCTGGATATAAGTCCTTTGTTAGATCATATGTCCTTGTGAATATCTTTATTGGTAGTCTTACTGTGTCCTGTCTAAAAGTTACTTTACTTTCTTATTTCTTGTGAAAATGTTTTAGAAAAATTTTACTTCTACTTGGTTAATTCTCAAGAGAGAAGCCAAATTTACATTTCAAAGTTAGGCATGGTATGCCTGTTCTTTTTAGACCCTTCACTAAACTATACTGTCTTTATAATGCTAGGTGGTTACAGTTTTTTTTTTTCTCTTTATAACCCATAGCTGCTAATACTAAGTGGGAGTATTCATCAGAGGGGATGAATGTCACTCATATAGTTTACAGAATTAGGTCATGAATACAGGTCATGATTTTTATTTATTGGTAATGTCTTAGAGCTGACAGCTCTGCTGCAAGTAGAGTACTTGATAAGTTCACATGTGAGAGAGGTTGCAGGGAACTCCATAGGTCAGCACATCCATATTGTTGATCTACATTGTCACAGAAGCCCCTGTACACATTTGAATATTCCATATACTAGTTGGTCTGCTTCGAATGGCTACTAATATAGTCTTGAGGTGAATGTAGAAGTAGGGGTTCTGTAGGCTGAGTTGCCTTTCTGATCAATGCCCTGCCTTCTAAGGTGCCCATAAACATAAAAAATAAAAGTTTCTGGTTAGTGCTTTAGACCTTAGCTGTGGGAATGACCATAGCACATCGAGACAGTTTTCTGAGAGGCTGCTTTTCCCTTTTTTGAGAAAGGACTTTTTTTCTTTTTTAAAGATTTATTTATTTATTTGAAACTGAGAGTACAGAGAGAGAGGGAGAGACAGAGAGGGAGATCTTCCATCTGCTGGTTCACTCCCAAGATGGCTACAAAAGCTAATGCTGGGCCAGGCTGAAGCCAGGAGCCAGAAGCTTCATCTGTGTCTCCCACGTGGATGTCAGGGTTCCAAGTACTCTGCTGCTTTTCCCAGGCCATGAGCAGGGGCTGGATCAGAAGAGGATCAGAAGTGGAGCAGCTGGAATTTGAACTGGTGCCCATATGGGTTCCCTGCTATGCCACAACACTGGCCCCAAGAAAGGACATTTTAAAATTTTAATATTCACTTAAAATAAAATTTGTGATACCAAAAGGTTTTTGAGATGTTAAGGAGAGAGCGATGGTTATCTGTGCCAGCTATTCCTATTTTGATACTAATGCTAATATTCTTGGTAGCTTGTTGAATTGCTAAGAATTTTGGGAAAGGAAGAGTTTGCTGGGTAGAAAGAGTCCCTTGGGCATTTTTGAATGACACCTATTGTAATGTAAAGCAAAATGACAGTGAGTGGCTTTCTAATTTTTCTTAATGACAGCTCATAAATTGCATAGCTGGGGCTGCATTGTGGTAAAGCCTCTTCTTGTGATGCCAACATCTCATGTGGGCACCAGTTTGAGTCCCGGCTGCTCCATTCCCAGTCCAGCTCCATGCTAATGGCCTGGGAAAAAGTGGAAGGTGGCTCAAGTATTTGCAACCCTGCCACCCAAGGAGACCAGGATGAAGCTCCTGGCTTCTGGCTTTGGCCTGGCCCAGCCCTGGCTATTATGGCTGTTGGGGAGTGAGCCAGTGAATGGAAGTTCTCCCTCTCTGTCTCTCCTCTCTCTCTGCCTTTTTAAATGAAAAAAGAAAGAAAAATACAGTTCCCTTTTTTTCCAGTTTGTCCCAGTGGTTATATCTTGCAAAACTGTAGTACAATGTCATAGCTAATATTGATGTTGATATAGTTAATGTAGAGAACTTTTCTATCACCAGAAGGATCTTTCATGTTGCTATTCTATAGCTACACTTACTTTTGTCCTGTTGCTGCCCTACTTCTTAATTCCTAACAACCAATAATCTTTTCTTCAATTGCCTGTTTATACTCAGAATAAATCTCTAGTTCATTTAGGTTGTTGTGTTTATCAATAGTTCATTCATCTTTATTGCTGAATAGTCTTGTGGTATGAACATAACATACTTTAATTGACCACTCACCTGCTGAAACACTTCTGGGTTGTTTCTAGTTTGGGACTGTTCAGTGATTCAGTTTCTTCATCCTCAGCAGCATTTGGTGTTATCATTAATTTTTATTCTAGCCATTTTGATAAATGTTTAGTGACATTGCATTGTGGTTTTAATTTGTACTTTTCTAAACGTTAATGATAGTGATCTTTTCTCCTGCTTATTTCTCATCTGTATATTATCTTCAGTGAAATGCTGACACCCCCCCCCTTGCCTTTTCTATTCCTGCTCTAATTGGATTATTTGCTTTTTTTAGAAAACTGTTTATGAAAGTTCTTTATGTAGTCTAGATGCTAGTACTTTGTTGGATATATGTCCATATCTATAAAAACTCTTACTGGGATTTTGATAGGAATACAGCAAGTACATAGGTAGTAGTAGTTACCTACCTAATGTTCTCAGAGATAGGTTACCTGTGGGGAGGGAGGGAGGTTATATTGAGGAGACAGGATGTGGATGGGAGGAAGGCACTGAGAAGGAACTTGACCTTATTCTCCAGTTTTCCTTATATTGATTTAAAAATATATATATTGATTGAAAATTATTGGAAAAATAGTTGTAGAGATGGTAGGTAGCATATCTGAATGTGACTGATGGCCAGTTTTGATGGTTTAATAGTTTGAGTACCTAAATTCTCATCTGTGATGTTCTGAGACCCTACGCTGTATTGTACTTACCAAGTTCATATTGATATTAACCCCTTCACAGAAAAGATTCTCTGAAGAGGTGATTTAGGTTTTTTTTGCATTTATTTTTAATTATGGTTATTTAGTTATAGTTACTATAGCTTTTTTATAAAATAACTTTAATAATATGCTTTTTCCTATGTTTAACTTTAAAAACTTTCCTGCTTTTACTTAAGCCTTTTCTTCTTTATTCATCATTTGAAGGTATTAATTGATTTGGAGGGAAAATCATAGAGTGAATTTCATGTATACTTATATTGTTACTCCAAGTATTTCCAAGTTATTTCACCTTACAATAGTCTATGTAGTAAAATCAAAATGTAATATGTTTGAATTCTCTTCCTTTAAGGGATTGTGTCCAGATCCGGCACCCTGACTTATGAAGCAGTTCACCAAACAACACAAGTTGGATTGGGGCAGTCTTTGTGTGTTGGTGAGGGATTTTTGCTATAATCATTTTATCAAAGTATAATGTCTTTATTGAATGAGTATAGTAATAAGTATTAATTTGTTTATAAGAGGTTTTGATGCCATTTTATTAAAAAGTTGTTAGGATCTAAAATTGAATTTGCTTAGGTATGAAGCGCTTTTGTATTTTTTTAAGATTTATGGTCCAAGATTTTTCTTTTAAAAGATTTGTTTTTTTTGAGGGGTTGGCATTGTGTGGTGTAATAGGCTAAGCTGCCACCTACAATGCTGGCTTCCCATATGGGCTCCAGTTCCAGTCTCAGCTGCTCCACTTCTGATCCAGCTCCCTGTTAGTACACCTGGTAATGCAGTGGAAGATGGCCCAAGTACTTAGGCCCCTGCACCCACATGGGAGACCAGGATGAAGCTCCTGGCTCCTGGCTTCAGCTTGGCCCAGTCCCAACTGTTGTGGCCATTTGAGGAATGAACCAATGGATGGAAGATTTCTCTCTGTGACTCTCTGTCTCTCTCTGTAACTCTGCCTTTCAAATAAATAGTAAATAAATCTTTAAAAATAATTTATTTGAAAGAGCTTGAGAGAGAAAGAGAGAGAATCTTTTATGTGCTGATTCACTTCTCAAATGGTCTCAACAGCCAGGGCTGGGCCAGGCCAAAGTGAGGAGTAGTCAGAAACTCCTTCTGTGTCTCCTTCATGGGTAGCAAGGACCCAGACACTTGGGCCATCTCCCAGGCACATTATTAGGGAGCTGGATCAGAAGCAAAACTGAATCTGAATCAGAGACCATAGGACTCGATCATGGTCTAAGATTTTATTTCTTGGTTGAAGAATAAACATTTGGGATGTGTGGCCTGTGGAGACCCTTGGTGCCCTAGAACATTGCTTATTTTGTTTCTATGAAGAAATGATACCTCATATCATGAATTGTTGTTATTGTAATTATGGTCAGTGCTTCACAGTTACTAAATTCTTTGCTGTTCACTCTCATTCTTAAGGTAGCCCTCTGGGGTGCACTGAGCTGGAATGTTGTACTATTATAGCCTTATTGGTAAGATAATGGAAGTTGTAGAAGGTTAAATGCTTTATAAACTTGGTTTGTACCTCCCTCTTTAAAAAATAAAATTCTATGGGCCAACATTGTGCCTTATCTGGTTAAACTGCCACTTGTGATGCTGGCATCCCATACAGATGCCAGTTCATGTCCCAGTTGCTCCTGTTCTGATCCATCTCCCTGCTGATGGCCTGGAAAAAGCAATGGAAGATGGCTCAAGTGTTTGGACCCCTGCTACCCATGTGGGAGAGACCTGGAAGAAACTCTTGATTCCTGGCTGCTGTCTTTAGCCTGGCCCAGTCCCTGCCTTTGTGGCCGTCTGGGGAGTGAATCAGGATGGAGGTCTCTCTGTCTCTCTTCTCTGTCTGTAACTCCGACTTTCAAATAAATAAATCTTTAAAAAAATAAAAATTTTTGCATATTTTCACACTTTAAAATAATGTCATTGTTTGTTATGAAAAGCCAGGCAAATTTTTTTACATGTATTCATTTAAATCCTTTGAATATGTGTTACAGGTTTTCAGAAATATATTTTTATAAGAAATATCTGTAAAATATAGACCTGGAATATTTTTATTAAAATCCAAATTCATCAATTAATTATTCAAACCATTACTTGAGCCTAGCTTGTACATGCAAACCATGGTTTTAGGCACAAGAAAATGTAGTGTGATGGGGGGAGTAAGAAAGGATTTCAGAGTGGCCAATTCCATGGTCTCCAATTTCAGGTTTTTTGTTTTTTTAAGCTTTATTTATTTGGAAGGCAGAGTGACACAGGGAGAGAGATTGAGAGGTCTTCTGTCCAGTGGTTCATTCCCCAGATGGCAACAGTGGCTATGGTTGGTCCAGCCTGAAGCCAGGAGCCAGGAACTCTACCCAGGTCTCTCACATGGGTGTCAGGGGCCCAAATACTGGGGCCTTCATCTGTTGCTTTCCCAGGGTTATTACCAAAAGCTGGATAAGAAGTGGAATAGCCAGGACTCGGAGAGGCACCTCAGGGTAGGATGCCAGTATTGGCTTAACTTACAGTGCTACAGCCTCCAGCTTCATTTTGTAATCTGTAAAAGGAGAATTATAAAGTCCTTCTCACAGAGAGACTGAGAGAATTAGGAAATGACAGGTCCAGCGTGTGCTAAAGGACAGGACTTTACACATGGCTGTTACATAATAAATGGTACTTCCCTTTCTCAGCTTTGGTTTTTAGAGGAGTTTTGAAAAGTAAGAAATCAATCCTGCCCTCAATAAGTTTATAATTTAAAAATAAAAAAAATGCTAGCTACTCTATAGGGAACTTTTACTTGAATCCAGGCTAAGTACGCATTCTTAAATGGTGTGTGCTTATTCTAGAGCCCCTGTTTGCAGGCTCTGTCATTACCTGCTCTTATTCTAAATCTAAAGCAGGGGTGGGGAATGTTTGGCCCATGTGTAAGACATGTGAAATCACTTGATATGGCCCTGTGAAGGCAACTACAGGCAGGACTAGAAATACAATAAATCTATATAGCAGACCGATTTTTAAGTTGATAATTTTGTGTGGCCCACAAAAGATGTTAATAAATATGTAGATGGCCCTTTGTAGGAAAAAAGGTTTTCCCACACTACTGATCTAAAGGAAGCGGAGTGGTCAGTGTACCTTTCACCTTGTTACTGGTACTTATATCTTAAAACTAGGGGATTTTTTTCTTCAACATGTTTTATTAAGTAGTTTCTTTGTACAAAACAGTTTGTTAAATGTTTAATCTTTCTTCTGGTATAACATAGCTTTGCAACGTAAACATGAGTTTTCTTTTTCTTTTTTTTTTTATTTGACAGATAGAGTTAGACAGGGAGAGAGAGAGACAGAGAGAAAGGTCTTCCTTCTGTTGTTTCACTCCCCAAACGGCCACCACGGCCGGCGCTGCGCTGATCCGAAGCTAGGAGCCAGGTGCTTTCTCCTGGTCTCCCATGTGGGTGCAGGGGCCGAAGCACTTGAGCCATCCTCCACTGCCTTCCCGGGCCACAGCAGAGAGCTGGACTGGAAGAGGAGCAACCGGGACTAGAACCTGGCACCCATATGGGATGCCGGTGCTGCAGGCGGAGGATTAACCAAGTGATCCACAGCGCCGGCCCCAACATGTGTTTTCTTAAAATGCTTATTTCTAAAGAGTTACCTGAGAATAATTTCATAGGAAAGAAGAGGTTTGAAAAGGGAGCTAAAATAAAGTGTATGAATTTTAGGAGACAACTACCATTTAACATGTTATTAATATTGCAAATAGAAATAAATGTAGCATTTATGATTTTTGCAAGATAAAAGATTTGTTACACGTTAAAAAATATTAGTGAGCAGGGATAGGCAAAATAAGAAACTAGTTGAAAAAACACTTCTTGACCTAAATTCTATGATTCATCCTTAAATTTTCAGCTAGTGTTGTTATTCTTTGACTTTTTCAGGCATTGGAGGGGATCCTTTTAATGGAACAAATTTTATTGACTGCCTTGAAATCTTTCTAAATGATTCAACTACAGAAGGCATCATCCTGATTGGTGAAATTGGTGGTAATGCAGAAGAAAATGCTGCAGAATTTTTGAAGCAACATAATTCAGTAAGTCTGGGTTTGGTTTGTAGAGATACAGCTCTTTGCTGTTGAATAACATCAAAGATTTGCTTTAGAAGCTTTTTTTTCCCTCCAAGGATTAATTTTTCAAGAAAACAAAGGTAAAATTGAAATTTTTTGAGCTGGCAGTTTTGTACCAGACACTCAGAAAATTCTGGATTCTTTGTGGACTAATTCTCCCCCTCTTCCTACCGTCACTATTATCTGCTATGAACCTTCCTCCCTAGGCTTTACCCAGTGCTTTGTGGTAGATAAGCTGGCCTTTTGTTGAACAGAGACCATTCAGGCCATCAGCCTGAAAATGCCCACTTGACCTGCAGACTTACCATTGCACCTGTGGTTGGTGTTCTTTCTTCCAGTCGCAGAAGGAATTAAGTTGTCTTTCTAAACATCTTGTCTCTTGTATACATTTGCAGGTTCTTGCCTCCTATAGTTTCAGTCTTCCCATGCAGAATGGCACTTCCTCCTGTAGATCGTGTAGGAGAGCTGGACTGTTTGTATCGATGAGGGCTTTCCTTTTTGCCGTTCTCTCAGGATTAAATGGAAAGAAATAGTGTGGAGTAGGCTTCTAATTTTCCTTAGCTTAAGGGAATTAAGCCCTTTCTGGGGCAAAGGAGGGAGGAGAGAGAGAGGACACAGTAATGACCAACACAGTGACTGTGTGCTTTGGCCATTGTATCCAAGAGCTGTGGTTAACAACATGGTAGTGATCTCTAGAGTTTCTCTGATGCCTATGAATGAGTGGAAAAGCAGCTCCAGGAAGCCAGGTAAGAGTGGAACTAACTTGTGTTCTTATGAAAAAATGGAGGAGTGAGTGAATTAAATGCTATAGAACTTTTTTTTTAAGATTTATTTATTTGTTTGAAAGATCGAGTTACAGAGAGCCAGAGGCAGAGGTAGAAAGAGAGGTCTTCTGTCCATTGGTTCACTTCCCAAATAGCCGCAATGGCTGGTGCTGGGCTGATCTGGAGCCAGGAACCAGGAGCTTCTTCTGGGTCTCCCACGCGAATGCAGGGACCCAAGCACTTGGGCCATCCTCCACTGCTTTCCCAAGCCATAGCAGAGGGAGAGGAGCATCCGGAACTTGAACCGGTACCCATGGGGATGCTGACACTGCAGGTGGTGGCTTTACCTGCTAAGCTACAGCGCCAGCCCCTGTTATAGAAAATTAATGAATACTGAGAGTTAAAAGAAGCCAAGAATATCACCTCTCATGTGATACAATGCATGTTTATTTGTGCTTTAGGGGACTTTCAAGGGGTACTTCGAATACGTGATTTTCTTCTATGGTGATGTTAACCCTAACTTCCGTAAGATGTGACTGAACTTTCCCCTCACTAGCAGTCTGGCTTCTTTCTGCCGCCTAGAAGTTATAAAACCTTGGAAATGTTTCTTAACTTGATGCCTCCAGTTTTCTCCCTGACAGAATAGGAATACAGTAGTATCTGTGTCTTTGAATTTTATAAGTGTTGGAAGTTTAATGAGTTAATGTGTAGCCAGGTAGTGCTTGCCATATTGTTAGCACTCTTACCAAACTGCTTGCTGCTGTTGAATCTCCTTGCTCTCCTGATATGTTTTTGTAGAGGTCACTAGTGCCCTGGATTCATTTTTCATCTTCTCATTCTGTTGGTTCTTCTCTTGGTTTTCCTCCTCTATCCTTCCCTGGATGTTTTTTTATTTCTCTATTCTTTAAGTATGAATGATGATCTTATATAAACTGTGTCTTATTTCACGCAGTTTCCTGTGACAGGAACTTGAGAACTGTCTTTGGTTTCTCTCATCCTCTATTTCCACTTATTTACCAAGATCTGTCTCTGTGACCTTGGTGGTGTATCTAGATTGAAGGCTCCTTCTGCAAATCTTCCATCTACTCTGGGGGAGACCCTTACCTCATCAGGGCCTTCTTCCTAGTCTCCTCCCTGATATCACCACTGGTTTCCCCCATCCATCCCAGACTATCCTCCTTATGATCACCTGAATTATCACCTCTTCTGAAATACAGGCTTTGGTGCCATTTGTCCCTCTTTAAAACCAGACAGTGTTTCACGTTGCATGTCAGATAAAGGCCAGGGTTAGCATTGTAGTTCAGTCCCTGGCATAGCACCCAACCTTCTTTCTCAGGTCCAGGTCTCATCCCATCTCATATGCCAGTTTTCCTTTCCCCTTGCCTTTAATTGTTCTTCTGCGAGGCATGATTAATATTTGACTGTCACTCTAGGTTGTATTATGAATAGCAACTGGTATCCTTTTTCTTGGAGCTCAGTCCAGTTCTCTGATGCAGTAGGTATCAAATGTCAAATGAAAGGATAAAGTGTGTTGTTAGGAGTGAAATTTTATTAGATTCTCCTGCAATCACAAAAGTTGTGAAATTTGAAGTTTAACTAAAAACTTCTTGGAAAAAAAATTAAGTTAATGTGAACTTTCACTATGTTAAAGTGAATTTTAAGTATATTTGGACCCAACTCTGAATCTTTTTGAATAGCTTACATTTATTGGAAAAACTAAACATAGAAATTTTATTTAATTTGGCACATGTTTTCCTATTCCTGGTTCATCCCAGTTGGACTAATTTTTTTTATAGTACAAAATTCTAGGTTCAGCAGTTCAGATTACATAGTATATAAAATACTTGGCATGATACCTGGCATGGAGCAGATACTCGATAGATGTTACCTGCTGCTATCACACTGTTACTGTTAATGATAGTAATTATTTGCAGAAGTTGTTTAATCTTTATTTTGACCTGTAGGGCAAGATTTTTTTGTCCTTTCTTCAGGAATAGGGAACTGGCACCGGAAGGCTAATGTCTTGCCAGTGGTAGGACGACAGCACATGACCCAGGGGTGGGATTCATGCCAGAGCTCGCCTGACTGTGCCATTACATCGTGAAAGGATCAGGAGGCAGATTGCAGGGGTTCAGGACAGAGCCAGCAGTCCTTCCTGGGTGTATGTTCCGACTATCCTTACACTGTTCTGCTGATCTTTCTGCTTTTGGACTTTCAACTTATCATTATTTATATCCTGTTTTCAGGCTATACTTTCCAATAGTGTAATTATATTTTTTTCCATTTAAAAAACTGCCAGTGATTCTTCTGCATCAGTGGAACAGAATATAAATTTGTTTGACATGCTAGGCTTGTCATAATTTTGTTTCTTTGCAGCCACTCAAACATGAGATTCTCATATAATATGCAGAGGCCATGAGTGAAGGAATCAATGACTGTGAGGTCTTCTTTTTATTTCTAAACTGCAGATACCATAGTACATGCTGCACATACAGAAATGAATGAGAACATAATCCCCACGTTAGCACTTTTTTTTTAAAGATTTATTTATTTATTTATCTGAAAGGCAGAGTTACAGAGAGGCAGAGGCAAACAGAGAAAGAGAGAGAGGGGTCTCCCATCCACTGGTTCACTCCCCAAATGACCTCAACGGCCTGAGAGGTGCAGATCTGAAGCCAGAAGTCAGGAGCTTTCCCAGGTCCCATATGGGTGCAGGGGCTAAAGGACTTGGGCCACCTTCTACTGCTTTCCTAGGCCATATCTGAGAGCTGGATTGGGAGTAGAGCAGCTGGGACTCGAACCAATGCCTATATGGGATGCTGTCCTTGTAGGTGGTGGCTTTACCTGCTACACCACAGTGCTGGCACCCGCCATGTAAGTTTTGTAGGGGAACACATGGGAAATAGGTTACAGAGAGTTTACTGAATGTAATAGTAGAAACATGTAAAACGACAGCAAGATCACTAAAGAGATCAGATCATTAGCTATAAGGGCATTTGTGCAGAGTGTGGAGGAAGAGTCAGGAAAGGCTCATGGGGAAGAGGAGGCTTGAACTAGGTCTTAAAAAGTAAAAATTGTCTAGATATCCAGGAAAGTAGAAAAGATTCTCAGCAGAGGCACATACAGGTAGGGAAGTCTGGTTAATGGAAGATAAAAAGGAGAAAACAACAGTAGGAGATGAGGCTAGAGTAATCAGTGTCAGACCATGCAGCAGCCTGCATGAAATCAGAGCAGTGGAATCACACTAGGATCATTTACTGCTGTGTACCTGCAGTAAGAAAACAAAAAACCCTCAATTTCATTTAATGTACTGATAAAAATTATTAATTTTATGAAGTCTTGACCATTAAGTCAGTGTTTTGTGATGAGATGGGAAGTTAGGCTCTCTTGCCTTAAGAATTATAAGCTGAAGTAACTTAGATGCTTTTTTCATGGATACCAGTTTTGCTTGAAATAATGATGGCAGACAGAGTGGTTATTCAGACTTGGATGTTTGATAGAACTTTTCTAAGAAATGAATGATGTGAACCTGTCATATCAAGGAAAACAACTGATAATATTTGTTACCAATGATAAAATTTGAGGTGTCAAGTTTTGGAAAATTTGGATCTGCTACCCTGAACTCAGTTTTCTCCCAATTTAATGACTTTTCTAATTAGAGTTGACAGTGATACTGTTGGCTCTGGTTTGTTGATAGTGAATGATAAAATCTGTCAAGATTTGGAAGATCTACATAACTCAATGAATTGATATTTTTCAGTTTGCCAGTGCATGTTACAAAATCATGGGTAAAATATCCAAAGTATAAGACCAATGGATTTCAAAGTAACAGAGGACAAAAAGTTATTGCCATGGGTTTCAGATTCCAACATTGCATCTAACCTTTGAGAAATTACCACTTGAAGAGGTTCATGTGGTATCAAGAAGAACATCCTCAATTATCTGAATGGCAATTAAAATACTTAATGTTTCTAGCTGTGTATCTGTATGAAACCAGATTTTCTTCTTATACTTCAGCCAAAATAAAATATAACAGATTGACTACAACAGCAGATATTCTTTGTCTTTATTAAATTAAACATTCAAAAATTATAAAAGTAATTTTTAAAATGCCACTCTTATTAGAATGTTTTTAATAGTTTTAAAATGTTATCTGTAAATGAGTTAACAAATTTATAAAATTTGTTTTCTAATTTATAAAATTTAATTTCTAATATAGTAAATATCGGATATAATCTATGCATGAACAAAAGCTCCTTCAGATCCTTAGTAATCTTTATAAGTGTAAGGGATCCCCAGACCAAATGATTTGAGAGCTCCTGATCTAGGGGAAGATGATAGTGCCTGAATCAAAGCTTTCACATTCTACACACTTTGTTCAGGTTCTGCCTTCTCCAGGCCTCTCTGCTTTACTTGTATTCATTATTACCTCTGGACTCCTATTACAATCATAGTATTAGCATTCATTGTGCAACTTCACAATAGATTCATATATTGCTTTTTGGTATCTCATAACTGATTAATAATATATACATATTTAACATTTCTTCAACTATATAATACTGAGCACAGAAATTCTTTTTTTTCTCTATTTTTTAAAATTTCAGAATCTAGTACAGTGATATTTCTTTACAAAAAGGTTGTATATTACAATTAATTTTTGTTGACTAAAACCAAGAAATTCAGAGTAGGAAAGGCTCTTCACCATTAATCTCATTCAGCCATTTCTTTCCAATGCTGAGGAAGCAGAGATCTGCTTGTATCTTGTCCAAGGTCATGCAGCTTTAGTCAATAAATTTGAATCTGAGTCCTGGGTCTTTTCCTTATGCTTTTATGCCTCATTTTTTTTTTTTAGCACATTTATTAAGGCTGAGCTAATAGTGAATAAAGACACAAAATTAGGTTGAAGTAAAATAATCAGAAGTGTGTTAAGTAATTATTAATCCAAGTCTTATTCACATGTTTTCAGATTTGCTCTTTTGTTTTTCAAATGAAAGATTGACATGCTTGTAAAACGGATTGTGCCAGTGAAGCTGCAGTTTAATATTCACCAGATATAAAAGTTTCCTTAGGTTTGTTTTCCTGGGTTTGCGTGGGAGGTTGCAACATTCCAGGGGCAAATGCTGTAGGGGTTTCAGTCATAGTCTGATATTTGTGTTGTTTTTTTTTTTTTAGGATTCCTAGTTCAACCCATTTACCATTTACCATTTACCATTTACCATTTACCAGCAGAGTCATGGGTTTGAGTTCCAGTTTTTATCAACTTCTTAAGAGTGTTTGAAATGCCACTTTATCTCCAGGGTCCAAATGCCAAGCCTGTAGTGTCCTTCATTGCTGGCTTAACTGCTCCTCCCGGCAGAAGAATGGGTCATGCAGGGGCAATTATTGCTGGAGGAAAAGGCGGAGCTAAAGAGAAGATCTCTGCCCTGCAGAGCGCGGGAGTTGTGGTCAGCATGTCTCCTGCACAGCTGGGAACCACCATCTACAAGGTGAGCTCTAACAGGGGCCCAAATGGCCAGTGTGGGCCCATACTGGGTCCCTGGAAACTGTCCCTGGAGTGATCTTTTAAGACTCTCCTTATTTTTATGATGGTTGAAGCCTTGACAAAAAAAAAAAAAAAAAAAAAAAAAGATGATCAAAACAACAACCCTGCTTCTAAAGCATTTTGAAAATAGGCACAGCTTGTTGTCCCAGAAGGAAACAATATTCAGTGAGAATTTTAAAATCCTGATTTGGTACAATCATCTTTGCTCTTATCTTAGGAATAATAAAATGGACTCCTTATTTTATTGAAACTTCTCATAATGTTTTGAACATACTGTGTGCCATGTGTTTGAAAGAAATCTAGGTGATTAGTAGTGTGTGAAGAAATATTTTATTTGAAAGTAGGGGAAAAGAAATGAAAAGCAAATGCTGAAATTCACATTGAAAATGTGTTACCATTTTAATCCAGTAAGGGGCAGTAGACATCTATACATTTTGTCTTGTTCTAATTGTTAAAGTCTAGAAAATTATGATTTTTGGTATTATTTCCTTAAACAATACTTGATTTAAGGCACATATTTGTTTTGAGGATTTTTAAGGTTCTTGGAATTTTGTTCAGATTCTAACTGAATCTGTATGTAGTTTTATTCTCTGAGAATGTAAGCAAACCTGTTTAGGGTTCATTTATACAGGTTTGCATAAGCACAGTGAGGTTTAACAACTCCTAATAATGATACTGCAGGAAAAAAGTATTAATTAGAGCCTTCCACTCAGCTTCTGAGATTAGGAGACATAAAGTTGAAGCCCTGAGTCTAGCTTAGTTATATTCAAGTTGACACAGACTAATTTGAAAGCTGCTGTTTTGTCTTCAAGTACCCTTCTCCTGGTACATTTTACTTCTGTAATTTGGTTCAAAGAATCCTAAAGATAATAGATTTTAGAATCATTTTGACCATGAGTGTACTTTGGATCTTTTACCTTTTTATCTGCTCTCAATTCTCCCTCTTTTTTCTTTCTCAAGGAATTTGAAAAGAGGAAGATGCTATGAAAGAACAAACCAAAGTTTCTTGAAACTGTGGAATGAATCATGATAGACATGTGAACCAGCAGCAGTTTGCTTCTCTTGTCCACTGATTGTCAGCCTATGTGCCTGGGGTTGGTCTTTCATTACAATGGGAAGCCAAAGCAAGGTTTTGAATGTCCTAAATTGAGATGTTTTCACCTCATTGTATAACAGAGACAGCCAATAAATCTACCTTGATTTGAATATGGTTTTGGAGACTTGTTATTATTCCACTATGGGGAGAGTGGGAGATACGAAGGAGTGTGTGTGTGTGTGTGTGTGTGTGTGTGTGTTTGTGTGTGTTGGGGTGGGGGGGTCTCTGAATTACACACGAGAACATTGTAACTAAAACTTTTTTTAAAAAAGATTTATTTATTTACTTGAAAGGCAAAGTGACAGAGAGTGAGTGCGAGCTCTTCCATCTGTTGGTTCACTCCCCAAATGGCTGCAACAGCAAGATCTGGGCCAGGCCTAAGCCAGAAGCTACAAACTGCATCATCTTCCATGTCAATGACAGGGGCCCAATACTTGGGAAATCTGCTGCCGCCTTCCCAGGCACATTATGGAAAGGAAGGAGGAATGGAAGCAGAGTATTTGGGACTCAAACCAGCACTCTTGTGGTGTCTCAAGTAGCAGCTTAACCTGCTGTACCACAACACCAGCCCCTATGACTAAAAGTTTCAAGAGAATGAAGCTGATACTTCACTATGGCATTTGTCTAATTATCTAGACAGAACGACCTTAGTTGTCTTGAATCAATTATCTCATATATAATAATTTCCATTTTACAGGGTGCTTTGAAGGGTTAGAAATAAATGTGTAAAGTTTCTGACGCAGAAGAAGGCGAACTTAATTGTCATGCCTCCACCATCACTACGTCTATGGTTGTCATGTGTATTGCAGATAGAAGCTCTTGTGTTTTCAGTTGAGAAATGGGGAGTCTTCACTAATGCCGCACTTATCAGTGATTCTGTAAAGAGCTATCCCCTACCCTTTGCAGAGCCTACCTTCTTTGCTTGAGCTTTTAAGATGTTCACCGAAAGAAAGCGGGAAGACTATTGGCTACCCTTATTTGTGTTTAAAAGGGAGCTTGTTAACACGAAGCAGTTCCAGTGTCCCTAAACACGAAGAGAGGGTACCTATCATTAGGAATTTACATGTGGGTGGGGAGAGACACATAGTTTTAAATTGTGTAACTGCCTTGAAGGAAACAAAGAGCTTCTGAAAATATTGTTGGGTGTCATGCCAAATGAAGAAAGGCTGACTGAATTGTCATCTCTGGGGAGGAGGGGGCTGAAAGGGTACCAGCCATGCAGAAAGGAGGACTGGTGGCCAGGCAAGGGGAGCAGCCTGTGCAAAGGCGGGGGGAGAAGAAATGAAGCAGCACCAGGTGCACATGGAGGAGTTGGAGGTGGACTGGGAAGGCCTAGGGAAACATGTTCTGGGAGCTTACGTGACCATACGCAGGCACTGCTGAGGTACAAAGAGCAGGTGTCAAGAGACCGAGGCATAGTGCAGCAGTTTCTGCCCAGGCCAAGGAACTCAGTGACTGGCTTTGAGTCCAGAGGAACTTACTTCCTGCTTGTAGCCATTTCCTCTTCAAAAGAGAGATGATGACCCCTCCCCACACCCCATGCTACAGGGTACCTGTGTAGGATATATATTGAGGTGTGTGTGGGTGCTCATTGTAGGGTGGCCTCAACTGGAGCTTGGCCTTGTCATAAGCTCTTAACTTGTCCTCTTGCTGTGTTTAGGGCAGCCTGGGCTGACACCCCTATCAGGGAGGAAAGCACTTCATTTGTTTCTGACTGGTAACTTCATCTCAAACTTCCTGCAAGGCCGAAGACCTCTTGTCTAACTTACTGGGGCTTCGTCACAGGGATAGGATTCAGATGCAGGACAGGTGATCTTTTAGCCCAGTCTGCTGGAACAGAATACCACAAACAAGGTGATAGTACAGCTGTTAAGATGCCTGTATCCTAGGTTGGAGCACTTGAGTTTTATACCCAGCTCTGCTCCCAATTCCAGCTTCCTGCTAATGTATACTGTGAGAAGCAGCTGTGGTGGCTCAAGTAATTGCTACCCATGTGGGAGACCTGGATTGAGTTCCTGGCTCCTGGCTTCAGCTCAGCCCAGTGCATTTGGGGAGTGAACCAGCAGATGAGATCTCTGCTCCCTCTGTGAACTAGACCAACAACAAAAACCACCAGACACTAGGTGGCTTAAACAACAAACGTTTCTCACAGTCCCTGAGTCTGGAAAGTCCAGTAGGGAGATGCCAGGGTCAGGTTCTTGCTGAGGGGTTTGCTCCCTCCTTTACAGTCATCTGTCCTCCTGTGGAAAGATTTAACTAGCTAGCACTCTGGTCTCATATAAGGGCACTAATCTCATTTAATACCCCCCGCCCCCAAAGGCCTACTTCCAAATCAAATTGCAATTAGGATTGCAATGTAGTGAATTTTGAAGAGAAGCAAACAATCAGTCTATGGCATACCCCTAACAGAAGACATCATTTTCAGGGTCCTCTTGACCCTAGCTTTCTTGTTCATTGAGTACCCACTCCAAGACAACCTCTTTTTCCCCTCAGACATCTGCTATTGCTGCCTGGAGCTGAGTGTCCCATTCACCCTTTTATCTACTGTCTTCTATCTTGTCTTTCCCATGCCCTTTCATTCTCCTGCCACCCGCCTTTGCCATCCCCTCCTGTAGCCATCACCACCTGTGGTCTGAGCAGCTCAGATAGCTGCAGGTGGATATTAGGTTCTGTTTCAGTTTCAGTTATGCAGATGAAAAAGCTGAAGTACAACTCACCACTGAAATACACTTTTAAAGCATTTGTTATGCAAACTTTTAAACATTTGCAAAATAATTATGTAGTATGTTGTACTCCCACACACATCACCCAGGTTTGAAATTTCACTGATATTTTGCTGTTATGGTAGGATCTGTAGACCTCCAGTCTACTTTCCTTAGTGGTGTTGTTGGTAGAGTTGTCTGAAGTAAAAGTTACATGCATTGGGGCCGGTGCCTTGGCGCACTAGCTTAATCCTCCGCCTGCGGCGCCGGCATCCCATATGGGCACTGGGTTCTATTCCAGGTTGCTCCTCTTCCAGTCCAGCTCTCTGCTGTGGCCCGGGAGGGCAGTGGAGGATGGCCCAAGTGCTTGGGCGCCTGTACCCGCATGGGAGACCAGGAGGAAGCACCTGGCTCCTGGCTTTGGATCAGCGTAGCTCTGGCCATTGTGGCCATTGCGGGGGTGAACCATTGGATGGAAGATCTTTGTCTCTCTCTCTCACTGTCTGTAACTCTATCAATTAAATAAATAAAAAATCTTTAAAAAATTACATACATTGAAATGGGTAAATCTCAGCTGCACACCTGTGAGAAATGGATTAACCCATGTAACCAACCATACCGTTCTCACTGTATAGAACATGTCCATCATCCCAGAGAGTACCACCTTATCCACCCAATCCTTCTGCCCCAGGAGAATACTTGTATTCTGTCTCACTTTATTTTTTTTTAAAGATTTATTTTATTTATTTGGAAGACAGAGTTACAGAGAGAGGTAGAGACAGAGAGAGGTCTTCCATCCACTGGTTCACTCCCCAGATGGCCGCAACAGCCGGAGCTATGCTGGTCTGAAGCTAGGAGCCAGGAGTTCCCCCGGGTCTCCTACATGGGTGCAGGCGCCCAAGGGCTTGGGCCATCTTCCACTGCTTTCCCAGGCCATAGCAGAGAGCTGGATTGGAAGAGGAGCAGCCAGGACTAGAACTGGCGCCCATATGGGATGCCGGCGCTTCAGGCAAGGGTTTTAACCTGCTGCGCCACAGCGCTGGCCCCCGTCTCACTTTACATTAGTTTTGTCTGCTGTAAGGATTTATATGAGACCACATAGTGTAATCTTTTATGTCTGGCTTCTTCCATTCAACATCGTTTATGTGACATTATTCCAGTGGTTGCTTGTATAAGATATTTGTTCTTTTTTTCTGCCTAAGTACCAATCTATTATGTGTATATACTACCTTCTGCTTATCTGTTCTCCAGTTACTGGTCTGTAGTGTTGTTCCCAGCTTTTGGCTATTAGTTAAAAAATCTGTTATGATCCTTCAATAACAAGTCTTTTTGTGAATAAAATTTTTTTTCTTTTAGAGATACCTCAGTGTGGAAGTGCTGCATGAATGGCACCTGTGTGTTGCATTACCTTTTTTCCAAAAAGGTTTTAGTTTTCATGTTCTATCTAAGGAAAATTTGAGTCTTTTTTTTCCATCTTTGCCAACTTCTAGTGTTTTTGATTCTTTACCTTAACTATGGCAGTAGGAGTTTGAGTGGCATTTCATAGTGTTCTTGTTAGTGTTTTCCTGAAGAATGGTGATGCAGAACACCTTATAATGTGGTTTTTGACCTTTGATGCTTCTACCTTTGTGAAGCATCTTTTCAAACCTTTTTTCCATTTTTAATTTGTCTTTTTATTTGTGAGTTCTAAAAATTCTTTTTTTAAAAATTTTTTAACTTTTATTTAATTAATATAAATTTCCAAAGTACAGCTTATGGATTACAATGGCTTCCCCCCCATAACGTGCCTACCACCCGCAACCCTCCCCTTTCCCTCTCCCCCCCTTCCATTCACATCAAGATTCATTTTCGATTCTCTTTATATACAGAAGATCAGTTTAGCATACATTAAGTAAAGATTTCAACAGTTTGCACCCACATAGAAACACAAAGTGAAAAATACTGTTTGAGTACTAGTTATAGCATTAAATCACAATGTACAGCACATTAAGGACAGAGATCCTACATGAGGAGTAAGTGCACAGTGACTCCTGTTGTTGACTTAACAAATTGACACTCTTGTTTATGGCATCAGTAATCACCCTAGGCTCTTGTCATGAGTCGCCAAGGCTATGGAAGCCTTCTGAGTTCACCAACTCTGATCATATTTAGACAAGGTCATAGTCAAAGTGGAAGTTCTCTCCTGCCTTCAGAGAAAGGTACCTCCTTCTTTGATGACCCGTTCTGTTCACTGGGATCTCACTTGAGGAGATCTTTCATGTAGGGTTTTTTTTTTTTTTTTTTTTTTTTTTTGCCATAGGAGTTCTAAAAATTCTTTATCTGTTCTAGGTCAAGATCTTTCTCAGATACGTATTTTATTAATATTTTCTCACATTCTATGACCTGCCCACTTATGTTCTTACTGTATCTTTTGATGAAGATTTTTATTTTGATAAACAGCAATTTACTCATTTTTCTTTTTCGTTTACCGCTTTCTCATCTTAAGTAATGTTTTTGTAACCTTAAGTTCATTTTCTTTTTTCTTGTAAAACATGTATTATTATTATTATTATTGTTGTTGTTATTTAGGAGTGTGAACAATAAGCTCTTGGATCAAATGTAAATTAATTTTTGTGTGTGATGTGAGGTGGAGATCAAGGTAGAGTTCTTATGGATATTCAAGTGAGTCTAGCAGTATTTGTTGAAAAATCTGTTCTCTGCATCATTGTTCTTATATGTATCAATCTATTTTTGGATTGTAATCAATTAGGTGTTTTGCAATTTCATTTAAATTTTAGAATAAGCTTGTTGATTTCCACAGGGTTATAATTGTGATTGAGTTGAATTCTATAGAGTATTTTGAGAAGAGTTGTCACTTAACAGTGTTGAATCTTCTAATGTTTCATTTTTTTGCTGCAAATATCCAAATATAAATTGATTTTGTATATTGTATATCCTAAAGCTTTACTATATGAATTTATTAGATTTAGTAGTCTTAAAAATACATTCTTTGAGATTTTTAAATATAAAAAATTAATATAATCTGTCCGTTGGGAGAGTTTTACTTCTTTTCCAATCTTCAAACCTGTTTCAAATATTGATAGATGTGCTCTCGAGGGTATTCATATTTGTAGATATTCTTTATCATGTGGAGAAAAATTCCTTTCTGTTCCAAGTTAGCTAAATGTGTTTTTAAAAATTTTTATTTATTTACATTTTAATTTTTATTTGAAAGTCAAAGAGACAGATAAAGAGAGAGAGAAGTAGAAAAGATCTTCCACATGCTGATTCCCTCCTCAAGTGCTGCCATAGTCAGGGCTGGGCCAGGCAGAACCCAGGATCCTGGAACTCAATCTAAATCTCACATGTGGTTTGCAGGGTCCCAGGTTCTTGAGTCATCACTTGCTTCCACTTACAGTATGTTCCAGGATTGGAAGTGGAGGATCTCGAACTCAAACCAAAAACTCCCTTATGGTAAGCAGGCATCCCTAGTGGCAAATTAACCATTGTCCTAAATGCCCTCCCTGGCTGAATGCTTTGCTATTGTTTGCTTGGAGTAGGGGATGAATTTTGTCCAGTGATTTTTCTGACTCTATCGAGATAGTTGTATATTTTATTTTTACATCATTTTGTTAATATGGTCAATTTAAATGTTTAATTTTTAAACATTAGATTGCATTCCTGTCCATAAATGCCAGTTGTTCATGATTTTATCATATGGTTCAGTTTGTTAGTACTGTGTTAAGAATTTTTGTGAATGTGATCATTTGGGATGTTGGTTTAATTTTCTCTTATATTGTCGTCATACGGTTTGGTGTCAGGGTAATACTGGCTTTATACAATAATTTGGGAAGTGTTCCATTGTCCTCTATTTCCTGAAATAATTGGTTTAAGGTTGGGATTTTTTTCTTCCTTAGATTTAAGAAAATTCACTAGTCAAACCATTTGAGCTTGAAATGTAATTTGTGGCCATTTTTTTACTATAAATTCAATGTCTTATAAATAAACCACCTTTCAGATTTCCCATTTGACCTTGTGCTATGCTTTTGTTAAGTTCTACCCCCTGCTGCATATTGGGTAGGGTCCTTGGACAAAAAATCTACAAAATGAGATCTTACCCCTGTCACTGCTCTTTTATGAATCATCTGTCTGCTTTCAGTAACTTTTAGTACCTTCAGGTAATCTTTTTCTTATAAAGAATCTGCCAGATTTAGTGACTGTAATCTGTTGGAAAGGTTAGTCTTATATTTTAAAAAGATTTTTTTTTTATTTTTTATTTGAAAGGCAGAGTGACAGAAAGTGAGAAACAGAGTGAAATCTTCCATCCACTGGCTCACTCACTCTCCAGATAGCCATAACAGCTGGGGCTGGGCCAGGCCAAAGTCAAGAGCCTGGAACTCCCACAAGGATGGCAGGGTCTCCCACAGAAGATGGATTCAGGTCTCTCACAAGGATAGCAGGGGCCTAAGTACTTGGGACATCTTTTGCTGCTTTCCTAGATGTGTTAACAGGGAGCTGGATTGGAAATGGAGCAGTCAGGACTCAAAACTTTGGCTCCAATGTGGAATGCTAGCATTGCAGATGGTGGCTTAGCCAAATGCACCACAATGCCAGCCCCAGGAAAAATTAATCAGATCAAGGTATTCCATCATTGGGGCCAGCGCTGTAGCTCACTTGGCTAATCCTCCGCCTGCGGTGCCAGCATCCTATATGGGCGCCAGGTTCTAGTCCTGGCTGCTCCTCTTCCAGTCCAGCTCTCTGCTGTGGCCTGGGAGGGCAGTGGAGGATGGCCCAAGCCCTTGGTCCCCTGCACCCGTGTGGGAGACCCAGAGGAGGCGCCAGGCTCCTGGCTTTGGATCGGCGCAGCATGCCAGCCATAGTGACCATTTGGGGGTGAACCAATGGAAGGAAGACCTTTCTGTTTGTCTCTCTCACTGTCTAACTCTGCCTGTCAAAAAAAATCTATTAAAAAAAAGATATTCCATCATAACCAGAAACTAGAATTCTACCACTGTATCTTTGAACAGAAGTGAAAGTGTTCTTATTGTCTGGCACCTTCAGTCTTTCCCCAGGACAATTATATAAATACCCAGTGAACAGGATATGCCTTTCTCATACAGTCAGATTTGTTAAATTATTTCACTAAGGGTATCTGGGTTTTACCTTTTCCCGTGAGAGTCACATACCGTAACTCTGAGAAACAGTCACATCATGGGTGAAGACCAAGGACAAGATCTGTGTAGACTTCTGTGGTCTTAACTCTCGCTCACTTCTGGCCTGGCATTGTATTGCTGTTGTTTCATTAATTTGAGAATCTCACACAATTCCCATCTCTCTGTGGGTCCACACATCTCCTAAACACAAAACAGCCCTTTCTTGAAAATTTTTACAACCCTTTCTGAGAGCTTTGATATATGGTTGACTCTGCTGAGAGAAATAGCAAGGTGTGCTCAGCCAGGATCCTGTAACTATCAGTCACATCTTTTCTTGAGTCATACCAATGCCACAGTGAAATCCTCACCAGGGAAACTTTCCTCAGTCCCTGCTCCAACGCTTCTCTCATCTCAGGCTAAGATACCACTTTCCCTTCCCACCCCAAAACTCCCCTGCCCAAGCTCTGTCTCTAGCTTTGACTTTTGCCTGTTCTGAAAAATCACTCTTGGTTTCCTAAGAATCTTTATCACTTCCTGTGTCTTAGTCCCAGCATGTCCCAGTTCCTTCGGGAGGTCCTGGTCCTCAAAATAAAACACATTAATAATCACTAAGTCAACAAAACACAAGTGTCCCCTGGGAGGGATTCTGGTGTCACTACAAAATGGGGAGGGACTTTTTTGCCTTGCTTCCCTAGACTCCCAACTTGTAATCTGTCTGAGTCCAATCTAGTGTTACATTCCAACACCAGTTCTCTGATTGTGTGTCCTACACTTCAGTCCAATTCTGATACTAACTACCCGGAATTAATATAGACCTCGTGGGGTAAGAGTCTCAGTTCTAGAAGACTCCCTTTGCTTCAGACACCAGTTAAAAGTCCCAGGTGTACTCCTGTGTCACCCACACTTCTGTCTTACTTGGAGACAAAAGCAGGGCTCCCCACATGCCTGTGAGCTCAGTGATTTGCCAGAGTGACTCACAGAACTCTCTGACAGCATTATACTTATGATTGCAGTTTTATTAAATACAACCCAGGAATAGACAAATGGAAGAGAAGAATATGGCATGGCCAGGGGTTAGGGCCCAGGAGCTTCTGACTGTATGGAGCTGGGATGCAACACGTTTCTACTACATCAATATCAGTGCTGAAATATCAGAGTTGTTTTTGAATGGACTTTAAGTTTAGCTGGAAGTAATTCCCATTTTTTACCCTAAATTTCCTTTCTTTTTAAATTAATTAATTAATTAATTTGAGAAAGGAAGTGACCCCCCACCCACTAGTTTGCTGAAAGAAAGAGAAAGAAAAAAAATGCTCCCATCTGTTGGTTCACTTCCCAAATGCCTATCATAGTTGGGGCTGCTTAGGTTGAACCAGGAGCTGGGAACTCAATGTAGGTGTCCAGTATGGGTAATGGGAACCCAATCACTAGAGCTATCAGTGTTGTCTACCAGGGTCAGCATTAGAGTCAAGAATCAGAGCTGGTGTTGAACCCAGCTACTCTGATATGGGACTCAGGAATACCAGCTGGTGTCCTAACTGCCAGCTGCACACCCTGCCTCCTGTCATTCCTTTCCAGATCCAGTGAATACTATGGCTTCTGCTCAGAAATACATGACCTTGCAAACCCTAAGCACCAGGGTTGAAATCCTTGACTTAAATTATTTCCCGAGGTATTTCCATTTTAATGTTGAATTCCTGGAGAAGGAAGACTAAAACCTTGCATGGGAATTCTTGGATGTTCACTGTGTTCCTTGTCCTTGAAGCCTGTGTATTCTATTCAAGCAGGTCATACCTGCTGACTAGAAAGATGAGCATGATTCTCCATGAGCGATCCCCTGGGAGACACTTTTGCTGGTCTCTGACTGGGTTCCTTTATTTGGCCCTGTCTTCTCTAGGTTCTCACCTTATAGTTTTGCAATCTTGACCTTGATTTCTGGGCTAACTCCTGGACTTGGAATTATTCTCTCATATTGGAACATCAGCTCTCCTCAATAGACTTTGGCTTGTTAATCCTTTGGTTTTCAGTACCTTGGGTTGTCCCTGGTAGGTGTCTAACAGATGGCACACTCAAAGATGTGTACTCTGGGATCAACAACAGTGACAGCCACTACCACCTTTAGTTCTGAAATGACAAGGGTTGGGGAGCTCTGCCTAAGGCTGATGAGACCAGTGCTGTGTGAAGCCTTTGTAGTCTGTGGTCCTATGTGGAGGAACGCAACTATTACTCAAGTCAAGGCTTGACATGGAGGGAAGGAGGGGAATAATGCCCTGACCTCCCACCCCTCTCCTCACCTGCTTGTAGGAGGATTTACTGAACCTGACTGGAAGGCAGACAGTAGGCAAACACAGATAATGCAAAACATGGAGCAGATTCCTGGGACACTAGCAGGGCTGAGAAAGGTAGAGAATGGATCTGGAAGACCAAGCAGAGAATCACAATTTCACCCACTTGGACAGGGAAGCAGTGAGCCCCTATTAGGGGGAAGAAACTGGGTATCAGGTAGTGTAGAATGTTAGCCCAGGGCACATTTGAGGCAACACATGATGTCTCCATGGAAGTTTTTGGTGGGATTTTTGCATTACACCCTATACTAAGGGGATATTCCCTAGAAAAAGAAAGCCAGTGGTCAAGGAGGACATCTGAGCCCATCAGTGCTGAAAGGGAGGTGCTTAGAATGAATAGCATTTTCAGGGATCTCATGTGCCTCCTAAAAGAGTTATTCAGATTGTGCACTGGGCTTATCGCCCACCCTCTTGCAATTTCACGTATTTGAGTAGTGGGATGTTTGCCCTGCAGAGGGAGCCACAGTTGGAGTGTGGTCTCTGGCCATGAGATGGAATAAGACTGGAGGGCCGGGGAGGCATCAGGGTCTTGCCTTTGGCTATGGTAGCTGAGTGCAACTCTTCTTACTAATTAGCTGACCACACACAATTGAGATGGACCGTTTAAGAGAATCATGGCAGCTTTAGGAAAGGCCACTAGAAAAGGAGCCACAGTTCCCTATCAATTTCATTTTTTCAGGGATTCCATCAGAGCTCTGTGGGCTGACCATCTCAGTCCAATATGGGATCAAGATTTGAAATTGCTTATGATCAAAAGCCTGGTTAGGTATTCTGTAACCCAGGGGAAATTGAGCTGACAATGTGAAGGTCAGTACTCATGGCTCCTATTCAAATAAAGGAGTTCTATCTTTAATAACTTTTTAGTTCATTAGTATTCTGATATGGAAAGAAGGGCATCGTCTCAGCAGTTGAATTAATGATGTTTCAATACTTGAGAACTTTGATTTTGGCCCTAGGGGGAGAGGAGGCCTTTACAGTGTGATTTGGATGGTGCTATGATTGCTAGCTGCTGGGAAAGGTTAAACAGTGACTCAGGAATGAATGTGTCCTCTTCAACAAGGCACCTGCAGGTGACAGGTTTCCAGTGATGAGTGAGGGTGGGGACGTGCTGAACCCAGGAAAGTGCCTCATGGGAAAAAGTGTCATCCTCAAACACTACCGAAGACTTGTGCTACATTTGGCTGAACTCAGAGACAAACCATGTATGTCTACTTTCATTTTCACTTTGCCTCCTTAAAATGCATCTTCTTGCCGAAATCTGTCGTATACTTCATCCCAAACGCTTACCTTTCCTTTTCTGTCAGTAGTCTTCAGTCTCCCACCAGCCCCAACCCTGTGGGACTGTGCTTGTGTTTGACCTCCTCTGGCCTAAATGGTCTATCTCATGGTGGTCAGCTATCTCCTGACCTTTATTTCCCTCGCATCTTGTGTTTCCCAGGCACAGTATACTCTCTGAAGGGCAGAGCTTACGTTCTGTGTCTCCATGTGTTTCCTAGAGTCATGCCCTGCACTTACTTGCCACTCAATAAATATTAAAAGAAAGTGGTACTTTTTAGACCCAACTCTGCAAGACTCAAAGGAATTGTTTTATGCACAAAGTTCAGAAATAAAAAGCCAAATACTGCAAAAATTGCTTCCTTTTGCATTCTTCATTTTGATGATGTCTCTAAGGTGTGGTTTTCTAGGTTCTTTATGCTCCTAATATATGCCAAATTACCTTATATTTCTGTTTTATCTAATAGATAAGAGGTGACATGCAAGGATACAGGGTCCCCAGTCACCTACAGTGATATACCCAAACCTGTTGGCATAATCTCAAAAACAGATCACACCAGGACATTTTATTAAAAGCTCTTACCTTGTACCAGATGATTATGCACAATAAAGTTAATTCACACTGGCAGAAACACATCTGGAAGTTTTAGGTGTGTTAAATATAATTCAGCCATTTGAGGCAGTGTGATTAGGACTACACTGCAATATGTCATCCTGATCCAGGCACTATTTGGAGGTCATTGAACAGATGTTATTTGAGATACTGCTATATTCTGGGAAAGAAGCAGAGGAAGAAAATAATTGAATATTTTGAGTGAACTAAATTCTGTGTGAAAGTTGTTTAAACCACAAACTCTTTGGCCCACCCGCATTGCAGGACATTCAAAGTCAATCTGCTGAACCTTCAACTGAACTCAAATTAGTCTCCACTCTACTTTTGCACAGTTATATAATGATAATTGCTGAGGATATATCTCCCACTAAAAGCACTTTTGGAAAATGAGGGCTGACCTGACATTTACCCTTTTCTGTCTTAGAGTCATTAGTTACCCGAGTTACTTCAGGGAAGTTGGTTACTTAGCTCCTGGGAACCCAGCCTTCATTGCCTCGGCCAAATCTTTCTCTAAGCCTTCTCTGCTGGAAAAACATCAATACCACAATCCCAGAAAACCACCTGCAGAAATATTGCTTTCTGTCCTTTCTTCTTCACAGGGCTCCATTTCTACCTAAAAAAAAAAAAAAAAAAAAAAAAAAAAAAAAAGTCAAACTAACTTGTTGCTAAGTACATTTAAAGTAGCTTACCTGGAGGAGCAGTTTATGTGTGTGTGTGTGTGTGTGTGTGTGTGTATTTATTGTTTACTCAGGATTAAGAATACTAGAGATCGTGCTCCACCATTTCTTTCACAACTGCCATCTTTCTAAAACAGTCTTTGAGATTGTCCAGCTTTCATTGGATGCCATCCTCTGAGAGGAATTTAGCTCTCACTTAACCTACCATGGGTGGGGAATGTCTGGACCACAGGCCATATAAGGTCTGTGAAATTATGTGGTCTGGCCCTACTGAGGCAACCACAGGTGGGTCTCAAAATTCAATAAATTGTAGCAGGCTGATTTTTATTTTTTTAAAAAGGATTCATTTTTTTTAAAACAGATTTTAAAAATAAAGAGACACACAGAGAGAAAGATCTTCCATCTGCTGTTGCACTCCCCAGTTAGCCTCAACAGCAAGGGCTCAGCCAGGCTAAAGCCAGGAGCCAGGAACATCTTCTAGGTCTTCCCTGTGGGTACAGGGGCCCAAACAGTTGAGGCTGTCTTTTGCTGCTTTTCTCAGGTACATTAACAGGGAGCTGGACCAAAAGTGAAGGAGCTGGGAATCAAAAGAGTGCCCACATGGGATGCTAGCATTGTAAGTGGTGGCTTTACCCACTATGCCAGAATGCTAGCCCCACAGGCTAATTTTTAATTTGATATTTTGTAAGGCCTGCCAATAATGTTATAAATATCCAAATAGCCCTTGGCAGATAAAAAGGTCCCCACCCCCGTAAAGCTACAAAAGGATACTAAAGTCTTCTTTTACTCAAAAAATACAAAAATAGGTGCAAGATGCTTGATCTTGGAGACCAGCCAGTGCATCTGTTTAATTTACAGCTACATCCCCAGAGTCTAATAGAGTACCTAGTGCATAGTAGATCAGGTCATGTCCACTAAGTACTCTTTAATTTTCATGAAAAATGATACATTTAAAATTTAACCCAACAACTACATATGCATGTTAAATGGTCAAATGAATCATGACTGCCCACAGTTTTGACTTTTCAGGATGTTGGCCTGATGGGAAAGTGTATTCAGAAGGGAACTTAAGTCTCACTTAAGGCAACTCTTTGGAAATCTCCCAGAAGACTCAGATTAATAGGAAGAGGAATATTGGAGTAGAGGTACCTGGGCCAGCCTATCTCAATGCCAAACAGACTTAAGCCTTGAGGTCTCTATTTGCCCTTGGCCTTCCAAGGCTGTCGGCGCCCCAGCAATTTCATGTTTTCTATCCTGCATTCTTTTTCTTACAGCTTCATAAAGTTGGATTGGTATTTGGGAAATTTTCATTAGAATCCTTTGATTTTCATGAGATCTGTTTGGCTCAACATAAGTATTTCAAGCCTCATTTTGAAATGACTCCTTTAGCTGCCCCAACTCTGCCACCTCATTGTGCCTCACTCACAGTAGCCACTCTACACCAACCTCTTTCTCAACCCTGGCACACAACACACCTCACATGTTCCTCTGTCTGCCCACCCCGGCTGACATGCACATCATTCACCTGATGAATTCCTTCCTACTCATTGTTTACGTCTGCCTTCTCAGATCCTCCCATCATTATTTTAACCTCCTCTCTGCCCTTGTTAATTATCTTTCAGAGTAGCAGCCTACTCATTTCTACCCGAGAAATTATTACATGTATTTGATTTAGAGTTCTTGCATGTCTGTCTGTGTTATATTTGTTTCCTGTAGACTCAGTTTGGTGAAAGTAGAGATAATTTGTTTATTGTTCACCCACATTTTCCATAATAGATTCAGTGCCAGCACACAGTGTGGGCACATTGAATATTTAATGAATAAACAAACAGGTGCTTCTAAGGCATTGGGTGAAAAATCACCCTGTATTTTCAGTTTGGTTGTTTGGCTTTTTTTTTCCCTTTTACAGTATTATTTCTTTCATTGCACATTCCTGCTCTTAGAGGGCAGGAACCATGTGTTTTTGTTGTCTGTGTCAGGCATTGCTAAGAAAACTAGAACAATTAATAAAACATCTTAAGTCCTACTGAGTTCTAGTGCAAAACATACCCAATGATTTTGCTGACTGTTTGCTCTGTGGTATCTGGGCCTACATTCATGTGCTTGGTTTGTTTCCCACTGCAGTAGCTGAGCTGGGGAGGGAATCTCTGAACCCATGCTGCTCCTGGTTTCTGTTTTCCTGTCCCTGTTGGTGATGGGCTTTAGGGGAATTGGGAGGAAGTTCATGTTCCCTTTCTTGGCAGCTCTAAGCAGCATTTGAAACACTGGAGCCACGTTGCTTAAATTGGGCACAGGGTTGCTAGGGAAGCTTTGTTAGAGCCCCAGGGACTGGGTCCCATTCAGGAACAATTACAGCAGGATGTCTGCCATGAGTACACCATGGAGGTGTTTGCAACATTTCCCAGTGATTTTAGTGGGCAACCAGAGCTGAGAACCAAGGCTCTGGAAGAATTAACATGGATGGGCATTTCCCAGAGAAGGGTTTGTAGAAGCTTCGTTGGAACTGGTCTAAGTTTTCTCTGACAGCTCATTGCTCCCAAGCTACCATTCATTTTTGCCCCCCAAAATGTGGAAGGTAGTCTGAAAAGCCTATAGCCTTGGAAACTTCTGAAGAGAGACCGATTTGGAGCCTGGAGTTTCTCATTTGATTCCCTACACTCTTGCTCTTGTTGTTAGGGCAGGCAGGATTTATGAGGTTTGTAGCCAGTGGGGCCAAGGTGACTTAAAACTTGATTATTTGGAGTTTCAGGGTATTCGAGAGAGAAGTATCAACAGGAGATACAGACAGTGCCATTTATCTAGCCTTGGACCTTTGGATCTAAGATGTTAGGTGTTCCTTCAATCTGTAATCAGAAGGCTTGGTTTTGATTCTTCACGTGGCTGTTCACCCTATGTATGATTCTGGGTGAGTCACTTAGCTTCCCTGAACCTCAAAATTCTTGTTTGCCAAATTAGGATAATGATATGTGCCTCACTGGTTCTGGGATTCTTCAATGGATAGTGTTTGTAAAGTATTTTAGCACAATGCCAGGTGCATACCAAATATTCAACAAATGGCATTATTGGCAATAATAAAATAAAATTTAAGTTCTTTTTATATGACTAGGCTGTAGGGTCTGTGACAGTAAGAATAATTTTTTCATTGAAAACAGAATTAAAAGTTGATTATTTATGTGCAAAAATATCTGAAATCCATGCATATGAGATGTCTGCAAAAATTTGATCGAATGCACTATGAAAAGACTGCGTATATTTCCTTTTTTCCACAAAAGGCCACATCTGTGGTTAATGCAGGACATCAGAAACTCAGTCCAGATCTCTCATGGGGTTGCCAAGAACCCAATTACTTGAGCCATAAGTGCTGCCTTCCAGGGTTCTGAATTAGTAGGAAGCTGGGGTCAGGAGTGGGAGACAGGTATGGGCTCTAGGTATTCCGACATGGGACGATAGTATATTAACAGCAAGTAAGAATAATTTTTTAGTATTTCTATCCTCAACTCCTACTGCAGGTCCTGATAATATGCTTGTAACTAAATGAAGTGAATTGTACTTCTCTGTTTACAATGAGGTTGAGGGAGGACATGTGCAACTAAAGTTTTCTGGGGGAAAAATGAATATTGGGGAAGGCTAGCACCAGGAAGCAACTCTCTAGTTTTCTACAAAATAGAGAACTTTGTTCCTTTTCAAGCTCAGTGGATGTGAAACACTTGTGTGTATATTGGTCACTTGCGGGCTGGTTGTAACTGATATCTTGGCCTCACCACAGAGTTTTTGGTTCAGTAAGTCAAGTAGGCAACCTCTGAGATGGTCCATAAAGATTCCATCTTCTGGTATTCATGCCCTTGTGTGATCTCCTCCCCTTGAGTGTGAACTTGGCCTAGTGACTCAATTTAATGAGCTAAATATGGTGAAAGTGGTTGAACACCACTTCCTGAGATTAAGCTACAAAGACTTTGGTCTCTATGCTGCTTGCCCTGAGGGAAGGCAGCTGTCTGGTGTGAGCTGATCTATGGCAAGGCCCACAACAAGGAACTTCAGTGGGCCTGCTACCAGATGTATGAGTGAGTATGGGAGCCTACCTTTCCCTGTTGACCCTTGGGATTACTGCAGTCTTTTCCAACACCTCCATTGTGGTCTCGTAATAGATCTTGAACCAGAGGCACCCATTCAGCCATTCTGAGATTCCTGACCCACAGAATAATGAGATAAAAAATTTAAGCCACCAAATTTTGGAAGTAATTTGTTACATACCCAAAACAGTATATCTGGGGTGAATTCCAGGGATAACATCTTTAACAAGTTCCCAGTTGATTCTGAGTCTGAGAACCACTGGTTTGTCATCCTAACCTAGGATCACTGTGTTTTGGATTCCCAATGGACTAAGCACCTTGGGGTAACTGAAGCATCATTTAAATGTATTTGCAGACGATAAGGCAGGTAAGCAGCATGCCACCTTGCTCACTATGCTTTCTGCATCCTCTGTATCAGTCCTATCTACCAACTCAAGAGTTGCTCCCCAGGACTAACCTTCCCTGGTTATTAAATTCAATCCCAGGATCATTGACTGAATTCTTAAAGTATGATAGAGCCATAACTTTGATTGTTAAATTTTACAGTGTTTTCCTGGGGTGAGCATTTACCCTGGTGGTTGAGATACCCACATTCCACATTGGAATCAAGAGGGCAAGGACTTTGTTTAATCTTTATTGTATCCTGGTCCAGAGCATTAAACAGAATGGAATCTCAAAAAATGTATATACCATTTTAAATGATGAATGAATGTTTGCAGATAAAATTCCAGAAAGATAAAAGGGAGGTCAAAGAGCAGGAGGGAGATTGTGTTCATTTTCTATTCCTGTATAAGAAACTACCACAAAGTCAATCACTTAAAACAATGCATACTTATAATCTCATAGTTTTCATGGGTCAGGAACGTGGACACTGCTTGCCTGGGTTCACATAGAGGGTCATCTATACAAATTTCCACTTTTAAGTGCACTCTGGTTGTTGGCAGAATTCATTTCCTTGTAGGATGACTGAGGGTCTCAAGTTCTTAACTGGTCATTGGCTGGAGGCTGCTCTCAAGTAGGCTCTGAGCGATTCCTTGGTCTTGTGGTTCTCCTCTCAGCAGTGCACACATGCTTGTTCACTTTTTCAGGGCCAGCAGAAGATGTCTCTCTCTAATCCACTGAAACATAGTTTTATATCTATGATAAAAGTGATATCCTAACACTTTGCTGCATTCAATGGATTAGAAGCAAATTACAGGTTCTGCCTACGATAGGGTGTGACTCACTGGGAGTCACTTTAGAGTATGTCTGCCACAAGAGCTCAGAAAGAAATAGACATTGTCAAAGAGAGGGGCATTTGGCATTTTGCTTTTCAGACATTCTTCCTAAGAAATTAGCTATGTCACAATCAGAGTGTCACAGAGCTCACAGATTCAGCTGAGGGACTCAAAGTGCATTTTAGAAATTTCCAGGATCTCAAATCTGTGGCTTGGCTAATGAGACCTGTTTGGAATCTTTGGATTTTACTTTCTGTCTGGTGAAGAGAACATTCACACATACATACTCTCTCACACACACACAGAGTGAGTGAGAGAGAGAGAGAGAGAGAGAGATGGGGAGAGAGAGAGAGAGATGTGTATTTAGACTGGTTCTAAGTCCCTAGTTAATTAAGAAGTAAAAGAATCTGGTTAACAAGATGGGTAAAATTCCAAGCTGAGAATTGAGGGCACACAGCGTGGGCAGCTGCATGTCAGTGGTTTTATGGGAGACATATAATTGTTAGACTGGATTTTTTCCAAGAGGAGTTTTATGCAGTAACAAGTGAAAGCTGAGGAACTCATGTCTCACACAGCATTCTATTTCATTTTTGGGTGCAATTTATCAGATAATGGAGTCCAAATTTAAGCCTAAATGTATGCTTATGTAGATTTTCAACTGTGTGTGATAACATCTGGGTGATTGATAGGGTCAGTGACATTTTAATGATATTGATTCTTCTAATCCATGAACAAGGATTATCTTTCCATTTTTTTGTGCCCTTGATGATTTCTTTCTTGATAATTTTCATTGTAGAGCTTTCACTTCTTTGATTAAATTTATTCCTAAATATTTGATTTTTTTTGTGGCCATGGGATTTCTTTCTTTCTTTTTTTTTTTTTTTAAGATTTATTTATTTATTTGAAAGTCAGAGTTACACAGAGAGAGGAGAGGCAGAGAGAGAGAGAGAGAGATCCTCCATCTGCTGGTTCACTCCTCAATTGGCTGCAACAGCCGGAACTGCACCGATCTGAAGCCAGGAGCCAGGAGCTTCTTCTGGGTATCCCACATGGGTGCAGAGGCCCAAGGACTTGTGCCATCCAGTACTGCTTTCCCAGGCCACAGCAGAGAGCTGTATCGGAAGTGGAACAGCCGGGTCTCGAAATTGTACCCATTTGGGATGCGGGCACTTCAGGCCAGGGAGTTAACCCGCTGTGTCGCAGCATGGGCCCCGGCTATGGGATTTCTTTTTTGTGAATGGAATTTCTTACTTGATTTGTCTTTCTTTAAATTAATCATTAACATAAAAATAATCTGGTTTTTGTATGTTTAATTTGTAACCTGCAACTTTACTGAATTGTCTTATCAAGTCTAACAGGTTTTTGGTGGAGTATTTAGGTTTTTCCATGACATAATGTCATCTGTAAACATGTTTAATATGAGTTCCTCCAAATTTTGGTGCCCTTTATTTCTTTTCTCTCCCTGCTTGCAGATGACATGATCCTAACTACAGAGAAACTAAAAGACTCCACCAAGAGACTATTTGAACTCATAAGAGTTTGGTAAAGTTACAGAATATAAAATCAACACCTAAAAATCGATAGCCTTTGTACACACAATAATGCCATGGCTGAGAAAGAACTTTACAATAGCTACAAAAAAGTTTAAATACCTTAGAATAAATATAACCAAGATTATGAAAGATCTCTACAATGAAAATTACAAAACATTAAAGAAAGAAATAGAGGAAGACATACAAAAATGCAAAAATCCTCCATGTTCATGGATTGGAAGAATTAATATCATCAAAATGTCCATACTACTAATTCAATGCGATTCTAACCAAAATACCAATTACATTCTTCTCAGATCTAGAAAAAATGATGCTAAAATTCATATGGATGTACAAGAGACCCCAAATACCTAAAAAATATTTTTTGCACCAAAATAAACATACTTTAATTCTAATTCTCCATAAATTTTTTGAGGTATCCTTATACTCAAAGGTTGTAAGTTAACATAAAGATTTTGATATAATCATATGGTTTTTGTTAATGTGATGTATCACATTAATTGATTTTCGAATGTTGAACCATCCCTACATACCAAGAATAAACCCCACTTGGTCAGGGTGAATGATATTTCTGATGTGTAGTTGGATTCGATTGGCCAGGATTTTTTTGAGGATTTTCTTTGTTGGGAGGGCGTTTATTACTGATTCAATTTTTGTCTTGGTTATGGGTCTATGTAAGTTTTCTTTGTCTTCATGGCTCAATTTAGGTAAGTTGTGTGTGTCTAGGAATCTATCCATTTCTTCTAGGTTTCCCAGTTTATTGGCATACAGCTCTTTGTAGTGGTTTCTGATGATTCTTTTTATTTCTGTGGTGTCAGTTGTTACATTTCCTTTACCATCTCTAATTTTATTGATTTGAGTCTTCTCTCTCCTTTTTTCGGTTAGTTGGGCCAATGGTGTGTCAATTTTGTTTATTTTTTCAAAACACCAGCTCTTTATTTTGCTGATTTTTTGTAATTTTTTTGTTTCAATTTTGTTGATTTCTTCTCTAATTTTTTTCTCTTCTTCTGCTGGTTTTGGGTTTGGTTTGCTGCTGTTTTTCTAGATCCTTGAGGTGCATAGAGAGTTCATTTATTTGTTGTCTTTCCAGTTTCTTGATGTTGGCACCAAATGGTATAAGCTTTCCTCCTAACACTGCTTTTGCTGTATCCCACAAATTTGCTAAGTTGTATTGTTGTTTTCATTTGTTTCCAGAATTTTTTTGATTTCTCTTTTGATTTCTTCTATGACCCACTGCTCATCCAGAAATATGTTGTTCATTCTCCATGTGTTTGCATATGATGTAGAGATTCTTGAGCTGTTGATTTTTCAGCTTCATTGCATTGTGGTCTGAAAAGATGCATGGAATTCAGTTAAGTAGTCATATTTTATATAACACAATTATTGTTGAAAATTTCTTTTGTACACTTACTCCTTTTACATATTTTAGAAAGCTTTTATTTAATAAATACAAATTTCATAGGTATACCTTTAGCAATATGGCAGTTCTTCCCCCCATACCCGCCCTCCCACCCCCACTCCTGTCCTACCTCCTACTCCCTCTCCCATCCCATTCTTCATTAAGATTCATTTTTAATTGTCTTTATATAAATAAGACTAACTCTATACTAAGTAAAGATTTCAACAATTTGCACTCACACAGACACACAAAGTATAAAGTACTGTTTGAAGACAATTTTTACCAATAATTCTCACAGTACAACTCATTAAGGACAAAGGTCATACATGGGGAGTAAAGTGTACAGTGACTCCTATTGTTGATTTAACAATTGACACTGTATTTATGACATCAGTGATCACCCAAGGCCCTTGTCATGAGCTGCCAAGGCTATGGAAGACTTTTGAGTCCACCAGCTCCAACATTATTTAGACAAGGCCTTAAGGCAAAGTGGAAGTTCTCTTCTCCCTTCAGAGAAAAGTGCATCCTTCTTTGATGGCCCTATCTTTCCACTGGGATCTCACTCACGGAGATACTTCATGTAGATCATTTTTTTGCCACAGTGTCTTGGCTTTCCATGCCTGAAATGCTCTCGTGGGCTTTTTAGCTAGATCCTAATACCTAAGGGCTGATTCTGAGGTCAGAGTGCTGTTTAGGGCATTTGTTATTCTTTGAGTCTTCTGTGTGTCCTGCTTCCCATGTTGGATCATTCTCTCCTTTTTAATTTTATCTATTGTTATTACCAGATAGTCGGTCTTATTTATGTGTTCCCTTTTTAAACAATGAAAGCAAACCCAGAGGCATCACAATACCAGATTTCAAGACACACTACAGGGCAATTATAATCAAAACAGCCCTGTAGTGGCACAAAAATAGACATATAGACCAATGGAACAGAGTAGAAACCCCTGAAATTAATCCACGTATCTACAACCGACGGTTTGTTGATAAAGGAGCTAAAATCAACCCCTGGGGAAAGGACAGTCTATCTCTCTCTCTCTCTCTCAAATTATTTATTTATTTATTTGAAGGAGTTACAGAAAGAGAGGGAGAGACAGAGAAAGACAGAGATCCATCTACTGATTCATTCCCCAGATGGCTACAATGGCCATTCCCGGGCCAGGCTAAATCCAGGAGCTAGGAGATTCATCCAGGGCTTCCATGCAGGTGGCAGGGACCCAAATACTCAAGCCATCTTCCACTGCTTTTCCCAGGCCATTAGCAGGAAGCTGGATAAGAAGTGGAGCAGCTGGGGCTCCAAATGGTGCCCATATAGGATACCAAAAACACAGATGGTAGCTTCACCAGCCATGCCACAATATTGGCCCCAAGAACAATCTCTAATAAAGGGTGCTGGGAAAGCTGGATATATGCATGCACAGGTATGGAACAAGACCCCTACCTTACACCTTATACAAAATGAACTCAGAATGTATCAGGATAAAGAACTATGACCTGGCACCATCAAATTACTAGAGGAAAATATCAGGGAAACTTTGCAAGACATTGGCATAGGCAAAAGCTCTTTGGAAAAGACCCCAGAAACACAGGCAATAAAAGAAAAAAATATACAAATGTGATTCTATCAAGCTAAGGTGCTTCTGCACTGCAATGGAACACTCAACAAAGTGAAAGGCAACCTACAGAATGGGAGAAAATATTTGCAAACTATGCAGCTGATAAAAGATGAATATCCATAATCTATAAAGAGCTGAAGAAACTCAGCAACAACAAAACAAACAATCTAGTCAAGAAATGGGCAAAGGACATGAACAAGCCTTTTTCAGAGGCTGAAATTCAAATGACCAATAGACACATGGAAAAAGGCTCAGGATCACTAATCATCAGGAAAATGCAAATAAAAACCACACTGATTTTCACTTCACCACATTGTCATACAAATGACAGCGATTGTCATACAAATATCAAAAAACAATAAATGCAAGTGAGGATGAGAGTAAAAAGGTACTCATATATGCTATTGGTGGGAATGCAGGTTTTTTTTTTTTTTTTTTTTTTTTAAAGTAGACCCTGTGGGGCTGTGATTAATCCACTAAGGTCTCTTTTTTATTTATTTGACAGGTAGAGTTATAGACAGTGAGAGAGAGAGAGACAGAGAGAAAGGTCTTCCCTCCGTTGGTCCACTCTCCAAATGGCAGCTACGGCAGGCGCTGCGCAAATCCAAAGCCAGGAGCCAGGTGCTTCTTCCTGGTCTCCCATGAGGGTGCAGGGGCCCAAGCAATTGGGCCATCCTCCACTGCTCTCCCAGGCCACAGAAGAGAGCTGGACTGGAAGAGGAGAAACCGGGACTAGAAACTGGCACCCATATTGGATGTCGGCGCCACAGGTGGAGGATTAACCAAGTGAGCCATGGTGCTGGCCCCATGGTATTTTTTTTTTTTTATCAGTGGGAGAGAAGCTAATGAAACTATGTATCTTCATCTTTAGTCTTCACACAATCTTATATTCTTTGGTTTTTCTTTTTCTCCCCAGGAGACATTTTCTTTATTTTCCCCAATGATAAAAAATGATTTTGGATAAAATCTTCTACCAGCTGAAAGATCATGAGTTTATTACCCTAGTGCTTCCCAACTTGAAAATAGACAACCATTGAAAGCTGACTTGCATTCACATCCTTTCTGCATGCTCACTTGTTTTGTGACCTGGAATAACTTACTCAATCTCTCCAAGGCTCTGATTCTTCCATGCCTCATCTGTAATATTGAGATCACAATAGTACCTACCTGACTGGGAGGGTTGTCAAAAGGAATGAATGAATTTCTGTTGATAAATGCTTTAAACAGTGTGTGGCACAGAATAAGGACAGCACAAGTTATAGTTAAATAAAACACATTAACTTGAAGCTGAAGATTTCGAGAAATGTGATCCAGGATGGGTCACTATGAGGGATTGCAGAATGGGTGAATGGGGCAAAGCCACACCCATGGCTTAGTGGCCTTTGCTGAGGCATGCTGGAAACCACAGCCTATGCTTCAAACCAGAGTTGTTCTAGATTCTGGGTCACTGGGTGCAGAGTACAGAAAATCTGTATCTACTGAAGCGGAACAGATACCTGTGCTGTTCTAATTGTGAAGGGAGGAAGCCTTAAGACCCGCAGTTATGCTTTAGCAGCATGTGGCAGGTGTTTCACATACTTGGGCTGTGGTTTGGCTAAATCTTAGTTTTTGGAATTCCCATATATATTGCTTTTCTCAAAAAAATTGATAGCTGCATGATGGAGGCACTAACACCCACTTCTGTTGGTTGTTGGTATAGTTCCTGCCCCTTGGCAGATTTGATGTATTTTAACCCAGCCTTTAGCTCTTGCTGGTCTTGCTTCATCAATCCTTGTCTGCTCAGGCTTGTCTGGCTTCCTTTGGCAGACAAGGCAGGGTTTTCATTTCTCTCATGTAAATGACTTGTTTATTACAGTAGGGGTCCCTGGTCTTTGGAAACAGCTTACAGATATCCTACAGATATCCTCAAATGGAGCCCAGAAAGGGCTTCATGAATAATAATGCCCAAGTAAACCCAAGATGAGCTTGGACATTACCTCTTTGAAATTCATACATCATCATAAGTACTGTCATTTAAACAGAAAATATAGAAGGCTTCCTGTGAAGGAAATATGCTTTCTTTACAAAACTTATCATTTCAGCACAAAACAATCAAACATCAGCAATACAGGTGGGAGTAAGTGATTCTGGTATGTTTTACTTGAGCGTAAAAATTTTTTTATTGTACTCAGACTTTACAGTTCCTGGTTTTGACTTTTTAATTTAAATTTCTCTTTCTGTTAAATATTCCTCAGCTCCCTTACTTCTAGGTTGGGAATTTACAGAGACAGAACTGATGATGAGATGATGATCCAGAGCAAGTTAACTCTCGTTTTTATTTGTCTTGAGAGACAAAAGAGAATTGTCAAGCCTATTTGTAGTATGGACTCCAGCTTCCATCTAGCCCAGGGTTCTTCAGCCCTGGTTGCACATTATATTTGGCATCATTTGGATACTGTTAAAAAATACAGATGTCTTTGACTCATCCAACATCTTCCTGTCTGGCTATGTCCTAGACATTGTGACTTCTCACAGATGCTCAGGTGGTTCAATCCATATGGCAAAATTTGAGCTCTGCTGGTGTATATTGTATCAATGATAGACATGGATTTGAAGACAGCCAGCCACTTGAGAAGAGTGGGTCAAATGACCCCACCAAAGCCACCTGGAGAGGGGTTATGTGGCCACTTAGATAGAACCTGAGAAGGGGGTGAGACAGACACATTCAGGCACAAAAGCTGGGATTTCTGACACAGGGTATAGTAGTTGCTTCACTCCATTCCCTGCCTGGTGTCATAGTTGTAAACTGCAGACCTACAGAGAAAGAGGACCATGAACAGAAACAGAAAGTGCCATTCCAATAAATAGTCTATATTACATTAACAGAACTGGTAAGACAAATGGGAGTGAGGCAGGCTCCTCTGCTCTGCTACAGATTGTGGAGCAAAGCAGGTCTCCCAAGCGTGGGAGGGCAGCAGTGCAAGTGGCCCCACGAGCCACAGTGATCTCCAGAGCAGACCACAGAGTCCATGTCATTGTGCCAGCCGAGGTGGAGTGGTGCCAGGGAGGTTTGCACTGTGGTGTCTACAGGAGCATTCGTTGTATCCAGCAGATATGCTGGGGGGGGGGGGGCAGCAGACTTGTTAGGGTGCTGTCATTTTATGGGAACAAGAAGATGGAGTTTTCTTGGACTGGAGGTGTATATCTATTTACCAGCTGGTTATGCCAGGGAACACAGGGGCATAATTTATCTATTTAACCAAGGATGCAATAAGTATCCTGTATCAAATTAGGTAATTGGAAATGCTGCATTTCTGCCCACACCTCTCCTGAAGCATGGTTAAACTTGAATGGGCTGTCCTTTGTCTGATTTGAAGACATAGGTGTACCAAGAAAGTTTTGACTGTTGTTATAAAATTGCTATAAAAGAGATTGTTCATTATTTCATTCAGTGGCTTCCAAAAAGTCCCCATGTGATAAATTCTTCTCAGAATTCAAGAGTGAATCTATTTTGAATAATTGAGATGCTTCCATTTGTGAGATAATAACTGTGTAACCATCAGATTTCCTGCTGTCCTCTCCTGCTCAGCAGTCAGGACTCTCAAAATCAAACACCTGCCTGCGATGAAAATAACCCCTCCTTCTACTGTGGCTTCACTTGGTCTTGTGATTCTTGGTATGTGTGTCTTGTTTTGAAGATTCATATATTTATTTATTTGAAAGGCACAGTGAGAGAAAGAGGGACACACACACACACACACAGAGTGAGAGAGAGAGAGAGAACGAGAGAGGGAGAGCGAGAGAGAGGGAGAGATAGAGAGGGGGAGAGAGAGAGCGAGCATCTATTTGCTTGATAATTTTCCAGATGTCTGCAAAATCCAGGGCCTTGCCAAGCTGAAGCCATGAGTCAGGAACTGCATCCGGGTCTCTCACATGAGTATCAGGGACCCAAGTAATTGGGCCATCGTCTGCTGCTTCTTAGGTGTATAATAAGGAAATTGAGTTGGTAACACCTGCCCCTGTGTATGTGTCTTGTTTTAAACCACCCAAAGGTTTTTTTTCTCAAGTAAAAACATGAAAACCTCGGTTTAATAGAATCTGATTTTTCTTAAAATTTTTACCGATTTGCTGTGATATAATATTCACAACAATCTGCACATATTTAAAGTGTGACTTTGTTTCTTTTTTTTTGAAGATTTATTTATTGATTTATTTATTTGAAATTCAAAGTTACACAGAGAGAGGAGAGGCAGAGAGAGAGAGAGAGAGAGAGAGAGCGAGAGAGATCTTCCACCCAATGGTTTACCCCTTTTATTTATTTATTTATTTTTATTTATTTATTTATTTTTATTTATTTTTTATTTAGTAAATATAAATTTTCAAAGTACAGTTAATGGACCACATTGGCTTCCCCCCGATAATTTCCCTCTCACTTACACCCCTCCCATCTCCCGCTCCCTCTCCCATTCCACTCACATCAAGATTCATTTTCAACCATCTTTATACACAGAAGATCAATTCAGTATATATTAAGTAAAGATTTCATCAGTTTGCACCCACACAGAAACACAAAGTGTAAAATACTGTTTCAGTACTAGTTATAGCATTACTTCACATTGGACAACACACTAAGGACAGATCCCACATGAGAAGTAAGTACACAGTGACTCCTGTTGTTGACTTAACAATTTGACACTCTTGTTTCTGGTGTCAGTAATCTCCCTAGGCTCTAGTCATGAATTGCCAAGGCTATGGAAGCCTTTTGAGTTCGCCAACTTTGATCTTATTCCGACGGGGTCATAGTCAAAGTGGAAGTTCTCTCCTCCCTTCAGAGAAAGGTACCTCCTTCTTTGATGGCCCCGTTCTTTCCGCTGGGATCTCACTCGCTGAGATCTTCCATTTAGGTCTTCTTCTTTTTTTTTTTTTTTCTTCCAGGGTGTCTTGGCTTTCCATGCCTAAAATACTCTCATGGGCTCTTCGGCCATATCCAAATGCCTTAAGGGCTGATTCTGAGGCCAGAGTGCTATTTAGGACATCTGTCATTCTATGAGTCTGCTGTGTATCCTGCTTCCCATGATGGATCGTTCTCTCCCTTTTTGATTCTATGAGCTAGTATTAGCAGACACTAGTCTTGTTTGTGTGATCCCTTTGACTCTTAGACCTATCATTATGATCAATTGTGAACTGAAATTGATCACTTGGACTAGTGAGATGGCATTGGTACATGCAACCTTGATGGGATTGTATTGGGATCCCCTGGAATGATTCTAACTCCACCATTTGGGGAAAGTCCGATTGAGCATGTCCCAAATTGTACATCTCCTCCCTCTCTTATTCCCACTCTTATATTTAACAGGGATCACTTTTCAGTTAAAATTTAAACACCTAAGAATAATTGTGTGTTAATCAGAGTTCAACCAATAGTACTAGAACAAAACAAAGAGAAAATACTAAAATGGATAAAGTATTACATTGTACATCAACCATCAGGACAAGAGCTGATCAAGTCATTGTTGCTCATAGTGCCCATTTCACTTCAACTGGTTTCCCCTTTGGTGCTCAGTTAGTTGTCACCGATCAGGGAGAACATATGATATTTGTCCCTTTGGGACTGGCTTAATTCACTCAGCATTATGTTTTCCAGATTCCTCCATCTTGTTGTGAATAACCGCATTTCATTGTTTTTGACTGCTGTATAGTATTCTATAGAGTACATGTCCCATAATTTCTTTATCCAGTCTACTGTTGATGGGCATTTGGGTTGGTTCCAGGTCTTAGCTATTGTGAATTGAGCTGCAATAAACATTAATGTGCAGATAGCTTTTTTGTTTGCCAATTTCATTTCCTTTGGGTAAATTCCAAGGAGTGGGATGGCTGGTAATGGTAGGGTTATATTCAGGTTTCTGAGGAATCTCCAGACTGACTTCCACAGTGGCTTGACCAGTTTGCATTCCCACCAACAGTGGGTTAGTGTCCCTTTTCCCCCACATCCTCGCCAGCATCTGTTGTTGGTAGATTTCTGTATGTGAGCCATTCTAACTGGGGTGAGGTGAAACCTCATTGTGGTTTTGATTTGCATTTCCCTGACTGTTAGTGATCCTGAACATTTTTTCATGTGTCTGTTGGCCATTTGGATTTCCTCTTTTGAAAAATGTCTGTTGAGGTCCTTGGCCCATCTCTTAAGTGGTGGTTTACTCCTCAATAGGCCACAATGGCTAGAGCTGTGCCAATTTGAAGCCAGGAGCCAGGAGTTTCTTCTGGGTCTCCCACATTGGTGCAGGGGTCCAGGGACTTGGGGCATCTTCTACTGCTTTCCCAGGCCATAGCAGAGAGCTGGATCAGAAGTGGGGCAGCTAGGGTCTCGAACTGGCACTCGTATGGGATGCTGGCACTTCAGGCCAGGGCGTTAACCCTCTGCGCCATGGTGCTGGCCCCAAAGTGTGACACCCGTGTGTAACCCTGAAGCCATGAAACTATCATCAAACATTTCCCCATCCCTAGGCAACTACCGATCTGCTTTCTGTCACTTCATATCAGCTCACATTTTCTAAAAATTTTTTCAAATGAAGTCATATACTATGTGGACTTTTTGGTCTGACTTCTCTCAGCATAATTACTTTGTAATTCATCTGTCTTGTTATATGTACTAATATTTGTATTGCTGAGTAGTTTTCTATGTTGTGATATTTTACTGCTTATTCAGCTGTAGATGGACATTTGGGTTGCTTCTAGGCTTTAACTATGACAAGTAAAGCTGTGATGAACATTCCTAAACAAGTTTGTGTGGACATGTTTTCCTTTGTGTTGAGTAAATACCCAGAAGTAGAATGGCTGGGTTGTATGGTAAATGCTCATTTTACTTTTTGAGACATTGCCAAAATGTTTTAAAAAGTGGCTGCACCATTTTATATTCCTATTAACAGGGTATAAAAGTTCCAGTTGCTTCCTCAACGACATGTGATGTGATGTGTTTCAGATTTCAACCATTCTGATACATCTGTTGAACCAGTGATGTTTAACATTTCCTCAAGTGTTTATTTGTAATTCATATAGCTTTGGTGAAGTGGCTATTCAAATCTTTAGACAGATAACTTAAGTTTTCCTTCTTATTATGTTTTGAGAATTTTTATTTTTGGGTCAAAGTCATTTATGAGATATGTGATTTGAAAAATACTTCTTCACAGTCTGAGACTTATGTTTTTATGGAATTTGATTCTTCATTTTAGTGCTGAAAGCACCCCAACACAGTCTGTTAAGGGCATAAGTATCTCAATTTTTATTCCCAGTTCTTGCCCCCATGGAGATAAGAATTCAAAGCAGCAACATAAATAGATTGCACAAGTGAAAGCAGAATATATTTACAAAGAAAGAGAGAGTGTATATACATTCACGCAAGAGTGTCGGTGACTCCACATGGAGAGACACCTGTTACAAGGGGGTCAGAATTCCCCATGAGGAGTGAGCATGGGAGGAGGCCAGAGAAGGACCATAAGCAAGGTCTGGAAGCAAAAAAAAAAATGGTCACTCCACGTATTTCAGTCCCTTTTATGAGGTAGGGGTGATACTCTAACTGAATATACAAATGGTTGGGATTTAGTGTACATGAGGCCTTCTGGGAATTTCATGGTGCCTCCATGTGGAACTTAACTCCCACATGGCCATGATGGTGTCTCCTCTTTCCTGGTCCTGGGTGAGACACAGGTTCATTATGGGAAAGTGGGTGTACTGGATTGATAGGTGTGGGGGTGGGGTCACAATGCAGTACTACACAGAAATTATAAACAACTTCTTCCAGCTTCATTTATTGCTACTTAACTCCTCCACATCAAATCCAGGCCCATGAGACTGGAGAAGTGATTAGAACTATGTCACAAAGACACAATAACCTGAAACATTTTCAGGTGTCATCTTGCCCGGTAGACAAATTCACTGAATGTCCTGGGTTAGAATAACCTGCTTCCAAGTAAGGCTACATTCTGAGGTACTGGGGGTTAGTATTTCAACATATGAAGTTTTGTGGGACATTGTTCAATAGGCAGTTGCATGTGGTTCAATCTAAAATCTTTCATCTACCTATTTTAGTTTCTGATTTTTTCCATACTTTCTGCTTTGGATGTTTCCATCAGTTCTCAACCTTTACCAGGGTCCCAGGGATCAGCCTCATTCATTCTTCACGCCTTCCTTCATCCAATATGTATTTATTTATTTATTTAATTTGACGGGCAGAGTTAGACAGAGAGGGAGAGACAGAGAAAGGTCTTCCTTCCATTGGTTCACCCCCCAAATGGCCACTATGGCTGGTGCCGTGCAGATCCGAAGCCAGGAGCCAGGAGCTGGTCTCCCATGCAGGTGCAGGGCCCAAGCACTTGGGCCATCCTCCACTGCCTTCCCGGGCCACAGCAGAGAGCTGGACTGGAAGAGGAGCAACCGGGACTAGAACTTGGCGCCCATATGGGATGCCAGGGCTGCAGGCGGAGGATTAGCCAAGTGAGCCATGAGCTGGCCCCTTTGTTGTCTTTTTTTTTTTTTTTAAAGATTTATTTATTTTATTTGAAAGGCAGAGTTGAGAGAGAGAGAGAGAGAGAAAGAGAGAGAGAAAGAGAATCTTCATCCACTGGTTAACTCCCCAAATAGCCATGATGGCTGGTGATGGGCCAGACCAAAGCAAGGAGCCAGGAACTTCTTCTGGGTCTCCCATGTGGGTGCAGAGACCCAAGCACTTGGGGCATCTTCCACTGCTTTCCTAGGCACATTAGCAGGGAACTGGATTGGAAGCATAGCAGCTGAGAATCTAACCAGTCCCCATATGGTGTTGCAAGCAGTGACTTAACCCACTATGATACACTACTGGCCCCTTGTTTTGTTTTCTTAATGAAATTTTCCCCTCTGGTCAATTTGGAGATTCTCTAGGACAGGGTTAGCACATTTTGTGTGCTGGAATGACTTGCCACTTTGGGGAGCCAATGCCTCTATAGCTCCCTTCACTTCCTCCCATAGACTCATTCACTCACTCACTGCCCACAGCTTTTTGGGATCTCTGTACCAGCAACTCTTATATGTTTTTGGTTTTTGTCTTTATTGCTTTAGCAAAATGTCAGCACACATTCTCTATTAATTCCTTTCAGTGATAATGGAATTCTGGATGATATATTTCAAGTTCAGTGAAAGCAGGTGGTATGTGTTTGAGATGAATAAGAATGGATTTTCACAGAACTCAAGGTCCCAGAGCAATGGCAGGGAACTTGCTCTGGATTTCCATGAGTGTGAGATGAGAGTTGAAGAGAATACTGGGTAAAGGAGGGAGGGACAGGTCTGAGGCTTATAAACTTGGTCAAAGCAGAGTGGATTTTTAAAATTATTTGATGAGGATTTTTCATTTGCTAAATGATATTTTCTAAGTGCTTAACTAAATTTTACCTTCTTCATATTTGTAGAATTACTTTTGATTACCTAGTGTTTTGGAGATGTGGAACAAAATAAAAGATCACTGCTACCATCAAAGGGGTGTGTAATCCAGGGTAGGGACAGGTGTGATGAATGGGCTGGAGGCAAAGGTAGGACCTGGTGGGGAGATGTATACAAGGCAGCAATCCATTGCCATGTCTCCAACTGGAACACTAGTGTGACAGCATGAGAGGTCTCTTGTAACATCCCATCCCTCTATCTGGGAGGGAAAGAGCAGACCAGATGGAGGGCAACAGCTTTTAAATCTTATCACAATACACATTTGAGATAATTCACACAGATGTCCCCATAAAGAGGGTTGGGTACACAGCCCAAGGGTCACATTCTCAGGTGATGCTCAGTTCTCTCAGTTACCCCAGTGCTGAGCAACCGTCCATAGTCAGAAATTGCTCCCCTGCTTGCACTGCCACAAGGCTTGACAATTCCATATGAGTCACTTCTCTGGGTTTTATTAAAAGCAACTTTAAAATGCTAATTTTTATGGAAGGATGCAGAGTAGAAGAGAACACAGAAGACAAAATGTAGTTTCTGGATTGTTGCACACACTTGGGGTATAAGAGAAAAAATGCATATCAGTTTGTTTTACCAATAAAATTAAGTATATCTCTGTGCCTGTGCTGGCAAGAATTCCAGGATCAGTGGGGACAATGCTGCTACCTCATTTGTGATCTGTGATTGATTATCAGATAAAGAACCATCTTTTTACTTCCATCTGTCAGCAAGGAGAAAGGGAAGAACAACAGGATGACCAATTTGTTGAAGTTGAGTTTTTGTTTTTAAACCTCCAGTCTGGTGATGATCATGATTACTCAGTTTTTTGAGAAGTGTGAAGATTTCTTTAGAAGTTCTCCACCCCCCACCCCCCGAATCCTTTTATTTAAGGAACACAAGCTTCATGCATTTCATAAGTACAACTTATATTCCCACCATACCTATCCTCCCCACCCACACTCCCGTCCCTCTTCCTCTTTCCTTTCCTATTCCCTTTCTTATTTTTTACTAAGATCTATTTTCAATTAACTTTATACACATATGATTAACTCTATACTAAGTAAAGAGTAAACAAATAGTATGAAAACAAACAAACAAACAAAAAAACCCTTTTCCTCAACAGTTGAGACAAGGGCTGTTCAAAACCATTGCATTTCAAAGTGTCAGTTTCACTTCTATATATTACCTTTTAGGTGCTCTATCACAGATCAGAGAGAACATATGGTATTTGTCCTTTTGGAATGGCTTGTTTTGCTAAGTATGATGTTTTCTAGTTTCATCCATTTTGATGCAAATGACAGGATTTCATTTTTAATGACTGTGTAGTATTCTATGGTGTACATATCCCTTAATTTCTTTATCCAGTCTTCAGTTGATGGGCATTTGGACTGATTCCATATCTTAGTTATTTTTAATTGAGCTGCAATAAATGTGGGGCTACAGATCACTCCTTCATATGCTGATTTCATTTTCTTTGGTTAAATTCTCAGGAATGGGATGGCTGAGTCATATCGTAGGTCTATATTCAGATTTCTGAGGTATCTTCATACTGTCTTCCACAGTGGCTTCACCAGTTTACATTCTCACTAAGGGTACCTTTTTACATATATCCTCAACAACATTTTCTGTTTGTTGATTTATGTATAAAAGCCATTCTAACGAGGATTTGGGGAAACCTCTTTGTGGTTTTGATTTGCATTTCCCTGATGGCTAGAGATCCTGAGCATTTTTTTCATGTGTATGTTGGCCATTTGGATTTCCTCTTTTGAAAAATACCCATTTAAGTCCTTTGCCCATTTCTTAACTGGGTTGTTTGTTTTGTTATTAAGTTTCTTCATCTCTTCATATATTCTGGTTGTTAATTCTTTATCAGTTATATAGTTTGCAATACTTTCTCTCATTCTGTCAGTTGCTTCTTCACTTTGCTTAGAGTTTCTTTTGCAGTGCAAAATCTTCTCAGTTTTTTCATTAGTTGTGCCAGTGGTTTGTCAGTTTTGTTTATTTTTTCAAAAAATCAGCTCTTTGTTTCACTGATCTTTTGTATTTTTTTGGTTTCAGTTTTGTTGATTTCTTCTCTGATTTTAATTATTTCTTTTCTCCTACTTGGTTTGGGTTTGGATTGCTGTTATTTTTCTAGGTCCTAGAGATACTTTGATAGCTCATTTATTTGGTGCCTTTCAATTAATTTCCTGATTTAGGTACCAGTTGCTATAAATTTTCCTATTAACACTGCTTTTGCCATATCCCATATATTCCAATATATTGTATTGTCATCTTCATTTGTTTCCAGAAACATTTTTATTTCTTCTATGACTCACTGTTCATTCAGGAGCATGTTGTTCAGTCTCCAAGTGTTTGCATGTGTTCTAGAGATTCCTGAGTTGTTGATTTCCAGCTTCATTCCATAATGGTCAGAGAAGATGCATGGTATAGTTTCAGTTTTTTTGAATTTGCTGAGACTTGCTTTGTGGCCTAGCATGTGGTCTTATCCTAGAGAAAGTTCCAATCACTCTTGAGAATAATGTGTATTCTATAACTGTAGGATGAAAAGTTCTGTAGATATCTGTTAGGTTCATTTGGTCTATAGTGTTGATTAACTGTTGTTTCATTGCTAATTTTCTGTCTAGTTGAACTCCATTGCTAAAAGTGAAGTATTGAAGTCCCCCATTACCATTGTATTGTAGTCTACATCTCTCTTTAAATCCATTAACATTTCTTTTAAATAGCCAGGTGCTATTTATAGGTAATTACAGGTAATTATGTGCATATACATTTATAATAGTCACATCTTCATGTTGAATTGATCCCTTAATCATTATATAGTACCCTTCTTTGTCCCTTTTAAGAGTTTTTGTGTTAAAGTCTATTTTGTCTGATATTAGGATGGCTACACCAGCTCCTTTTTGATTTCTGTTGGCATGGAATATCTTTTTCCATCTTCTCACTTTCAGTATATGTGCATCTTTGTTGGTGAGATGTGTTTCTTATAGGCCGCAACTAGATGGGTTTTATTTTTAAATCCATTCAGCCAGTCTGTATCTTTTCACTGGAGAGTTGAGGCCATTTACATTCAAGGTGAATATTGATAAGTAACAACTTTGCCCTACCATTTCCCCATAAATATTCCTATTGTTTACTTTGGATTTCCTTTGTAGTTTTACTGGGAGATTTTCTGCTTTTATCTTCTTTCTTAGTGATGACCATATTTCTGTGTATAGCACATCCTTAACCATCTTTTGTAAGGCTGGACAAATGGTGACAAATTCTTTCAATTTCTGTTTGTTATGGAAGGTTTTATTTCACCTTCATTCATAGTTGAGAGATTTGCAGAGTACAATATTCTATGTTAACAATTTTTTTCTCTTATGACTTGGAATATATCTCGCCATTCCCTCCTAGGCTGTAGGATTTCTGATGAGAAGTCTGCTGTGAGTCTAATTGGAGATCCTCTGAAAGTCATCTGGCATTTTCTCATGCACATTTTAGAATCTTTTCTTCATGCTTTACTGTGCAGAGTTTGACTATAGTGTGTCTAGTTTCCTAAGAGTTCTATGTGCTTCCTGCATTTGAATGTCTCTTTCTTTCTCCAAATTAGGGAAGTTTTCTGTAATTATTTCACTAAAAATGCCTTCTAATCCTTTCTCTCTTTCTATATCTTTAGGAACTCCTAAGACCTATATGTTGGGCTGTTTGATATTATCCCACAAATCTCCAACATTGTTTTTTAGTTTTCTAATTTCTTCTTTTTTTTTTGTCTGACTATAAAATTTACAAAGATATTATTTATTCTGCCTCACTGAGTCTCTTATTAAGGATTTCCAGCACATTTTTTATTTGTTCTATTCAATTCTTCATTTTCAATATTTCATTTTGATTTCTCTTTAAAATCTCATTTTTAGGGGGTTTTCGCTCTGCTGTTTTTGTGTAGTCTGACACTCACCTCCTCTCCAAAGGAGACCAGTGTCTGGGCACTAAACCCAGTGGGTACAATATTTTTCCTTGCTGCCACAAGAACCACACAAAGGATCTCTTTAGTCCTCGGTCTGAGCATGGATCCTGCAGCAATGTCCCTCATCACCAGGGAACCAGGGAGCCCTGAGCATGTAGAGCTTCCCACAGTGATTTCCCAAAGACCCAGCCACACCCTGTGCCTTCCCACACGGCCACAGTGTTTTCACAGTCCAGGTACACAGGCATCCTATAGTCTCAAGCACCCAGCTCCTGTCAGTTCTCACAGCCAGACTCAGGCATCCCCTCTCTGCCGGTTGCTGGGTGTGTGGACATGAGCTGGTGCAGCTGTTACATAGGTCCAAAATGGCACCTGCCTTCTCTCAGCTAGTTACAGGATGCTGGCCTGGGGTGGTTGGGGAGAGAGAATCATCTCCCCTTTTTTTCTTTTGGTTAGCAGGTACACTGTCCCCCACAGGGTCCCTAGCAAGACTCACGCCAGGCTCTTCCCATAGCTTTATCACTAGTAGCTTGGACTGTTGCATTCTGGTTGCACCTCACTCCAAAGCTGGTACTGAGTCTCTTGCTTGCTGGAGTCCTGAGTTGTGCATGTCTACACCCTCTATGTAGGTTCACAGTGTTCCTCTAATTTGCTTGGAGTTTCCTCTGAAATTTTCTCCCTAAGTCTTCCCTGAAATTGCACTCACTCTACTTTTTAAAAACCATCTTCCCCAAGAGTAGAGCAGTAAGCTCTCTCCCTATTCTGCTATCTGCAGGTTGTTCTGGTCCAGAAGTTCTCTTTTACTTAGGCAGTGTATGTCAAGACAGTAGAATTTGGATTCATAACACTTGGGTTTGTGCCATGACTATATAATTTACCAGCCATATGACACTGGACAAACCATTAAACTCTGTGAACCTTGGTTTCCTTCTCTGTACAATCAAAGAAATGTTGCTCTGAATCTAAATGAATTGCCAACAAATGATGTGAAGAAAAAGTAGTGGGATATTTGTGGGAAAATCACAAAGTTGAATAATAGCTATTGTGTACTGAGAGATTACTGAACATGAATTACAGTCTTAGCTCTTTACACAATACCTTTTTATTGTTATTATTAAGGTATTTTTATTTCAGTGTGCACATGTTCATTAATAACATTTATAAATTTAGTTTATATTCTTTTTTTCCCAAAATAAACCTTTTATTTAATGAGTACAAGTTTCATAAGTACAACTTTAAGAATATAGTGATTCTTCCCACCATATCCTCCCTCCCACCCCTACTCCCACTCTACTTCCTCCTCCTTCTCCCCTTGCCAGTTCCATTCTCCATTAAGATTCATTTCAATTAACTTTATACACAGAAGGCCAACTCTGTACTAAGTAAAGATTTCAACAATTTGCACACACACACACATTGTTTGAGAGCAAGTTTTACAGTTAATTCTTAAAATAAAACTCATTGAGGCCAGAAGTCCTGCATGGGAAGTAAATGCACAGCAACTCCTATTGTTAATTTAACTATTAACACTCTTATTTATGATGTCAATGATCACCTGAGGTTTTTTTTTTTTATTAATTGACAGGCAGAGTGTACAGTGAGAGAGACAGAGAGAAAGGTCTTCCTTTACTGTTGGTTCACCCTCCAATGGCCGCTGTGGCCGGCGCATCACGCTGATCTGAAGCCAGGAGCCAGGTGCTTATCCTAGTCTCCCATGCAGGTGCAGGGCCCAAGCACTTGGGCCATCCTCCACTGCACTCCCGGGCCACAGCAGAGAGCTGGCCTGGAAGAGGGGCAACCGGGACAGGATCCGGCGCCCCGACTGGGACTAGAACCCGGTGTGCCGGTGCCACAAGGTGGAGGATTAGCCTATAGAGCCATGGCGCCGGCCCCACCTGAGGTTTTTGACAGGAGCTGCCAAGGCTATGGGAAGCCTTTTGAATCCACAATTTCCATCAGTATTTAGACAAGGCCATAAGCAAGGTGAAAGTTCTCTCCTCCCTTCAGAGAAAAGTACATCCTTCTTTGATGGCCACTTCTTTTCACTGGGGTCTCTCTCACAGAGATCCTTCATGTAGGAAAATTTTTTGCCATAGTGTCTTGGCTTTCCGTGCCTGAAATGCTCTCATGGGCTTTTCAGCCAGACCTGGATGCCTTAAGGCCTGATTCTGAGGTCAAAGTGCCATTTAATGTGATACACAATAACTCTTAATCATCCCAACCACCTTATAGGTGGTTGTTATTTAGGCCCCATTGTAGAGAAGAGGAAACTGAGCATTATGGGAGGGGTGCTAAAGTTTAATTCTTTTCCCCAAAAACCCCTCCCTGTTCTGCACAGAACCCAAATAATTAGTCATTTTCTTCTATATAACACTCTTTTCAAATCCACTCTCTCACATGTCCCTCTGGTGTCAGAGAAAATAATTTTCTGATCTTCATTTACAGTCTTCTTTTCAGTAGGGCTCTGAGCTCCTTCCTTCTATATTATTATTCTTCTGTCCAGAATTCTATCTCACTCTGGGTGATCCCCTAGTTCCCATATTTTTAGCTATTCAAACCAACATATATAGGAGCCCATTGAATACAGGCAGAGTACCCAATGCTTGTTGCTGCCTATTTCATTTGTCTCCTATTTGTGCCCATCCCTTTTCCTGTCATGTTAAACTAAAAATACAGTTCATAACAAGGGTCAATTAATATTTCCTTTTAATCTACCATATTTGGCTCCTAATATCTTCTGCCAAACAGGGGATCATTGATAATCTTCTGGAATTTCTTTTCTGCAAGAATAGCAGCATTTTCTGTCTTTATCTCTAGCCCTTCATCACCTTTCTCAAACTAACAGTGCACATTCAGCTGCATTGAAATGATACAATCCTGGGGCCGGCCGGCCAGCCTGCCTGCCATCCTTCCTTCCTTCCTTCCTTCTTTTCTCTCTCTCTCTCTCTCTCGTTCTATCTTGTGCTTTTTTGATTTGATCCCATTGCCTTCCTCTCTGCCAAATTATTCTTTTTTTTTTTTTTTTTTTTTTTTTTTTTTTGACGAGGAATTAAAGAGATTGTCTGTAGAAACTGATGTTTATTTTCCGTCAACCTCATTTCCATGTTTGCGTGAGAGCCCGTGACAAGCAGCCTAAGACCACTCAGTGGTTGTTCCCACCCACTCGGTGGCCTGAGCAGTGGGCGCTGCAGACCAGTCTTCAGTGGCGGGCTGAGCACTCCAGTCCTCAGTGGGGAACTGCTGAATAGGCACAGAGGGCACCTGCACGCCTTCGGACCAGTCAGCAACCTCAGGCTGAGTAGCAGTGAACTCGGGCGCTGGGGCCGTCCATTCACCCTGAAACTCCTCCTTGGTCACAGCTTTTTCAGCGGCGGCCTGCTCTTCTTTTTCAATCTCTTCAGGATCTCTGTAGAAGTAGAGATCAGGCATGACCTCCCAGGGGTGTTCACGGGAGATGGTACCACGCATGCGCAGAACCTCCCGGGCCAGCATCCACCACATCAGACCCACTGAATGGGCTCCCTTGTTGTTGCACGGGATGGCGATGTCCACGTAGCGCAGAGGCGAGTCTGTGTTGCACAGAGCAATGGTAGGCAGGTTCACGTAAGATGCCTCCGTGAGAGGCTGGTGGTCAGCCCGAGGGTCGGTAACCACCAGAAGCCGTGGCTCCCGGAAGGCTGCCTGGATCTGGTTAGTGAAGGTTCCAGGTGTGAAGCGGCCAGCAATGGGAGTAGCTCCAGTGGCAGCAGCAAACTTCAGCACAGCTCTCTGGCCAGTGTTCCTGGAGGATATCACACTGACATCAGCAGGGTTTTCAATGGCCACAATAGCACGAGCCGCCAACAGCAGCTTCTCCCAGGTCCTCTTCAGATTGATGATGTAGATGCCATCACTCTTCCTTTTGTAGATGTACTGTTCCATCTGGAAGTCAAGGTTGGTGCCACCTAGGTGGGTTCCTGCTGCAAGGAACTTGAGGACGTCCTCCTCCTTCATTTGCAGGACATCAAGGGCTCCGGACATTGTGACAGCTTCCCCTTAAGTTACGCCGGGAATCAAAAACAACGCCGTATGGACCCCTGGCCGGGTAGCGCGGAAAGGCCCAAATTATTCTTTATCATCTTATTCTGTTTTACTTTTTTTGAGAAATTATTGTAACTTGAAAATATTTCTCTTCTGGCTGCTATAAAAATTCTTTCCTTAGTTTGTCTGCCTCTATGTCTCTTATTTCTGTAAGAGACATACTTGTGGGATAGAATGAAAAATAAACCAGCTGCTTCCATGTTTCTGGCTGAGGCTGTCTGGAATCAGATCTCTTGGTCTCTTGAAGGTCATTTAGCACTTCCTTCTGTGTACTTCGCATCACTACTAGTGGTTCTGGGGTCGTCACCAAGAGCATGAGAAGAAAAGTAGACAAACAAGGTGGCAATGATTGAAGGTGCCAGTAATAAAGGCCATGTTTTCACAGAGACTGAGTCAGGCCAAGCTGGTTGAGGTGGATGTTTTACATTGAGGTGGATGTAGGTGTTTTACATTGAATTAGAGGTTGAATATTTTGTAAGCTTATTTTTTATTTATTTAATTTCATTTTATTTGAAATGGAGAGAGAGCGAGAGAAAGAAAGATATATATGGAGAGAGTGAGCGAGAGAGAGAGAGAGAGAGCGAGAGCGAGAAAGAATCTTCCATCCACTGGTTCACTCGCCAGATGCCCACAAAGCCAGGGCTGGACTGGGCTGAAGCCAGGAACCTAGAACCAAATCCAAGTCTCCCATGTGGGTATCTGGGGCTCAATTGCCTGAGGCATCATGTACTGCTTTCCAGGGTGTACATTATTAGGAACCTGGAATGGAAGCAGAGTAGTTGGAACTTGATATGGGATGTGGGCATACTAAGTGATGTCTTAACTGATGTGCCAAATGCCCACCCGAGGGACTGAATCTTTGATATTCTTGTGGATTAAGGTCATGAGGCTATTGTAACAGGGCAGGTGAGTGATGGCATGTGGGAGAAGACTAGGCTTTGGCTACAGAAGAGATAATATGTGGCTGATTCTGGAATGGTTTTAGAGGGCAGAGAAAATGAGATTTGGTCTTGGACTGGATGTAGGGTATTACAGTGTGAATATGATTTGGCTTCCAAACTCATGCAGGACTTTAAGCCTACAGGTCATTAGTTAATGTTACTAAGAGAATGGAAACAGCCCAGTTACAGTGTGTGGAGATAAATCTTGGTGAGAGATTCTTATGCCATTGGGGAAGTGCCTTCAGAAGGTAGTTCTCATGAGAGGGCTGTTATAGAACTCAGGACTGGGCCCAACCCCTTGCTCTGCTTCCTGCCTCTCCTGTGACCCTTCCTCTGCACGTGCTCTGCTATTGTCATCTGCCACCCTCATAGAGTCCACATCAGTGGGGCCACCCAATCTTGGACTCCAGTCTTCAAAACTGTGAGCTAAATAAGCATTTTTTGTTTAAAAGTTAGTTGCCCCAAGCATTTCATTGTAGTGATGGAAAGCTACTAAATGGGAGTTAAGGCAAGAGAGGAATAAAAGATTATTCTGTTTTGGGCCAGAGTAACTTGGCAAATGTTGATGGCATTACTAATAGAGGAGAAGTGGATTTCAGGGTGAATCAAGTTTTGGATGTAGATGTGATGTTTGAAACGTTCTTTGCACAGATTGGTGATGTAGAAGAAGCTGTCTTGTATGGATAGAATGGGTTCTACATTCTCCTGGTGTGTATATTCTGACATACCAAGATCTCTGCAAACCATGCGAAATGAGGGCTGGTGGGGACTGGTTGGCATGGCTTCTCACATTCATCACATGTGTAGAATTCATCTTGTGCTAATTTCTAATCAGAGATGGCAAACAATTTCCTGTTGCCTGTGAAACTAAAAAAAAAAATAGTCCTCATTAGCTGTTTTATGTACCATGAATGGAGAAATAATAAATAAATATGATTTACTATGAAATATTTAATAGAAGTATGTCCTCAATACTGATTCTAATAAAAATAGTACAAAGGTTTGATCAATATTGATGATGCAATTTTTAACTTGCTTCACATGTGCCATTATTCTCTTCTTTTGGGAACAAAGCAAAAATATTTCTGACTGGCCTCAATTTGCAGGTGAATGCGTTTGGAAAAATAAGTTGTGGGGAAAAATGATCAATTAAAAATTATATCTTTTGAAATGTGTTAGATAATAATTTTGGGGGGCCGGCGCCGTGGTACACTAGCTTAATCCCCTGCCTGTGGCACCGGCATCCCATATGGGCACTGGGTTCTACTCCTGGTTGCTCCTCTTCCAGTCCAGCTCTCTGCTGTGGCCTGGGAGGGCAGTGGAGGATGGCCCAGGTTCTTAGGCCCCTGCACCCTCATGAGAGACCAGGAAGAAGCACCTGGCTCCTGGCTTCAGACCAGTGCAGTGCCAGCCGTAGCGGCCATTTGGGGAGTGAACCAACTGAAGGAAGACCTTTCTCCCTGTCTCTCTTTCTCACCGTCTGTAACCTACCTGTCAAATAAATAAATAAAAAAATTTTTTTAAAAATTATAATTTTGGAAAGTGTAAATACTATAACTATAGCCTGCATATAATTTGTACTTGTACAGATGTCTGCCTAAAACTGATAAGTAACATCCTGGGTTATTTAAAAAATTTAACTGTATTTAACTGTGTGGTCTTTAATTGCATTTCAGCACAGCTCAAAGTCATGAAAGCATATAAAAGATATTTTGGTATTTACTTCTCAAAACTTGGAAAAGTAGAACAACTTAATATAGTTTTTAAAATAAAGTCACCATTCAGAAATTAAACTATGTAATTGACAGACTTTGAAGTGCAATTATTATGTGTTAGACTCTGAGCTAAACACTGATGATCCACAGGTGATAGGAATCAAAAAGATGAAGGCAATGTGGAAATTCTTGATTATTTTAGGTTCTGATATAAAGATATGAAGCAAATATTGATTATGTCTTTTGAACTGCTTACAAATTTTAATAATTTATGTTTTGTATATTTTTACATATTCAGAAATAATTTTCGTATTCATTTGTATTTCTCTGGCAGATAGACCCATGGTTTTAATTAAAATGTTATTTTCGCACAATGGAATATAAAATGGACTGACTTGTAGTATAAATGCAGGTTTATCTCTGTTTTACAAAATACTAGTCTGAACTCATAATTATTTCAACAATGCATATTTCCCCTCTTCCCCTTGTTGCTACTGAATTTTAAAATTCAACTGAACAATAGGCGTAGGCAAAAAATTTTGAACGAAGTTTATTTTAGTTTCTGTTAATAAAATTTTAGGATGGGGGCTGGCGCCGTGGCTCACTAGGTTAATCCTCCACCTGCGGTGCCGGCATCCCATATGGGCTCCAGGATCTAGTCCCGGTTGCCCATCTTCCAGTCCAGCTCTCTACTGTGGCCCAGGAATGCAGTGGAGGATGGCCCAAGTCCTTGGACCCCTGCACCCGCATGGGACACCAGGAAGAAGCACCTGGCTCCTGGCTTCGGATCAGTGCAGTGCACTGGCCGTAGTGGCCATTTGGGGAATGAACCAACGGAAGGAAGACCTTTCTCTCTCTCTCTCTCTCTCTCTCACTGTCTATAACTCTACCTGTCAAAAAAAAGTTTAGGATGACAAATCATTCAAGAAGTCAGTATTAAATAAAATATTCATAATGCAAACTAAAAAAATACTGAAACAAATCTGAATTTGGTTTTAAAAGTCATTGGCAATGAAACAATATAACAACATACTTTTTAAATGAGGGAACTACACAAAATATGATTTCTAGACAAATTCAACATTTAGATGTGTATCTATTCCTTAGGTGCTATAGACAGAGTGCATGTGCCACCCTACCCCCCGTTGCCCTGCTCCCACAATTCATATGCTGGAACCCAATTCCCAATATAATAGTATTTGGAGGTAGGGCTTTGGGGAAGTGATTAACTCATGAGAATGGAGTCTTCATGAATGATATTAGTGCCCTTATAAAAGAGATGCCAGGGTTGATAGCACGGTTCAGCAGGTTAAGCCACCACTCGCAACACCAGCATCCCATATCAGGTGCCAGTTTGAGTCCCGATTGCTCTGCTTCTGATTCAGCTCCCTGATAAGGCACACAAGAAAGCAGCTGATGATGGCCCAAGTACTTAGACCCCTGCCGGCATGTGGGAGAACTGGATGGAGTTTGGGATCCTGGCTTCAGTGTGGACCAGTCCTAGCTTTTGAAGACATGTGGGGAGTGAACCAGTGTATGTAAGATCTCTTTTCCTCTCTATGTTGCTCTGCCTTTCAAATAAATCAATAAATCAATTAATAGAAATCCCAGTGTTTCCCTTCTGCCATGTGAGCACACAGCAAGAAGTCAATGTCTTTAAGCCAGAATGTGGTCCCTGACCAGCTAGCAACTCTGTCAGTACCATGATCTTAGACCTTTCAGGTCTTCAGAACTGTAAGAAATAAATTTTTGCTGTTTATAAGTCATCCAATTTATACCTTTTTTTTTATTTTTATTTATTTATTTATTTTTTTGACAGGCAGAGTGGACAGTGAGAGAGAGACAGAGAGAAAGGTCTTCCTTTGCCGTTGGTTCACCCTCCAATGGCCGCCGCGGCCGGCGCGCTGCGGCCGGCGCACCGCGCTGATCCGATGGCAGGAGCCAGGAGCCAGTGCTTTTCCTGGTCTCCCACATGGTTGCAGGGACCCAAGGACTTGGGCCATCTTCCACTGCTCTCCCAGGCCACAGCAGAGACTGGATCAGAAGAGGAGACTAAAACCAGCACCCATATGGGATGCTGGCGCCGCAGGCAGAGGCTTAGCCCACTATGCCACAGTGCTGGCCCTTATAATGTTTTGCTATAACAGCTTGACAGATTAAGGCACTTGTATTATGCTAGGCAAGGCCTGCGGCATGCACACGTGCAGTACATCACAGGCAGAGTTGTCAGATATCATTATAGGGAGACTTATTGAAATCTGATTCATTACGCCATCTTTTCTCCATGGAAAACTGAGACAAGACATCTCTAAGTTCATTATAATAAAATTCAAGTGGAAATTCAAATGAGTAAAATCTCCATCCTTTAAAAACTCATTTCCTCCTAGAAATTTAATTGGAATGTCAAACAAGATTATTATAATAAAATATTACTTTAAAATCTTTCTTGTGATGATATTAGCAAATAAACCCAACTGCATATGTGTGTGTCTGTACTTATGTGTATATCTGTAGATGCACACTCACAATTCCTATTTGAATATATAGAAATATATGAAGGTACTTTCAACAAGTTCAAAAAAAATAGGATGAAAAGATTTATTTAGGAGCAGAAATTTGTAAAAATTGTGTATACTCATGTACTTCCATATTCTTTAAGGCTATATATATATATTTTAAAACAAGATGGATCTCTGGCCAGTGCTGCGGCTCACTTGGCTAATCCTCCGCCTCTGGCACCAGCACCCCGGGTTCTAGTCAGGGCGCTGGATTCTGTCCTGGTTACTTCTCTTCCAGTCCAGCTCTCTGCTGTGGCCCAGGAAGGCAGTGAAGGGTGGCCCGGGAAGGCAGTGTGGGATGGCCCAGGTCCTTGGGCCCTGCACCTGCATGGGAGACCAGGAGAAGCACCTGGCTCCTGGCTTCAGAACGGTGCAGTGCACCCGCTGTAGCGGCCATTTTGGGGGGTGAACCAACGGAAAAGGAAGACCTTTCTGTTTGTCTCTCTCACTGTCTAACTCTTCCTGTCCAAACAAACAAACAAACAAAAAAACCCAAGATGGATCTCTGATGATGAAAAAATTATTCTAGGGGAGTTTTCTGGTGTAAACTATAATGACTCTCAAGCTGCTATCATCTTGCAATCTTGCTTGGTTAAAATGTTTCAACATTCTTTAGAACTCAGAGGGCCATGGAGGGATAAGCTTCAACTTCTCACAAGTGGAGTGAGATCATGGCTCAGGAACAAGAACGTTGCACTAGGAGTCGTGGACCCTCATTTGGAGTCCAGTTCTGTAACTCCCTCAATACATGAAATGCAAATTTCCCCAGTATTTACTTGTTTTTGATTTGTAATTTGAGTAAAATTAGTCTCAAATTTCATTGCCTCCTCACCTGCATAGAGAACATCAGAAATCTAAAATAAATCCCTTCCTGAAGGGTGCTTCCTATGCACTTAGTGGTGCTGTTCCTTCAGTAAGCTCTTCCAGATGGATCCTTTGAGACATGTAGTGCCCCTTGAACTTACTGGAATGGAAAGAATAGAATTTTCTACCTTTGTTACTTGAACTTTTTCACCAATGTGTTATGTTTGTTGCTTGCTATTCTCTGAATTCCGTGGAGTTTTCACATCAGCAGGAATCTCTCACTGCAGATGCTTATGCTTAACACTATATCATGTCTCTGGCAAAACTTGTTGGCTGCAAGAGCAAGCTCTGTTTTCCTTTGTGGTTATGGTTGAGGCCTGCATGGCTGTACCAGCCTGGGGCAGAAGGACACATCATTCATCTCTGAATCCTCACACGAGTAACAGGGTAAGAGATGCTCTGAATTCTCTGTTGGGGCTTCTGGTGAGAAACTTCCTATGTTGGTCTAGTTTTTGCCCATGATCCTATCCTGTAGCTCTTTGCGGCCAGACTATTTGTGCTGGATTCCAGCAGTTAGACTCACACTCCAGGTAAGAAGAGTAGTTAAATGCAATACCAGTACCTGAGTAAGTCTTCAGGCCCAGACTAATTATATCTCAGCCAAAGCAGCTCTCTGTCTACCTAAGAGGGCTCTGATTCTGTAGGATAAAATTTGGGTGCAGATTGCCTTGTGTTCACTGAGAATTTGACTTGAGGCAAACTTGTTTTGCTCTCTTTTCTTTTCTTTTCTTTTCTTTCTTTCTTTCTTTCTTTCTTTCTTTCTTTCTTTCTTTCTTTCTTTCTTTCTTTCTTTCTTTCTTTCTTTCTTTCTTTCTTTCTTTCTTTCTTTCTTTCTTTCTTTCTTTCTTTCTTTCTTTCTTTCTTTCTTTCTTTCTTTCTTTCTTTCTTTCTTTCTTTCTTTCTTTCTTTCTTTCTTTCTTTCTTTCTTTCTTTCTTTCTTTTTTCTTTTTGAGTTGAGATTTCAGAGTCCAACATTGTAGATGTAGGCAATGTCTCAAAGGTCTCCTTGGGCACACCTGTTTCCACCATGGCCACTTAGAGCCATGTGATTTTCCTTAGAGCCAGTGATTCTTACTCCTGAATGTGAAAAATAGTATCTGAGGTATTAAAACATGTCTTGGCTCCAATATTAAAGATTCCGATTCAATCAGCCTGGAGTGGGCTTCACATCCATAGTTTTATCAGCAGGTTCTAATGTGATGCCAGTGTTGGAAAAGCAGCTTAGTGAGAAGGGTTATCAACCTGAGCAAGTGTTAGGATGATCTGGGTTACTTTTCACATTTCTTCAACTCCAAGGGTTCCCTTCCACTTGATTGATGGGGATCTGTGACCTATTGGTTTTCCCTCCTTCAATTCATTCTGCTTTTTTAAACTTTGGGGAAAAGGGTTATCTTTAGTAGTTTTGAAAAGTCCTCAGTTGATTGCATTTAACAGCCTGTGTTGAGAATAATTGTGCTAGAATTTATAGACTTGGAAGAGGTTATGTCTACAACTATTTGGAGCCTTCACATTTGCCCAATTTGAGAGCCTTTCCTTTTTATAAACTCCTTGTTGAGGGTCACTACTGAGCACTTGATGGACTGAGGAAGTCCTGAAGCTGAGGGCAGTGCAGGATCCCCACCTCTGCCCCACAGATACAGACTCACCAGCTGGGAAGCCTACTGGACCATGAAATCTCACCCTAAGAAGAGACTGCCACTACAAGTATACACTTTGGATTATCATCCGTGTTGCAGCGGCTAGATTCTATCTGCTCTGCCTTCCTGCTGCTCTCTTGTAGTGTGTTCAATAAATCTAATTCTGCTCACTCTTAATTCTCTGGTGAATTCTTTCACCACCATGATGCCAGCCTCAGTTGGTTGCTTCCAATGATACTCATCAATTAACTGCTGCACAGCTATGTCTCAAGTCAGGAAGCTGCTCTGGTACTGACTAGTGTCCCCAGCAACCAGCAGACATTGTGGTCTGAAAAATCCTGCAGTCCTACTGGGTTTCTGTGCAAGGCATTTTAGGTACTTTCACATGAGGACAAGGGCTTATCTTCTTGTGCACTTAATTATGGATTCAGTAGGTAAGCGTTGGCCACATCCCCTATTTAGCGTGACCTCTTGAACCCTGGAACTCACTGTAGCACATATTCTCTAGCCCACCAAGAACTTTTCAAAACTAGACTCACTCGGGCCTGAAGTCCTTATAAGCTCTGAGCCTGCTCCAAGACTGAAGCTTGTGAGGGAACCCTGTGTTCATAGGGTTTGTTATTCAACTCTGTAGGACTTTGAATTCTTTATATATATTGAAGCCTAGGGAAGAAAGTGTTAAAAGAAGTGCTTGCTTCACCAAAAGGATTCCAGCATGTTTTGGGTATTCACTTTGTGGCCACAGTACTGTGGGCTCCCTCAGAATGGAAAGGGTACTCCAGGGATGAATCAAGAAATAGAACCCCTGAGCAAGACATTTTGTTTGGTATGGCAGGCAGTGTCTGGTTCCTGAGACTCAGTGGAACTCATTACTCTCCTTTTAAAGAATTATTTTAGAAGCAAAAAGAGAGAGGGAGAGAGAGGGAGAGAGAGAGAGATAGAGAGAGAGCGAGAGAGTGAGGTCCCATAACTGGTTTACCCTTCAAATACCCACAACAGCCAGGGCAGGGCTGGGCCCTAATTGTGAGTTTGGAACTTAATCATGTATCCTATGTGGGTGACTGGGACCCAATTACGTAAGCCATCACTCTGCTTCCAAGGCTCTGCATAAGCAAGAAGCTGGAGTCAGTAGCTAGAGCTGGAAATCATTGCCAGGTATTCCCATATGGGACAGGGGTGTCTTAACCACATAGTAGTTGTAGTCAAATTTTTCTTCTTTGTGAATCAGACAACCATGCATGCATCTCTCTGGTGGCAACTACAGTTTACACTAAGTTACTCATATTTTCTTCTCCTTTGGTTATATTGGCCTCTTTAAGAGACTTCCCTGTCAAGAATCCGTCACAACAAAATCTATGGAGAGCACCTAGACCCCGAGAAATTTATCCAGAAATTTTCTAAAGTGGGCCCGACACTGTGGTACAGCAGGTTAAGCCACCACCTGCAATGCCAGCATCCCATAGGGGTTCTGGTTCAAGTTACAGCTGCTTCACTTCTGATACACTTCCCTGTTAATATACCTGGGAAAGCAGTGGAAGATGGCCCAAGTGTTTGGGCCCCTTCACCCACATGGGAGACTTGGACAGAGCTCCTGGCTCTTGGCTTTGGTCTGGCCCAGCTCTGGCTGTTGCAGCTATTTGGGGAGTGAATCAGAAGGTAGAAGACCTCTATCTCTGTCTTTCTGGGTCTCCTCCTGTCTTTGTGACTTCTTTTCTTTTCTAGAAACTTTCTAAAGTTTTCATCTACATCCAGAAGGAATCTCAGAAACTTTGAGAAGCAGAGACTTAAAGATGATCTGATATTACCAATTTTGTAAAACTTTTTACCTAACCCTACTTCCTTTTTAAAATTTTATTTATTTATTTTCATTTTACTTGAAAGGCAGACAGAAATACAGAGAATGATCATCCATACAATGGTTTACTCCTCAAATGCTTGCAACAGCCAGGGTTGTGCCAGACTAAAGCCAGGAGACTGGAACTCAATCTGGGTCTCCCAGGTGGTTGACAGGGACCAAAGGACTTAAGCCATTATCTTTACCTCCTTGGTTGTGTATTAGCAGGAAGCAGGATTGGAATGGAGGAACTGGGACTCAAACCAGCCAGTCTGATAGGAGATGCAGGTGCTCCAAGCAGTGTCAAATTGCTGCACCAAAAACCACCACTAGCCTACTTTCTGACTACCCAGCATAAACAAAATGAGGGTGAATGGCAGCTGACTGTGAAACATTGAACAAATCTTTGGAAGAGTGTGTCACTGCTCTGAACAGTGCACCCACAGCTGCTTCTGTCTCTAATGTAACTCTCAAGGTCCAAGAAAAACATACATTCATCTGTATCCCATGACAGATAGAAATCAGTAAATGAACTTGCTACCATAGCTAAATATTACTTGGCTTGCTAAATCATGAAAACAGAAACTCCCATGGTTAAACTGATGATCTTACCAATGGAAAGATTTCATGCTCCAGGAATGGAAGAGGAAAACTTTAGAGGGAGAATAGGAATGGTGATAGGGTTAGAGGCAGAGGGGAACCAGGAAATATCTGTTAGGAGAAAAGTCAATTGAAAAAGCAGTGCTTTCACTGGTCAACTTAAGAAAATCATCTGTTGCAATGATGTTTATCCTACAAACCTTGACTCGTTGGGTATCCTCTTTCACAATAGACCAGCCCAGGAAATGGTAATAACATACTTCCTTTCCCTTAATGGTACCCAGTTAAGTACCTTGTTGACTTGGAGCTCATGATTTCTCCCATAGTCTATTAGCCTCCAAAGTAGTTAATGCAGTAGAAATTTTCCATCACATCATCTCTTTTTTTTATTTAATAAATGTGAATTTACAAAGTGCAACTTTTGTATTGTTGTGGCTTTCCCCCTGCCAACCTCCCTCCCTCCCGTGGCCCTCCCTTCTCCCACTCCCTCTCCCATCCCGCCCTTCATCACGTTTCATTTTCAATTACCTTCATATACAGAAGATCAACTTAGTATATACTAAGCAAGGATTTAAACAGGCTGCACTCACACAGCCGCACAAGGTATAGGGTATTGTTTGACTAGTAGTGTTGTTTTTAAGTTTCATAGTAAAACACATTAAGGACAGAGATCCTACGTGGGGAGCATGTACCCAGTGACTCCCGTTGTTGATTTAACAACTGGCACTCTTATTCATGACATCAGCAATCACCCGAGGCTCTTGCCATCAGCTGTCTAGGCTATGGAAGCCACTTGAGTTCACCAACTCTGAACTTGTTTAGTCAAGGCCGTATCACAGTGGAGGTTCCTTCCTCCCTTCGGAGAAAGGCGCCTCCCTCCTTGATGGCCTGTTCCTTCTGCTGGGGTCTTGTTCACCAGAATCTTTCATTTAGGTTGTTTTTGCCACCGTGTCATGGCTTTCCACGCCTGCCATCACATCATCTCTTATTGTAAACATTTCTTTCAGGTCCATTTCCAACCAACCTATTTTCTTTTTAAGTCCATTTTCTCCCATGCATCTTGCAGGTCTTCTGTACAATGAGATGCCCCTCTGTGCAGACAATTTCTGTATGAGCTGATATTACTTAACTTCCCAATCCAGAATCTTTGCTCATTAAGAAATTTTATCATCTTGATCTTTCTCCCCACTCTTTGGTATGAAAGCACACATATGGTCAGACTCATTCATTCTGCCTACCGGTGAAAACCAATGGCAGTCCTACCAAGTCCTTTTCCAGATTGCCTCAGGTACTCATGACTAGAGTCAATTTTGTATTTCCTGCCATAGTTTTCCAGTTAAAAAACATAAAACCCATCAGAAATACACTCTTCAAATGGTAGGGGCTCAGTCATGCTCCTTCCTCATCATTCTTAACTGAATCTGCAGCCTAAATATTTCAGTGATACATTTTAGTCATAATTTATTTTTTATAGTAATAGGTCTCAACAGGCAATTTTTGTTTGCTTTCTTCCCATTAAGGCCTCCATTTCACCTATACCAGAATTTCCCAAGGAGCCCAAAATTTTAAAAGCAATTTAAATTACATTAGGTTTCCTGGAAACTCTGTTCTTGTCCAAAATATTAGTGATCTTCCCCTGCCTAGAAGCCTGCAAATAAGATGCCTTCATTTTGCTTTCTTATCTAACACTCGAGAGATGTAAGAAGCTAGGCCTATCTTCCTGGATCAGTCTGTGACTTAGGAAATGGCACACGGCCAGGGGTGGGGGGGGAGGGGATGTGAAAATATACTTCCTTAACAAAGCCTCTATGGCAGCAAACTGAACCTGATGATCAGAACAAACAGCTGAACTGCTTTTCCCTTCAACCAAAACACAATCCTTTTTGCAATGCTTGCTTCCTTTCTCCTCTTCATAGTGTTCTCACTAATAGGCCCTTAGTAAAACCAGCTTTATTACCTTTGGCTCCAAAAAACCCAGAACCTCATCATTATCTTCCATTAACCATCCACCTGACTCAATCTCATGATAGTTTTAAGACATCTTATTTGAAAACTACTATCTTACCTTTCATATAGGTAAAGAGACTCTCAAGGAAAGATGATCCTGAGAAGAGGGTCTTTCTCTCCTAGTCTCCAAAACTAGGGAGGTAATTTTTCTTTTCACAAGTTTTTGCTTTGACTTTGCACAACTGATTATGCACAATCATGAAATTAATATGGATTTTTGCTTTTGGGATAATGTTGCTTATTTTGTCTTTTATTCTATTGAGATTCCCTTTAATAAGGTTACAGGTAGCCTTTGGCTGATACTTTTCCTAATGTTTCAACAAAACCAGTAGCCTCTTGCCTTCCCTAGAACATATCTTTGTTTCTAGACCTGGTTCTCTAATACTTATTTTTGGCACTCCAGCTCCCACATAATTTTCATCTTCAAAAATGTCATTTCTAACAACATTGCCATGAAGGGCAAAGACCTACATATTAAATCTATGGTCTCAGGTGGGTTGTTTGGCACCACTTGGAATACCTACATCTAACTTCAGAGTTCCTGTGTTTGAGTCCCAAGTCCACTCCTGATTCCAGCTTCCTGCTAACGCACACCTTGGGAGGCAGCAGATGATGGCTCAAGTACTTGAGCCTTTGCCACCTACATGGGAGACCCAGATTGAGTTCCCAGTTCTTGGCTTTGGCCTGGCCCAGCTCTGGCTGTAATGAGTGTTTGTAAGTGACCCAGTGATGGAAGATCTTTCTCAGGGCTTGCTTTGCAACACAATGGGTTAAGCTACCACTTGCAATGCCAGTATCTCATATGGGTACTGGATTGAGTCCTGGCTGCTCCGTTTTTGATCCAGCTCCCTGCTAATGTGCCTGGAAAAACAGCAGAAGATGGCCCAACTGCTTGTGCCCCTGTACCCACTAGAGAGAATCAGAAGGAACTCCTGGCTCCTGGATTTAATTTGGCCCAGCCCAGGCTGTTGCGGCCATTTGCGGAGTGAAACAGCAAATGTAAGATCTCTTCCCTCCAACCCCCACTCCGTCTCCGTCTCTCTCCCTCTCTTTCTCTAATTCTGCCTTTCAAGTAAATAAAATGAACCTTTAAAAATAGGTAAGATGAGCCGGCGCTGTGGCTCACTTGGCTAATCCTCTGCCTGCGGCACTGGCACCCCAGGTTCTAGTTCCGGTTTGGGCGCAGGGTACTAGTCCTAGTAGCTCTTCTTCCAGTCCAGCTGCTGTGGCCCGGGAAGGCAGTGGAGGATGGCCCAAGTGCTTGGGTCCCTGCACCCTCATGGGAGACTGGGAGGAAGTACCTGGCTCCTGGCTTCAGATCGGCGCAGCACCGGCTGTAGCGGCCATTAGGCGAGTGAACCAACGGAATGAAGACCGACCTCTCTCTCTCACTGTCTATAACTCTCTCTCTCTGTCTCTCTTTCACTGTCTAACTCTGCCTGGCAAAAAATAAAAAAAAAAAATAGGTATGATGATAAAGAAGCTTGCTCTCTCTTGCTCGCTTTCTCTGTCTCTTTCAAATTAAAAAAAAAAAAAAAAGAAAGAAAGAAAATGGCCCCATGCTGCTTCAGGGAAATAATCCAGAATGATTGTTCAGCTCCTCCCTGTCAAGGAAGAGCGTCCTCCCCTGATGACTGCTGGTAGCAGTGCCTTGTGGTTGTGAGTCTGCACCATTTTCTTGCTTTCCTACTAATGAAGACTAAGGGGATTTGAGAAATATAGTTTTTTTGGAATGAAGAATGTTTGCTTCTCCAGACAGTTAAAAAATCCAGGTGGTGGCTCTGTATTCGTTTTCTATAATAGAGTAACACAAACTGTGTGGCTGAGACAACATACATTTATTTCTGTATCATGTCTCCAGAGCAAGGTGTCAGCAAAATTGGTTCCTTCTGAGAGAGGGACCTGTACCAGGCCTCCCTCCTCGGCCTTACACGTGGCCTCTTCTCCTCTGTCTCTTCACATTGTTTTCCTCTGTGTGTGTCTTTGTGTTTCACTTTCCCTGTGTCAGCTTGGTGAGGGCCTATCTTAATGAGTTCACTTTCACTTGATTGCCTGTGTCAAGTCTTATCTCCAAACAAGATCACATTCTGAGTTGATGTTGTTTAGAACTTCAACACATAAGTTTGGGGAAGGGAACCACAACTCAACCCACAACATGGTGTGTCTCCAATCATTCCACAGTTCATTCTGGGGATAATCATGAAATTCCGTACATCTTTAAACCACAATCATGGACTTGTTTTTTTTTCCCTCTGAACTTTTCTCAGCACTTGAAAACATTAGGTGAGGGGTGAGAGCAGTTTGAGATGCATGCATCCTATATCAGAGTACTGGTTTGAGTCTCAGATCATTTTCCTGCTAATGTGCCTGGGAAGGCAGCAGATGATGGCTCAACTGTTGAGGCTCCTGCCACCCACATGGGAGACTCAGATGGAGTTCCAGGCTGCTGGCTTCAGCCTGACTATTATGGGCATTTGGGAAGTGAATAATCAGATGGAAGATTTCTCTGCCTCTCTTTGTTTGCCCTTGAGATAAATGAATAAGCCCTTAAAATAGTAAATAACAGTTTATATAATTTATATGGCTTGCCTTGATTACTCCCTAGTAAAGTTCATGTTTTGGATTCATCTATAAATTAACCCAGCACCAGATCCATAAACAGTTCCTAACCTTGAAAATTGATGGAAACAAGAAAGTCATGATTAAGTATTAATATAGATAGCATAACAAAGATAACATTTAGGAAAAAAAATAGGTATCAGGTAAGTTTTTTTTAAAGAGGTATGTATGAGCTCTGGGAGACAAGTAAGATGCAAATAGTTGAGGGAATATGAGGGTATTTCAGATTGTTCATGGGAAAATAGAACTAAAATATGTTTATTTGGTGCAAAAATTATTGAAATCCATCCTAGTTCTTTCATAATATATGTTTTCCATGAACTTCATGAAGACCTCTTTTAGATGGTAGGGGAAAGTTCAGACAAAAAGTTTTTATTTGCAAATCCCCTTGGAGTTTCTGTAGACTACATCATTGAGGAGACTCCTGTGGATGTGATAGACTTAAGCTTTTCCTGTAGTATTTGGGATGAATGTGTTTGAATAAGTGTGTTGGGGTAATTTTGTAAAAAACCCAGTATTTATCACAGAGAACACCTAGCACAATGGGAAGTTTTTTTTTGGAGGAAGTGAAATCATTGAAGAGTTTTTTGAGAACTCAATGGATGGAGTGAAGCCTGCACATGAGTTCCATCTCCACCACATCCTTGTAGACTCTCTATGCCTCTGTCTTGCTCACTCTGGTTCTCCACCTCTCCTATGCTTTTGTATTCAGACATTGAGTTCCTTATATGTTTTAGATATTAATCCTTAACCAGAGGTATGGTTTGTCTTATTCTGTGGGTTCTCTCTGTACTTTGTTAATGGCTCTATGAGAGTGTTTAGTTTGACATAATTCTATAAAATCCAGGACTGGCATCCACACTGCCTTTATTCCTCCCCTCCCCCATTCTTTCTATTTCCACATTTCTTAATCTTATAGTTCACATCCAGTTTCCTCCTTTTCTGGCCTAGAAATTTGGAGTCTCCTCTTTCACATCTTTTAAAAATATGCTCCTTAGAGGATGCTGCGAGCTTTTTCCTACTCAAATCAAATGGATTTATAAAAACTTTTACTCTCTCCTTCTAACTTCCTGTTGTGACAAGTACTTTGACCTTGAACTCTTCTGGAATGCCTTTCTTCTTGGGTTTTCTTTATTTCATTATGACTTTCTTCTCAGCTCTTCTTTTGTCTTACTCAATCTGCAGATATCCCTGGGGACTATTTGTTTCCATCTTCTTTTCTCCTATCTTTAAAGAAAAATCACAGAAATATTTCACTGAGTCTTTCAGACTCTGTATAAAGTTCCCAATCAATATGCATATCTGGTTCTCTTGTCTCTCTCTTCTCTTCTATTCTAATTCAGCATTCTGAGTTGCTGTGGGAGATTTCCACTTCAAAGTCCCATAACTATTTAAAGCTGGATTAATCTCTGGCAAAACCATTTCTCTTTCTCATTGTCCTTATTTCTAACACTGTGGCATAGTGTTTTTCAGTATGAATTTTGCAATAAGACAAAGCTCTAATTTGACAGCTGTGAGTGCAGAGGGAAATTTGGCAAGTTAATGAACTTCTCTTATCTGAAAAGTAAAGGTACCTATTTCAGAGACTACTCTTTAAGTAGTTTTTGGCTGGCTACAGATATTTAGTTCTGCACCCCCACCTTGCTAAATGGGAAGCTGTACCACCGCATGGAACTCAGGCTGGCCATCTGACCTGTTTGTTCAATGAAATATGAGCAGGAGTGACAGATGTCACTGCTCAACAGGACCTTTAAAAGCCATGAACCCTTTACTTCCACCACAACAACCAGCTTGTTCCAGTGGTAACTTCTCTGTCACTCTGGAGTAAGAATTACAAGAGGCAGAGTCCCACCCAACCTTTTTTGGATGTGTAAGGTTAGTGAGAAACAAATCTTTGTTGTTTAAAGATGCTGGCTTTTAAGGTTGTTTTTTCAGTGCAGCATACCAGAGCCAATACCAACTGTTACATTCCTGTACAAAGGACAATATAGATATGGCTTTTGACATCTTGAGGCTCACAGCTGGGTGGGGAGATAAATACTGGGAAGTGATTACATACTGCTTTTCTGTGGAAGCCTTGTATATCCTTAAAATTCTTTTTTTAAAAAAAGATTTATTTATTTGAAAGTCAGAGTTACACAGAGAGAGGAGAGGCAGAGAGAGAGAGAGAGACAGAGAGAGGTCTTCCATCTGCTGGTTCACTCCCCAGTTGGCCGCAATGGCCGGAGCTGCGCTGATCTGAAGCCAGGTGCCAAGGACTTGGGCCACCTTCTACTGCTTTCCCAGGCCACAGCACAAAGCTGCATCAGAAGTGGAGTACCTCATGTGGAATGCCGGCACTGTGACTTTACCCACTATGCCACAGTGCTGGCCCCATATATCCTTAAAATTCTCATAAAAGCTTCCCTTGTTCCAAACCTAAATCTTTTCAGTTGTCATTAAGCCTTCTGTTTTATTTTAGTGGCTCTGAAATGTAAGCATACATCAAAATCACCTAAACTTCTTAAAAAATATCCCTTTTAAAAATATTTTCTTGTATTTTAATTTGAAAAGCAATAATAGCACATATTTATGGGGTACAATTTTAAGTTACATGTAAGGTGCATACATTGTGAAATGATTAAATTAATTTGAATGGCCTATCCATCACTTCACATACTTATAATTCTTTATGGTAAGAATATTTAAAATCTCTTTTTTTTTTAAACTTTTATTTAATGAATATAAATTTCCAAAGTACGACTTATGGATTACAATGGCTTCCCCCCAATACCGTCCCTCCCACCCACAACCCTCCCCTTTCCCACTCCCTCTCCCCTTCCATTCACATCAAGATTCATTTTGGATTATCTTAATATACAGAAGATCAGCTTAGTATACATTAAGTAAGGATTTCAACAGTTTGCTCCCACACAGAAACATAAAGTGGAAAATAATAGATGATTTTTTTTAAATGATGATGAAATCAGATCAGACCTATTGTCATGTTTAATCCCAGTGAGAGTCAAGTTGGGAGTTGATCATTTCTTTTTTTTTTTTTTTTACAGAGGATCAGTTTAGTATGCATTAAGTAAAGATTTCAACAGTTTGCACCCCCATAGAAACACAAAGTGAAATATATTGTTTGAGTACTCATTATAGCATTAAATCTCAATGCACAGCACATTAAGGACAAAGATCATACATGAGGAGTAAGTGCACAGTGACTCCTGTTGTTGACTTTACCAATTGACACTCCTGTCTATGGTATCAGTAATCTCCCTATGCTCCAGTCATGAGTTTCCAAGGCTATGGAAGCCCTCTGAGTTCTCCGACTCTTATCTTGTTTAGACAAGGTCATAGTCAAAGTGGAGCTTCTCTCCTCCCTTCAGAGAAAGGTACCTCCTTCTTTGAAGACCTGTTCTTTCCACTGGGATCTTACTCACAGAGATCTTTTTGCCTGAGTGTCTTGGCTTTCCATGCCTGAAATACTCTCATGGGCTTTTCAGCCAGATCCGAATGCCTTTAGGGCTGATTCTGAGGCCAGAGTGCTGTTTAGGACATCTGCCATTCTATGAGTCTGCTGAGTATCTCACTTCCCATGTTGGATCACTCTCCCCTTTATTTATTCTATCGGTTAGTGTTAGCAGGTACTAGATTTGTTTATGTGCTCCCTTTGACTCTTAGTCCTTTCATTATGATCAGTTGTGAACTGAAATTGATCACTTGGACTAGTGAGATGGCATTGGTACATGCCACCTTGATGGGATTGAATTGGAATCCCCTGGTATGTTTCTAACTCTACCATTTGGGGCAAGTCAGCTTGAGCATGTCCCAAATTATACATCTCTTCCCTCTCTTATTCCCACTCTTATGTTTAACAGGAATCACATTTCAGTTAATTTTCAACACTTAAGAATAACTGTATATTAATTACAGAATTAAACCAGTCATATTAAGTAGAACAGACAAAAAAACTACTAAGAGGGATAATGTATTAAGTTGTTCATTAACAGTCAGGGCTATGCTGATCAAGTCACCGTTTCCCATAGTGTCCATTTCACTTCAACAGGTTTCCTTTTTGGTGTTCAGTCAGTTGTCACCGATCAGGGAGAACATATGGTATTTGTCCCTTTGGGACTGGCTTACTTCACTCAGCATGATGTGTTCCAGATTCCTCCATTTTGTTGCAAATGACTGGATTTCGTTGTTTCTTACTGCGGTATATTATTCTAAAGAGTACATATCCCGTAATTTCTTTATCCAGTCTACCGTTGATGGGCATTTAGGTTGGTTCCAGGTCTTAGCTATTGTGAATTGAGCTGCAATAAACATTAGGGTGCAGACCGCTTTTTTGTTTGCCAGTTTAAATTCCTTTGGGTAAATTCCAAGGAGTGGGATGGCTGGGTCGAACGGTAGGGTTATCTTCAGGTTTCTGAGGAATCTCCAGACTGACTTCCATAGTGGCTTGACCAGTTTGCATTCCCACCAACAGTGGGTTAGTGTCCCTTTTTCCCCACATCCTCGCCAGCATCTGTTGTTGGTAGATTTCTGCATGTGAGCCATTCTAACTGGGGTGAGGTGAAACCTCATTGTGGTTTTGATTTGCATTTCCCTGATTGCTAAACCTTGAACATTTTTTCATGTGTCTGTTGGCCATTTGGATTTCCTCTTTTGAAAAATGTCTATTGAGGTCCTTGGCCCATCTCTTAAGTGGGTTGTTGGTTTTGTTTTTGTGGAGTTTCTTGATCTCTTTGTAGATTCTGGTTATTAACCCTTTATCTGTTGCATAGTTTGCAAATATTTTTTCCCATTCTGTCGGTTGTCTCTTCACTCTCCTGACTGTTTCTTTTGCAGTACAGAAACTTCTCAATTTGAAGCAATCCCAATAGTTGATTTTGGCTTTGACTGCCTGTGCCTCCTGGGTCTTTTCCAGAAATTCTTTGCCTGTGCCAATATCTTGAAGGGTTTCTCCAATGTTCTCTAATAACTTGATGGTGTCAGGTCGTAGATTTAGGTCTTTAATCCATGTTGAGTGGATTTTTGTGTAAGGTGTAAGGTAGGGGTCTTGCTTCATGATTCTGCACGTGGAAATCCAATTTTCCCAGCACCATTTGTTGAATAGACTGTCCTTGCTCCAGGAATTAGTTTTAGATCCTTGATCAAATATAAGTTGGCTGTAGATGTTTGGGTTGATTTCTGGTGTTTCAATTCTGTTCCATTGGTCTATCCATCTGTTTCTGTACCAGTACCATGCTGTTTTGATTACAACTTCCCTGTAGTATGTCCTGAAATCTGGCATTGTGATGCCTCCGGCTTTGTTTTTGTTGTACAAGATTGCTGTAGCTATTCGAGGTCTCTTGTGCCTCCATATAAATTTCAGCACCATTTTTTCCAGATCTGAGAAGAAGGTCTTCGGTATCTTGATTGGTATTGCATTGAATCTATAAATTGCTTTTGGGAGAATGGACATTTTGATGATATTGATTCTTCCAATCCATGAGCATGGAAGATTTTTCCATTTCTTGGTATCCTCTTCTATTTCTTTCTTTAAGGTTTTGTAATTTTCTTCGTAGAGATCTTGAACGTCCTTGGTTAAGTTTATTCCAAGGTATTTGATTGTTTTTTAGCTATTGTGAATGGGATTGATCTTAGAAGTTCTTCCTCAGCCATGGCATTGTCTGTGTATACAAAGGCTGTTGATTTTTGTGCATTGATTTTATACCCTGCTACTTTGCCAAACTCTTCTATGAGTTCCAATAGTCTCTTAGTAGAGTTCTTTGGGTCCCCTAAATAAAGAATCATGTCATCTGCAAAGAGGGATAGTTTGAGTTCTTCCTTCCCAATTTGTATCCCTTTAATTTCTTTTTCTTGCCTAATAGCTCTGGCTAGAACCTCCAGAACTATATTGAATAGCAGTGGTGAGAGTGGGCATCCCTGTCTGGTACCAGATCTCAGTGGAAATGCTTCCAACTTTTCCCCATTCAATAGGATGTTGGCTGTGGGTTTTTCATAGATTGCTTTGATTGTATTGAGGAATGTTCCTTCCATAACCAGTTTGCTTAGAGTTTTCATCATGAACGGGTGTTGTATTTTATCAAATGCTTTCTCTGCATCTATTGAGATAATCATATGGTTTTTCTTCTGCAGTCTGTTAATGTGGTGTATCACATTGATTGTCTTGTGCACATTAAACCATCCCTGCATACCAGGGATAAATCCCACTTGGTCTGGGTGGATGATCTTTCTGATGTGTTGTTGCATTCTATTGGCGAGAATTTTATTGAGGATTTTTGCATCTATGTTCATCAGGGATATTGGTCTGTAATTCTCTTTCAGTGCTGCATCTTTTTCCAGCTTAGGGATTAAGGTGATGCTGGCTTCATAGAAAGAATTTGGGGGGATTCCCTCTTTTTCGATTGTTCTGAATAGTTTGAGAAGATTTGAGTTAGCTCTTCTTTAAATGTCTGGTAGAATTCAGCAGTGAATCCATCTGGTCCTGGGCTTTTCTTTGTTGGGAGGACCTTTATTACTGTTTCAATTTCTGTCTCAGTTATGGGTCTGTTTAGGTTTTCTATTTTCTTCCTGGTTCAATTTAGGTAGGTTGCATGTGTCCAGGAATCTATCCATTTCTGATAGGTTTCCCTGTTTGCTGGCATACAAGTCCTTGTAGTAATTTCTGATGATTCTTTTTATTTCTGTGGTATCTGTTGTTACATTTCCTTTTTCATCTCTGATTTTATTGATTTGGGTCTTTTCTCTTCTTTTTTTAGTTAGTTGGGCCAATGGGGTGTCAATTTTGTTTATTTTTTCAAAAAACCAGCTCCTCGTTTGGCTGATTTTTTGTAATGTTTTTCTTGATTCAATCCTGTTGATTTCTTCTCTGATTTTAATTATTTCTCTTCTCCTACTAGATTTGGGTCTGGTTCGCTGTAGATTTTCTAGATCCTTGAGGTGAATTGAAAGCTCATCTATTTGGTGCCTTTCCAATTTCTTGATGTAGGCACCTATTGATATAAACTTTCCTCTTAACACTGCTTTTGCTGCGTCCCATAAGTTTTGGTATGTTGTGCTGTTATCCTCATTTACTTCCAGAAAGTTTTTGATTTCTCTTTTAATTTCTTCTATGACCCATTGTTCATTCAGGAGCATGTTGTTCAATCTCCATGTGTTTGCGTATGCTCTAGGGATTCCTGAGTTGCTAATTTCCAACTTCATTCCTTTATGGTCTTAGAAGCTGCATGGTATGATTCTAATTCTTTTGAATTTGCTGAGACTTGCTTTATGGCCTAGTATGTTGTCAGTCCTAGAGAAGGTTCCATGTACTGCTGAGAAGAATGTAAAATCTTTAGCTGTAGGATTGAAAGTTCTGTAGATATCTGTTAGATCCATTTGGGCTATAGTGTCGCTTAAATCCACTGTATTCTTGTTGATCTTCTGTCCTATTGATCTGTCTATTTCTGAGAGTGGAGTATTGAAGTCCCTCAGTACTACTGTCTTGGGGTCTAAGTCTCCCTTTAAGTCCGTTAATAAATCTTTTAGATAAACTGGTGCCCTGTAGTTAGGTGCATATACATTGATAATTGTTATATCTTCTTGTTGTATTGATCCCTTAATCATTATATAGTGCCCCTCTTTGTCTCTCTTAACAGCTTTTGTGGTAAAGTTTATGTTGTCCGATATTAAGATGGCTACGCCTGCTCTTTTTTCATTTCTGTTGGCATGGTATATCTTTTTCCAGCCTTTCACTTTCAGTCTGTATGGATCTTTGTTGGAAAGATGTGTTTCTTGTAAGCAGCAAATAGATGGGTTTTGTTCCTCAACCCAATCAGCCAATCGGTGTCTTTTAACTGAACAGTTCAGCCCATTCACGTTCAATGTGACTAATGATAAGTGGTAACTTTGCTCTGCCATTTGCCAAAGATAAGTTCTAATATATGCTTTGAATTCCCTGTGATCTTTTGCTGTGAGGTTTCCTTCCTTTACCTTCTTTCATATTGATGACCGTGTTTCTGTGTTTCTGTGTGTAACACATCTTTAAGCATCTTTTGCAGGGCTGGACGAGTGGCAACAAATTCTTTATTTCTTTATTTCACCTTCATTCACAAATGATAGCTTTGCAGGATATAATATTCTGGGCTGGCAGTTGTTCTCTCTTAGTACCTGGGCTATATCTCGCCATTCCCTCCTAGCTTGTAGAGTTTCTGATGAGAAGTCAGCGTGAGTCTGATTGGAGATCCTCTGAGAGTAATCTGACGTTTCTCTCTTGCACATTGTAGGATCTTTTCTTTATGTTTCACTGTGGAGAGTTTAATTACAACGTGTCGTGGTGAGGATCTCTTTTGGTTGTGTTTATTAGGGGTTCTGTGAGCTTCCTGTACTAGGATTTCTCTGTCCTTCTCTAAACCTGGGAAACTTTCTGGTAATATCTCACTAAAAAGGCATTCTAATCCTTTCTCCCTCTCCATGCCTTCAGGAACTCCTAGAACCCGAATGTTGGGTTTTTTAATAGTATCCTGAAGATTCCTGACAATATGTTTTAGATTTCTAATTTCCTCTTCTTTTCTTTGGTCTGACTGTATCCTTTCCTGTTCTCTGTCTTCTAAGTCCGATATTCTCTCTTCTGCTTCACCCATTCTGTTTGTAAGGCTCTCTATTGTGTTTTTCATTTGATCTATTGAATTCTTCACTTCAGTCACTATCCCAGTTTCCTGTTGTACTAGTTGTTTCGTTTCATTTTGATTCCTCCTTAATATTTCATTTTCACAAGAGAGATTTTCTATCTTGTCCATTAAGGATTTCTGTAGTTCAAGAATTTGTTTTTGAGAACTTCTTAATGTTCTTATCAATTTTTTGAGATCTGCTTCTTGCATTTCTTCTATCTCATCATCTTCATAATCTTGAATTGGGGTGTCTTTTTCATTTGAGGGTGTCATGGTGAATTCCTTGTTTTTATTACCTCGGTTTTTGCGTTTGTTATTTGGCATATTGGAGATATTTGGTTTCTTCACTGTGGTGCTTTTTCTTGTTATACTATGACTCTAGATTAAGTGGACTATCTGTTTTTGATGGAGCCTTAGGGCTTGAGATGGGTGTGGCCTGAGAGCTCTGTTTGGTGTGCCAAAGGTGACACTCCCAGGTTAGGCGTGGTAAATCTCTCTCTCTCTTTCTTTTTTTTTTGATTCAAAAGGGAAGTAATTCCACACAGCTGAACAAAGTTGGAGGTAGTTAGCAGGCAAATGATATACCCACAGGAGCCAGAGATCGGAAGCTCTTTCCCAAGCACCACACAGGGAATCTGTTCGGCCCTCAGAGTGGGCTCAAATTCTCCTTCAGTCTCCCACTGGGTTGCCAAAGTTACGGAATTGTAGTGTCTCTGGAGAGTGCTCACGTGAATTCCGTGAGTTCTCTCCCCCACCGTCTCTTTTTTCACAGTCTCAGTTCAGTAGCACCACAAATTTACTAGGTCCTAATCTCCTGTTAATTCGCCCCGCCTGGAGTCAGGTTTTTCTGCTAGGCTCAGGGCCGGTGCAGACCTGAGGTCGCTCTGCTTATGACGTATGTCCAAGATGGCGCCTGCTCTTTGTCTTGCTCGCCCTTGAGAGGTGAGCGGAGAGAGAGAAACCCGTGTCCGTACCAGTCACCTTTTTTTTTTCTCTCTCTCTCTCTCTCTTCCAGTTAGCCTGGTGAACTTCCCCCCCCCCCGGGGGGGGTCGTTCCCTCTAGTCTCCTTTCTCCACTTGCCTGCCGGTGTCTCGGGCTATTGAGGTTCGGCTCACCTCGTGTTCCAGTGCTGGTGTGTTGAGTCTGCCGCTGGTGTCCCGAACTGTGGGCTCCCACGCTCTCCATGCAGGTCTGCTGTGAATCACGCATTCCGGAAGAGTTTCTTCTGCTGTTTCCTCCCCTACTCTTCCTTGAACCTGCAGTATCTCCACTTTTATTAAACTATCTCTCCCTGGACCATCAGTGTGCTCCCTTCCTATTCCGCCATCTTGCCTAAAATCTCTTATAGAAATTTTGATGAAGCCATTCTAACTGATATGAGGTATTACCTCCTTGTGGTGATAATTTGCTTTTCCCTGATAATTAGTGATGTTGAATATTTTTCATATATTAGCTGACCGTTTAGATATCTCTTTAAAGATATATTTGTTCAGGTTCCTAGTTATATTTTAATTAGGTTGTTTGTTTTCTTCCTATTGAGTTGTTTGAGTTCCTTATGTGTATTGAATCTTATTCCTTTATCAGAGGTATGGTTTGTAAAGATTTTATTCTATTCTGTTGATTCTCTCTTCACTCTGTTGATTGTTGTGCAGAAGTTTTTAGTTTGATGCAATTCTGTTGGTTTACTGTTTACTTTTGTTGTTTGTACTTATTGGGGCTACACCCAAAAGTCATTGCCCTGAACAATGATTGTCATGGAGATTTTCTCCTATGTTTCCTTCTAGCGGTTTTACAGTTTCAGGTCTTACAGTCTAGTCTTTAATCCATTTTGAGTTGATTTTTAAATACCGTGAGATAAGTTACTGCTTGTGAATATCCAATTTTCCCAATACCGTTTATTGATATGACTGCCCTTTCTCCTCTGGATTTTCTTGGTATCTTTGTTGAAAATCAGGTGACAGCAAATGTGAAAGTAAATATTGGCAAAGAGGTGAAGAAAAATTTGGTACATTGTTTGTGGGAATCTAAAATAGTTCAGCTATTATTGAAAATAGTATGGAAGTTCTTAAAAATATTAAAAAAATAGTACCATCAAATTATCCAACAATCTTACTGCCAGGCAAATATCTAAAGGAAATGAAGTCATAATGAAGAAGACATATCTATACTCCAATGTTCACTGAGCCATTATTCACAACATCCAATATATGAAATCAACCTCATCAGCAAATAAATGAGTAAAGAAAACATGGTAGAAATACATAATGCAATATTCTTCAACTTTTAAAAAAGAAAGAAATCCTGTCATTTGCAAAAATCATGGATAAAGCTGAAGGACATTATGTTACATGAAAAAGCCTGGCATAGAAAGATAAATATCACATAATCTCACTTATATATAGAATCTAAAAAAATAAAAAATTAGGAGAGTATAATAGTGGTTATTAGAGGTTTTCAAGTTGTATTGGTCAGTTTTTGTTTCCTGGGGAGCAAAAAGTTTATTTCATTTTACACTTTGAGATTATAGGATTGGGTGACACCATAGTTCAGTATCTGGAGGAAGCTGGTTATGACTGTTGCAACAGCAGTGATCATACTATGAGCCAGGAAGAATAAAAAGAACCTAGGTCATTAAGCAAGAAAAAGAAATCAATGGGATACAAATTGGGAAGGAGGAAGTAAGTTATGCCTATAGGCAGATGACATGATTCTATACTTGGGGGATCCGAAAGATTCCACTAAGAGAATATTAGAACTCATAGAAGAGTTTGGTAAACAGCAGGATATAAAATCAACACAAGGGGCTGATGCCATGGCTCACTTGGTTAATCCTCCGCCTGTGGTGCCGACATCCAATATGGGCGCCGAGTTCTAGTCCCGGTTGCTCCTCTTCCAGTCCAGCTCTCTGCTGTGGCCAGGGAGGGCAGTGAAGGATGGCTCAAGTGCTTGGGCCCCTGCACCCGTGTGGGAGACCAGGAGGAAGCTCCTGGCTCCTGGCTTCAGATTACGCATTGCTGGATGTGGTGGCCATTTGGGGAGTGAACCAACAGAAGGAAGACCTTTCTCTCTCTCTCTCTGTAACTCTGTCAAAAAAAAAAAAAAAATCAACACACAAAAATCAACACCCTTGTAAACACAGACAGTGCCTTAGCTGAAAAAGAACTTCTAAGCTCAATCCCATCCTCCATATCTATCAAAAAAAAAATCAAATACCTTGTAATAAATTTAACCAAGGATATCAAAGGTCTCTACAATGAGAATCACAAAACATTAAAGAAAGGAATAAAAGAAGATACAAAAAAATGGATTGGAAGAATCAATATCCTCAAAATGTCCATTCTTCCAAATACAATTTACAGATTCAATGCAATACCAATCAAAATACAGAGATCATTCTTCTCGGATATAGAAAAAAATGATGCTGAAATTCATATGGAAACACAGGATCCTCCGCCTGCAGCGCCAGCACCCGGGGTTCTAGTCCTGGTTGGGGCGCTGGATTCTGTCCTGGTTGCTCCTCTTCCAGTCCAGCTCTCTGCTGTGGCCCAGGAGTGCAGTGGAGGATGGCCCAAGTGCTTGGGCCCTGCACCTGCATGGGAGACCAGGAGAAGCACCTGGCTCCTGGCTTTGGATTGGGGATTGGCGCAGTGCACTGGCTGCAGTGCGCCGGCTGTAGCAGCCACTTTGGGGGCGAACCAATGGAAAAAGGAAGACCTTTCTCTCTGTGTGTCTCTCTCTCTCACTGTCTAACTCTGCCCGTCCAAAAAAAAAAAAAAAAAAAAAAAAAAAAAAAAAAAAAAAAGAAAAGAACAGAGGAGACCTTGAATAGCTAAAGCTATCTTATACAACAAAAACAAAGCCAGAGGCACAGAGGCATCACAACAAAAACAGATGGATATTTTTTTTTTGACACACCATTGGCCCAACTAACTAAAAAAAGAAGAGAAAAGATCAAATCAATAAAATCAGAGATGAAAAAGGAAATGTAACAACAGATACCACAGAAATAAAAAGAATCATCAGAAATTACTACAAGGACTTGTATGCCAGCAAACAGGGAAACCTATCAGAAATGGATAGATACCTGGACACATGCAACCTACCTAAATTGAACCAGGAAGAAAATAGAAAACCTAAACAGACCCATAACTGAGACAGAAATTGAAACAGTAATAAAGGTCCTCCCAACAAAGAAAAGCCCAGGACCAGATGGATTCACTGCTGAATTCTACCAGACATTTAAAGAAGAGCTAACTCAAATCTTCTCAAACTATTCAGAACAATCGAAAAAGAGGGAATCCTCCCAAATTCTTTCTATGAAGCCAGCATCACCTTAATCCCTAAGCCGGAAAAAGATGCAGCATTGAAAGAGAATTATAGACCAATATCCCTGATGAACATAGATGCAAAAATCCTCAATAAAATTCTCGCCAACAGAATGCAACAACACATCAGAAAGATCATCCACCCAGACCAAGTGGGGTTTATCCCTGGTATGCAGGGATGGTTTAATGTGCACAAGACAATCAGTGTGATACACCACATTAACAGACTGCAGAAGAAAAACCATATGATTATCTCAATAGATGCAGAGAAAGCATTTGATAAAATACAACACCCGTTCATGATGAAAACTCTAAGCAAACTGGTTATGGAAGGAACATTCCTCAATACAATCAAAGCAATCTATGAAAAACCCACAGCCAACATCCTATTGAATGGGAAAAAGTTGGAAGCATTTCCACTGAGATCTGGTACCAGACAGGGATGCCCACTCTCACCACTGCTATTCAATATAGTTCTGGAGGTTCTAGCCAGAGCTATTAGGCAAGAAAAAGAAATTAAAGGGATACAAATTGGGAAGGAAGAACTCAAACTATCCCTCTTTGCAGATGACATGATTCTTTATTTAGGGGACCCAAAGAACTCTACTAAGAGACTATTGGAACTCATAGAAGAGTTTGGCAAAGTAGCAGGGTATAAAATCAATGCACAAAAATTAACAGCCTTTGTATACTCAGGCAATGCCATGGCTTGTTTCACCCCCCAAATGTTCCCCGGCGTGCTGCGCTGATCCGAAGCCAGAAGCCAGGTGCTTCTCCTGGTCTCCCATGAGGGTGCAGGGCCCAAGCACTTTGGCCACCCTCCATTGCCATCCCAGGCCACAGCAGAGAGCTGGGCTGGAAGAGGAGCAACCAGGATGGAACTGGTGCCCCGACCAGGACTAGAACCCGAGTGTCGGCGCCAAATGTGGAGGATTAGCCTAGTGAGCCATGGTGCCGGCCTAGCTTTCTACTTTTATGTCAGTAGCATGCATTCTGCTTTGAATGCTATAGCTTTTCAGTATGTTTGAAGTCAGGTGTTGTAATATCTATAGCTTTGATCATTTTGCTTTGTGTATTCTGGGTTTCTTTGAGTTTCCATATGCATATTGTAATTTTTTCTAGTTCTGTGAAGAATATCATTTGTAATTTGATAAGGATTGAATTGAATCTATAGATTGTTTTGGCAATATGTACATTTTGACAATATTAATTCTTTGATTCCACAAACATAGGATTCCTTTCAGTTTTTGTGAGCTCCATAATCTCTTTGTTCATTGATTTATAATTTTCATTCTAGAGATCTTTCACTTCCTTTAATAACCTTAGGGGTGTGTGTGTGTGTGTTTGTGTATAATTGTAAATGGGATTGATTTTTTTACATTTTTTGAGCCAATTTGTTATTGGTATATTAAAAATGCTACTTTTTTGTTGTTGATTTGTATCCTGCAACTTCAGTGAATTTGTTCATTAGTTCCAATGGATCTTTGATAGTCTTTAGGTTTCTTTATACATGCGATCATGTTGTCTGCAACCAAGGATAGTTTAACTCCTTTGTTTCCAATTTCAGTACACTTCATTTATATCTTTTTCCTAATTACCGTGGTTAAGGCTTCTAGAACTGCATTGAATAGAAGTGGTGAAAGTGAATGTTCTTGTCTTGTTCCATGTCTTACAGGAAATTCCTTGAACTTTTCCCTATTTAGAGTGATGTTGGCTGTGGGTTTATCCTATACAACTTCTATTCTGTTAAGATAAAGTCATTCTATCCCTAATTCATTGAGGACTTTTTATCATGAATGTGTAAATGAATTGTATTGAATGGTTTTTCTATATTTATTGAAATGATTATATGCTTTTTGTCCTTCAATCTGTTGATGTGCTGTATTGTGATTATTGAGGTGTGTATATCGAACCATCCTTGCATTTCTGGAATAAGTCACACTAGATCATTGTGTGTAATCTTTTTCATGTGCTGTTACATTTGATTTGTTGGTATTCTGTTAAGAATTTTTGCATTTATGTTCACTTATTAGTCTTTGCTTTCTTCTTTCATTGTCCTTTTCTGGCTTTGGCATTCGGATAATTTTGACCTTATAGATAAATTTAGCAGTGTTCCCTCCTTTTAATTTTTTTGAAATAGTTTGGAAATAATTAAAATTATTTCCTCATTAAATATTTTGTCGAATTTATCAGTGAAGCTAATAAGTCCTGGACTTTTTTGGGATTTTTAAAAAATATATTTGTTTATTTATGCATATAAATAGAACATATTTCATGTGTTTCATATATATAGTTTTAAGAACATAGCAATATACCCCATCCTCCCTTCCTATCTCACCCTCCCTTTTTCTTCTTTCTTATCTTTTTTTAAATTTCTGTAATTTACTTTTTTTCCTTGGTAATCATTTTCTTCTTTTTGTCCAATTTATGCTTTATAATCACAAGCTTAAGACACCACTAAATAAAAAATTAAGCCAGTAGAAAAACAGAAAGACCGCTGTTCCTCAAGAGTAGAGGCAATGGCTATAAACAATAATCAAAGCTCGAGATGTCAATTTCATATCCATTACCTTTCTGTTCTCCATGTATTAGCTACCACATATTAGAGAAAACATATAATTATCTTTTTTTTAAAATTTATTTGAGAGGCAGAGTTATAGACAGAGAGAGAGAGAGAGAGGAAGAGACAGAGAGAAAGGTCTTCCATCTGCTGGTTTACTCCCCAAATCTGAAGCTAGAAGCCTGGAGCCTCCTCCAGGTCTCCCATGCAGGTTCAGGAGCCCAAGGACTTGGACAATTCCTCCACTGCTTTCCCAGGCCATAGCAGGGAGCTGGATCAGAAGTGGAGCAGCCCACACTTGAACCAAGATTCATATAGGATTGTCGCTCCCCCTCTTCGTGGAGGAACGACACAGGACCCTGCGCTGTTCTTTTGTCTGCTCGGCCCTCCCCGGGTTTGCTGCTGGTTCTTCCTGGGCTGGCTACCGACCCTTCCACCTCCGTGGAAGGGCGGTTCCCCCTAGCCACTTTCCCCACTTCCGCGGGGGGAGCGGCATACCGCCGGCCGGCTCTCTCGGGGGCTGCACAGGTGTTCCTTCAGATGTTCCCCTTAGATGTTCCTGGTGCATGTTGTCTCTCTCCTCCTTTATAGTCCTCTTCCGCCAATCCCAACTCTGCTACCCACACGCCGAGTACGCTGCTCTCCTCCAATCAGGAGCAGGTCCTACAGTTTATTGGTTGAACTGGAGGCAGCTGCGTAGAAGCTGTTTCTCCCTTCTCAGCGCCATATTGTGGGAGAGCTGATGCATAGAATAAGTCTTAATTCCAGTAACTTAGTCTAGTCCGAGTTGCTCCCCACATAGGATGGCATCACTGCAGGTGGAAGCCTAGCTTACTACGCCACAGTGCCAGCCCCATATATTTCTTTTTGAGACTGGCTGATTTCATTAAGGGTAATTGTCGCTCCCCCTCTTCACGGAGGAACGACACAGGACCCTGCGCTGTTCTTTTGTCTGCTCGGCCCTCCCCGGGTTTGCTGCTGGTTCTTCCCGGGTTGGCTACCGACCCTTCCACCTCCGTGGAAGGGCGGTTCCCCCTGCCACTTTCCCCACTTCCGCAGGGGAGCGGCACACCGCCGGCCGGCTCTCTCGGGGGCTGCACAGGTGTTCCTTCAGATAGATGTTCCTGGTGCATGTTGTCTCTCTCCTCCTTTATAGTCCTCTTCCACCAATCCCAACTCTGCTACCCACACGCCGAGTACGCTGCTCTCCTCCAATCAGGAGCAGGATCAGCTCCTGCAGGTCATCACTCAAGTTGGCGAGAAGCAGCTGCGTGGAAGTTGTTACTCCCTTCTCAGCGCCATATTGTGGGAGAGCAGATGCATAGAATAAGTCTTAATTCCAGTAACAGTCTAGTCCGAGTTGCTCCCCACAGGTAATTGTCTCCAACTGCCTCCATTTTGTTGCAAAAGACAGGATTTCATTCTTGTTTATGGCTGAATAGTGTTCCATCATATATATATATATATATATATATATGTATTTATATATGTATACATGTATATTTATGTATTTTGTATCTATATATATACACACACATATACCATATTTTTCTTTATCTAGTCATTAGTTGATGGACATCTGGGTTGATTCTGTATTGTAGCTATTGTGAATTGAGCTGCTTTAAATATGGGGGTATAGGTGACTGTCATATGATGATTTCATTTCCTTTGGGTGTATTCCTAGTAGTGGGATAGCTGGGTCATATGGTAGATCAATTTTCAGATTTCCAAGGAATCTCCATACTGTGTTCCATAATGGTTGGACTAGTTTACATTCCCACCAGCAGTGTATTTGAGGATACCCTTCCCCCATTGTTATTTTTGGATCATGGCCATTTTAATTGGGTAAGGTGAAACTGAATCATGTTTTTTATTTGAATTTCACTAATGGCTAGTGATTCTGAGCATTTTTTCATATTTCTATTGGCCATTTGTGTTTTGTCCTTCAAAAATGCCTGCTCATGTCCTTAATTCATTTCTTAATTGGATTGTTTGTTTTGTTGTTGTTGAGTTTCTTGAGCTTCTTATATATTCTGGATATTAACTCTTACTAGATGTATAGTTAGCAAGTATTTTCTCCCATTATGTCAGTTGCTTTGTCATTTTGTTGAGTGAGTTTTGTTTGCTGTGCAGAAGCTTGTTAGCTTAATGTAATCCCATTTGTCCATTTTTGCCTTCTTGCCTATGCTTTGGGGTCTTATCCATAAATCCTTGCCTATGCCAATGTCTGGCAGTATTTCTCCTGTTTTCTTCCAGTAATTTGATGGTTTCAGTTCTTAGGTTTAGATCCTTCATCCGTTAGGAGTTTATTTTTGTATAGGGTATAAGGTAGGTATCTTATTTCATACTTCTGCATGAAGAGATCCAATTTTCCCAACACAATTTGTTAAAGAGACACTCTTTTCTCTGGGTGAGATTTTTAGCTCATTTGTCAAATTTCTTAACAATTTGTTTAGACTTTCTAAGTCTTCATGGTTCAATTTTGGCAAGTTATAAATGCCTAGAATTATTTTTTCTCTTAAGTTTTTCAATATGTTGACATAGAGTTGTTAATATGAGTTCATATATATTCTTTGCTTTTTTGTGGCATGAGTTGTAATATCTCCTTTTCTATTTCTAGCTTTACTTATTAGGATTTTCTCTCATTTTTGTTGGTTGGCCTTGTAAAGTTTTGTTTATCTTTTCAAAAGCCAGCTCTTCCTTTTGTTAACAAAAGGAAGTCTTATTTTATTATTCTCTATTTTGTTTGCTTCTGCTTTGTTCTTTACTATTTCTTTCTTTGTTATATTATTGATTTTGGTTTGTCTTGCTTTTCTAGTTACTTGAGTTACATTGCTATTTATTTGAAATCTTTTTCCTTTTCTTAAATGTAGGGCCTTATTGTTATAAACTTCCTTCTTAACACTGATTTTGTTGTATTGCATGGATTTCCATATCTGTGTTTCAATTTTAATTTTTTAAGAATATTTTCAGGAATATTGAAAATATTTGCAAACTATTCACCTCACAAGAGTTAGTATTGATTTCTTCATTGACTGATGGGCAATTCAAGACAATGTTGTTTAGTTCCAATGGGTTTGCACAATTTCCAAAGTTCCTCTTATTGACTGCTTTTTATTATGGTCAGAAAAGATACATAATATGATTTTTTCTTTTAATAATTTGTTGTATTTTTGTTGACTAAAATATGATCATCCTGCAGAAAGCTTCTGAATGTGAATTATGGAGCTATGAAATGAACTCTTCTGTAAGTATCTGCTTGGTCAATTTGGTTTGTAGTATAGGATAGCTCTGATTTGTTAATTTTTTTCCTCTAAATGATTTGTCTAGTGATGAAAGTGGGATGTTGAAGTCCTCAACAATTATTCTATTGGAATCTACATCTCCTTTTATATCTAATAATGTTACTTTATATAATTGTGTGCTCCAGAATTGGGTGCATATATGCTTATAATTCTTATTTCCTCTTGTTGGTTGACACTTCATCATTATAAAGTAGTTCTCTTTGTCCCTTTTTGCTATCTTTTAATTAAAGTGTATTTAAATTTTTATTTATTTATTTGAGAGGAAGACAGAAGGACAGAAATAGAGCTCCTGTGTGCTGGTTCACTCCCTAAAAACCTGAAATGGCTGGGATTGGGCTGAGGCTGAAGCTAGGATCTATGAACACAATCCAAGTATCCCATGTGGTGGCAGGGACCCAAGCACTTGAGCCATCACGATTGCTTCCCATGGTCTGCATTAGCAGGAAACTAGATTAAGGATCTAGGGCAGGGAATCAAACCCAGGCACTCTTAAGAAATATTTGGGCATCTCAACCAGTGTCTTCTTCTTCTTCTTCTTCTTCTTTTTTTTTTTTTTTGACAGGCAGAGTGGACAGTGAGAGAGAGAGAGAGAGAGAGAGAGAGAGAGAAAGGTCTTCCTTTGCCATTGGTTCACCCTCCAATGGCCGCCGCAGCTGGCGCGCTGCGGCCGGCGCTCCGCGCTGATCCAAAGGCAGGAGCCAGGTACTTCTCCTGGTCTCCCATGGGGTGCAGGGCCCAAGTACTTGGGCCATCCTCCACTGCACTCCCTGACCACAGCAGAGAGCTGGCCTGAAGAGGGGCAACCGGGACAGAATCCAGTGCCCCGACTGGGACTAGAACCCAGTGTGCCGGCGCCGCTAGGCAGAGGATTAGCCTAGTGAGCCGCGGCACCGCTAACCAGTGTCTTAATAGCTAAAATAAATACTCACTCACACCTAAAGTGTTTTTTTTTTTTTTTTAACTGCTGTAAGTATAGCTACTCCAGCTCGCTTTTGGTTTACACTTTCAGTAGGGGTGATGGGAGGTGTGTTCTTAGCCCAGCAATGGTGCTGCATATGGTGGAGAGGATTGGGCCCAGGTCCCAGGGTCAGACACATTGGTTCCTCAAGTGTTGGAGGGTAGCAGCCCCTACTGCATCAAACTACTTTCCCCTTGTGCAGTGCTGGGTGAGCTTGGATGCTGGAGTCACAGTTTCATAACTGGATCTAATTGGTTTTTTCAGGCTGCAGCCTTTTGTCTAAGTGTGGTGGGATGTCTGTGGGGTCCCATGGATGGGAATATGCAGAGGTTTCTATTTCTGGGGCAGTATGGGTTCTGACAGTGGCTCTGTTCTCAGGATAGTATTGTGCTGCAGCTTGACCATTTATAGGCACTGGTGGATGTTGGAGAAACAGTGTGAGTTCCTTCTCTGAAGAAAGGTTGCTATAGGCAGCTCTCCCAGCTAATTTCCAAGCTTGTGATAATTAATTTCCTTGTATAGTTTGTGTTTTTTTCAACAGTAATGAAGATAACTAGTGTTTACTCCATCCCAGGTACTATGTTAAACCCTTTTATTCTTCATTTTCTTATTAAATCCTCACTCTAACACTTTGTTGTAGGCACTGTTATTCTCATCTTTTAGAGTCAAGAAAACCAAGACCCTGGGATATTCAGTAAATTGCTCCATTTTACCCTGTTAGTAAATGGCTCCATTGAGGCTTGACCTCTGGCTGGCTGATTCTACTCTGTTAGTTACTGTGAATAATATACAAGAAATCCAAGTTGGGCTTGAAGTCCTCTCCTTATTTCTAGGCATTTCCAAATGTCCTCTTCTTTGTCAAAAGTACCCAGCATTAGGCAACGCAATGAGCTGGAGCAGGGAGTGTAAAAATAAAAACTCTGGGTAGATTTGTCTCCAAAATCAACTCTTATTTTTAACTCCAAAATGGAATAGGGAATTTTCATTTTGTGGCTTTTGGTTGGCATCCCCAGACTCATGTGAATCCTTTAGCTCCCCTGTGATGTTTTAAATTAAGGCCAAAATCTCCACATAGTTATCAGATATTTTAGTGCCAGAAGGTAGGCCTGCCTAATACTTTAAGTCTATGATGTAAGGTAAGACTGTGGCTTAGGGGAACATTATTCCCCAATGGCAGTACCTTTCTTCAAATAATATTTCACATGGCACCCCAGTATATGTAAGGAATAATGGTGCAATTGGATTTAGGCCTCCCCTTAACTTACTGTCCCCTGCACTCTGGGGGTTCTAAGGAAGTAGAAGAGCCCTGGTACTGCTGATCCAACCTCTCCAGGGCAAGACCTCCAGCCTGCCTTTTGTTGGGACCACTGACTCTGTATTACAATGACTTTGAACTACTCTTTCTGTCTTCAGCACCACCTTTATCTCTTCTTTCAGAACTACATAGATGCTACCAATTCTTGAGCCTTTTAGGATTCTTTAGCATACGTAAGTTTGCCTCTTACTTTCCCCACTGCCAGGCCTTACCATTCTTGGGTCTGCTAAACTGGTTTCCAAATGTCTATCTGTTTCTCAACTTTTATAAGTTTCTATGCACATCTGTACAAGGATACTTCAAAAAGTTTGTGGGATAATAAAATTAAAAGAAATTTATTTTGGCTCGAAAATTTTGAAATCCATGCAAAGAGTCTTAACAAAGTTCATAGAAAATGTGTATTATGAAAAGCTATGCATGTGTATGTTATAGCCACAGCCCCAACACTTACCCCAGCCTTCTTATCCCTGAAGGTGATACTGCCCTGCTTATTAATAATTTTTCAATATTAATAAGGCTTGTGGGCTCTTGCCACATATTCAGAGAAGAATTCTGAATACTGGCTTAAATAGACCAGACAACATGGTAAGTTTTAAGGATTTTATTCAGTGAGAGAAATGTGCAGGAGAGTGAGGGCTTTATTTAGGGGAGGAAGTGAAGTCTAGAAGCTAAGTTGGGTCCATACCAAGAAGAGAGCAGACCAGGAGCCACGTGGAGCAAACGTTTGGTTATAAGCAGCCACAAGAAGCTTAGTACAAGTAGTGTAGTGAAGGCAGAGAGAAATTTTGAGGTGCTCCTTGCCTTTTATATGTTTCCAAAGGGGAGTGATTACATAGTCTGATGGGCAGGTGGGTACTCAGGTGAGATCAGGTGGGGGCATGAGATCACACAGGGGGCATGGTGGAGGGCGTGGTCTTCAGCTTACAGACCTAATAGGGTTTTTTTCTGTCTGCCTACCTATATCACAGGTAACAGGAGGTGATGCCAGCTTTATCCTGTTTTACTCCAGGGGCCTGACTTTTGTCTCTCAATATCTTTAGGAACCATTATCCCACCCAAGCCTGGTAGATCTATAGTCTAAACATTTCAGCTATTTTTGCATTGTGCTGTATTTGTTCTTTGTATTTCAGTCTTACCTCAGTTGTTCAAGCCTTGGTGTATTTACATTGTTTATGAATGAGGTAAATACTTGTATACTGTTTCTGTTGTGTGTGAGGGTTCTCTATGAAGTTGCAGTTTCATCTTGTCCAAAAGTCATACTTAGTATGAAAATATGCAAGGCATGCCTTCCCCTTGCTAATATTCACACCTTTCCCAGCATAACTTCTACAAGTCATTGAATAATTGGACTAACAAAGTTATGTATCTTTACCAGGAATCTAGGCAGACCTTTCCAGGAATAAAGTTTAAAGGGAACAAGGAGTTAAGGGGGAAAGAATTTCTATTATGCTGCAAAATAAGTAAGTGCTTTTCAGGTCAGTAAGATAAGTTAACATTGATGTTATTTCTAACTTAGGCTGATGCTATTTGAAACCATTAAATCTCTTTTAGTGTTTACTTCTGGAACTTTATCTTTAGCCTTCCAGGCCTGACTTAATGCCTTCCTCCTCCACGAGGCTTTTTCTTACTGCCTAGACCATCTCTTCCTATCGCTTCTCCTACTGTTACCTGCAAACAAATTTGGAGTTGGTATATTACAAGTGTCTTAATTACACACTTGTGTGTGGGCACATTTTGAGCTGTAACTCTTGTGGGTGTTTCAGTTTCACCTCCTCCATAGTATAAGCCCTACAAGGGCAAACTGTGTCTTTTCACATTTTTATGAATACATTGTGATGATTTATACAGTGATAAGTACATATTGAGTACAGATATATTTGTTTGGAGATATATAGGATGTTTCTAGTGAGCATTGTTACCCCAGGTGCACTAATTTTGACATATCTCTGAAGTTTATACCTCCAAGACTAGAATCTATCTGATAGTGTGTTCTATTTCATGTCTCCAGTGCCATAAAGTGTTAGTTTATCAGAGAATCATAGAATTGAAAGGGGCACTGGGGACGCGCAATCCAGTGGTTTTCAAATGGTTTCTTATCTAGGGAGCACTGCCTTTGAAAACCTTAACATAAAATAGATAAAAGAGCAGTAGTAAATCTGTTCTTGTCACATGGGATTTGAGGGAGAGACTCGGACACCACTTTGCTGCCCTGTCCTTACCAATCCCTCCTCCACCTCCCTGGATATGACCCAGAGTACCTGGAAAATCCAAAACTCACAGAGACTATTTGAAAATATGCTGTGATCTAGTCCAAACTCTCATTTGTACAAACTGAAGCCCATGGAGAAAAGAAGCTCATGCAAGTCTCACAAATGGTAGCAGAGCCAGATTTAGGGCACACTCTTTATCCATCCTCCTTTCCACTCTACCAGTGCAAACTAACAGACATAGAACAAGCCAAATTTTAAGTTAGACTGTTAACCCAGATTTTACTGAGTGTCCTCCCATTTTTATTCCATCCCTTCAGTTTCCCCTCCCCTTGCTTTTTGCTGGGACCATTGACTGCATTACACTGACCTTGAACTAGTCTTTTTGCCTTCAGTGCCACCTTTATCTCTTCTTTCAGAACTACTTGGTGCTACCAATTCCTGAGCCTCTTAGAATTCTTTAGCAGATATGAGTTTGCCTGTTGCTTTCCTTACTTCCAGGCCTTAGCATTCTTGGGTCTGCTAAAATGGTTTCCACGTATCTACCTGCTTCTGAGTTTTCATAATTTTCTAGGCACATCTGTGCAAGAAGAGCATGCTCAACCAGCTTCTAAATCTATAGGCTTAGTTCCTTGGGTCAGACTACCTCCTACAGACATGAGAGAAGGCCTGAGTTTCAATCAGCCTTTCAGAAAGTGATTCACTGAATGTTTACCAAAGAATAACCATTTCTCTTAGTCCAGAAATTCCTTCCAGCTTCCGTTCAGCCTCTGAACCAATCACAGTATCTTGGTCCATGAGGTTTCTGCTAAGAGGACAATTGAGCAGAGGGCTAGAGGCCAGAGGGTATTCACATATATAGTGAGGAGTTAAAAAGGTCTAGGAAGACATTAGGTTATGTGTCCTTGTTTACTAAAAAATATTCTACTGATATTTTGAAGGATTATGGTTCACTGACTTCCTGATACATAGTAATCAGGAAGTCAGTGAACCATAATCCATGACAGATTCATTTTTTTTATAAAAAGATTTATTTATTTATTTGAAAGGCAGAGTCACACAGAGAGAGGGATAGAGCTTCCATATACTGATTCACTCATCAGTTGGCTGCAATGTCTGGGACTAGGCCAGGCAAAGCGAAGAGCCAAGAACTTTTTCTGGGTCTCCCACATGGATAGAGGGGTGCAAGCCCTTGGGTCATCTTCAGCTGCTTTTCCCAGGCCATTAGCAGGGAGATGGATCAGAAGTAAAGCAGGGGCTGGCGCCATGGCTCACTTGGTTAATCCTCTGCCTGTGGTGCTGGCATCCCATATGGGTGCTGGTTCTAGTCCCGGTTGCTCCTCTTCCAGTCCAGCTCTCTGCTGTGGCCTGGAAAAGCAGTGGAGGATGGCCCAAGTGCTTGGGTCCCTGCACCTGCATGGGAGACCAGGAAGAAGCACCTGGCTCCTGGCTTCGGATTGGCACAGTGCCAACTATAGCAGCCATTTTGGGAGTGAACCAACGGAAGGAAGACCTTTCTCTCTGTCTCTCTCTCTCACTGTCTAACTCTATCTGTCAATAAAAAAAAAAAAAAGAAGTGAAGCAGCTAGGACTTCAACTGATTCCCAAATGGGATGTTAGCACTGCAGGTGGCAGCTTAAGATGCACCACAGTGCTGGCCCTGGGAGCCAAGAATTTTTAATAAACTATATTGAAAAGTTAAGAACTGACTTGAAATTAATGATCTTCAGGATACATAAGAAAACCAAGTTGTCAAACATCATTCAGCAGGACTAATTGACATATTTAGACTGCATTACAATCTTAAACGTACTTTTAGGAATACCATCTCATTGGATTTTCACATCATCCAGAAGATATTATTAGAATTACTTTTACAGATGTGTAAATTGAGGCTGGACTAGATAAGTAACTTGTCCAAAGCTACACGATTCAAAGTGGTGGAGCTAGGTCTCAGATCCAGTTACTTATTTCTGTCTCTGAATTTCGTATTCTTTTATGCCCTTTCAAAGGCAGGATACTGGACAGGACAGCCCATTGATCTGAGCCAGTTCGGCAGTTTTTATGTACAGTGATGCCTCATTAATCTCATATTACTGGGGAATGAGCTGTTCTACATAAGTGAATATTTCATGTAATGGAAGTTTTAAGCACTAAAGCATCACATAAAACTTAACAATTTTGAAGGGAATCTTTCTGGCTTACATTAGATATTTTTCAACTGTAGGTCACTTCCTGTGCCAGCTCCTATTTTCTCTGTCTGTAATGTTGTCTGCCATCTGTAGACCTGACCCTACCCAGGCTTGGGGCCAAAAAAATCATAGACCTGGGTATGTATGAGTAGTGCCTACTATTGCAGAAATTGAAATCTGAGTTTGTGGCTCTAGTTGCTTATTTGAATGTGGATGGATTTAAGTCCCTTGTTGTCTTGAAATTTTTTTTATTTTTAAAGATTTATTGGTTTATTTATTTAAAAGGTAGAGTCAGAGACAGAGGGAGAGACAGAGAAAGGTCTTCTACCTGCTGATTCATGCCCCAAATGCCCACAACAGGCTGGGCCAGGCCAAAGCCAGGAGCCAGGAGCTCCATCCGGGACTCCCACATCACAGCAGGAATCCAAATACTTGGGCCATCATCTGCTGCCTCTCAGGTGCATAAACAGGAAACTGGATTGAATGTGGAGAAGCTGGGACTTGAACCAGCACTCCAAAATCAATGTGGTTGTCCTTAGTAGTGGCTTAACTCATTGAGCCACATTTCCTGCCCTCCTGGGTACCTTTACAATCACTGAGCTGAAGCTTCCCAGTCTCACACTAACACATGCCTGGAGAGATGATGTGATTAGGCTTTTTCCTGAGCACCTGCTGCTCAGTTACCCCAACAGAGATGATGGAGACTGATGTGCAGTGTTGACCATAGTCTAGAAGAACTAGAGGCCTAACCATGGCTCTCCACAGTCATTTTTCCCGAGACAAAACACTGCTTTAACATTCTTTATATTAAAGAACCTCTAAAATAAAGAGTTGTACTTCACCTAATGTCACAAAGAACAATACTCTGATGTCTCACAATATTTTCATTACTTCTTGCACTGTTCTTTTGGACATGACCTCTTAGACTTTTTTTGATGGCTCATGCTACTTTTGAGTTCATAGGTCTGATCATTTTTTAAAAATATTAATTCACTAATTTATTTGAAGGAGAGAAAGAGAGAGAGAGAGAGAGAGAGAGAGAGAGAATTTCTTCTACTTGTTCACTCCCCAAATGGCCACAACAGTGAGGGCTGGGCCAGGCTGAAGCCAGTAGTTTGGGACTCCATCTCGGTCTTACACATGGATGTCAGGGACCCAAATACTTGAGCCATTAATTCCACTGTCTTTCCAGGTGCATTATCAAGAAGCTGGATTGAAAGTGGAGTAACTGGGACTCAAACCAGCACTCCAATATGGGATTCCAGTGTTGCAAGCACCAACTTAACCTTAGTTATGCCTCTACATTATGATGAATTATGATCATTCCTTCTTTTTTTTTAAAGATTTATTTATTTATTTGAAAGAGTTATACGGAGAGTAGAGGCAGAGAGAAAGAGAGAGAGAGAGAGAGGTCTTCCATCCACTGGTTTACTCCCCAAATGGCCACGATGGCTGGAGTTGCACCAATCCGAAGCCAGGAGCCAAGAGCTCCCTCGGGTCTCCCATGCGGGTGCAGGGGCCCAAGGACTTGGGCTATCTTCTACTGTTTTCCCAGGCCATGGCAAAGAACTGGATTGGAGGTGGAGCAGCTGGGACTAGAGCCGGTGTCCATATGGGATGCTGGCACTGCAGGCGGCAGCTTTACTCACTGTGCCACAGTGCCGGCCCCAAGATCATTCCTTCCTCATTGCTGCATGCTTCACTCTTTAGGTGAGAGCTTCCAGTGTAATCACTGGCTTGGGTCAGACTACTTATGCTACCTGACTTCATTTTCGTAGGCATGTAAAATTTTTTGCTAAAGTAATTTTTTTATCAAAATAATACAGAACTAGAAGGTTGCTAAAGGAAAAACCCCAAACCAAAGCCCCAAATAGTAGTCTTTAAACTCTTGAGTTAAATGCTCCTCTTAATTTATCAAATTTCATCATTTTTTCTCTTTCATTGACTTCTTATAAAGATGAGGTTTTAGCATCAATTATAATTCAATACCTCTTCTTCTCCTCCTACTTTCCAAATAAAAAAATAAAAAAGTTTTAGTTAAGGCAATGTAAAATGTTTGTCTATTTTTTTTTAACCTAGTGTTTCTTGATTATATTTCTTGATCTAATTTTTTTTTCTTTCTGGAGATAATAGTTCCCTCATTTTCCCACCACTTGATTATTTATCTATGTTATTACAACTAATTATTTTCAAACTCTCCAAACTCAGTGGCTATTATTTCCCACCCAGGCAGAAGCATCAGGGTCTCTGTGTTCATGGAGATGCTCCCCTACCCTCTGCTCCCATCTCACCAGGCTATCCTCTGGGCATGCTCTTTAGTTGTTGTTCTGGCCCTTCTTTTTGCCTCTCTCCCAGGATACACATCTTGATTTATATCCCAGTTCTTTACCTTGATTTACACCCTGATTTCAGTAGAACATATCCTTCAGTAACTTTTTGGGAAGGCATTTATGAGAACTATTTTTTGATACTCCAAAAGTCTGGGTATAATAATATTATTCTCTCTCTACACTTAATTGATTACTTGAATAATCAATTAATACGGAATTCTGGGATGCAAAATTTCACTACACATTTGAAGCAGTTGCTCCAATGACTTGAAGCTTTGTGTGTGTTGTTGAGAAGTTTGATGACATTCATATTTCCAGCCTTTTATATGTGAACTAATTATTTAGGACTTGAAGATTTTAGTGTCATTTATTTTTCCTGGAAGTTCTGAAATTTCACAGTAATGTAAGATGGTATGAGAAATCTTTTTTTTTCATTGTTTTATACATTCAATAGACTCTTAATACAAAAACTCATGTCTTTCACTTATAAGAAAATTTCTGTGCATCAATATTTTGATAGTTTTTCTTCATTATTTTCCTCCTTTTTCTTTTTCTGGGATTCTGTTTCACAGTGCTTAGATTTCTTGGGTTGACTGATACTAAAATTTCTTCTCATCTTCTTTGTTTTAGCTCTTTTTTGTTCTACTTCCTTAGAGATTCTCTTGACTGCATATTCCAAACATCTTTAGAATCTTTTGTTTCAAGTGTCATATTTTCAAATTTCAGGAGTGCTAATTTGTTTTCTATTCCTTTAGAAATATGACTTATCATTCTTGTGCCATGTGTGAATATTTCTCACCTCTCTGTAGATATCAGTTACAAACATTCAAAATTTTCTTCTCTCTTGCTTTCTTGATTTCCATTTTCTTTTTATACTTTCCTTAGGTTTTGGTTTTTCTTATTGGAGCTTACTTGGAGTGCTCTTTGTCTGTTTATACTTGAGAATATTATATTAGAACTGAATGGTTGCTTTTCTGTGGGAGGAACAGAATTTGCACTTGTAACCTGGCTAGTTAGGGACCCAGCTGTTTGTTGGAACACCCAAGTATCAGTATTTAAAGACCTGCCTCCTGGGTCTATCCTGTCCTTCCCTCCGCAGCCCCTCCCCACCCCAGGTAAAATCCTCCAGTTTTATGCCTTGGAGTGTGGTTATGGGAGTAATAGAGCTCTAAGCTGTCAGTGTTCTTAGTGTGCAGAGAGGCAAGGGCACCTGGATGCTCACTGTTCCGGTGTAGACTTTAGTTCATGCTCTTGTTTTCAGGTGTGTGGCTCTCTTGTGATCTGAGGGCCAGCGCGTCACTGGGTCCTTGCATTTGTGGAATAAATTTCCAGTTTCCTGCTAAGGTGGGAGAAGGAACTCTTAATGCCTTTGAATGAGTTCCATTTATAGTTCAGTAGGTCATGCCTCTGGTTTGACTGCCTCTGATTTCTGCATCTTTCTTGGCTTCTCATTGACTCCTTGGTATAAGCCCTTGTTGTTCAGCTTTATCAGCTCTAAAGATTTCATCTGATGCTTCCTAGTCTACAAAACTTACATGACATTTCTTGTCCACTGTGGATCCTTGATCCTTTCCTCTCTTTTTTTAATGGAGACTCACAAACACCCATGCATTCCATTTTACTTTCCTTTCATTTTAGGTAAAGTATTTGGAGGGAGCAAAGATAAACATATGTCCAATCTCATCTGTCATGGTTTTTTAGAAATAATTGCTTGCTATCCTAATGACAGATTATTGAGCATAACTAAAGTCTTCCTTGCTGAGTCTTGATCACCCATGTGAATATTAATTACAGTACATGAAAAGGTCTTTAGGAAACTCTTAGAGTATATGATTATTTGCACCTGCAACCCAATCACTGTATTTAAATTGTGTCTTTTTTTGTATTTAGCTCTTTAAGTATTGCCTTCATTCATTCATTCATTCATTCAACATTTATCATGAATAGATGATATGCCTAACACCGAGTGTACAGCAGTGAACCAGACAGCATCTCTGATCTCCTGAAATTTTGGGCTTTCATTTGTATTCAGTGTTCTTTCCTGCTTTTTCTAATTTGCCCCTTCTACTGTATTGTATGCTTAGCAAATAAGAAAATCAAACTTAGTAGGTGAGTGTATGAAGGAATGTTTTGAGTATGGGTCTGCAAGGTCCTGAGAGGTTAAAAATTCATGGACTTTATAACATTAACTTACGCTGTTCAGGAATCTTTTCTTTCTTTTTATTGTTTGCCCTACTTTTGATTCATGGTTATGTGTTTGATAGTTAAAATAGTCAGAAAAGCAACTTCTGAGTATAGAGGTTGTTTAGGATCAAAGGATTTAGAGCTGGAAGAAATCTTCAATGGAACACAATAAAATCTTTTCATTTTATAGTTGCAGAAGTTCATGCCTGGGTAAGTGAAAAGAATTGCTCAAGGTCACACAGCTAGTGATTGGCTACTTCAAGGCTGGAATTCAGATCCCTGGAGGTTTTGTGCTAAAAAAAAAATCTCTGATTAATATCTTAAGAAGCATGCATGAAAAAATTAGCAGGCAGTTCAGAAAATGGGAAATGACTTCAGAACCGAGTTGCCTTTTCTGGAATTTGGGGGCATCTGCAGCTTGACTCAACCCAAGACTGGAGCAAGAAGAGCTTTAAGACCTGTACCTTTCTCTCATGCAGTGCAATTACATTTTCACTTCAGCTTAGCAGGAAAAAGAGCACATGATCTTTGCATGTTTTCTGCTGATCACTGCTTAACTAGTTATTCCACAGGAGAAGTTTGTTAGGTTTAACAGCCCTTAAATTACTTAAGGCAATTTTCTGCATCACTTTCAGCCCCACTGAGGTTATTAGAATGCTCTCATGGCAACTGTAAAGAAATATAAAAACAGGTAAAGATGAAATTATACCCACTCCCCAGAGGTATTTGCTTGGAATGTATTTACACTGCTTTTGTATGGGGAAAACGTGTTTAGTTCTAGAAAAATCTCCCAACTTCCAAGGCTTAATCAACACAAAGGCAGATATACCTCATCCTAGGAATTCTTTCCTGACCGCACCAGGTATATGCCACTGCTCTCCTCATAGAGGTAACTGGGAATTATTTTTGGTTGAGATTTAATAAGCGTTTGTTGAGCACCAAGCATATGTCAGTCACTATACCAGCTAATGTCACATTTTTCATTTCATTGACTATTCAAGGATTCTCTGTGATATTATGCAGATCTTATAGATAAGGAATCCTAGGTTCTTAGAAGTGAAGTGAAAGTCATAAAATCATATAATTCCATGATAATATTTACCTTTATGGAGTGACAGGAAATGAAAGCAAAGTAGCCATAGGATATTTCAACTCTATCTGATAGGTGTTTGTTAAAATGTTAAGAGCATTTTTCTATATATTTGTCTACTGAAATGATAGATGGGAGGCAAGGGAGAAGACATCCAGTTCCAAAAGTGTCAACAATTCAACATGTTCCTTATTTGCAAAACTTAATAGTAGTGTTCAAATATGGGGCATACATGATGAAAAACCCAGGAGGGATATTTCTGCCCTTTATATTGTTGAAAATTTTAAGACACAGTTGATTTTTTTTTTTGACAGGCAGAGTGGATAATGAGAGAGAGACAGAGAGAAAGGTCTTCCTTTTGCCATTGGTTCACCCTCCAATGGCCACCACGGCCGGCGCATTGCGCTGATCCGAAGCCAGGAGCCAGGTGCTTCTCCTGGTCTCCCATGGGGTGCAGGGCCCAAGAACTTGGGCCATCCTCCACTGCACTCCCGGGCCATAGCAGAGAGCTGGCCTGGAAGGGGGGCAACTGGGACAGAATCTGGTGCCCTGACCGGGACTAGAACCCGGTGTGCTGGCGCCACAAGGCGGAGGATTAGCCTATTGAGCCACGGCACCAACTACCACAGTTGATTTTTTAAAAGATTTATTTATTTACTTGAAAGTCAGAGTTATACACACACACACAGAGAGAGAGAGAGAGAGAGAGAGAGAGAGTGGTCTTCCGTCTGCTGGTTCACTCCCCAGATGGCCACAATGGCCAGAGCTATGAGCCCAGGAGCTTCTTCTGGGTCTCCCACATGGGTGCAGGGAGTCCTTGCTCCAGCTGGCTCCCATATGGGATGCCGGCACTGCATGCGGTGCCTCTACCCGCTACGCCACAGCACTGGCCCCGACACAGTTGATTTTAAATCTTTATTCTGTTTGTATAGCCATATAATTCTGAGGTTTTTCTGAACCCTAATTTCTACCTGTAAGACAGGTAAAACTGATCTCTCCCTCTCTGTATGTCTCTGACACACACACACACACACACACACACACTGTTGGGGGCCAGCACTGTGGCATAATGAGTAAAACTGCCCCCTGTGATGCTGGCATGACACAGGGATGCTGGTTCCTTTCCCAGTTGCTCCATTTCTGATCCAGCTCCCTGCCAATGGCCTGAGAAAAGCAGAAGATGGCCCAAATGTTTTGTCCCCTGCCACCCATGTGGGAGACTAAGATGAAGCTCCTGACTCCTAGTTTCAGCCTGGCCCAGTGCTGGATGTTGTGGCCATTTGGGGAGTGAACCAGTAGATGGAAGATTTCTTTCCCCCTCTTTGTGTAACTCTAACTTTCAAAATAAATAAATAAACCTTTAAAAATGTTGATTATTGAATTCATACTGCTGGACACATTGGCTTAAATAAAATGTATTATTTAAATTAGGTTCACTTGATTCTTTGTCCTTTTAAAATTTTATTTATTTTTATGTTTTAAAATTCAGAGAGCAATAGAGAGAGAGAGAGAGAAAGAGAGAGACAGAGACAGAGATCTTCCATCTGCTAGTTTACTTCCCAAATGCCTACAATAGCCAGGGTGGGGTCAGGCTGAAGTCAGGGGCCTTTAATTCAATCTGGGCCTTCCATGTGGGTGGCAGGAACTGATGTACTTGAGCCATTACCTGCTGCCTCCCAGAATATGTATTAACAGGAAGCTAAATCAGAAGTGGAGCCAGGACTTGTACCAAGCACTCTGATACGGGATGTGGGTGTCCCAAGTGGCATCTTAGGCACTATGACAAACACCCGCCCTACTTTGCCCTTTTACAGAATGCAACTTATAAAAAATGTAAAATTACACTCATGATTAGTATTCTATGTCTATTGGGCCATGCTCTATTATGAGTTCAGGAGCATATAAGAACCACAGAGTCAGGGTAGGTTTCAAAGCAGATAAAGGGGCAGTAGAACTTTCCCAGATAAAGAAAGAGTCCACTGTGACTTTTGTGATTAGGAAAGTAGGCAAGTTGGAATTGGAGGAAATTAATGAAATTATTTCTTTTCCACTACTAGCAACCATATCATCGTGGAAGACGATAGGAAGCATCATTATGTGTCCAGCCACAGAGCCAGAGTCTGCCTCCCTGTCTGGATAAATGACTGAATTGAGCCCCACGTGGCTGTTCTCCTGCAGGGCTTTTGGAAAATCATTTTGACTTTGTTGCAGTGTCCTTGATGAGAATACCTTGCTTCTACCTGCAGGCTGCAATATAAGAGAGTAACGTAAAATCCATTCCAGCCTCAGAAGAAGGGTTGAGGATAGTTCAAGGTTTATTTGTGATGTCCTTTTTATCCCTTGTTAAATGGTGACTTAAAATCAGTTATAATCAAAAGGGAAGAGGCAAAAATTGCTGATTCCTGAGATTTTCGATAGGGGAATCTTGTCTTTCACTTTTGTTTCTCAGATCAAAGATGGCACTTCTGGGTCCTGGTTTGTCAAGTGATTGATGGTTCTGGGATGTGGCACATTTATGACATGTGGGAAAGTTCTTCCCCAAATTCAGAACAGTGAGGACTGTGGCTCCTAAGACAAGAAAGGGAGCTGTTCTCTCAGCTCAGCAACATTGGCCCTCATTGTTGTTTACGAGTCGCTTTGCATCTCTTTGGGGAGAACACAGGGAGATGCTGGGAGGCCCCAGATCTAAAGTCGACAGAATGACACAAGGGTGACTTCCCAACTAATGGACTCAAGGCTCATGTTTCCACTTAAGAGAAAAATCCTCTATGGTAGGATAGCCTGAGATTTTACCTGTAAACTCAGAGCTGGCTCAGGAAAAATGTGAAATTTATTAATGAATATTTATCAAATTGTTTCTATATATGAGGCACTGCTCAGGGTGAGAGGAAAGGAAGAAAAACACCATCATCCCAGGAGAGAAGTACTTTTGTCTCTGTTTTATGGATAAAAAAACTGAGGTTAAATACCTTACTTGTGCCATAAAGAAATGATAGAATAGGGGGTGACATGGATGTTACTTAGTTTTATCCAGTTGTTTTGCAGTGCATACATATATGCAATTATTATACACATATATACATGCAATTATTATATATGCATGTACACAAATATGCAATTATTATCTGTCAATTGAAAGTAAATGCATGGCCGGTGCTGCGGCTCACTAGGCTAATCCTCCGCCTTGCGGCGCCGGCACACTGGGTTCTAGTCCCGGTCGGGGCGCCAGATTCTGTCCCGGTTGCCCCTCTTCCAAGCCAGCTCTCTGCTGTGGCCAGGGAAGTGCAGTGGAGGATGGCCCAAGTCCTTGGGCCCTGCACCCCATGGGAGACCAGGAGACGCACCTGGCTCCTGGCTTCAGATTGGTGCAGCGTGGTGTGCCGGCCGCAGCGTGCTGGCCGCGGTGGCCATTGGAAGGTGAACCAACGGCAAAGGAAGACCTTTCTCTCTGTCTCTCTCTCTCACTGTCCACTCTGCCTGTCAAAAAAAAAAAAAAAAAAAAAAAAAGTAAATGCATGCCTTGCTTCAGTTGGTCTAAAGACCCAGGTCACTACCATGGAGTTTGTAACGTGGGCCTCTACAAAGCCATGGTATCTCCCTCAGCCCCTTTGCCTGCTCTCCCCATTCTCACACTGTTGGTGCCAAGGGGTAAACAAATCTTTGGTCGATGAGACACAGCCCAGATGGGATCCAAGCACCTGCCTTCCCTCTCTGTATGTGTTTGGAGGGGTCAGGCATGGGCAGAGACTTCCCCAGGCAGGCTGTAGGCTCCCTGGGTGTGTGGTGAGGGGTCAGCTGTGAGCAAGCATCCTTAGCGAATCATGCTCACTGAGGGAACACCTGACAACAGAATGTTTTTTTCATTTGATTCTAATACAACTTGGTCTAACACAAAGTAAACATTTCCTCTAGTTTGTCATATATTACGGCCTAATCCCTAGTCCCCCAGGCCAAACAAAGCACCGAGAGAGAATGCCTTTCTTCTGAGTCCTGGTAACCACAGGTCAGATTCCAGCCAGGAAAAGCCAGCTTAGCCTGCCCAATTGTGAAGACTGACCCAGGCTTAGGAGCAGAATACGTTTATACCCTTGTGGTGGATAAATATTTAGCAGATGTGTGAGGCACTTTTGTTAAAACCCTCTAGCAAGCATCTCTTTCCTTTTCACTCCTTTAGACACGCCTGGGTTGGGTGTCTGAAGACCTGAACGTGATGCCAAAGGCAGGTCTGAGGGAAAGGAAGGATTCATCCAGTCGCAGCCCCAATGAGAGGAGCATGCTGAGGGCTTTAGAAACCTTTCACCCAGCACCTCCTTGCCAGATGTGGAAACTGGGGCCAATAGGAAGTGGTAGAGAGCCAATGTGGCGGGCCAAGTGGGGCTGGGGACTGGCATTCCTGGTGGCTCACAGAGAGCTGTGAGGGGCCGCCTTCCCAGAGGATGTGGAGAAACAGGCCACCCCCTGGCACTTTCCAGTGGCTTCTTCTCCAAGAGGGAGATGCCCTGATGGTGCCAGGAGCTCTTGCTGCCCTGGGTGCAGGTTGGCGTTGAGCTCTGTCCTTTGCTCTGGAGAAGTTTGTTTCCATGAGTGGGGCTCTGAGTTTCTGTGTCAGTGAATGGGGGCCTGTGGCACTGGCAGGACGCATCAGGCGAGGTGTGGAGAGATGTCCGGGGACCCTCTTGAGAATCCCCATAAACACCATGCACAAAAACAAAGTGGGCTTTGAAGCACCCAGGCTCACAGAGGAAAGTTTATCTAAATGGAAGCCATCAGCAAAAGGCCGAAATGGTTGGAACTAGCCAGGGAGGTGTTTTGTCTTTTTTGTTGTTTCTTCTCAGAACTTTTTGACATGGAGAAGGGTTTTCCCAAAATGCATCTGGGCGCATCCGAATCTCCTGGAGGACAAAGTAAATGTGAAGTGAATGAGTTTGCCTTCTGCTGGTTGGTAACAAATCTATAAGGCATCCCCTTGCTCTGCCCCAGCACCCAGAACCTTGCTCCTCCCTGACTGCCCACTTTCGAGCATCAGCTCTCCTTCTGGAACTTTCCTTCTTTCACCCAGACACGTTGGAACCCTGTCCACCTGCTCCCTAGGCCCCTGTTCCTTCCAGGCCATGCTCATAAGTATGTCAGGCTGGTTAAGGAACAAGATGCTGTCTAAATTCACATTTTTGTATGTAAATGTTTTGTTCCACGAGAGAAACTAATGCTCTGGTTTTAGGTAAATTCTTCAATATTTGAGCACTTCCATTTTCTTATTAGTGAATAAGTGGTGTTTGTGCTACCAACAATTGTTGCAAGATTGAAAACGCATACGTGTTAATGAATCTTTGTCAACTTGTAGCATGTATTACAAAATGGGATGTAATATTATTATTTTTTTTTTTTTAAATTAAAGATTTATTTTATTTGCTTCAAAGGTAGAGTGACAGAGGAAAAGATCTTCCATCCACTCTCCAAATAGCTGCAACAGCCAGGGCTGGGCCAGGAGCCTGGAATTCTGTGTGGGTCTCCATGTGGGTGGCAGGGGTCCAAGCACTTGCTGCTTTTCCAAAGGTGGCTTAATTAACCATAACGCCGATTCCTTTGCTGGTTCCTTGATGATGCCAGATTTTCAGCCCCTTGCATGTTCAACAGCCAATGCTTGTGTTTGTAGAAGACTATGGAGAACTGCGAAGGACAAGCTCTTGAACTTTGCCTCAGAATCAGGAGGTCCGCATGGTTAAGAGAGGCCTGTGGCTCTGGTGACATCGTCAAGTCTGGCTCTGCCCAGCTCTTTTTTTTTTTTTTTTTTTTTTTTTATTATTTTTTTTTTTTTTGACAGGCAGAGTGGACAGTGAGAGAGAGAGACAGAGAGAAAGGTCTTCCTTTGCCGTTGGTTCACCCTCCAATGGCCGCCGCGGCTGGCGCGCTGCGGCCGGCGCACCGCGCTGATCCGATGGCAGGAGCCAGGAGCCAGGTGCTTTTCCTGGTCTCCCATGGGGTGCAGGGCCCAAGCACCTGGGCCATCCTCCACTGCACTCCCTGGCCACAGCAGAGGGCTGGCCTGGAAGAGGGGCAACCGGGACAGAATCCGGCGCCCCGACCGGGACTAGAACCCGGTGTGCCGGCGCCGCTAGGCGGAGGATTAGCCTAGTGAGCCGCGGCGCCGGCCCTGGCTCTGCCCAGCTCTTAACTCCGCAGCTGCACAGCAGGACTGAGGGATGTAATATTATTAAATGTCTTTGTTTAAAGCCGTGAATTTCATTTTCTTGAGAGACTTATTTTATTTGAAAGACAGAGTTACAGGGAGAGAGGAAGAGATAGAGATCAAGATCTTCTGTGTGCTGGTTCACTCCTCAAATGGCTACAGCGACCAGAACTATATATCTGTATCTATATCTATATATCTATAGATGCAACTATATATAGTTATTTATATAACTAATTTTTGTATATATAAAATATATATACCATAATTTCCTTATCCAGTTATCACTTGGTAGACATCTGGGCTGATTCCATGTCTTAGCTATTGTGAATGGAGCTATAATAAATATGGGGGTATAGATAACTCTTTAATATGCTGATGTCATTTCTTCTGGATAAATTCCCAGGAATGGGATGGCTGGGTCGTATGGTATATCTGTTTTCAGTTTTCTGAGGTGTCTTCATTCTGTCTTCCACAATGGCTGTAACTAGTTTACATTCCCTCCAACAATGGATTATGGTACCTTTTCCCCCACTTCCTCACCAGCATTTATTGTTTGTTTATTTCTGTATGAGAACCATTCTAACAGGGGTGAGGGGAAATCTCATTGTGGTTTTGATTTGCATTTCCCTGATGGCTAGTGATCCTGAACATTTTTCATGTGTCTCTTGTCCATATGAATTTCATCCTTTGAAAATGCCAGTTAAAGTCCTTTGTTTTGTTGTTGAGTTTCTTGATCTCTTTATATGTTCTGATTATTAATCTTTTATCAGTTGCATAGTTTGCAAATATTTTATTCCATTCTGTCAGTTGCCTCTTCACTTTGCTGAATGCAGATATAATCACGTTTATCTATTTTTGCTTTGATTGCCTGTGCTCCTGGGGTCTTTTCCAAGAAGTCTTTGCCTATGGCAATGTCTTGCAGAGTTTCCCCCAAAGTTCTCCTCTAGTAATTTGATGGCATCAGGTCATAGATTTAAATCCTTTTTCCATTTTGAGTTGATTTTTGTGTGAGGTGTAAGGTAAGGGTCTTGTTTCATAATTCTGCATGTAGAGATCCACTTTTTCCAGCACCATTTATTGAAGAGACTGTCCTTTCTCCAAGGATTGATTTTAGCACTCTCATCAAAGATTAGTTAGTTGTAGATGTGTGGATTGATTTCTGGGGTTTTTGCTGTTTTGATTATAATTGCCCTGTAGTATGTTTTGAAATCTGGTATTGTGATGCCTCCAGCTTTTTTTTTTTTTTGGTATAACATTGCTTTAGCTGTTCACGGTCTCTTGTGTTTTCATATGAATTTTAGCACAACTTTTTTCTAGATCTGAGAAGAATGTCATTGGTATTTTGATTGGGATCTTATTGAATATGTATATTTCTTTTGGTAATATGGATATTTTGATGATATTAATTCTTCCAGTCCACGAACATGGAAAATTTTTTCCTTTTCTTATGTGTCTTCCTCTATTGCCTTTTTTAATGTTTTATAATTTTCATTGTAGAGATCTTTCATAAACTTGGTTAAATTTATTTCAAGGTATTTAAACTTTTTTGTAGCTATTGTGAATGGTACTGATCTTACAAGTTCTTTCTCAGCCATGGCATTTTCTGTATATATAAAGGCTATTGATTTTTGTGTGTTAATTTTATATCCTGCTACTTTACCAAACTCTTATGAGTTTCAGTAGTTTCTTAGTGGAGTCTTTCGCATCCCCTATTTATGGAATCATGTCAAATGCAAATAGGGACTTCTTCCTTTCCAATTTGTATCCCTTTGATTTCTTTTTCTTGGCTAATGGCTCTGGCTAAAACTTTCAGGACAATATTGAATAGCAATTGTGAGAATGGACATCCTTGTCTGGTTCTGGATCTTAGTGGGAATGCTTCCAAATTTTCCCTATTGAAAAAGGTGCTGGCTATGAGTTTGTCATAAATTGCCTTGATTGTGTTGAGGAATGTTCCTTCTATATACAACTTAAGGTTTTCATCATGAAAGGATGTTGTATTTTATCAAATGCTTTCTCTGCACCTATTGAGATAATCTTATGGTTTTTATTCTGCAATTTGTTAATATGATGTATCACATTTATTTATTTATGTATGTTGAAACACCCCTGCATACCAGGGGTAAATCCAACTTGGTTTGGGTGAATGATCTTTCTGATGTGTTGTTGGATTCAATTAGCTATTATTTTGTTGAATATTTTTACATCTATGTTCATCAGGGATATTGGTATATAGTTTTATTTCTTGTTTCTTTTTTGGTTTTGGAATTAAGGTGATGCTGGCTTCATAGACAGAGTTTGGGAGGATTTCTTCCCTTTCAGTTGTTTTGAATAGCTTGGGAAGAATTGGAATTAGTTATTCTTTAAATGTCTGGTAGAATTCAGCACTGAAGCCGTCTGGTCCAGGTCTTTTCTTTGATGGAAGTGTATTTATTACTGACTCAATATCTGTCTTGGTCATTTGTCTGTTTAGGTTTTCTGTGTCTTCATGACTCAAATTTGGTAGATTGTATGTATCCAGGAATCTATTTCTTATAGATTTTCTAATTTGTTGGCATATAGCTGTAGTAGTTCCTGATGATTTTTTTTTCTTTCTGTGGTATCTCTGGTTACATCTCTTTTTTCATCTCTGCTTTTATTTATTTTGGTGTACTCTCTCTTCTTTTTTGTTTAGTTCAGCAATAGTGTATCCATTTTGTTTATTTATTTTTTTTTAAAAAAAACACAGCTCTTTGCTTTGTTGATATTTTGTGATCTTTTGTTTCAATTTTGCTGATTTCTTCTCTAATTTTAATTCTTTCCTCCTACTAATTTTGGGTTTGGTTTGTTGTTGTTTTTCTAGGTCCTTGTGATACATTGATAGCTCATTTCTTTGATGCCTTTCCAATTTCTTGATGTAGGCACCAATTGCTAGAAAATTCCCTCTTAACACTGCTTTTGCTGTATCCCATAACTTTTGCTGTGTTGTCTTGTAATCTTCATTCATTTTGAGAATTTTTTTGATTTCCTTTTGATTTATTCTATGACCCACTATTCATTCAGTCTCTATGTGTTGTCATATTTTCTATAGATCCTTGAATTGTTGATGTCCAGCTTCATTCCATTGTGGTCAGAGTAGATGCATGGTATGATTTTAATTTTTTTGAATTTTCTGAGACTTACTTTATGGCCTAGCATATGGTATATCTTAGAGAAAGTTCCATGCACTGATGAAAAGAATGTGTATTCTGCGACTGTAGGATGAAAGACTCTGTAGCTATAAATTAGGTCCATTTGGTTCATAGTGTAGATTTACTCTGTTGTTTCTTTGTTGATTTTCTGTGGAGTTGATCTGTCTGTTGATGAGATTGCGGTGTTGAAGTCCAATATTGTTGTATTGGAGTCCATGTCTCTCCTTTGATCCACTAATATTTTCAAAATAGACAGACTCCTTGGCATTGGCTTCATATCCATTTATTATAGTAACATCTTCCTGTTGAATTGTTTCCTTAATCATTACACATTGCCTTTCTTTGTCTCTTTTAACAGTTTTTTTTTCTTTTTTTTAACTTTTATTTAATGAATATAAATTTCCAAAGTACAGAATATGGATTACAATGGCTTCCCCCCCATAACATCCCTCCCACCCGCAACCCTCCCCTTATCCACTCCCTCTCCCCTTCCATTCACATCAAGATTCATTTTCGATTCTCTTTATATACAGAAGATCAGTTTAGCGTACATTAAGTAAAGATTTCAACAGTTTGCTCCCACACAGAAACATAAAGTGAAAAATACTGTTTGAGTACTAGTTATAGCATTAAATCTCAATGTACAGCACACTAAGGACAAAGATCCTACATGAGGAGTAAGTGCACAGTGACTCCTGTTGTTGACTTAACAAATTGACACTCTTGTTTATGGCCTCAGTAATCACCCTAGGCTCTTGTCATGAGCTGCCAAGGCTATGGAAGCCCCCTGAGTTCACTGACAATGATCATATTTAGACAAGGCCATGGTCAAAGTGGAAGTTCTCTCCTGCCTTCAGAGAAAGGTACCTCCTTCTTTGATGACCCATTCTTTCCACTGGGATCTCACTCGTGGAGATCTTTCATTTAGTTTTTTTTTTTTTTTTCCCCAGAGTGTGTTGGCTTTCCATGCCTGAAATACTCTCATGGGCATTTCAGCCGTATCCGCATGCCTTAAGGGCTGATTATGAGGCCAGAGTGCTTCTTTTAACAGTTTTTGTCTTGAAGTCTATTTTGTCAGATATTAGGATGGCTACACCTGCTTGTTTTTGCTTTCTGTTAGCATGGAATATCTTTTTCTATTCTTTTACTGTCATTCTGCATTAACCCACATTCTGAAGAGAGAATCCAAGTGTACCCTTCTCCCAGTCTACCCTTCTTGAGTGGTAGCTGCTATCCAATTCATCGTTCCTTACTTTCTACTCCATCTCCCTGTCCATTACTCTATGACAAGGGCACACAAGAGGGTGGGGGGACTTCCCAATGTTGTTTGTCTCAGGTGTGAGTGCTCCTGGGAAGAGGCACCTCCAAGCCCTCCTTGTTGGGAAGGGAAGAAAGTCAAGTGTACTTCTTCTCCCTCAGTCTCCATGGGGTAGGAGGAGGGTTCCAAGTGCATCCCCTGTGAAGATTATTGGTGCCTACCAGAAGGAGCAGACTGCATTTCAGTGCAGTGATTGAAATGATTGCTTATTGCTGATCTGTCCCTGGCCATGTATGTGTCTGTGTGTGAGTGACAAGAATAGGTGTTGAAGTCATCTGCATTCATGTCATCTGCTTGGTAGATGTGAAGGTTCCATGTGAGTAAAGAAGATATCACAGAAGAGAGAGATGACATCACCAACAGGGCTGCTCACTGAGCCATTGTACCCCAGCAGAAGATATAGTCAGGGTTACTCTTGGATGTGACCTTCAAGTGCAGACTGATATGAAGCTGGAGCTCCCTCTCATAGGCAGCTGTGCTCAGGGCATCTTCATAGCCCATCATGTCTCCAGCCACTCCCATGTAGAGTCCATGGGACAGTCAGCACTTGGCTGCCTGGTTTGCGGAGGCCAGTCTCTATGTGCCAGGAAAGCAGCTGTAACCAATGCCACCCTGTTGCTGACAGTAGAAGTGGGGAGATGCTGATTCTGATTTCACCTTGCTCCTATACTCTGCAGACTGAAGGGAAGAAGGCATCCATAGCTGGACCACAGGCTCCTCTCTTTCCTCTGTTTGATGAGCCAGGGTTTCTGTTCAGTCTTGAATTTAGAGGAGGGATGGAATATGAGGACTTTAAAACTGGACAGAATAAGTTTTAATAACCAAAGGTATCCTCAAAGTTATAGGTTTTTAACAAACTGACATTAAGTGATCTGCTTTCCAGAGAGGAATGGTAAGACAGCTGAAGAAAATTTGCGTTTGCATCCCCCAGGGAGCTGTGGCCCTACGGTAAACCACATATACTGGGGAGAAGAGATATTGTGGGTGAGAGGTAAGAGCATTTTGGTCTTTCATTTCACTATCCACGTGTCTCCATGTCCTTCTTCTTTCTTGGCTAAAGCACTAGGTTTCTGTCCCAAAGGCCAGCTATAATAAACTGGTCCATGGAGTCTATGGTTCCCACATGGAAATTTTGGGATCCCTTGATAAGCAGTCTTTTTCCTAATTTGACTTTGACAAACTTAGCAGAAAAATCTGAAGAGACAAGCCCCAAGATTCCTCAGCAATGTCTAAAAGCACGTGTTGCTCAGAAGGGCACTGTCCAGACCACATGTGAGCCCAGTTGGAGCCTCTAGACCCCAGCTGAAAATCAGACCAGGCAGCTCTGCTGGTCTCTTGCTCCTGGTCTAAGATCCTTTCTTTAATTTCATAGCTCTCAGTATTTGAATTGTCCTTTGGATTTTCCTGCTCAGGAAACTTCCGATGGTCCTCATCCCCACTGAACAGCTGGAGAGGGCAGCATCTCTGGCTCCTTTTATGCTCAGGGGGTTGTGGCAGTAGGGCCACCTTGACAATTAACCTGCTAGGTGTTAGGTGAGTTATGGCCACAAGGTGGCAGCAGAGGACTGGGTTGGTTGAAGACCACTTGGCATTGGGAGGCTCTGTGGGGGTAGGGAGCTGGAGTTTCCCTACCCCTGGGCGACTTGGAAATCAAGGAGAGTGAGCCAACATTTTACAGGACTAGGAGATCAACACTAGCAGGTGCAGAAAGATTCCAGCAGGCTGTTGAGGTGGGACTGGAATAGAAAAAATAAAAAACCATCTATCGAGCGTTTATTATGAGCCAGGCAGTGTGTTTAGTACTTACACAGTATATGATCCATTTCTTAGAGCAACCTTGTAATTATTCCTATTCCACTTATGAGAGAATAGAGGCTCTGATTAATTAAATTACTGGCCCAAGTTCATATAGCTGCTAACCAAGGGAGCTAAGAATAAAAACAGAGTCTAACTCTGGATTCTGGGTTCTGAACCTCTGTTTAAACAGTGCAAATGTCAGGATAGACCACTGCTTCCCATGTGCCAAGTGCGGTCCTGGGACCCCCAGTATTGGCATCACCTGGGGACTTATTAAAGGCCCCCTGCTCCAGACCTCCTGAATTTGAAACCCTGGGGCAGGGGCTCTGCAGTCTGTATTTTAAAGCTCTCCTTGGGATTCAGAGGCTGCTCAAGTTTGAGAGCTGCTGGAATAGATACGTGCAGCCTGCCTAAATACTGGGTGTGGCTATGCCTTTGGCCGTCACCTCTGGTTGTGTGATCACGGCCTTCTTTGGGGTTGGAACAGGTTCAGTCCTGATTTTAGGCCAGCTGGCCCCAGTGGTAAGGAAATGGTTTAATGGTTCATCTCAGCCTCACCAGTAAGCTGCTAACATCTCTTTCTCCCCTTTAGTTCTGGGGGAAAAAAAGTCTTTGGGAAACTTGGAACTTTCCTCTTCATTAACATGACAAACAGGCTACCTAGATCAAGGGCAGTCGGGTGAGACCAGCCTGGAATTTAGAATCTCCTTATAAATAAAGTCTCCGCTTTTAGCATTAATGAAAGACATGGGATCTTTATGGCACCATTCATTTCTGATCTTGCCAATTCTGTAGCCAGGGAGTATCTTCTATCTTTGCTCCTGCCACTAATTATGGAACTTTGCCCTAATGTGTGGCAGTTCAGGTTCTTAGCAAAAATCATTATTTATGGAAAAATATTACATAATAGGTAAGACTGGAAGAAAAGACTCCAATTTGTTAAGCTTTGTATTTTTAGCTAGGAATTTCTGAGTGATTTTAATTTTCTTGAAGTGTTTACAATTTTTTTTTTCAGTACGAGAAGAAAATAACAAATCCTGTTTTAGAAATAAATGCCTTATTCTGGGAGTTGAACTCAGTGGAATGAAAGTTCCGAACCTAGAATTCCTGACAGAGATGACTTAGCTGGGGTGGGAAGTGCTGTTTGGAGCTTTTGTATAGGCATTTAAAGAAAAAGAAAGCTCATTAATTTTCACTTTGTCTGAACTTTGTGACCACATCCATAGGAACCAGGAGCCCTTTTTGCCAAGGCTACAAATGATGTTGAGGACAAGAGACTGTAGAGAACAGATTGTCTCTATGGCATTTGAACTACCTTCAGCAGCCTCATTTACATGCCAGCAGCCATGCCCTTATTCTACATTTTCTGATTTATTCATTAGTCTGATTGTGGTTGGTAACTGTGTGTATGAGCACCTCTCTCTAGCCTTGAAATCGAACTGTGGGATGTATCAGCATGTCAGTTAAGCTGCACTCGTTTGTGAGTGCATATTCAGACAGAGATGGAACGAACAGGTGCAGGCATCCTCCCTCTGGCCTGGACCCTGCACATCCAAGGGCTGAGGTGTCTGAGGATGCAGCAGCCAAGCGGCAAGTTTTGTTTAATTAATTAATAATTAATTACACAGAGAGAACTTCAGTCCCCTGGTCCACTCTCCAAATGCCCACAATGACTGGCTGAACTGGGCCAATGCCAGTGGCTGGGAACTCCACCCAGGTCTCCCCCATGGCTGGCAGGGACCCAATCCCCAAGTCTGCATTGTCAAGAAGCTGGCGTCAGGAGCTGGAGGTGGGTGTGGAACCCAGGCACTAAAATGTAGGAAGTGGGCATCTTAGCCACCTGACCAAATGCCTGTTCCCAGCAAGATTTGCTGAAGTGGCCACCTCTTGTGGAATGGGCTTCTGGACACTTCAAAACTGTTGAAAAGCCAGGTAACTTTGGGGAGGTAAAGACACCTTTGCAGTGGACTCCTTATTAGTGAAGGATCTTCTTCCCCGACATGATGAGAAACCAATACCTGCGTCCTCCAAGTTTGGTCAGACCCTGAGGATAGAGGGCCACACACCCTTTCAGGAGATGACTCTGGAAAAGATGCAGCTGTCTAGAACATCATGTGGTTAAGGATGGGAGTTCAGTGCTATTGGAGCCGCCTGTCCTCTGCTTCTTTGGCCCACTTCTTTGTCCCCTAAACTGCAAATGTTCTCCAAGAGGAGTCGTTGGAGATTTCTATCTCTACCTATAATTTTTTCTTTCTTGTGTTCATCATTTCCCATGGCTAAAGTTACTCCCACTGTTCTATGTGTCCATTTCAGAAGAAGCAAACCTGGCACAGGAGAAAAACACCAGGATTTGGAGTTGGAGACTTTCAGAAAGTTATCAGACTGGGTGATGTTGGGGACATGACATCATCACGTTGGACCTCTGTTTCCACAACTGATAACGGCTGTAGTAACAGCTCATCTTAGATAGGGACATGGAATTATTTGGTACACAAAGGGTACTCATACCCAACAGATGAAGGAATGGTTAACTGTTTACTCCGCTCATTGACACCCAGCCTGATGGTCATTATTCCAGGTATACACCAAGACTATTCAGAACAGTCTAGATTTCCAATGTCTGTCACTTCTTGGTCTCCATGGAAGTGATGTCACTCACCATGTGTGCATGATATTTTCCTTTTTGGGCCCATGATAAGCAGACAGTGCTTCAGATACTTCATTGCTCAACACAATATTGACACTGGCAGAACAATGAGTTTATGAAACTTCACCAAATTCCTCCAGCATACTGTCTGATTTTCAGTAATTCATTATAAAAGTTGGAGGTTCCCTTATAATTCAAGCTTTGGAAATTTCATGCAAGAGTTAAGAAGTAAGTATGATATTGTGGTACTCTGTTCTTTAGACAGTCAGCCAGAAGGCCTGTTTTGAGTACTATTTTTTCCCACAGTGCCAGGCTGCAGAGAATAGAGAACAAATAAAAGACCAGGTTTGTGATGGCAAGATGCTTGTGGAAGCTGGAGAAGCAGGGAAATAGCCCTGAGTACTTCATCGTGTTCAAACACACCATCTACAATTCTTCTGTGATGTTTGGCCTTTGCCCTCCCTTCAACCTGGACACCTTTGTTCCCTCTTCCATCCTTGTTACCTTGCCTTGGTCACTCCAAAGATCACCTCCTTGGTGTGGCTCTTGCTAGTGAAGCTTCATAGCCCTGATGACAGTGACAGTTCTGCGTTAGTTGGCTTGTTCCCCACTGGCCATGGGAAAAGGATTCTGCCTTGTATTCTGGGAGCTGTTTCTTTACCTTCTGCTTCATTAGACGTGAGCACCTGGAAGGCAGGGAGTGTTTGTTGTTAATTTCAGCATAGTTGTCTATGTAGGACACTGTTATTGCATACTCTCAGGAAAAGCACATAGAACTGAATTGAGGAAGAAACAAACTCGGACTTTTGTCTAAAGAGATGAAAAGTGAACTCACACAGTCACGAATGACTGGGATGAATGTAATCAAAACAAGACTGGATGAAGCCTTAGAGTTGAATCCAAGAGTGTGGACTCATTCTGCAGACACAACTGGGTTCCAGTCCTGGCTTTCCTAAATCTCAGTTTCCTCATCTAAAATGTGGTATAATACTAATACTTGCCTTACATAGTTTATTTAAGGATTAGATAAAATATTAAACATAAAATAGCTTAACATAGTATCAGACACATTAAAATGCTATTTACAATTTTTAATGATATTATTCTTTTTGTTAACTATTTACACTGAAACTAAGGGTTTCTACTTTATAACTTAAAAGGGGTAAGATATGGTCAGGTGAAGGAGTAAATTAATGAAGCTAGTTTCCCATAAAAAGGGTTATATAGTGAAATAATAAACAATCTCAAAGAAGATTTAGGTACATTTCTAGATAGCTATCCATAGCAATTGGTTGTGAGGGAAATTACATTTTTGTTCCTGGTGGTTTGACTTGGACACAGAGGGCAGCCTGACTCCTTAGAAACTATACTTGGCTGTGCCTTCAGAGGCAGGCTCCGGGTTGGATATGTCCCATATGGGATTCCTAACATCCCTGAGAATCAGAAGACTCCATGGGGACAGATTTAGATTTTGAATTTTAACCTTATGAGTACAGTTCCAAGCAATGACTAATATGCTGTGGTCTGGATGTATCTGTTTTACTTTGCATTGCTTACCCTGGATATTGATTTGCTCCTTTCTTTGTGCAGTATGGAGAATATGAATATGTATCAATCTGTTGAGTTTACCTATCGTTGAGTCTTAGCATGCTCAGGAAGTAACCAGGTTGTAAGTGCTGGATAACATGGTACCTAGAGGAGTATAAATTGGCATTATAGCCAACACTTCTACCTATGCCAGTTACTTAGGACAAAAGTTTCTTTCATGGTGGCCTAGGTGGAATGGAAAGATCTGATTCCCACCTGGGTCAAGATCTTAGACCTCCCCATGTCTGTGTGCTCCTGATGTGTCTCTTAACAGCCACTGTCTCTGTGGCTGAGAGCTTCTCCCAAAGCTGCAGAGAGCCATGGACCCACACATAAGGCAGGCCAGAAATGTTGGGGCAGTTGGCCAACTCATTATTGATGGGAGTTGAGACATAAATGCCCTCTAATTCTGATGTGGTTATTGTGAAGTGAGTTAGAGTTTTCATTCCTGTTTCCCAGAACCTACCTGTGGGATTGTGCTTCAGTCATCCACTATGGTTGCTGTTTAGTAATACCCTCCTTGCTGTCCTCCTTCCCTTACTTCATTGCTGGTATTTCCTACACCTCCCAAATAAACTACCTGTGCCCTAATCCTCACCTCTTTTGAGAGAACCCAAGGCAAGACCCTGAGTTTCAGTTGTCCTGTGCCCTTGGTTGGTCATGTAGCATCTGTGAGCCCCCATGTTCTGACTTTGTTTACTGGTTTCCTAGGCAGCTGTGATGAAGTACTGCAAGCCTGGTGCATAAAACAACAGAGACCTATTCACTTACTCTCTCACAGTTTTTAAGGCCACAAGGCTGAACTTCTTAGGGCTGATCCTGGCTATCACTAAAGGCTCTGGGGAAAAACCCTTTCTTGCCTTTTCTTAGCTTTCAGTGGCTGCTGGGAATCTTGGTGTTCTTAGGTTGTGGCTTCCTTCCAGTCTCTGCTTCTATCTCCACAGGACCTTTTCCTTTGGGTATCTAAGCACCCCTGTCTTTTCTCTTATAAAGACTTCAGTCATTGGATTTAGGATCTGCCCCAATCCAGGAAATTAGTTAATTGATCCATGACCCTTGATATCCTGGATTAATTACATCTTCAAAGAATATATATATATATATATTTTTTTTTTTGACAGGCAGAGTGGATAATGAGAGAGAGACAGAGAGAAAGGTCTTCCTTTTTCCGTTGGTTCACCCTCCAGTGGCTGCCACGGCTGGCGCGCTGCGGCCTGTGCACCTCGCTGATCCGAAGGCAGGAGCCAGGTGCTTCTCCTGGTCTCCCATGGGGTGCAGGGCCCAAGCACTTGGGCCATCCTCCACTGCCTTCCCAGGCCACAGCAGAGAGCTGGCCTGGAAGAGGGGCAACCGGGAAAGAATCTGGCACCCCTACCGGGACTAGAACCCGGTGTGCTGCTAGGTGGAGGATTAGCCTATTGAGCCAAGCGCCGGCCCAAAGAATATATTTTCAAATAAGGTCATATTCTGAATGTTCAGGTGGACATGAATTTTGGGAGGATGCTTTTCAGCTCATCATGTGATGAAAGGGGACCACCCACCTGTATTCTCTATTGCTATGATGGTGCCTGAGAGGGGGGATCATGGCAGTAGGTAAAGTTTGAATGCAAAGATTTGCTGTGGCTGTTCTGGATTCAAGAGCTGCCCAGGCCAGGGGAAGAAGAGAAAGTTAACCTTTGTTTCCACTGATTATTTCCCTTTCCTGTGGAGGGAGCTGCTCCTGAGAGTGTACATATGATTTCTGGGGGCTGACTTTGTCCTTATTTTAATATAGCACTGAGGGTATCAGGCTTGGAGTTAGAAAGATCAAGGTTCAAATCCTAGTCACTTATAGTCACTTAACTTGTTTTGTATCTTTGGATAATTACTTTAGCCCACTGTGGAGAAAGCCCATGAAAGGATGAAGTGTAGGGATGGCTACCTTTTCCATCACCGTATCTGGTCCTGGTGCATAGTGGATGCTCAGTAAATGTGAGTTGAATGGATGAATGAAATGGACCTCCCAGAACTGCCACAGGGATGGACCGTGTCTAGATTTTTAAGATACTCAGTGTGTGCATGTGACAAAGTAGATGTGCTAAGTAATGATACCATCTGGCACTCCCAGCCCAACATTTCCAGTTGCCTAGGTTTGACTTCCATTCTTATTGTGTTCTTTCCCTTCAGCTTAGGGTTCACAGACTCCCAGGAACCTAAGCTTTGGATGAGGGGTAGACAAAGCAAGAGAGTCGGTGTGGACTCTGGACCTGTTGTTTCAGGACAGAAGGGGAAGATCAGAGAGAAAACTACACAGGATAGCACATTCCTGGACTACCAAGTGGGGGCCCTTCATTCAGTCATTTACTTACATCACCTCTCTTTAGATTTGCCTGACCTCATCTCTGGAAGAAAACCCAATCCTCTCTTCTGAATTTCATGATATGCTATGTGTCTCTCGGCTGAAGCTCTTACCAGGGTGTTTTTGGTTTTGTGGCTGTCCCTCATAATACACCTTGATCTTGTTGAGAGCAGATTATGTTTTATTTCTCTTTGTACTTTCTGTCCCTAACACAGTAACTAGCACATAGTAGACATTAAATTAGTTGGCTAAATAAAATGAAATCAGTAAAAACTGTCTTCAAGAAGCCTCATAATTACCAGGGACTATGTAAAGCCTCCATGCTGAGATTGAAGAACAAACAAAAAGAGGGAGGAATTATTTATTTGCCTATCATGTACCACATGGGCTGGAATAGCGTGTGTGTATGTGTTAAGCCTCCTGATAATAAAATGCCTTCTGAAATTGCCCTTTATGTAGTAAATGCACCAGTGCTTCTCAGAATGAAATGAAAGACTTGTACACAGAAAAGCACTTATTCTGTTCCAATAGAAAGGTGATTACCATACACATCTTTCTTGCAGTGGATGTTAGTGAGAACTTTGCTTCCCACTCCTATCCCTCCTTCCTGTAAAGAAAGCTTGAATACTGCGACCCTGGGTGTCTCTCTCTACTCCTGTACTTACTCCAATTCTTGTGGAGATGGCATGCTTATTTATAACCCAGTTCAGCATTGGGCCAGCATTGTGGCACAGTAGGTTAAGCTGCTGCTTTGTGATGCTGGCGTCCCATATCAGAATGCTGGCTTGGATTCTGGCTGCTCTGCTTCCAGTCAAGCTCCCTGCTAATGTGCCTGGGAAGACAGCCAAAGATTGTCCAAGTAGTTGAGCTCCTGCCTCCCAGATGAGAGACCTGGATGGAGTTCCTGGCTTTGGCTGGCCATTGCAGGCATCTAGGGAGTGAATCAGTGGATGGAAGATTGTTCTCTCTCTGCCTCTGTCTCTGTCTCCCTGTCACTTTGCCTTTCAAATAAATAAATAAATAAAATAGAAAAAATCCAGTCCTTGGTAACTCAACACTTTTATTCATCTGCCTTGAGCACTAGTCTTCCTCTAATGAGTATTCTTCATGTCTCCTCCACACTGTCACTTGTGCATGGACCTCTGCTATCTTGGCATAGTCCTATCGTGACTACCTGGGCAACATCTGCCTGATGTTGGGTGGAGTTAGAGGCTTTATTGGCTCTCATACTAAGCTGTGTCTTCCAACTTAGCCTCAGTCAGTATTAAGTTGATATGTTGACTACCATCTTTACTCTGTCTTAGTTCTCAAGTTGTTCCAGACCTAGGTGAGAAAAGAGAGTACTGTTTATTGAAAATTCCACTCAGAGACCCCTACAGTAGACACTATGTGGCAAATAGCTCTATTTTACTTGCGCTTTAAGTAAGGATTTCATTCAACTTCTTCCAAGCAAGCACATAAGGGCTAATGAGGATGCAGTGACATGACCCATGTTGTCATCCTTAAGTGCAAGGCACAAGGTAGGCATGGGTGAGGAATAAGCTTTAGATTTCTTGAGTATTTACCCAATTGCAGCCTCTCCAGTGTGCGTCAGCTGGCAAGACTTGAACCATGAAGTGAAAACCTGTCCAGGTGTGGTGCATGGGGCAAAGAAAGGACTTGACAGATAAGCACAAGAGGTGATGAGTAGATAAATACACTGATGAATGAACCAGAGAAATCCAGGAAGGAATGAGGGAAAATGGGGGTAAGGAGGAAAAGAGAGAAGGGATTCAGACATTGGGAGAGTGATTATTACTGCCAGTTCTCAGAGGAGGCTGTTAGAAGTATAAATGTTTTAGTTTACCTTACAGCTTTTTATCTGTCAAGATTCTGAGGATCAGTGAGTTTGTTCCTCAGAAAGGTAACCAATGCAAGATAGACTGACAAACACAGGTCATTTCTACTTGATGAGAGCAAGAGGATATTAAAAAAGAAAACTTGTTTCAGTAATTATGCAAATGTCAAATAGACATAGATGCCTTTACCCACCCACCCCATGGGAGTCACAGTTTATATAGTGTTTTTATTTGAGCCTTTGAAGAAACCTCTGACATAGGAAGGATAGGTATTTGCAAGGAAAAACTCTTTACTTGTGCACTTTGACACCAAAAGTGTGGAGGTTTTTCCCACACCAACTAATTCTTCAGTTCTTGGAAGACACTCACTGGGTGTACTTAACATTAACTCAATTCTATTACTAATTTCCTGGCCTTAGCACAGATCCAAGAGGCTACTCAGTCCCACAGGACTGCCATACTTCAGATGCCATTCACACTTGTAACTGACTGGTATCAATTGGAGTTCCCACAGCCCTTTCTTTGAGTTTGATAATTGCTAGAATGGCTCATAAAAACCAGGAAACAGTTTACTTATTATTACCAATTTATTATGAGGATATTCTAAAGGATACAAGCAAGTAGGCAGATGAAAAGATAAATAGAGTGAGGTCAGAAGTGTCCTGAGCACAAGGCCTTCTGTGATCATGGAGTTTTGGGGGTACACTGCCCTCCAGGCACATAGGTGTGATCTTGTTCACCACCCTGGAAGCTCCTGCAAACCTTTTGGCTAGGGCTTTGATGGAGATGCTGTTACCCAGGCATGATTGGTTAAGTCACTGGCCATTGGCGATTAATTCGACCTCCAGATCCCCTCCCTCCCTAGAGGTCAGGAGCAGGGCTACAAGTCCCAACCAGCAATCACAGGGTTGGTTTTTATGGGAAGAGCTCCTGTTCCGTATCCTTAGGGGCTTTCCAACAGTCACTCCACTAATATCAACTTAGTTGTGGTTGAAAGGTTTTCTATGAATTAAAATAAAAGACACAACTTGTCCTTACTATTACTTAGAGATGAGTGGTGGTTGTGGGGGAAGAACCCAAATATCACAAAAATATTCTCCTGTCCATCTTATCAGTTAGAAATTATCAGGGCTTTATGACCCCTGGAGAGGAACTAGAGATGAAGATCAAGTAACTTTTCTTATATCTTCTTATATCACAACAATACAGCATTATTTCCATTTATAAATTAGTAAGTATATTGAAATGAAAACAATTGCTCCGAGATTCCATTGCTAGTAAGTGGAAGTTGCTAAAAATGAAAACAAAGACTTATATCAAATCTGGACGTTGGGTTGAAGGTCCCATATTCAGAAAGATTTTATAAACCCATCCTTCTATTCTTCCATGGACTCTTGGACTAGGAATAGGTTAGTTAGGCCTCCAAAGTTGATAATTCCATAATGTCCATCACAGACACCAGCTTCAACCTTCTTTCAGAGATGAGGATGGGCAGGACCTGAGGGTCAGGTGATCTTATGTCTAGAGACTCCTGAAAAAAGGGAAATTGTGGCCAGTGCCGAGGTTCACTTGGCTAATCCTCCACCTGTGGCACCGGCACCCTGGGTTCTAGTCCCGGTTGGGGCGCCGGTTCTGTCCCGGTTGCTCCTCTTCCAGTCCAGCTCTCTGCTGTGACCCGGGAGTGCAGTGGAGGATGGCCCAGGTTCTTGGGCCCTGCACCTGCATGGGAGACCAGGTGGAAGCACCTGGCTCCTGCTTTGGATTGGCGCGGCATGCCGGATGTAGCGGCCATTTGGGGAGTGAACCAATGGAAAGGAAGACCTTTCTCTCTCTCTCTTCCTCTCTCTCTCACTTTCTAACTCTGCCTGTTAAAAAAAAAAGAAAAAAAAAAGAAAAAAAAAAAGAAGGGAAATTGTCTGAATTTTCAGAAGCAGTATAAGCCAAGAGGAGGATTAAACATTTTTTTTTCAGCTGTGAATTGGAGGGTCTCACCCCATGAGTGACATCACAAAAACATTATATTAATTATATTGTCTGGTAATTAATAGTGGGCTGGATACTGATGACCTATGATACAGTTTTGGGCTGTTAACTGATATAATCATTATTGTCATGGGAGGGTCTGAACTCTTGTCTTTTTGACAGCTAATGGAAGCTACTTTAAGGGAAATAAAAGTTTTCTATGGGTCTGCAATGTACAAACTCTCTCCTTGGTAGAGTTTTTGGTAGGATAAGGGTTACTGGATGTTGTTCAGTATTAATCTATGATACTTGGGAAAGTTTGTGAGGAAGATTGGTGACACCTTCAAACTTTGTTGAAAGAAGTACTTTCAGTGAAATAGTTGAATTAGTTACACTAAGTAAGAAAAAAAATCTGAATATGATAGTAAGATTCTGAGTTATAGAAGAGTGAGTGCCACTGGAAAGGGAACTGGGCCACAGATAGCTAGGTGTGGCCCAGTTATGATGCTGGATGCCTGTGACTTTGTGTTTATCTTCTCACTTTGTACCTACACCATCCCAGGGAGGCAGATGTCTACCTTCTGGGCTATTAGAATGACCCTGTGGTGGAAATTGCCAATTGTTGGCTGCCTAGCTTGCTTCCATTCTGTCTCTGGAACCATCTTGATTTCCTTCTGGGGTATCACATCTCTGTCTTGGGAAGCAATCATCTTTAGAGATTCCCAGACTTGCTCCATCCAGGGAGCAGCACATGATATAAACTCAGCCAAATAGTTTTTTGCTGTCAAACTGCTGACCCTGAAACAGAATGATCAAAATGAGAGGAATAGTTTGGATGCATCAGCAGTGTTCAGTGGAGGGTGGGTATCGGTTGATTGAATCTTGTCTTCACACTTTCTGGAGCTGTCCCATTTTGAGGGTTATAAGCCTGTTTGGCTGGCCTGCTTTGACTCTGTGAGCACCTTCACAGCCTTGGATACATTCTTTTTTCCTGTTGGTCCCAGTTATACTTCAAGAATAATAATGCAACAGGAAAAATCCCATTCACTGATCTCCTTGCCTCAAGAACATCCTGCATATTTTACCAAATTGCAAGTATGACCCTAACAAGCCTGAATCCACAAGTCTTCACTGTTTGTAAATTGCCTGTGGGGAAAGCTCATGATGCTCAGCAAAGATCCTTAACAAGAGAGGCCCCTGTTGACCTTGCTGAGATGTGATGCTACTTCTTACCAATCATCCCACTCCCTGTTATCCTAATACGTGCCATGTTCTGCATCTTTCTGAACTTAAGGCCAGAGTCACATCCTTTATGAAACCTTTCTTGACCTTCTTCCTAGATTAGACTATTCACCTTTTTGTATCTCTATGATCCTAATAAAAGAAAGTCCCTTGAAGGTGGGCATTATTCACCTTTACATTTACAGAATAGATTTTTCATTTTATAATTGTGAAATGGATGTGTGAATGAGTGTCACAACCCATATGAGGTGAGGCCTGTTCTTCCCCATGCCTGAGATGGAGAATGCACCTGCCTTGTATTCAAGGAAGTGATATGGAAAAATCAGACAAAAAGTTTATGAAGATGCTAAAAGTATACCTCTCATATTGTGCACATATTCCTTGGTACCATGGCTTTGCCACTCCTCTCATCAAGAAATAGGCTTAATTTTCCTCCCATTGAATCTGGCCCTCTGATTTATTTTGACCACATGAATGTGTTTGAAAAGTTATTGTGAAAATTCTGAATCTAGGCCTCAGAGTGCGAAAGGCAATTTTGCTATTGCCTCTTTGGATTTCTGACTGTGGACCACCATGGAGGACAGCTCTGCTGAGTGTGCTGGAGCATGAGAATCAAAACACTGCAGCCAACAGCCAATGCCAGTTGCCAGTTGCAAGACATGCGAATGACACCATCTCCAGCATCCCTCCCTGAACAAGCTGCCAAATGACTGCAGCCAAGTGAGTGAGCTCCAGAGAGACCAGTAATCATGCTGCCCTGATGCTATTCCCCCAGAATGCTGACCCAGAGTTGTGAGCGAATGAATGACTGCTGTTTTAAGTGACTAAGTTTTAGGTGGTGTGTTACACAGCAATAGAGAACTGATACAGAGATAGTGGGAATCAGCAAACATACAGAACAGGGATGCGTTGACCCTAAATATTCTCTATTTTTTTGGCAGTGTGACTCTTTGCCTTTAGTGTGCATTTATGATCCTGAAATGATCTCATATGATCAGTTAGTCCCACACTCTTTGATGCCTGTATTAATTTTCTAGGGCTGCCATAACAAAGCGCCACAGGCTGCATGGCTGAACCAATAGAAATTAATTTCTCACAATTCTGGAGGGTAGAAGTCCAAGATCAATGTGGTTGCAGGGTTGGTATCTTCTAAGGCCTCTCACCTTCAGGTGAAGATGGCTGTCTTCCTCCAGCATCTTCTCATGGTCTTCCCTGTCAGTCTCTGTCCTAACCTCCTTTTTTAAGGGCACCAGTCAGATTGGGTCAGGTTCCACCCACATGACCTTGTTTCACCCCAATTGGCTCTTTAAAGGCCCATCTCCAAATATAGTCATACTCCAAGGTACTGAGTATTAGAACTTCAACATGGGAATTTTTGGGAAACGCATTTCAGTCGATAACACTGCCTCAAGTCTAATGATTGCTTGTTTTACCACCTGCTGCTTGCTCTCCGGCAGCTGGACCACACTTGTGACTGTGTCATGCTTGGATTGACACTGACAATTAAGTGTCCAGAAATCATTCTGAGTAATAATCTTCTGTGTCTATAAAAACCGTCAAACGATTCAGGGAGTTTGGGTGCATATGCCTTCTTTCTGTCCAAATATCATATTTTTCAGGCTGGGGTTGCCTGAGCATTTTCTGGAGGCACACTGCAAAAGGCAAGATGAGGAAGCTTAAGGAAGGAGTCTACAATCCTGTGGAGGTCACCGCAGGTTAGGGCCACCTCTGCTGACACTGTAGTGTTCCTCCTGTAGGTGATACCCTCTAATAAGAATCACACATTCCCTCTTTAGTAAGAAAGGGTGGGAATGTAGCTTTTGCCAAACTCTCATGAAGGAAAGCAAACTCAAATGGTTTGGAGAAAAGGAATTTTCTGAACTTTGAATAATTAGATTTGTTCCCTTTACTGCCAGCTCACAAATGCAGACAGTGAAACCAGAGAGTGGACATGGCAGCAGGATGTATGGGCACGTATGTCTGTGGATATTTACTTTGGTTAGTTGATACATACCTAGAAGAGGAGGAATTTGTTTATTAGAATTGTCTAGCTCTGAAGGGTAATCAGTAAGTATTTATTGAATGTATGCTGCTTTTGATTATTATGGATTGAGAAAAAGATTATAATTTTTTATAATTATTTATATAAGTTGAACAAATCTTATGTATTTCATAATTTCATATATACAGGTTTAGGAGCATAGTGATATTTTCCACCCAACTCTCCCTCCTGGCTATGCTCCCTTCCCCCCTACTCCTTCCTTTCTTATTCTTTCTTTTAATTTTTACGATGACATAATATTAAGATTAACCCTCCACTAAGTAAAACATTCAACAAATAGTAAAAAGAAGAATACATTGTTCCTCATAGTGGAGCAAAGGTTATAAACAATAATCAAATTTCAAAATAACAATTTAGCTCATAAATATTACTTTTTTGTACTCTACTAGTTACCACAGATCAGGAAAAACATATGATTTTTTTTTTGTTTGGGGGGGGCAACTTATTTCACTAAGTAAAATGGTTTCCAGTTGTATCCATTTAGTTGCCAAAAGGAAAGATTTAATTCTTTTTTATACCTGAGTGGTATTCCATAGTGTATGTATACCACATTTTCTTTAGTCATTGGTTAATGGACGTCTGAGTTGAGTCCATATCTTAGCTATTGTGAATTGAGCTGTAATAAACATAGGGGTACCGATGGGTCTTTCATATGCTGGTTTCATTTCATTTGAATAAATTATCAAGAGTGGTATGGCTAGGGCATATGGAAGATCTATTTTCAGATTTCTTAAGAATTTCCATACCGTCTTCACAAGGGCTGTACTAGTTTACATTCCATCCATATCCCCCATCCCCACCTCCTCATTGGCATTTATATGTATTTCTTTTACTTCTGTGTGCTAGCCACTCCAAGTGGGGTGAGGTGAAACCTCATTGTGGTTTTTATTTGCATTTTCCTGATGGCTAGTTATCCTGAATATTTTTTCTTGTGTCTGTTGGCCATTTGAATTTCATCCTTTGAAAAATGCCTGTTTATGTCCTTTGCCCATTTCTTACTTGGGTTGTTTGTTTTGTTATTGTTGAGTTTTTGAGAACTATTTATATATTCTAGATATTAATCTTTTATCAGTTGCATAGTTTGTAAATATTTTCTTTCATTCTGTCAGTTGCCTCTTCATTTTGTTGAGTGTTTCCTTTGAAGTGCAGAGGGGGCTTCTTAGCTTGAAATCATACCATTTGCATATTTTTGCTTTGAATGCCTATGCTTCTGTGGTCTTTTCCAAGATGTCTTGGCTTATGGCAATGTCCTACAGTTTCCTCAATATTCTTCTCTAGTAATTTTATGGTATAAGCTTGTAGATTTAGATTCTTGATCCATTTTGAGTTGACTTTTGTGTAAGGTGTAAGGTAGGGATCTTGTTTCACACTTCTGCATGTGGAGGCCCAGTTTTCTCAGCACCATTTGTTGAAGAGACTGTCCTTGCTCCAGGGATTGATTTTTAGCTCCTGGTTAAATATTAGTTAGTTACAGGTATATTGATTGACTTCTGGCATTTCTTTTCTGTTCCATTGGTCTATAACATCTATTTTTGTGCCAGTACCAGGCTGTTTTAATTACAACTTCCCTGTAGTATGTCTTAAAATCTGGCATTGTGATGCCTGTAGCTTTGTTTTGTTGTTCAATATCACATTAGCTATTCAGGATTTCTTTTGCTTCCATATGAATTTTAGCATCCTTCCTTCTAGATCTGAGAAGAATGTTATAGGTATTTTGATTGAGATTGCATTGAATCTGTAAATTCCTTTGGGTAGTGTGGGCATTTTGATATTAATTCTTCCAATCCATGAATATGGGAGATTCTTCCATTATTTGTGTCTCCTTTTATTTTTTTCTTTAATGTTTTGTAATTTTTGTAGTAGCAATCTTTCACCTTTCTGGTTAAATTTATTCTAAGATATTTACATTTTTTTGTAACTATTGTGAATGATACTGATATTAGAAGTTCTTTCTCAGCGCTGGCATTGTTTGTGTATACAAAGGCTATTGATTTTTCCATGCTGACTTTATATCTTGCAACTTTACCAAACTCTCTTATGAGTTCCAATGGTGTCTTAGTGGGGTCTTTGGGTTTCCCTATATATAGGATCATGCTTTCTACAAATACGGATCGTTTGACTTTCCAATTTATATTCTATTGATTTTCCTTTTCACCTAATGGCTCTGGCTAAAACTTCCAGAACTATATTGACTAGTAATGGTGAAAGTGGACGTCCTTATATGGTTTCAGGTCTTAGTGAAAATGCTTCCAGCTTTTCCACATTCAGTATCATTCTGGTTGTGGTTTGTCATATATTGTGTTAAGGAATGTGTTGATTGTGTTAAGGAATGTTCCTTTAATCTTAGCTCTTGTTGTTTAAATAATTTCTGAAATGGCTGATATGACACTTCTGCCTAATTAATTCTAAATTAGTCCAAGACTGAATTTGATGACTTGGCTACTTTACTGCTTCAGGGTGCTAACTTTTATGTCTAATGATCATTGATCCAGGGCTGGAGTTAGCTGTGGCAAGACAATTGGGCTGTATGTCAGTGGACCCCTTTCTTCTTTCATTTGTCTTTACAGCCAGCATTTGTTGGAGGTCTTATAATGGGTGCTGGACTTTTGCTTGTTTGAGGGAATTTTTAAAAATAGTTATGAGTATTCCTGATACTTACATCATTCTAGAAGTGGACTTCAGCAAAAATATTCTAGATGGTGCACACTAGTTAATTAGGTTACATGGAATTTATATGTCATGTTTAATGTACAAATTTAATTGTATAATTCTATATAATGGTTTTTCTTATTAATACTTATTACATGTCCTGGCTTACATGCATTCACATACAGAAACTGGCACAAAGTGGCCTGTGTATGTCAATGTTTGTGCTAGAGTGGCGATTTTATGACATTTCATAGATGTCATCTTATTCTTGGGATACAGACCACAGGAACAACTGCTTAAATGAATTTTCAGAGAGGGATTTTTGAACATGAAGTCTAGCCTGGGAATTGTGATGAGTGGTCAGGGTTAATTACTAGCACTCACTGGTAGAACAACTTGTGTTGCTAAAGGCACATCCATGGGCTGGCATGAAAAGAAATGGCCAGAGATGAAGAGTGGGTGACAACATAAAAAAAAGTGTGAAATGTATGGTCCATTAGTAGGGTGGGATGAAAAGATTTTTGTAAGTTAATGACCTCCACAATGCTTTTGTGGGAGGCTTTGTGAAACAGAGTTCTCACCAGGAAGCCAGAAAGACCTTGTCCTGAAGACCGGTGCTTCCAGTGTTTCTGCACACCAGTTCTCTCTCTCTCTCTCACACTTTTTGGGAGGATCAAATGAAATAACATATATAAAGCAGTTATAACTTAAAAGTCCTTTCGACACATGTTAGATCCTTCCCTTCTCTGGCTCAAAGCCACTTCTGTTGTCTTGAAAGTGTTTCAGGAAGAAGACCTAGGTAAATCATGCAGTGTCCCACAAAATGTGCATCCCAGATGGATAAAAGTTGAAAAATCTCTTTTCCACACTTTCAGATCTATTTAACTTCCCACGGAGCATATGAAATGTCTGGGGAGAATTGAATTCCACTTCTCTCTGATCTTAAAGTCGACAGAACTAGCAGCATCCGCTTGGTAGGAGGCTGAGATGCCTACAGTTGGCAAGTGAAGCATATAAATATTGACACGTGCAAGAAAATCATACAGCAAAAGAAGCTCTTCAGGCAGAATATTGATTATGACAACACAGAGCTTCATGGGGTCTTGCTTCCTTGCTGCTGAGTGGCAAGGATGATCTTAGGGGTCTGAGAGGAAGAACTTGAAGGAGAAACAAAGATGTGGGTAAGTTCTATATAGCATTTAGGATGTGCCAAACATTCTTCCTTCTCAGCACTTTTACATGTACTAAGTCACTTAGTACTCATAAAAACTCCATACAGTAGGTACTGTTAAGGCTGGGGAAACAGAGGCACAGGGAAATAAAGCACATCCTCAGAGCCACACCGCTAGTGAGAGCCTGAGTCCTGACCCAGACACAGACAGCCTGCCTGCAAGGCAGCACTCCGAACCATGGTGCCATGGCCCCCAATTTAGTTGGGTAAAGACGCTTAAGACATTTTCAGATTTAATGTTAGAAAGATGAAAAACCCAAATGTGAAAGGCAGCGCTAGAAATATTTTGAAGTTGAGCATAAACAATTACGTTTATATTCTTGGAATAGAGAAGGATTTCTTAAATAAGATCCCCAAAGCAGTAACTGTAAAGGAAAGACAGATAAATTCAACTGTATTAAAACTAAAACTTCTGTTCTGTATGAAAGTGAAAAGACAAAACATTAAGGGGGACAGGTATTTTTTTCTCCAGAAATCTTTTATTTAAGGAATACTAGCTTCATACATTTCATAATTTCAACTTTGGGAACATGGTGATTCTTCCCACTGTACCTGCCCTCCTGCTCCTCTTCCTCCTCCTTCTACTATTCCTATTCTTATATTTTACTAAGATCCATTTTCAATTAACTTTATTCACATATGATTAACTCTATACTAAGTAAAGAGTTCAACAAATAATATGAAAAAAAAAAAATGTTTCTCAACAATCAAGACAAGGGCTGTTCAAAGTCATTGCTTTTGAAAGTGTCAATTTTGGCTGGCGCCGTGGCTCACTAGGCTAATCCTCCACCTGTAGCGCTGGCACACCGGGTCCTAGTCCTGGTCGGGGCACCGTATTCTGTCCTGGTTGCCCCTCTTCCAGGCCAGCTCTCTGCTGTGGCCAGGGAGTGCAGTGGAGGATGGCCCAAGTGCTTGGGCCCTGCACCCCATGGGAGACCAGGATAAGTACCTGGCTCTTGCCATCGGATCAGTGCGGTGCGCCGGCTGCAGAGCGCCGGCCGCGGAGGCCATTGGAGGGTGAACCAACGGCAAAGGAAGACCTTTCTGTCTGTCTCTCTCTCTCACTGTCCACTCTGCCTGTCAAAAAAAAAATTAAAATTAAAAAAAGTGTCAATTTCACTTCTATAGATTGCCTTTTAGGTGTTCTATTAGTTATCACAAGTCAGGGAGAATATATGGTATTTTTCCCTTTGGGACTGGCTTATTTCACTAAGTATGATGTTTTAGTTTCATTCATTTTGTTGCAAGTGACCAGAATTTTTTTTACTACTGTGTAGTATTCCATGGTGTACATATCCCATATTTTCTTTATCTAGTCTTCAGTTGATGGGTATTTGGGTTGATTCCATGTCTTAGCTATTGTGATTTAAGCTGCGATAAACATGGGCGTTCAGATAATTCTTTTCATATGCTTATTTCATTTCCCTTAGGTAAATTCCCAGGAGTGCAGTGCATTGGCTGGGTCATATGATAGGTCTATATTCAGATTTCTGAGGTATCTCCATAATGTCTTCCATAGTGGCTTTACCAGTTTACATTCCCACCAGCAGTGAATTGGGGTACCTTTTCCACCACATCCTCATCAGCATTTCCTGAGTGTTGATTTCTGTATGAAAACCATTGTAACAGAAGTGAGGTGAAACCCATTGTGGTTTTGATTTGAATTTCCCTGATAGCTAGTGATCCTGAGCATTTTATCATGTTTCTGTTGGCTATTTGTATTTCCTCTTTGGAAAAATGCCTGGTTAAGTCTTTGCCCATTTCTTAGCTGAGTTGTATATTTTGTTTATTAATCCTTTATCAATTGCATAGTTTGCAAATAATTTTTCCCATTATGGGACACATATTTTCAATGCTTATCAATACAAATGCCCATAATACATAAATGACTCCTTTAAGCTGATAATAAAAAGACAACACAAAAGAAAAATTGGCAAAGGATTTCAACCCCCTCTTCATAAAAGGACAATAGAAATGGTCAATAAATATTTGAGAATGTGCTTAGCCTCATTTGTCATCAAGGAAATGCAGAACAAAACCACCAAGAATTTCATTACAAATTCATTAGAATAAACATTGAAGTCCAATATGGAGCAGTGGAAATTTTCATTCACACATTGGGAACATAAAATGATGCAAGCACCACAGAATACTATAGTTGAAGGTCTTCCTACTGTATGAAGGACCCTGGGGAATCCTTTTCTAGGTGTACACATTTATGGACCAACAATAAGCATTGTTCATAATAGTTTCATTCTTCATTGCATGTCACCTTTGTATCTATTAATAGGGGAGTGAATAAATGAATTGTAGCACATGCAAACAATGGAATACTATCCAGCAGTGAAAAGGAATGAACCACAGCTATGCACAATGACATGTGTGAGTTTTACAAACATAATGATGAATGATGAGCATAGGAAGCAAGGTATCCATTTTTTTCATTGCCATTACTGTTACCACAAGACCCACCTCCTTCCTTAATGCTGGGGGCTGGGGGAAGTGCAAGAAGATACTTCTGATCCTCACCCAACATAAATGGCACAAAGGTCAAGACTTGGACCTTTTACCCAAAGTCTGTTCCCTGTGAATTTCACACACCAAAACATACTTGAGAGTTAATGTGTTGTGAGATGCCCTCAAAAGTAGCGTATTCATACTTACAAGAAGTCTTCTGGAGAAAGAGCATAAAGCACCATGGTAGGCTACTGGGGATAGACTTGGGGACAAGCTGCTATTTCAAATGAAAATCATGCTTGTTTATTGTGAGACCATATGAGAAAGAACCTCTTGCGCAGTCTGTCAACAAATCATTATGGTTCTGATAAACACTATTTGAGAATTCCTCTTGGCTGGGGATTCAGAAGAAACATACATTGATAGTTCTAACAGGGCAGGGGTGGCTGAGTGTTGAACTGAATCAATATTCCTTGAGCAGATACTTTCCTAATTGGTCCAAATTTCCCTCAGGTTGCAGGATGAAACAGCAAGGATGATATGCAGGGCTGGGATTTCACTGTATCCCTCAGCATGCACTGTGTTTTCCACACTATGAAGGAGAAGGCCTGGGCTAGGCAGCTCTCAGGAGCTCACAATTCTAGAACTTGTTAACTTAGAGCCTCAGTTTCTTCCTCTGTACAGAGAGATTTAAACAAAATAATTGCTGAGGTCAAACTGAATTCTGAAACTACTCTTTCCTTTCTTTCCATACATTTCAATGAGCATTTTTTTTTAAAAAACAGTAGTATGGATTTTACAACTTCCAGTTTGTTTCATTGTTGCTGATTTCCTGCCCATGGATGGAGAATCTGTAACTTTTCTTGGCTGAGAATTCCTGGGACACCTGCTGGCAGCTTGATTTGGACTGGGTAGTTCCTTTGTGGGAGTCCCTGATGGATGAATGGATCATCAGTCTGTTAATCAGTTGTCTAGATCCAGTCTAGTTTCATGACTTTAGGATGCAGTTTGAAGAGGATTGTCCCAGATGCCAGGGTCCTGGACCAGCCAAATGAAGGAGAGATTTTGTGTGCTGGGGCTTTGCTCAGTTTGACTTTGTTTCTAATTTTGTGGAGATACAGACCTGGCGTAAGGCCAAGGTGGCTGAAATGCCATGCTTGTGCTGTGGTTTAATCCTCCAGTGCCTAAGGCAGAAATTGCTAATCCCTCACAGTGCTGCTTTCTGAAAATCCCGAGAACAGCTTCCTAATCCCTCTCAGTACAGCTCTGCAATCGATCAGAGCTGTAACTCAAGATGGGACCAGCGTGCCACCTTTGAGAGGAGAAAGGGATATACGCTTAACCTGGGTGGAGAATCTTGCATTACAGAGTCTAGCTCCACATTGCATGGCCTGTGATGATCCACAGCCTCTCACTCTCTGATTTTCTGGGGAATTACTTTCTCAGGGACCCTGCTGTCATCTATTTCTGTTTGCACATGCTTTCTGTGTTTCAACTGGTTGCACCATTAACTGTAATACTCCCCTTAAAAGTTCAGGTAGCATTTCAGGAAAAGTAGCTTCTGTTACTTGGGTTTGCTCTGAATTTCCCATCCATCTCATCTACCTCCTCTCCAGGAGCAAACAAATTATTCTCTTTTGTCAGCCATTAGTGTTAGTCAGGTACAAGTCTTAATTCTTTGAACACATTTCACTTAATCTCCAAACAACCTCATGAAGGGTCCTCTTTCTATTATCCTTATTTTATAGATGTAACAAGAGAGATGTAAAGAGAGGTAGGAACTTTTCCAGGGTCAGATAGCTACTATGCAAATGAGTTAGGAGTCATCTCTTCTTTTTTGATCAGACTGAAAAATTTCCAAAGATTTGTCTTCTGGCTCAGATTTTCATCCTTCTGCCTCACCAAGTCTGCTGTGAAGGATTTCCACTATATTTCTTGACATATTGAGTTCTTTCTAATATTTCATTTTGATTTTTCTTCAAACATATAAATTTAATGGGAAAATTTTTCGTTCATGTCATTTATGGATTTCTTTTTTTTTTAAAGACGTGCTCAGGGGATTCCAATACAATCCCATCAAGGTTGCATGTACCAATGCCATCTCACTAGTCCAAGTGATCAATTTCAGTTCACAATTGATCATAATGATAGGTCTAAGAGTCAAAGGGATCACATAAACAAGACTAGTGTCTGCTAATACTAACTGATAGAATAAAAAAGGGAGAGAACGATCCAACATGGGAAGCAGGATACACAGCAGACTCATAGAATGGCAGAAGTCCTAAACAGCACTCTGGCCTCAGAATCAGCCCTTAAGGCATTCGGATATGGCTGAAGAGCCCATGAGAGTATTTTAGACATGGAAAGCCAAGACACCCTGGAAAAAAAAAGACCTAAATGAAAGATCTCTGCGAGTGAGATCCCAGTGGAAAGAACGGGTCATCAAAGAAGGAGGTACCTTTCTCTGAAGGGAGGAGAGAACTTCCACTTTGACTATGACCTTGTCTGAATAAGATCAAAGTCGGTGAACTCAAAAGGCTTCCATAGCCTTGGCAACTCATGAGAAGAGCCTAGGGAGATTAGTGACACCATAAACAAGAGTGTCAAATTGTTAAGTCAACAACAGGAGTCACTGTGTACTTACTCCTCATGTGGGATCTCTGTCCTTAATGTGTTGTCCAGTGTGAAGTAATGCTATAACTAGTACTGAAACAGTATTTTACACTTTGTGTTTCTGTGTGGGTGCAAACTGATGAAATCTTTACTTAATATATACTGAATCGATCTTCTGTATATAAAGATAATTGAAAATGAATCTTGATGTGAATGGAATGGGAGAGGGAGCGGGAGATGGGAGGGGTGTGAGTGGGAAGGAAGTTATGGGAGGAAAAAAGGCATTGTAATCCATAAACTGTACTTTGGAAATTAATATTTACTAAATAAAAGTTAAAAAAAGAAATGTCTTTATCTCTTTAAATATACATATTTCTAAATTTTGTATTAGATGGTCAACATTGGAAATTCTCAACATTGCAAGTATTATGGTTTTTTTTTTTTGTTTGTTTTTTGACAGGCAGAGTGGACAATGAGAAAGAGAGACAGAAAGAAAGGTCTTCCTTTGCCATTGGTTCACCCTCCAATGGCTGCTGCGGCTGGCGTGTTGCGGCCGGCGCACCGCGCTGATACAATGGCAGGAGCCAGGTACTTATCCTGGTCTCCCATGGGTGCAGGGCCCAAGCACTTGGGCCATCCTCCACTGCACTCCCTGGCCACAGCAGAGAGCTGGCCTGGAAGAGGGGCAACCGGGGCAGAATCCGGCGCCCCAACCGGGACTAGAACCTAGTGTGCCGGCGCCGCAAGGCGGAGTATTAGCCTAGTGAGCCATGGCACTGGCCAAGTATTATGTTTTATGTACTCTAAAACACCGGTAATGGGAAGATGCAGCATTATTTTATGCATCATTTCAGCTACAACACAAGATCCTAATGATAGTCTAGCATGATTCATAACTCAGTCACCTGACTTCCAAATTACTTTAAAATATTCCAAAAGCCTAGGCAATTTCTCCTCCCTCCAATCTCAGTAACAAAACATCACATGGCTTCATATACTTGTAGATATCTTTCTTACTTGGATACCAAAAAGGGCTTGCTTATTATTTTCTGAGAGAAATGTAAAATTGCCATCATTCCTTTAATGTCAAATGTTTGTTTTACTAATATCACATTGACACCCTATTGCTCTGTTTTTCTTCTTTTCTGAAAACATAATAAGCATTTCATTTCAAAGCTGAATATTATGTTTTTGAGGATTCCTCCTCCCCTTCTTATTATGGAAATGATTAAACAAATGAAAGTGGAAAGAACAGAATAATGAACTCCCATGAATCCATTATCTCATTTCAACAATTACTAACATTTTTGTGATTCTGGTTTGAAGATATTTTAAATGATAATTACTCAGTATGGAAGTGGAAACGATGGAAATAACTCTGACCAAGTTGGAGCTTACAGGCAATGACAATTCCAATGTAATGACACAAACCTAGGGGGACTGTAGGCCACTGTTGCTGCAAAAAGTGCCCTCCCCCCGATTTCACTGATGTTAAAATGTGAAAATAATGTAGTTCTAGAGCCTGTGTCATGCAGCAACGAGGCCAGCCTATATTTTACTTATGAGTCAGTATCTAAAGGTCAGGGTTTTCCCTGCTCAGTGCTTTGTGTGATTTCTCCCAACTTCCCCTTCAACCTCTTCCTGACCTGAAAGCATAGAGAGAAAAATGTCTACCTGTTGCCTAAAGGACTTCCTTGCCCAAGCTTTGAACTCTGATGGCCACACAGGTCTTCAGTGATCCACTGACCAGTAGTGTGAATTCTGGCTGGACAGAGCCCAGTGCTCATCTCTCCCTAGCCAAGACCAGAGCCTTGGCCCTGGTGGATTGGCTCATTTCCATGTACATGCCTGAAGATATGTGTACTGTTCAGGTCTGATCTGTTCTGGGACTTTAAACCATTTCCAGAGATGTGTGCTTCCGTAAACCACAAGGGATACTTGTGATACAAATTTAGTGTCTGAACCAGGACTAAGAATTTCTTGTACCTTTCTTGACGGTTGTGCCACTTGGGCTTAAACACTTGCATTTCTTTTTATTTGTCCCTTCTCCTGGTCACTATTTTCCTTCCTGCCCAAGTGTCCCCCTGGATGGTTATCCTGGTAATAGATACTGTAGGCCTGGAAGTAGACCACTAGATCTGCGAGTTCTCATGGCAGGGCCTTTGTACTGGGATTGCAAGGCTGGGGCATTCTAGGCCGAGTGTTGGAACCTTAGAGTAGATAATTTGGCTAAGAGATGTGATCTTCTGGATCTGACTCCTAGATGTTACTATATATGGGAAGAAAGAGCCTGGCAGGAAGTAGTCTGAGCATTGATAGAAACCTAACAAGGAGGTGAGTAAAAAGTAATGAGCTATGTCGGAGGAGGATGTGATACTTTATGGTGTACAGTAGTAGAGACCTTAACTGGGCAACTGGAGTTTGGAACTTGGCTCTGTTGATTGCTAGCTTTGGAGACCAGTGTGATGGCACATGTACCTACTGGGCCTTAACACTCCAGAGCTCCCTGGCCAACCTCCAATTTCCAGCCTCTGCTTTCTTTTTCTGAAGGCTTTCTCTAAAGGGCTGTGAATGCCACTCTGCTCATACTCTGCCCCCACAACTATCAACTACTGACTGAGTTGTTGGTGTATAAATGCCCCAGCTCTCTCACTCCAAGTCTGCAATAACCCCAGCCTAATGTTCTCCTCCATTTGCATTTCAATGCTTGTTTTAATATCTTATTCTGGGGTAACCCAAATGGAGACACTAGGTAAGAGGATCATTTAATGTTCTTAGGCCATGGCGCCCTCACCCATTATTATAGATAGTAGATTGTGGTGTTAGAGTTTGTTGTGTATCTTATTTAGCTCAGCACAGACCTGGGAGCAGGCAAGCCATGCTTTGTTATCCTATTCATCAGATGCAGAACCTGAGACTTTGTTTTTGTGGATTGCCCAAGGCCCCTCTTCTAATGAGTGGCTGGACTGACACCACAACACAGACCTAGGACTCTGAGTCCAGCCAGTTGGCTCTAATGCTTCTTTCCAGAAATGCTTCTTGTGTTTCTCAGGGTACAAGAAAGAACAGATCAGTGTCTTTGACAGGTTCCAGCACTGGGACTTTATCCTCTTGGCTCTGCTCGGTCTTAGCTCTAGAATGTGCTCCTGGGTGTGTCTGGTGTCCTGGATGGGTCCAAAGACTCCTCCATGGGACACTTGATGCTAAAGAGGCTCCAGGCTCAGCAAGGTGTGAAGACTATATTCATAGCTCATGTATTACCTTCTGGGCAGGCTGATCTCTACTGTCCATTCAACAACTTTGGACCATTGCCTCCAGTGCCATTTAATCCTCCTCACTACTCTAGCTGGTCCTGGCACTGACTTTCAACAAGGCTTTTGTCATATGAAAGCTTTAGAGAACAAAGGTATGGTCCTTAAGTCCTAGAAAAAGGACTGAACATGCCCATAACAGGACATTTCCCCCAGTAAGACAATAGCCCTAAAGAAGCATTATCTCATCCTAGAGGGGATATCTTTGGATGATGTCCACCACCAATACCCTAAACTTCTAATCTGTGCCTACTTCCCACCTAGCTTTTCAGGCAGGAAAATAGGCACAGGGCCCTGTAACCTTGTTGATAACTCTCTTGGACTCACTGACTTCTCTCTCATTTATTCTTGGAAACTTCCTCCACTCAGCAGCTTTCCCTAATAGCTCAGTTGTTCACTCACAATCTGATGCTCTTTTAGTGTTTGGAAGGTGACAGAAATTAGTCAATCCTACCGTGCCTTGGCATTCCTCTGGGCAGGCTTACCATCACCCCCGCCTCCATCTGTTCCTGCCTGTTTCAGGTAACTGCTTCACCACAGCCAGCTCTAGCTGCCAGGGCTGACCAGGTGTTGATTTCTTGGCCAGCACCTGGCTGGCCTGTCATGACCCACCATAATGAATCTGGAAAAGGTACCACTGACCACTTAGGTGGCTTTTATATCTATCTCTGGACAGAAACAGCAAAGACTACACTGAACCTTTGCAAATTCAAATGTTTAGGTGCTATTTGGGCTAACTTCATTCTATTTTCATGGGCTGTTTCTATTTTGGGAGATAGTTTTGACTTCCAGCATGGTCATGGTCAGACTGATGGATAGACAGTGGTGCTATGATTAAGGCAGGCTGGAAATACAACTGGATTTCTAAAAGTTTGTGGAAAACGGACTTAAAAGATAAGTTTATTTTGGTGCAAAAGTTGTGAAATCATTGTGTGCACAAAAAGATCTTCAAAAAGTTTATGGAAATATATATTATGCAAAAACTGTTGATGGATTTCAATTTTCTGGCACCTAAATAAACCTTTTAGACCTTTTGAAGTACCTTCATAGTTTCAGCCCATACTCAGTGACACCTACATCCGTCCTTTAGCTGCAGCACTGTGTGAAGCTCTCATATCCCTGTGGGATTCGTGTTGAGTCAACGGAATCCTCATCAAATAACAATGCTGTGAGGGAGGAGTAACACCAGAGTGACTGTGGGTCCTCAATACCTTAGCACTCATGCAGAGGCATCATTAGCTTAGCATCATGACTCTCAGAGTGAATAATTAGGTTAGAATGGATCAGTTGCTTAGAGAGGGGCTGAAGGAGAGGGACAAAGGTCAAGACTGGTAAGTTTAAAGAGAGAAGGTGTCAGAGAAGCCAGAGAGTAGGGCTCTATGTGTATGGGCAGCACAGAAGAATGGCAGTGTTTAGTGAAGGGGCAGAATGGAGGGGAGGGGCAAAGACCACATTGGGTAGGGGACAAAAAGGAAGTAACTGAAGAATGTTCCTCTTGGTTATGCATCAGATCAGCCCATGTCTTGATCTGCCTCAATCAAGATCTTTAGGTATGTCCTATTTGCTGCTTTACTTTCCAAATGTCCTGAACAGCTAGTTTGGACCTCCCTGCAGCTGGGAGCTGGGAACCCAATCATGTGGGTGGCAGGTACTCAAGTACTTGAGCCACCATTTGCTGCCTCTCAGGATGCACATTATCAGAGAGTTAGAAGTGGGTGTGAGCCAGGCTGGAACCCAGGCCTTAGACAGAAGATCTGGGCATCCCAAGCAGCTTCTAAACTGCTAGTTAGGGGTGGGGAACCCTTTTTCTGACAAGAGCCATTTGGATTTTCATGACATCATTTGCAGGCCATACAAAATGATCAATTTAAAAACAAGCCTGCTATATAGATTTATTGAATTTTGATTCCCATCTGGCTTGCCTTGGCAGGGCCAGACCAAGTGACTTCCAGTCTCTCCTTAACACTGTAATGCCTGAGCCTCTCAATCAGATTTTGTAGAAGTCTTTTTGCTCGCACTTTACAAGTTGTGACACCTTGCGTTTTTGTTGTATTCCCTTTCAGAAGCGGTGTGCAATGGTGAAAAGAGCAAGGGCCAGGAATCCAAAGATATGACTTGAATCTCTGTTTTTCTTATTGGTAGAACAAGAGAAATACAGAGTGATTATGAGACTGTGTAAGAGCATGTGTCTAAGGTATTGTGTGAACTGCTGAATTCCTGGGCAAATGTTCAGCTGAATGATCTTTTTTATTGAAAGCGTTTATTTTTTTTTTTTTTTTATTTTATTTTTTTTTTATTTTTGACAGGCAGAGTGGACAGTGAGAGAGAGAGACAGAGAGAAAGGTTTTCCTTTGCCGTTGGTTCACCCTCCAATGGCCGCCGCGGCCAGCGCGATGTGGCCGGCGCACCGCGCTGATCCGATGGCAGGAGCCAGGAGCCAGGTGCTTTTCCTGGTCTCCCATGGGGTGCAGGGCCCAAGCACCTGGGCCATCCTCCACTGCACTCCCGGGCCACAGCAGAGGGCTGGCCTGGAAGAGGGGCAACCGGGACAGAATCCGGCGCCCCAACCGGGACTAGAACCCGGTGTGCCGGCGCCGCTAGGCGGAGGATTAGCCTAGTGAGCCGCGGCGCCGGCCTGAAAGCGTTTATTTAATAAATATAAATTTCATAGGTACAACTTTTGGATTATAGCAGTTTTTTCCCCCATACCAGCCCTCCCATCCCCAAACTATCCTACCTCCTACTGTCTCTCCCATCCTATTCTTCATTAAGATTCATTTTTAATTATCTTTATATAAAGAAGTCTAACTCTATACTAAGTAAAGATTTCAACAGTTTGTACCCACACACTGACATACAAAGTATAAAGTACTGTTTGAAGACTAGTTTTACCATTAATTCTCATAGTACAACACATTAAAGACAAAGATCCTACATGGAGAGTAAGTGCACAGTGACTCCTGTTGTTGATTTAGCAATTGACACTCTTATTTATGATGTCAGTGATCACCTGAGGCTCTTGTCATGAGTTGCCAAGGCTATTGAAGCCTTTTGAGTCCACCAACTCCGACATTATTTAGACAAGGTCATAGTCAAAGTGAAAGTTCTCTTCTCCCTTCAGAGAAAGGTACTGCCTTCTTTAATAGCCCCTTCTTTCCACTGGGATCTCACTCACAGAGATCTTTCATGTAGATCATTTTTTATGCCACAGTGTTTTGGCTTTCCATGCCTGAAATGCTCTCATGGGCTTTTTTTTTTAGCCAGATCCAAATGCCTGTCTAGGACATTTGTCATTCTATAGTGTGGCCTGCTTCCCATGTTGGATCCTGCTCTCCTTTTCAATTCTATCAATTATTATTAGTAGATATTTGGTCTTATTTATGTGATCCCTTTGACACTTAATCCTATCTTTATGATCAGTTATGAGTTTAAACTGATCACTTTAACTAGTAAGATGGCATTTGTACCTGCCAACTTAATGGTATTTGGATTTCCATGGCAAGTTTCTAGCTTTACCCTTAAGGGTTAAGTCTGAGGGAGTATGTGTCGAACTGTACATTTCCTCCCTTCTTTTTCCCACTCTTATTTTTAACAGGGATCAATTTTCAATTAGATTTAAACACCTAAGAATAATTCTGTGTTAAGTAAAGAGTTCAACCAATGGTATTGTCAAAAAAGAAAATACTAAAAAGCATAAAATAGTAAGTGATTCCTCTACAGTCAGGACAAGGGCTGATCAAGTCATTGTTTCTCATAGTGTCAGTTTCACTTCTACAGGTTTCCTTTTAGGTGCTCAGTTAGCTGTCACCAATCAGGTTGAACATATGATATTTGTCTCTTTAAAACACCTTTCTTTACATTGTCAACACTTTCATCTTTCGCAAATTAGTCAAAGACTTCACAACATCTTGAGGTAAACAGCAGCCTCTCTGGATTTTGCAAAACCTAAGTGAGAAATTCTTTCCCAGGTCTGGCGGCAACATTTTCGTTTTCTCTTGGACTTACCTGGAAGAAGCCGTCTGAGTGTCATCTGTTGGGAGGTACAGAGGCGAGGGGGGTGCTCCTGAGGAGGCGGACAGCGTTGAGTGGATGCCACTCCAAACATGAAAAAGCTGTGCTGCCTGAGACCTTTAGTTTGGTGCCTCCTCAGCCTGCAACAAAAAGCCTTTCCCAGCTTGTGGGGTTCACAATGGCAGGCATTGTTGCTCAAGAACCCTCTGCAAATGCCAAGCCCATTATCAGGCCGAGGAAGGCAGAGTCTTAATTGAACTTTTCCTCCAACCTCCCGCTTCCCACAACTCTTAACAGGAGTGTTTGTGCCGTTGTGGCCTTTTTACAAGGCCTGGACTAGAAAAAGCAAATTATCTCTAAAGAAAGGTTTAGACAGGAGTAAGTCTGAACTTTTGAAGTATTTGCTTTTTGCATCCCGGTGTTCTCTTGTTGCTGGCATTTCTTGCTCACAGGAAAAGGACACTATCGGTAACAACAGGTCTTCATGCAGGTACAAAAGAAAGATAAGAGCAAGAAATGTAGAGAGGGAATTGGGCAGCCACTTTGAAAGGTATGTCTCTCTTTCCTTGGAGCTGTCTAAAGGCGCTCCCACTCCTCCTCATTTTAAACACTGCCCCCTCCACTTCCTGCCAAACCTTTCTTTAACCCTGAATTCTCTTGCCTTCTCCTTATGGCCAAGCTTCTCAAAAATGTAATCTCTACTGGGCTGTCTCCACCTCTCCACTCCTTGTCACTCACCACCTACTCAGGCTGCCTCTGCCTTGACCAGTTTACTAGCCTTGCTGGTGTAACACCACAAGTGTCCTCTCCTGGTAATCCATTTCCTCTCTCACCCTACTTCTGCTGCTTCATTGCAGCCACTGTCATCTCTTGGCCGTATTACTTCAACAGCTTCCTAATGGGCCCTTATGTCTCTATCTTGCCACTCTCAGATCCATTCTCTTTATTGCTGCCAAAGGGATCCTCAAAGCACTTTAGGGCCCTCAGGACGTTGCAAACCTCTTGCCCTGCTTGCTGAGCCACTTGGAGCAGCCACTGCCCTCAGTGCTGTCTGCCAGTCCTGTTTCACATCCAGTCCCCCAGCCATATTGATTTATTTGTAATTTCACTGACAAGCTCTGCTGTTTCCTTCTGCGGATCTTAGCATCAGTTGCTTCCTCTGTCAAAAATGCTCTCCCTGTTTTCTAGGCTGATTCCTACTCATGTCTTCAGGGTCAACACAGACTTCCTTGTCTTCCTTGTTCTCTCTTTCCTGGATGATCTTCTCTATTCCCCAGAGTTACTTTATTAATTTGAAAGGCAAAGTTTTACACACACACACACACACACAGAGAGAGAGAGAGAGAGAGAGAGAGAGAGAAAGAGAGAGTGAGCGGGAGAGAAAGAGGTCTTCCATCTGCTTCATTTCCCAAATGGCCTCAACAGCCAGAGTGGGGCCAGGCCAAAGCCAGGAGCCAGAAGCTTTTTCTGGGTCTCCCATGTGGGTGAAGGGGCCCAAGGACTTCAGCCATCTTCCTCTGCTTTCCCCAGGTGTATTAACAGGGAGCTGGATAGGAAGTGGAGCAGCCAGGACTTGAACTGGCGCCTACATGGGATGCTGGCATTTCAGGCAGTGACTTAACCCACTACGCCAAGATGCCGGCCCTGGCCTTGGCCCCCCTCCCTTTCTAAGGATAGAAAGTACCTTGAGGTCTCAGAGGTGGGATCTCACAGTAGAATTCTGGTGGAAGGAATGTATTAAGGAATAGCTCCCTGGGGAGCCTAGGGAGGCTTGGGAGCAGCAGGACCATAAAGCAGCAGGACACAGGGGTTCATTCACTTAAGGAGTCACCGATTAATCAGCCTCAAGCAGGAGCTGCTCAGAGGAAAGCTTTATTTAATGTGTGACAAGTCGAATATAGTGGGAAGGTAGAGTTCCCTAAAGAAACCATCTCCCTGAGAAGCAGTTTGCCAGGGCTTTTATATCCAGGGTTCGGTGAGTGTCCATAATGTAGCAGCTCATACATGTAAGCAGCAGAGGTCTCCATGTAGTATGTGTTCAGAAATCTTCCCCTGGGTGAAGGATTTAGTATTATATTGAGGAAAGTTCACGGAAAATCATGAAGATCTACCTCAAACCCGTTTCCTGGGGCTTTAATGGTTTCTTGTTTGTGGTGGTCTGTCTCCTGAGTACAGTGTTGCAAAGTAAGCTCTCTGGAACATTCTCTGAAAAACAAGCTCAAGAGAGTCCAGATACAGTGCCCATGTTCCAGTGCCCCCTTCCCCTTTCTGCCTAAACTCTACATTCTTGGCTACAAGACCAAGCAAGAGGCTGTTCCCAGCATCATCCTTGGACGGTGGCTGCAGCTCAACCTGCAGGGGTGCTTAAGAGCATAAGTTATGATTCAGACGTGCTCCACAGAGCCCTAGTAGGCATGTTTGTATGTGTTCAAACCCCAGTAGTGGACAGAGTTCAAGTATTTTTCCTAAGAGGTTTGTGAGCCCCTCCATGGGTGTGGGAAGTTTCCTGTGTCTAAGCTTCAGATGCAACCTTCAGAACAAGAAAACCAAGTTATCCAGAATGTCTTTATCCAGGTCTTGGTCCCTCAAGTGTGACTTCTGGGTGCTTTACGAACCTTATTGCTATCCCTTCCCTCATGCCATACACCATGCCCTGTTCCAGCTCAGTTCTCTCTGCAGTTCCTCCTACCCAGAGTTGCATACTTCTGTACTTCTGTAAAAGCATTCCCTCTTCCTACAATATCCCTTTCTTTTACTTTATTTAGAAATTCATATTTTCCATTGTTTAAACATAAAGCTCACATTTCTGTGACTAATATTTATTTCTTCTCTTTACTCTCCGAGTTGAAGTTATTATGTCATTTTTGATCAATATCATCTCAGGCACTATTTTTAATATTTGTTTATTTACTTGAGAGGCTGAGTTACAGACAGAGAGAGATGTCTTCCATCCACTGGTTCACTCCCCAGATGTTCTCAGTGGCTGGAGCTGAGCTGATCTGAAGTCTGGCACTTGTGTTATGCAGCCTACCACTATGTGCTATAAGTTTAGCTATTTATTTTTTCTGATTAGGTTTTTTTAAGATTTATTTCTTTATTATTTGAAAGTTCAGAGTTATACAGAGAGAGCAGAGGTGGAGAGAGAGAGTTCTTCCATTCCGCTGGTTCAGTCCCCAATTGGCCGCAACAGCTGGAGCTGCGTGGATCTGAAGCCAGGAGCTAGGGGCTTCCTCCAGGTCTCCCACGCAGGTGCAGGGGCCTAAGGACTTGGACCATCTTCTACTGCTTTCTCAGGCCATAGCAGAGAGCTGGATAGGAAGTGGAGCAGATGGGACTCAAACCAGCACCCATATGGGATGCCAGCACTGCAGGCAGCAGCTTTACCAGCTATGCCACAGCACCAGTGCCTCTGATTAGGTTTTTCTTTGTGAGCAACTTAAGAATTAGAACTCAATGTTAATATTAAAATTTATGCATCTAACAAATGTTTCCTAAGTAAGATTTTACATATAATATATAATTTTTGTAATTAGGGAGCTCCAGTGCTATGGGAAGTTTTTTTTTAATTTGGAATTAATTGAAAGAAGTTGGAAACTTGCTACACATGTTATAGTCCAAAATTGTTTGCATAAAAGCCAGTGTCTCCTACATCAGGAGACCTGGCTCTAAATCGTCAACCACTTAGTAGTTGCAACATAGGGCAGTCACTTCATTTGTCTGAGCCTTGGTTTTCTTGCTTTCAAAAAGGATTTATGTACCTTGAAGAGTTCTGAAGCTAATCTTGATTATAGGACACTACCTAGAGTGCTAGCAGCTACAAGGTGCTCAACATCTGTTAACTGAATGGATAAGTAAGTAAATGGATGAATATATTAACAGTTTTCATGTTAGTTAGAGTGGCGGACATCTTGCATCTAATATGGCATCTAAAGGAGGAAAGCTTACATAAGTACCAACAGGAACAGCATTCTGATTTGAAATGTATTTATATGCTCCTACATTTTATTTTTGTGTGCCTGCACACACATGCACACACACACACGTGCGCACACTTTCTCTTCCTCTCTTAAATGTACATTCAACTCCTAGTTTCTTTTGCAGGTTACAGAACAAACCTCATTGAAAAGGTCTTGTAGGTGTCAGAGAGGTTGAGATAACTGTGGCTTCAGTTTTGGCAATATATTCCAGTGACATTTCCTCCTTGTGTCCTGTTTGTCTCTAGTATGGGCCTGCTGCATACCTTTGATTTGTGTGTATTCTTGGTCTATGCTACTTACCAGCGTTTGTCAGCTATTGTGATGACCTGCAGTCCACATTAGTATTCTATGGGCCAAGGATTCTGAGTCTTCCTGGAAAGACCTGATATCTTATCATGTGGGCACAGGTCATTTTTTTTTCCTTTCACCATTTACTTTGCTTCATTTTTTGGTGTGATTGAATTCTGTAAAAGCCTCTCAGTGAGAAAATGTCTTTTGATAAGCACTTGAAATCCTCCATTTGTCAGATTTCACTTTTAGTTGAGGTTTGGGCTACTTTAAGCCAAATAGACACCTGCAGGCTCTCATACTGTCCCTCATATGCAACTCTACCCTGTGGGTCTTTTCACTGCCTGGTCCTAACCCTGCTCATTCTTTCAACATATTTGGGGAAAATTTGGAGTTCTCTCACATCTGCTCCAGGGATGGTTAATTTTATGTGTCAACTTGACTTGGCTCAGGGATGCCCAGAGAGAATATAACACTTGCTTACTGGTGTGTCTGTGGATTGAGGAGAGGCAATTTGCCATCAGTAATGGGGGTAGAGGTCTTCTGTTCCATCCAGGGTCTGAATAGAACCAAAAGGCAGAAGGGTGGATTTGTGCTCTCATAGCTGGGACATCCATTTTCTCTTGCCCATGGATATCGTCACTCTTGTTCTCAGGGCTTTTGGTGAAGATGAGAACTCAAACCACTGGCCATCCCATGTCTCCAACTTGCAGGTGGCAGATTGTGTGACTTCCCAGCCTTCATAACAGTTGAGCTAATTCCTGTGGTCTCTTTCTCTCTCTCTAAGTATACTTCCAAAAGCTCATGGAAAATGGAATTAAAAAATGTTTATTTTGGTGCAAAGATATTTTGAAATCCATTAGTTTTTTTCACAATGTTTTTAAACTATTGGCTCTGTTTTGATGGAGAACCTTGATTAATACAGTTCCCCAAACTAACCTGTGTCTTGGTGTATTTTATGGTGCTGTAACAGAATATTTGAGACTGGATAAATTATAAACAATAGAAGTTTATTTGGCTTATAGTTCTGGGTGCAGACAAGTCCAAGAGTATGTGGTTGACATCTGTTGGGGGCCTCAGTACTACATCATAACAGGGCAGAAGGGAAAGCAAGCACGCAGGAAACAGAGAGAAGGGTCAAGAGGGAACCAAACTTGTAACAAACCAATTTTCTCAATAGCTAGTCCACTCCTGTGATAAAGACACGAATCCATTCATAATGTCAAAGTCCTTGTAACCTAATCACTTTGTACAGGTTCCACCTCCTAATTTTGATACAATGACAAGTAAATTTCAAAGTGAGTCTTGGAGGGAACTTTCAAATCATTGCAGGCTACTTTTACACTGTCAGACTCAGATCCAGCTTGGGTCTCAGCACTGGTCCCTGGTGACCTGGCCCTTGATGGCTACCATCCTCCCCGAAGGCTAAATGTGTTGCTATTCACACAGTGTCCACAGAGACAATGTGTGTTGAGGGGCAGCTCATGTCCATATTCCATACACTGTACATCATCCACCCTTTATTTCTCCTTAGCACTCATTGTGATGTTGCATCAGACTGAAATCCTTGGGATACAAGTTGAGAAATATTTTGAAATTCTTCTCCTGGTTGCTCATATCCCACTTGGGGCCCTGCCTACTACTTGGTTGGTGGGTGGAGCTTTCCTTCCCAGTGATACCCTCTCTACCTTCAGCGCCCCAACCCTTGTCAGGTTGTTCAAAGAAAAACTCAAATCCTAGTCTTTCATTGCTAATACAGCTTATCTTAACTTTGTATCAACCACTCTGTCCAGCACAACAGGGTCTTTGCTTTCATAACCAAACTGCCCAACAAAGTGTCTTACCAAACAAATCAATAAGTACCAAACAATTTCAATCAGTAAACTTCTGTTTTCCTTGAATTTTATCACTTGCCTCAGAATATGAAAGTGATCATAGTTTCAAAATTTAAAATCAATAATACATTTTTGCTTTACGTCACACAGATTCCTACTTTCTCAAAATCCATCCCCAGTTTTATATTCTAAGCATTTTTTTTTATTATTGACCCATTAAAAAATAAAACACTTCAGGGGCCGGCGTTGTGGTGTAGTGGATAAAGCTGCCACCTGTGAAGCTGATTGCAAGTTCATGTCCTGGCTGCTCTGTTTCCAATCTAGTTCCCTGCTAATGGCTTGGGAAAAGCAGCAGAAAATGGTGCAAGTGTTTGGGTCCCTGTCACCCATGTGGGAGACCCACATAAAGCTCAAGGCTCCTGACTTTGATTTGACCCAGCCATGGCCGTTGTGGCTATCTGGGGAGTGAACCAGCAGATGGAAGATCAGTCTCTCTGTTTCAGTCTCTGTCTCTGCTCTCCCTCTATCTTTGTAACTCTGACTTTCAAATCAATTAATAAATCTTTTTTTAAAAAAAGACACTTCCAGCATACTGATCCATGACCATTTCAATTATAGTTGCTCTATGGATTCACAACTATTATAATAATTGTTATTGAAAATGTTATTAATTTATGACTTTTTATTATAAATATTGGTGATAATTCATAATGATTAATAAGTGTTCAAGAAAAGAATCTCTCTGGAAGCCATACCCAAGGTGGTATTTAGCTGGAATTATGCACCAGGCTGGGGTACCAACCAGCACATACTTTGGCTGGCCCACTGGGATTGTTTTCATTGATAGTTGCCCTGATAGACAGTTTTCATATTGTTCTTGTCCACGCATGTCTGGTATCAAATCAACAACTGGAAATAAGATCAAACTTCTAACTACTTGGAGCACATAAACCAAAGCATTAATTTATTTTAATTACTAAATTGGCCTAATGAGATACTTGAAAATCAGAATTATACTCAAGACTCATTGAATGTGAATTGGGATTCTGTGTTCAGGAAACTGAAAATATGATTGGACAGACAGTACCACCCCACACACTGAGCACTTAATGCTTCTCGTTGCTATGCTGGTTTGCCCAGCAAGGTCTTGCCACTCTTGAGATTGTCTTGGCCTTGGCTTATGATGGCAATGAGGGGATTTTTTTTTTTTTGACAATGAGTTTTAATAGTGCTAATCTTTTTTTTTAACTTTTATTTAATGAATATAAATTTCCAAAGTACAGCTTATGGGTTACAATAGCTTCCCCCCCATAACGTCCCTCCCACCCGCAACCCTCCCCTTTCCCACTCCCTCTCCCCTTCCATTCACATCAAGATTCATTTTCGATTCTCTTTATATACAGAAGATCAGTTTAGCATACATTAAGTAAAGATTTCAACAGTTTGCTCCCACACAGAAACATAAAGTGAAAAATACTGTTTGAGTACTAGTTATAGCATTAAATCTCAATGTACAGCAGACTAAGGACAGAGATCCTACATGAGGAGTAAGTGCACAGTGACTCCTGTTGTTGACTTAACAAATTGACACTCTTGTTTATGGCCTCAGTAATCACCCTAGGCTCTTGTCATGAGCTGCCAAGGCTATGGAAACCCCCTGAGTTCACTGACTCTGATCATATTTAGACAAGGCCATGGTCAAAGTGGAAGTTCTCTCCTCCCTTCAGAGAAAGGTACCTCCTTCTTTGATGACCCGTTCTTTCCACTGGGATCTCACTCGCGGAGATCTTTCATTTAGGTTTTTTTTTTTTTCCCCAGAGTGTCTTGGTTTTCCATGCCTGAAATACTCTCATGGGCTTTTCAGCCGGATCCGCATCCCTTAAGGGCTGATTCTGAGGCCAGAGTGCTGTTTAGGACATCTGCCATTCTATGGGTCTGCTGTGTATCTCACTTCCCATGTTGGATCATTCTCTCCCTTTTTGATTCTATCAGCTAGTATTTGCAGACACTATTCTTGTTTATGTGATCCCTTTGGTTCTTAGTCCTATCATTACGATCCATTGTGAACAGAAATTGATCACTGGGACTAGTGAGATGGCATTGGTACATGCCACCTTGATGGGATTGAATTGGAATCCCCTGGTATGTTTTTAACTCTACCGTTTGAGGTAAGTCAGCTTGAGCATGTCCCGAATTGCAATAGTGCTAATCTTTACAATTTGATTGTCAGGATTCTTTGCGATTGCTCCAGGTTTCTGGTCACACATTCGCTCAGTGGTAGTTTACTGCTCATTGAGACTTGTAGTTTCCTGTCCCTGTTCCTATAAGCTTGTCTGAATGACTCTGCTGGGTTAACAGGAGGTCTAGGACCCCAGCCTGACTTCTAGCTGGGGAAGAGCTAAGTGACTGTTGAGTTGTACAGCTGAGTGACTGTGAGTTGGCCAACAGAAGATAACTGAAGGAAGTAACCCAGGCATAGTGTTAAGTGAGGTGGGAAGTTCTCTGGACTAGGCAGGATGAAAAAAACATTGAATTTATTGACTAAGGAGATCAGGAAAGAGAAAGAGTCAGAGCAGATCTTTGAAGCAATGATCTGTGGAATATGGGAGCTTTTCAAAGGGGGCTGGTGGCTTTGAGTATCAAGAGACTTTAAAAGCTGGCGATCTTTCCCAAGTTATTATACCACTGTGGGCATTTTCATCCAGCAGAGGGCTCTGTTCACACCCCCCACACCCCCAGACCTCACTACTCCTCAGGCTTGAGAGGAGTCCCCAGGGGACTGCAGGTCTTCCATTGTTACGTGATATACATGTCTAAGTGATGATAGCTCTCAAGTTGCAGGATTTTTTTTTTTTTTTTCATTTTATTTTCTACTGAGAAACTTTGATTGTGTTTTCAAAGGAGCTTGTTCAGGGAAGCTTGTGATACCACACAGAACTATCCTGATATCAATGACCAATAATCTGTCCCACACAATTCAGCTTGCTCCTATTTCCACTGTGCTTTTTGTCTTTCTAGGGCCCCCTTTTTTGATGGAATCCTCCATGTGCAATGGGCAGTCGTCACTTTCCTGTTCGCCTCCAAGTCGTCATCGCAATGTACTAAGGCCAGCCCTTTAGTCTCGGAATCCATGACCTGCTAATACTCTAGCAAGGAGTCTCCTACAGCCTTTTCCTGGGCCTCCACTCTGACACCATCAAAGTAGACAGGATATGAAGGCGAGAGAGCATGCGGGGACATCCAGGTCCTTGCCAAGGGAACAAGGACACCTGTCCCAGGTTTGTGTTTCGTTTTACTGCTTTAGTACAGTGTCTGTCTGCTACCCTTGCCTCCCTCCCTCTGGTTTGTCATCCTGATAGAACATCCTCAGCACTAATTGTCCCCTCAGTCCTGCCCTTGAGTACAGTTTCTACATGTTAATTCCCTTCTCAGCAGGAGCAGGGTGAAAAGTTCTCAATGTGTATCCTCGTGGTCACCTCTGGCCACGGCAATGCCAGCCCAATTTGACAGGAGTTGGACAGGGTGTCGCTGCTCGGAGTGCAAACCTGTCAGCTGCTTTCAGTTACTTCAGGCTACCATGACATTCCAGGAAAAGAGACACGAGAGGAATTTTTTTCCTCCCTTTGAAAATCACGAGATGCAGGTTATCCCTGGTAGCCCGATGGGCCCAGCCTTTCTGACAGGAAGGACATACATCCATATTCTCACAATTGTGCTCTGTGGGGAGGGAACAACGAAGCAGTGGAAATCCTCAGCCCCACTCCCACAAATGCTGACCAAGGAGCTTGCGCTAGATACTGTAAGTGATGGAATGAGAATATGAGGATCAATGCACCAGTAGGAGGCAGTGAAATGTGACAGATGAGCTCCTTGGAGCAGTGCAAGGGCCCTGGGGTATCAGGAGACAAAGACTCTAATGTCACTTCCAACATTGATTGAATTAGTTGTCTGTATTTGGATCCCATTATTCCTGTCTGTAAAATGAAGGGATTGATATGGATAATTCCTAAATTCCCTTTCAGCTGAAGGCAATTGTAGAAATGCCACAGATTTAAATTTCTGGATTTCAGCACAACAGATAGGGAGATTTTTACATACTTTTGAACAAAATGCCAAAATGCATACTGTGGTTACCAGTTTAGTGGTTTAGTAATTGGTGGGGTGACATAATAATATGTCAGCTAAAATGATCCCAAGATACAAGGACCCATTTTCCTCTGCTGAGCGCAAATATCTCATAGCAGAAACAAAACAGAGGTTCCATTTTCAGTTCCTGTTAGGCACATTAATGTCAGTTGGTTTCTCTAAACTTGATAGGGAGAGTGGAGAGATAGGATAAACAGTGTGGAGAACAGGTGTGGTGGGTTGAAGAGGAAGCCTGGGCATATTAAGTGCAGAGGAAGACTGGGATGGGAGATTAGGGCTTGAGAAGCAGGACGCTGGGAGCACGTTGTGAGGTCACCAAAGACAAGCTTCACACATTTCACAGTGATGCCGAAGTCGGGGAAATGTGAGGTCAGCACATTTAGGCAGAGGATGAACAATTGGCTCAATGATTTGTAAAAGTGCACAGGAGACTCACTTAGGTTTCCAGGTGACTCAGAGTGATGGAAGTAATCTATAGTAGGACAGAGGTCAAAGTGGAAAAAGAAGACTGAACATAAATGGGAATGCCTGAGTCCTGTAGGGAGATAAGCTGTTTGGGAATAAAGGAGGGAACAATGATACCGGCCTGCCCTGAACCCATTGCGGGGCATGAACTGCCTGGGGGATGGCTTGGGGTGTGTCCTTTAAACTCAGAGCTCTTCCTCTAAAGTGAGGTGACACCTGCCTGGGAAAACGAGCTGGAGATTGTCTTCCTCTCCTTTTCAGTGTTCTCTGTGCCACCTCCCTGCTCTGTTACTGCACGGACCACAGAATGCTTCTCAAATATTCACTTTGATCAGGAGCCATCAGAAAGTGTGACACTGCTTAAAAGTTAGGGAGAAGAATGCAGTCTTTTTTTTTTTTCCTTGAAAACTCCTTGTGTTCCGAGTTTTGGCTCTCTTTTTAGGATATCTTTACTAAAATGCATTCTATCACACGATGGCAGTAGAGACATAATCTAAATTTATAAGCTATGATGCATGGATGCATCCCACTGGGGGAAGAAAGTCTAATTTATGTTTTTCCATATATTTTTCTTTGGTTGGTGTTTGTGTTCTAAGTTTCTGGAGGCATCAAACATAGAAAGGCCCTGTAATTCCAGACGGGATTAATGCAGACAATATTTCATTCAGGAAGTGTGACCATAAATAAGAGAAGGTACTTTTAAATGGCCTCTAAATTTTTTGAGATACCACTCAAGTGCCTGTAAAACCAAAATCAACTTTCTACTTACATCCTTAATTTTCTCTGCACCTCATTTCTTTCCTGGATAGAGACAATTTTTCAGGCTGGCCAGGATGAGAAGAGTACCTATAAAAGACCCAGATTTTTCTCCTTTTATATTAACTTTATACTAATTCTGTATTCCTCCTGTTTTCTTCAAGAATTTTTTTCCTTGGGTCCTAACTAGTGATAAACAGGGAAAGGGGAAACTGGGATGGGTTGAACATCTTTGCAAATTTTTCTATATTTTGCCATTCTCTCTGAATATACCTTTCTTAAACCACCAATGTCTTCTTCAAGAATGACAGATTTTCTTCAGAGAGAGAAAGAGAGAGAGAGAGAGAGAGTACTTAAATGCCTCTCTGGATTCATTTATCCATCCAGCATGAAATGGCTGTCCACTATATACAATATGCCAGAGAAAAAATACCAGCTAACATTAAGTGACCACTAATCACGTATGCCCCCAATTTGTTTACATAAATTATCTCTTGGGTTCTCTCTGCTTTGCCATGAGATCATTACTAGCAGTATCCACATTCATTTTACAAATAAGAAAACTGAGGCACATGGAGGCAAAGCAGTAATATCACACAGCCAGCAAAAGACAGACCCACAATTGGCAACTAGCCATGGAGACAAAGATGCTGTCTTCAGGTAGTTCATAACTGAGTAGGAAGTGAAGCCTACAGTCTAAGTCAGACATGCTGAATCCAAGTAAGATGTGACTTTGGTGGTGTGAGAAAAGGTTATCTTGGAACATGTGTCAATCAGTTACAGGTTTATGATTTCTACAGGAAAGAACTAGGAGACAGGCACTTCCTCCATCTAGAGTGAGATGGACATTTCCTTTCCTCACTTACAGACCTTGAAGGGTGCAAGACTTCATATAGGACCTTTGAAGGACTATGAGAACACTGAGATGCAGAGAACTGCACTGGTAGAAAAAAATGGCTTTGGAGGAGGGTGGTAGCTATAGGCCTGTGTTTTTAAAAATGTTTTGCCCTGAGTGTGTGGGGAGCAATCCGGACTAGACTGAGTTACTGGAATTAAGACTTATTCTATGCACCTGCTCTCCCACAATATGGCGCTGGGAGAGAAGTAAACAGCTTCTGCACAGCTGCCTCCAGTTCAACCAATAAACTGTAGGACTTGCTCCTGATTGGAGGAGAGCAGCGTACTCGGCGTGTGGGCAGCCGAGTTGGGATTGGCAGAGGAGGACTATAAAGGAGGAGAGAGACGGCATGCACCAGGAACATCTACGAGGAACATCTAAGGGGAACATCTAAGGGGAATACCTGTGCAGCCCCCGAGAAGAGCCGGCCGGCGGTGTGCCACTCCCCTGCGGAAGTGGGGAATGTGGCCAGGGGGAACTGCCCTTCCACGGAGGTGGAAGGGATAGTAGCCAACCCGGGAAGAACCAGCAGCAAACCCGGGGAGGGCCGAGCAGACGAAAGAACAGTGCAGGGTCCTGTGTCGTTCCTCCACGAAGAGGGGGAGCGACATGAGTGTTTTTGTGGAGTTGCCTCTTTTTCATGCTCGTAATTTTACCTCTTCAAATGCTTTACTCCTGGGGGTCCCCTTTCAATCTAGAAATCTCAGGGAGAAAAGCAAGCAAGGAAGGTAATACAAGCATTGAATTGAAGGATGAGAAGGGAGACTTTGGCTATCTTCATTTTCCTTAGTTAATTTGTGGTAGGAAAGGATGCAGGGATTCAGGGTAGAAGCTCTCCAGGATATTTATTTGCAACATCTCTCATCTCAGGGCAAAACATTTTTAAAAACACAGGCCAATAGCTACCACCCTTTTTTCTACCAGTGCAGTTCTCTGCATTTCAGTGTCCTGATATCCCTTCAAAGGTCCTTTATAAAGTCTTGCACCGTTCAAGGTTTAGGTCATAAGAGTGGGGAGGATATATGGATTAGGTAAGCCCAGCCCCATTCTCTTCATGTGAAAATTAATTCCCTACCTGAACAGCAAAGACATTACTAAAGTATATTCATGTTGCATACAAGTTCTGTTAACTTTGTATTTTCTAAATTTTATGTTAAGAATAATTTGGGTTGTTTGGCTCCTATCCTAAGAAACACTGTTACTATATATATATGTGTGTGTGTGTATGTGTATCTATATCTATGTTTATCTGTATCTATATCTGTATCTATATCTATATCCATATAATATATCTAGATATTAGTTGGGGAGAGAGAGGGAGAGAGAGAGAGAGAAAGAGAGAAAATTGTTTCTCTTCTCAAATACTTATTGTGGCCAGGGCTGGACTGGGCCAAAGCTTGAACCTGGAAATTCAATCTAGGTCTCATGTAGGTGAAGGTAGGTAGCAATCACCTCCGCTTCCATGGGTTGCATTGAAGGAAAGTGAGAGTCAGGAACTAGAGCTGAGCATTGAACCTAGGTATTCCAATATGGGGTGTGCTATCCTAACCAGTGTCTTAACTACAAGCCTAAATGCCCACCCTCAAACTCTGTTGTTGCAGAATAATTTTAGCACCTCCCACCATTTTTGTTTTGCTACATTTTGAAAAGAACATGATTGTTTATAAATTAGATATCTAAGAATTTCTGCTTTTTCTAGTATACTATTAAATGTCTAAACTTTGAGAAAATCATCTTTAGAAGATATAAAATTGAACTGAGGCCGTTCTTAGAATCGTACATTAAGTGGTGCTAAGCATACTCAAAATGACAAAAAAATGAGGAATAAAAATAATGCTTGAGTTTCATTTTACTGTTCAAACCATTTGAACTATTAAAAATGAGAAAATTTATTATAGTGCAACAGTTTATGTTTTCCCATTTCTAAAGAGATAAATAAATAGAGAAATGGGGCCATATTTCTCAAAAGATGAATGACTTAAGACAACAGAGAGACTATTCACTAAAAGCCATAATGAATGGGGGCTAAATATATAGCCAGTTTATGATATCTGCAGTAGCTCTTCAGCTGTGTACATTTTATAGGATGGAAGAGAAAGTGTTTTGACTTGCCCTGGCTTATCCTCTAGTCAGCACACTTGTTCTCTGAAATGCCATTTATTGGCATCCAAGGTATTTCCTTTTAATTTTACAATAGCCAAAAAGAAGCCTTGCTTAGAGAGACATCTTAAGAGTGGAATGGGGAATAATAGTTTTAACTAGAAAATAAAGATATCCCTGTGATTCTCAAACCCTAGGAGTGAAATTTTAGGTTGTTCATTCCTATTTTTTAATTTTTATGTTGCCAAACATCCTTATTAAGAGTAAACGAGGGAGCATAATAAAATAGGACAAAGATCTGTGTCCTCTGGTAAGGTTATTCTCAGGTTGCATTTATACAGTTAAAAGTTCTCTTCTATGGAAGTTGAATCTCTGTATGTATGATAGAAAACACAGTCCATTCTAGAAAACCCTGTGCCACTTCAGAGACTCATGCAGAAACATTAACTCTGACATGAGTTCAAAAAATGAATAAGCCTCAGAAGACGTATTGTTGCTCAGATTCTGAATGGTTCAGAAAGCAGAGGGCATTTTCACCAGTACACTGTGTAGTCTACTTATGAAAATTCAGAAGTAATTGGAAGACTTCACTGTGTGAGTTTTGTTTTTGATTGGCTTTCTATGGTTCTCTGTAAAGTGGCAAAGGAACCTACTCATTCTTGGCTGGTTTTTATCCCACAAAAGGGCTCTGTAGCATGAGATATTCTCATTGTAATAGACCTGCTGAGCCCATGACCCAGTGACTCTTCTACCTATTCTGGGAGTGAATTTCCTCTCCTTAGCCACAATGATGGGCCTCCAGATCCATTTGTTCTCTCTATGACTCCCTATCAGGTGTTAAAATCTGTCTCAAATCAGGTCTCCTTACATTTGCTTTTCCTGGGTTTTTGGAGGAAAGGAGAGGAGAGCGGAGGAGAGGAGAAAAGGGAATGGAAGGGAGGGGAGGAGAAGGGAAGAGAGTGAACATGCAATTAAAACTATATGATTGGGGCCAGCGCCTTGGCTCACTTGGTTAATCCTCTACCTGCGGCACCGACATTCCATATGGGCGCCGGGTTCTAGTCCTGGTTGCTCCTCTTCCAGTCCAGCTCTCTGCTGTGGCCCGGGAAGGCAGCGGAGGATGGCCCAAGTGCTTGGTTCCCTGCACCCGCATGGGAGACCAGGAGGAAGCACTTGGCTCCTGGCTTCGGATCGGCGTGGCTCTGGCTGTAGCAGCCATTTCTCTCTGTCTCTCTCTCTCTCTCTCTCACTGTCTAACTCTATCTGTCAAATAAATTTTAAAAACAAAAACTATATGATCAGAGGCTGCAGGGAAGTTGTATTTCCTTTCAACCAAATGAGGAGAAAAATCTAAACTGGAATAAATGTGAGAGAAGAAAAAAGCAGCGACAGCTTCACAGTTTTTTTTTTCTGCTTGGTTTTTGTGAGAATCCCTACATCCCTGTAATAAATTGCCCCCATTTATTTTATCTGGATCAAATTGGTTTCTGTAACTTGCTATCAAAGATCCTCACTAAAACACAGACAAAATAAGACACTGATAATCTATTTGGCTTGTGGATTTATTTGCAATCATTTAAAAATCTAAGTTGAAAAAACAGCTTGTATCCATCCTGGTATGACTTTAGAATAGGGAAGTTGGTGCAGACTAAATGTGGCCTCAGGGTGTGCTTAGGAACTAATACAGAACAGAATGTTGGCCTTTTGCTATGGCTATGAAAGTGGACATATTATTTAACCACTGTGTGCTTCAGTTTCCTTAACTTTAAATTGGAAATAATGCCTATTTCATAGAATTGTTATTAAATTTATGAGTGACAATTTATAAAGCAGCTAGGTGGTGTACAGAACTCCTTTGCTAGCTGTGGGAAGTTTCTATTGAGGCAAAAGCTATTACTTTGCTTTTTAAGTTTTCTTCCTGGTGCCGCTCATGATGGTGTAGGAACTGGCCAGGAGTGAATCAGGTTGGAGGAGTTATAGGGTCTCAAAGGGGAGACTGGAGGGGCAAGAGGTGACCATGGACTGGGCACTCTGCAGGGGCAGAGGGAGAGTACAGAGAGGCTCAAATACAAGCTTCACCCCTCTGACAGTTTGATGCCAACCTTCCCACTCCAGTAGTTCCACAAGAGATTGATGGTAAAGTTGCAATGATGATAATATACATGAGGTGGATGTTTAACCTAGTGGTTGAGAGCCTCATTTTCCATATTAGAGGGCTTGGGTTTTATTTCTGGCTTTGTCTCCTGACTCCAATTTCTTGCTAATGCAGATCTTGGGAAGCAGTGGTGATGATCTGAGTACTTGGGTCCTTGCCACCCATGTGGGAGGCCTGAATGGATTTCCCAGTTCCTGGTTTCAGCTTGGCCCAGATCTGTCCATTGTCAGCATTTTGGGAGGTGAGCTAGGGGATTGGAGCTCTCTCTCTGCCTTTTAAATAAAATAAAATAAAATAAAATAAAATAAAATAAAATAAAATAAAACAAAACATTCATACTACACAGGTGATTTTCCTTCTCACCAGTCTGAGGTTCCGATCCTTTGTATATTGTATTGCATTTGTAGCGAGTCCTCACATTTCACTGAGCCTCTTTTGAAGATTTATTTATTTGAAAGAGTTACAGAGAGAGGGACAGGCCCAGAGAGAGATCTACCATCTGCTGGTTCACTCCCCACATGGCCTGGATGAGGCAAGATGAAACCCGGAGCCTGGAACTCCATCTGAGACTCCCGTGGGGGGGTGGCAGTGGCCCAAGCACTTGGCCCACCTTCAGCTGCTTTTCCAGGCATATTAGCAGAGAGCTGGATCAGCAGTGGAGCAGCCAGTGAACCAGTACCCTTATGGGATGCTGGCATCTCAGGCAGCTGCTTCACGTGCTGTGCCACAGCGCTGGCCTCGTCACTGAGTCTCTTACCAGAGGTTCTCAACCTGGGCACTACTGACATTTTGGGCTCTCGATGATTTGTTTTCAGGGCTGTCCTGTGCTTTCCAGGATGTCCAGCAGTATTTCTGTCCTTGGTCCTCTATGTGGGACAACCAGAAATGACTTAGGACACTGCCAAATGGTTCCTGGTAGGTGTGGGAATGAGGGCCACAAAATTCTCCTGGTGAAGAACCAGGGCTCTAAAATACTGTGTTTACAGAAGATCGGTAACTCCCTCAGAATAAACCCCATATTCCCTCCACCCCCATCTTATCCTCTTACAAACTTGATCCTGATTGCCAGGTGTGATAGTGGGATAATGTGTGTATGTGTGTGTGTGTTTTAAAGTTTATTTATTTACTTGAAAGGCAGAGTTACACAGAGAAAGGAGAGGCAGAGAGAGAGGTCTTCCATCTGGTGGTTCCCAGTTGGCCGCAACAGCTGGAGCTGTGCTGATCTGAAGCCAGGAGCCGGGGGCTTCTTCCAGGTCCCCCACACGGGTGCAGGGGCCCAAGGACTTGGGGCATCTTCTACTGCCCTCCTAGGCCATAGCAGAGAGCTGGATCGGAAGTGGAGCAGCCAGGACTTGAACTGGCACCCATATGGGATGCCGGTGCTTCAGGCCAGGGCGTTAACCCGCTGCACCACAGTGCCGGCCCTGATAGTGGGATAATGTGTAATAAGGCTAGGTCTGGGATCAGAAGATGCAGGAGATTACTCCTAGGGACTGACTGTTCACACAGGAGAAGGTCCAGCAAAGGACTTGGCGTAAGGCCTTGAGTCCAACAGTCATCAAGACCTCCATCTGTTTGTGGCACAAGACGAGGCGGCCGGGACTTGGCTGATAAATCCCCTAGAGACAGACCCTACTAGTAAGCACGAAGGCCTTGGACTTTGCTTGTTTCCTTAATCTGCTTGCTATGCTGTTTTGCACTATAATAGGCATGCTGAGAAATAAAGCTTTGGGCCATCTCTCTAAGAGTTGTCCCTCTCCCGTGTTTTCCAGAGAAGAGTCTCGCAGGTCCCGGGGGCACAGAGCCCTCACTAGAGGACCTGAGTTCAGATCCCTCTGCTGCCTCCCATCCAGTGAGGGACTTGGATGACACGATTTAGAGGATCTGTTCCTCAGCTCTCTGGAATCTGATAGTACAGTCATGAAGACCACTGGTTATATGGTGCTTCAGATCCTGGGCTAGTATCTGTGCAACTGCAAAATCACTTCTAAAAATCTGATTATGTGTGTGGGAGGAATGTGGCTTAGAAGAAGGTTTATTCCCACCCTGCATTAAGCTCTAGGAGGAGGCACCATCCTCCAGGCAGTAGTCGGCACCTCTTACACTCTAAGCCTTTTTCCCAGCGCACAGAAAGCTGTGGGCCTCTGCCACAAGCTGGAGGCTCCACTTATTTACACGACTGAAATGCAGAGCCAGGAGCTAGATGGAAATACTTGCCTACTGCTGGCTGCCAAAACCAGATTCAGGAGCCACAAAACGCATGTGGGGGTCCCTCAGGGCATCTCTCATTCATTAAAGGAACCACTGCCCTGGGAGACCAGAGTAACAGAAAGTGCACTTGGGCTTGTTCTTTCTTGGAAAACCCTCTGGCTTTGGGAAGCGAGGGCTTCATTTCCACAGAAGTGGAAAGGAAGACCCAGGGGAGATGGCACCATTCCTCCTCTTTACAACCCAAGAATGTGAAGAAAACAGAATGTACATGAGACTGATTATAAGCAGTTCTTACTGTTATTTTAAAGAGGGATTTGGGGAGGCAGTCACAGAGTTCAGATTCAAGGAGGTTATCCTTTCCACACATACTTGGCCTGCAGCAGAGGTTGTGCTCATGTGGTGTCAAAAGAGGCAGGACCTACAGGAGTTGGAAGGCTGGATGTTCAGCTCTCACAGTGAGCTTGACGGGTGAGTTCTGAGGAGTAGGGGGTTTGCAAGTTAGGCCTACTCCTTTAAGCAGCATTTGAAAAAAAAGCTTAGTGTAAATTCTTATATGATCTTGAACAGGGAGCCGGGAGCACCATCTGTTTGTTTTGTTTTGGGAAGGATGTAGGATGATTTCTGGTGACCCTTGCTCTATACACAGCATGACCCCAGTAGGCAGGGACAATTCTGCTTCTGGGTTTCTTGTGCTTGCTTTTTCTTTTTTTTCTTCTTTTTTTTTTTCTCCTTGTTGCTTTTGTTTGTGTTGAGGAGAGTAGCTCACTGTTGTCAGAATTTGTTTACTACACTTGATCTTAGCCAAAAGGCTGAGAAGCAATTAGAATTTGTTTACTAAAAACTTTTCTAATTTCCTTTGAAAATCAGGCAGCACCCAAGACACCAAATGGGGAAATTTATTAAAATTGTTGCCCAACTGGGAATAAATAGGCTCAGATAGAGGGCCTAAGGCACATTTCTCTAAGTCATGAATCGTTCATGCACTTTATAATATCTATTTTGAAAATTTAAAATCTCCATTCTCTCTCTCTCACTACAAACAAACATTACTTTGTCCGAGTAGCTGGCAGTTTTAATAAATGACCTTTATTAAAGTTTTATGGTAGAATACATACTGGTACAATCCTAAATTCAAACACTATTAGCTGGAAATGAAAATGTTTAGGAAGGGAATCAATTCTACTATTAGATTTCTTTGTTAGGAATTGAAGAACATCTCTGTATAAACAAATAATTAAAGAAGAATACATTAAATACTATATTTTGGAAAACACTTGTTCAAAGTATATGTGTATATCCTTGTCAACTAAATCAATAGTTAGGTCAAACAACTTAGATTAGAAATCCTACATCTGAGATATACTTCTAAAGTGTTTTAAAATGAATATTTTAAATAGCTATGCTTTTTTCATACTTTAAAATTCTCTTTATCTGAATGTAAGGCTCACTGAAATGTCTATTATGGAGGCCACCATGAGTGAAGCAAGCAGTCTTGACATTTGGTTGGGAAGAGAAAGTATTATGTTTGGAGAAATAGTCTCAAATTCATTGTATTGATTGGATATGACCAAAGGGCAGTGGAGTCTGGGATCCACTTTCTTTTTGTACAGGGAGAATTTCTATTGAAACTTCACTATGGGAACTCTTCTGGAAGGTAGTTGTCCTAAACATCTATTTGGCCAATATAGGCAACCCATCATTTTTTTTTTTTTATCCTGTGTACAAGAATTTTGTACTTATAAGTTGGAATTGTCTGGGAGGGCAGCTCCCAAATTTGTTGGATTGAGACTAAATAAGAGCAAATAGTGTTGTGATTCCAGGGTCCCAAACCCATTTGATGCTTTACCATTTGTATATCTTCAGGGTGCAATTAAATGGCACAATACATTTAAAGTGCTAGCACAATGTTTGACAACAATAGTAAATAATTATCTTTTTTTAAAAAAGACACTTATTAACAGGTTAACATATTAAATGAATATATGTATTACTAGCCAGAGCAGCTTACAAAATTCCAGAGTGCACCATAGAACTGGGACAGCCACATGAATAATTACAGTGTGCACAGTTGCTAAGCTCAACACCTTGATATAGTTTTATGACTCAAAGAAAAAATTTAATGATTCCTAAAACATTCATCAATTAATTATCTAATGTTTGACAAATTTAAGATTCTTATTGGAATACTGTTCTCGCTTATTCGTGATTCATCAAAAATCCAATAACTCAAAGTGTCTTCTCTGTGCCCATGCTATGGATTTTGGGGCTGGGAGGGGTTGCTGGGGATGCTGTGGCCTTTGAGGCTTCCATCACCACTTTACTTTCATGCTCGTCAAGTAGGTTCCCCCAAAGTAGATGAGCAATTTATAAAGTTGGCTCAGTGATGATGATGGTTTCATCTGCACTTTTGTTAATCTAAGTCTCGGTCCCTAATACAGATTGATGTGCGTGGGACCAAAAGTCTTTTAGTCCCCAAATAATCTTTTCACTTTGTCTTTGTGTCTGAAATTCCTCTCATGGTGAGTCTTTTGGTTAACGACCATGGAAGTTTCAGGGACTCAAAGGTCAGTTTGACTAGTCCCTCATTGCCTGGGAGAAGGCAGGAGAATGACTGAGCCTTCTCACATCCCAACCTTGGTGCTACCACCAGAGATAGGTTCTGGGACAGGAAGGGCCATGGACAGCTTGTAAGATCTTAAGGTTTTCCTATATTTTACACAAATGATTTCTCTAGGAGTGAACATCTTGACATGTAAGCAATTTTTCAATGCCTTGTGTTGAAATCTGTGGACTTCCATTGGAATCCTGGCCTTGCAGTCTAGTGATGAATATGTCGTTCTCCATTTCAGCTGTAGAAGCCGCAGGTAGAATGAAAGAGCCTCTCAGAGCAGCCGGCTTCTCTTTTGATTGTCAGATAAAGCAGAAACCCCATCATTCTGGACTTGGCAACTTGTTAGTAGAAAAGCTACCAGGAAGCTCTGAGTTGGTAATTTGGAGCACAAACTTATTCTCCAATACAGCTACAGAGCAGCAGGTGGCTGTGACATAAGCAAACACTAGCTTGCAAAAATGAAATAAGAAATGGAGGAATTTTTTGATTTTTATTTTGTACATGTCCATTGGCTAAATATGCCCAAATTTGCTTCTTACTCCTCTGGATTCCCCCTTATTAACTTGCTTACACACATATAACAGAGCATTTCACTCAATTCAATTTAACAAATGTTTATTGAGGATCTGTGTGCCAGACACCATGCAAAGAATTGGAGGTTTTCATTTCCTGTTTTTGACTTTGATGTGGAGACAGATATATATAGAGTAGCATATTGAAAGGAATAAAGAAATCCCTGTCATGTACTGGACAAGGAGTGATTCTGATCATGGGAGGGAGAAGCATTCTAGAAGAAAATGAGGAGAGGCTAAAAGGATAAATAAAGCAGGAATGGAGTGGAGGGAGAGAGTTCCAGACAGAAGGAGTTGTCAGAATGATTGGGGGTGAGAGGAAAAGACACAATGATTTTGTGTGTGTGTCTGATGGATGTGCTCATATTCAAAAATGCAGAAGTTCCTATAGATCAAATGTACCAAACCATTTTCCCTGCAGCCCATAGGTGCCCCAAACAGCAAAGGTATGAAGGAACCTTATATTGTTTTATGGAGTATGGGGAGAAGAGGAGGAGGATCAAAGGGACATGGAGACTAAAATAATCTACTAAAAGAACGTAACAACATAGAGCAATGAAAGTGTAAAAATGTAAGTGGATCTAAAATAAGTGTAGGAAATTCAGAAATCACCCATATGGTACTGCTTCAAACCTAGAAGGGAAATTTTGTCCATATGAGCACATAAACATAAAATACGTGTAAAATCCCATAATCAGAAATTTCATGCAAAACTTAGATAAGAAGGCTATAAAATGCCAAAAAGCTATTAAAAAGATTATTAAGAGGATATGTCTAATAAAAGATGAAATGTTCTTGAATAGAACCTTAAACTTGTATAGATATGTTGGTTCCCAAATTTTTATAGATTTAATGTGATTGCAATTAAATTCCAATATAATTTTTTTAAAAACTCATAAGTACTATCTTACTAGATAGTAAAATGTGTTTTAAAGCTAAAATGAAATTTTACAATATTACAATACAAAAATATGGATAAATCAGTAAGAAGAAACCTGGATCCCTGAAACAGATAATTACATATTAAAGAATTTAGTATGGGGGCCGGCGCTGTGGCATAGTGGGTTAATGCCCTTATGGTGCTGGTTTGGAACCCAGCTTCTCCACTTCTGATCCAGCTCCCTGCTATGGCCTGGGAAAGCAGTGGAAGATGGCCTAAGTTCTTGGGCCCCTGCACCCACGCTGGGGACCCTGAGGAAGCTCCTGGCTCCTGGCATCAGATTGGTGCAGCTTCGGCTGTTGTGGCCAATTGGGGAGTGAACCATTGGATGGAAGAATCTCTCTCTCTCTCTCTCTCTCTCTCTCTCTCTATGCTTCTCCTCTCTATATGATTCTGGCTTTCAAATAAATAAATAAATCTTTTTTAAAAAGAATTTAGTATATAATTAAGGAGAAATTTCTAATTTGTGATTAAAGGAAGGATTTGTTAATTTATGGTGTCCTGGGACAATTAATTAAGTATATGAAAAAATTTTCTAATTCTCATAGCATATAATATGTCAAATGCATTGTCATTGCATAGAGGAGTTAAAAATAATGGAATAAATAAATGAATATTTTAAGAAAATATAGGTAACCCTTTATGTCTGAGGGAAAACTCTGTTTTTTTCAAAATAAAGACAAAGTCATAGAAGATTAATAGATTTTTGAATAAAATAAGTTACATGAAATAATGGAAAATATTTTTTTCTTTTTTTTTTTAACTTTTATTTAATGAATATACGTTTCCAAAGTACGAATAATGGATTACTATGGCTTCCCCCCCATACCGTCCCTCCCACCCACAACCCTCTCCTTTCCCACTCCCTCTCCCCTTCCATTCACATAAAGATTCATTTTCGATTATCTTAATATACAGAAGATCAGCTTAGTATACATTAAGTAAGGATTTCAACAGTTTGCTCCCACACAGAAACATAAAGTGAAAAATAATAGATGATTTTTTTTTAATGATGATGAAATCAGATCAGACCTATTGTCATGTTTAATCCCACTGAGAGTCAAGTTGGGAGTTGATAGTTTCTTTTCTTTTTTTTTTTTTTTTTTTTTTTTTTTTACAGAGGATCAGTTTAGTATGCATTAAGTAAAGATTTCAACAGTTTGCACCCCCATAGAAACACAAAGTGAAATATACTGTTTGAGTACTCGTTATAGCATTAAATCTCAATGCACAGCACATTAAGGACAGAGATCCTACATGAGGAGTAAGTGCACAGTGACTCCTGTTGTTGACTTTACCAATTGACACTCCTGTCTATGGCATCAGTAATCTCCCTATGCTCCAGTCATGAGTTTCCAAGGCTATGGAAGCCCTCTGAGTTCTCCGACTCTTATCTTGTTTAGACAAGGTCATAGTCAAAGTGGAGGTTCTCTCCTCCCTTCAGAGAAAGGTACCTCCTTCTTTGAAGACCTGTTCTTTCCACTGAGATCTCACTCACAGAGATCTTTTGCCAGAGTGTCTTGGCTTTCCATGCCTGAAATACTCTCATGGGCTTTTCAGCCAGATCTGAATGCCTTTAGGGCTGATTCTGAGGCCAGAGTGCTATTTAGGACATCTGCCATTCTATGAGTCTGCTGAGTATCTCACTTCCCATGTTGGATCACTCTCCCCTTTATTTATTCTATCGGTTAGTGTTAGCAGGTACTAGACTTGTTTATGTGCTGCCTTTGACTCTTAGTCCTTTCATTATGATCAATTGCGAACTGAAATTGATCACTTGGACTAGTGAGATGGCATTGGTACATGCCACCTTGATGGGATTGAATTGGAGTCCCCTGGTATGTTTCTAACTCTACCATTTGGGGCAAGTCAGCTTGAGCATGTCCCAAATTATATATCTCTTCCCTCTCTTATTCCTACTCTTATGTTTAACAGGGATCACATTTCAGTTTAATTTTAACACTTAAGAATAACTGTGTATTAATTACAGAATTAAACCAGTAATATTAAGTAGAACAGACAAAAAAACTACTAAGAGGGATAATGTATTAAGTTGTTCATTAACAGTCAGGGCTATGCTGATCAAGTCACCGTTTCCCATAGTGTCCATTCCACTTCAACAGGTTTCCTTTTTGGTGTTCAGTCAGTTGTCACCAATCAGGGAGAACATATGGTATTTGTCCCTTTGGGACTGGCTTACTTCACTCAGCATGATGTGTTCCAGATTCCTCCATTTTGTTGCAAATGACTGGATTTCGTTGTTTCTTACTGCGGTATAGTATTCTAAAGAGTACATATCCCATAATTTCTTTATCCAGTCTACCGTTGATGGGCATTTAGGTTGGTTCCAGGTCTTAGCTATTGTGAATTGAGCTGCAATAAACATTAGGGTGCAGACCGCTTTTTTCTTTATCAATTTAAATTCCTTTGGGTAAATTCCAAGGAGTGGGATGGCTGGGTCGAACGGTAGGGTTATCTTCAGGTTTCTGAGGAATCTCCAGACTGACTTCCATAGTGGCTTGACCAGTTTGCATTCCCACCAACAGTGGGTTAGTGTCCCTTTTTCCCCACATCCTCGCCAGCATCTGTTGTTGGTAGATTTCTGAATGTGAGCCATTCTAACCGGGGTGAGGTGGAACCTCATTGTGGTTTTGATTTGCATTTCTCTGATTGCTAATGACCTTGAACATTTTTTCATGTGCCTGTTGGCCATTTGGATTTCCTCTTTTGAAAAATGTCTATTGAGGTCCTTGGCCCATCTCTTAATTGGGTTGTTGGTTTTGTTTTTGTGGAGTTTCTTGATCTCTTTGTAGATTCTGGTTATTAACCCTTTATCTGTTGCATAGTTTGCAAATATTTTTTCCCATTCTGATGGTTGTCTCTTCACTCTCCTGACTGTTTCTTTTGCAGTACAGAAACTTCTCAATTTGATGCAATCCCAATAGTTAATTTTGGCTTTGACTGCCTGTGCCTCCCGGGTCTTTTCCAGAAACTCTTTGCCTGTGCCAATATCTTGAAGGGTTTCTCCAATGTTCTCTAGTAACTTGATGGTGTCAGGTCGTAGATTTAGGTCTTTAATCCATGTTGAGTGGATTTTTGTGTAAGGTGTAAGGTAGGGGTCTTGCTTCATGATTCTGCACGTGGAAATCCAATTTTCCCAGCACCATTTATTGAATAGACTGTCCTTGCTCAAGGAATTAGTTTTAGATCCTTGATCAAATATAAGTTGGCTGTAGATGTTTGGGTTGATTTCTGGTATTTCAATTCTGTTCCATTGGTCTATCCATCTGTTTCTGTACCAGTACCATGCTGTTTTGATGACAACTGCCCTGTAGTATGTCCTGAAATCTGGTATTGTGATGCCTCCGGCTTTGTTTTTGTTGTACAAGATTGCTTTAGCTATTCGAGGTCTCTTGTGCCTCCATATAAATTTCAGCACCAATTTTTCCAGATCTGAGAAGAAGGTCTTCGGTATCTTGATTGGTATTGCATTGAATCTATAAATTGCTTTTGGGAGAATGGACATTTTGATGATATTGATTCTTCCAATCCATGAGCATGGAAGATTTTTCCATTTCTTGGTATCCTCTTCTATTTCTTTCTTTAAGGTTTTGTAATTTTCATCGTAGAGATCTTTAACGTCCTTGGTTAAGTTTATTCCAAGGTATTTGATTGTTTTTGTAGCTATTGTGAATGGGATTGATCTTAGAAGTTCTTCCTCAGCCATGGCATTGTCTGTGTATACAAAGGCTGTTGATTTTTGTGCATTGATTTTATACCCTGCTACTTTGCCAAACTCTTCTATGAGTTCCAATAGTCTCTTGGTAGAGTTCTTTGGGTCCCCTAAATAAAGAATCATGTCATCTGCAAAGAGGGATAGTTTGAGTTCTTCCTTCCCAATTCGTATCCCTTTAATTTCTTTTTCTTGCCTAATAGCTCTGGCTAGAACCTCCAGAACTATATTGAATAGCAGTGGTGAGAGTGGACATCCCTGTCTGGTCCCAGATCTCAGTGGAAATGCTTCCAACTTTTCCCCATTCAATAGGATGTTGGCTGTGGGTTTTTCATAGATTGCTTTGATTGTATTGAGGAATGTTCCTTCCACACCCAGTTTGCTTAGAGTTTTCATCATGAACGGGTGTTGTATTTTATCGAATGCTTTCTCGGCATCTATTGAGAGAATCATATGGTTTTTCTTCTGCAGTCTGTTAATGTGGTGTATCACATTGATTGTCTTGCGCACATTAAACCATCCCTGCATACCAGGGATAAACCCCACTTGGTCTGGGTGGATGATCTTTCTGATGTGTTGTCGCATTCTATTGGTGAGAATTTTATTGAGGATTTTTGCATCTATGTTCATCAGGGATATTGGTCTGTAATTCTCTTTCAGTGCTGCATCTTTTTCCGGCTTAGGAATTAAGGTGATGCTGGCTTCATAGAAAGAATTTGGGAGGATTCCCTCTTCTTCGATTGTTCTGAATAGTTTGAGAAGAATTGGAGTTAGTTCTTCTTTAAATGTCTGGTAGAATTCAGCAGTGAATCCATCTGGTCCTGGGCTTTTCTTTGTTGGGAGGGCCTTTATTACTGTTTCAATTTCTGTCTCAGTTATGGGTCTGTTTAGGTTTTCGATGTCTTCCTGGTTCAATTTAGGTAGGTTGCATGTGTCCAGGAATCTATCCATTTCTGATAGGTTTCCCTGTTTGCTGGCATACAAGTCCTTGTAGTAATTTCTGATGATTCTTTTTATTTCTGTGGTGTCTGTTGTTACATTTCCTTTTTCATCTCTGATTTTATTGATTTGGGTCTTTTCTCTTCTTTTTTTAGTTAGTTGGGCCAATGGGGTGTCAATTTTGTTTATTTTTTCAAAAAACAGCTCCTCGTTTGGCTGATTTTTTGGAATGTTTTTCTTGATTCAATCCTGTTGATTTCTTCTCTGATTTTAATTATTTCTCTTCTCCTACTAGATTTGGGTCTGGTTTGCTGTAGGTTTTCTAGATCCTTGAGGTGAATAGAAAGCTCATCTATTTGGTGCCTTTCCAATTTCTTGATGTAGGCACCTATTGATATAAACTTTCCTCTTAACACTGCTTTTGCTGCGTCCCATAAGTTTTGGTATGTTGTGCTGTTATCCTCATTTACTTCCAGAAAGTTTTTGATTTCTCTTTTGATTTCTTCTATGACCCATTGTTCATTCAGGAGCATGTTGTTCAATCTCCATGTGTTTGCGTATGCTCTAGGGATTCCTGAGTTGTTCATTTCCAACTTCATTCCTTTATGGTCTGAGAAGCTGCATGGTATGATTCTAATTCTTTTGAATTTGCTGAGACTTGCTTTATGGCCTAGTATGTGGTCAATCCTAGAGAAGGTTCCATGTACTGCTGAGAAGAATGTATAATCTTTAGCTGTAGGATTGAAAGTTCTGTATATATCTGTTAGATCCATTTGGGCTATAGTGTCGTTTAAATCTACTGTATCCTTGTTGATCTTCTGTCCTATTGATCTGTCTATTTCTGAGAGTGGAGTATTGAGGTCCCCCAGTACTATTGTATTGGGGTCTAAGTCTCCCTTTAAGTCCGTTAACAAATCTTTTAGATAAACCGGTGCCCTGTAGTTAGGTGCATATACATTGATAATTGTTATATCTTCCTGTTGAATTGATCCCTTAATCATTATGTAGTGTCCCTCTTTGTCTCTCTTAACGGTTTTTGTGGTAAAGTTTATGGTGTCTGATATTAAGATGGCTACGCCTGCTCTTTTTTCATTTCTGTTGGCATGGTATATCTTTTTCCAGCCTTTCACTTTCAGTCTGTATGGATCTTTGTTGGAAAGATGTGTTTCTTGTAAGCAGCAAATAGATGGGTTTTGTTTTTTAACCCAATCAGCCAAACGGTGTCTTTTAACTGGACAGTTCAGGCCATTCACGTTCAATGTGACTAGTGATAAGTGGTAACTTTGCCCTGCCATTTGCCAAAGATAAGTTCTAATATATGCTTTGAATTCCCTGTGATCTTTTGCTGTGAGCTTTCCTTCCTTGGTTTCCTTCCTTTACCTTCTTTCATATTGATGACCGTGTTTCTTTGTTTCTGTGTGTAACACATCTTTAAGCATCTTTTGCAGGGCTGGACGAGTGGCAACAAATTCTTTCAATTTCTGTTTGTTATGAAAAGTCTTTATTTCACCTTCATTCACAAATGATAGCTTTGCAGGATATAATATTCTGGGCTGGCAGTTGTTCTCTCTTAGTATCTGGGCTATATCTCGCCATTCCCTCCTAGCTTGTAGAGTTTCTGATGAGAAGTCAGCTGTGAGTCTGATTGGAGATCCTCTGAGAGTAATCTGACGTTTCTCTCTTGCACATTTTAGGATCTTTTCTTTATGTTTCACTGTGGAGAGTTTAATTACAACGTGTCGTGGTGAGGGTCTCTTTTGGTCGTGTTTATTAGGGGTTCTGTGAGCTTCCTGTACTAGGATTTCTCTGTCCTTCTCCAAACCTGGGAAATTTTCTGCTAATATCTCACTAAAAAGGCCTTCTAATCCTTTCTCCCTCTCCATGCCTTCAGGAACTCCTAGAACCCGAATGTTGGGTTTTTTAATAGTATCCTGAAGATTCCCGACAATATGTTTTAGATTTCTAATTTCCTCGTCTTTTCTTTGGTCTGACTGTATCCTTTCCTGTTCTCTGTCTTCTAAGTCCGATATTCTCTCTTCTGCTTCTCCCATTCTGTTTGTAAGGCTCTCTATTGTGTTTTTCATTTGATCTATTGAATTCTTCACTTCAGTCACTATCCCAGTTTCCTGTTGTACTAGTTGTTTCGTTTCATTTTGATTCCTCCTTAATATTTCATTTTCACAAGAGAGATTTTCTATCTTGTCCATTAAGGATTTCTGTAGTTCAAGAATTTGTTTTTGAGAACTTCTTAATGTTCTTATCAATTTTTTGAGATCTGCTTCTTGCATTTCTTCTATGTCATCATCCTCAGAATCTTGAATTGGGGTGTCTTTTTCATTTGAGGGCTTCATGGTGACTTCCTTGTTTTTATTACCTTGGTTTTTGCGTTTGTTATTTGTCATATTGGAGATATTTGGTTTCTTCACTGTGGTGCTTTTTCTTGTTATACTATGACTCTAGATTAAGTGGACTATCTGTTTTTGATGGAGCCTTAGGGCTTGAGATGGGTGTGGCCTGAGAGCTCTGTTTGGTGTGCCAAAGGTGACACTCCCAGGTTAGGCGTGGTAAACCTCTCTCTCTCTCTCTCTCTCTCTCTCTTTTTGATTCAAAAGGGAAGTTATTCTGCACAGCTGAACGAAGTTGGAGGTAGTTAGCAGGCAAATGATATACCCACAGGAGCCAGAGATCAGAAGCTCTTTCCCAAGGACCACACAGGGAATCTGTTCGGCCCTTAGAGTGGGCTCAAATTCTCCTTCAGTCTCCCACTGGGTTGCCAAAGTTACGGAATTGTAGCGTCTCTGGAGAGTGCTCACGTGAATTCCGTGAGTTCTCTCCCCCACCGTCTCTTTTTTCACAGTCTCAGTTCAGTAGCACCATAAATTTACTAGGTCCTAATCTCCTGTTAATTCGCCCCACCCAGAGTCAGGTTTTACTGCTAGGCTCAGGGCCGGTGCAGACCTGAGGTCGCTCTGCTTATGACGTATGTCCAAGATGGCGCCTGCTCTTTGTCTTGCTCGCCCTTGAGAGGTGAGCGGAGAGAGAGAAACCCGTGTCCATACCAGTCACCTTTTTTTTTTTTCCCTCTCTCTCTCTTCCAGTTAGCTTGGTGAAGTCCCCCCCACCCTGGGGGTCGTTCCCTCTAGTCTCCTCTCTCCGATTGCCTGCCGGTGTCTCGGGTTATTGAGGTTCGGCTCACCTCGCGTTCCAGCGCTGGTGTGTTGAGTCTGCCGCTGGTGTCCCGAACTGTGGACTCCCACGCTCTCCACGCAGGTCTGCTCCCCTTCCAGCGCCGATGTGTGGACTCGGAGCCCTGGACGTCCCAAGTCTCCCCGCTGTTGCACTCCCCTTCGAGCACTTGCGCGCAGACCCTGCAGCTTGCGCAGCTCAGTCCCGCGGCTCGGCTTCCGCGGCTCAGTCCCGCGGCTCGGTCCTGCGGCTCGGCTTTCGCGCGCGGTGGGCGACCTTGTTCTCCCAGTAGGTCCTCCGATTCACGCCCACTGGATCCAGAAGAGTTTTGTCTGCAATATTTTCCTGGTTCTTTTTTCTGAGGCTACCGTAACTCCCCTTTTATTAAACTAAATTTTCCCGGACTATCGGTGTGCGCCCTCACTATTCCGCCATCTTGGCTCCGCTATTGAAATAATGGAAAATATTTACTATATATAATTCAGGGGGTTAGGTTCTTATTATACAAAAAGTGCTAGCAGATCAGCACTGGAAAGGTACAAAACACAGGAGGTAAATGAACAAAGATGTGGATAGATAATTGGAAAATATGAAAAATCAAAAGTGTACTATAATTTTTTTCTTGCTTAATGAATTTGTAAAAAATTTTGAAAATATAATACTATCTTGCTATTTGTAAGGATGAGGAAATGAAAGTGTTCTCATAGTGTTAGTCATAATTTAATACTTACAACCTATGGAGAATAATTTAATGATAGTCATCACAAGCCTTAAGAATGTTTATGTCCACTCAGAAACACCAATTCTAGGGATTTACTCTAAGGAAGTTATCAAAATGATGTGTAAAGACTTATCAATAAATATGTTTATTCTAGTGATTTTCAAAATGAGAACAAATAATTTAAAAATTACCCAAATCCTTAATAAAAGTGTTGGCTAAGTAAATTTACATGATAGATATTATGTATCTATTACATGATAGATATTATGTAGTCTATAAAAACCATGTTGTCAAGACTTTAATGATCCTTGGGAAATATTCTCCATTTACCATATATTGAAAAAGAAAATGAACAGACTATATGACATGATCCTAATTTTGAAAAAAATTAACTGTGTGCATAATTACAAATTTAATGAAAAAAGCACAAAGATTCCCTATTAATAGTAATTAATAGGTAATAGGGTTAAAGGTTATTTTAATTTCATTCTTTGTATTTTTCTGTATTTTTTGAATCTGCTACAAAGAATTTGAAACTGAAAGGGAACACAGATTTTGTTGTCAATAATGTAATTTCAGTGCCTGACACAGTGTTCTTCCAGAAAGAGTGTATGAGAACGTTCATAGGATGAGTGAAGATCTGGAGACAGGGAGGACAGTGGCAATGACAGTGGTGCCAGGACCAGGTCACCCAGATTCCTGGCAGACTGGAAGACCTAGAGGCCCTGGAGCACAGAGGACATGAATAATGTGTAAACAAGCCCAGAAACCTCCCCCAACTGTGCACACACCCAGAGCCAGAGCAGGGAGTTCACATTAACAAGGGCACTAAAGGACTGGTGAAACAAAGAATGGTGCTGGGCTCTAGTGCTGTGGCCTCATCCACACCTTGTACTCTGTGTGTGCCCTCCAGCGGCTGTGACCTCCGCCAGTACCTTTTATGTAAAATAGATTAGAAGTGAGATGCTGACAGACTGGAGAATCAGAGGGAATGGCAGTTTAAGGGACTGAGGATCTCTGAACTCAGTAGGTCAGGAGGGCTTCATGGAAAGGATCCTCAGGATGAACAAGAATTCTCAGTTCTCCCCATGAAATTGAAAGGGGGTGACTGCAAGTGAGACGGAGTTGAGAATAGGATTCGGGCAGAACTTAGGACTGAAGGTAACGCAAGCTTAAGGCTGCCTAGGTTCTACTCACTCGTTCTTATTGATCACTTGTGAGGCACTTTCATACCCTGGGAACTCTGGTTCGAGACTTCACACAGCTCAGACTCCATGAGAGCTACCCTTCAATTGGCCGGTATCCTCTCCCAGCATCTCCTGGTCTCCTGCTTTGCTATTCTTCCCTGAGGGGGAGAGTGAGTGATCATCTGTACTCTCCTCCTGATATGAGGTGGGCGACAGGAAAGAACACCCTTCTTTCTTGAAAGTGACTGGTTCTGGGAGACAGAAAAGAGTAGAGTTTTCTGGTTCATTGGGTTTGAGATTTAGGGATACAGTGGGAGAATCTTCCTAAGGTGCAGATTCCTGGGCCCTTATCCAAATATTCTGATTGAGTAGATTTTTTTTTTTTACATGCAAAGTTAGACAGTGAGAGAGAGAGACAGAGAGAAAGGTCTTCCTTCCATTCCTTCCATTGGTTCAACCCCCCAAATGGCCGCTACGGCTGGTGCGCCGATCTGAAGCCTGGAGCCAGGTGCTTCCTTCTGGTCTCCCATGCGGGTGCAGGGCTCAAGCACATGGGCCATCCTCCACTGCCTTCCCGGGCCACAGCAGAGAGCTGGACTGGAAGAGGAGCAACCAGGACAGAATCCGGTGCCCCAACCGGGACTAGAACCCAGGGTGCCGGTACCACAGGCAGAGGATTAGCCTAGTGAGCCGCGGTACTGGCCTGACTTTGACCTTCTACCTCTGACCCCAGAGACTCCTTGATCCAGATACCATTTCCTGGTACTGATGCTTAGCATGGTGACTGAGAATGATGATAGACAGGGTATGCAGTGGCCCTATATTTTGGTTCTCAAAGTAGATTAGAAATTGTGCATATCTATGCTAAAACACAGCTTTAGGAACACATAATCAGCATTCCCAAAGGAAAATTGCTAGCCAAGGCTCTACCATGGAGTAAAGTCTGGGGTCTAATCTATAGACTTTTTATTAATAAATTACAAAAGGAGAACTTATATTCATTTTCCACTTTTATGTACCTTATTGAAGGAAAAAAAAGTGTTTAATCCACTCTACTGGAATTGAAGAGGGCTGAAGATCTTACAGACTGCATCTAAGAGTTAAAAATTACTTAACCAAGGGGCTGGCATTGTGATGCAACAGGGTAAGCTACCCGCTGTGGTGCTAGCATTGGATTGGAGTCCTGGCCACTGTGCTTCCAATCCATCTCTCTGCTTTGTAAAGCAGTGGAAGATGACCTGAGTGCTTAAGCTCCTGCCACCAATATGGATGGAGTTAGGTTCTTGGTTTTGGCCTGGCCCAGCCCTGGCCATTGTGGCCATTTGGGAAATGAACCAGTAGATGGGAGATTTTTTTCTCTATGTCTCTCCCTCTCTCTCTATAAATCTGCTTTTCAAATAAATAAATTAATTTTTAAATATTACTGAACTAAGTTTGGAGAAGCAATGATGAAAGGCATTTCACTTTGGATTCCTGCTAAGGCATATGAGGAATGAAGGGAGGGCAACTGGTCCCTGAGATGAGAAAATAGAGCCATGTTGATTTCTGTTGCTGGGAGCACATGTGAAATTAAGCAGATTCTGTGACAGAATAGATGAAAGGCCATATGTGCATGGGTAGGCAAGAACTCTTTCTCTTAACCCTGGCCTAACCTACAGTTTATAAATGTTATTTCTGAGCCACTTCTGCAAGTTCTCATTCCTTTCATCAATCTACTAGATCTTATCATTTTATTTGATTTTTCTGATTTTTTTTCTTTTCCTGAACTCTCGAAGCTTGTTGCCCACACTATTCATTTCCCTCATCCTTTTGTGTTTCTGATCTCTGCTAGTTGATTTTGAGCACTTTAAGGGTCTGTTCCATATTGTTCTTTTCATTGTGGAAATGAATTTTCCATTCTTGCCTCTCTACTTCTTCCTCTTTATGGATTTCCCTTTCCACTTCCTCTATGCTACATTCTGTTCCCAAGAGTGCAGGAATTGCTCTGAGTGTTCATAAGAAAGATGCCTATTATTTGTGAGTGTGGTCACTAGGCTCTGCCTGCAGTGCTTGCTTCGGTACTTGTTCCTCCTATCTGATAAGTATACCCTGGAAGGCTCTTTTTTTTTTTAAATTCCTCACATTTGAGTATTTTCTGGGTCTCTCTAGCTGGAGACCTGAGCATATCTTTCTTTCTTTTTTAAGATTTATTTATTTACTTATTTGAAAGTCAGAGTTACAGAGAGGAGAGGCAGAGAGAGAGAGGTCTCATCCTCTGGTTCACTCACCAATTGGCTGCAACGGCTGGAGCTGCGCCAATCCAAAGCTAGGAGCCAGGAGCTTCCTTCTGGTCTCCCACATGGGTGCAGGGGCCCAAGGTCTTGGGCCATCTTCCACTGCTATCCCAAGCCATAGCAGAGAGCTGGATAGGAAGTGGAGCAGCAGTGACTAAAACCAGTACCCATATGGGATATTGGCACTGCAGGCGGCGGCTTTACCCTCTATGCCACAGCACCGGACCTGAGCATTTCTTTTTGATGTTGGAGAAAGTGATGTTATTTGTTAGTAGGGTGTGTGCGCACACACAATTATATGTGTGTGTATGTGTGTGTGTGTATAAGTAGAGACTTGAGGTGGAAACCCAAGAAAGCTGTGTGTTCTGAGTCAGCTGTTATGAGACAGCCCTTAATGCCTCTTTAGTATAATATCATCATAATACAGTCCAGACTTCATCTGCAAACCTTAACACAATGCATTTTCCCTTGCCCTTCCACATTTGTAGAACAGAATAGATGAGCAAAAGAATGGAGAGGAAATGAAAGAAGGTGGTCTTTAGAATTGCATCTTCAAAAGTAATTTGAGTTTTTGAGAGTAATGGAAGAAGACACACTCCTTGTGTTAGGGAAGGGTTCGCCTGAGGCAAATTTGTCAAATGGTTAGCCTGGTTGTCAGAGGCCCTATTTCCTGCTCAGTCATCTAGTTTCCTAATCCTGCCTTAAGGCTTCCCAAATTCTTCATGTTGTTTTTATTCTATTAGTTTTCAGTTCAAGATTAACCCCTAGACAGTCTTTATCCACTATAAGGGGAAATAAATTTGATGTTTGAACAACTGATATATTTTGAGACAGGTTCCTGAGGTCCCCAGGAAATGCATTTCAGAGCATTGTGGTGGAGGATCCCACTGGGTTTGAGGGCCTGTAGGGAGTAGGGGAGGGAGGCGGAAGGAATGTTGCCATAGTAAAAAGAGCTTGGAGGATATTTCCTTAGTGTTTACTGTCAGGTCATGTTTCCTCTGCCTGATGTAGGACTAATGAACTATCTGCCTACTAGGGAGGATAGCTGTTATAGGAAGAACTTCAGGTGTCTGTGTAGAATGATGAAGTCACAGTGTGGGCGCGAGGGCAGCTGCCCATATGGTAGGATTTGGAGGGTCTGAAGGGCTTACTGAAAAAATCATTCTTCTGTTGGCTTACCATGGTGCTGGACATGTCAGCCCTTTTCACAGCTATGGATGTGTATATATTTTGCAACACCCTTGTCTGAAAATGGTCGGGTTAACTTGGAGATAATGGACATGGGGTATATGGGTATTTGAGGAAGGAATACAAGGAAAAAGCACAAGAGATGTCTAAATGGGAAGTGGGACATTGAAGATAATCTTTTCTAACTTCCAAATTTTTCCAAACTTTAGTTTTTCTATGACCATTTTTATTTGTATTTAAAAATTTTGGTAGTACTTCAACTAATTCCATATTGGTTTATATTAGGATATCCCTGGCTTGTCACAGACATCCATTCAGAGTAGTGAAATCTGTGAATTGACCACTTATCCAACCCAAGTGAATGAGACAATGCTAGATAGCTTTTAAACCACACATAATACTCACAGAAAAAGAAGTGGTCCTTCATTCCTGTGACCTAATTCTTGGGCAGTCACACAGTCAATTTCTGTACAAGGAGGAAGTGAGGGATGGTTTATAGATCTTGTTGTGACAGTTAGCTTTATCTGTCAACCTGATTGGGCTTGGACATGTATAGATGTCTGGTGAGCTATTTCCTCAAAGTGTGCCTGGGAGGGTATTTCCAGAAAAGATTAGCCTTTGCATCAGCTGACTGAGTAAAGATCATCACTCCTACCCATGTGGACAGGCACCCTCCAAATTCCTGAGGGTCTAAATAGAAGAAAAAAGGGAGAGAAGGTGTAACTATGCTTTCTGTTTGAGTTGGGACATCCATTTTCTCCTGCCCTTAGACATCAGGGCTCCTGGTTCTCAGGTTTTAGAATTGGAATTACGCCTTTGCCCTCGTGCCCCAGAAGACTTCTCAACTTCCAAAATCACACATTCAACTCTCTCTCTCTCTCTCTCTCTCTCTCTCTCTCTCTTTCTCTCGCTTCCACCTGGTTCTGTCTCTCTGGAGAACCCTAATACACTTGTCTGTCAATAGACAATGAGGGAGATACTCATGTTCTTCCCTTTGGTTGCATGAGGATAGTGAATATGTTTGAAACCTTGTTCAAAGAAGTGGTAAGACATATTTCTTTTAAAAGTACTTATTTATTTATCTGAGAGTCAGAGAGATATAGAGGGAGCAACAGACAGACACAGAAAGATCTTCCATCTTCTGGTTCCTTCCCTAAATGTCCAGCACTGGGCTAGGCTGTGGCTGGGAGCCAGGAACTCCACTGGTTTACCTCTAGACTTAACACTCACTGGGATAGCAGAAACCTCTCTGAGCATCAGAGAGCTGAGGTAGAGAACTAACTAGAGTGCCTGTTTCTAATTAATCTGGATATTCCTTAGAGCAACTTTAACAAGCAGAGAGATGAAACATTCCAATTATTTTTTTATGATGCTATAATCCTTTACAAGTGCATCTCTCTGATGTATGATCTCCTGAATCAGACACTAAAGAACAAATACCCGTTTTGATTTGATAAACCTCTCCTTCTGATGGAAGGCAGGGGTGGGGGAACAACCCACAAAAACTTTGAATCTCTCAACAGCTGTGAAGTACTCCCTTCTGAACCAAGTCTCTCTGCTGTTGAGTGCTGCACACTCCTGTGCTTGATTTGCTTCCTGCAGGGGTCACCACTGATTGTGACATTTGGAATCAGTGAGTGTTTTCTTTCTGATGAGAGTGTATGAGATGTGAAGTGCGGAGGGATGGATATGGGAGGAGAAGGAACAACGGTGAGGGAAAAATATGAAGTGGAAATAGAGGAGCAGTGAAAGTGAAAAGGGCATATACAGGTGGGAGACCCAGGGCATGGGACAGGCTTCAGTTGCATCAACTCACGGAGAGATACAAAGAAGACAACTCAGAAGTAGAAACTAGCTGGACATGAAGACAAAACGCTGGCTTTGAATTTCGTGGGATTTGAGAGGTGATTTTGAGCTCTGGGTTTACCATTATCTAGCTGTGTGCTTTTAACCGTCAGAGTAACAACAGTGAGGTTAAAAACCAAACAAGAAACAAAAGAATCATGTGGAATTGAAGACACCATACAAATATATCATTGTTATTTTATAGAGACGTAGATCAGTGTATACACAGAGTTAGATTGGGAAACAGCTGGAGAGGCAAAACTTACACTCATTTAAGAAACTTTCTGAATATATATATATATACATATATAATGCATTATTATATACATATATAATGTATATATAATATATAAATTTATAAATATATAGTATATATATATAAATAAGCTAGGGAAGAGTCTGAATTACTGTTAGTATGAACAGAGAGTGGATTTTTTTTTTCTGAACAGTGCTCCCCAGCTATGCCCTATTCAACCCACCTAACTGCTAGCAAGTTTCCTCAGGCTGATTTGCTAGTTTCTCAGACTCTTTTTGTTCATACAGAAGTCTCCCAGAAGTCAAACCATTATCTTTTCCCACCTTTTGCTGTCTGTTGCTCCCTGCCCAAGAACTGGCAATTGGAGCAGGAGCACAAAGGAGAGGGTATTCTGTCTTTCCTACTCACACAGGCCTCTTCAGAGCTGGTCCATATCACTAGTATAGTGATTTATTCACACACATGTGTGATAGGTTGCCAGGGAGAGGCCGGCTCCCACACTGCTGCTCAGGCACTCCCTGTGGTGGTTTTGGGGCGGACCACACCTTTGGGTTGTCACTCACCTGGAGGCTTGCCAGTAGAGTCCTCTGATCAAAGTGGCCCCCCCTTCTTTTTTCAGTCTCTTGATGGAAATCAGCCAGCCCTTTGAGGAGACTGATCTCCTAAAAATGAATATGTTCTACATTTAAAAGTGGGGAATTTAATGCTTTTTTTCCTTAGCTGTGTCCTTAATTGCTGAAAGTAGGGAAGTTGAGGCAAGGAACTTGTCTAAATTCAATTCACATTGCTAACAACGTAGCTGATGCTGAGTTTTATATTAAGAGGTTTTTTGGCTCACAATTCTGGTGGCTAGAAAGTCCAAGCAGCATGGTGCTGGCCTCTGGTGAGGGCCCTTGGTTGTGCCACAACATGGTGCATGCATACCATGGCAGGAATGCATCTGAGAACCCTCATTTTGTGAGAGGAAGCCAGAGAGATAGAACAGAGAAAGCCAACTTCACTTTATAACAACCCATTCCCAAAGGAACTAATCCAGTTCCGTGAGATATGATCTATTCCCATAAAAGGGCATTAATCTTTGCCAAATGTGGTGCCCTTATGACCTAATTGACTCCTAATCTGCCTGGACTCTTAAAGATCCAGCATCTTGGGGGCTGGTGTTGTGGTGTAGCAGGTAAAGCCACCACCTGCAATGCCAGCATCCCATATGGGTGTGATTCTAGTCCAGGCAGCTCCACTTCTGATCCACCTCCCTACTAATGGCCTAGGAAAAGCAGCAGAAGATGGCCCAAGTGCTTGGGCCCCTGCTTACCTGCGTAGAAGACCTGGAAGAAGCTCCTGGCTCCTGGCTTTGGAATGGCCTAGCCCCAGCCACTGTGGCCATCTGGGGAGTGAACCAGCAGATGGAAGATATCTCTCTATGTCTCGCCCTCTCTTTCTGTAACTCTGACTTCAAATTATATATATATATATATATATATATATATACACACACACACACACATCCCCCATCTCCCAACATTATCATAGTGGGGACAAAGCTTCCAGCACATAGACCTTTGAGGGGCATACCACATATAAACCATAGCAGGAAACTGACCTCCTGGATGTTTAGTGTGTATATTGATACATTAATGTATAATATGTACCCATTAAACTCTAGAGGAATCTTTTATTTTTGTCTAGAGTCCACTACAGACCCAGAGGCATTAGGAGACAGGGGGATCAGAAGTGGAGCAACTGGGTCTCAAAGGAGTATTCTGATATGGGATGCCATTCTTGCAAGTGGCAGCTTAATCTGCTGCACCACAATGCCAGCCTGCTCTCCTGTTTAATTTTCTAGAGCATATCACTTTCATCTCACTCTCGGTTCATACACAGTCCTCTAAAGCGTTCCATCCCAGTGGACCTCCGTTTTTCTTTAGTGTCGGTGTTTCAGCCATTTTCACCTTCTTTGTTATCCCTTCATCCTTGCTTCATTCTCCCTTTGTCTTATCACAGAAATTACCAAGGGTATCACTATTCATGGTCTGCCCCCTTATTATCCCTCCCTTCTCTTTCTCTTTCTTTGTCATGGTATTTATGAATGTTTCAAACTATCATTTTGCAGAGCAGATAAATAATGGCTAAGCTCACACCTTCAGTTTACTTAGCATCTCTAGTGGAAATGATCGATGCTCACTGGTATACTCCTGGTCCTTGATATTTCCCAAACTCCCTTGCAATTAGAATGGCATGTAAGTGGTTCTGACCACACACATTTCACTTCCAGGCTGATTGTGTTTCAGCACCCACTGTGCTTTCCTATGCTTCCTTTCTATCATCCATGGCTGGCTGATCCTCCATAGGACCAAGAAGCCATAAGTTGGTGGAGCCAGTGTAAGCTGGTGTGGGCTCCCAGCTATAGTTAGATTAGAAAAACCCAGTGCATATCAGATTATGCTGTGAGTGAGAAACAAAACTTCTGCTACATTAAGCCACTGAAATATAAAGTATTTTTCTGACCTCATGGATAAAGAAAATTTAGTGTGTGTGTATGTGTGTGTGTATATATAAATATATAGATACATACATATCTATATATACACACACACAGGATGGAATATTAATCAGTTTTGAAAAGAATGAAATTCTACCATTTGCATCAAAATAGATGCAACTGGAAAACATCATGTTGGGTGAAATAAGACAGACACAGAAATACAAATATCTTATGTTGTTCCTTGTATGTGGCAGTTAAAATTACAAAAAGTAAAAAAAAAAAAAACCCAAAAACAAAAGCAAAGAAATGCCTGTATGTATTAGCATTGAGGTAAATGCATTTTTGTCAAACCAATGGTCAAGAATGTTATACTATTATAGGTTTTATGATCTATGACTATTTTAAAATTTATTGTATATGGGGAAAGAACAGTAGTTATTGTACACTTTAGCACCATTGATTCTAGCTGTGATGAGCAAGCTAGGAGATTTGCTTGGAGTTTATGAGCATTAGAGTGAAGAATATTAGAGTGAAGACCAAGCATACAGGGGTTAATGTTGAGCCACCAGATTGGCATTAGTTGTGGTAAGTTTTCCAGGGCTGTTTAATAAATCATCTCTTTCTTCCTCTTATCTTGCAGAAGCAACTTCTGTTCATGAGATTGTCTCCAATTTTGGGCTCAGCCAACAGTTTTTCAATAAAAGTGTAGAAAGGCTGCTTCAATTTTTTGAGCTTTTATCAAGGCCCCTACTGTTGTAGATTCTCCCCCACTGTCTCAACAATGTCATTTTTAAAGTTCAGAATGCTGGAGGCTCCCACTTTGGGGTGTGGCCAAATGTGCCCGACAGCTGTCTTCCCTAAATTGGACTATAACAACTAAAAATCTGCCCAGAGAAGAACTGGGCAGATTTTTGGCTTCAGGGAAATCCTGGGGCAGCTCACAGCTTTGCTTCTCCACATGTCTGCAACAGAAGGTATGTGGAATAGATGATCAAATGCTACTTCCTAGGTGATTTTGTGCCGTCTGGACCTTGATGTGAGAGAGACAAACTTTCATGTGTTTCAAAAATGTGCATTGTTCATTTCTTGTAATCAACAGCTTCCTGGGGGAAGGGAAAACACCCTGAGGATAGAGAACCATGGCCTATGGCTTGGTTCCAAATACTACTTCAGAGACACACAGCAGATATAGCTTTGTCATCTTTAGAAGCTCTAAATATGGTCCAGCTAGGCAATTGCACCTTCTGATTGTAGGACCAGGCCCTTAGATTGGTTTCTAAAACCATGTAAAGTTTATGTTTGCAGCAAGGCTTACACAACTTTTAAGGATAATGGAATCTAGCCGCCGCCGCGGCTCACTAGGCTAATCCTCTGCCTTGTGGCTCCAGCACACCGGGTTCTAGTCCCGGTCGGGGCGCCGGATTCTGTCCCGGTTGCCCCTTTCCAGGCGAGCTCTCTGCTGTGGCCCGGGAGTGCAGTGGAGGATGGCCCAAGTGCTTGGGCCCTGCACCCCATGGGAGACCAGAAGGAAGCACCTGGCTCCTGGCTTCAGATCAGCTCGGTGCGTCAGCCACAGCGCGACAGCCGCAGCGGCCATTGGAGGGTGAACCAACGGCAAAGGAAGACCTTTCTCTCTGTCTCTCTCTCTCTCACTGTCCACTCTGCCTGTCAAAAAATAAAAAAAAAAATAAAAAATGAAAAAAGGATAATGGAATCTTACATTTCTTCCTGTCTCTTCAGGAGATAAAATGTGAATAATGTTTTATTCTCTCTTATTAAAGAAGGTAGAGAAACAGTTCTAAAAATAGTGTATCTTGCTATTGGCATAATGACTGATTTCTTAAAATGTGATGATCATTTCTTAGGCAGGGTTTCAGCACTGGGGATGTATTGCAGCAGCCTCTTCCTTTGATCATTCTAATTGAATAATTATACATATTTGCATGTTCTATTTATGCTAATGCAGTGGTTATTGAGAATGACACAGCAGTTTTCAGATTATTCCGACTGCATTAAGAATGGTGAAAATGCCACTTTGAGGTAATTTCATTTCACTGTTTTGTGATTATTTTCTCTTCATTAATGCTCCTTGAGATCTTCATATTCAAAGCTTGGGTTTATTGAACAAAATTGCTCTTTCCTGAGATAGATCAGTATTCATAAAGTCCGTAAGACCAGGAAACACTTAATGTCAACACTTCCTGTGTGCATCAGTTAGGATTGGTTTCATCTGTTGGTAAAGATTGACACTATATAAGTTAGAAGTTTATTTCTCTCTCACATGGATGTGTGGAGGTAGGCATCCAGAGCAAGGCCGGTATGTTATCTCTATTCTGTAATTCCTAATTAATCTAGACGTTTTTAAAACTTGTTAGCATACTTTTTGTGTTTTATATTCCCGGTGTCAACCAATGATCCAAAAATGGCTGCATCAGCTCTAGTCATCAGATTTATATCCTAGTCTACAGAAAAGAGGAAGTGTGTATGCCAGCTGACTTTTAAGGATGGTCCATGGAGAAGCTGTGTATCATTTGTGTTTAGATTTTATCAGATTTACCAGCTAGAAATTAGGCATTTGGTTCCTTAAAATTGCAAAGGAAGGAAAGAAGTTTTATTTTCTCACAGGTAGTTATGAACTGAGCTGAGTTAAACATTCAGTTTCCTTACTATGAAAGTATGCAGAACATTTATGAATAATCATACAGCACTCTCAGCCTGTTTCCTCAAATCCTTGAATGAACCAGAGGGGTATAGTTTGGAATTTTGTTGAGGAACAACCCAAATGAACCTGAGAAAGGGTCATTCAAATTCTGCCCCAGCTGCTCGCCTTAGGGACAGTTCTTGTCCTTCTAGGGAGAGCTATTTCTTCTTTCTTGACTAAATTTCTTATGTAGCTCCCTCATGTTCTTTAAAACGTTGAATCTTTGTATAAATGCAGGTGTTCTCTAAGAATGTCAGTGGATTAACTGTCATTATGTAGTGTAAGAGTGCAGATGTTAAAATCAGACAGAACCACATTTGATGCTGGCCTGTCCCATATCACATGAGTGAATGTGGAAATGAATACAAGTATCTTGTGAGTGTATTTTGACTTATATTTTCTCATCTGTAAAATGAGTTATAATAATGCTTTACATATACATGCGTATGTAGTAAATTATATATTATATATGATATTAATTAATTTATAAATATGTATTTGTCTTTCCATACTATTCTTGCACATAAGCTCAGTTACATTTTTTATTAGCAAAGCACTGGGCCCTAAACAGGTGTAACTGATGGTGGATAAGGTTGAAGAGATTGGTCACATTTCTTTTGTGGAAGGCAGGGAGTTTTCTGAAAAGGTGAGTATTGCTGTTTCAAGGCTCTGATCAGCATTGGGCAGGATTAGAACATCCAGCTGCATCTAGGAGCACATCCATTTTGATATGTGGCTTTGATGGTTTTAATCCAGTCACTGTATCTTGGGAGAATTTTGAAATAGTCTAAATCACAAACCATGAAAATTTCACCTTTTGAAAATTGCCAGCTGGTGAACAAAACCAGCATCCATCTGGAGTGAACTTTGAAGTATCTTTGGACAATGGGTGGATGGTAAGAATGGGGGTGTGGTTCACAGTTTGAGTGAGGATCAGGGGTAACTGTTGTATGCTTATAATTTAAAATAGGCTTCTCACTTTTTGTCTTGGGCATTTTCACGTATTAAGACATGTCATGTCACAGTGTCCTCTTAAAAGGCTCTCTTAGAGCTGAATAAGCACAGGGCGTATCTTGTGTTGGAAAAAGGCATAGTCATTTTGGTGGGATGCAAGAAATCACCAGAAAAATTGGTGAGGAACAGTGGACCTAAAGCTTCCTTCCTAAGGACTTAGAGCAAGCATCTTGCTGCATTTTTGGGATGTGTGTCAGTGTTCTCATTTGTTACAGGTTTTCCTGTGGTTTTGAATTTGTGCAATGGTATGTGCTGTGATTTAGCACAGAGCTGGCCTCGAGTAGTTTTTACCTCTATAAAGGACTGTTGCTGAAGGATTGCTCCCTTCTCCCTGGTTTACTGCTGCCATCTCACTGCTGTATGTGAGTGCAGTGAAGCAATGATGCACTAACTGTGCCTTTCAGAGCTGTGTAAATCCTTTCCTTGTTAAACTGTGAGCTTGTGGACAAGATAAATGCCCTAGAAGGGGGAAGCTATCCAGGGTCCTGAAAAAAGGGCATCCTGACAAACGTCATAGCAGGCATGCTGAGAACTTGTGCCCAGAAGAATGTTTTGCTAGACCTGTGTATTTGGTATTATATTATGTTTTACTGTTTAAAAGCCTTCTGTCTGGCAAAGCCTAAAAATGTAAGAGGAAAGCAAAAAAAAAAAAATCAGATGAATGTGTCTGTATCTTATCTTTGTTAGAATGTAATGGTGATAATCTTTGTACCAGCTTTGCTGCCTGTAAATAGGGATTTAAGGAGAGTAAGGCAAGGTAGCCATCAGAAGAAGAAATATGGTATATTTTTACATTACTGATACATGACATCACACTTATAAGGATATAACTGGGGAAGCAGTGAAGTGAGGCTTTGTGAAAAGAAATAAATTAAACTGTTAGCTCCTACCTGCATGTATTACAAAAAGTTCTTGGATAAGAGATATTAATTCCAGTGTTTTGTGTATCATAATTGCAAGGTGAAAGTAAAACATTATGGTAACAAAAAGTCATGTGACTTTTATATGGAGAAATAAAAATGACCTATTGTTTACTATAAATTTTGGTGTAGCCAATAATGTGAGGCAAGTGTTAGGTGAAGAAATAAAACCTGCATAATATATGGAAACAATTTTCTAAGTTTAAATCTTCTGTGGAAGTTGACCTTAAATGAAACTGTGGATTAAATACAGAACCTTGAAACTAACTGTAGTAGTTTGTTGGATTTAAAAATGAACTCAAAATATATACCTTTTCCTCAACAAAAATAATTTTTTCTATTTTTCTCAAGATTAATTAATTTATTTGAAACTCAGAGTTACAGAGAGAGGGAAAGACACACACACACACACACACACACGAAAGAAAGAGAAAGAGAGAGAGAGAGAGAGATAGAGAGAGAGTTAATCTTCCATCCACTGGTTAACTCCCCAGATGGTAGCAACCACTGGGGCTGGGCCAGGCTGAAGCCAGGAGCCAGGAACTTCATCCAGGTCTCTCACATGGGTGTCAGGGGCCCAAGTATGGGGATCATCTTCTGCTGCTTTTACCAGGCAATTAACAGGAGCTGGATTGGAAGTGGAGCAGTTGGCACGCTAATTGGAACCTATATGGGATGCTTGAGTTGTAGGCAGTGGCTTAACACACTATGCCACAATGACCCTTTCCCCCACCCCTTTTTTACTATTTTATCTACAGAACTAGTTTGAACTAGACTAGAATCCTGAAACAAATAGCAGCTCCATTTGGTCATCTCTTGAGAAGGTCAAACCACTGTGAAGAAATTCTATTATTAAATAGAGAGGATAAAATTTTGCAACCTCCTACCCTGATCTTTTAAATTTTTTCTTTAAACTACAGATGCTTTTCTTTTAAAACCATTAGTCTCAAGAGCACTTTCAAGCATCTAGATTATCATTTGTCACATGGCACATCTTGCATGGTAAATATTTGCTTAATTTCTGACAGATTTCTTATTTTGCTAATATTTGATTTCATCTTGGGCTTTCTTGTTGGTTTTTAATTGAAAGCTTTGTTGAGTAAATATGCCGTACTCTCGAGTCTACATCCATCAATTCACAGAGGGTACAGCTCACTTGGGCACCAGGATGCCATGTTTATTGATTGCCATGGTGAAGATTTAGACAGGCATTCTCACAGAGGGAAGACAGGGGAAAATAGTTACAGAGTACACAAGAGAAATCTGGAAATTGTTAATGTGCCTCTTTTCATAAATATTTGCATGTGTTGTTGCAGTCAAGAAACTTTGATTTATTTCTCTCTCTCTCTTTATTTTTATTTTTATTTTTTGACAAAGCCAGGAGCCAGGTGCTTCCTCCTGGTCTCCCATGCAGGTGCCGGGCCCAAGCACTTGGGCCATCCTCCACTGCCTTCCTGGGCCACAGCAGAGAGCTGGAGTGAAAGAGGAGTAACCGGGACAGAATCCAGTGCCCCAGCTGGGACTAGAACCTGGGGTGCCAGTGCCGCAGGCGGAGGATTAGCCTAGTGAGCCGTGGCGCTGGCCTATTTTTTTCTTCTTAACATGGGCGTGTTCAGGTTGGTTTAGATGAAAGAGTCATCTACTGTCTGTGCCCAATCACCAGGGTCACCTGTGTTAATAAAATAGCAATCATGGTTTATACTCCCATCAACGTGAAAACAAACCAAAATCCAGTCACTGGAAATTTAGGACTGGAAGAATAATGACATGAAAGATCCTTCCATGTCTCTAAAAATGAGTTTCTGGACATTCAAACCCCAACAGAGCCTACCCCAGTTTTACTCTGGTGAATATATCTCAGCGCTTTGTCCTCCTCAGGTGGACATTCCCACATTTATTTACAAGCTACCTAGGGCTTATACTGGTGCACTTCAGGGTTTGGTATTTGGTGCTACATTATTTTTGTTTTATCTTCACTTCAAATGTATGACTGAGTCCTGAAATATTGCTGTTAATGTATAAACACACACAATAAGGGAAGGAATGGACCTGACACAGTGTGTCAGGAATTGGGGTTGCCCTGTGTTGGAGCTGGTTGTGGCTGCATGGACATGATGTGGTCTCACTCAGAGGAAGGAACTTGATGTCCACTTGAGGGAAAGGCTATGGGCACTTTTTCCAACTCTTGGGTGAAAGATACCCAATACATCTTCCAACCTTATTTTGTTTTCACTTTTGTTTTGTGTCTTCTGTGTAAATCCGTAACATATTGTGACTGTGGTTAAGAACAAAACCACCCATGCCCACTGCCTTTTTCCTCTGGGGTCATATTAGCCCATTCTTTATTTTTTTTCTTTTTTAAAATTTTATTTAAGGAATACAAACTTTATACATTTATTTTTTTTAAATTTTATTTAATGAATATAAATTTCCAAAGTACAGCTTATGGAGTACAATGGCTTCCCCCCCATAACGTCCCTCCCACCTGCAACCCTCCCCTTTCCCACTCCCTCTCCCCTTCCATTCACATCAAGATTCATTTTCGTTTCTCTTTATATACAGAAGATCAGTTTAGCATACATTAAGTAAAGATTTCAACAGTTTGCTCCCACACAGAAACATAAAGTGAAAAATACTGTTTGAGTACTAGTTATAGCATTAAATCTCAATATACAGCACACTAAGGACAAAGATCCTACATGAGGAATAAGTGCACAGTGACTCCTGTTGTAGACTTAACAAATTGACACTCTTGTTTATGGCATCAGTAATCACCCTAGGCTCTTGTCATGAGCTGCCAAGGCTATGGAAGCCCCCTGACTTCACTGACTCTGATCATTTTTAGACAAGGCCATGGTCAAAGTGGAAGTTCTCTCCTCCCTTCAGAGAAAGGTACCTCCTTCTTTGATGACCCTTTCTTTCCACTGGGATCTCACTCGCAGAAATCTTTCATTTAGGGTTTTTTTTTTTTTTCCCCAGAGTGTCTTGGCTTTCCATGCCTGAAATACTCTCATGGGCTTTTCAGCCAGATCCGCATGCCTTAAGGGCTGATTCTGAGGCCAGAGTGCTGTTTAGGACATCTGCCATTCTATGGGTCTGCTGTGTATCTCACTTCCCATTTTGGATCGTTCTCTCCCTTTTTGATTCTATCAGCTAGTATTTGCAGACACTATTCTTGTTTATGTGATCCCTTTGGTTCTTAGTCCTATCATTATGATCAATTGTGAACAAGAATTGATCACTGGTTCTAGTGAGATGGCATTGGTACATGCCACCTTGATGGGATTGAATTGGAATCCCCTGGTATGTTTCTAACTCTACCATTTGGGGCAAGTCAGCTTGAGCATGTCCCAAATTATACATCTCTTCCCTCTCTTATTCCCACTGTTACAAATTATACATCTCTTCTCTCTCTTATTCCCACTCTTATATTTAACAGCGATTACTTTTCAGTTAAGTTTCAGCACTTAAGAAGAATTGTGTATTGATTACAGTATTCAACCAAAAGTATTAAGTAGAACAAACAAAAAAAATACTAAGAGGGATAACATATCAAGTTGCTCATCAACAGTCAGGGTGAGGGCTGATCAAGTCACCATTTCTCATAGTGTTCATTTCACTTTAACAGTTTTCCTTTTTGGTGCTCAGTTAGTTGTCACCTATCAAGGAAAACAAGTGGTATTTGTCCCTTTGGGATTGGCTTATTTCACTCAGTATAATGCTTTCCAGATTCCTAACAGGGATCACTTTTCAGTTAAAATTTAAGCACCTAAGAATAATTGTGTGTTAATTACAGAGTTCAACCAATGGTACTAGAACAAAAAAAATACTAAAATGGATAAAGTATCATTCTGATGGGCTGGAATAATATGACATCAGGACTTGTCCCAGAGGTAAACCAGAGGTATCCTAGAGGTAAACCCTGATGGCCTTGTTAGAGAGAAATCTATTTTGTTATCTTACTCTTTCCCTAGAAAGAAATGTCCACCTTCCTCTCAACTAAATGTGGTTGTTTTGGGGGTGATGTTTCTTTTTAAAATATTTATTTCATTTATTTGAAAGAAGAGAGAGAGAGAGAGATAGAGGGAGAGAGAGAATCTTCTATTGGCTATTGGTTTACTCTCCAAATGGCCACAACTTCCAGGGCCAGGCAGGTCAAAGCTGGGACAGGAGCTCCATCCTAGTCTCCCACCTGGGTGGCAAGGGCTCAAATACTTGGGCCATCTTTCTCTACCTTCCTCGGTTCATTAGCAGGAAGCTTGACTGGAAGTTGAGGAGTCAGGACTCAACACCATCACTCCTATATGGAATGCAGGTGTTCCAAGCAAGGGAGCTTAATCCACTGTGCCACTTGTTCACCTCTGGACTGATGTTTCTAACTTCTTTTTTAAAACTAATTTATTTATTTATTTGAAAGTCAGAGTTACACAGAGAGAGAAGGAGAGGCAGAGAGAGAGAGGTCTTCCATCCGCTGGTTCACTACCCAGTTGGCTGCAATGGCCGGAACTGCGCTAATTTGAAGCCAGGAGCCAAGAGTTTCTTCTGGGTCTCCCACGTGGGTGCAGGGGCCCAAGAATTTGGGCCATCTTCTACTGCCATCCCAGGCCACAGCAGAGAAGTGCTATAGAAGTGGAGCAGCCCGGACTCGAACTGATGCCCATATGGGATGCAGTGCTGCACTCAGCAGCTTTACCTGCTGTGCCACAGCACCATCCCCCTGTTTCTAGCTCATATACACAGTCTCTACTTGGGGAGTAAAAATGAATCTCCATTTTGTTTGGTAGGTTTGTGGATGGGCTTTATCCGGTGCCTCAGACTTTCATTCATGAGGCTGATGCTTCAATCCCCATCTCGTTGTTAGTTTTTCATGTTTATGCCCTTGCCATACTATCGGAGAGAAGAGAAGAATTGGCCTCCCCAGGGTACACCCTGCCAAAGTGCTGCCCAGTGGCAGTCTAGGGCTGAGACCCTTCCAGGACTGATGTGCAGTGGTCTTTCAGTCACATAGATAATCAGAATCACATGGAACAGCATGTAAAAATACAGATTCCTAGTACCTACCCCACAGCTAATGAATCAGCACCTCATGGGGTTAGGTGGGGGATTCTGTTTTAAACAAGTCCTGCTTTCAATTAAATTTGAGAACTGTCTTTTGCAACATTTTCCAACATCCCCTTACAGTGTAAACTATCCTGTTCCTTGGCTTATTCTTTTCCAGATTGCTATTTAGGAACTCATCAATGATTCACTTTTGTGGGGACTATGGTTTGATATATGAATGCTTCAAAAGAGAGTTTTAAAAAAACTTACAAATATGTTTTCATTTATTTGAAAGGCAGAGACAGAAAGGTTTTTAAACTATTTTTACTTATTGAAAGACAGACAGAGACACATAGATAGAGAAGTCTTTCATTTGCTGATATACTCCCTAAATGTTTACAATAACTAAGGTTCAGCCAAGGCCAAAGCCAGGACCCAAGAACTCAATCCAGGTCTTTCATGTAGGTGGTAGAAATCCAACCACTTGAGCCATTACCCTCTGTCTCCCGGAGTGCATATTTTCAGGAAGCTCTAGCTGGGACTCAAAAACTAGGCTCTCTGATATGGGATGTGGGTATTCTAAGCAGTGTCTTAATTGCTACACCAATTGCCTACCTCCAGTAGAGTGTTTGTATGTGTTAACAATGACCTTCGGGGAAAGTGTTGGACTTAAAAGAAAGGTGCCATCTCTGGCTCTGTGTTAGCTCTCAGTGCTAAGGGGAGTAGTGGAGCCCTTTGAAGCACTGTTATTTTTGCAGAACTCACATAGGCCTTTAGAGCTTATTTCAGGATGACAGTCTTTTCTGTCCATGCTGCTGGACTTAGAATGAGAGAGTAGATGAAATGTAAATTCAGACACATTTGGCAACCAGCAGCTCCTTCTTTTGAATAGATTGGCATTGAGTAGATGGTACAGGTGACATACTAGGGTCTGATGACATTCATAAATTATCAGATCCTAAAATTCATATTCTAACAGCATTATTTTAAAGAAGCTTAGCTCTCTTTGGGTGCATAATGTCTTATTCTTTCATCTTAAGCATTCATGTTTGATAAAAACTATTCCTCATGTAAATTCATTTATTGTAATTCAATCCTTCCTAAACTCCCTTGATATAGAGCTACAAAATGTTACTTTTCTTTTTCCTCTTGAGAAAAGTGCTAAAAATGCAATACTGCCTTATGGTATATGAATTCATCCAAAACTCTTGGAACATATTCTACTGCTTTTTAGAAGCACTGCCCTTCTATAATTTGTCTTTCACCTGCCTAACAAATTATTGTTCACTTTTGAGACATATGTGTGTGTGTGTGTGTATAAGGTATACATATACATATACATATATATCATGAGAACTTGATTCAGCTAAAGTTATCCAATTGATCTCTTTACTATTCTCTGATTTCCTGTGCAGTCTGCCCTTCCACTCTCTTATGGTTTAAAGCTGTCTTGTTCCTCTCCATGAGATGAATGTGCCGTTACAGTAGTCATCCCATTGTGATTGCTCCATGGTCCTGCCAATCCAGACATTCTGGTGCAAGAATGACTGGTGTGAGCACTGATCACTGAACTTTCTGATATTGATGTCAAAATTCTAGGTGTATAAAGTTTATCTCTGGTAATTACAAGCTGAAATTAACAATGGTAGGCCAATTACAGTGTGTGACTCTTGTGAATATTCAGTTTGTAGATTAATGGTTAGATAAATGTCTTCTAGGCATTGGGAGAGAAGAGTTCTGGGTGCTTTGCCTTGCTGCAGATGAAAAAGCAGATGGACCTAATTTGCATGCTGAATGCTTCTATCTGTTCCTCTTGCATGATTGATGCGATTCAGTGCTTTCCTTGGTAGATGGTTTATGCCTGGCAAATGGAGCTGTTCAGCCCTGGAAGCAGTGATGCTGTACCTTACTAGTAACGTGTCTGCTGGAGATGAATCTTTTAAATTAGTGGTTGCTATGGGACAGTGAATGAGGGATTCAGCCGTGGGAGGCAAGCAGAACAGGAGGCCCTGTATTTTCCTGGAGTTACCTGCAATTTGATTTGGAAGAGCAACAGAGATAGTTTAGTACCTCTGGGTGCTACCTGTAGAAATTTATTGCTTTGAGATATATACTAAACTTCCAGGAATCTTTTATTAAAATATATAGAATTTACCCTTCTTAGGTGTCTAGTTGCTATCAATAACCCAAACTAATGAAGTCATAATATATTAATAGCACCTTGAGGTCTGTAGCAAAAGATTGAAAAATTTGAGGGTGACTGTAAGATGACCAGATATTTATCTTCCCTTAGAAAACTCCCATTAGTTCTTTGGTGCTTTGGCAGTAAGCATCAGTAGGCAGCATGAATGCAGTTGTTTTATCTCCAACCTAATGAGCAGGTACTTGAAATGGAGCCCTGAAAAGTACAAGGTCTGAGCTGGACCACCTCCATTTACAAACATCTCCATTAATTCATGAGAACACCGTGTTCTACTCCAATGCACCCTGAGAAGCAAGTAGTTTGTGAAGAGCCCCCAGTCTCTGCTCCTCAGATTTGTGTTTCATCAAATGTAACATTATTCAGGGATTTTTATTAATGTTTGAATGTCATACTGAATTGATCCCTCATCACTCATGAGTTTGACTTAAATTTTTAAATATTTATACCACTCCTCTTTTTTTTACATTAAGCATAAATTTCTGTAGTGCCGCTCTTTAAATCATAATCAGTTTTCAGTAAAGAAGAAGTTTAGCCTAAGAGATTGAGTTCCAGGATTTTCGGGTTTCTGAAGGAGACTTTATATTTCCAGCCACTTGAACCTGGCCTCAGGTATTGCTCTGGTTACTAATCTACACCTCCGTGTCTAGTCTCTTGTTTGTGGAAAGGGATATGAGTCTTGCTTGTAGGCATGTGAGACATGCAAAACTGTGTCTTCCGTTTATTCTTAATCCCAGATCTTCCATTCAAAGTCCGTGGGTTGGCACATGCCTAGCAGTTTTGCTTAATCATTTGTAATTTCATCCTTATAACTGACATGAAAGGCAATCAAGGATTCTTGTCTTTCTTTTATAAGCTTTTCTTCCCACAGGAACATCAGACCTATCTCAGTGAACAAAATAGAAAACATATTTTTAAAAAACAATTCTATGCTTTACTATAAAAAAGATAGAAATATGAGAAGGAACAACACAGATGATACAAATAGACAGAGTCAGTTTTGATCTATATGTGAGATTGGCAAAAGCCCTAAACAGAAAATGTTTCTATCTACAGTATATTAGAAGAAACTGTTTACTAGGGGAAGCCGCTCCATCTTCACAAAGTGACTACTCTCTAGGAGAAGTTAATTTTACTGAAATTAACGGCTCCCTTGCTTGCACCTTAATTTTACAAAATATGGTCATGTGGAAAGCCACAAATAAAATCACAAAAATCCCCCAAAGAAGAAATTTTAAGGTTATCCAACTAGATGCTGTCTAGAGTAGGCATATTTTATATTCAAAGATATAAATATCTTGAAAGTGAAAAGATAGAAAGAGATTTATCATGCAAACTAAACCAAAAGAGAGCTGGAGTAGCTATATTAGCATCAGCACAATAAGTTTTAGGAAAAAATGTTTCTAGAGATAAAAAGATATGTTATAATGATAAAAGAATGAATCCATCAGGAAAGTATGACATTTATAAATATACTCACCTAAAAACAGAATTCAAAATACATGAAACAAAAACTAGAAGAATTGTGAAAAAGAAAGATAATTCAATAATAATAGTTGGAACACTCAATACTTCACTATCAATAATTGATTAATCAAGAAGACGAATAAGGAAATGATTGCTATGATTTGAGTGCGTTCCCCATGACATTCAAGAATTGAAGCTTATGACCAATGTGATGGTATTAAGAGGTGGAGTGGGGCCTTTAAGGAGTAATTAGGTCAAGAGGGTTTCTCCCCTCATGCTTCTCGCAGAATTTGCAGCTTTTGGTCTTCTGCCTTCTGTCAGGTGAGGACACAGCGTTCCTCCCCTTTGGAAGACGCAGCATCAAGTTGCCATCTTGGATGTAGCGACAGGACTTTCACCAGACAGCAAAATTTCTGGCATCTTGATCTTGGACTTCCTGGCTCCCAAACTGTGAGAAATAAATTTGTGTTCTTTATAACCTATCCAGTCTCAGGCATTTGTAATAGCGACACAAATGGTCTAAGACAGAAGGACTTTTAAAAGTTATAAACCAACTACATCTAACTGACATGTACAGAACACTACCCAACAATATAAAATATACTCTCCTCAGGTTAGAGGGATGCCTTGAATTATTTTACCGTGAAACTCTTAAAAATTTCTTTTTATTAAAGATTTGCACGCATAGTATCTTTAGTCTCAGCATGATAAGGCGATATTGGTATCATTCGCAGTTGCATTTAGATCCTGAGTCAAGCACTATGGACAAGTATATCTCTTCATGGATAACATGGGGTTAATTGCACATGCAAACATGGAACATAACACAAGTAAAACTCCTAGTAAAATGTTTGGCACATACTAGGTATCCAACAACAAGTATCAATATATTATTGTTGTTTTTCTCCTCATGATATCAGTTAGGTAAGGTATTTTTTTCAAAGATATTGACTTTTCTCTTCCCCAAACAGAAATATTTCCAGCTTTAGGGCATGTGATATTTATTTTTGACCAAATATAGAGGAATCCTCTGAGGGTTGAGTCAGTGCCACCAAGGTCCTTCTCTGTCCTCGGCCTGAGACAAGCATTCCCTGAAGCAGGGCACTCCTGCCAGTCTAAGACAGGGGCCCACAAGCTGCAGGCACTGGCGTGAGAATACTACGTGCTAGTGGTGGGCAGTCTCTTGGTGCTCATTGCTCAGTCACGGCCAGCTTCAGGGCACTGTGGGCAGATGCTGTTAGGCTGCTCCTGCTCATGCAGCCAGGTCAGCTCCTTGTCCCTTTCTCTACCTGTCCTTCACCTGCTGCCAGTCTCATTTCCCTCTGTGTAACCCTAGCTCTGCAGAGCAGCACTGATCATGCTGCATCAGGATGTGGACACCGGTCCACACTGTAGGTTTTGGGGACTTCGGAAATGTTGCCTTCATAATTATGAAGTGAAAAAATGTATTTGGATATACTGCTTTTCAAAACTTAACCTCTCCTCTATTGCTGTCATGGTAAATTTTCATATCCGTTTTGTCACATGGATGGGAGAGTTGTTTGATCTCTTTATGAAGGTGAAGGGATTCGGGGCATTTGAGAGTGATCTGCAAGAGAGTAGGAGAGGACCTCTCATTGATAAGAAATTAAGAATTGGAACAACAGAAGTTGAAGGGGCTCCTGCTAATTACCCCTCAAAGGCTTGGGGATCCACTCAGGTAGCATGTTCATAAATAAATCTGGCTGGAGATATGGAACTGAGTTTAAAGTTTCCTTTCTGTGTCACTGGCCTTTCAACTAACCCAAGCAAAATGAAGGAAGGCATTGAATCCTTTGAAACCTGTTGTCTTAAAAACACATTTTTAATTCTGTTACTGTTTGCTTTCAAACTGTTTTTCTCTCAGTGATTTAAGGTTTAAGAACTATCTGTGGGGAGCAACTCGGACTAGACTAAGTTACTGGAATTAAGACTTATTCTATGCATCTGCTCTCCCACAATATGGCGCTGGGAGAGAAGAAAACAGCTTCTACACAGCTGCCTCCAGTTCAGCCAATAAACTGTAGGACTTGCTCCTGATTGGAGGAGAGCAGCGTACTCGGCGTGTGGGCAGCCGAGTTAGGATTGGCGGAGGAAGACTATAAAGGAGGAGAGAGACGGCATGCACCGGGAACATCTAAGGGGAACATCTAGCTGAAGGAACACCTGTGCAGCCCCCGAGAAGAGCCGGCCGGCGGTGTGCCGCTCCCCTGCGGAAGTGGGGAATGTGGCCAGGGGGAACTGCCCTTCCACGGAGGTGGAAGGGATAGTAGCCAACCCGGGAGGAACCGGCAGCAAACCCGGGGAGGGCCGAGCAGACAAAAGAACAGCGCAGGGTCCTGTGTCGTTCCTCCACGAAGAGGGGGAGCGACACTATCCTTCATCTGTGTCCTCAGGTAGGCATCCAATGGAAGGAAAAGCTCTGTCTGCTGAGCTGCTACTCACGGTTTGCTTTGCTAAAACATTTTCATTTCGGTGAATATCACAGATGATATGAAGGTTTTCCTGTTCCATGGACTCTAATGAGAAAGCCCTCAGAGTCATTATTCCGATCCTTACTTCATGTTCAGGGCTCAGAAGGGAGCCGTGGCAGGCATACGTGGGGTTGGCAAAGAGAAAGCTTGAGCAGCTACTCTGCCACCCAATACCCAGAGCTACTATCAATACTTCACCACGACACACTCTCCCCCTGAGCTCAAAGTCTTGATATTCTTCCTGAAGCAATGCTCCAGGCAGTCACTCTCTGCTGATTGAAAGTGGCAGCTGAAATGATGTCCGTTTGCCAGCCTGGGTGCGATGAGCCACAGATGTCCTATAAAACTCCCCTTCTGACTAAGTTATTAATATCCACTTACCTTTCTGAGATGAATGCCTTTTGTCTTATAAGATATGGACCTTCCCCAATCTGAGCACTGCCAGCTAATTCTTCCACTTAAGTGTTTACCTTAAAGTGTTACTATCGATTTAACTGAATGATTGTTCAATTATTTTACTTTGCATTGGTTAAGCTCAATAATTCTGGGCCTTGAAATAGACACAATTTATTTTCTCTCACAGTCAGGACCTGCATTCAAAATATGTCAGACTTGCCCATCTCTAGAAGATACTGCCTATCTTGCTTGAAAGACATCTTGTTTCTCCCTAACTATGTACACTCTCCATGTCCTGTACGGCAGTCAGATTTGAAATGCTACCCTTCCTTTACTCTCATTATCCCAGCTCTTAGGGTTCTCAGTCTCTTCCAAACAAGCCTGTAATACCATGCTTAGTTGACCTCTTTTAGGGAAAGAACTATAGAGCTTTTTTCTGTAAAATATTTATTTACTTGAAAATCAAATTAGAGAGAGAGAGAGAGAGAGAGAGAGAGAGATCCATCCTCTGGTTCACTCCCCAGATGGCTTCAATGGCCAGGGCCCAAGCCCAAAACAGGAGCTTCTTCTAGGTCTCCCACATGAGTGCCAGGTGCCCAAACATTTGGGGCATCTGCTGCTGCTTTTCCCATCAGCAGGGAGCTCGATCAGAAGTGGAGCAGCCAGTGTTGAACTGGTACCCATATGGGATGCCGTCATCACAGATGGTGACTTTACCCGCCATACCACGATGCCAGCTCCTGAGACTTTAACTTTTTAATCCTCATGTTCCTAGTAGTGCTGGGAAGGGTGTCTGGCGTACAGTGGGCTTCCAATAAATGCCTATGGAGTAAATGAACAACGTACACAGAGATTTACAATTTACTTACACATACATATTTTCCTATTGAATCTTCAAAATGCCATTTTAAGGCATGTGTGTTTTCAGATGAGAAACCTGAAGCTCAGAGGAATTAGGTGATTACTCTGAAGATGCACAGCAAAAGAAACTGAGCTGAGACTCACAGATATTCTTTTTATTTTTTTTATTTTTTGACAGGCAGAGTGGACAGTGAGATAGAGAGAGAGAGTGAGAAAAAGGTCTTCCTTTTGCCGTTGGTTCACCCTCCAATGGCCGCCGTGGCTGGCACGCTGTGGCCGGTGCACCGCGCTGATCTGATGGCAGGAGCCAGGTGCTTCTCCTGGTCTCCCATGGGGTGCAGGGCCCAAGCACTTGGGCCATCCTCCACTGCACTCCCGGGCCACAGCAGAGAGCTGGCCTGCAAGAGGGGCAACCGGGACAGAATCCGGTGCCCCGACTGGGACTAGAACCCGGTGTGCTGGCACCACAAGGTGGAGGATTAGCCTAGTGAGCCGCGGCACCGGCCCAGATATTCTTCTAAATCTTAACTATCAATCTCACTCTGTTGTCATTGTGCCTCTTGGTAATAAGCTGTCATGCATCATTAACTGCAATATTCCAGGTTCACATTGTCCATTTCATAAGATTATTAACTCCTCAAGGGTAAGATATCTTGCTTCTTTCCTTTCTGCACCTTTCTCTCATTTTTGCAAAAGGTTGACCATTCTAAGAGCACATATTTTGTATTGTCTGATCACTGGACACCACAAATCACGGTGAGATTAAATTTTTTTAGCCTGGCTTTGCCAAAAAAACTGATTTGTCTAATGAGATCATTAAAAAAGAGCATGAAATATATTCAAAAGATTTAGGAATTTTATGCTGTGATGGCAGTATCTGAGCTGCCTGAGCATCTATAAAAACCATTAAAGAAACTGGTGTGCTTATTAAATTTTACAAAAAGTTTCCTTTGGTCATTGTAATTGAAAATACTTCAGTATAACACTTGCCTGCCAAGAATCACAGATGATCTAGTGGGACAGAATATAATAATAAATCCTGGCACTTGGAGACAGGTTCTGGTTCTCTGAAGGTCTTCTGCCCCCTTTCCTGAATAGGAAATTACTTGGCAAAGGAATAATGGGTGGGTCAATCTGGGTTGGATCAACCTTGAAGATATCCCTATCCACTATGTATATCTTGTGTGTATACACACACACACATACACACACATGCATACACATACAAGGGTATTAAAAAAGATCAAGGAAATGCACATGATAAAAAAGTGCATGAATTTAAAATTTCTTGTACACAAAGTAGCCTTATTTATTTACTTTTGTTTAATTTTTAAAATTTTAAATGGCACATAAAAATGTTTATGGGGTGTTGTGTGATATTTCAATGCATGTATATATTATGCAGTATCCAGTGAGGGTAAATATATCTATCTCCTCTAACATTTAACATTTCTTTATGGTAAAAGCATTAAAATCCACTCTTCTAGCTTTTTATTAGAGAAATATATATGGTACATTGTGGTTATCTCTACCCACCCTACTGTGCAGTGGAACACTAGAGCCTCTTACACCTATCTAACTATAACTTAGTGCTTGTTAACCAACCTTTCCTCATAATTGCCCCTGAATTACTCTCTCCAGCCTCTGGTAACCTCTGTTATCATTTTAACTGCTATTAGATTAATTTTTTAAAAACATATTCCTCGTATGAGTGAGATCATATATAACTTCTTTTTCTGTGCTTGCTTACTTTACCTAAAACATAATGACCTCAAATCCATCTATGTTCTTACAAATGCGTGATTTCATCCTTTTAATGGCAGCATAGTAGTCTGTTGCGTCATGTACCACATTTTCTTTATCCATTCTTCAGTTGATAGGCATTTTGGTTGTTTCTGTTCTTTGACTATTGTAAATAATTCTGCAATAGATATGAGAGTGCAGATGTCCCTGACAGAATGATTTCATTTCCCTTGGACGTTTACCCAGGAGTGACATTGCTGGATCATATGGTGGCTCTATTGTTTTTTTTTTTTTTTTGAGGATCCTCCATATTGCTTTCGACAATGTTTATATTAATTCACATATTCATCAACCACGTGCATGGGTTCTCTTTTCTCTGCACCCTCACCAGCACTTGCCACCTTTTGTCTTTTTGATAATAGCCAATTTAACTGGAGTGAGGTGATACTGCATTGTGGTTTTTATTTGCATTTCCCTCATGATACTGTGCTTTTTTTCTTGACCTGTTGGTCATTTGTATATTTTCTTTTGAGAAATTCTGTTATGTAGTGCCCATTTAGAAAATTGGATTTGGGATGATTTTCCTATTGCATTGTTTGGGTTCCTTATATCCTCTGTTTACTAACCCCTTGTCAGATGTATAACTTTAAAAAAAATCTCTCTATTGAAGTGAAAGTTTCCTCTTGATTCTATTAATTGTTTCGTTTGCTCTTTAACTTGATGAATACTCATTCATTTGTTTTTGCTTTTGTTTCCTATGCTTTGGACATCTGATCCAAAAATAAAATCCTTGCCTATTCCAATATCCTGAAACATTTCCACTGTTTTCTTCTATTTTTTTTCTGAAGTACCAAGTCTTACATTTAGATCTTTAATCCATTTTGAATTAAGGTTTTTTTTTTTATCTTTTTTAAACTTTTATTTAATGAATATAAATTTCCAAAGTACAGCTTATGGATTACAATGGCTTCCCCCCCCATAACGTCCCTCCCACCCGCAACCCTCCCCTTTCCCACTCCCTCTCCCCTTCCATTCACATCAAGCTTCATTTTGAATTAAGTTTTGTATTTGATGAAAGGTCAGGGTCTAGTCTCATTCTCCTCAGTGTGGATATACAATTTTCCCAGCACCATTTATTGAAAAAAAAAAAACTATCTTTTTTTCCAGTGTGAATTCCTAACATTTTTGTCAAAGATCCACTGGTTGTAGATACATGCATCTATTTCTAGGGTCTCTTGTATTTCATTGGCCTATGTGCCTGTTTTTGTGCTGATAACATGGTGCTTTAATGACTGTAGCTTTGTAATACATTTTAATGACATGTAGTACAATGTCTCTGTCTTTTTGCTTGAGATTTCTTTGTCTATTCGGGTCTTTTGTGGTTCCACACAAATTTTAGTCGTGTTGTTTTGTAGTTCTATGAAAAATATCCTTAGCATTTTGATAGAGACTGTATTGAATCTGTAAATCATTTTGGGTAGTATGGACACTTAATGATATTTTCTAAAATATCAACACAGGATATATTTCAATTTCCTTGTACATACTTCAACTTATTATCAATGATTTCTAGTTTTAAATGTATAGATCCTTACCTCTTTTGTTAAATTTATTCCTAGTTTTTTGTTTGCTATTGGAAATGAGATTCATTTATTGATTTTTTAGATGATTCACTACCGATGTATGAAGAAAGCAACACATGAATAGCTGTTCAAGTAGATGTTTTTATGGGGAAATGATCAATGGAGCATCTTACTCAGCCAGAATCTTACTCCACTTCAACCTTATATATTGATTCTATTTTTCATGAACTTAAAAAAATTATTTATTTGGTCCATTTGAAAGGAAGAGAGACTGAAATCTCTCATCTGCTGATTCACTTCCCAAATGGCCACAGCAGAGAGGACTGCACCAGCCAGAAACCAGGAACCAGAACTTAATCCAGGTGGTAGGGACTCAGTCACTTGTATCACTTGCTGCCTCCCAGGGTGCACTTTAGTAGGAAACTGGAATAAAGAGTGGAGCTGGCCCTGGGATGGGAATGGGTGTCCCAAGTGGTGGCTTAACTTCTGTTTATGCCTTCAAGTAGCCTAGAAGCAAATATTGAGTTAAAATAAATGTTTTTTTGACTTAAATGACCAATGCTGGGCCAGGCCTGAACCAGGTTCCAGGAACTCTATCCTGGGCTCCAACATGTGTAGCAGGGGCCCAAGTACTTGGACCATCTTCCACTGCTTTCCCAGGCACATTAGCGGAGGGCTGGATAAGAAGTGGAGCAGCCAGGACCTGAGCCAGCACTCTGATATGGGATGCCAGTGTTCTAAGTGGCAGCTGAACAGTGACCCTAGGACAAACGTTTTTAAGTTATATTCTACAAAACATATTAAATTGTAGAGAACGGAAAGATTAAAATTAGCTCAATCAGGACAGGTTTCATGGAGAAAATACAATTTGGAGCTTCTGAAATATGGAACTAGATTTTTAAAATATTCAAGAGGAAGGGAGGGAGATAATGAGAGAGGGAGCGAGGGAGAGCGAGCGAGAGCGAGTGAGAGAGAGCGAGTGAGCGAGCGAGAGAGTTGTGATCAACTGAGTCATTCCCTAAATGCCTACAATGGACAGGAGTGGGCTAGGTTCAAGCTGAAAATCCAGTACTCAATGCAGGTTTCCCACATGGGTGGTAGGAACCCAACTACTTGATCCATAATCTGCTCCCTCCAAGGGTCTGAATTGGCAGGAAGCTGGAATTAAGAGCTAGAGCTGGAATCAAACCCAATTATTCTCATTTGGAAGATGAGCATCTTAGCTAACATCTTGACTGCTATATTAAAACACCTTAAAGTGCATTTTGAGGCCGGCGCCGTGGCTCATTTGGCTAATCCTCCGCCTGTTGCACTGGCACCCCGGGTTCTAGTCCCGGTTGGGGCGCCAGATTCTGTCCCAGTTGCTCCTCTTCCAGTCCAGCTCTCTGCTGTGGCCCAGGAAGGCAGTGGAGGATGGCCCAAGTGCTTGGGCCCGGCACCTGCATGGGAGACCAGGAGGAAGCACCTGGCTCCTGGCTTTGGATCGGTGCAGTGCGCCGGCCGCAGCATACCAGCCGTAGCGGCCATTTGAGGAGTGAACCAATGGAAAAGGAAGACCTTTCTCTCTGTCTGTCTCTCTCACTGTCTAACTCTGCCTGTCACAAAAAAAAAAAAAAATAAATAAAATAAATAAAATAAAAAAGGGCATTTTGAGTGGTAAAAGTACACCATGAGTAATGACACTATTTACAAAACAGTGAAAATCCAGTTAACTCAAATCCCTGGGTATAGGCAAAGAAGTAGTGAGAAACAAAAGTGGAAATATAGATGACAATAGGGATCTATCTCTGAATAAATTTGCAAAATGACATTAAAGATTTCAATTGCTGAAAGGCAACTTTCAAGGTCTTATTAAAAGTCAACTTTTGATTCTGTGTGGCTATTTTCTGTTGGCTGCACAAATCCAACCCCTACCCTCTTCAACCTGCTTTGGGTCTCAGGAACTCAGGAGACCTATGATTATTCCCCTGGTTCTCTCCATGTCGGCAGTGGATGGGTTCCTCTAGTTCTAGACTCATGGGACTCTCACTGTCCTACCCTGTCCCTTCAGGTTGTGGTATAACTCTGGGGGTTCTTGACCTCTCTTGTGTCTTTCACTCTAACCTTCCTTGAACTCTCCTTTGTCGTGCCTTCTATGTGTGCTATCTCTTTCCTAAGGGTGCCTTTAACAGTTTGTCATATATATTAGTTTCCACAGTGGCCAAATCGTAGTAGTTTTCTAATTGTCCTTAAAATGCAAAACCAGAATTGTAGGTAAGACTTCAAAAGTACGGAGTGGAGCTTCTCTCCCTCTGGCTTTTAAGCTGGTTTTCTTCTTCTTTTATTTGACAGGCAGAGTTAGACAGTGAAAAAGAGAGACAGAGAGAGAGAGAGTTATAGACAGTGAGAGAGAAACAGAGAGAAAGGTCTTCATTCTGTGGGTTCACTCCCCTTATGGCCGCTATGGCTGATGCTGCGCCAATCCGAAGCCAGGAGGTGGGTGCTTCCTCCCAGTCTCCTCTGCGGGTGCAGGGACCCAAGCACTTGGGCCATCCTTCACTGCCCTCCCGGGCCACAGCAGAGAGCTGGACTGGAAGAGGAGCAACCGGGACTAGTACCCGGTGCCCCGACTGGGACTAGAACCTGGGGTGCTGGTGCTGCAGACGGAGGATTAGCCAAGTGAGCCAGGGCGCCGACCAAGCTGGTTTTCTTTAACAGGTAACTGACTCTTCTTAGAGAAGATCTGTTTGCAATTAGATTAACAAATTTTTTTTGTCTCAGTTCACAAACATGGACCTATAAATGTAAGCAAAATTTTCCTTAATAATATAGTTAATTATAATCATTTTTCACCAATTTCCAACAAAATCAAGTGGTTTGTGGGAAAATCGGGTTGGATTTGAAGGTGTGCAGTGCATGTAAAATGCAAAGTCAGTGCACTGAGAAAGTCAGGCTGGTCAGGTAGGACCACTGTTGACCCTAAGGAAATGTTTGTATGGAACTTACAGTGATGTTTGTCTTCATTGTCACCTCAAATTTAACTCCTATGTTCCTATCTATATAGGCATAGTAGGATGGTGGCACTTGAGATTTAAATTTTGTTTTCTTTCTTTTCTCTTTCAGTTTTGCTTTTTAAGTCACAACTATGAGCTCCTCTATCCTCGTTAAGGTGGAACTGAAAATTTTCCTCTTCTCTGTAGCCTTTCTTCCTATGTCTGAGAACAAGGAATGTGTCTCATAGTCCTTTGGATGTTTCCTATTGCTTAGAATGGAAAATCCTCTCTGATAATACTTTTGGATTTGTGAAGAAATATCAAACCAATTTCTTGGCTAAAAAGTATTTTGTAGATGAGAACTTACACATGCATTACAAAGGAGAATGAAGCATAATGAAACATTTTTCTAAGAACTGGGAATATTTCTGTTTATATTTGATATTTCTTAGTTAACTCTTGTTCATCATTCAGTATTTATCTAAAGAGTAATAATCCAAGATTTTGTGATTTTATGCCCTGCCAGATTTGGATGACCCTCCACAGTATGCCTGGATCTTCTTTGTCATGAGGCTGCATAGTTTGGAGTAGCTCTTTCTTGGCTTTCATTTCCCATTGTATTATGAACCCCTTAGAAGCAGAGACTATTATAGTCTAAGCTTATATAATATCCAGAGCCTGGCACACAGTAGGTACGTGACTGAAAACAATAATTAAAAAAGAAAATCATATTATGGGCTTCTTAGTTTCGGATTTGAGTGTCATTATGGGAGAATAGTTGGGGAATCTTTCAAAACAAAAGACAGACTCCTGTAATCTGACCTTTTGTGTCTACTCCCCCAGGAGATTCTGACTCATCAAGACTGGGTTAATGCCAGAGAACGGAAATGTTTGAAAATATACACCAGGGGTTTTAACAGAAGTCAAGGGGAAGAGACATTGGCTTAATTTCTCCTGGGAGCAGGAGGGATCCTGGGCATTTTGCCTCTGAATTCATAGACAACTGCAGTGAACCTGAGGCTCCAGAGGCTTCCTCATTCTGATTTTGAGTCAGTGTTTAGAGATTTAGAAAGACCTTTGCCTTCTTAATTTGAAAGCAATCATGTTATGAAGACTTGAACAATGCATGGACTGGATGGTTTTGTGTTCAAACACTTTCACAAAGAACTTTGGTGCAAATTTAAAAAACTGGTGAAAATTTAAAACTCTTAAAAGATTACATAGGATATGAGAGTCTTTCAGGTTAGGTACCTCCATTTTTCTGAGCAACAATTAAATTTACCCCCTTTGACTGGCTGCTTTTAAATTCTCACCCATGTAAGGAACGTGTTCCTGGGAGCACCCTCTTTCCTTACATTCATTGTTTTTCACTTTCTGCTGCATCATTTCCAACAGCAAAGATGCTAAAATGCCTTGCTTATCTTTTTTTTCTAACTCATTATCTTTACCTTACCCTTCAGCTAGTATCCTATTCTTTTACTCCCATTTATAATCAAATTCTATGACAGAAACTTCAAGAGCCTATCTCAATGTCCATTTGCCCTGGGCATCAAGACCAGTTGGGATAGGTTCATTCTCAGTGCCATAAACAAAAAGGTTGGCTTTTAGAAAGGACTCAAAGAGAGGATGTGAATATAATTTACATATAGCAGTGGCCTTAGGTGAGAAAGGGAAAATAGTCCTGTCATGGTCTATGAGCAAAGAGTATATGGGAGTCAAGGAAGTAGGACAGTAACCCTGAAGTTTTTTTCTAACAGTTTGCCTATGTAGAAAAGGAAAGGATGAGACATGCTTAGAGAACTAGGAGTAGTATATGGGCATTATATAGCTTGGACAAAGGTTGAACAACTGGACCATTAGGAGAAAAATGGGTAAAGTTACTAAAAGCTGGCTAATTTGACTGTAAGAACTGCATACTTGTCCTCTATTTATCAGACTGATATTCTGATTTTATTATCCAGGAGTTGGCAGTGGCATCACATATATATCACAGGAAATTTAGCTTCCTCTATTACTGGCATAACATATAGCACTGCTAAGTATCCCTACAATGTCAAGTTCAAATGGATCACCATGTGATATACTGAGTTGGTTGGCCAATTGTCATGACTGATGGGGGATATTAAAAATAGGTAACTTCTAAAGAACAATTATAGCCAATGTGTCCCAGTAATGTGACCACAGTACAGGAAATTTCACCTTTGGAACTAATTTAATGAACAAGAATGCTGATTTCAGAATATTGAATGGAATTATCTTAGATTTGGGGGAATCTCTGGAGCCAAATCTGTGATCAGGTTTAGAAATCTAGTACACCTTCACCTTGTAGCATTGATTTGAACTTCCCTAGGGGCACTTATTGATTCTCAGCCTGTTTTCCTCCATAAGGGAAGCTGATTGCTATCTGAGTTTGTCATTTAACAAAGGAGAGAGCTTTCAGAGAAAATGAATGTAGGCCATAGGTCTGAGAATTTGGAAAGGCTTCTCATGTGCTACCCAGGAAAATCTACTTGATTGAAGCATAAGAGTGGGGATGGAAGGTCAAAGGGTAAGATTTTAATGTTTGGAGAATCATTGAAAGAACTCAGTAAGCATATTGTGGGTTTTACCTTTCATCATTTTCTCCAAAATTGACCGTGAGTGGCAGAATCCAATAGCTTAGTGTGTAACAATGTTTGGCCCATAGTAAATACTCAGTGAATATTTCCTGACTGATAAAGTATCGGTTGGACTATGTACCTTCTATTGAAGAAGGTGCTATTCTATTTAATAATATGTACTTTCTAGTAAGAATGTCCTGGACTTCATTGCTGGCTTTACTACTTACTCACCATTCCTGCTACCACATGAACTCTTTGTTTTCTGATCATAGTTATTCCATTTGGTCTGCATAATATTACACATAAACATAGGTGGTGCTCTCACAGGCAGCTCTGTGACCATTTTCTTGTCTATTTCTTTTAAAAAATACAAAACTACACTTGAGGGGTACTTATATGGCTGATACTGCTGTGAATATTTCCCATAAATGAACTTGTATAATCTTCACAACAAATATACATGTAAGACAACTTCACATTTGAACAAACAGGCTATGTAACCTTTGGAGGCACAGGAAACCTCGAATAGCTAAAGCAATCTTGTACAACAAAAACAAAGCTGGAGGCATCACAATACCAGATTTCAGGATATACTACTGGGCAGTTATAATCAAAACAGCGTGGTACTGGTACAGAAACTGATGGATAGACCAATCGAACAGAATAGAAACACCAGAAATCAATCCAAACATCTACAGCCAACTTATATTTGATCAAGGATCTAAAACCAATTCCTGGAGTAAGCTTAGTCCATTCAATAAATGGTGCTGGGAAAACTGGATTTCCATGTGCAGAAGCATGAAGCAAGACCCCTACCTTACACCTTACACAAAAATCCACTCAACATGGATTAAAGACCTAAATCTACGACCTGACACCATCAAGTTATTACAGAACATTGGAGAAACCCTGCAAGATATAGGCACAGGCAAAGACTTCTTGGAAAAGACCCTGGAGGCACAGGCAGTCAAAGCCAAAATTAACATTTGGGATTGCATCAAATTCAGAAGTTTCTGTACTGCAAAAGAAACAGTCAGGAAAGTGAAAAGACAACCAACTGAAGGGGAAAAATATTTGCAAACTATGCTACAGATAAAGGATTAATAACCAGAATCTACAAAGAGTTCAAGAAACTCCACAACAGCAAAACAACCCACTTAAGAGATGGGCCAAGGACCTCAATAGACATGTTTCAAAAGAGGAAATCCAAATGGCCAACAGACACATGAAAAAGTGTTCAGGATCACTAGCCATCAGGAAAATGCAAATCAAAACCACAATGAGGTTTCACCTCACACCGGTGAGTATGGCTCACATTCAGAAATCTACCAACAACAGATGCTGGCGAGGATTGGGGAAAAAGGGACACTAACCCACTGTTGGTGGGAATACAATCTGGTCAAGCCACTATGGAAGTCAGTTTGGAGATTCCTCAGAAACTTGAATATAATCCCAGCCATCCCCCTCCTTGGAATTTACCCAAGGTAAATTAAATTGGCAAACAAAAAAGCAGTCTGCACATTAATGTTTATTGCAGCTCAATTCACAATAGCTAAGACATGGAATCAACCTAGATACCCATCAACAGTAAACTGGATAAATAAATTATGGGATATGTACTCTATAGAATACTATACAGCAGTAAAAAACAATGAAATCTGGTCATTTGCAACAAAATGGAGGAATCTGGAAAACATCATGTTGAGTGAATTAAGCCAGTCCCAAAGGGACAAATATCATATGTTCTCCCTGATCGGTGACAACTAACCAAGCACCAAAAAGGAAACCTGTTGAAGTGAAATGGACACTATGAGAAACAGCGACTTGATCAGCCTTTGTCCTGATTGTTGAGGAACAGCGTTCTATTTTATTGCTTTTAGTATTTTTTTTGTTCCACTTAATACTATGGGTTGAACTCTTTAATTAACACACAATTATTATTAGGTGTTTAAATTTAACTGAAAAGTGATCTCTGTTAAATATAAGAGTGGGAATAAGAGAGGGAGGAGATGTACAGTTTGGGGCATGTTCAATCGGACTTGCCCCAGATGATAGGGTTAGAAACGTGCCAGAGGATTCCAATTCAATCCCATTAAGGTGGCATGTACCAATGCCATCTCACTAGTCCTAGTGATCAATTTCAGTTCACAATTGATCATAATTATATGATTAAGAGTCAAAGGGATCACATAAACAAGACTAGTGTCTGCTAATACTAACTGATAGAATTAAGGAAGAGAGAACAATCCAACATGGGAAGCAGGATACACAGCAGACTCATAGAATGGCGGATGTCCTAAACAGCACTCTGGCCTCAGAATCAGCCCTTAAGGCATTTGGATATGGCTGAAGGGCCCATGAGAGTATTTTAGGCATGGAAAGCCAAGACATTCTGGCAAGAAAAAAAAACCTAAATGAAAGATCTCTGTAAGTGAGGTCCCAGGGGAAAGACCAGGCCATCAAAAAAGGAGATAACTACGGCCAGCGCCACAGCTCACTAGGCTAATCCTCCACCTTGCGGCGCCGGCACACTGGGTTCTAGTCCCGGTCGGGGCACCGGATTCTGTCCCGGTTGTCCCTCTTCCAGGCCAGCTCTCTGCTGTGGCCAGGGAGTGCAGTGGAGGATGGCCCAAGTCCTTGGGCCCTGCACCCCATGGGAGACCAGGATAAGTACCTGGCTCCTGCCATTGGATCAGCACAGTGCGCCAGCCGCAGCACACCGGCCACAGCGGCCATCGGAGGGTGAACCAATGGCAAAAGGAAGACCTTTCTCTCTGTCTCTCTCTCTCACTGTCCACTCTGCCTGTCAAAAAAAAAAAAAAAAAGGAGATAACTTTCTCTGAAGGGAGCAGAGAACTTCCACTTTGACTATGACCCTGTCGAAATAAGATCGGAGTTGGTGAACTCAAAAGGCTTCCATAGCCTTGGCAACTCATGACAAGAGCCTAGGGTGATTACTGAGGCCATAAAAAAGAGTGTCAAATTGTTAAGTCAACAACAGGAGTCACTGTGCACTTGCTCCCCATGTACGATCTCTGTCCTTAATGTGTTGTACAATGTAAATTAATGCTATAACTAGTACTCAAACAGTATTTTACACTTTGTGTTTCGGTGTGGGTGCAAACTGTTGAAATCTTTACTTGAATATACTAAATTGTTCTTCTGTATATAAAGATAATTGAAAATGAATCTTGATGTGAATGGAATGGAGAGGGAGCGGGAGATGGGAGGGTTGCAGGTGGGAGAGAAGTTATGGGAGGGAAATGCCACTGTAATCCAAAAGCTGTACTTTGGAAATTTATATTTATTAAATAAAAGTTAAAAAAAAATAAGCTATGTAACCAACTCAGCTACTAAGTGGGATGTTGGGATTGGAAGTCAGGCATGTTAGTTCTCTGGTCTATAACCTCAATCTCAATTTTTCAAAGGTAGTGCATATAAAAATGTGTGACATTGTTGCCTGGCACAATTTTCACTTTGTTATTCTACCATTATTATTATTTTAATTTCCATGGCTCAGAATATCCTTAGCAAGTTCACAGAAACAAGTTCCCCTACATCAAGAGGCTGGGATAGGATGAACATAAATAATACCCCAGAGGATGCAAGCGGGGGCATGTTTTGTCAATCACCTCTGCTTCTCCAGTATATCTCTGAGTTTCATTAAATGTGATTATGTGGCATACCCCTTCGGGAGAAACCAATTTCCTTGGGTGCTCAGTACAGCAGCTAGGGTAGTGCATACACTTGACAGTTTACTTCCAAAGTGATTATCACACTTGGGTTAATCTATCAGCCAGCAAATGACCCCCAAAGATTCACAGAGAATGAACAATGCAGTGCAAGATCAATATCATATTTCACTTTGTCGGCAATGAATGTCTGGGATAGCTGAGTAGGATGGGAGTGAAATGAACTATTGGATTATTGAGCGAGTCCCCTCTGGAGTCATCCAAGGATTCATCAGACATTAACAAGGAGCTGAATTTTTTGTTGACCATAGACCCAGAATGAGCTAAAACATCTTTTATTTGGTAGCTGATAAAGTATAACTTATGGAGCATAGTATAATTAATGATAAGTTTTCTTGGTTACAAAAAAAGCTTCTGTACTGTTGTAGTAATTGATTATATGTTTATAACCTTGTGTAACTTTCCAAAACATTTTAACATATATTCTATTTCCATAAATATACCCCTCCAGGCTTGTGAATTTTTACTTCTTTTTCTTTCTGGAAGTTTTAGGGGGAAAATTAGTTTTCTTAGATAATTTTCCATTTTGCTTATAACACTGAATTACAAGATCTATTATGTCATAAATAATTGCTTTCTCTGTGCCAGGTTCTATGATAGGCAGAATTGAATTAGGTACATTTCCTAACATCATGGAGCTTTCAGAGAGACAAAAGGAAAGATCTGGAATATCCTGAAGCCAGTTCTGCTTGGGGAAGTGACTGATACTTCAAAGCGCTGCTTGGGATGCCTGTCTCCCATATCAGAGTCCTCGGGCTGAGCCCTGGCTCTGCTCCTAATTTCAGCTTATTGCTACTGTGCACCATTGGAGGCAGCAGTGGTGGTTCAAGTAGCTGGGTTCCTGACACCCACGTGGAAGACTGGATTGGATTCCCTGACCTTGGACATTTTAGAACTGAAACATAGATGGGAGCTCACTCTCTTGCTCTGTAAAACTGTAAAAAGGGGGAGAAAAAAGTATTAGAGTTAAAACAGTTCACATTTGAAAATCACAAAGATGTACAGAGAAACAGTTGCCAAGGATTTGGGGCTCAGTGTTCTGTGTGTACATGCGCACATGTGTGGTGAAGGGTGGATCTGAGTTCTCTTATCCCCGCAGAATGTCTGAGAACTGACTCAGAAGCAAATGCTGAGGGAAAGGAGGTCACTATGTATCAGTCAGGACAGGATACAGCCCACTGTCATGACCTTGTGCACTTCAGGTCAGCGATGGCTTTCACTAAGACATTTCCTGAAATTGGACTCACACTGACTGAGCAGCCACCATCTTGAATGCTGCCAGCTAAGTCAGAGGGAAAAGAGAGGAGTTTCCTGCACTGGGCATTAAATTCTCACAACTTTTGGGCCACAACTAGTCATACGGCCTTGCAGAATAAGAGATGGACTGTAAGTGTAACAGCACCATGTGCTCTGAAAATGGGGAGCTGGAAGTAGCTGGTGTACAGCATCAGTGACAACTGAAGTTACCACAACCTGAAGGAAGGAAGTCTGCAACTAATGAAAAAGAATTCAGGCTCATTTCCCAGCCTCCTGAAGCAGCAGTGAATGGTATCAGAATGAAACAGAAAGGACAGAAAGAGAGGAAAAACAGATTTTTAATCCCCAGTTATCAAACTGACCAAAGTCAAGTCTCTGAATTGCAGTTTCCTGACCAGTACCAGTTTTATGGGACTATTCTGAGAAGTAAATGACATTGAAATCTTGCATGTAGTTAAGAATGAAGGAATATGTTGAGGAAACCGTTAAGTTTTCCTGGTCATTTCCTCTTATACGTGTTCTGGTGGCTTCTCTTGCTCTACTCCCAAAGTTGTGTTATCTTCATTTTCATGGAAAGTGCATGAAAACAGCATATGTGATTTTTCTCAGAAGGTTGGAAGGCTGGGTCTACAGGGAGAAGGAAGTATGAGGCTATGTGAGGGGTCAGGGGCAGTGGCACTCATCCAGGCAATCTGTCCCTTCCAGAAGTGTTTGGACAATTGATGAGAGCACGTTGGCTGTTCAGTGTTTGGGGTGCACCACTGGCATTTCATAAATGCAAGTCAGGGGTGCCAATTTGTCCTTCAGTGCCCAGGACAGTAGTGCACAAGAAAGAATTGTGCCACTCCACTTACTTAAAGTTGAGAAACACTAGTAGGGGCAGAAGAAGCTTCTAACCACAGAGGATGGAAACTGCAATTTAAGAAGACTGTGAGCTCCAGAGAGACTTGCAGTGAGGTCGCTAGATTGGTGAGAATGTGATGTTAGTCTTCTTTTTCTACTTAGGTGGCATTGCCAAACAGTGATTGTTCAATTAAATGCATGGTGAACCAGTGTTCCAATTACTGTGTTCTTGGATCTTGTGCAGCTCTTGCTTCACTGTGTTCATTAAGATAATTAGAGGCTTAGAAAGAGGGTTGAAGTGAATTCAAGGGTGGAGCTCTACAAACACATGCAATTATTATTTGGCAATTAAAATAAAATGCATTTTAAATAGTGCAGATGAAGAAGTGAGAAGTGTCCCTAAATTCTTGAAGGCAGCATGAAGGGCAGTTGGTGGTGCCTCCTGCCGCCTGATATTTATTGCCTTGACCCCTATCTGAGACAAAGCCTTTCCTGGAGGTGCAGAGCTGGTCCTAGGTCTGAGCTATTCCTTGCCTCTTCAGGTACCTCCATTGCCAGTCTACTTCTAGCCTTCTCTCAAAACTGTTCTCTTCTTCAATGTCATGCTCAATTATGCTGCAGCAGGGAAACTTAGAAAGACCTTTGAGCAAACACAATCTCTCTGTCCTTTAAAATCCTGCTAATATATCATCTGAAACATTCATCTGGACTGCCTGCTTCTTCTGAGAGACTTTGAACAAAAGCTGAGATTTTATGTTTGAGAAAGTGTATTATGTAGGTGTCATAGAGGGTGATGGTGAGAGATAAGAATCTAGAAAATCTAGATACAGTCAGTTGTACCGTAATGCTTGCTTCAAAAGTGCAAATTTATTCCCACCCAATTGAAATATTAAGAGATGATTTGAGCACATTGTGAATTTTGCATTTTCTTGTTTTTTTTTTTCTCTGCAGAACAATAGGTGAATGCAGAAACTGCATTCTGTTGAAATGAGCTGTGAGGATTACACAAAGTGGACATGCACACATCCACTCCACTCCTTTGGTTCATCGTGAGTGATGAGCAACACTCATGTACATCTGACCTTCTAATGTTCTTCCATTTCTAGACGACCCTCCTACCATTTCACAGTAATTCATACACTGCAGCCTTTCCAATACCACCCATATACATAAGCATATGTGGGTCAACGTAGTCATTTATTGCAGCATTATGTACTTCTTAACCAATTAATCTATGTAAAACCATTAAGATTTCTATTTGGTTCTTATTTTTTGTTTGTATATCACTGGCAAAGTTTATGAATGTTGTTCTGCTGACTCCATTTTCCCACATAAGCACTGTAATTTTCATTGTGCAATTTTACAAGGCATGGTGATTTTCAGGAAAGCCCACGTCATGTAACAGAACTGACTGCAATCTGAGTTTTGTATGCTAGATTAAGATTGCTAGTAAGGAGGAAAAATTTGGGCATAATGTTCATCCTGCTCATCATCCCCCAAACCCAGATTGCACAATAACTAATGAAAGCTTTTATCAGGAAGGGGCAAAAGAGAGAAGCTTTGGGAAATGCCAGACCTATGCATCTGTGCATTAAGTGTATGTTACATGACTAGATTTAACTCTGTGCTGTACATTCTTGTCCTGGTGGACATTTTCCCTTCATTTCACATGCCAGGGAAGAGAGCTGACCTTTCCTTAACTCTACAGGCAAGACACAGAGCCTTGAGGAAACATTCCTGCAGTGAGCGCTTAATCACTTGCCTTAGTTTATATCTTCAAGTCATGAACATTGAGTTGTTTCTCTCTCTCTCTCTCTCTCTATATATATATATATATGTAGATATATGTATATTTCACATATAACAAATTTTTGAAGCAAGAATGGTGCTTAGAAATTTAACAGCAAAGGACTGAGGTGAGGGAAGTCTTTTTAGTTCTTTCTGTCTCTTCTCTCTATCTATTTCCTCTTGGCTTCCTCTTCTGTCTTAAGCATCTGTCATCTGGGCAGGCTGAACCTTGTTCTCACACACTGGCCAAAAATCCTGTGATTAAAACAGAAATGGCATCAATCCTTCCAGGGAATTTACAATTTTCTCTTGAAATGCTAAAAAAAGAACCCCAAAATTCAAAGGAGTACATTTCTAATGGTAGACTTCTAAGTTTTGTCTAAATATTGAAGGCTAATTAAAATTGAAGTTTCTATTAGAAAAAAGACTCATAGATACAAAAGCCTGAAGTCATACAGAGTGGTTCAGTGGCATTCATAGATTGAAGAGGGTAAGTGGAGGTCCTCATGTCCAAGCTCTTTGGACAATGCTTAGAGATATCCTTCATGAATTAGCATGCAGATGAATTGCAAGGCAGATAGCAAGGTTTTAGGTTAGATCTGTGTGCATTTTACATAAGATCTTTAAAAAAATATATGGTGGCGGGGAGAGAGAGCTAGAAAGAGTTGGTCTAATCCCCAAATATCCCTCATAGCCAAGGCTGGGCTAGGTCAAAACCAGGAGCCAGGAATTTCATCCTGGTCTCCCACATGGGTAGGCAGTGGTCCAACTACTTGAGCCATCACTGCTGCCTCCTAGGGCACACATTATTATGAAGCTCGAATCAGGAGTGGAGCCAGGCTCAAACCTGGCACTCTGATATAGGAATGGGTGTCCTGACTTGTGGCTTAACCTGTCAGTTAAAGTACACCCTGAGATTTACTTGCCTAAGGTTTAATTTGCTTCAAAATGTTTGCAACCAATGACTTAACCCTATATTTTGGAGGCTGCCAAAAATTCAGTGCTCTTTCTATCAATTATCCCCTGGTAGGGAAGTTCCTTAAAATTAAAGGACTGAGTCACTTGGCATCCCAGTGACTTGGAGAAGTGCTTTATCTTGGTGAGTGGGAGAAAGAAGAAAGGCATCAACATTTATTGACTTCTTATGTCAGGCAAGATATTGTGCTGTGGACACTTTCCTTTTTATTGTTTCAGTAACACGGGAAAGTGTCTGTTAATGACCCCATTTTGTAGTTGGAAAAAATGATCCTCAGAGGTTAGGTTCCACGTCCTGGGTCACAGGATTTGGCAGTTACAAAGCTTTTGTGCAGCCGAGGAATCCTTTCACCTTTCACAGCATTGACGAAGGACAAGCCTTAGGACCAGAGAGGCAAAGCAGGTTACCCCGACTGCTGCCAGCCAGTTGACTGACATGAAGCAGAGACAAAAGCCCCCTCCAGGTGATGTCCTTCTGGGCCCGGGGATCCCCTGTGTGAAAGCTTGCTTGGCTTTCCTGACCTCAGTCCATTGCAGGGTTTTTGCATCTAGTTTTCATTCCCAAGTTGTGAGAGGTCTCTATTTACAGTTAGTGTACCTGGTGTCACGTTCTTTCCACGAGTAACACCTGAATCACATTTTAACCGTAAGTTTGCCTTTGAGTCACTCATTTCCAGCACAGCATTCGAGGCTTTCCCTGCCCTCTACACCTGGAGGATGAGTGCCCTAGAAGTGACCGAGGAAGCGCATGTTCAGCTCCGAAAGGAGGAGTTGGATTCCACTGTGTGGCTTACCATTTTCTTTCTGTCTCTTCTGGCTTTTAGATCTTGCCCAACTGCATGTGTTTGTAGAGAGATAGCATGTCTGATGAAGTGTTCTCACACATGTACTGTCTCCATTTCTTTGTTCATTATTGGGCCAGGAATAGTCCTGTGGAAACCAAGGACTTCTGATGGGTTTGGTGTGGAGGTCTGGATGTTTGAAGTGAAGACAGATGACAGTAGTTGAGGGAGAAATTGCTAAAAGAGATCTGGACAAGAATGTGGGGTTTAGTTTTTTTCTTTCTAACCAAAGCAGCAAGATTCTTTCTATCAAAGTCTTTCTTTCTGGCCCAGAAGTAGAAATTTGTTGGAGATTTTTCACTGACTAGAATTTCTAGTAATCAGGTCCACAAAACATTATCCATGTTGCTTTCTTGGTAAGGGGCTTTATAGAGGAACAACTACCTTTTTTTTTTTTTCGAATAAATGTAGTTTCTCTTCACTTTAAAAAAAAGATTTGTTTATTTATTTGAAAGAAAGAGTTACAGAGAGGTGGAGGGAGGGAGAGAGAGAGAGAGAAAGAGAGAGAGAGGTATTCCATCCCTGGTTGACTCTCCAGATAACCACAACGGCTGGAGCTCTGCTGATCCAAAGCCAGGAGCCAGGAGCTTCTTCTGAGTCTCCCATGTGGGTTCAGTGGCCCAAGGACCAGAGACATTTTGCTTTCCCAGGTCATAGCAGAGAGTTGGATCGGAAGTGGAGCAGCTGGGACTTGAACCGGTACCCATATGGAATGCTGGCACTGCAAGTGGTGGCTTTACCCTCTATGCCACAGCACAGGTCCCAGAATGACTTCCTTTTTTCTTACAAAATTTTTAAAGCTCATAGTATTCTTCATCTCCCCACCCCCTGGCATTTGCTAAAGAAATTGTTTTCCTGTAGTTTCTCTAAATTAGATGTGGTCTGCCAGGCCATGGGTAGTGCTTACGTGGATCTAGGTGATATATTGGATGTCAAGATGTTAAGGGTGATACAGTACGTCTAGGGACTTAAACAGTGCTTACTGGCAAGTGCTATTTATTGCAAGCTGATAAAAATCTACAAGATGTAAACAGAGTCTCCCTAAAGAAAAACATAAAAAGCTGACCCTTTGTACACTTTTTGATAATGATACTTACACTTTCTTTTAGATTGTCGGTTGTGCTATTCCCAACAGGTAGCTGAGCTGTGATGTGGCTGAAAAGGCAGTGCTATAGTCTTGAGTAATGTCAGTGTCATACTTATTTCTGTTCCCAGAGTGTGGCAAGAATACCTTGAGGTCATTTGAGTGTCCTGTGAATTCTAGGGCAGCCTCAGAATAGCTATGGGTCCTTATCAGGGGAGAAACTCTGGAGCAGGAACACCAAACACTGTTATACAGAAAAGGAACTCAGGTGAACCCCTAAGACCATTGGGCCCCCAGTACAGAGAAATTCTCCTATGCATGAACCATCTAACCATTCAGCAGACATTATGAGTGTCTATTTTGTACCAGGCACACCAGGAAGGAAAGAGATCAAAGGTGTTGGCACATATCGAAGTCCTGGAATTAGTACTTGAACAGCTACCAGATGAGTGAAAAAAATCTGAAAAGTGGTAAATCTGTGATTAGATATTTTGGGAGCCATGGATGAAAAGATCCACTGTTTTTCATGTCTCTCTCTCTCTCTCTCTCTATTTTTTTTTTCGACAGGCAGAGTTAGACAGTAAGAGAGAGAGAGAGAGAGAGAGAGAGAGAAAGGTCTTCCTTTTCCGTTGGTTCACCCTCCAAATGGCCACTAAGTCTGGTGCACTGGACTGATCTGAAGCCAGGAACCAGGTGCTTCCTCCTGATCTCCCATGTGGGTTCAGGGCCCAAGCACTTGGGACATCCTCCACTGCCTTCCCGGGCCACAGCAGAGAGCCGGACTGGAAGAGGAGCAACAGGGACAGAATCTAGCACTCCAACTGGGACTAGAACCTGGGGTGGTGGCGCTGCAGGTGGAGGATTAGTCTAAGAGCCACGGTGCTGGCCTTCATGTCTCTTTTTGATGACAGAATACCCATGTCTCCACAGACTTTCTTTGTTAATAACATAACCCCCGGCGTGATGGTATTTTGAGGGGGATCTTTTGGAAAGTGTTAAGACCCTGGAGACGGAGCCTTCATGAGTGGGAACACTGGCCTTATAAAAGGAACATTAGAGAATGTCCTCATTGTGTCCATTGTGTGAGAGTGTAGCAAGAAGCTAGCCACCTATGAACAAGGAAGTGTGCCCTCAACGGACACTGAATCTACCAACACCTTGATTTTGGACTTCCACGTCGCTGGAACAGTGAGAATTAGATTTCTGTTGTATATAGGCCATATAGTCTGTGGTGTTTTTGTTGTAGTAGCCTGAAAGGACTGAGACACCCCAGTACCACAGACAAGAAATTACAGAAATGCAGAGGCATGAGAGTGCTCTCCTAGTTTCCTGCTGTCTCATCTTGCTGGGGTTTAAGTGCTATGCCCCAAGCACCTTGTGAAGGAGCATAGATGGAGCTAAGATACAGGGAGCATCATCGGATTTTCTGGGTTCAATGAAAGACTAGCTCATTCTGGACTCAACCAATCTTAAAGGAGAAGGAGAGGGAGAGGGAGACAGGCTGGGAGAGGGAGAGGGAGATTGAGGGGGAGGAGGAGGGGAGGGAGAGGGAGAAGGAGAGGGAAATGAATTCTGTGTTTCATAGCATCCCCAAGGAATGCAGGAGCAGGAATCCAGGTTCTTGAGCACAAACCCTCTGCTGATTGGTGGCAACCTTTACATATTGCATCTAGGGGCTTGGAGGTTTTCTGCTAAAGACAACAGGCTGGCAGAAGTCCAGTGGAGAGGGTGAGCCCTGAGGGAGCCCCAGCAGTCACATGAGGTTGGGCTGGAATGCATCTGTGCCTCACGTGGCTGGAGCTGAGGTTCCTTTACTGTTTCTTTCTCTTTATAACATGAGTATTCCAAGATGTTAAGAGTGTATAGCACACAAGTCTGAGCTTTTTACACGGAAATAGTCACAACTCTTTTTCTTCCTGTTCCAGTGATGGTTCTAAGAAACCCTAATGAATGTGGACTTTTGATGAGATTATTGGGTTTTCCAACCATAGGACCCCCACGGGCTTCTTGTCACACTCCAGGGCTTTTCTGGGTCATCACCCTGTGAGCTCCTGTGCCCCCTCACTCAGACCCACTATAAATGCCTTCTTCTGCCACAGCTACACTTTCTCTCCCACCCATGGTTAGACACAAACAATTACTGCTTCACCTTGAATTCAAAGAATAACAACCTGAAACTTAGTTCTGGGCAATGATCCCTTTGTTTTAGGTGATTCCCTCCCTCCTCTGATGCACAGGGAAGCAGGAAACAGCAACACAGTGATGTTCATGCAGGATGAGGGTAAGCTTTAATTTACTTGCTTTTTCACTTTTATTTGAAAGGCAGAAAGAGAGCAGACAAAAAGACACGTACACAAAGACATACAGATATCTTCTGTCCTCTGGTTTACTCCCCAAATGCTCACCAGCCAGTGCTCAGCTAGGCTGAAATCAGGAGCCTGGGACAAAAATCTGAGTCTCCCATGTGAGTGGCAGAGACCCAAGTACTTGAGCTACTATTTTCTGCCACCCAGAATGTGCTCTAGCAGGAAGCTGGAATCAGAAGCAAAGCTGGGACTTGAACTAGACACTGCATTATGGAATATAGGCATCTTAACCACTGAGTCAAACATCTGCCACGGGACATTTTAATTTAATATCTCAACAAATAAGTATTGAAGGAGTTTATGAAATATTCACATACTAACTGGTCACTTTTCAGATCCCTGAACCATCTGTAGGGTTTTTTGAATGCTGAGGAATCTGGCCCTTCAAGGCAGCTGAATGCAGTGTTTCTCAAGAGCCAATGCTGTGCCGCCAGTTTCCAGTGCTTTGCTACTTATCAACACATACACACAAATACTCCAAATACAAACTTCCTGTGCTTGTAGCTCCTGATTCTAAAAGAAGTATTAAATGGAAAGAATGCATCAATTTGTTTCTTTTTTTAAAAAAGACATTTATTTCTTTATTTAGAAAGTTGGAGTTTCAGAGAGAAGAAGAAGAAGAAGAGAGAGAGAAAGAGAGAGAGAAAGAGTTCTATCCAATGGTTTGCTACCCAGAGCTGGGTAAGGCTGAAGCCAGGGGCCAGGAGCTTCATCCAGGTCTCCTATATGACTGTCAGGATCCCAAATACTTGGGCCATCTTCTGCTGCTTTTCCCAGGCCAATAGGGGGAGCTGGATTGGAAATGGCCAGCGGGGACAGGAACTGGCACCCATATTGGGTGCTGGTGTCACAAGTGTTGGCTTTACCCATTATGTCACAATGATGGCCTCCAAACGCATTAATTTAATACAATTATTTCAATTATTATTTCCAATTTAACAGAAGAATGCTATTAATTTAATATAGCATGTGTTTTCCTAAAGTGAATCTACCATTTATCAGGTGAATGTGCCACTCATGATGGTAGTTTGGAGTTGTTTAATATTTTGCATTTGGAAAGTAATTTGTACTATACTGTGTGAAGATTCAATTCTCCCATTTATCTTCGTTTGTGCTACTGAAAAAAATGGTTTATTAAGTTTGTCAAGACCCCACTTGGCCCAAACACTTCTTTTTCACCTGAAAACTTTTCCATTAGCCAAAGAAATTAAAAATTTCACCCAGACCCATTTTCATTTTCATGGTGTTCAAACAGAAACAATGTGATGGGCAGACTTCTAAGGAGAGCCTTGAGACTCCCTCCTGGTGGAATCCGATGTTCTTGATTATGAACTGTGCCTGGTGACTTGCTTTTGACAGGTAGAATGCAGCAAAGCTCACGATAGTCCCTTCTGTGATTAGGTCACTAATGTCTATGCGTTCCATCTTGGTAGCAAACCTTCCTGATTATCTTTGTGCTGTGTCTTCTTGGATGAACAACACTGCCATTTCAGAGAGCTCCACATGGTGAGGAACTGAGAGGTGGCTTTCAGCCAACTTTCTTTTTTTTTTTTTTGCCAGGCAGAGTGGACAGTGAGAGAGAGAGAGAGAGAGAGAAAGGTCTTCCTTTGCCGTTGGTTCACTCTCCAATGGCTGCTGCGGCCAGCGCACCGTGCCGATTCAAAGGCAGGAGCCAGGTGCTTACCCTGGTCTCCCATGCGGGTGCAGGGCCCAAGCACTTGGGCCATCCTCCACTGCCTTCCCGGGCCACAGCAGAGAGCTGGCCTGGAAGAGGGGCAACAGGGACAGAATCCAGCACCCCAACCGGGACTAGAACCCAGTGTGCTGGTGCCATAGGCGGAGGATTAGCCTATTGAGGCATGGCGCCGGCTCAGCCAACTCTTATCTTGCAATGGAGGTTCTTAAGGCAACAGCCCACAAATAATTGTATGTTGCCAACACCTATGTGATACTAACAGTGTGTCCTCCCCCAGTTAAGCCTGGCTGTAACTGTAGCTCAAGGAAAACCTTGATTGCAGCCCAGGTGACCACAACATGGCAGATCTGACTGAGCCGAGTCCAGGTTCCTGAGCTACAGAAACTGCAAGATAATAAATATATGATGTTTTAAGCTGTTAGTTTTTGAGGTAATTTGTTGTGCAGCAACAGATAATTAAAACAATTAGTTCAGTAAATAATTTAGGAAATTAAAGTCTTAAGGACATATCTTTCAGTTGTTATCTGTAGAGAGAAATTTCACCTGTGGAACTTGTAAGAAAATTCAATGCCATTGTAATGGGAAGATGTGGAAAAATAGTCACTCTTTTTAAATTTTGGTTATTTACTTTTACTTTATTTGAAAGATAGAGGGAGATGGAGCTCCATCTTCCATCTGCTGGTTCACTCCCAAAATATTCACAACAGCTGGGGTTCTACCGAGCCAAACCCAGTAATCCAAAACCCAATCCATGTCTCTCATGTGGGTGGCAGAGACTAAAAGCACTTGAGCCATTATCTGCTCCATCCTAGAGTGCTCATTAGTAGGAAGCTGGAGTGGGAGTGAAAGAACTGGGACTTGAACCAGGCACTCTGACATGGGATACAGGTGTCAGGAGGTGTCTTACCTACTGAGCCAACACCTGCCTCCATGTCATTTAAAAAACAATTGAGCATATCAGTAAAAATTCTACAAGAAGTGTCTACCAAGATAATAAATATTACTATACTTTTGGTGATCATATTTGGTGATCAACTTGATCTGGGCTGCTATATGCAAATATAGGAAGTGAAATGCGTATATTAGAACTTGTGGAACTTTGAGACTGTTTAAGCAATACTTGGCTAGCCCTGTAGAAAAGGACTAGAATTAACAGTAGAGATTACACTGCCTCATGTCATCTCGCTAGAGAAGGTGTAAACACTTCAGTGTAACAGTGGTAGGGTCTTTTTATTTTCAACTTCGTATTTTTTCCTTGGATAAAATAGGCAGCTACTTTATTTTTTTAAGATTTATTTATTTATTTGAAAGTCAGAGTTACACAGAGAGAGGAGAAGCAGAGAGAGAGAGAGAGAGAGAGAGAGAGAGAGAGGAAGAGAGAGAGAAGTCTTCCATCCGATGGTTCACTCCCCAATTGGCCACAATGGCTGAAGCTGCGCTGATCCAAAGCCAGGAGCCAGGAGCTTCTTCTGGGTCTCCCATGTGGATGCAGGGGCCCAAGGACTTGGGCCATCTTCTACTGCTTTATGTTCAAATGCAGAGTCTTTTAATTCAAAGTCCTCTCACGAAATGCCCGTCATGTGAGCCTGATATGGTAACAATGCAGAGAAGGAGGTAGGACACATAGCATACATACACAGAGAGATAGCCAGAGCTAGAGGCAGCATCAACACCATTCACACAGAAAGGATATAAATACTTTGAAGATATAGGATCCAGAACACCATGGGAGCATAGTTTATATTTGTCAAATTCCTACATAATAAGTAATAATAACTAACTATTGCTAACATGATAAAAGATCTGGAAAGCAAAATTTAATTAATTATATAAGAGGAATTAGAAAATTCCCAAGAGCAATATGACAGCTCAGATTAACATAGGATACTAATTGGATGGGACTTGCAAGAAAGAATCAGAAGAATCTTAGCCTGGTGACTAGACATTGTGGCTTGCAATGGCAATCTTGATTACATCTGTCATCCTGGCACAACTAACTGAGCACCTAAAAGGAAACCTGTAGAAGTGAAATGGACACTATGAGAAACAATGACTTGATCAGCCCTTGTCCTGATTGTTGAGGAACAGCTTGCTATTTTATGCTTTTTAGTATTTTCTTGTTCTACTTAATACCATTGGTTGAACTCTTTAATTAACACACCATTATTCTTAGGTATTTAAATTTAACTGAAAAGTGATATCTGTTAAATATAAGAGTGGGAATAAGAGAGGGAGGAGATGTACAGCTTGGTACATGCTCAATCGGATTTGCCCCAAACGGTAGAGTTAGAAACGTTCCAGGGGATTCCAATTCAATCCCATCAAGGTGGCATGTACCAATGCCATCTTACTAGTTAAAGTGATCAGTTTAAGTTCATAATTGATCATAAAGATAGGATTAAGTGTCAAAGGGATCACATAAGTAAGACCAGTGTCTGCTAATAATAACTGATAGAATTAAAAAGGAGAGAATGGCCAAAGATAGGAAGCAGAATACACAGCAGACTCATAGAATGGCAGATGTCCTAAACAGCACTCTGGCCTCAGAATCAGCCCTTAAAGCATTTGGATCTGACTAAAAAGCCCTGAAAGTTTATCAGGCGTAGAAAGCCAAGACACTGTGGAAAAAAAAACCGATCTAAGTGAAAGATCTCTGTGAGTGAGATCCCAGAGGAAAGAACAGGCCATCAAAGAAGTAGGTACCTTTCTCTGAAGGGAGGAGAGAACTTCCGCTTTGATTATGGCCTGTCTAAATAAGGCCGGAGTTTGTGACCTTAAGAGTCTTCCTTAGCCCTGGCAGCTCATGACAAGAGCCTCGGGTGATTACTGGCGTCGTAATTAAGAGTGTCAATTTTTAAATCAACAACAGATGTCACTGTGCACTTACTCCCCATGTTAGGATCTCGGTCCTTAATGTGTTGTACTAGGCATTTTAACCGTAAAACTAGTCTTCAAACATTACTTTATACTTTGCATGTCTGTTTAGGTACAATCTGCTGAAATCTTTATAGTATATACTAAGTTGATCTTCTGTATACAAAGATAATTAAAAATGAATAAATTTAGGCCAGCGCCGCGGCTCAATAGGCTAATCCTCTGCCTTGCCGCGCCAGTACACCGGGTTCTAGTCCCAGTCGGGGCACTGGATTCTGTACTGGTTGCCCCTCTTTCAGGCCAGCTCTCTGCTGCGGCCCGGGAAGGCAGTGGAGGATGGCCCAAGTGCTTGGGCCCTGCACCCCATGGGAGACCAGGAGAAGCACCTGGCTCCTGCCTTCTGATCAGCACGGTAGTTTGTAAGAGCCTCCTCCTTCTTTCAACTGCAAGAGTTTATTAGTGGTCACCAGTGAAATCCCTTTTTCATACTCCTCTGATGATAGACATCAGTCATACAGTATGTGACATGCCATCTAAAAAATCCCATGTCAACTTCCAGTGGCAAGATTGTGAATGAACGCATTCATTCTGCCTTCACAGCAGGGATTCAAACTTCTGGGTCTAGAAGGAGACACATGTACTAAAGTCAGGGTTCTTGGGGATCATTGTTTACATTCAGTGTAGACACTTATGTCCCAGGCAGGAATAGGTCACGTGACAGTGATAGTCAACAATCCATACCTTAGCGCCTAGAGTGAAAATGGACTTCAGATCAACAATGTAATGGACTTTGCAACGTGGCAAGTGAACCCTAACCACATTTGAGAGTGTTTGTTCAGAGTCAGTGGAGAAATTCAGAGCTCTGTGAGCTGCAGGGTCTGGGAAGAACCACAGTGGAGAAAGGCCAAAGCTGAGGCTCTGGAAGGAATCAGCAGCGGGTTCAACTGACCCTTTGGGCCTATCTAGAAAAGTCTGCAGGCAGCCCATTGTTTTGGTGCATTGCTCTGTGAGGGTCATTCAGAAGAATGAGGCCCCCACAGCCATAGCCAGCAGGAAGTCACTACTTCACTGTCTAGCTGAGATCAGTGTCTGGGCAAAACCTCTTTGTGGGGGTCATGGGGAGTTTGATGCTTGTGTGCATCCTAGAGAAGGCTCAAATTATGATGAGGAGGAAGTAGTCACTGAAGAGTCCTGTGACAGGTGTCTTTTCAACAGTCACATCCATGCACAATTCCTGCACAAGGGAGTACAAAACCTGAGACTGCGTCCTGCCTGGCTCTGCCTCCTCTTATCCACACAAGTCTGAGCAACTTCCTAGAACATTCTGCACTTCAGTTGCTTCATCTGGGAGGTGGATACATTGATAATGCTCGTCTTAATTTACCATTCTTGTGTTAGCTACTTTATTTATTTATTCACTAAATTAAAATGTTATTTATTTGAGAGATGGGGAGAGAGAGAGAGAGAGAGAGAAATCTTCCATCTGCTGGTTCACTCCCTCCCCCAAAATGCTCACAACAGCTGGGGCTGGGACTGAGCCAGGCTAAAGTTGGGAGCCCAGAATTCAGTCCAGGTGTGCATGGGTGGCAGGGATCAAGTACTTGAGCCATCACCACTGAGGGCCAGGGTGCACATCAGCATAATCTGGAATAGGGAGCAGAGCCAGGACATGAACCGAGGTACTATGTATTGGAAATCGGCATCTTAACCACCAGCCAAACACCCAGCCTGTTCATTAGATGTTTATAGTGAATGCATTGTGAGTGATACTGATCTATGCTCTATGTACAAGACAGAAAACAGAGTTCCTTAATAGACAGGAAAAAAATTTATAAAAATTACTCCATAAAATTTAAAGTATGATAGACATGTAAGTGATGAAGATGATGATATTACATTATTAATGCAACCTCTTACTTTCTAAGACAGCTATTTATCCCCCTACCCCTTCCTAGTAAATGTGTTGAAAATGTAGCATCAGCAATTTCCTACCTCTGGAGCAAGAGATCTCATTTTCCTTGTCTGTCTAGGCACATGTTTGTATCTATAATTGCCCCTGCACAGCTCCCAGGTGCCCCAGGGCCAGGCATGCCAATGTTGTTAAGATACAACCTCCCTTTACTCTGTCACACAGGCAAATATGTCACTGATGTGTAATTAATGACAAGGGAGTCAGGAGCCCAGCATTAACATACACAAATCAAGGCCTTGTCAGCCACAGAGATGTCGATTGGATTTTTGTTCTTCTAGCAATATTTATCGTTACAAAATGCTGCACAGTCTAGTGGGGGAAGGAGTACCTTTGTGCCATTGCTGATGTGTCTGTTTACAGCAAGCCACAGGGACATCCTGAGTTGGATCTGCTGATTAATTCAAGGCTCTGCAGGCTGAAGCGGATGAAGGAGCTGGAGGGAACATTTTTCTGCTTAAAATGTGTGTGGTGTGCAGATTCCCTCTGGTTGTGAACTGGCCCTAGTCTCTGCAAGCTCAGGGGATTTAAAAAGTTTGTGTTCACCCCAGAAATATGAGTTTGTTGAGTATTCCTTGTATGTCTAGTATTGAACCAGGCTTGTAGGCTGTAGAACAATAGGATGTGGTCCATGAGTTCAGGAACTTCACATTTGGTTGATGAAGAATGGAATTCCCTGCAGATAGGTAACAACAGCTAGGAGAAATCTTGGTGTTTGTGCTACCCAACACCCTATGTGGGAATCTTTTCCTTAGGATGACTGGTAAGTAGTTCTCCAAAATTTCCTGGCTGTGGTTGGACTGACACAACAGTGAGTCAGAACAGGTAATTACAACTCCTCACATTTGGGATATCTCAGTGAAGAACATGAAGCAGTGTCCCCATGCACTGATTGTCAGCTTCCCTCAGTGCACTGAGGCAGAACACACACACACGCACACAGACACACACACACACTACAATTGGATGAATTATTCACAGATAAGAGCAAGGGTAACAGAAAAATAGGATTCATGGTCTGACGTTCTCCCATGGCTCAGCGAAGCTGCTCGAGCAGATGCAGTCTCAATTTCATTTGCTCCACTTGCACCACAGCTGAGGGGTCACAGAAAGCAGCTCACAGTGAGCTTTATACCAGGAACTACAGGGCTAGAGTGTTGAGGGACATCCCTCCCTATCCCAGGAATCACATTTCTAGACCGCTTTATAGTTATACTGCAGAACTACAAGTGAGAAAGTGGGAGAACTGGCTCAGCACAAGGCTACCCTGAGCAATGCTCAGAAAAGAGGCTAAAGCGAAAAATAACACCTTTATTCTTCTCTGAAGACTCAGTGCAGCCAAATGCATAATAATTGGCAAACCTAAAGGAGCACTATGTTGCTTCTGTAGACCAGGATGTGCTCTGTTTTATGGTCATCAGACCTTGTAAGTCAGGTTGTTTAGTTCTGAGACACTGACAATGTTTGCCTCCCATATCCATGTCTTTCCCTTGTGAGTCCTTAGGACTGACCCATATCTTAAATTTTATGTACAATTTCACCTATTTCCAAACCAAAATTCCTGTCTCCCCAGCTTTAATTCTTCTTTCCTCATCACACATCCTCTTCAAACTTATCTCCTACTGCTTCCTCTGTGCTTCCAATCATGAATTTTCAGTCTTTCCTGGGTCATAGTGTATTACTTCAGTCATTCTCTTGCCATGTGCATGACCAATTTTTCTCATTCACCAGGTCTTATGCTATAACTTCCCTGTGTACTCCCAACTTTTTATCCATTGTCCCATCTGCTCTTGCTCTTGTTCCCAGATGCCTGTATGCTCTAGGTAAGGAAAAGGCACATGACTGAGCAGGTGTAGTTTACAACTTCAGCACTGCTCTGAAATTCTCTAACCTGGCTCTGATTGATGTCCTCATCTGTTCCACTCAATAGCTCTGATATGATGCTAACCACCCCTCAAATTTCTTCTGCAAAGATGGCCTTGCTTCTTGTTATCCTGAAGTAAATTAAGGCCATTAGTCATGAATTCTTGCCATTATTCTCCCAATGAGGGCTACAGATTAACTCATGTTGCAAGATGTTTTCTTTGGTTTCTCTCAATTTTTGTCCTTAAAACAAGGATTATAGTATTTGTAGATTTGTGGGGGAAGTGATCTCAGGAAACACTAAGAGGAAGTGGATAGGGCAGGAAGGCAGCCAGTAAACATGGTGTGATCAAATGAGTTGCCTCTGTTAGCAGCTGGAGCTTTACTGGGATTTCTGGGAGTTGGCATACAGCATGTGTTTCACAGTGGTCCTTCGGAGGATGAGGGCTATTCACATACCAACTCACATCAATCTGCTGGGTTAGGCTGTGGCAGGGTCATTATTCTCCACAACTCGTGATCCGCTGCAGTTATTCTCTCTAAAAGATGGAGCACTCACACCAGTTGGGTACACTTTTGAAATTTTGGATGCAACCCTCTCAATTCTTACATATTCTGCATTCTTTTTTTTCAATATGTTATGAAATATTATGCTTTTTCTATGAGGTCATGGAAATACACTTTTTCTATGAGGTCATGATGCTCATTTTTAAGTCAAGATTTTTAGAATAATAGGAGTATAATTCTCCATAAAGCATTTGAAGCTTCCATTTAAAAGTCATGGGTTTTAAGTCAGTGTGTGTGTGTGTGTGTGTGTGTGTGCATGCACACTTATATGTACCATAGGTTTATAAAAGATGACTTCAACCTGGTCTATGTTTATCATTCCTGACATAATTAGTCATATCTTTTGCTCTATATTTAATATCAGAATGGATGCATATCATGAAGATGAGTTTGGTGATGATGACAAGAATGACAGAGATGAATGTAAAATAATCCCTGAGAAATAGACAGCAAATAAATATTTAAAGCTGTTCCCTTTGTCATAATACAGACATTGTATTGTATGGTAAGCATCCCTTCTCACCCAACGATTTTCTTTCCAACATTCTCTTTTTTTTTCCTCTGGAAGTTGCATTGTGCTGCATGCAAAGAGAATTGCAGCGCTGCATGCTCCCCTGCTCCCATCCTCCATTGCTGTCCCTGAACATCTGACTCAGTGTGAGCAGGGCTTACACTCCCAGTTTTCCTTCATTTTCAAAAGAATTATCCTTCTCTACAGCCTCCTTGCTGCCCATGTATCCTTTGTGTTTTCCAAGATCTTGCTCTATCAGATTTCTCTCTATTTATGGTATATTTACGGTCCTCTGCTTTTCTATTGACTGCCTTCCTGTGGTTGATAAACACACTCAAATATCCCATCTTAAAAAGCAATTCTCCCTCTACCCTACTGTCACTTTCAATTTTCCACCTTTTATCACAACCCAGTTCCTTGAGGGCACAATCTACACATGCTGTCTTTACTTCCACATCATTCACTCACTCTTCATCGCTCTACAGTCTGGCTTCTGTACTCACCGCTCAAGTAACGCCCTTCTAACAGGGTTATCAGTAGCCTCCTAATGCCAAATCTAATGACCCCTCTCAGCTCTCATCATCTTTGATTTCCTTGTGGCATTTGAAATTTGTGAAGCTTTGTCTTGTCTTTTTTTTTTTTAAAGATTTATTTACTTTTATTTGAAAGTCAGAGTTACACAGAGAGAGGAGAGGCAGAGAGAGAGATCTTATATCTGATGGTTCACTCCCCAATTGGCCGCAACAGCTGGAGTTGCGCCGATCTGAAGCCAGGAGTCAGGAGCTTCCTCCGAGTCTCCCACGCGGGTGCAGGGGCCCTAGGACGCGGGCCATCTTCTACTGTTTTTCCAGGCCATAGCAGAGAGCTGGATCGGAAGTGGAGCAGCCAGGACTAGAACTGGCACCCATATGGAATGCAGGCGCTTCAGGCCAGGGTGTTAAACCACTGCGCCACAGTGCTGGCCCCTTCTCTTGTCTTAATTTCTATGAATCATCTTCTCTTCTGCATCTCTTCTAATCATTTCTACTTACTAACATTTGTGATTTCTTCTCATACTGTGGAAATTCCTTGTAAGTTTTCCCTGTAGAAGTTTTAGATTTACAGGAAAACTTGGCAGAAAGTGCATAGAATTTCCATATAACCCCTCTCTTTGCTTCTTCCATTCTGCATGTTCTTTCCCCTGTTATGAGCTGATGGAATCCAACCGTTTTTAAAAAATTGGTTCAGTTATCTTCTCCCTGGAACTCATGTGTTCATAATACAGAAGTTCACCGGGACTCACTCAGGCCCCTCTATGTGAAAGGTGTGGTGATAGCTTCTACCACATAGGTAGCTCGGAGGGTTTAATGCTATTTAATTAAAAAAAAAAAACATGCAACTCTGGCTGGTAGGGAGTTGAGATTTAATGCACACTAATGGTTTATATTAGTACTTAGAGGCCTCTACTGTGAAGAATATCATAATCCATGCTGTCATCCATGGGTGTATTTCCCAGTACTACCAGATATGAACAGCATCTTGGTCATCTTTATGTCTCCAATACTTAGTATTTTTAAAATTTTAAATAATTGAAATAATTTTGACATATATATATAAATTATACAGATTTATGAGAAACTATGTGGTGTCTTGAGATATATATATATATATTTGTGTATGTAAGTATGTGTGTATGTATATATAAACATATATATTACAGCATATATATACATATATATATGGTATAATGTTCAATCAGGGTTAATGTATCTATCTCCACTAACATTTCACATTTCTTTCTAGTGAAAACAGAATCATATCTCCTAGTTTTTTTTAACCTAGAGAAATATACATTAAAATAACCTTATCTATAGTCACTGTACTGGGCAATAGAACCCTAGAACTTCTTACTCCTATCTAGCTGTAATTAAGTACCTGTTAACTAACCTCTCCTGATCTCCTCCTATTCTCTTTCTTCCCTAGACTCTAATAAGCACCATTATAATTTTTTTTTGACAGGCAGAGTTAAACAGTGAGAGAGAGAAACAGAGAGAAAGGTCTTCCTTCCGTTGGTTCACCCCCCAAATGGCGGCTACGGCCGGCGTACTAAGCCGATCTGAAACCAGGAGCCAGGTGCTTCCTCCTGGTCTCCCATACGGGTGCAGGGCCCAAGCACTTGGGCCATCCTCCGCTGCACTCCCTGGCCACAGCAGAGAGCTGGATAGGAAGAGGGACAACTGGGACAGAATCCAGCGCCCCAACTAGGACTAGAACCCGGGGTGCTGGCGCCGCAGGCAGAGGATTAGCCTAGTGAGCCACGGTGCCGGCCAGCACCCTTATATTTTAATTTCTGTGAGATCACCTGTCTTTTAGACTTCATGTGCAAGTGAAATCATGTGATACTTATCTTTCTGTGGTTGGCTTATTTTATCATAACATAATGACCTCCATTTTCACACATGTTGTTGCAAATGTCATGATTTCATTCTTTTCAGGGATGAGTAGAATTAAAATTATGTATATATATTAAATAAATGAAATAAGTTCACTTTATTTAAATAAATAAAAATGAAAAAAGATTTCCATTGTTTATGTTTATCATGTTTTCTTTATCCATTCATTGGAAGATAGATACTTAGATTGTTGCCATTTCATGGCTACTGTGAGTAGTGCTGCAGTTAATATGGGAATGCAGATGTCTATTTGACAAGCAATTTAATTTCCCTTGGATATATACCCATTAGTGAGAATGCTGGGTCATATGGTATGATCATATCATACGCTGGATCATATTTTTAGTTTTTTGAGGCACCTCCATACTGTTTTCCACAGTGGCTGTACTAATTTACTGTCCCACCAATGATGCACAATGACTCTTTATCCCATCTTTGCCAGCACTTGTTATCTTTTTTGCCTTTTTGTATTAAATTGAATGAATAAATAAATGAATGAAACATTTCATTCCTACAAGATGACACTTACCTAGAATTTTTAGATCAGAAAATACTTCATTATTTCACATAGTCTGCAAACATGCTCCTTGCATAAGCAGATTTTTAGGGCTGTGAAAAGATTATGTTTGATAATGTAATGGCAAATATACACCACTAGGCATTTGTAAAAACCCATAGAACTGTACAATATCAAGAGTGCACCATAATTTAATCTGTGGCTTTTAGTTACTAATAATGTATAAACACTAGCTCATCAATTGTAATGAATGTACCACACTAATACAAGTTGTTAATCATAGGAAAAACGGGGAAGGTGGAAGAGGGAATGGTTATATAGGAAAGCTGTATACTTTCTGCTAAATTTTTCTGAACATCTATAGTTTCTGTAGAATAATATACTTTATTAATGAAAATAGGGGCATTAATCAGTAAGCCTACCATTTGTTATTACCTGTAAGTTGGAGAAGTGATGTGATGGACCCAAGGTCACACAGGTAAGTCAGTGAAATAATTCAAGTTTTCTTACTGCTACACTTTCCTATAAACCATATTCTCTATCCTGTTTTTGCTGCATTAATAAAGTTGCAGTTAGTAAAGGGTGACTTTTTAATCTCCATTCAACTTTTTTTTTGTGAGGGAGAAGGCAATCTCATCATTGATATTCTCCTTTTGGCACTTTTGGAAGGTAAGTCTTGGGTGGAGTGGAGTTTATTAGGGACTCTCTCAGAGTATCCTTCACAGGACTAATTTAGAGTCTTTATGACTCAATGGAGGCTGTCAATCCCAAGTGATTTGACGTTTAATTCCTGCTGATGTAAATTTTATATGACAAATAGTTTCATTTAATTGTGTCACCTCTGGCTTATACACACCATAAAAGATTTCAGTTATAACAGTCACCAACAAAAGAGCCCTGGCTGAGAAGAATAATGTCAAGAAGTCTTGCAAGGTCGCAGCTAGTTGGGAAAGGGCAGGTTGCTCTCTGGGAGAAAAGATCTCTGGAGGGAGGCATGGTTTAAGGCAGAAACACACGTGCACCTGTGCCTCTGCGGAATGACTAGACTGGCAAGGGCACTGCTTCCCCTCGGGACCTTGACTGATGCATTTTTCCTGGTAATGAGTCCACACATTTGCCTCTCTGCTGGCTCATCCTTCTGACAGACCTTCCACAAAGGGGACTTGCTTTGTAACAGGTACTAATAGAAGCCATTTTCACGAAAATTTCCTGTCTCTGTATCTTTGTTTTCCGGGGTAAAATCACTCACTGCGTTAGGGGCGATGGCATGATTGATTTTTACTAAATATTGGGAAAGTGCTGGCTTGTGTCTATATATCAACAAGCTATTTATTGAGCATCTACTGTATGCCAGGCTCTTTGGTAGACACTCTGAGAGTTAAGGTATCTCTTCTGGTTCCCTATAAGCTTTCAGTCAACTAGGAAGGTCATATATACCTATATAGACAACAGTGAAAGGCATATTGTGTGCCACACTTGGTGGTCAGTTAGGGACTGTCATGTGTGCATTGCTTCAGTGCTCCGTATGTGAGGAAGATAGATCTTACCATTTTACTGGTAAGAAGGTCTGTGGTGTGGCATCTGCTTTTCCACTTCCAAAGTCTGGTGTGTTGTTCCCATTACACTGTGCACACATGCACCTGTGAAAACACTGCAAAGCCCTGAAATGAAGCAAGAGCTCTTCCAATATGTTGAGAACTACTATTGTATATGCCATTTTTGACAATGCCTTGATCCTGAGAGTGGACCCTTTTGTACGTTTCTAATTATGAGGAAATCAACATAGAGACTGGGCAATGTGAATTCAGTCTTCATGCTAACAGTATACATGTTAATATCACTCTAAGGAAAGGTATATGGTTTTATTATTGCCCCTTCTATATTGGACAGTTCTCATGTTAACTTTAATATTTCTTCATAGTACCAACTTTTCTCTATTCAATAATTTCATTCTCTATGGGGAACACATGATACCTAACCTATCTTTGAGGACAATACTCACTACTTGTGCTGGTATGTCCCATTGGCTCCACTGGATCTATTCTTCACCTTTCTCCACAGTTTCCTACCCTGTTGGATGTCTTGTGTGAAACCTATCAGTAGGCTGTGTGCCCCCAGGAGGAGGCATCCCATTGTATTTGGTCAATGGGAGATCTCTGGCAGGGAATCAGGGACAGGAAAAAGATGAAGCCAGGGTGTTTGTTTCCTAGCCTTCACCTCTTTGAAACTGTCTTGGGTTGCTCTGCCACTACCCTTTAGAGAAACCTTCTGTTACACCTGAGTCTTCCCTTTCTTATCCCTTGAATTCTAGGAGGAGTAACAGTCATTTATGAGAAAACACTCCTATTTATGAAGTAAATTCATTGTTTATAAAAAAATCTATATTAAATCCCCCTTAAATTCTAGCTTGGACTCTGTTTTCTATTGGGAATGTTACAGAGTGCATGCACCTACCTCCTTGCTGTTTTATCTTTTCCATAACAGCCATTTTTCAAAGTAAAAAAAAATACCATTATCTAAGTAAGAAATCCTAGCAAATCGAGGGCTAGAAACAGTATCTGTGACATGAATGATGGAGTGGGAGGGGAAGGGAGCAGACTTCTCCAAAAAGAAGTGTTCTTGTTTCTTGTCATTGACTCCCAGTAACTTTGAGAGGTTTTGAGATTCACTCTTCCCTGAGAGAATCTATTTCTAAAATACATATATATGTATACTAGGGAAGCAAAATAATGTAATAGGAAGAGATATGAGGATAGATTTGTAATCTGTTACTAGTTTCAGCATCTGTTAACCTCCCTGGTGCTCAGTTAATATTGCAATAGGCCCTTAATAAATGATTATAATTGCTACTATTATTTGGGATTTAATTGCATTTTAAATAGAAATAAGCTTCTTATAGAAACATATTTTTAGAAATACATATTTTTTTTAGCCAGAACATTGGCCTAGGGAGTTTCATTTGTGTTACAAATAAAAAAAATCTGAATCAATTAATACTCTCCTTGACAATTAAGGTCATCCAAAATTATTTATCAGTGAAAATCAGCCTATCAAACATTGTGGTAATCCCAGCTGATGTTAACCTACCACAAGGGACCTATGGGTTAAAAGTTCTGGAATTGATAACCCCACATGCTATCATTAAATGATTCTCTGAGCAAAATGGTTATGAAATAGCTAAGTGCCTATTGAAGTTTTGCAAGATACTGTGTCAATTCTTTCGGGTATAAAAATAAATCAACCTGGGTCATTGCATTCAAGGGGACCTGGGGAGAAAGGATAGCAGGTGACCTATCAAGATCATGGGTCATGTCTTAGTATTCTTTCTCTCTCCCGTGTTAACATGGCACCTGGTTCTCTGTGCATATCATAAACATTTATTAACTTTGAGTAAATTTATTACCAGCAGTGCCAGGCATAAGAAGCAGACAGTGAGTGCATTAGAAATTCAGAAAAGAGAAAGCTCATTGTGGCCCTAAGGTTTCATGGAAGTGCATGGAAGGCATCCAGGCCTTGATTAATGTGTAGATTTGGGTAGGAGTAGAGGGAAGGGACAACATTAATTATTTGCTTAGTATAAATTTGCAGAAGCCAAATTACCATGTAAAGTGCATGAATATTAGTAGGAAATGATTTACAGATATAAATCTGCAGACCTGATTTTAATGGGACTTGATTAGTATAGGCAATGCAAAGGTTGAGTCATGTTTCCAAACCACAACCAGCAGTATGTGAAAACATTGTTCTACCACAACTGCACTGGTGTGTTAGCTTATAAAATATTTGTTTACCATAAACACAATGTGTGTCACAATATCACAAATAAAACAATATATTAGCTAAAAATTTAATTGACTTATCAGGGATAGGGTGAAATAAAACTAGTCTGTGAAGGCTGGAAAGGATGGAGGGTTGGTAAAGAGGAATGGCGGCTGGCGCCGTGACTCACTAGGCTAATCCTCTCCCTGTGGCGCCGGCACCCGGTTCTAGTCCCGGTCAGGGCACAGGATTCTGTCCCGGTCGCTCCTCTTCCTGTCCAGCTCTCCTCTTCCTGTCCAGCTCTCTTCTGTGGCCCTAGTCCTTGGGCCCTGCACCCACATGGGAGACCAGGAGAAGCACCTGGCTTCTGGCTTCGGATGAGCACAGTGCGCCGGCTGCAGCAGCCATTGGAGGGTGAACCAACGGAAAAGGAAGACTTTTTTCTCTCTCTCTCTCTCTCTCACTGTCCACTCTGCCTGTCAAAAAATAAATAAATAAATAAAGAGGAAAGGCAAAAGGAGAAAAGAGAGCATCGTGCTGTGTGCAGGCCATGCTGAGATGGCTGTCTATGGTGATGACAGCAAGGGATTAATGGGCTGTGAGAAGAGAGTGGAGAGGAGTTTTCAGAAATTCTCTTGTAAACATTGTATTCAGTGGACAGCAGGGGTAAAGCTGAGCTAGCAGAGCTAGGTGGCTGAGAATAGGACAGGTTCCTCCACTTACTATTTGATTTCAGGCAAGGCAGGTCACCTTTCTGTGCCTGTTTCATCACCTACAAAACAGGATTGTTGCAGAGTTTACAAGAGGTGTTACATTTAACCAGAGCTGGAAGTTGCCTGGTTCACAGTGTAGACACTTTTGTTGGTTGCAGTGTTGCACTGTGGTTGGTGGCTTTTGTTTTGTTTTATTTGGTTTGGTTGCTGTTATTATCTTCTTTTAGTTGTACAGCAAGAATGAGAGGAATGGAATTGGGGCGTGGGCTGGAGGCTGATGTGTTCAGTAGAGGTATGCAGGACTGCTCTCTAATCTCTAACAAAATCTGTAGGTCGCTGCTGGGGTGGCAGGGAGAATGCTTCAGTGCCTTTTATGGGCATCACATCCAATTAGCATCCTCCTAAACCTCCCAAGTCTTTGGGCACCAGAGCTGTTTTATGGACAAAGTAACTCTCAGAAAAGAAACAAGACAGAGATCAGGGTAAACGTTTAAAGTTTTCTTCAGTCTCTGTTTTACTGGGAGAGAAGACAAAACTCTGGATTGACTTTTTGAACTTAGCCAAAATACGACTCTTTCTGGTGGGCAGTTGGAGCCACCAGCCTGACTTCTGCCTTTTATGTGACCCAGAAGTCCCTAAGTGCCCATTCATGCTCTTGGCTTAATCTTGGTTTTCTACTCTTTTATGTGGGGGGTTTATGTGAGTGTCGTTTGTTTTGATAGGCTTCGCTCCATAAGGTGAGCTTATGAGCTTGGTAAAAACCTCAGTCTTGATTTTAGCACCCTTTGGCTCCTCAGCTTGTCTTTGCTTATCTGTGTAGTCACATGATATTTCTTTTCTTATAGGTATGGTAAGCAAACATTTCCTGAGGAGTTTAAGCTCAGAGTGTACAGCAACTGCTATGTTTGCAGCAACTGCTATGTTTTTGATTATTCTAAACTTGTTTGAAGTTAGAGCTGTGTGAGGACCCCCTGTTTCACATGCTGCCTCTGACATCGGCTGCAAGGCTTTTGTCAAAGGCATGGGGAACAGGAAACGCATGGGACCTGCCTGGGCATGGATGATGTGTCCTGCAAAGCTCAAGGCCTGGAGAAACAAAGAAGAGCACGCAATACACTCTACCTGTTGCTATTATTGTTGTTGTTGTTGATGGTGGTCTGGTCAGGGGAAGAAGAATGTAAAAGGGGAAAGGGAACTTGGGAAAATCATCACAGATCTCTGCACTCTTGGTTTCTGAGTGATCTTGGGTTGGCCCCAGATGGACATGAATCCTTCCCATCAGTCATCTCATGGTATTAGTGAGCATGGACAGATCTGGGAATACCAGTGACTGTAATCTTGGTGCCAGCACATCTGTGGGGGAGAAGGAACCACTTTACAAAAGAAGAACTTGGGAGATGTTGCACGATTCTTCCATTCACATAGCAATGAAAATTTCCTTTTGATCTTTCCATTATTCAGTGAGCTGCCTCATGTGTTGAATCTCAAATTACTGGTTAATTTGTCAGTGCAGTGGGACTAGGAATGGAGTAAAAAATTTGCTTCCACATGTTAGAGTCATATCCCGCTGCATATCCATAGAAGAGAACATACAAATGCATATCACTTTTAAAACATCCACTCCAGGGGTCTGGCCTTGTGGCACAGTGTGTTAAGCCACTGCTTACAATACTGTCATCCCATGTGGGAGTGCCAGTTTGAGTCCTGGCTGCTCTGCTTTCAATCTAGCTCCTTGCTAATGCACATGGGAAAGCAGAAGAAAATGGCCCAAGTGCTTGGGCCCCTGCCATCCACGTGAAGGATCTGGAAAGAGTTCTGAGCACCTGGATTCAGCCTGGCCTATCATAGGTTATTGTGGATGTTTCAGGGATGAACCAGTGGGGAGAAGAACTCTGTCTCTTCCTCACTCTCTGTCATTCAGTTTTTTGAAAGGTTTATTTATTTTAGTTGAAAAGTAGAGATACAGAGAGAGGCAGAGGTAGAGAGATACAATAGCCAGAGCTGGGCCGAGCTGAAGCCGGGAGCCAGGAGCTTCTTCTGGGTCTCCCATGCAGGTTCAAGGGCCCAAGTATTTGGGCTGTCTTCCACTGCTTTCTCAGGCACATTAATAGGGAGCTGGATCAGAAGTGGAGCAGCTGGGACTCAAATTGACACCCATATATGATGCTGGCACTGTAGGCAGCAGCTTTACCCACTATGCCACAGCAATGACCCCTCTGTCATTTAAATTATTTAATTAATCTTTTTAAAAAAATCCCCTCCAGCTAGACCAACTTACAGTCTTAAAAGTACCCTTTACACATCCAGGATTTCAAGGTCTTTTTTCCAATGTTTCCTTTTCTATGCAATTTCAAAAATCCAGTTCATATTCTGCCTCCCCTACGAAGTAACTGTATAAATCATTCTCTACTAATATAAGTTTATAAATCAATGTTGCTTCAGCTGTAAACATATTTTTTTCAAATATATTCTAGTTTGTTAATATCAAAATGAGATATTTAAAGTTTAACACAATACATCCAATGTGAGCAAATAAATTTAGTGAAAATAAAATTATCTCCCAGTTTGTCCATATCTCATTTCCATTCGTTCCACTGAAGATAGAGGACACACTTCTCAATAAGCTCTTTGCTACTTAAAACTTCTGGAAATTATCTCTTTAGCTGCTGCTCAGCCAATTTTTTCCCTCTAGCCTGTTTGTGCCAATGACTAGATCCAAATATAGGAATCTGCATTTATCTTTAACAGATAATGGAATCCTGTAAGATTCAGCTCATCACCCTAGCTTCATTTCCATTTAAAACTGGATTGTTAGAACTTAATTTCTTTCCTGGCCTAATGTCATCCATGCATTTTATGAGCAAAGGTGGCAACTTATAAAAATGTTGAAATAGACGTAGCTGAAGCCACACTCTGAGTCAGGATGAGTGTGCAGTAGGTTCAAGTCCCAAACCTATTCTAAGCCCACGGCCTCCTGAGCTTCCAGTGCATTCCCTGCATGAGACTTCTCTGTCCTGAGCACCTCTCCTGTCCTCCTCTGAACCTTTGAGGAGGATTAGAATGCCTCCTCCCTAAGTTGTACCCTTTCTTTGTGGATAGCTGTATGACTCAAGCACACATTAATGTCACATATTCATGGACCACCCGTTTTGGCTCTAAGTATAAGTTTATTTGTATTAAATAAATCATTAAGATTATTATTGTACTAACAATAGCTAATATCACTTGAGGGGCTGGCGCCATGGTGCACTAGGTTAATCCTCCACCTGTGGCTCTGGCATCCCATACGGGCGCCGGGTTCTAGTCCCGGTTGCTCCTCTTCCAGTCCGGCTCTCTGCTGTGGCCTGGGAAGGCAGTGGAGGATGGCCCAAGTGCTTGGGCCCCTGAACCTGCCTGGGGGACCAGGAGGAAGCATAGCTCTGGCCGTTGCGGCCATTTGGGGAGTGAACCAATGGAAGGAAGACCTCTCTCTCTGTCTCTCACTGTCTGTAACTCCACCTGTCAAATAAATAAATAAAATCTTTTTAAAAAATCACTTGAGCCTCATATGAGCCTGACACTGTACTGTGTATATTGAGGAGATTTCAAAAAGTTACTAAAAAATGAAAATAAAGATATTTTTATTTTGGTGCAAAAAACTTAAAATTCATGCACATAAAGCTTATAAATTATGTATCATGAAAAATCATGCATGGATTTCAATTTTTTTTTTGCACTAAAACACACTTACCTTCTAGTTCCATTTCCCAGGAACTTTCTGAGATACTCTCACATATGAGATAATTTCATTTATCTGTTTCACCAATTTTGGAATTATTTTTTTTTGAAAGGCAGAGAGAGAGAGAGAGAGAGAGAGAGATGAAGTCAGGAGCCTGGAATTCCATCCAGGTCTTTCATATGGATGGCAGAGACCCAAATACTTGAGCCATCATTTCCTACCTTCCAGTGTGCATAATAACAGGAAGCTGGATTTGAAATGAAGCTTGGACTCAAACTGAGGCACTCCAGTATGGTATATGGATGTCATAGCAGTGGTATAACTGCTGTGACACAATGCATGCCCCATCTCATTGATCTTTATAAGAATTCTATGCACTGTTCTCTGTTACTGCCATTTTGTAAATGAGGAATCTTGGACTTACAGAGGTTAAGTCACCTGTCCATGATCACCGGATCATGTCATGGCTTGAATATAGTCTTCCTGAAGACAAAGCCCATGCAAGTCACAAGCTTCCCCTTTGGGCTGTAAAGTCTAATGGTTGATTGCTTGTAAAATTCAAAAGTAGAGATTGATTCAAAAGATCTATTTCCCTACCTAATAGAAAGCTCACAGAGGACTGACAATGGGTGTACAGGGCTGTGAATGGGCATGTATTGAATGAATGAACGAATTAATGAAGGAAACAAGTATTTTATAATATTCTGTTTCTTCCTGAGAGTTTATTCAAACATCTGGAGAATTTTTAAAGGTAAGAGAGCTGGTAATAAGTACTCATGTCGAATATTGGCAACCAAAAGCAAATGGACATCACTGAAGGTGTCAGAAAGTATCTTTCTTGGAAACTTTCATGAAGTTTATGCTAATGGATTTGATATAGACTATGGGGAAATCAATCCTCCGTTTGGACATATTTTCCTCAGCAGTTTGATCTTTTCCTTTTAATCAAATCAAAGGTGTTTTAGACATTTGGGGGGGGGGTCTTTGTTCCTTTTCTAAAAGTAAAATCAATGAAGTTAACAGTGAAATAGGGTATGTCTACTGAATGAGAAGAATGTAGTCAAGAGCTAATTTTCCTCCTGCATATTGCCTTTCTTGTTTTTGATTCTGTTTGCATATTTTACTTAAAGCATTTAGAGTTAACTTTTGACAAACTTGACATCTAAGACATTGAAAACTGATATTGAAATACGGCATGGCCTAGATTATTATTGTTATTGTATTATGATTTGTCAGATTGAACCACATTTCTATTTAGTCTATTATTTACATAGAGATAGAGTTTTTTCCTATGCCACTCTCTTTGGTAGAGAATTAAGCCTTTGGCTATAATGGAAATTAAAAATATGTTGTCTCAAAAACTTAAAAAAAGAGGAAGAGAGAGAGAGAATGAGAGAGAAACAGAGAAGGAGAGGGAGGGAGGGAGGAGGGGGATATCATTATTTTCTTAGAACTGTTTAAAAAATATATTCAAAGCCTGCCAATGTTTTATTTTTCCAAGGGTCCCTGGAAAAAATATGAGTCCTATCCTACTCTTAAACTCCAATTTCTTATCTTAGCTTTGATCTCAGTTAAAACATAAATTCCCTGGGAATGTTATACTAAGTTATTTATATGTTAACCTGACTGAAAGCTCTGATGAAAGGAAAGGAATAAAATACAGAAGTCACCAGAAAATGATAAGGTGTCCCCAAGTTGGGAATCTTGGGACTCAGGAAACAAACTCACCCAGTTTCCATTACTGACCACGTGAGCTTTACTTTAGGAGTACTAGGGATGCTTAGGTAAGGTGTGTGATGGGGGAACCCTTGCTCCTCCATGCGGAGGAGCAGTGGCTTCTTGAATGACCATCCTATTACTCTGTAACAAGCTACTACAAACTCAGTGCTTAAAGAAACATGCACTTATTATCCACAGTTCTGTAGGTCAGAAGTCTAGGTGGGCTTGGCTGGATTTTTGGCTTAAGATGGCAGAAGGCTGACTTCAGAATATTGGCTGCATTGACCTTATCCTGCAGCCCTGGGAAGAATCCAGTTCCATACTCTGTCAGGTAGTTTACAGGAATCACTCTTTCAATTTTGGGTCTGAAGTCTGTATCTCCTACCTGGCTGTCATTAGGGTTACCCTCATGGCCTTTAGACATTTGTCCACATTATCTATCATGTGGCTTCTTCCATCTTCATATCAGTAGTGGTGCATTGAATCCTTCTTAGATTTTGGATATCCCTGATTTTGTTTCTTCAGTCTTTTCTCTCTAAGTAAGTGGAGAAAATAATATGCTCTTTTTAAAAAATATTTATTTATTTATTTGAAAGTTAGAGTCACATAGAGAAAGGAGAGGCAGAGAGAGAGAGAGAAGTCTTTGATCTGATGGCTCACTCCCCAACTGGCCACAACTGTGATGATCCAAAGCCAGGAGCCAGGAGCCAGGAGCTTCTTCCAGGTCTCCCATGTGGGTGCAGGGGCCCAAGGACCTGGGCCATTTTTCACTGCTTTCTCAGGCCACAGCAGAGAGCTGGATAGGAAGTGGAGTAGCCAGGATGTGAACCAGTGCCCATATGGGATGCTGGCGCTTCAGGGTGTTAACCCACTGCACCACAGCACCCGCCCCAATACTATGCTCTTAAAAGCTAATGTGATTGTGTTAGATTTATCCAGAAATTTTCCATATTTTAAGGTAAACTGTCTTGGGAGCTTAATTAACAATAGCAAAAATCCCTTTACAGGAGTGTCTAAGTTACTGCCTGATTGAATTAACAGGGGACAGACATTTTTTTGAAGCGGAGGCATCTTAAGAATTTTGCTTATGACACTCTTCTGTGTCACTTGTTGGCCCAGCAAAAAGCATGTTAACCTCTCTATTGTGCCACATTCACCAAGGAAACGAAGCACTCATGTAACAGCTGATTGCAGAAGTCCGCAGTTTGGCCAATGCTACTCCTCTTGGTTTCTTCAGTTTACCTTGTGAATGATAAGTTCACAGTCCGCACATTTTTCTCTTTGCCAACAGCTACAGAACACTTTGACTCATCCCTTGTGATTTAGGACCACCCTGTTGGTGGGGAGTGGACTCATGCATGGAGGGGGCTATTATTGCTTCCTGTTGTGTTTGATCTGTTTCCTATGGATCATTCTGATTTGCACCTAGTATTGCCCAAATCCTCCCCAGAAAATATCTGAGAAATTCAATTCAGACTCTTTCTGGAGTTTCCAGCTTCCCACAACTGTGTAAACAAAATCTTCCCTCTACAGTCAGATGTAGCATTCACAATAATCTTACCCAAATTGAGCCAAATCTGCTTCCTGTTGGCTTCCGTTCTGACACTATATAGAATAGAGCTAAGAACAGCTCTTTCTTCTTCCATTTTCTGTCTTGCCATTTTTTCTTGGCAGTGAAGCAGCATATATTTCGGTCACTTGGATCTCAGACCATGACTTCTCTCTCAAATAAAAATAAACGTGACCCTTGGACTTTTTCCTCCTTTGCATCTGCCCTTGACCTTCTTTTCATTCATATTTCAGATGGAGGACTGTGAAGTCTGTGTAGTGGAAAGTAGCAGCTAATGCAGAGCACATCCAGAAACCTACTTAGTGCCCTAAGTAGGTTCTGAGCTGGGTGGGTTTTCTGTTTACCTTTGGAATTGGAACACGCTGCATGTGTTAAATACTTTGAGGGAAGGCTGTAAGGTATACACCTAGGTGACAAGTCCAGGGTGGCCTTTTGATGATCCAACATCTGTCCATGCAGAAGCATTCTGGGATGGCAGAGAACTAAGGAGCCCCCTAGTGAGCAAGTACAAACCTCTATTTTTGTATAGAATGAGGTAAATGTTTAACTACCAACCAAAGGCATAGGTGATCTGGGAGATTTCAGTGCCTATTTGTTCCATAAACAGGTCTTGAGTATATTTAGTGTTTTCTTTATAGTGCATGAAGTGTTTCTTGTATGCTAGACTTACTGTGGTTAGAATGAATGGCATGCATGTTAGATACATTCAGGACTTCAGAGGAGGGCAAATAGACCACCCAGTGGCATCCCATGTGCAAGCAGTTGTCAGCTGATATCACCCTGAGCTTTGAGATTAAAATTGTCTTCACATCTCCCGCTGATTATCCTATAGGAAATTTGGTCTACCCCAAGATTTCCGTGAATTCTTAAGAGTTTCTTTCTCATGGCTTCTTCTACTCCTCCTCCACTTCCTCCTTCTTTTTAAGATTTATATATTTATTTGAAAGAGTTACAAAGAAAGAGAGAGAGACAGGGAGAGAGATTGATCTTCCATCTGCTGGTTCACTCCCCAGATGGTCTAAATGGCCAGGGCTGAGTCCTGGCTGAAGCCAGGAGCCAGGAGCCTCATTTGGGTTCCTACTTGGGTAGCAGGGCCCTAAGCAGTTGGGCCATCTTCCTCTGCTTTTCTTAGGCCATTAGCAGGGAGCTGGATCAGAAGTGAAGCAGCTGGGACACAAGCCAGCACCCGTGTGGGATGCCAGTATTGTGGCTAAACCACTATGCTACAATGTGGGCCCCTCCTGAGTGCTTTGGATTCAGTGCCTGTCCCTGAAACCTAAGCTTCCTTCAATCTAATTTTCCATGACCATTTTACTTTCCTTCTGCTCTGTGCTAATTTAACTCTAGGACTCAGCACCTCTACTCTGCTTCTCCCCTTCCCCCAACTCCCACCAAACCAGTCACACAAAGCATTTACCTATGTAGCAGATTATGTAGGCATATTGGAGGAGAGGAGAGAGAAAATGGCTTGTAGCCACATTATAATTTTAATTGGGATTAGCTATCTGTGTTCTTAAATGTTCTTTAGTTACTCTGACACTGCAAGGCATATCCCTTGCTTTCCCCCTTCCCTTCTCATCTCCCTCCTCTCTTCTCCCCAGAGCCTCTCAATGTTTGTTCACTTCTTATGTGAAATCACTTAGCTTTCAACTTGACCCATTGTCACCTTCTAAACTGTAGCCTCAACGACTATGCTCAAAGAAGTTTTCCTAAACACAATTCTGCAGCTACCTAGAATAAACCTAAACATGATTTCCTTACAGGAGCTCTTCCAATAAAATGATTTTAATTCAATACAAATCAGATATTACCTAAAAGGAATTAATTGTAAAATTGTGTGTAAAATTTTAATTGTAAAATTGTGTGGTTCTGGGTGCTACAGTGATTGGTACCTTGCTCTCCCCTTGGACTGTGAGCTCTTTCAGAGCTGCAACCTTCTCCATCATCATCTGTGCATGTATAGCCCCTCCAAACAGCTAGTCACCACCAAAGAATGCTCAGAATATATGAGGACACCTCAAAAAGTTCATGGAAATGGAATTAAAAGATAAGTTTATTTTGGTGCATAAATAGAAATCCATGCATATTTCTTTATAATATGTATTTTGTTTGCTTAACTGTTTAAAACTATTTTGAAATTTATTGGAGGAAGTGAGGGAGAGGTGAGAAGGAGGGAGGGAGGGAAGAAATGAGGGAAGAAGGGAGAGAGAGAGCGAGCACATTTCTATCCCCTGGTTCACTCACCAAATGCCAACAACAGCTGGGACTGGGCTGAAACTGGACCAGGGAGCAGGGAACTCAATCTGGGTCTCCTATTTGGGTGGCAGGGCCACAGGTACTTGATCCATCACCTGCTGCCTCCCATGATCCACATTAGCAGGAAGCTTGTTAGGCTCTGGATCTGAGTATCAGACTCTGGCACTTCAGTGTGGGATGTGGTTATCTTAACTGCTAGGCAAACACCTGCTCTCTTTTATGAGTTTTTTTGAAGATTCCTCATATTTATTTATTAATTTATTTTTATAGTTTATTTTTTAAAGTTTAGGCATAAGTCATTTTCAGATCAAGTCATCTGCAAAGCATTTACCATATAGTGGTGAGAACTGACAATAAATATAAAAATACCTCATTTTATTTTTTCTTTAAAATTTTAAGACATAAAAATTGTACATATTTATGGGTGATAGTGATGTTTTGTTACATGTATACATTGTGCAATGTCCAGAGAGGCTATTGATCCTTTCAAATATTTAACATTTCTTTACAATGAAAACATCCTATCTTAAGGTTTTATTGTATAGAGAAACATATAGTACATTAATATTATCTATAGTTCCCCTACTGTCAAATAGACCCCAGAAATTTTTACGCTTTTCTGGCCATAACCTAGTATCTATCAATCACCTTTTCTTCATTCCACCCTCTCCTGTTCTCTCTAGCCTCTGGTAATCATATTTTTAACCTCTATGAGATCACCTATTTTTTTCCTTGTATGAATGAGATCATGCCAAGCACAGAAAGACCTCTCATTTAAAGAGACTTGACTGATGTTTCCTGGTCTTCATGCTGGTTGTGTGTGTGTGTGTGTGTGTTCAGCTTATGATCATTCAGCTGTGCACTGTTCTGTGTTTGTGTTCTTTTCCAATATTTGCACTTTTTCAGAAGTATGCAGGATGCGGCGCCATGGCTCACTTGGCTAATCCTCCGCCTGCGGCACAATACCCAGGGTTCTAGTCCCGGTTGGGGCGCTGGGTACTAGTCCCGGTTGTTCCTCTTCCAGTCCAGCTCTCTGCTATGGCCCAGGAGGGAAGTGTTTGGGTCCCTGCACCCACATGGGAGACCGGGAGGAAGCACCTGGCTCCTGGCTTCGGATCGGTGCAGCACCGGCCGTGGCGGCCATTAGGGGAGTGAACCAACAGAAGGAAGACCTTTCTTTCTGTCTCTCTCTCACTGCCTATAACTCTACTTGTCAAAAAAAAAAAAAAAAAAAAAAAAAAAAGAAGTATGCAGGATGACACAATTAAGTGACAGGCACGAGTCTTTGTGGTCCCAATGAGGAGAATCCCCCATACTGAGTTGTTCCTCCAAAGGCTGCAGTGGATTCTCCTGTCTGTGGGTGAGAGGAACACATTTTGTGTTGCTTCCCTATGACTCTCCTTTATGTGTACCCATCTGAGCCTGCCTTTCAGGCCCCAGAACCTAGTGCGTTCTTGGCTTCCTGCTACTTTCCTAATATCCAATTCCTTTTCAGGTGATTCATTTGATTTCTTTTGAAAATAGTATTTATTTATTTATTTTGGAAGTCAAACTTACAAAAGAGAAGAGACAGAGGAACAAAGAGAGTTTCCATCCTCTGGTTTACTCACCAGATGGCCCCAATGGCCAGGGCTGGGCCAGGCCAAAGCCAGGAGCCAGGATCTTTTTTTTTTTTTTTAAACTTTTATTTAATGAATATAAATTTCCAAAGTACAGCTTATGGATTACAATGGCTTCCCCCCCATAACGTCCCTCCCACCCGCAACCCTCCCCTTTCCCACTCCCTCTCCTCTTCCATTCACATCAAGATTCATTTTCATTCAAATCTCACTGAGGTACAGTGGATCGCCAATCTATAGGGGGCCCAATACTCAGGAGTCACAGTCATTAGTTTCTAGTATCTGTCCATATGTGGGTATGATTGGTCCTACTGACAGGTGGGAGGGCAGCTCCCCAGAGAGGGTGGAATTTCAGATCCAGCCCAAGCAGATCAGAGGAGGGCCACTGTATTATAGGAGAACTTGAAGGAAGGAATGGGAATTGTAAAGAAGTAATGGATTTAGGAGGTGAGACAGAAAGGGCTGGTGAGGATACCTCATGGGTACATATCCAGTCGTCACCATCAGATCTCAAGAATTAGGGCTGATGTCCCAAGTCTAACTGTAGGCTCTGATTTGATTCTCATACTCCTCATGTCTTGCCACTGCTGCTGAACATACTGTATCTGACAAGACAGCTTGATAAACAAGGGCCAAGGCCAGGCATGCTACTGATGGCCACCAGAGGGCTCACCTGTTGGGATGGAGAGGTACCTGAAGGGGACTACACTGGTGCAGGAGAAACATGGGATTTCATCAGCTCTCAGGCCTGCACCAAATCAGCCCCTTTCTTCCTTCCTTTACATCATCTTCTAGTCACTGAGTGGCTTATGTCACCTACCAGCTGGGCTGCATTCGTCAATGATGTCTGTTTCAAGTGTTGGGAATGCAATTGCTACATTCATGATATATGAGAGTACTTCAAAAATCCATGGGAAATTAAATTTAAAAAAAAGCTTATTTTGATGTGAGAAATTGAAATCCATAGGTAGAGGGATTTTCAAAAAGTTCATGGTAAATGAGTATTGTGGAAAAACTCCATGAATCTTAGGTGCTTTTTTTGTCATCAAAATAAACTTATCTTTTAATTCTATTTGCATGAAATTTTGTTGTACCCTCATATACGGAAGGTGTCAGACTTCAGCTGATCATACCTTCAGTGGTTGTTGAGGCTTGTTAGGAAAAACTAATGTGTTCATCTATGGATTTCTGGGTAGGTTGTTAGGCTTATCGGTGACCTGCCTCTTGAAGCCTTTACACAGCAACATCAACCACCTACCACCAACCTCCATATGACTCCTGTTGCCCACGTGGATTCTCCCTTCTTTCCCTCAATTTCCATCTCCACCGCTATGTTCTTAGGCCACCCTTTGCCTTGTAAGAACAGCCTGTAAATGCCGCTTCCAAGGATCTATTCCACTTGCTTCAGTGAGAATTGCCTTTCTTTCCTGCTTGTGTCCCCTACAGATTGTAGCCTCATCATAAAGCTAATTACAAACTGCTCAGAGGACATTTACTGAGTATTTACCATGTTTCTAATGGAATTACTAGTATAATTAGTATTGTAATGTTACTAATGTTACTGTTTGCAGCTTCATTATAAACAGCATTTACTAAGCATTAACAATGTTACTAATGAATTAGCACAATTACTATTACAATGTTATTATTATTACATTGTAATATGATATTGACTACTTATTTATCTCCTTTATTCCTGTCAAAAATTCTATCAAGTGGGCACTGTGATTAGCTCTATTCTACAGATGAGGAAACACTTTTTGACATTGAGTTAATATAGAAATAGAAGATCAACCTAGACATTTTTTACTTTCTATCCCACTGGCCTGGGAGGTCACAGAATGCAGAAACGTGTTTTTATAAGATTCACAGATAACTTTTTGTATTCACTGGAGTGCCTAGTATTGCTGGTTTTGCATGCCACTATGACCTTGTTCCTGAATAAGCATGTTTATTGGTTTGTTTCTTTAGTTTATATAAATAGAAAACATAAAGTCTTAGGAAAATGACCAATGACTCAGTAAAAATGTTTGCTTATCAAAATGTAAAATGCGCACTTTTGATTACTGCACACTTTAGGTACACTGTATGTTTTAGGACTGACTTCAGGGTATATAGAACAAGCATATGTATTTGTGGGGTTTTTAATCTACTTAGACAATATAAGCCACTCAAAATTAGCACATCAGCTCCATTCTGGCATTCCAATCTTGTGTTGTTTGGCTGAAGGAAAATCACCCCAGGCATGGGTAGTAATAAGCTCCAGACAGGAACTAGAGCCCACACAGGAAAACTCAGGGTACACCAGCTGTTTTCCCTGCTCTGGCCTTCACAGGTGGGGAGTTAGAAAATATAGAGACAGGCACTTAAAAGCATGGAAATACTTAGGGGTGGGAGCCAGAAAAGAATCCTGCTTACTTGGATCGGAAGAGTGGTACTGACTGGAAATGTAAAATCAGCAGATAATTGTTTAAATAATCATGTTAGAAGACTTTGTAGGCATACATCAAACTGCATTCAGTAGGTCCTTAATAAATACCAAGGTATTTCAGTATCATATAAATTGCCCTTGAGCTCTAAGTTTCTAATCAATTTCTTGCTTTCTCTCTTACAATATATGTATATTTATGAAATGGACAGTGATGACTACATGCCAGTGTCACGTGCAAAGCATTAACATGATAGCTTGCATTTTTTGAATTCTTATAGTCTGCCAGGTACTGTTCTAAATGTATTACTTGGATTATTGAGATGGGTTCTTTCTTTTTTTTCACAATAGACAAAAGAAATGAGGCCCAAAGAGGTGTCCTTATTTGGATCTGAGTCCAATGCCAGGGTCATCATGCTGTATCACCTAGCTCAGCTGTTCTCAATCCTTTCTGTATGGTAGAATTATCTGAGGAGATTTTAAAAGGTACCAATGACCATCAGCCCCCAGAAATTCCTATTTAATTGGCCTGAAGTATGGTATGGGCATCGATCCTTTTTACAGCTTCCTAGATAATTCTCCTGGCAGCCAGAGCTGAGAGAGCAGGCATGCAGTGAACTTGCATTGAATCTCAATCAGAGTGGCTTAACCTTGATGATACCAAGTGAGCAGATGTGCTTCAGTGCATTTTAAAAACTAAGTCCTTTACAGTATAAGGAATTATCAGCCCAGTAGCTATTTTTTTTACCATTGAATATTTGTTAAATGCATACTTGTCCAGGGCCTTCTGTGCTTATTATGTTGGCCCGTGGTAACAGACACAAAGATACTTCAAGAAGTTTGGTGGATAGTGGGATGAAAAGATAAATATATGTTGGTAAAAATTTTTTGAAATCTATGCAGTTTTTTTTTTTTTTTTTTTTTTTTTTTTTGCCAGGCAGAGTTAGATAGTGAGAGAGAGAGAGAGAGAGTTATAGACAGTGACAGAGAGAGAGACAGAAAGGTCCTCCTTCCGTTGGTTTATTCCCCTAATGGCTGCTATGGCCAGCGCTGCGCCGATCTGAAGCCAGGAGCCAGGTGCTTCCTCCAGGTCTCCCATATGGGTGCAGGGACCCAAGCACTTGGGCCATCCTCCACTGCCCTCCTGGGCCACAGCAGAGAGCTGGGCTGGAAGAGGAGCAACCTGGACAGAATCTGGCGCCCCAACCGGCACTAGAACCCGGGGTGCTGGCACCGCAGGCAGAGGATTAGCCAAGTGAGCCATGGTGCTGGCCATGTGCAGTTTTTTTTTTTTTTGTAATACATATTTTCCATGACCTTTGTAAAGACCCCTTGTACACTCAGAGCACGTCCTAAGGAGGAGCAGTGTGGGTAGTGCAGGAGAGATGAGATGATGGGACAGCGGAAGGGGTCTGCTAGAGTGAAGAGAAGTATTTTATCAGTGTGTTCAGAATTGTCAGGATATGGTGACAAGAAAATATAGGCTGACTCTTGGGTGGTTTTGTCACTGTTGAAACTTTCTGCAAGCAGTGTCCTGCATCTTGCCAGCACCTGGAAGGGACAGCTCCCATTCTGCCCCCTGGAGTAGCTACCACGTGATATTTTACTGCTGTTGCTTTTATACGTATCATCAAAATAATAAATTAATTGTATATGTGTATATGTAGATGTATAAGTAGATTATTTGTTCATAATTATAAATAAATAATATACACTATACAAGGGTCTTCAAAACATTCATGATATTGCATACTATGGACACACCATACATGGATTTCAAAAAAATTTTTGTGCCAAAATAAACTTATCTTTTCATCCTATTTTCTACCAACCTTTTAGAGTCCCCTTGTGTATGTTTAAATAATATTTATATATTTGTTATGTATATTTACAATTTTTATTAAGTGCCTTCACTAAATAAATACATAGATAAGTTGTATGAATGAAAATGTTTTTTACAAAATCTTGGAAGAAAAATGCCATTATCTCCCTATTCCAAATGAAGACCTTGAAATAGAATTTATCACTTGTCCAGTGCTAGGAAACCAGTAATAAAGCGAAAACATTTAATGTGCATTTACTATGCGATTTATCTGTAGTATTTCTCTGAATCCTTTCAACCATCGTGTGAAGAGACACCATTGTTAGTCCTTTTGTAAAGAGAAGGCACAGGAGAAATATACAGGGACCCAAGGCCCAGGATGTTAAAGTAATGCCCCCAGCTTCACCTAATTAGAAGGTATTTGACCCAAAACGTGGCTGTGTGTTCCGTTCTAAAGTCTGCTCAGAACTGCTTTTATGTAAAGCAGTAAGAGGCAGACTCCAAACGTTCCCTTTCCGTATACTGCCACCTCTTCTTTACCTCTCCACTGTCCTCTTGGATTCTTCCCATATTGCCTTCAACTTCGGGATCCCTATCAGTGTTTCAGATGGCTCATTGCCCGCCCCCCGTTCCCCCTCCATTTGACCCTGTGACCTGAAGCACTTCTCCCTAGCTCTGCTGTGGCCATCTCACCGAGCTGGTCAGTAGTTATACTCCTGTGTCAGGAGCTGGGTAACTGCACCAGCATCCTTGGCCTGTCACAGTAGGCTTCCATTTTCCTCTGGGATTCTTTACTGCCTTCTCACGCAGGGACATGGCTGCAAGGCACACAGAGATAGCTTCCAACCTCTTGCTCCCAAACACTGTCGATTTCCCGAGTACTCCTTTGCTAGTTATAGTGCCAGGTCCCATCAGAAAGGATTATTGTAGGAGGAAGAATTCAAATCTAAATTTAGTGACTGTGTGACCTTGAAGAGACTAGGAAACCTGCCTCCTAGATACTTTCATCTGTAAAATGAGGATGTTGTTGGGATTCTGAAGGAGGAAAGGAGGTGGACAAGTGTGGTAGGTAAACAGTCGTTATTACAAGGGACACATTTCCTTGAAGGACAGCAGGGACACATTCATTCTTTTTTCCAGATTCATTGTGAGGTAGAAGCCTGGAGTTTGGTGAGTTTGATCATTTCTGTGCGTTGAAATGTTTTCCTCAACAATTCATATGTTGAAATTCTAACCTCCAGTAAGACTATATTTAGAGACAGGACCTTTAAAAAAGTTAAATGATGTTGTGTGTGTGGGGCCCTAATCCAGAGTGACCAATGTCTTTCTAAGAAGAAAGAGAGACAGCGGAAGGAATGGGCATGCAGAAAAGCCATGTGAATTGACTCAGTGAGAAGGTGGCCATCTGCAAGCCCAGGATAGGAAGATGTCTAGAGTAAGGAAAATCATTGATCTTGAACTTGCAGGCCCAGAACTGAGTGAAAATAAATTTCTGTTTTTAAGCCACTCAGTCTGTGCTATTAGGATAGTCCTAGCAAATGGATACAGTCACCATTGCACTATAAATCCTATTCAAAGGAGATTGCTTCCAACGTGTTCATTTCATCATGCCCTGGTAGTAGCATATCTATGAGAAACATCCTAGGCTGGGTATGGCCAACTCCCAAATAACACACATTTCATTATAAGGAAGAAATGATCATCTTAATTTGCACACCCACAATTATATCTTTAAAGATTTAAACTTCATAAACATCTTCCTGGAATGAAAAATATAAGTGTTCTTCTTGGTGTTTTCTGGTCTTTTGTGTCTTTCATGGGACTTGATCCTGTAAAGAGACTTTGGCATTTGTCTGAATTATGTTTTTGTTGTTTAATCTCTCTGCCTGGTAGGGATAGGAGGTGGAAGTTTATATCCATCCTCCTTCTATTAATTGGAGCCAGTACTGAGTGACAGATCAAACAATCTTAAATTAATAACAATGAAAAATTACCTTCAGATGGCACTTATACATAAAAGGAAACATTTCCATTAAGCAAATGTTATGTCATCAAGAAATCCATTAATAGCTCTGCCAGTGATCATAGCTGTATAATTTTTCTCATCATTGTTAATAACCAGCAAACTTATAATTGCATGTGGAGCTTAATTAAAATTTTCTATCCTATTAATGAGTTCCCATGCTTCAGATCTCCCATTAAGTGGCCTGAAAAATTTAGACCATGTTTCTTAGGTACAGGTTTTTAGAAAACATAAGCAGGTATTATATAGAGAAGTAAAATTGGGTTATAAAATCTCAATATGTTGCAATTACTTACCATTGGATAATAGAGATGGAATTGGCTTTACTTTGATTCTAGTATTTTAGCATGATTTTTGGTTTGCATATTTATATCTCTTACATATGGCATAACATAAGAATAGATAAAATGTCCCCTCCTAAGTCAACAATTTTTTACTTTGCAAGTAAGCCTCCTATCTCCTTAGTAAATAACTCTATTTTTAAAATCATCATCCTATCTATTCATATACAGATTTTTGACACAAACTAATTATATGCTCAACAGATGTACCTTCTTTTCTTCTTGGGCCCTCACCTACATTACAATGTTGTAGTACCCTTCATCTAAGTAGGGCCAAGGACATGTAACTTGTCTTTGCCAATGTTCAACAGTAGAAGCTGTGTTTGTCATTACATGTTGAGGCAGTTAGGAACAAATAAGTCTCCTCCACCCTCTCACTTGCTCCGCCTGTCTTTTGGATGAGGAGAATCTGGAGAATGAGGTGGTAGGAAATAGTTGTGCCTCTAATTAGAAGGATCTTCGTCCCTAAATCACTTTGTGGAGAAGATTACTGAGCTTAATTAGACTGTGATGTGAGTTAGAAATTGACATATTTTGTTTAGTTTAGGATGCTGAGATCTGAAGATTACTTTCTAGCATTAATCTAATATATATATTTTTTACCTAATTTCTTAGGTAAATGAAACATTCTAACCTGATCGTCTCAGCAGGAGTGAGAAACAGGTAGACACAAGGAATGGACCTTGACCCATTTGTCTATAACTTGAAACAATTACCACTGTAAACTCAATTTAGATCACACAAATCCCAGACTCATAAAAAAGAAATAAATATTCAGTGTTGTATGCAAATTTTTAAAAAGATTTATTTACTTATTTGAAAGGCAGAGGCAGAGAAAGAGAGAGAGAGAGAGAGAGAGAGAGAGAGAGGTCTTCCATCTGCTGGTTCACTCCTCAGATAGCCACAATAGCTGGAGCTGAGCCTATCTGAAACCAGGAACAAGGAGCTTCCTCCAGGTCTCCCATGCGGGTGCAGGGGCCCAAGGACTTGGGCCATCTTCTACTGCTTTCCCAGGCCATAGCAGAGAGCTAGATCGGAAGTGGGGTAGCCGGGACTTGAACCATGTATGCCTGTTTAATATGAAAATTCTTGCCATGATAATGTTTGACTGATACAAGATGTTCAAGGATAATCTTTTAGAAGAAATAATTTGTAAAATAGATTTTTTTTTTATTTTTGACAGGCAGAGTGGACAGTGAGAGAGAGACAGAGAGGGAAAGGTCTTCCTTTGCCGTTGGTTCACCCTCCAATGGCCGCCGCTGCAGCCGGCGCACCGCGCTGATCCGATGGCAGGAGCCAGGATCCAGGTGCTTTTCCTGGTCTCCCATGGGGTGCAGGGCCCAAGCACCTGGGCCATCCTCCACTGCACTCCCTGGCCACAGCAGAGAGCTGGCCTGGAAGAGGGGCAACCGGGACAGAATCCGGCGCCCCAACTGGGACTAGAACCCGGTGTGCCGGCGCCGCAAGGTGGAGGATTAGCCTAGTGAGCCACGGCGCCGGCTTTGTAAAATAGATTATTAAAGAAAGAATAAGTAGTTACTAGCAGGACAAATGGCAAAAGGGTGTTCCAGAAGAAAGAATATCAAGTATAATAACTCTGAGGCATGAAATACTATGATTTAACATTTTAGTAGTTGAGTTCTGATTACAGCATATCAGATTAATAGCAGAATCATGATAGAGAAAATGAACATAAAAGTTAAGCAGGGATGTCGGAATGGTGTTTTGTATGTTAAATAGAGGATGGAAAAGGTGATTGAACAATTTACTAACTTCAGTTATGAATCAGCTAGATTGTTTCACTTTCCTTGGTTGTTGATCTCCAGCTTTTTTTTTTTTTCATAAAGAGATTTAGATGAAATAAATTAAATAAACTCTGTGGTTCCTTCTAGCTGTAACAGCCACTGATTTTATGACAGACTAGAAGCCTTCAGTCCTTGTGAAGGTGTCATAGTGCTCTTTCTTTTTTTGCTATGGGATTTGCCAATGGCAATTCAATATATCCTAGATTGTATCCCTCTACTGAGGGAACACTTCATTACTGAATTACAGACTCACACATACCAAAACCCTAAGAGACACTTGAGTTGAAAGGGTGTTTAACCATGCATCCTCTTCTGGGGCTGACTGATGTATATCTACAATTTCTCAAGTTTGTGTTGGAGCAATAGCTATCAGTCCTATGACACTTCTTGCTGGGCTTTTAAATGGTCACCTGATGAACTATAAATCTAGCAGGTTTATACTGCAAGGGGAGGTCCAGGGCCATAGATAATGTTTTCTCATTCAGACCAGGATTCTGTAAATCATGGAATTGAATAATTGCTCCCTGAACAGAAAAATAAACTCATCAGGAACCCTTGAGAAATTAACTCAACCTGAAGAGGAGATGAAGTGTCCTAGGTATTTCAAGAGATAATGGGCATCCTATTGACCAGCAGCTGTTAGATGCTTTTGTCAGAATTTCACTTACATGAGAAAAAATATAATAAAGACCTTTTTGTTTTACTCACTTTTAAAAGGAGAAAAAAATCCTTTGTTTAACTGTAAAGAAATTTAGCATAGGAGCAAATTTTGGGGGAAATTATTTACCCACCTATTAACCAGTAATGATGGTCAGCTATGATGCTTCATGTTTTACTTGCAAAAATATTTATAACCCCAAATCTAGTTATTTCAAAGTAATCAGCAAATCTCCTGGTAATATGTTTAACAACACTGTGCATGGTAGATTTTAAAAATAGCCCACAACAAATATAATTGTGAATGATGAAATAAAACTCGTAATGTTCCAAAACTGAAAACCAATAATGTTAGATAATTAAAACCATGATCTACTGAAGACAACAGCACTCATGATGCATTGGCAGTTTTTTCTTATTGTATTACTGAAGGTCTATGTGGGTTAATTGACATCAGGATCTTCACAGGATTGGCAAGAATTGCAAAGCAAAGAAACTTAGCAGAATACTAAATGTCAATCTATAGTAAACTTGCAGTATCCGGGTTCTTGTTTGCATTTCTGTTAACCTTTAATAACTAAATTAGGAGGTCAGGAATCATAAGTATTCTTTACCTTTGCAAGCATGAGTCTACTGTAGGATTGTCTGTCATTCAGCTCAGAACTGAAGAGTGTTTGTAATCCAGGAAGAGGATGTCATACATTTTCTTAAAGACTAATTGCCTGATGCTCACCAGTTTTACCTGATTTTTGTGTGGAAGCTTTGATATTCTGTATCAGACTACATTTTAGTGTAACTTCTCTCAATGAATAATCTAATCTATGTTTTGGGTATTTGGAGATTCAATCAGTGACTTACCAAAGTTATGTCTTCTTTTTAAAATTAATTTTAAAAATCATATATATATATATATATGTGTGTGAGAGAGAGAGAGAGAAAGTCCTGTCCACTGGTTCACTTCTAAAATGCCTGCAATCCAGTATGGGTGCTTGGGGGCAAAGCCAGGAGCTGGTAATTCAAACCAGGTCTTCTGGCTGACTGGCAGGAACCCAACTACTTGAACTATCACTGCTTCCTCTCAGGGTGCACATTAGCAGGACGTTAAAACCAGGATTCAAAGCTGAGAGTTGAACCCAGGCACCCTGATGTGGAATGCAGGCATCTTAACTGCTAGGCCAAAACGCCACTCATGACTCTTTTCTTTCTTTCTTTCTTTCTTTCTTTCTTTCTTTCTTTCTTTCTTTCTTTCTTTCTTTCTTTCTTTCTTTCTTTCTTTCTTTCTTCTTTTTGTAAGTAAAATTTTTTTGAGATATAATTGATATACAAACAATATCACAAATTTAAGGTATATATTTTGATAAGTTTTAGTGTATGCAAATAACCCAATACTATCACCACAATCAAGGTAATAAACGTATTCATCATATCCATCACTTGGCAATGTTTTCTTGTGTATTTTTTTGTGTGCATGTATGTGTATGGTAACAAAAAAATATATATATATATTTTTGACAGGCAGAGTGGACAGTGAGAGAGAGAGACAGAGAGAAAGGTCTTCCTTTGCCGTTGGTTCACCCTCCAATGGCTGCCGCGACTGCGGCTGGCACACCGCGCTGATCCGATGGCAGGAGCCAGGTACTTCTCCTGGTCTCCCATGGGGTGCAGGGCCCAAGTACTTGGGCCATCCTCCACTGCACTCCCTGGCCACAGCAGAGAGCTGGCCTGGAAGAGGGGCAACCGGGACAGAATCCGGTGCCCTGACCGGGACTAGAACCTGTTGTGCCTGCGCCGCAAGGTGGAGGATTAGCCTAGTGAGCCGCGGTGCTGGCCCGTATGGTAAAAATATTTAACATAAGATCCATACTCCAGGGGCTGGTGCTGTGGCATAGTATGTTGGATATCTGCCTGCATCACCAGCATCCCACATGAGTGCCAGTTCATGGCCCCTCTGCTCCTCTTCTAATCCAGCTCTCTGCTGATGGCCTGGGAAAGCAGTGGAGGATGGCTGAAATTCTTGGGCTTCTGTACCTACATGGGAGAACCAGAAGAAGCTCCTGGTTCCTGCCTTCCAATTGGCCTAGCTCCAGGCATTGCAACCATCTGGGGAGTGAAGCAGTGTTTGGAAGACCTTTCTCTCTCTCTGTTTCTCCCTCTCTGTCTGTAACTCTACCTCTCAAATAAATAACTTTAAAAAAATCCATGCTCTAACAAATTTTGCAGTGTACATAACTCTTTTATTAACTATAGGCTCTCTAATGAATACATACTTACTACTTACTTATCTAGCATGCTTTTGTTCCTCTGTACCCATTAGAAAACAACTCTCCATTATGTTAGTAATCTCCATAACTGAGATAGAGAGAGGAAGAGACTATCACTAGTGACTTACCAAATATCACAAATTTTGCTAGTTGTTCTAAATATGCTATTGTACTTAATCCTTTAACCAGTTTACGAAGTATATATCATTTACTCTGACTTACACATTAGGAAGCAGAAGTTCAGGAGTTTAATTAATTTGATGGAGTTTTATAACTAGTAAACAGCGATGCTCAGATTTGAATCAGTATATTTAATTTTGAAGGCCAATCCTTTTTTTTTAAAAAAAAGATTATTTATTTGAAAGGCAGAGTCACAGAGAGGCAAAGGCAGGGAAAGAGAGAGAGAGAGAGAGAGAGAGAGAGAGAAAGAAAGAGGTCTTCCATCTGCTGGTTCACTCCCCAATTGGCCACAATGGCCAGAGCTGTGCCAATCCAAAGCCAGGAGCCAGGAGCTTCTTCAGGTCTCCCACATGGGTACAGGGGCCCAAGGGCTTGGGCTATCGTCTGCTGCTTTCCCAGGCCATAGCAGAGAGCTGGATAGGAAGTGGAGCAGTCAGGACTCAAAGCAGCGCCCATATGGGATGCTGGCACTGCAGACTGGGGCTTTAACCTGCTGTGCCACAGCACTGGCCCCTATCCTTTTCATATTATTGCCTTCTGAGCGGGTTGCAGACATCCTTTCCCGGCACCTAGGACACATACGTTCTAAAGACTCTTGCCATCGCTCTAATAGATTCGCCTATAATCCTGCCTGTGGTCTGGAGATCACAGCAAGCATGAACTGCAGTGCAATGGTGGATGAATGGCCCTCATTAAGCTTTAACACATAATGTGAGTTTCAGGGGAGCTTTCTTAGAAATAGAATTTACTAATTCCAGCCTCTGTGTGACGATTAAGGGAAAAAATTCTTTTCTGACTTCTCTTTGAAAATCGAAAGATTGGAAAATTTAGTAAGTGTTGTCAACTAATCCTTTGAAAAGAAGACCAATGAGAGCAACATTTAGCTTCCAGAGGATATGATGAAATCTCAAAGCCTATAATATCATACTTTATGTTGCCTAATCCCACAACTCTATCTCACCCAGGAATGCCGCTGGAGAATTCTGATGTTTTTGAGAGCAGATTATCAAAGAACAGGCAATGAATAAGTCATACCAATGGGGAAAGTCTTCTTTGCTTTTGGAGTAGGATTCCCCAGAGGCAGATTTACAGTGAGGGGAAGTGAAAATACACACCTAGCTGTTATGATCACAGCAGCAGGAACCCTGCCAGATAATCTATATGCGTAAGTTCTGTAATTACACATGTTCATCCATATTCATTCACATGCTCCTAATTTTACAGAAGTGAATAAATTGATTAGTAATTTGATTTTATTTGATTCAGATAGCTATCTAAGTTCCCTGTGAATGTCCCAGAGTAAGTTTACACTAATAAATAATTCAGCCAGAGACACCGGGGAGCAGTAGATTGACTGATGGGGAAACGGGTGAGCCATTCATTTACTCAAACATTTCATTTATTAATTCAACAATTGTGCCCTGCTAGTCTCAGGCACTGTGTTAGGTATAGAGGACACTCAGTTGATAGGTTACTGGATCTGCAATTTCTAGCCTTGTGAGAAAGATAGTCAATTTATGAAGTCATTGATTACAGGACAATGTGACTAAATGCTAAAGGGATCAAACCCGGACTATAATTTCAGGAATGGTTTGCTACAGATAAAAACAAAACAAAACAAAACAAAACTGAGCTTCTTTTCAAAGACATATCAAGAGTTTTCTGGATGGTGAAGTATGGAAGGAATTCTGGGTAGAGGCACAGCAATAAGAAGGGCTCTGGTCTTTTAAATTTCCAGCAGTTCTGTAGCATTAGATGCAAATGGGGGTAGGAGAGATTGGTAAAGTGGCTCTAGTGGACAAGAGGATCTGATGATTAATGGTCTTTTGTAGTAAGTTAAGCAGTTGTATCTCATCTCTCTTGAAAACTAGGTGCCAGGGGGTTGGAGCATTAAGTCTAGAGGAGACACTCTAGATGCTTGTCTTTAAGATTACTGAGGGTTCTCTGCAGAAGGTGGATTGAGGGGCTGGCATTGAGTGCAGCAGGTTAAGTCACCACTTGTGACTGGCACCCTCATATCAGAGGGCCTGTTTGAGTCCAGCTCCCTGCTAATGTACCTGGAAAGGCAGCAGTAGATGGCCCAAAAGCTTGGGCCCCTGCCACCCATATAAGAGACCAGGATGGAGTTCCAGACCCCTGACTTCAGCCTGGACGAGCCCAGGGTTTGCCAGCCATTTCAGAAGTAAACCAGCATATGGAAGACCTCTCTCTCTCTCTCTTTCTCTCCCCTTTATTCTTTTTCTCTCTTTTTCCCCTCTTTGTTGTATTGCTCTGTCTTTCAAATAAAAACATAAATAAATAATTTTAAAAATGCTGGATTGAATTTAGCACAGGCTCTGGGAAGCTATTGGAGGAAAAGATGTAGCTCAGAGCTACATCATAACCGTACAGGTGGTGAGATGGAAGGGGAGGTTTAACAGGTAAGAGGCTGGGAAAACTGTACAACTTGAGAGGATGGATGACAAATCAGGAGGGATATAAGGATAAGCCAAATTCCATTTAGGAAATTAGGGGCTGGGATCATATTCATGAGAAGAACAAAATGGCAAGATCAGTTTGGGGAGGGATTTGTATCAAATTAGTTTGGGAAGTATGCAAAGTTTAAGAGGTCACAGAATTTATGCTGAGTTGAGGCTTAGCAACACTCCCTAACTAACAGTACACAAGAAATTATGTATTTTTCATTCTGGCCTGGGAATCTTTTCAGACTTTTTTTTTAAAAGATTTCATTTATTTATTTGAGAGGTAGAGTTACAGACAGTGAGAGGGAGAGACAGAGAAAGGTCTTCCGTCCATTGGTTCACTCCCCAAATGGCTGCAACAGCGGGAGCTGCGCCGATCCGAAACCAGGAGCCAGGTGCTTCTTCCTGGCCTCCCATACGGGTGCAGGGGCCCAAGCACTTGGGCCATCCTCCACTGATTTCCCAGGCCACAGCAGAGAGCTGGATTGGAAGAGGAGCAACCGGGACTAGAACCGGCGCCCATATGGGATGCCAGTGCCACAGGCAGAGGATTAACCTACTACACTGCGGTGCCGGCCCCATCTTTTCAGGCTTTTGTTCCTTTCTGTATGCCTCTGCTCCTGCTTGGAATGCCCTGTCCTCCTCTCTGTCCTTCCCTCCCCAGCTGAGCTTATTGTTCTCTTTTAAGGGTCATCTCAAATGGGGCTTTCTCTGCAAAGGTTCCCATCCTCATTACTTCTCCCCTGGTGGATCCCTTCATTCCCACCCTCACTGCCCTGGAAGACCTAAGTCCCACTTCTTCTTTAGTCCTCATCATATAATGGAATGATCATTATATGTGCACCTGAATTTCCCTCTTGACATACCTGGGGCAGAAGGATTTGTATTTAACTCATCTTTGTAACCTTAGCACCTCTAGAGCTTGGCACCTGATGGGCACCCAACATATGTTTGCTAAATTTATTCTCTCTCACTCAGCTCTCCTCTTTCCTTGAATCATTTTTCTTTCCTGACATCCTTTTCTCATATAAGATGCAAGAGGAAATTGCATCTTCATTTTGCACATCTACATGGTGGCTCTGGCAAACCATGGAGCAGGATGTCACAGAGTTCAAGGCTGTGTGCAGAGGATGGGAAGTATCTTAAGAGAAGCCTTAGGGAAGTTGTGCTTCCAGTTTCCTGGAGCTCTTTGCTTGGCAGGCGCATAGACTGGCAAAACCTTCAAGAGCAGAGGGAACCAGAGAGCCTGGTTGCCAGTCAAAGCATCTCTCTGAACCATCCTTGGAAAACACAGGCTTTCAGTATGTGTGACTTACAGGTCACATGGTAGGATTCCTCTTGCAGAATTTTGACCTACCTCCCTAGTGAACTGACTGTTTGGGAGTTCACAGCTCCATCTGGCTACCCATACTAAAGCAAACCCATATGGACCCTAATGTTAGCAATACCTTACTTGGCTAGAGCAAGTCTGTACAAAAATCTAGTGTAGGATACTCTGGGCTTCATGATCAAAGTGAGTAACTTAAAAGTGAGTACCTCTGGGCTGATGGCAGCAGCCTCCAACCTGCCCATATATCCAGTCCCACATAGGCACTGGATCTGCCTAACCAGCCATTCTTCCGGTTGGGAGGATTATACCATTAGGTATCTCTATCTGCCAGTTTCTCATAGAGGATGTGTGATCCTGGGGCTTTAGTTGTAAGCCAAATCTGTTTTTAAAACAACCCCAAACTGTGCCTACTTCTTGTACTTCTCATGGGTATGCTTTGTATCTCATAATCTATCACATCATCGTAGACTTTGCCTGATGTCTTTTTTTTTTTCATTCAACAAATATTTATTGAGAGTGTGTATTGCCTGACATTTTCCTAAGGACTAGACTAATAGCACTGGCACAAAACATTAAAATTCTACCTTCAGGGGCTTACATTCTAGTGCAAAAAAAAAAAAAAAGTAACAGCTAAAAGGTATTGAGGGACATCATGTCCCAGACACTGTCCTAGGTCCATACATATAGCACCTTATTTAATTCTTACACAACCTCATGAGCTAATTAATAATGTATGGAGATTAATAATGTATGGAAATTAATGGTGAACCTGGCATTTGAATCCAAGTGGTGGCATTCCAGAGCCCTTATTACTTTCTACTCAACCAGTAGAAGAGCATGGAAAACTGCCTTAATATGACAGTGTCAACAACAGACCCATTTGCTGATCTGGATTTTCTTAGCCTACAATTCACTTTCCTTTAAAACTCAGGAAAGAGAAATAAGAAAACTGCTGAACAGTAAAACAGCCCCTTTGAGCAGAAACCGACCTAAGAGGCATTGCAGTTTAGCTGAGAGCCAGAATCAGGTCTGAGCTGGAACTTGTGGAGTGAGCCTGTTTCCTCGCCTACACTTATCATGTAGGTCTAAAATCCTTCCATCCCACTGACTGTTGCTGTAAGACTCTGACACCTTCATGGCATGTCACGTTGTGTTGAGTTCATTAGCCTGCGTATCCAGCTCCCCTGCTAGAGAGCAAGCCCGGTGTACAGCAAGAGTGCCTTCCTTCATGCATCACTATACACCATGCCATCTTGGACATGTCTTGCCTTAGAGAATGGGCATTTCAGTCTCCCTTAAAAAGGCCTCTGCCTGATGTCTTTATGTCCTCTTATTGTGATAACTGTTTTGGTGTGCTTTTCACTCTTCTGCTTTTACCCGGATGTTCCTAAAACTCTTACCATCCAGACTATTTTTAAAAGTAGACAGTGCTCTTGGAACTCTCATCTTGGTTTCAGCATGACCTCTTCCTGCCTGCCTGCTCCAAAGTCATCTCACCTTCCCCCAGCTGCTCCCTGGACAGGGCTGTTCCTAGGGCTCTGTCTGTTTGCACTGGCTGCTATTTGCCCTTGATGGGATCTCTGTTTCCTTTTTGCTACAGAACAGCAGCCAGTGTCAATACTGTTTCTTCAGAAATAAAATAGACACCATTTGTTGACTTATTTCCTCCCCTGCAGTTTATGGCATGAACATATAAAGAGAGAGCAGAGGGATTTATTCTGGAAGGGAGCCAGGGAAGTTGGGCTGGTCACTTCCCCCTTCTTGTGCCCTGCTGGGCAGAAGCCAGGCCATTTAGCTTAGGGGAGAAATAGAGAATACCCAGATGACAGGCAAAGGGTCTAGAATTTCATTACTAAGAAGCAATATCCCAGGCTAAAGGAAGAAGTGGTGTAAAGTCACAATAGGGAAATGGAAAAGTTAGCTGAGCCTGAGATAACATAGTGGAGGTGATATTCAGCTAGACAGACATGTGGGCTATCTTTGCTTGAGATGTATTTTATAGGAATCAGAGAACCACAGACTCCCAGAACTGCAGAGCTTGAAGGCTGTAAGATCATGGTAGAGAAGCCTAAGGGGGAAAGTGAGCAACCTAATGAGTGAATAAGTGGGGATGGTGGCAGACAGTACCCCTCCAAGCAGACAACTCGATCCATGCAACAAGTTGGCCTATAATTGCCAAGTGACTGAAACTTGAGGCCTGCTGCTACTGTCCAGCCTGAGAGAGAGAGAGAGAGAGAGAGAGAGAGAGGATGAATCATACCACATATCACTAGACCAAGGAAAGATCAAAGTTCAAAATTCATTATATGATGACAGCTAAATATGTATTGCATTTGCACTATTGTAAAGTGAAAAAATTCCCAAAGTCAAACCACTGTAAGTTGGGGACTGTCTGTATATAAGCAGGGTTATAGACCATGACCAAGTGGATTTTATCTCAAGAATTGCAAGGCTGTTTAACATCCCCAAATTGGTTAATATATAAACCTTACTAATGGAATAAAAGTCAAAATCAACAGCCTTGACTCATTGGATATAAAAAAGGTTTTCAGAAAGTCCAATATGTTTTCATATTGAAATATTAAAAAAAAAGAGAGGAGAATCTTTAAGTTGATTAACAGCATCTAGAAAACAAAACAATACAAAAAACACTAACAAAAAAACCTCCATATCTTATATCATACTTACCTGTGAAAACCTGGATTGTTTCCTATAAAACTAAAGAAAAAGAAAGAATATCATTTCTTTTCACTTATTTTTTACATTACTGAAAATTTTAACCAGAACAGTTCCAGGAGAAAAAGAAACTAGCTGGCGCCACAGCTCAATAGGCTAATCCTTCACCTGCAGCGCCAGCACACCGGGTTCTAGTCCCCGGCAGGGTGCCGGATTCTGTCCTGGTTGCCCCTCTTCCAGGCCAGCTCTCTGCTCTGGCCCATGAGTGTAGTGGAGGATGGCCCAAGTGCTTGGGCCCTGCACCCCATGGGAGACTGGGAGAAGCACCTGGCTCCTGGCTTCGGATCAGGGCAGCGCGCCTGTCGCAGCAGCCATTGGAGCGTGAACCAACGGTAAAGGAAGACCTTTCTCTCTGTCTCTCTCTCTCTCACTGTTCACTCTGCCTGTCAAAAAAGAAAAAAAAAAGAAAAAAAGAAAAAAAAAACTAAAGGAATATGCATTGGGAAGGAAGAACTAAAATTCTAGTTGCACATGGAAATCCTAAGTAATCCATTAAAAATGCTAAAATTAATAAACAAATTCAAGATGGTGGCAGAATATGAGATGAATATAAAAACATCAACTTTATTTGCACACACTTGCGATGAATAATGTGCAGATGAAATTAAGAAAACAATTCAATTTACTATAACATAAATAAAAATAAAGTATTCAAGAGTAAATTATCTAAATAAGTGTTAAGATTTGATTTTGAAAGCTACAAAACATTGGTAAATGAAATTAAAGAAATCATAAATAAATGGAACAGTATTTACATTTATGAAAGAGGAGATTTAATTTTATTAAGATAGAAATCCTTCTTAAATTGATCAGCAGATTCAATACAATCCCTAGAAAGTTTTTTTTTATTAAATATTTATTTATTTATTTGAAAGGCAGAGTTACAGAGAGGCAAATGGAAAGGGAGAGGGAGAGGGAAGGAGAGAGAGAGAGAGAGAGCGAGAGAGAAAGAGAGAGCAAGAGCGAGAGAGCAAGAGAGAGAGAGAGAGAGAAAATGAGAGTTCTTCCATCTGCAGGTTCACTTCCCAGATGGCCACAGTGGTTGGAGCTGAGCCTATCTGAAACCAAGAGCCAGGAGCTTCTTCTGGGTCTCCCACATGGGTGCAGGGGCCCAAGGACTTGGGCCATCTTCTCCTGCTTTCCCAGGTCATAGCAGAGAGCTCGATTGGAAGTGGAGCAGTTGGGACTTGAACTGTAGCCCTGATGGAATGCCAAAACACCACAGGTGGCAGCTTTACCTGCTATGCCACGGCACTGGCCCCTATTAAGGTTTTAATCATAGTTTTTGAAGAAATTAACAAGGTGATTCTAAAATTTTATATGGAACTACAAGGGGCCTGGGTAGTCAAAGCAGACTTGACAAAAGTACAACACAATTGTCCCTTGGTTTCCATGCAAAGAGGTAAGAGGTCACCAGACTGCCCAATATTACAAAATTCAGTTTTGCTGGGAGCAAAAAAAGCAACACAATTGTCCCTTGGTTTCCATGGAAGATTGGTTCCAGGATTCCTGTGGATATCGACATTTGTGTATGTTCAAGTCCTTCATACAAAATGGTATAGCAGTTGCATATAACTTATTCACATCTTCCTAAATACTTTAAATCATCTCTAGATTACTTAAGATACTAATGCAATGCAAATACTATGTAAGTAATTGTTATACTGTATTGCTTAGGGTATGATGATATGAAAAAAGTATGTAGTGTTCAATTCAGATGCAATGTTTGGGGAATGTTTTCAATCCTGGTTGCTTAAATCCATAGATGTAGAATTTGTGCGAATAGAAGGTCAGTTGTACAAAGTTGGAAGACTCATACTTCCCAACTTAAAAACTTGAGCACAACAAATTGCATTAGATAGTACTGGCATAAAGATATAAGCCCTTATTATATGATCCAATATTTTTTTACTGTAGTAACAACATTTATCATGACATTTTCCTCTTTAAAAGCATTTTAAGCATTCAATACTCTATCATTAAATGTATGCACAGTGTTGTATAGTAACTCACTATGGCTTCACCATCTTTCATAACAAACTTTGTTCTCATTGAGTAACAACTTCCCTCCAGCCCTGGGAACCATGTTTCTACTTTGTCTATGAGCGTGATACCTTATATAAGTGGGAGTATGCAGCATTTGTCCTTCTGTAACTGACTTATTTCATTTAGTGCACTGTCCTATGAGTTGATCATCATTGTTGGATTTTGCAAGATTTTCTTCTTTTTGAAGGTTGAAATATGTTATTATATCTCTATGTGACATTTTCTCTATCTATTCATCTATTGGTAGACATTTATGTTGTTTCCAAATTTTGTCTATTGCAGTGTATTGATTTTTGACCTATTAACTGTTGTGATTTGAATATGATTTGTCCCACGGAGTCTTGCAGGAGTGTAACCCCGAAGTCATATGTCAACAGTACTAAGAGGGTGAAAACTTAACCTGACTATATGCTTAGAGGTAGGTCCCTTGGGAGGTGATTGGGATTGAATCAGGCCTTTAGTGTGGAAACCCTATTTTTGGATCTTGATGGCTTTATAAGAAAGGAGAGAGAACCAAACATGATATGTCTACTTCCTGTCTTTTGCCATGTGATGCCCTATGCCACTTCAGACCCTGCCAGCAAGAAGGTGATGTTTTGTGAAATATAGACAAAGGGATCTTTGCAAATCTGTAAAATGCCATTTGGACTTTGCCCCCTGAACTGTGAGCTAAATAAACCTTTTTTCATTGTAAGGTCATCTTGCCTTGGATATTTCATTGTAATATAAAATGAAAGAACACAGTGCCAAAACAATTAATTGGAATAAGACTGTCCTTTTTAATAAATGGTGCTGGAACAATTAAAAATTCACATGGAAGGCCGGTGCCATGGCTCACTAGGCTAATCCTCCGTCTGCGGTATCTGCACCCTGGGTTCTAGTCCTGATCAGGGCGCCGAATTCTGTCCTGGTTGCTCCTCTTCCAGTCCAGCTCTCTGCTGCGGCCCGGGAGTGCAGAGGAGGATAGCCCAAGTGCTTGGGCCCTGCACCTGCATGGGAGACCAGGAGGAAGTGCCTGGCTTCTGGCTTTGGGTCGGCGCAGTGCGCCGGCTGTAGCAGCCATTTGGGGAGTGAACCAACAGTAAAGGAAGACCTTTCTTTCACTGTCTAACTCTACCTGTCAAAAAAAATTCACATGGAAAAGCATGAAGTCAGATCATATCTCATAATGACAAAAATTAACTTGAAATGGATTGAAGACTTAAATGTAAGAGTTAAATTTTTAAAGTTATTAGAAGGAAAATTATATAATTATTTATATAATTTATTTGTGTGAAAGGTGGAGTGACAAACCTAGAGATAGAGATTAAAAAGAGAGAGAGATACGTTGATCTTCCACCTGCTGATTCACTCTCTAAATGCCCACAACAATTTGGGCTAGTTAGGTCAAAGCTAGGAGCCAGGAGCCAGGAACCAGGAGCCAAGTGCTGCATCAGGTTCTCCCATGTCGGGTCAGGTACCTAAGTACTAGAGCCATCATCTGCTGCCTCCTGGGGTTCAGATTCTCATGCAGGAAGCTGGATGGGAAGTGAAGGAAGGATTGGATCCCAGGTACTCAAATGTGGGAGGCAATGTCCCAAGTGTTGACTTAAGCTGCTGTGCCATAATCCCTGTCTCAGAAGAAAATATTTTTATAATCTTGTGTTTGGCAAGGCCTTTTAACATGTGAAACCTAAAACACAAGTGACAAGAGGAAAAATAAACTGGGCTTCATCAAAATTAAAAACTCATATTGGAACTGGAGTAGCCAGAGCTTGAAATAGTGCCCATATGGGATGCCAACTTCACAGGCAGCAGCTTAACCAGCTGTGCCTCAATACCAGTAAATAGTTCCATTAAAATGAATGAAACATCTGAGTAGCCATTTCTCCAAAGAATATATACAATTGGTCAATAAGTATGTGAAAAGGTATTAATATCATTAGCTGTTTTGGAATACAAATAAAAATGAACATGAGGTATCACTGCATGCACATCAAGATCATCATACTCTGGCCGTGTGCTATGGCATAGTGGGTGAAAGCCGCTGCCTGTAGTACTGCCATCCTCTATGGGTGGCAGTTGGAGTCCTAGCTGCTCTACTTCCAATGCAGTTCCCTCCTAATGTGCATGGGAAAGCAGCAGAGGATGGTCCAAGTCCTTGGGCCTCTGCACTCAGGTGTGAGATCTTGTAAAAGCTCCTGGCTTCTGGCTTCTGATCGGCCCAGCTCTGGCTGTTGCAGCCATTTATGGAGTGAACCAGCAGATGGAAGACTTTCTCTCTCTCTCTCTCTCTCTCTGCTTCTACCTAACTCTGCCTTTCAAATAAATGAATAAATCTTTGAAAAAATCGTCATACTCAAAAAGAAAGATGATAACAATTGATGAGGATCAGAAAAATTGAATCCCTCATATAGTGCTGGAGTGAATGTAAAATGATGCAATAGTTTGGAAGAGATCAGTAATTCTTTAAAAAGCTAACATATGTTACTATAGAATAGTAATATAGAATTACTATATGATCCAGCAATTCTATCCCAATGAATGTACCCAAGAGTAATTACAACACAAGTCCACATTACAGCTGGTATACAACTATTCATACAGCATTATTCACAATAGCCAAAGTGCAAACAAATCAAATCCATCAACTAGCAGGAGGCTAAAGAAAATATAGCGTATTGGGGCCGGCGCCGTGGCCCACTTGGTTAATCCTCTGCTTGCGGTGCCGGCATCCCATATGGGTTCTGGGTTCTAGTCCTGGCTGCTCCTCTTCCAGGCCAGCTCTCTGCTGTGGCCCGGGAGGGCAGTGGAGGATGGCCCAAGTGCTTGGGCTCCTGCACCCGCATGGGAGACCAGGAGGAAGCACCTGACTCCTGGCTTCGGATCAATGCAGCGCCGGCCATAGCGGCCATTTGAGGGGTGAACCAATGGAAGGAAGACCTTTCTCTCTGTCTCTCTCTCTCTCACTGTCTAACTCTATCTGTCAAATAAATAAAAGAATATATAGCATATTTATACAATTGAACACTGTTAAAAAATCAAAAGGAATGCCTTGGCAAGCCATGCTAAAACATGGACAAATCTTGAAAATGATGCTGTGATGCTGAATGAATAAAATTGATCACAAAAGACCACACATTATATAAATCCATTGTCATGAAATGTTCAGATTAAGCAATCTCTAGAAACAGAATTTACATTGCCTAGGTCTGGGGTTGGGGAAGCATATATGTGTGTGAGTTGGGGGAAGGTTGAGGAATTACTGCTAATTGTCAAGGACCTTTATTTTTGAGTCATTAATGTCTTCTAAAGTTGTGATGATGGCTGGGTAGCTCTTTGAATATACTAAACATTATTGAACTGTCTAAACAGAACATTTTTATGATATGTGAATAATTCAATAAATAAAGTTGGTAAAATAATCTTATAAAGGGTATACCAGAAAAGTACAATGATTAATTGCTTCCAAAGGACTTTTACACATACATTACCTCATCTATCCCTCAACATACAGGAATGTATATTAGGGACCCTGCCACTATTCACCTTGGAAGGAATCCAAGGTTCAGCTTAGCCATATATCCATGGTCACTCCATTAGTTAGTGAATTACCTAAAACAAGCACTTCTGGATTCACATTCTATTTTATTTGCTTTCCTACCAGATTTCTTACTTCTTGTTCTTCTGATTTTTATTTTTAGACCTGGCATCTGTCCACTTATGAGCAGCCTTTCATTCTCATTTTCTTTACCAGGACCAGACTTTTATTCATCAATTCATTTGTTCATCCATTACAAAACATGGAGACTGCTCTCTCAGCTGACTGCCAGAAATCTGAATTTCTTCACATTGAGAGTTTTGAAAATTCCAAAAGTGATTGTCTTTCATGAAAAATGCCATCTGGCCTCCTATTTGTTGTGGAGTCGGACCAGCTCTGCTGGCTGATCTGTCAGGAGAGTTAACTTCAGTGGCTTTGTCTGAATGTACTTATTTCATTTCAAGCCTGTTTCTTAAAGTTTTACCTCACTGACACTCTGCATAAGCTGGTCAGGCTGGCATTTTGTCCCCCATGTCTCTAATACCCTAAGAAATTATACTTCAGTACTTCTGCTCTCATTTCTCCTTTACTTTTATGGTGTTTTATCTAATTTTTTTTCTAATAAATATTTGAGGAATGAATGAATGAATAAAATATCTGGCATACAGGATTTGAAGAAGGGGAATGGCTAGATAAATTTTTTCAATGAGAGGATTATGTCTAGAAGCAGGGAGAATACACTGTGTGGAGAGGGGCTTGGCCATTTTAAACAAATTAGTTGACAGTATTTTTGCTACTCAGTTATGGTTATTTATTTTGATGATTGAAAGTCTTTAAAGATATCAAAATTTTACTGACAGCATTAGAAATTCATATGTTTCTTGTGGCCCTATTTCTAAGATCATTAACCTCAGAATTGGCAATAAATCTCTCATTCCCAGGGGCAGACATCTTGGCTTCACAGTCAGGACAGCCACATTCCTCATTGGAATGCCTGCATTTGGATGCCTGGCTTTATCATCTGAACCCAGCTTCCAGCGTGTGCAGACCCTGGGAGATGGTTGTCATGACTCAAGGTGTTAGATTCCTGCCACCCATGTGGGAGACCTAGATTGAAATCCCAGTTCCTGGCTTCAACTCTGCGCAATGTTAGTCATTGAATGCATTTGAGGCATGAGCCAGCAGATCTCTCTCACATAAAGAAAAGAAAAGAAAAGAAAAGAAAAGAAAAGAAAAGAAAAGAAAAGAAAAGAAAAGACACCTACTCCCAGAGCATATACTACATTCATTTATTTATTCATCAAATACTTGCTTAACGTCAATCTGCTCTTGCATTGTGAAACTGGAAATGTCAATGATAATAATGTGGTTGACAGTGATGTAGATGATGATGACAGTGATGTAGATGTTGAGGTTAATGATGTTTTGCATTCAGGTAATACTCCTAATTTCAGAAAGTATTTTCATAGCTGTTTAATTTTTATATATTTTCTAAATGAAATGTGTGTAACATAAAGATCTAACATGAATCATCTGTGGTTACAGAACTGCCAGCAGCATAAATTGTGTTAGACCCATTTTTAGTGGTAAGCATCTCTACACATATGTCACCGAAGAACCGTTTGGTAATGCAGAATCTCACATGGAAACCCATTCCTCACCCTGACCCCACGTGAACATTTCCCTCTACTCTCTGCAAACACCCCCTCCCCCAATTCCGCCCAGAGCAAGGCCAAGTTTCCAAATGAAATTTCCTATTGTATGTCATGGTTTCTATGGAAACTCTAAATACTAGGAATTGGATTTGTCATGTAATTCTAATAAATAAATACTCTGGCCTATATGAAACCTTATACTTTCCATCTATGCATTGTTAGACAAATGTAACCTACCTAATAACATGCTTAGTGATCCTTCTTTCTTCTGATTGCTTAATCTTAGCCTATGATTCAATATTTTTAAGTCAGGTATTTCTTCCTAAGCCCAGAAAAATTGATACTCTGGGACTCCTTTGAGAACTGAGATCCCCACAGAGTGCCCTAGACTATACCTTACTTTCCTCCAGATAGATTCCTCCATTTATACTTGCCTGGCTAGGTTTCTCCTGTTTGGGGAAAAGCAGTTTTCACTAGTTTTCTTCAGACTGGCATCTCTCCTCAGCACCCTTCTTGTTTAACTCTTTTTTTTAAAACTTTTATTTAATAAATATAAATTTCTAAAGTACAGCTTTTGGATTACAGTGGCTCCCCCCCCCCATAACTTCCCTCCCACCTGCAACCCTCCCATCTCCCACTCCCTCTCCCATTCCATTCACATCAAGATTCATTTTCAATTAACTTTATATACAGAAGATCAAACACCATCTCTTCCCATCTTCTGTTAAAATGACTATGACATCTTTTTCATTTGGGTTCCTATTTTTGTTAAAAATTTTATTTAAGGTAAACAAATTTTATATATTTCATATATGCAGATTTAGGAGCATAATGATACCTCCTACCTTACCCTCCCTCCCACCCATGCTTTCACTCTTCCTCCTCCTTCCTCTCTTATTTCCTCTATTAATTTTTTTAACTTTTATTTAATGAATATAGATTTCCAAAGTACAGCTTATGGACTACATTGGCTTCCTCCCACCCTCCGATGAATTCCCTCCCACCCGCAACCCTCCCCTTTCCTGCTCTCTCTCCCCTTCCATTCATATCAAGATTCATTTTCAATTCTCTTTATATACAGAAGATCAGTTTAGTACACATTAAGTAAAGATTTCAACAGTTTGCACCCACATAGAAACACAAAGTGAAAAATACTGTTTGAGTATCATTATAGCATTAAATTTCAATGTACAGCACATTAAGGGCAGAGATCCTACATGAGGAGTAAGTGCACAGTGACTCCTGTTGTTGACTTTACAAATTAACACTCCTGTTTATGGCATCAGTAATCTCCCTATGCTCCAGTCATGAGTTTCCAAGGCTATGGAAGCCTTTTGAGTTCTCCGACTCTTATCTTATTTAGACAAGGTCATAGTCAAAGTGGAAGTTCTCTCCTCCCTTCAGAGAAAGGTACCTCCTTCTTTGATGACCTGTTCTTTCCACTGGGATCTCACTCATAGAGATCTTTCATTTAGGGTTTTTTTTTTTCCCCAGAGTGTCTTGGCTTTCCATGCCTGAAATACTCTCATGGGCTTTTCAGCCAGATCGGAATGCCTTTAGGGCTGATTCTGAGGCCAGAGTGCTGTTTAGGACATCTGCCATTCTATGAGTCTGCTGAGTATCTTGCTTCCCATGTTGGATCACTCTCCCCTTTATTTATTCTATCGGTTAGTATTAGCAGGCACTGGACTTGTTTATGTGATCCCTTTGACTCTTAGTCCTTTCATTATGATCAATTGTGAACTGAGATTGATCACTTGGACTAGTGAGATGGCATTGGTACATGCCACCTTGATGGGATTGAATTTGAGTCCCCTGGTATGTTTCTAACTCTACCATTTGGGGCAAGTCAGCTTGAGCATGTCCCAAATTGTACATCTCTTCCCTCTCTTATTCCCATTCTTATATTTAACAGGGATCACATTTCAGTTTAATTTTAACACTTAAGAATAACTGTGTATTAATTACAGAATTAAACCAGTAATATTAAGTAGAACAGACAAAAAAACTACTAAGAGGGATAATGTATTAAGTTGTTCATTAACAGTCAGGGCTATGCTGATCAAGTCACCGTTTCACATAGTGTCCATTTCACTTCAACAGGTTTCCTTTTTGGTGTTCAGTCAGTTGTCACCAATCAGGGAGAACATATGGTATTTGTCCCTTTGGGACTGGCTTATTTCACTCAGCATGATGTGTTCCAGATTCCTCCATTTTGTTGCAAATGACCAGATTTCATTGTTTTTTTACTGCTGTATAGTATTCTAAAGAGTACATATCCCATAATTTCTTTATCCAGTCTACGGTTGTTGGGCATTTAGATTGGTTCCAGGTCTTGGCTATTGTGAATTGTGCTGCAATAAACATTAGGGTGCAGACCGCTTTTTTTGTTTGCCAATTTCATTTCCTTTGGGTAAATTCCAAGGAGGGGTATGGCTGGGTTGAACGGTAGGGTTATCTTCAGGTTTCTGAGGAATCTCCAAACTGACTTCCATAGTGGCTTGACCAGTTTGCATTCCCACCAACAGTGGGTTAGTGTCCCTTTTTCCCCACATCCTCGCCAGCATCTGTTGTTGGTAGATTTCTGCATGTGAGCCATTCTAACCGGGGTGAGGTGAAACCTCATTGTAGTTTTGATTTGCATTTCCCTGATTGCTAGTGACCTTGAATACTTTTCCATGTTTTTGTTGGCCATTTGGATTTCCTCTTTTGAAAAATGTCTATTGAGGTCCTTGGCACATCTCTTAAGTGGGTTGTTAGTTTTGTTTTTGTGGAATTTCTTGATCTCTTTTTAGATTCTGGTTATTAACCCTTTATCTGTTGCATAGTTTGCAAATATTTTTTCCCATTCTGTCGGTTGTCTCTTCACTCTCCTGAAAATGTTTCTTTTGCAGTACAGAAACTTCTGAATTTGATGAAATCCCAATAGTTCATTTTGGCTTTGATTGCCTGTGCCTCCAGGGTCTTTTCCAGAAATTCTTTGCCTGTGCCAATATCCTGAAGGGTTTCTCCAATGTTCTCTAGTAACTTGATGGTGTCAGGTCGTAGATTTAGGTCTTTAATCCACGTTGAGTGGATTTTTGTGTAAGGTGTAAGGTAGGGGTCTTGCTTCATGCTTCTGCACATGGAAATCCAGTTTTCCCAGCACCATTTATTGAATAGACTGTCCTTGCTCCAGGAATTGGTTTTAGATCCTTGATCAAATATAAGTTGGCTGTGGATGTTTGGATTGATTTCTGGTGTTTCAATTCTGTTCCATTGGTCTATCCATCTGTTTCTGTACCAGCACCATGATGTTTTGATTACAACTCCTGCGGCTCGGCTTCCGTGTGGTGGGTGACCTTGCTCTGCCAGTAGGTCCTCCGAGTCACAGCCACTCGATCCAGAAGAGTTTCCTCTGCAATATTTTCCTGGTTCTTATTCTGAGGCTACTGTAACTCCATTTTTATTAAACTGAATTTTCCCGGACTATCAGTGCGCGCCCTCACTATTCCGCCATCTTGGCTCCGCCCCCCCCATTAATTTTTAAAATGATCTACTTCCAATTTACTTTATATTCATAAGATTAACCTTACATTAAGTAAATAGTTCAATAAATAGTATGAAAAAAATCACTATTCTTCAACAGTAGAGACAAGGGCTGTAAATGAACATCAAATTTAAAAAGTCAATTTCACTCCTCTACATTACATTTTAGATACTCTATTAGTTAACACAGATAGGGAAAACATATGGTATTTGTCTTTTTGGGACTGAGTATAATGGTTTCTAGTTGCATCCATTTGGTTGCTAAAGAGAGGATTTCATTCTTTTTTATTGCTGAATAGTATTACATAGTGTATATATCATAGCGTGTATATACCATAATTTCTTTATACAGTCATCAGTTGATGGACATCTCAGTTGATTCCATATCTTAGCTATTGTGAATTGAGCTGTAATAACCCATAGGGGTACAGATAATTCCTTCATATGCTGATTTCATTTTGTTTTGGTAAATTCCCAAGAGTGGGATGTCTGGGACATATAGTAGATCTATCTTCAGCTTTCTGAGGTATCTTCATACTTGTGGGGAGCAGGGCACGTCTCCCATAACATGGTAGGGCCCGTTGCCCGGGAGACAAATAAGTACTAAGACTGTGGACAAATAAATACTGAGGACAAATACTGAAATTACCGAGACTAGACTAAACTACTGGAACTGCTAAGACTAATTCTATGCATCTGATCTCCCACCATATGGCGCTGAGAGGGAATAAACAACTTCCACACAGCTGCCTCACCAATACGACTAACAAGCTGCAGGAGCTGATCCTGCCCCTGATTGGAGGAGAACAGCATGCTCAGCGCGTGGGGAGAGAACGCCAGCAAAGTTGGGATTGGTGGAAGAGGACTATAAAGGAGGAGAGAGACAACATGTAAGAGGAACAACTGAGGAACCCCTGAGAGAGCCGGCCGGCGGTGTATCGGTGTATTGCTTCTCCGCGGGGTGGAGGGGGGAGCAGCAGCAAACCCGGGAAGGGCCGGGGAAAGAGAACAGCGCAGGGTCCAGTGTCGTTCTTCCGCGAGTGGGGGAGTGACAATACTGTCTTCCAAAATGGCAGTATTAGTGTACATTTCTACCAATAGTGGATAAGGGTACCTTTTCCCCCGCATCCTCACTAGCACTTGTTGTTTGTTGATTTCTGTGTGAAAGCCATTTTAACTGGGGTGAGGTGAAACTTCATTGTGGTTTTGATTTGTATTTCCCTGATGGCTAGTAATCCTGAGCATTTTTTTCTTGTATCTGTTGGTCATTTCAGTTTCATCCTTTGAAAAATGCCTGTTCAAGTCCTTTGCCCATTACTTAAATAGATTGTTTGTTTTGTTGTTGCTGAGTTTCTTGAGCTCTTTATAGATTCTGGATATTAATTCTTTATCTGTTGCATAGTTTGCATTCTGTCAGTTGCTAAGCATTTCTTTTGCAGTGCAGAAGCTTAATGTAACCTATTTGTCTATTTTTGCTTTCATTTCCTGTGCTTCTTGGGTCTTTTCCAAGAAGTCTTTGCCTATGCCAATGTCTTACAGCTGGTTATAAATGCATGGATTGATTTCTGGAGTTTCTAGTCTGTTCCATTGGTCTGTTGCCAATACCAAGATGTTTTTATTATAATTGCCCTGTAGAATATCTTGAAATCTGGTATTGTGATTCCTCCAGATTTGATTTTGTTATATAACATTGCTTTAGCTATTCAGGGTCCCTTGTGTTTCCATATGAATTTTACCATCATGTTTTTTTCCAGGTTTGAGAATAATGTCATTGGTATTTTGAATGGGATCACTTTGGGTTCCTCTTAAGTTGGATACTCAGAGTGTTTCAGATTCACTGTCATAGAGATATCAGGTCTTCTTTCCCATTTCACACTGACACCTCCTTCCAGTCATTAGCTCCTGAAGCAGTTGCTAGGCTTCTATCCCATTAGTGATCTTGGAAATTTTTGGTATCATTAGAACAGGCATAAAAATCACAGTACATGCAGACTTTACACTGGGGACATGGCTGCTTTTTGCTCACTTGCTGCAGTTAGAGCTCTGTTTCCCACTCCAGTATGCCCGGTAAGTGACTGAGCTTTAAAGACTTAGCTCAAAAGGTCTCTGCACTGGGTTCAAATAGTTGCCTCAAATTGATTTCCACTTGGAACCTCAGAATGTGACTTATAACAGTCTTTGCAGATGTAATTAGTTAAGAAGAGGTCATATTGGATCAAAGTGCATCTTAAATCCAATGATTGGTGTCTTTATAAGGCCACGTGAAGACTCAGAGATAAACACAAACACCCACAGGGAATAATCCACGTGATGATGGAGTCAGAGATTTGAAGGAATATGCAAGCCAAGGAATGCCAGACTCCATTGGCTACCAGAAACTAGGAAGATGTAAAGAGGGATCCTTCTTTAAGTGTCTTCATAGAGCACTTGACCCTAATAACAAATGATTGTGAACTCCTAGGCCCCTTAACTGTGGAACAAAATGTTCCTGTTGTTTTAAGCCACATGGTTGTTGGTAATTTGTTACAGAGCCCTAAGATTCTAGCACAGTCTCTTTTTCTCTAATCCCTTTTGTACCACTGTTGGTAGAACTGAGAATTTGCTTCTCTGGGAGTTCTGTGCTGGTTATTTTCCATGTGCTCCCAAAATATTCTCAACTCTTATATGCCCTAGTCCATTCCCTTGGATGCTGACTCTACTCCCTTGTCCTCAGGCTGCTACTTCTGTTGGACAATGGGAGGCCTTGCAGGAAATCTGTGGGGAAGAAGAGAAAGACACCAAGTTATTTCCTCATTGAGCTCTCTTCCTGCTACACTGGTTTCTTTTTGATTTTTCAATATTTATTATTCAGTTGAGAAACAGAGAGGTGCTATCCACTGGTTCACTTCTCATATGCCATTGGTGGCCTCACTTAACACAAGAGCCAAGAATTTGATCCAGGTCTTCCAGAAGGGTGGAAAGAGCTCAACTACCAGAGCCATCACTGCTGCTTTCCAGGGTCTGTGTTAGTAGGAATTTAGTCAGGGTCAGAAGTGGGTATAGAAGCCAGGCACTCCAACATGAAGTAAGGGCATCTTTACTGCTGGGCTAAACACCTACCCTTGCACTGAAGTTTTTACTGTGATTGCCTCCCTCTACAATGACGGTCTTTGTCCATTGGACTTTATTCCACAGCTACAGTTAGCTGGGTTATAGAAATGCTTTTGTTTCATGCCATTGATCTTTGAAATCTAGGCTGGTAACCATTACTACTTCTGGGTCCTCAGTGTCTCCTTTAGATGTCCTTAACCCTGCCCACAGTTCTGAAAATACTTCCATGATTAGAAAGTCTCCAACTGGAGTGTGTTAAAGCACAAATATTTTATAGCACTTACCTGTGCTTATGTCTGTCTCTCCAAGACTGTGGACTCCCTAGTACAGGTGTCCTTTAACGTAACAGTCTTAGCATTTCTCACAGAAAGAGTCCCATAGTAGCTTCTTAGTAAATAAAACTACAAATAAATATGAAATGATAGAGGCTCTTTCACATTCTGATGGAGATGCTTGATTGAGAATTTTATCTCCTTGGACTCCAAAGAATGTCAGGCTGGGTTTTAGAGATATATGGCATAGTACTTTTTCTAGATAATAAAAAGTAATTATTTTGCAGCCAATACATTTGCAGAGTGCTGATGCATATATCTTGGCATCTGACCTTTATCATAACCTTATGGGAGAGAAGAGAAAGCCAGATAATATCTTAGCTCTTGAAGGAGATTACAGACCTAGAGAAATTAAGTAACTTACTCGAGGTCATGATATATGTTTAACTAATGTGTACTAAGCATTCTCAGTATAAAGAAAAGTCTGTAAACAAAAGAAAGTAATCCTGAAACAAGTTTGGTACTATAGCTCTATAGCTGGTCAAAATGAGCCTTTCTTTTCTTTTCTTTCTTTCTTTTTTTTTTTTTTTTTTTTTTTTTTTTTTTTTTTTTTTACTTATTTGACAGGTATAGTTAGACAGTGAGAGAGAGAGAGACAGAAAGGTCTTCCTTCCATTGGTTCACCCCCCCCAAATGGCCACTACGGCCGGCATGCTGCGCCGATCCGAAACCAGGAGCCAGATGCCTCTTCCTGGTCTCCCATGTGGGTGCAGGCACCCAAGGACTTGGGCCATCCTTCACGGGCCACAGCAGAGAGCTGGACTGGAAGAGGAGCAACCGGGACTAGAACTCGGTGCCCATATGGGATTCTGGTGCCATGGGCGGAGGATTAGCCAAGTGAGCCATGGCGCTGGCCCCAAAATGAGCCTATCTTTGAAGGGGCCTATTATTAATTCTCCCTCTACCACTCACCCTCTAGTCACCTTCCATTCTTTTAGTTGAGAACTGAGGAATAAATAAGTAGGGATTACAGAGTGAAATGAGTAGCTCATTCTAAAATTGAAATGGAGATTAGATTAGCCCATTTGAGGAATCCAAACAGCCTAGTGAGACTGAAGTTCATAAGGAGAGGGGAAAGTCATGACCTGGGGAGTTTTTCTTGAAAGCTCCGCTCCACCTGGAGGCTGACCGCTTCCCAACATGGACAAGTCTTCTTCCTGGAGTCCATGCAATGAACTGCCAATAATACACTCAGCAGAATTTTTAGTGCTGGGGTGATCTTCAAATCCTTAATTATAGAACATTAGTTTTTATTATGTAGTTGACCCATTGGGCATTTAGAAATAAGATCAGGGATTACACTGAAAATGCTGGGAAATTAGTTATGGTTGACTGCATTTTTCATAATTAATTTTAATAAACAGAATAGAATTAGCATTCTAAATGAATTGCATCATGTCAAGAATCAGGTGCATTGTAGAGACAATTTTATGATTTGAAAATACATATGACATGGTAGGATCCATGGGGCCCACAGTTAAATTGAGATCAGCAGTTGTTGTAGTCATGTGGGAAACAGATGGCTCACTCTGAAGCTAATTGAAAGGACTTTTTCAAGCTAAGTAAAAGCACTTTTTATAAAAGTGTGCACAGAGTGAAGAGAAGCCTCAGGAAATGGAGAGATGTTGATATGTTTTCCTGGCTTGAATGTTTTTATTCCCTTTAAAAATCATATTAAAATTTAATTGCTAGTCAATAGTTTTGGGGGGCTGGGTGGAATCTTTTGGTAGGTATTTAGGTCATGAGGGCTCAGCACTCATTAATTGGAAAATGCCTTCTAAAAGGGCTTGGCAGAGGGAGTTCATTCCCTTTGTAGCCCCTCTGCATGCGAAGGTACAGTCTTCCTCCCCATGCAGAGGATGCAGTGTTCAAGGTGCCATTTTGGGAGAAGTGGGATGTTCACCAGACACTGAACTTGCTGGCTCCTGAATTTTAGACTTCCCAACCTCCCAAACAGTGAGAATGAATTTCTGTAACTTTGTGGTGTTCTTTAATTGCAGCACAAATGGACTCGCACATGTGCCTAAGGACTAAAGGGAAATTAGTGCTGCCCATAGACTTTAAGGGACCTGAGTGTTTAGGCTGTGTTTTATTTTATTTGGTACTCTGGCATTTGGGGTTAATCTAGAAGAGATGACTTGTCTCAGGGCTAGCTACTTCCTAGAGATAGCAAAGAATTCCCCTGAAAATGCATTTTTGGTATATAAACTAACCAATCCAGAGCCTATACCTTATACCCTAGCTACCTCCTTTTTCAAACTCTCACACACTAAGTCAATATCCCCTCTGCTCTAAATCTGCTGAGAGTCACCATAAGGCAACTTACTACCACCTTTATGCCAGAATCTGCTGAAACCATTTAAACTGTGCAACGATTCCCACTAAGAGAAAGAACTTCAGGACCCACTCTTTCCTCTCTTCTGCCACCTGATGAATTCAGGTTGGTCCTGTATAGTGTGGGGAGCCTCTTGTTTACAAGGAACTGTGTAGTCTCTGTCCTTGTTATCATAGCACCAAAGGGTCTTTGACCATATCATATATTTGGCAGTTGGAAATGCATTGAGAGGAACAAAACAGATTGCCTGCTGATGATTTCTAATGCTGTGCAAACCTCCACCAAAGTGCTAATTGTGTTCTAGAAAAGTCATGGAAAACCCAGTGATCTGGTTGGCATTTCCATCTCCAGTGTGTCATGATTATTACCTACATTTAGTTTTTCAGCTGTTTATCTTTTCAGAACACAGGCCACATTATGCACACACTACATCAGAAACCTGCTGAGGCTCCCATTACCCACAGAAGTGAGACTTCTCAGGTTTTCCATCTGGTCTGGATCTGCACTCAACCCTCATGTTTAACTTTTCCTACCTTTCCCATTCGTTTTCTATCTCCTTGCACAATAAGTCTATTTTTGTTCTTTAAGAACATTGAACTCTTTTCTGTTTCAGAATTCTGAACCTTTGTATGTGCTGAGCTCACCATGCAGCCTGCTGTTTCTCATCTTTGCCTGACAAACTCCTTTCATGACTCAGCTCAAATGCCACCTCCTTTGTAGTATCCTTTCTCTCTCCTTCCCACACCAAGCAGAGTTATGCTCCCGACCTCCTTTCCTCTACTCAAACATCTATTAGAGTCAGGCATTACTTATTACTTTTTGCTGTATGAATTAGATGTTCTATAGCTATGATCTTGCAACTTATCATTTTGTTTAAACTTTTTGAATAGCAATTTTACTTAGCTTTGTGTAAACTATGTTTTAGTAGATTTTTTTAGAGAAAATGCAGGCTCATGGTAAAATCTTACTTGAATTTTTGCTTTTGAAATTTACCCATATTCTTTCTCTCCCTCCACCCAAGAAGTCTTCAAAAAGTTCTTAAAAATGTGCATAACAGCTGGGGCTGGGCCAGGATGAGACAAGGAACATGAAACTCCATCTGGGCCTCTTACATGAGTGGCAAAGATTTAAATACTGGAGTCACCATCTGCTGCCTCTCAGGCACATTAGCAAGAAGCTTGATTAGAGGTGGAGGAGGTGGTACTCAAATCAGGCACTTGGATATACGATGTGCGCTTCTTGATTGACAGCTCAACTCACAGCAACACAGTGCCCTCCCACCACAACTTATCTTTTAAATCTATTTCCTGAACTTTCTGAAGTCCCTTTGTGGGTGTGGGTGTGCTTGTGTGTGTATGCACACATATATATTTATTATAAATGATATCCATAACTCCATGTGGAAATGTACAATATTATTTATCTACATATAATCTACACATAAGTAGTGGACATTTCCCTCCCCTCATTGTTCATGATAGCAAATGACACCTCTGGAGTGACAGGATGTATCTAGAACATCACTACTGTATTTAAGTGAAATTACTGAATCATAAGATATGTGCCATTAAATTTATCAGATATTGCCGAATTATTTTCCAATGGAAAAATCTATACTTTTTTTGTGAGTGAAGGATATTCCAGGGAAGTGAAGGTGGAGTCATTTGATGGGCAGATGATTTCATATGGTGTGGGTGCCCCTTGAATCTTCCCAGGTTTCTCTGTGAGCATGGTGTGCTCATCATCATTCCACCATGCACTGCACAGTAATCTTGACAATGCTTTGGCCGCAGACCTTTCTCTTGTCAGCCTGTTTTCCCTTACATATTCTATCTTCCACACATGTTCAATGAGCATGAAGTTCCCACTCTGCTTCTGTGTCTTTGACTACATTACAATGAACTCCTATCAGGTTTAATTTTATAGCTACCTGGTGAATAGCAAGTGCTGCATTAGAAATATGCTATTTATCTGGCATCAACTTTAACATGTAGCCAGAGGAGTTTATGCATTTCTTTAGTACTCTTCAATGAATGAAGCTACCTCTGCCTGTTACTCTTTGGAAATATAAGGATACTTTAAAAAATTCATGTTAAATGGAAAAAGTTGTTTATTTTAGTTCAAACATTTTTTGAAATCCATGTGTAGTTTTTCCACAATGTTGATTTTCCATGAACTTTTTGAAGATCCTTCATGTTTTCACTGTCAGAGTAATAAAATGCATTCAGTACTCAGAATCAGCAGAAGCAGGACTGCTCCCTACTTTCCTTCCCTTCACTGTCTTGACCTTCACTTTATGCAACTGTCGTGCTCCAGATCTCTAGGGAGTCTTTTGTCTTTGCTCTACATTACTACTTTTCAATGTTGCCTGCACATTGAAATCACTTGGGGAGTTAAAGAAAAAAAACATGTTGAAGTGCAAGGATCAGTGTCAGAGATTTTGATTTAATTGGTTTATGATGTAGCCTGGGTATTGGGAGTTTTAAGAGCTTCTTGGGTGATTGAAATGAGTAGCTAGTGTTAAGAACCGCTTTTCTTGATCTTGACATTTCTTTTTCCTTCTGAATTGCTGCTGTATTCTTATCTCTCCCACAATACCATATAAAATATGATTTCTCTCACTTTGTTTCTTATAATGAAACTCAATATTTCACACTGAACATTCTATTCTCTCCAATAAAATGATGACACATGCTTCTGAGTTCTCTTCAGTGCCAATCTCAGTTGTGTGCATGTGGTAGATACTTAAGAAGAACTGAATGGGTCCATGCAGTGAGATCACAGACTCCCTTAACAGAGAGACACAAAGTAAATTCCCTTCTTCCTCCTCCTGGAGACAGATTTTCATTCCAGCGGGAGTGGTGAGCCAGAAGGTCAAGAAGACAAATTGGTTTTGAGAATGTCAACATGAAAAATGAGAAAACTACTTTTAACAGTCGGAGACCTATTTAAAGTCGTAATCTTATTAAACCTGTTTGAGGACAGCCTGGAGAAACTGATGCTAGAGATGCTTCCATTTACCATCCAGATGTACACAATAAATAATGGAATTTCAATCAGCTGGAGAAGCTGTGAAGCCCTAACACCTGATGAGAGTCTTTTACTCATTTTTCCCCTGGGAAAACTAATTACAGGCAACTATTTCATCAAACTGTCCTGCAGAGTGGCTGCACACTTGGTAGTGCCACTCTTGGAAAGAGAGAATTTACTTAATAAAAGGATGTGACCTTACTACTACTATATTAAGGTAACAGACCCCAATTGTTTGTGTGTCACTGTCATAAGGGCTGTTGTTATAAATAAGTTTTTGGGAGAAACAAAACATTACTGTTTGGAGAAGGCTGACCAGTTTTCCAATAAAACATTACTGTTTGGAGAATGTTGACCAGTTTTCCAAAAGAATCATGTTTATAGTTTTTAACAATATTTCTCCTTCCTTATTACCATATATATATATATATATATTATATGAAGTTGGCAGAATAATCTATAAATTTTTGCCTTGACTCTGAAAGTCAGGAGACAGTACCCCTTTTTATCAATAAAGTATCTGAGACTCTGGGAAGTTAATTGCTTTAAGTTATGCAGATGTTCAATGTCAGAAGCAACATAGGAATTCAGTCCTAATTTACTTTTTTTTCAAGCCATCTCCTCTTCAGTAGAAAATAATCAGCCTAAGATTTTTGACTTTTGGAATTACAGTGCCAATGTGAAATTTGTTCTTTTAAGACACTTAAATATAGAGATTGGATTAGTACCTAATTCAGTGAAGTAAATGACATCATTCTGGGGTAGGTAAGGGAAGAGCTTTTGGGTTCCCCTCTTGGGGACAAGCTAGACAGAGACACTCAAAAGAAATGAGATTTTCCGTTTACTGGATACTAACTAGATCCTGCATTCTTTGCTATTCCTGGTATTTAAAGCTACTGTGATGTAACTCCAGCCTGTTGGGTGGTGACTACTCCAAAGTGACTGTCACATTTCGTCACCACTGTCAGACTTTTGCTTTGTCCCTGTCACTTCACATTTGGAATCACAGCATTAACTTTCATGTCAGTCCCCTTGATTTCCCTTTCTTACTACTTGTTGAATTCTTTAGTTAGTGGAGGGTTAAGCTTGTGATTATAAAGTAAATTGAAAGTATGTCATTGTAAAAGTTAAAAGAGGTTCCAGATGGCTGAGTAGGGTTAGCCAGACTAAGTGCATCTGCTCTGAGATGAAAAGAACAAAGAAAGGGCTGCGTTTCAGGGGCCTGACTGACAGAAATTTTTGATGAAGAACTGAAAAGACAATGAAGACTCTGTGGGACAAGGGAAGAGAAGACGGAGGCACCATTGCAGCCAGTCGCATAGCGCAGCCAGCTGTCAGCTGTGAGCAGCCATCATTCCACAACGAGGTAGAAAGAAATAGCTGCAGTTTTAGCTGAGAGGGAATTCCATAATTACCCACTGATTTTTACTTCAGCCTGAGGAGCTGACTAGGGTCTGAGCATCTACCAGGCTTGGAGCAGGGAAGCTGCCTCGCTTCTTTTCCCACCTCCCTCCCACCTTTTTAAATTTTATTTAAGGAATACAAACTTTATGCATTTAATATATACAAATTTAGGAACACAGTGGTTCTTCCCACCCATACTCCCACCCTTCTTCCTCCTCCTTCTTCCATTCCCATTGTTATTTTTTTCAAAGATCTATTTTCAGTTAACTTTTTTTTTTTTTTTTTTGACAGGCAGAGTGGACAGTGAGAGAGAGAGAGACAGAGAGAAAGGTCTTCCTTTGCCGTTGGTTCACCCTCCAATGGCCGCCGCGGCCAGCGCGATGCGACCAGTGCACCGCGCTGATCCGATGGCAGGAGCCAGGAGCCAGGTGCTTTTCCTGGTCTCCCATGGGGTGCAGGGCCCAAGCACCTGGGCCATCCTCCACTGCACTCCCGGGCCACAGCAGAGGGCTGGCCTATTTTCAGTTAACTTTTATACTCATCAGATTAACCCTACACTAAGTACAGAGTTCAGCAAATAGTATGATGAAAAAAACAAACAAAAAACATTGTTCTTCAACAGTCAAGACAAGGACTGTTCAAAATAATTGCATCACAGGGCCGGCGCCGCGGCTCACTAGGCTAATCCTCCGCCTAGCGGCGCCGGCACACCGGGTTCTAGTCCCGGTCGGGGCGCCGGATTCTGTCCCGGTTGCCCCTCTTCCAAGCCAGCCCTCTGCTGTGGCCAGGGAGTGCAGTGGAGGATGGCCCAGGTGCTTGGGCCCTGCACCCCATGGGAGACCAGGAAAAGCACCTGGCTCCTGGCTCCTGCCATCGGATCAGCGTGGTGTGCCGGCCGCAGCGCGCCGGCCGCGGCGGCCATTGGAGGGTGAACCAACGGCAAAGGAAGACCTTTCTCTCTGTCTCTCTCTCTCACTGTCCACTCTGCCTGTCAAAAAAAAAAAAAAAATTGCATCACAAAGTGTCAATTTCACTCCTATAGATTACATTTCAGGTACTCTATTAGTTACCACAGATCAGAGAGAACATAAGGTATTTATCTTTTTGGGACTGGCTTATTTTTCTAAGTATAATGGTTTACAGTTGCATCCATTCTGTTGCAAATGACAAGATTTCATTTTTAATGGCTGTGTAGTATTCCATAACATACATATAATTTCTTTTTTTTAATGGTTTATTTATTTGAAAGGCAAAGTTACAGAGAGCCAGAGGGAGAGAGGGAGAGAAAGAGAGAGAGGGAGAAAGGTCTTCCATCTGCTAATTCACTCCCCAAGTGGCTGCAATGGCTGTAGTTGAGCTAATCCTAAGCCAGGAGCTTCTTCTAGGTCTCCCACATGGGTGCAGGGGCCCAAGGACTTGGGCCATCTTCTACTGCTTTCCCAGGCCATAGCAGAGAGCTGGATCAGTGGTAGAGTAGCCAGGACTCAAACTGGCACCCATATGGGATGCTGACACTGCAGGCAGCAGCTTTACCTGCTATGCCACAGTACCGGCCCCAATAACATAATTTCTTTATCCAGTCTTCAGTTGATAAATATCTGGGTGGATTCCCTATCTTTGCTATTGTGAATTGAGCTACAGTAAATATGGGGGTACTCTTTCATGTGTTTATTTCATTTCACTTGGGAAAATTCCCAGTTTTTGGATGGGATGGCTGGGCCATTTGGTAGGTCTATATTCTGATTTCTGAGGTATGTTCATATTGTCTTCCACAGTGGCTGTACCAGTTTACATTCCCAACAATGCATTAGGGTACCCTTTTCCCCACATCCTCTCTAGCATTTGTTATTTGTTGATTTCTGAATGAAAGCCATTCTAACTGAGGTGAGGTGAAACAGTCTGAGGGAGAACCTTGCTGACCACATGGACTTTGAGTCTGGCCGGCAGCACCAGTAGGGGGCAGGGTGCCCATCTAAACGTGTGAAACAGGAACGCATTGCTTAGTTCGCAACCTCTGTCCTCCCCTGCCACAAGGGGGAGTGAGCTCCATCTAGAAGACAAGTACAGGCTCTGAGGTTCATGCGCATGTGATTAGGGGATTTTATCTGAGGAATAAATCAAGGATCCCCACTGACTTTGACTGGGGGGTTGGCAGGGAGTGGGGCATCCACTTATGTTGGTAAAGTGTTCCCTTCTCCTCTATATCACTGTCACTTGTACTCAAACTGCCAAGGCAGAACACCAATAGGCAGCTAGCTCTGGGAATGCCTCGACTCTGTTTGGGGACAGGGCAACTTTACTGGACTGGGAGTCCATTCCCTGCTCCCTGTGACTGGGGTGGCCCTGTGTGCTATGACGGTGAGAATTCTGTGCGCAATAGGACATGGAGTGTAGCTGGGTCTCTGGGCAATCACTACGTCTTTCTTCAGAGGCTCAGAACTCTCTGAGTGCCTGGGGTGAGTCATTGCAGAGAGTTCTGTGCTCACAATGAGGACTGCACAGATCCTTTGTGTGGTTCTTGCAAATGCATGGATGGGGTATGTAGCCACTGTTGGATTGCCCTGGGGATCAATTACTTTGATTTAGAGGAGGTGAGGAAGTGATCACACTAGCTGGCATGATCATATCCTTCCTCCTGCTTAATAGAGATCTGCCATTCCCCAAAGTGGGAGTCACCCCGTACTCTTGCAGCATACCCAAGCACCGACTGGAGCTCCACCTTCTTCAGCACATGCCTCTGAACATCCATGGAAGGAGTATGTACTCATGTACTCAGCTAAGCCGCAGAGGCATATTTCAAAGTTAAAAGCCATCAGAGGAGAAAAACCAACAAGTGATTCCACAAATACCTAAAATAAACATAGAAATATGAGAAACATGAAGGAGGACAAGATGATTCCCCCAAAATGACACAACGACACTTCAATACAATTATAAGAATGTGAAGATAAAGAGATTGTGAAATGCCTGAAAAAGAATTCAAAAGGATGATCATAAGATTACTCAAGGGGCCAGCGCTGTGGCATAATGGGTAAAGCCGCCGCTTGCAGTGCTCGTATCCTATATGGGTGCCTGTTCGAGTCCTGGCTGCTCCACTTCCAATCCAGCTGTCTGCTTTGGCCTGAGAAAGCAGTAGAAGATGGCCCAAGTCCTTGGGCCCCTGTACCCATGTGGGAGACCTAGAAGAAGCTCCTGGTTCCTGGCTTCAGATTGGCACAGCTCCAGCCATTGCAGCCAATTGGGGAGTGAACCAGTGGATGGAAGACCTCTCTCTCTGCCTCCTTCTCTATCTGTGTAATTCTGACTTTCAAATAAATAAATAAATCTTTAAAAAAAAGATTACTCAAAAGCAATGAGAAGCAAATTCATGAGTTAAAAAAATCCATACATGACACGGATGAAAAATTTTCCTATGAGATGGAAATTCTAAAAAGAAATAAGCTAAAATTTAGAAATTAAAATTCAATATGTTAAATAAAAAATACAGTGGAAAGCCTTTGCAACAGTCTTAGTGAAGCAGAAGAAAGAATATTTGAGCTAGAAAACAAATCTTTGGAAACAGAAAGGCCAAAAATAAAAAACAGAAGATAAAAAAGAAATTAGAAAAATTAAAAAACAGTGTTTGGGATTTATGGGATACTATCAAACAACCCAAGATAAGAATCTTAGGAGTTCCTGAAGTTCCAAAAATAAAAAAAGGAAGATAAAGAAGAAATTAGAAAAATTAAAAAAGTGTTTGGGATTTATGGAATACTATCAAACAACCCAACATAAGAATCTTAGGAGTTCCTGAAGGTGTGGAAAAAGAATGGATTAGAAGATTTATTCAGTGAAATAATCACAAAAAACTTCCCTAATTTGGAGAAAGAAAGGGACATCCAAGTACAGGAAGCACATGGAACTCCTAATAGACATGACCAGAAAAGTTCTATACCACAACATATTGTAGTCAAATTTTCAACAGTAAAACATAAAGAAAAGACTAAACTGTGCACAAGAGAAATACCAGATTACCTTCAGAGGATCTCCAATTAGACTCATAGCTTACTTCTCATCAGAAACCCTACAGGATAGGAGAAAATGAAAAGACATAGTCCGAGTCTTAAAAGAAAAAAATTGTCAACCCAAAATAGTGTACCCTGCAAAGCTCTCATTTATTAATTAAGGTGAAATAAAAACCCTCCATAACAAACAGAAATTGAAAGAATTTTTTACCACTCATTCATCCATGCTTAAGGATGTGCTACACAGAGAAACACAGAAAATTAGTCATCATTATAAAAGAATTTAAAAACAGAAAATCTCCTAGTGAAAAGTACAAAAGAAATCCAAAGCAAACAATAAGAATATTTATGGAAAAATGATAGGATGAAGTCATCACTTATCAGTAATAGGTTTGAATGTAAATGGCTTAAAATCTCTAATTAGAAGATACAAACTGGCTGAATAGATCAAAAACTAAGATCCATCTGTTTTCTGCCTGCAAGAAACACATTTCACCAACAAAAACACACAGACAAAAAGTGAGAGGATAAAAAAAAGATATTCCATGCTAATAGAAACCAAAAAAGCTGGTGTAGCCATACTAATATCAGACAAAGTAAACTTTACCACAAAAACTGTTAAAATAGACAAAGAAGGACATTATGTAATGATTAAGGGATCAACTCAACAGCAAGATGTAACTATAGTAAATATATATACACCCAATGCTAGGGCACTTAGTTATTTATAAGCAATGTTAATAGATTTCAAGGGTGACCTAGACTCCACTGCAATAATAATGGGGGACTTTACACCTGACTTACATCAATGGACAGATCAAGTAGACAAAAAATCAACAAAGAAATAACAGAACTATTCTATATGATGAACCAAATGGACCTAATTGATGTCTTCAGAACAATCATTCCACAGTTGAAGAAAACACATTCTTGTCATAAGTGCATGGAACTTTCTCTAAGATAGACCATATGCTGGCCATAAAGTAAGTCTCAAATATTCAAAAAAATGAAATCATACAATGTATCTTTTCTAACCACAATGGAATGAAGCTGGAAATTGAAAACTTAACAAAGTCCAGAAAATATGCAAATGCATTTAGACTGAAAAACACACTCCTGAATGAAGAGCAGGTCAAAGAATAAATCAAATGGGAAATATAGTTATTTCTGGCAATGAATGAAGATGACCACACAACATATCAAAACCTATGGGACACAGCAAAAGCAGTGATATAAGGGAAGTTTACAATAATTAGTGCCTACATTGAGAAATTGGAAGGGCATCCAATAAATGATCTAACAATGTATATCAGGGATCTATAAAAATAAGAACAAACCAAACCCAAAATTAGTAGGAAGAAAGAAAAAAGTAAGATTAGAAAAGAAGTGAACAAAACTGATACCAACAAAAATGATAAAAATATCAGTGAAATAAAGAGCTGATATTTTGAGAAAATAAACAAAATTAATGCATCATTGGGCCAACTAACCAAAAAAAAGAAACCCAAATTAATAAAATCAGAGATGAAAATGTAGACTTTACAATGGATACCAAAGAAATAAAAAGAATAACTAGGAATTACTATAAACAGGTATATGCCAACAAATTGGAAAATCGAGAAGGAATGGATAGATTTCTGTATACATCTACCTGTATACAATCTACCAAAATTGAGGCACAAAAACATTGAAAACCTAAATAGACCCATAACCAAGATAGATATGAATCAGTAAGAAAGATCCTCCCAACAAAGAAATGCACAGGACTGGATTGCTTTCCTGCTGAATTCAGACTTTTTATTGTTTTGACAGGCAGAGTGGACAGAGAGAGAGAGACAGAGAGAAAGGTTTTCCTTTGCCGTTGGTTCACCCTCCAATGGCTGCCGCGGCCGGTGCACCACGCTGATCCGATGGCAGGAGACAGGTGCTTCTCCTGGTCTCCCATGGGGTGCAGGGCCCAAGCACTTGGGCCATCCCCTACTGCACTCCCTGGCCACAGCAGAGAGCTGGCCTGGAAGAGGGGCAACCGGGACAGAATCCGGTGCCCCGACCGGGACTAGTACCCGGTGTGCCAGCGCCGCAAGGCGGAGGATTAGCCTAGTGAGCTGTGGCACCGGCTGAATTCAGACTTTTAAAGAAGAACTAATTACAATTCTTCTCAAACTATTCAATACGATTGAAATGGAGGGAATTCTCTCAAACTCCAAAATGAGGCCAGCCTCACTCTAATTCCAAAACCAGAAAAAGATGTAAGAAAGAAAGAGAACTATAGACCAAAATCCCTGATGAATATAGATGCAAAAATCATCAACAAAATAAATACTAGTTAATCCAATAAAAAAATCAGATATCAAACATCATTTACCTGGCCTTAGTGGGATTTATCCCTGGTATGCTGGGATGGTTCAACATATGCAAATCAATCAATGTGCTATATCACATTAACAAATTAAAGAATGAAAAGCATGATTGTCTCAATAGATTCAGAGAAAACATTTGATAAAATACAGCATCCTTTTAGGATGAAAACCTTCAGCATATTGGGCATAGAAGGACCATTTCTCAACACAATCAAGGCAATATATGCAAACTCAAAGCTCCATCTTGAATGGGGAAAAGTTGAAAGCAATTCCTCTAAGATCCATAGCCAGACAAAGATGTCCACAATCACCATTGCTATTCAATATAATTCTCCAGCCATTTGAAAAGAAAACGAAATCAAAGCAATGCAAGTTAGAAAGGAGGAAGTCAAATTATTTCTGTTTGCAGCTGGCATGATTCTATATATTGGAGAACAAAAAGACTCCACTAAGAAACTATTGTAACTCATAAAAGAGTTAGGGAAAGTGACAGGATGTAAAATCAATAAATATCCTTTGTATACACAGATAATGCCATGGCTGAGAAAGAACTTGTAAGGTCAGTACCATTCACAATACCATTCACAAAACAAGTTAAATACATTGGAATAAATTTTACTATGGAGGTAAAAGATCTCTATAATGACAATTGTAAAACATAAATAAATAAATAAAAGGAGTCGTAAAAATATCAAAGATCCTTCCATTTTTTGTGAATTGGGAGAATTAATTTAACCAAAATATCTATACTGCCCAATTCAATGAAATCCCAATCAAAATATCAGTGAAATGATGCTAAAATCCATGTGGAAACACAAGGCACTCAGAATAACTGTAGCAATCTTAAACACCAAAAACCAACTTATAGGCATCACAATACCAGATTTCAAGACTTGTTACAGGGCACTTATAATCAAAACATCCTGGTACTGGCACAAAAATAGACATATTGACCAATGGAGCAGAATAGAAACCGCAGAAATCATTACACACATCTGTAGCGACCCAATCCTTGAAAAAGGAGTTAAAATGAATCCCTGGAACAAGGGCAGTTTCTTCAAAAAATGGTACTGGGAAAATTGTATCTCCATGTGCAGAAGTATGAAACAAGACCCCTACCTTACCCGTTACACAACAATCAACTCAAAATGGAAAATGGATCAAGGATCTAAATCTGTGATCTTATACCATCAAATTACTAGAGAAATCCATTGGGGAAACTCTGTAAGACATTGGCATAGGCAAAGACTTCTTGAAGAAGACCCCAGAAGCAAAAGTAATCAAAGCAAAAATAGACAAATGGGCTTACAGATTACATCAAGCTGAGAAGCTTCTTCACTGCAAAGTAAATGCTCAACAAAGTGAAGCAACCAACAGAATGGGAGAAAATATTTGCAGACTATGCAACTGATAAACGATTAATATCCAGAATCTATAAACAGCTCAAGAAACTCAGCAACAACAAAACAAACAATCCAGTTAAGAAATGGGCAAAGGACTTGAACAGCCATTTTCAAAGGATGAAATTCAGGGGCCGGCGCTGTGGCTCACTTGGTTATTCCTCTGCCTGTGACGCTGACATCCCATATGGGTGCCAAGTTCTAGTCCAGGCAGCTCCTCTTCCAGTCCAGCTCTCTGCTGTGGCCCAGGAAGGCAGTGGAGGCTGGCCCAAGTGCTTGGGCCCCTGCACCCGCATGGGAGACCTAGAAGAAGCTCCTGGTTTTGGACTGGCACAGCTCTGGCTGTAGCAGCCATTTGGGGGGTGAGCCAACAGAAGGAAGATCTTTCTCTCTGTCTCTCTCCCTCACTGTTTAACTCTATCTGTCAAAAAAAAAAAAGTGTGGCTCACAGAATAAAAAAAGAACAAAGGATGAAAATCAAATGACCAAGAGGCACATGAAAAAATGCTCAGGATTACTAGCCATCAGGGAAATGCAAATCAAAACCACAATTAGATTTCACCTCACCCAAGTTAGAATGACTCCCATAGAGAAATCAACAAACAATAAATGCTGGTAAGGATGTGGTGAAAAGGGTATCCTAATCCATTGTTGGTGGAATTTAAACTATGACAGCCCTTTTGAAAGACAGTATGGAAATTCCTCAGAAATCTGGCAGTTAATCTACCATATATGACCTAGCCATCCTGCTTATGGAAATTTACTCAAATGAAATTAAACCAGCATGTGAAAAATTTATCAATGCCCCAATGTTTATTGCAGCTCAATTCACAACAGCTAAGATATGGAATCACCCAGATGTCCATCAGTTGGTGACTAGATAAAGGAAATGTTGAAGGGGCTCGTGCTGTAGTGTAGTGAGTAAACCTGCCACCAGCACATCAGTATCTCATATGGAAGCCCAGTCCTGACCATTGAAGTCATTGAGGGAGTAAACCATCAAATGGAAGATCTCTCTCTCTCTCTTTCTACCTCTGCCTTTCCTCTGTAGCTCTGGCTTTCAAATAAATAGATAAATCCTTAAAAAAAAAAGAGAGAGGAAATGTGGCACATATACGCTATGCAGTACTACTCAGCCATGAAAAAGAATTAAATCCTGTCTTTTGCAACAAAATAGATGTAACTAGAAACCATTTAGCTTAGTGAAATAAGCCAATCCCCAAAAGATAAATATTATATATTTTTCCTAATCTGTGGTAACTAATAGGGTATAAACTGAGAGTATGTCCATGTAAAAATTAAAAGAAAAAATAAGAAAGGAAGGGGGAGGGAGAGTAGGCATTTGGGCAGCAGGAGGGGAGTATGAGAAGTATCACCGTGCTTCTATACCTGTGTATATGAAATACATGAAAATTGTTCACCTTATATAAATTAAAATGGTTTAAAAATTAAAATAAAAATAAGAAGAGAAGGAGGTTTGAGGGTAAGGAGTGAAGGAGCAAGGGAAGATAGAGTGGGAAGTATCACTATGCTCTTAAAACTATATATGAATACATGTACTTTGTTCCCTTTATATAAATTTAAAAATAAAAAAAATGTACAAAGGACTAGAAGAATGAATTTTATACTGCTTAACTCTAAGATCTTAAATATATTGTATACATTATCTCTATGATGGAGGTCTCTTTGCATACAATTAATGCTAGGAATCCCCAGCATGGTCAGCTTGGCAGGAACAAAAAGTGGAAACTGTATGATCAAAAGTCATTTTCTGTGGACAATCTGCCTTTAGGAAATGTGTCCCACTGGAATGGAACTACTAATACATATTTTAACTTTATTTTTTATCTTTTCTCTTTATATGATTTGACAATACAGAGCTTTGTATATTTGGGGGGATTTTGTTTTCAAAGAACCAGTCATTTATGCATATAGTCTACTTTCCTTAAGATTTATAATTTTATTCTACTCATATTTTTGTTAATTTTCCATTTTGGCTTTATTTTGGACTTTTTCCTTGTCCTTTTTTTCTAATTTGAGTACAAGCCATAACTGAATGTATTTTTATTGTTATTTTATTAATGAAATCATTTATATTTGTGACACTTTCTCTGAACAGTTTTTACTATATTTATTAGTTTTAGAATTGTTGTATAGAATCTGCATGTTTAATAACTTATAATTTCATTGTTGATTTCTTCTTTGACTTGAGAGTTATTACTTAATATGGTAAAGGTCATTTTTTTTAAAGATTTATTTATTTATTTGAAAGTCAGAGTTACACAGAGAGAGGAGAGGTAGAGAGAGAGAGAAGTCTTCCATCCGCTGATTCACTCCCCAATTGGCCGCAGTGGCTGGAGCTGTGCCGATCTGAAGCCAGGATCCAGGAGCTTCTGCTGGGTCTCCCATGTGGGTGCCAGGGCTCAAGGACTTGGGCCATCTTCCATTGCTTTCCCAGGCATAGCAGAGAGCTGGATCAAAAGAAGAGCAGCCGGGACTAGAACCGGCAACCATATGGGATGCCAGCGCTTCAGGCCAGGTCGTTAACCTGCTGCACCACAGTGCCGGCCCTTAAAGGTCATTTTTTATTATGACTTTTTTCTTTTAATATCCATGCAGTAATTTATTTTTGATTTTAATTATTGTCAGAGACCATAGCTTGTATTTTCCTGATTGGGGTAGTTTATTAAGCTTCCCTTAGTGAGTAAATATATGATACATTTCTGTAAATGCTCCATAAAGTCTTCAATAAAATGTTTATTTCTCTCAAAGGCATTTGCAATTGTTCCCTTCCCAGAACCACTAGAATTCAATTTATTACTAAAGTTTGTCAAATCTGCAAAAAGCATATTTCACAGTGGCATCTTTGTTCCCCTCACTCCCCACTGCATCTCTGAGCAATCACATCTCTCTCCTAGTCTGGCAGAGTTGCCCCTCTCACTCCTACTTTGACTCTTGCTCCTTTCCAATACATTCACCACCTGTCAGCCAGCTGATTTAAAGAAATTTGTCAGTGGGCTTCCCTCCCCCTAAGTTGCTGAATATTGTGCATTTGCTTCTAGTCTCGGGACAGATTTGACCTGAGCACACTGCAAGGTCCGGCCCATTTCTTTCTTCTCATTTGATCACAGGCCCCTTTCCCCTTGCTTACTATGATGTAGCCGTCTTTTGATCCTTGAATATATCAATATTTTCACGTCTCAGTCCTATGCCTGGCATATGGACTGTCTGTGCTGTGTTTACCTGGCTGACTCCTTTGCACACACCACAGTTCTTTTTATTCCTAGCACTCTTCCCAGACCACTCAATCTAAAAGAAATTTACCTCTCCCACTCCATATTCACTTCCCTTGCACCTCATTCTGTTCCTTTATAGAGCTTAATGCAATTTATAATTGAAGATTTGCTTGCTACAAGTTCAAAGACTCCTCAAGCAGGCTGAAAACTCTATGAGGACAGAATCTTTATTTATGACAGACAGAAAACCTATTGCTTAGCAAATTTCCAATGTATAATAGTCTCTCAAAAACATGTTGAATGGAAGAGCAACTTGTGTAGAGCAGAGGTTGAAATGTTTCTCAATATTTAGCCTTATTATTTTTAGTATTCAGAACACATATTCTTATTTATTTGTTCTTCTTCATCAGTCAAGTGTATAGCAAAAAGTATTAAAGTTCCACTGCAATTATGTTTCTGTCAGTTTATTCTCATATTTCTGGCATAGTTCACTTTATGAATGCCAAGGCAATATTATTCAGCACATAAGTGTTTTTTGACTGCTGTGATTTTATATGATTTAGGGCTCTTCTGATTATAACTAGAAGAATCCAATGTGAGCTTGCAGCAGCAGACCATGACAAAAGAGACTTAGAAGGTTGCAGGGGCATATTACAGAACCCAATCATAGGAATGGAGTGAGGCCTTAGGATGCCCAAATGTGTGTGTGTGTGTGTGTATTTTTGTTCACCCTTGATATTAAGTCTTTCCAGGCCTAGAACTTGCTCACAAACAATGCATGCAGATTTTCTTGACTTTTTCCTAGTAACAAAATGACCTGGATTCTTCCCAAGTCCACATAAATTTACAGTTCGTGAATATGATCAACCCAGGAGGGATTTCATCTCCACATTGTATCTTGCATGTGTCTGATGAGGCAGCCTTACTGTGGCATGATCCTCTGCCTGTGGTCTTCTTTCTGGCCAGATTTCCAGATGTCATTGAGCCAAGGACAAAATGAACCTGGCATCGTGTGTTCTGTTGTGTTGTAATCCTGGATGCCATGACTGGGCAACTCCTGGTTGACTTTCAGTAGGATATCATTTTTTCCCAATGTTGCTGAACTGCAGCAGCAAGGCAGAAACCAAAGTGCTTGGTCATCATCTCTTTCACACCCCACTCTTGCCTCTGATCACCCACCCAATGTATATGTGTGGTAATGGGACCCAGTCCTTTTTTCTCCAGTCAAGGTTGTGGCTCTGCCATGAGGCTGGCTTTTTGTTCCATTTTGTACTTATTCAACCCAGACCCTCCTAGGGTTGCATCTCCTAGGCATACTCTCCATTTCCTTACCTTGTCAAATACAAAAACTCATATCCAGACTTAGTAAGGAGAGGATTTATTCAGGATTATTGCAATAGAGGGGAAGGACATTATTGCAACAAGGAGAACCCAAGATAATATGTTCTTCAAGCATATCAAAAGTTGTGCAAAAATGGTGTTTCTCTTATAGATGGGAATAAACTAATCTAGAAAGAATTGAGTATGGGGAAATTGGACAAATGGGTGACATAAACAGATACAGTATCTCAAAGAGAGTTTTGACCTGCAACCAGACTATTTTCCAAGAGGGTTCCCTTAAAAAGGAGCATATGTGTTGGCTCATACTGAGGTTGAGGAGAATCTTACCCAACATATGGTTAACGCTTACTTTGTTCCCATTGACCAGGTGTGACAAGCTGTTTAATCATCTATTTGGCAAAGAATGGGAATTTAGAGGAGCTGTGTCTGGCCTTGTCATAGCTATACAAGGTGGACCCCCATGAGTCTTCTCTTAGTCATGTGGATAAGGCAGAGGATTTCTTAACCTTTGCAGTTTGCAGGATCACAGTCAACACTGACACTTTCCTTTCATTCTTCAACCCCCTCTGGTCTGGTTTCTGCACTGAAACTCCTTTCTAATTATGCCACGAATGACCACCTTGGCAAGTTCAGTGGGCTCTTCTTAGTCATAATATTCCCATTGCTCCCAGGTGCATCAGTTTGCTGGCCTCTTCCTTCTTTCTTGAAATGGTAACTGCTCTTGGTTTCCCTGAAGTCACACTCTCTTGTGTTTTTTTCTACTCCTTTAGTAGTGTTTTTTTCTGCCATTTTTATCCACTTTTCTCTGTCCCAACACTCAATGTTGGTATTTTGTAGGTCTCAGATTTAGAGTCTTCTTATGTTTCATACTTTCTTGAGGAAATGCCATTTATTGTATACCTTTAAATACTGTGACCCTCCAGTTCGCTTTCCATTCCGTATCTCTTTCTGGAACTGAGACTGATATATCTGATTCTTCAAAACTCTCATATATATGTAAGGAATTTCAAACTTTAGATACTACAAATGAATTAATTTTTATTTTTCACATATTTCCAAACTTCTCCCATCTACATCATCCACTTAATTGCATAATCTACAAATCCACATTATCCTCTCCTCTCTTCAGTCTATTGCCAGACCACGTTTATAAACTTCAGAACATAGATGATAAGTCTTTCTTTTCTGTCACATTCACTGTTCAGACCATCATTATCAATCACAGAAACTATTACTGATGCTTCTAATTCACTTCCCTGATCCAGCAACATCCTCCATCCAGTCAGTGTACTATACCAAGGTCTAGGATACTCTTTTGAATTCACTTTCAAAACATACTAGTGATCCCCTTAGATTAGAAGCTGCAATCTACAGCAGTTCTACCAAACTCAGTTTGGTTAACACTTTGTATTATTTGTGGTGGAAGACTATCCTCTATACTGGAGGAAGTTTAGCACTATCCCTGGCCTGTACCAGTTATAAATATCACCTCTGGTTCCTTCACCGTGGAAGGAACTGACTTTCATAACCTTTTCACTTGTCAAAATTCCACTCAACATCCATCACACAGACCTGTTCCTTCACAGATACTTTCTGAGCCTTCTCAATCTGTGTAAAACTATCTCCTGGCAAAATAAATTGCCCCTCCCCCAAACCTTCAACTATATAAGGTGGCATTCATTATAATTATATATAGTTAGATATATAGTTGGCCTTCCATGTTTAGTGTTTCTGTACCCATGAAGTCCATAAAACACAGATTGAACATATTTGAGAAAATATCTATCGAACATACATAGTTTTTTTCTGTTCTCATTATTCTCTAAATAATATAGTATCATAATTATTTACAGAACATTTATATTGTATTGGGTTTTAAAACTGATCTAGAGATTATTTAAATTATGTGGGAGGATGTGCATTGGTTGTAGTCAAATACTGTGCTATTTTATATAAGGGTCTTGAACATCTGAAGATTTGGTTATCTGCAGGAGTCCTGGACAAAATCTTCCATTGACACTGAGGGAATGACTATATATATTTTCTTCATTTGAATGTAATACTCAGCATAATATCGTAAACATTTAGGGAATAAACATTTTAATGATTTATACTTTTTTCCAGTTTCTGCAAAACGACTCATATCTCTTTTTTATTTTGAAGATTTATTTGTTTATTTGAAAGTCAGAGCTACAGAGAGAGAGAGGAGAGGCAGAGAGGGAGAGGGAGAGAGAGAGAGAGAGAGAGAGAGAGATCTTCCATCCACTGGTTCACTCCTCAGTTGGCCGCAACGGCCAGAGCTACGCTGATCCGAAGCCAGGAGCCAGGAGCCAGGAGCTTCTTCCAGGTATCCCACATGGGTGCAGGGGCCCAAGGACTTGGGCTATCTTCTGCTGCTTTCCCAGGCCATGGCAGAGAGCTGGATTGGAAGAGGAGCAGCTAGGACTAGAACCGGTGTCCACATGGGATGCTGGAGCTTCAGGCCAGGGCGTTAACCTGCTGCACCACAGCGCCAGCCCCAAAAGGCCCATCTCTAATGTCAATCTTGCCATTCCCTCTCCTTGGATGCAAGGGGTTCACTTATGCTCTTCCCTTCTGCGTCATCCTTTTCCCTGATTAGCTTTTCTTTTATATCCTCTTTCAGTCTAGTATTTCCCCCCAGAGACTTTTCAACACATTTTTCTCCCTCCAACACTAGTCCCCATAGCCACTTTCCCAACTGTTTTGCAAAGTAGAAAATCCACCAGAAAACTAAGTGGTTCAAGGTCACTTGGTTTGTCTGAGGCAAAGTGAGCACTCAAATACAGTCTGCAAATCTGTGCTTTGTACACTGCTTTTCTAGCAGATGGTCCATTGCAAAGGACAACTGAGACCAAAAATAGACCTGTAATGGCTTATTAAGAGGCATTTAGGGAGCAAGAAAACACATTTCGCAATGTCTAATAATGATATAAATGCAGTACCTTGCAGTTGTACAAAACTTTTGGAAACATTTATCTATATGGCTGTCACACAAAATGTTCTTTGTGTCCAGGCTTCCCTTCTGATGCAGTGGAAATGTACCTGCTGCTGTAATCTTGTTTCTGGGTTTTGAGAATATCTCTTCATTTTCCAAAATGCCTATACCACCTGACACAGACTCCAGACTTATTACTCAATGCTTTTTACTGAAGATTGTAGCCAATAGTGGCATTTGTTCTAACTTAAGTGTAATAAAGATTTTTGTAGGAGGTCCTTGATGCCTGTTGACTCAAAGAGAAAGCATATAATTTGAAGGAATTAGTGAGTATTATTTGAAGCACTTTTTGAATAAAGTTCATTGTTTCCAGCAAGAACAGGTTTTGGAAGGGAGCTTAGAAATAGAGTAAGTTTGTTTCAAATAGAATTTAGAAGGAAAAAAATGTCAAAAACAAAAAAGAGAGAGAGAGAGAGAATGTGAACATCCTAATACCTTATGGTACATTTTATGGGACCTTGATCTTCCTAGAGATAGCATGTAAATCCTTCTCCAGTTTTGGCTCAAGCTTGGGCCTATGTATATTAGATCCTATTAATTGAGTAAATTCAGGTTCAACTAGACACCTATCCAGCCCCTTTATGAACTGTGGCTGTGGCGTCTGTAAACAAGTATCTTTTATGAACATCTTGGAGCCTGGAGGAGAATTTTACGTTTGTTAAATCACCACACACACATAAGAAATGGGCATTAGAAAGCACTCTATTATTTTGATACATTATCTGTACACATTTAGCTTCCTCTTTATTTATCATAATTCCAAAAGAAATATTGTTACTTGCCAGTGGATAGAGTTTTCCATATATTTATTGCCAGTGTTGTTATTCTCAACATCTGCATATGTAATTAAAGAGATAAAAAATAGGTTGTAGTTTTTCATATATGAAAAAGATGGAATGAGAAGAAATTATTTTTGGAATGGATGAGATGATGTTTGTTAATGGTTTGGAAAATAAAATGAGATTAGAAATGAAAATAAGCTATAAACTTTATTCTAGTCTTGGCCTATAAAATTGTCTTGGGGAAATATATGCCAAACCAAGAATTTTTATGACTTTCTTTCTGAACTCACAGAAGCTTCAAAGTTAACTCAAGAGCAAGTGAACGTTTAATTACATTCACAATACCTACATATAAACCCATGCATATACATATGCATACCTACACACATGCAACTACACTTTCAATAAATACCAGAGATTGCCTAAGTTAGGAATTTATAGATCATTGAACAAAGTATGCCTAGAAATAACTTTTCCAAGGCTATGCAGCATCCTGATTAATCTCTTATCTTTTCATTCCTCCTACCACTGGGGTTCTGCCCCTCCCCCCAACCTGAAAACTTTTGAAGAAAGAACCTATACTACTTCTCCTCTTAAACATACGAAGGATGGGTAAAGGAGAGAAAGGATAAAACAGCCCGAGTAGTCCTGGGATAAAGAATGAAACCTCTCACTCTGGCCAAGGCTCCAAATCAGTTCCACTAGGACATTCCAGTTAAATCACCTTCAGAGAAGGACGTAAGTTAGAAGTAAATGTCAAGCCGGCGCCGTGGCTCACTAGGCTAATCCTCCGCCTTGCGGCGCCGGCACACCGGGTTCTAGTCCCGGTCGGGGCGCCGGATTCTGTCCCGGTTGCCCCTCTTCCAGGCCAGCTGTCTGCTGTGGCCAGGGAGTGCAGTGGAGGATGGCCCAGGTGCTTGGGCCCTGCACCCCATGGGAGACCAGGAGAAGCACCTGGCTCCTGGCTTTGGATCAGTGCAATGCGCCAGCCGCAGTGGCCATTGGAGGGTGAACCAACGGAAAAAGGAAGACCTTTCCCTCTCTCTCTCACTGTCCACTCTGCCTGTCAAAGAAAAAAAAAAAAAGTAGATGCCATTAATCCAGAACTGTGAGTTAAAGTAAGTCTGCTGGATGCTGAAGGGTCATAATTCATTACTGTCCTGTCTTCCTATGGAAGAAACTGAGGCCAACAAGTCCACCATTTTGTTTTTGTTTTTGTTTCTGGAGAAACCTGCTGCTATCTCATGGGTTCCTGCTAAAAGTGAACCATTTCTCATACTCCTCTTCCAGGCACCCACTGAACATCCACAGACACACATATTTGTATTTTTCCTTGAACCTCACTCTTGGTCTCTTCATCACTCAAAGTACAGGACAAGCCTACCAGAAGTCTCAACAACAAATACAAGTGTTCCTTCACACTATTTCCCTGTCTGTTTTCTATTTTGGTTCTCTAACCTATTCTCCACATTTAACTACTTCACGTGCTCTGTATGTTCCCAACAGAGCTCTTTTTTAAGGATATTAGTATTAGCTGGAAATGACACTAGGGTAATAGAGATAGCAAGGATTATAATTTTGTAAGATAATATTTACCAAGGATTCCTATGGATGGACAAGCCATTTGTGTCTCTAAGGCTGTGGCTGTCAACTGGGAGGTGCTTCAGGATTCTCTGGAGATCTTTAAAAACCAAGATTCCTAGTGCCCACTCATATCTGCTAAATTGGACTTTGAGGAGTAGAGACCCTGTGGATTTTGAAAATGTCTAGACTAGTTTAGATTATCTGAATTTTCCTTTAAGACTAAAGCAGTTTATCAGAAAACTGCAGACTTGGGCTATATTCTTTAGCTTCTAACAGAATTGTATTTGACCTTATGTGTGCAGATTGAGCTGAGTGGCCTTAGACAAATTGCTAATTTGTAGTCAATTTTTTATGAGGGATATTGTCTCCAACTTTTCATATTATTTTATATCAGGTTCCTGGAAATGAATTTCTCTTGGGCCTAGCTGCTGAAGTAGGGGTTGTGATTGGTGGAGGAGGCAGAAACAGCTGTCTTTCCTGAGCGACTTTTAAGTTTTGGATTAAAAATGTTGTAAATAATTAGGATTTTCTTTTTATAGTCTGCTACAAAGCTCTTAATTTCAGTTCCAGCTCAAAGTAGTGCAGTTTTATTAATTGTGAACACACTTCTGGGACACATTTCTGTGTGTATCCCTGGCTTCATTTTACTTGTCAGATTATATTTTCCAGACAGTTAAAATGCCCCTTGGGGTGTGCACATCCCACATTGGAGTGTCTGAGTTTGAGTCATGGCTCTGCTCCTGACTTCAGCATCCTGCTGATGTAGACTTGGGAGGCAGCAGGGATAGCTCAGTAGTTGGATCTCTGCCACAAATACATGAGACCTGGATTGAGTCCCAGTTCCTGGGTATTTGAGGAGTGAACCGGAAAACAAGCATTCTGTCTCTCTCTGTCTTTGCTTTTCTCTCTGTCTCTGTCTCTCAAATGAAACAGAAAAAATAAAAATTAAAAAATATTTCCCTTTGGGGCCCATTTCATGATATACTTCAATTACTTTGAATTTATTATTTATATTGCATCAAATTATTTATAGAATGAAAAATAACAAAAAATAAACATATACATAACAAAAGATGTATTTTTTTGTTTTATGAGGCTTGTTATTAGAGTTGGGAAAAGTATTATGGATCCTTGGGTTTGGAAAATTATAATAGGTGACAAGAAGTAACTGAATTTAAAAATAATATTTTTATGCAATAATTTACTAATGATAAGTATGATCAATTATTGACTTTTTTGAACATAATAATTATATTTCTATGATATTGTGACCTTTTCTTGGATGTTTTTCTTTTCATTTAAATTGTCTACTTTGTATAATATAATAAAATGCCCATTATCAAATGCCCTATTATAACAGCATTATAGTTGCTATCCCCATTTTAAGGTTGAAAGAACAGATGATCTCGTTGGAAGATTTTATAATGTCCAAAGCAGTATTATTCTGAGATATTAAAGGCATTCAGAAATTCCTGCTCTGAGTTTATGGTGGATCCTTTAGGACCAACTATGTCCACATAATTTTTTAATAAAACTCACTGGGGTCATCTTTGTGGTGCATTGGGTTAAGTGGCTTTGTGGTGCAGTAGGTTAAGCCGCTGCCTGAGATGACAGCATCAAATATGGGTGCCAGTTCATGCCCTAGCTGCTTCATTTCTGCTCTAGATCCCTGCTAAAGCTCCAGGGAAAGCAGTGGAAGATGACTCAAGTTGTTGGGCCATTGCACCCATGTAGGAAACCCGGATGGAGCTCCAGGTTCCTGGCTTCAGACTGGGCCAATCCTAGCCATTGCTGCCATTGGGGGGTGAACCAGTAGATGGAAGATTTCTCGCTCTCTCTCTCTCTCTGTGTGTGTGCCTCTCTCTATCTGTAACTTTGCCTTTAAACAAATAAAATAAATTTTACAAGTATTTTTTTAAAGATTTATTTATTGAAAGACAGAGTTACAGAAAGGCAGAGAGAGAGAGAGAGAGAGAGAAGTCTTCCATCTGCTGGTTTACTCTCTAGATGGCTGCAATTGCCTGAGTTGCGCTGATCTGAATCCAGGAGCCAGGAGCTTCTCTCAGGTTTCCCACATGGCTGCAGGGGCCCAAGAACCTGGGCCATCTTCTACTGCTTTCCCAGGCCATAGCAGAGAGCTGGATCGGAAGTGGAGCTGCCTGGACTTGAACCAGCACCCAAATGGGATGCCGGCACTGCAAGTGGTGTCTTTTACCCACTAGGCCACAGTGCCAGCCCCAAATAAAATACATTTTTAAAAAATGTATTAAATGCCTGTAATATGAATGGCCTTGTGCTAGAAACTAAGATAAAAACATAGAAAGAATAATAGAATAACAATAATATAGTAAAATAATAGAAAGACCTCAAGGCATATATAATTCTATTGGAATGAAAAAACATAGACACATAATTTTGTAGACTAATTAAACAGAATAAAGTAAATAGCATAATAAAATACTAGTCCCGAACTAGTCATCATAGAGAAATTAAAACAATGTTATTCTATTCTTTGTCTATCAAATTAATGAAGATAACTTATAAATCATATTGAAAACCATCAAGGGGAGATTGACCTGACTATATTTTAGACTCTATTTTTACAAGTATTCTGGAGTGTGGGGAGCAACTCGGACTATACTGTCACTGGAATTAAGACTTATTCTATGCATCTGCTCTCCCACAATATGGCGCTGGGAGAGGAGGAAACAGCTTCTACCCAGCTGCCTCTCACCAACTTGACAAGCTGCAGGAGCTGCTCCTGATTGGAGGAGAGCAGCATACTCGGCATGTGGGTAGCAGAGTTGGGATTGGTGGAAGAGGACTATAAAGGAGGAGAGAGACAACATGCACCAGGAACATCTATCTGAAGGAACACCTGTGAGCCCCCGAGAGAGCCGGCTGGCGGTGTGCCGCTCCCCCACGGAAGTGGGGAAAGTGGCAGGGGGATCTGCCCTTCCACGGAGGTGGAAGGGACGGTAGCCAACCCGGGAAGAACCAGCAGCAAACACGGGAAGGGCCGAGCAGACAAAAGAACAGCGCAGGGTTTAGTGTCGTTCCTCCACGAAGAGGGGGAGCGACATAATGGTGCCGTGACTCGGATAGGAAGCCTAGGCAGGGTTTAGTGTCGTTCCTCCATGAAGAGGGGGAGCGACACTGGAGCACAACTTGATGGTATTTCAAAAAGTTCATAGAAAATTCAGTTAAAATATGTCTGTTTTGGTGCAAAAAATTGAAATCCATGCATATGACTGGTTCAAATAGTTGGTGAAAATGCATAGTATGAAAAAAATTATGCATGGATTTAGACTTTTGTGTACCAAAATAGATTTATCTTTAAATTATATTTCCAACCAATTTTTAAAAATATTCTTACTTTCAATTTGCTAAGTCTACTTCTATGATTCAAACCTGAAGAAATGAAAGACAGTCAAAAATGTGTTTATGAGAATGTTTAATACTAAAATATCTATAATACTTTGCACATGCAACCATAGGAAAAAGATGAGAGAGAAATAAGATTATTAACCATATTTGTCTATGAATTTAAAATTTTTATATTTATTAAAATATTCTAAAATTTTTTGGGACTGAGTATTCTGTTTATAAAAAGTAAAAAAGCTGGCCGGTGATGCAGCTCACTAGGCTAATCCTCCACCTGCGGCGCCAGCACCCTGGGTTCTAGCCCTGGTGGACCATTCTGTCCCAGTTGCTCCTCTTCCAGTCCAGCTCTCTGCTGTGGCCTTGCACCCGCATGGGAGACCAGGAGGAAGCACCTGGCTCCTGGCTCTGGATTGGCACAGCATGCCGGCCGTAGCGGCCATTTGTGGGGTGAGCCAACAGAAGGAAGACCTTTCTCTCTCTCTCTCTCTCTCTCTCTCTCTCTCTCACTAACTCTGTCAAAAAAAAAATTAAAAAAAGCTATTATACTATGAAATTAATAGGAAAACACTTCTGATGGAGAAAGTAGTTATCTAATTCAATGTAAAACCATGTGTCCAGATTTTGGAAATATCGGGTTACTGACATCCAGTTTTGTCTCTGATTTGTTGCAGAGGTAAAAGAGAGGATGGGTTTTGAATCCACAGAGCCCTGGTGCAGGTAAAACAGCTAGGAAATGAACTATTTCAAGGAGAAATCTTTGTAAGGGCAGCTGATGTGCACCACTGTCTATGGGACAGAGTGAACTTTGATCTGGTCCTCTTGCCAGAACTGTATGAACTGATGCACACTACTTGGGGAAGGGGGCAGTATATTCTGAGCGTTGCTGTCCGGCCACAGCTGCTGCTGCCATCTGGTCTGTCTTTGATTCATATTGTTTGTCATTTCCCTTGTGCCTCTTTTGTAGGCTGATGTCCAGTGCTCATTTTTAAGTGACTTTCCTGAGACCAGGGGATTGAGAGTCATAGCAGCATGATTTCAATTCTATTTTACCTGGAGGGCTTTGTTTTCAGAAAAAGAGATCCAAGCCATACATCAGCAACCCATGTGGGGCATTTAAAGTTTGATTCAATAAGTTAATCAAGTTTTGGCGATCCTTTTGCTTTGATGGCCTATTTAAGTAACTTGAAGGTGCTTAGAGGGGACATATTTGGCCGGAATGAAGTTTGAAGAATAGAGACATCACAAGGTGTGTAGACCTCAACGGACAGCTAGGGATTAGATATTTTCTGTCAAATCAATCAACTGTATGTTTTGTGTCTCAACTGCTCTGATTTCTTTTTATAGAAAATATTTATTTATTTATTTATTTATCTGTAAGGCAGAGTGACACAGAGTGAGGGAGAGACCGATCTAGCCACTTGTTCAGTCCCCAAGCCACACTAGCCAGTGCTGTGCCAGGGCTGAAGTCAGGAGCTAGGAACTCCAGCTGGGTCTCTCACATGGATGGCGAGGGCCTAAATCCTTGGAATATCATCCACTGCCTTCCCAAGTACATTGGCAGGGAGCTGGATTGGAGGTAGAGTAGCTGGGACTCAAATGGGCACTCTGATATGGGATGCCAGTGATGCAAGTGGCAGCTTAAACCCTGGGCCACAATGCTGGCCCCAGCTAATGATTTCTGATTGAACATTTTGTCTTTTTAGAGTCTTGTCCTTTTCAGAACAAAAAGAAATTTTAAATAAAGTAATTAGCTATGCTCATTCTTTTATTCAAATACCTGAATACCTACTCTGCGCCCTGGCTTAGCATTCAGGTATACGGATGAATAAGAGGCATTCCTTCCTTGAGGGCATAGACAGAATCAAACACCAGTGTGTGTGTGTGTGTGTGTGTGTGTGTGTGTTTTAAGTTGGGCTAAACAAGTGTGAGATTCAGCTCCTGTCTCATTGAGGCAGCTGCCAAGATCCAGTGAAAGAAAACCACTGAGGAATGTGTTGTAGCAGGAGGGAGAGTAAATGGAATGGGAAAGAAGGTCTTAGAGAGAACTGTGGAATCTTTCAAGGGAAACCTATAATGGATTAGGAGAGTATTGACAACTGAAAGGGAAATCAAACCTACTACCATTTTGCTTTTTGGTCATCAAAGAAGTGTTTTTTTTTTTTCCTTCTGCACTTCCCATCTAAATGGTATCTTGAGACATTCCCTAAACAACTGGTATAGATGTCTCATATCTCTCTCTCTGACAAACATTGTTTTCCATGTCCAATCTAATTTCTGCCATCCAAGACCCACTTCTTGCTATGTAAGACCATTTCCTCCTATTTGATAATGCAACATCTGCAAACATTCAGTGTACATTTTGTGCAAAGTGCTTTGCATTTTTTATTATCCTCACTTAATAGATGAAACCATTCAAACTCAGAGTATTAAGACTAAGAAAAGCTACAAGGGGCATTTTTGGTCCAGTCTGGTCCAATTCAAGAGCAATAATGTAAAGAATAGATAATGTTTTAAAGATTTATTTATTTACTTAAAAGGCAGAGATACAGAGAGAGAAGGGAGAGGAGGGGGAGGAGAGAGAGAGAGAGAGAGAGACCTTCCATCTGCTGATTCACTCCCCCAGTGGCTGCAGTAGCAGGAGCTGGGCCCATCCAAAGCCAGGAGCCAGGAGCTTTTAGGTCTCCCAAGTACGTGCAGGGGTCCAAACATTTGGACCATCTTCTGCTGCTTTCCCAGGTACATTAGCAGGAGCTGGATGGAAAGTGGAGCAGTCAGGTGTTAAACTGGAATCCCATATGGGATGCTGGCTTTGAAATGGAGGATTACCCTTCTATACCACAGTGCTGACCCCAGAATAGATTATTTTGAGGGTATGAAAAATAGTTAGTTTACATTGATAACGTTTGCAGACTAGTCTTAGTTTCTCTCCTCCCAGTAACCCACTAAGAAATGGCATGGGTCTGGCGCTGTGGCTCACTTGGTTAAGCCTCCACCTGTGGCGCTGGCATCCCATATGGGCGCTGGGTTCTAGTCCCGGTTGCTTCCAGTCCAGAGGGTGGAAGGAGTGCAGGGAAGGAGGGAGGGAGGGAGGAAATATCATTATGTTCTTATACTTATATCTTCATATCATATCGAATCCCTTAAAATCAATTAAATTAAAATAAAAGAAGATTGCATGTCCTGGCTTCCTTGTGATGTGGCGGGGTCACACAGCTAGCTGAGCCCATGAGCTGGGAAGGAGAGATCATTGTTGGTATGATGTTCTACAGAATTTCTCACTCTTGGGTAAAAGTTGGCAACATTCAACATTCAAGATGGTGGCAACTCAGCCCGGGTCTCTGTATAGCTGTGAAGGGCAGTCTCCAATGACCCATGGTGACAATGTAGTAGTACAAGCAAGAAACAAGCACTTTTAGTTTTAATACATTGACAATTCAGAAGTTGTTGCCATAGCATAAATTAGCATATCCTATTCAGCGCAAAGTCTGATTTGCTGCGCTTCCAGACCAGATTATCTGTGCAAGTGAGCATCTTTCTCATCAGTTCTATCTGAGCACTGGGTTCATGACTAAATTTAGCAGCTCTAGTCAATCAAGATTTGCTGTTATGAGTTTTATTAAGATCATAAGTGGATAACTTGAAAATTAGACCCACATCATGAAATGAATCTTATACATTGATAAAATAATTAAGGCATGTATTTATTGCAAGTACCAATAGGAAACCTGGTGGCTATTATGAAAATGTCGCTGATTGGACTGAATGGATTCTGTCAGAGGTGAGACAACTCTACTCCTTTGTGAACTTAGAAATTTTAAAAATAACCACCAGGATTTGGATTTTTCCTAGAGTCGCTTTTATAGGAAAGCTGTTATTAAATGCCAGTGACAAAGAGTGTGCCAAGACATGATTCCCAAATCTGGATATACTCAGAATGATCTAGGGATCCATTTTTTGGAGAACCCACCACTAGGTATTCTGAGCAGACTATCTGGGACAAATTTGGGTGTTTTAAAATACCCTTCTCTTCTTTGTCCTTACTCCAAACACATATACCTTGTGGTTTTACGATGGGTTCTAGTTGGCTGGGGCAGTTTTCACAACAGGAATATCTCTGAGTTCCAGGGAGGCAAGTCTAAGGGAGATGGGCAGGAAAGAAAGAACAAAGAGTGCTATCAGTTCTATTTATCTGCCACATTGTAGAGGAGCCCACTGAGTAAAAATTGCTTGGATTTCTTGCAGAGCCTTTTATCTTCACACTGTCTGAAACATACAAAAGCAGCCTACGCATATTAAGCAGGAATTTGATTCAAACAACCTGTAACTTACTGTTTTGGAAGGAAGAGGAATCTATTTAATTTATTCACATTAAAAAATTACATTAAGAAAATCAGACCTGGAGTTAATAAAACCATCTGGAAGGCTTGTCGTGAGTGTCTACTGTCACGCAGCTCGACAGTAGCAAGTGCGACATACGACTTGTCAGTCACGGGGAAGAAAGGAACACATGGACACAGGACTGTCTTTCCAATGAGAGATTTTATTGCTACACACCAGGTGTTTTTTTTTTTTTTTTTGACAGGCTGAGTGGACAGTGAGAGAGAGACAGAGAGTAAGGTCTTCCTTTGCCGTTGGTTCACCCTCCAATGGCCCCCGCAGCCGGCACGCTGTGGCCTGCGCACCACGCTGATCCGAAGGCAGGAGCCAGGTGCTTCTCCTGGTCTCCCATGGGGTGCAGGGCCCAAGCACTTGGGCCATCCTCCATTGCACTGCTGGGCCACAGCAGAGAGCTGGCCTGGAAGAGGGGCAACCAGGACAGAATCCAGTGCCCCAACCAGAACTAGCCTATTGAGCCACGGCCCCGGCCCACACCAGGGTTTTTTTTAATCACACTACTCATCAGCATGCTCATTGAGCTCAATACACTTATCAGTATCAATATACTTATCAATCTATACTATTTAATACACTTATCAATAAGCTTAACACCACTACTTAATCATGACTTAACTACTCAACTTAGCTACTTAGCTTAACGTAACTACTTAGCTTAACTACCTAGCTTAACATAACTACTTATCTTCTACTTAACTTACTATAATACTTAACTATCAGAGTAACACTATTTCCTTAATGAGTAGAGGACTACTGGCATCAATACCATTAATATCAATATCAATAATACTACTTGTACTTATTCATTAATCCACAGATGGCAGTACACAGTGTTTTAGTAATTTTGAGGGCTATCCAATTTTAATAGTATATGTACAGCAAAGACTCCAGCATTATTTGCAGATACCTTGCATAGGGTCAAAGCATAGTTATATTATATTATACATGACTAACATTATTTGTAAAAGCTGCATTTTGAAGGCTTGTATCACGGTCACGAAAAAGAGTGTCAGTGTTCAAGGTCTAGAGCTCCATGTCTCGGCAGAGACGGATCTCAGATCAGTCACTTACAGGCAGGAAGTCGTGGGAAGGCTGTCACTCTGGGCAGTAGGCTCAGAGTTCCCAGGCGGACGGCCAGGCGAGAAGTTGGAGAGGTCCCCTGCTGAGAGGCCTGCTCCGGCTCTGTGGTCAACTCTGGCAGTAGGCTGATAAGGGGTCCAGGCAAGGTGGTAAGGTGGCATCATGGCTGGAGTTTTGATCCCGTAGTTGCCTTTTGCTGCATAGCAAAAGTTAGCGGGCTGGCTCTTTGGTTCCAAGTGCGAGGAGATCCAGAGGTTCGCACGCACTGGGCCCACACACACACACACACACACACACTCACACAGTGGGGTATTACAGCTCAGGGACAGCTCTGCAGGTCGGCTTGTGCCACTACCTGCTCCATGCAGAGTAGTGGGCTGCCTCTTCAGCTCTGGATGTGTGGAGGTCCAGAGGTTCACACACACCAGGCCATGATCCCCGAGAGGATGGGGAGTGGTGCAAGGGCTTCCTTTTTATCCTCATTTTTGGCAGTCCTCCAGCTTGCCATCCTCCAACTTGTCCAATCAATGCTGTTTCCTCCTTGCTTGCAGTTGAACAGTCCAGTCAATACTGTTCCCGCCTTACTTATATTTGAACGGTCCGGTCAGCGTGGGTAGGAGGGTATTGTCCACAGCACACTGATACCTGACTGACCAGAGATGTCTGCTTGGCATGATTAGGAGCGTCTTTCTAACAGCTCTTAGGCATTGCCTCAGCTCCTGACTTATAACTCCACTTTACTTTTACTGTGGCTAGTGGTAACTTCTTAACTCAATGTTTTACTGTGTTTCCATAGTTCACCTCCTTTTTAGGTAAGCGGTGATCCGTGACTATTTTTGAGCCTCCTGTGAAATTCTCCACAAGGCTGAATTGTACTGCCAGGATTCATGCACATGTGGCAGCCCTCTAGGCAGTTCCCAGACTCCCCCAGGTCACAATATACACAGATACAGGTTCCTACCACTTCCTCTTTATTTCACTGTCCACACATCTTTGCTATCATGTGGTTCTTTGATCCTTTCTGAAAGCCCATCTGTACCTTGGCCTTACTTGTGCCCCTAAGTGTGATTGACAGGTAGAGATATAGACAGTGAGAGAAAGAGACAGAGAGAAAGGTCTTCCTTCCGTTGGTTCACTCCCCTAATGGCCGCAATGGCCGGTGCTGCGCCAATCCGAAGCCAGGAGCCAGATGCCTCCTCCGGGTCTCCCATGCAAGTGCAGGGGCCCAAGGACTTGGGCCATCCTCCACTGCCCTCCCGGGCCACAGCAGAGAGCTGGACTGGAAGAAGAGCAACCTGGACAGACTCTAGCACCCCAACCAGGACTAGAACCCGGGGTGGCGGCACCTCAGGTGGAGGATTAGCCAAGTGAGCCATGGCACTGGCCCATAAAACCCACTATTTGAAAACCTAACTTGATGGATTTCTTTGACATGGTGCTTTTTCTGTTAGAGCATTCCTTTTCAGCTCATGTCTTAATTTGCAGGGCTTGGTTACAGAGCACCTTTACAGTGGGAGGTGAAGAAGCCTGAACCTCAAAAGGATCTGAACCTTCCTTGAAACTAATCTGAGAGTGCTGCATTGGTTTTGATCTTGGCAGGTGTGGCTATCCACAGAGGTCCAGGTGGTGGCTGTAGTACTAAATGAACAGAAGAGCTAAGCCTCAGGCATATAGCAGTGTGGATGCATTCAGAGACAAACTTCAGAGTTTAAATAGCTGCATGAGTTTGGGGGACAAATCCTGCTGTACCCATAACACCTGTTAACAAATGGAAAAAAGCATGCCAAATGAAAAGAATACTAACACAGTCCATGGACCAGACAAAAACTAAGGTTAATATTAAGATGCTGACATCTCTCCATGCTTAGATCTGAGTAGATGAAAGAAATTTTATTAAAATTGGATGTGATGTATTATTTTAAGTATAATTTAAATTTTTTTGCATTTTTCAAGAGGAAAAGGGTACAAGGAAACAAAGAATATTATATTTGAATTAATATTTCATCATCATAAGAAATATTCATTTATAGTCATTGACTCTAAACTGATGACAAGAAAACTATGAGGAATATTAAAAGTACAGAACCATTGTGGTTTTCTTATTATGGAACTCCATTTAATTTAGTATAAGCTCCCTGCTATGACAAAAAATGGAAACTAGTACTCTCATATGTCTCCTGCCTTTTCTTTTACCACCTCCAGGGTGTTATTAGCCATATTTTAATTTTTATTTCATTAAACAGTGTAATATTTCTATACTTTCAAAATTAAACAACCTAACCTAACTTTGTTTCAAAGAAAAAATATTTTCTGGGACGGGTGTTTGCTGTAGCCATTAAGAAATCACTTAGGATACTTGCATCCTATATTAGAGTGCCTGAGTTTGAGTTCTAGCTCCACCCCTGATTCCAGTTTTCTGCTAATGCCCACCAGACAGCAGTTATGACTCATGCAAATGAGTCTCTGCTGGTCACATGGGAGATAGGAGTTGAGTTCTGGACTCCTGGCTTCAGCCTGGCCCAGTGCTAGCTGTTGCTAAAAACATTTTCTATTATATCTCTAAATAATTCTTATTCCATTTGATGGATTCTTTATCCTCAGATTTCTATTATTCTTATTTGGATAATTGTTATCCTGACTAGTATCTTCTTTCTAATTTATTTCATCTCTATTCTTTTGCTTCTGAAAATATATCTATGGCAGTTTCTTTCTTAGAGGTCAGATATCTATCTGTATCCATAGAATGGATTATTTGGTGGTAATACCTGAGTCTAGGGTGGGGGCAGGGCTATTTATAAGAAATATAGCGAAGTGGGGTATACATTACTAGAAGATTAGCTACACTAGCTAGCTGTTGTCTGACTGCAGATGCAGTTCAGAACCTCAACATAACCTTGATTGTGTAGTTTAACTTCTTGGAGAGTCCATTTCCTCATTTGTAACAGGGAGTTGACAACACATGCTTCATTGTACTATTAATAGGCCAAATTAAGATAATATGATATGACTGATAAAAGAAAAACAAAACATCTTATGTAAGTTTGAGTAATCAAGTGTCATTATTTACCTTTGTACTAGGTAGTAATAAGAGCTTTTGAAAAACAAATCTTATTTCTTTAATTTTTATTTTGTGTTAACTTCATGGTCAGTTCATTGAAAAGTGGTAAAAATTGATTGATGTACATAGATAATGTTTGGGTTGATCTGAGCTGCTGACACAGTGAGGTAACCAGCAGCTGCTAAATAGTGCAGAAAGAAGAGTAGAGAACAAATCCTGGGAAGGTTCAAATTTGTCCCAGAAAGTTCCATTAGTAAATGAAAAAAATGGATGTGTAGATGTTTCATAAAATGTGAGGTCCAATGGCAGTATTTGCATTAGATTTTGTTTTGAGAAATGTCATTATTATAGAAGAGCAAAAATTTGGAATTAGGCAAATAAATTTGTGTATAACATTTGCCACTTAATAACTGTCACATGAACCTTTTAAAACTTCTATTTCAATTGTCTTTTTGAGATTCCTGGAAAAATAATTTCAACTTTTCAGGTTATTAAATTAACATGATGTGAAATAACTTCAGATATGTACTTCCCTTAGATTGAATTTTTTTTGGTCCCAATTGCCTGTTTCTCCCTATTGCATTAATTTGCATTTCATGCCTCTACAGGTTGTTGTCTTCCCCTTGACTTGAGCTTGGGCATACACCCTTTCTTAGCAGAAGACATGACAAAGTGAACATGAGACGTGCTTTTGTGTGGTTGAGTTTGCCCTCTTGTTCTTCTGCCATCACCACCAGAAGAGCTTCCCTGAGTACCTACTGTCCTTATGGTCTGCAACCCAGGGTAAAGACACATGTTTGAAATCAGAGCCCAGGACACAGTGAAGAATCAAACTTCCCATATCTTGAAGCAGAGATGCTCAATTAGCTAAGCTTAATTTTACTGACTTACATATACTTGCAAGAGAAAATACTCTTGGAGTTCCAGGTAGGCTTGTTACACAGTGCTATTGTAATAATAGATGCCTGATATTATGAGTCATACCATTTATTCAATATAAGTGTATATCATTATTTATATCATTATTGATGGTATTATTATTATGGCTACTTTTGCAAAAAAGTTGATGTAGAGTTAGGAACAGAAGAGCAAAGCAGGAGTATACCCCATAGATGGGGTAGGTAAAGGAGTAAAGAGTATGATCAAACTTCTATAAGATTATCTTTTGCATTAATTTGTGTTAGTGGATTTTAAAGATCAGAAAAGATGAGAGATCCAGATCTTAATGTTTCCACAATTCTCAGAAGTGACTTTGTAAGTAATGCATCGAGAATACCATAAACGTGTATCAGAATCAGTAGGGTCAATAGTAAAACAGTCTGTAAGTATTATTGCTGCATTGCAACAAACACAAAGTACATGAGAAAGTGCTGATAGATAATTTTATAAATAATCACAAACAAATTCCACTTTTGAAGCTTTATAGGACAATATAAAGCTTGTTCTGCGTTTAATCTTTATTGAATAAGAGTAAACCACACCAGGAAGCTGACATTATAGGGAGCTCATCCCTGCTGTGAATCACATTGACTTCAGATCTAATTTCCTTCTTTGACTGTGTAGGTGGCTGGGGCCAAGGACATACCCTCTGAGTCTTATCTGAATTACAACGTCTTAAGTGGATATGTGACTTAAACATGATTCCAAGAGTTCCCCACAGAGTGTCTAGTTTTTTTTCTAATGAATGGAAGATGATTTAACGGTGAGCAGTAAAGTCATCAATATACTGTATTAATTTCAGGGCATAAATTTAGTGCTCCTCTGTGAGAGCTGAGAATACAGCATCCTCATGGACCATGTAGGTCCAAAATGTATACGCACAAACCTCCCTGGCCAACTCTTGTTCTCCAAATAGTTTTGTTTTCCACTTTAAATCCACCAGTTTTTACTTTTATTTGAAACTCTCTCCCTTCAATCTCATAGCTTAAACTCCGCAGTTTCTTAAAATGTATGCAGTTTGAAGTCCTGTGGTCTTCTACCTGGAAACTCTTCGGAATGCACCCTGCTGCACAGGTTGCTATCTCTGCAGTCAGCTGTTTTATTTCTATAGCTTTCTACCCTCAAAACATTTCTTTGTTTTACAGAAACTAGATTTTGAAAATGGGCCATGCTCAGAGATTTATCTTCATAAAAGTATCATGTACTAAATAATAAGTGTTTGAATTCTAATCACTGTAAGTAATTACATTGCAATCTGCTCTCCAATTAATTGGAGTAGTTTTATTCCATTTATATACATTAAAAAAACACAAATTTCAGGGCTGGTATTGTGGCATAGCAGGTTGAGACGCAGCTTGTGAGACATCCCATATGAGAACCAGTTCATGCTGCTCTTCTAGTCCAGCTCCCTGCTAATGAGCCTGTGAAAGCAGGGAAGAGGGCCCAACTACTTGGGCCCCTGCACCCACGTGGGAGACCTGGATGAAACTCCTGTCTCTTGGCTTTGGCCTGCCCTAGTCCTGGCTATTGTGGCCATTTGGGTGGTGAACCAGGGGATAGCAGGTCTCTCTCTCTCAACTGCCATTCAAATAAGTTTTTAAAGTCTTTAAAAATCAAAACAAAACAGACAAAAACATTGATTTCCTGATCGTTCAAGTCTAAGTGAAAATTCTAAACATTTATTTTTTTATTTAAATCTGCCATTTGACTAATACTTAAAAAATAACGTGCATATTTTTGGTCATTTTCGCAAGGAGAATCCTCTATCACTTAATCTGCTTAATATGGAAAGAACAACTGATATGCATGTCTTTCAAAATAGAAGTTTAGTGTGAGGATATTTTAAACACATACAGAATTATGCACTGAATTGCTAATGAGCTGAAATAGTCCAAATGTTTTTTTCTTGGATATCACACAACTTCATCTTTTTATTTTAGTATTCAATAAAAACAGGGGTATGTTAATGGAACCTCTTAATGCCAAAAGGAATGGAATTGTATTGCAGCCATTAGAAGAGAAATTGGTTAGAAATTACTTAGTATGAAGACATTATAGGTATATTCTTTGGATTTGATTCATAATTGTTCTCCTTTCTGGCTATTAATAGTTCCTCATAATTTGTTCAATTTTCCTCATGTCCCAAAGAGCGAAGATGATCATCATATTCTATATGGCTTTATATATTTCTAGCACTCCTTTAAATTGAGAAAACTGCAAAAGTAATACTTATTTGGAAATTAAGGAGTGCTTTGCTCTCATAAAGAAATCCAAAAATGGTATTTTATTGTTATTTTAAGAACACCATCTTCAAATATTTAAATGAAAGGATAAACCTTATCTTCAGAAGTCTTAAAATCAATGATGATGGCATGAACAACATGGTTCTTTCTTTAGCTATAGATGATTTCTTTCTGAGGGGTTAGATGAATTTAAATTGGGCTCAATTTTACTCTTTATGCTACATATTTTGGTTAATGCATTTAAGCCTCTTGCTTTATTTGTGAGGCAATCTACATAAGACTGGTTGCCCCTGAGAATTTTTAGCTCTTTCCCTCTCCGCTCAAAATGATTTGTCATTCTTTGTAAGCATATGTTAGGAGTTTGACAAACAGAAAATATTATAAAGTACCTAAAGCAAATACTGGGCTGCAAGTGGGTATTTGCAGTGCTCATATAACCTCAGACAATGTGCCATCAACTGCCTCCTTTCCTAGGGCTTACAATATACAGCCTTTGGGGTTGGAGTTTTTTGTCTGAGTCCATACAGTTCTCAGATTCCCAGCGATACCCCCATTGTAATGGTTTGAGGGATAATCTAATGTACTAGCTCTATAGTTCTCAGTGTTTATGCTTTTCTAGGGTTAGTTTAGAGACAGATGAGGACAGAAATATTTAGATTCACATCAGTAGGACATTCTTTGCAGCTAAAATGTAGGATCTTTTCACCAAACCTGTTTTTCATCCAGGTAAGCCTCCTACTTATAAATGCTTCAAAAGGCAGTCAGTCCTCTTCCCTCTTGCACCAGAATCATCCAGGGATGCCCTTAGGAAAATTCAGATTCCTGTGCCACTTCTTACCAATCAACTGAAACGAAGTTGCAGAAAGTGGGCCAGGGAATTGAAATAGTTAAGCACTCTCCTAGTGATTCCTATACAATTGGAGAGTGTGCACTGCCACAATAAATGGGACCATTAGCCACCCAATTGTTCATGCCAAACCCTGGCAGTCAATCCTGACTTTATGTCTCTCACCCTTCCCACATTTAATCAATAACCCAATCTACAAATTTACCTCTTGGAGATGTCATGATTGTAAGTGATATGGTCTGGGAGAGTGATTTATAATCTGATTAGGTAGGACACTGAAGCATTAAATTAATTAATTCCCATGTACAATTTACACTCTTCCCACAAAAGTTAAAGATAAATACTCCTTAGGGACTAAGATGCTGAGTGGTTGAACAGGATGCTAAATCAAAGGAGGATAGGTCTAACCCAACAGATTCTTTCATCCCTTTCAGGATTCTAGCTCACTTTGCCTATCATTTTCACTTACTTTCCAAATCTCAAAGCAGGCATTGTAACCTTTCGTAATTCCTGTTTTTGGTCAGAAAGCATTGTGCTTTTTACTCTAGTACATTAAGGATCACAGTGTTAAATCATGTATTCTGCTTTCAGGTGATAGAAACTAATTTTCCAGAAGCTTAAAATAACCCAGAACATTTTATGTTTGCTATAAAGTAAGAGAACAGACACTCTAGGCTGATTTTTCTTGTAATTGTGTCTAATGTTGCCATTTGCTTGAATTGCTTCCTGACAGAATCCTTTCACAATGACCATTATTGTAGCTAATGTTTTAGAATATGCTACTTAGTTTCTCTAGTATTTGTTTTGTTACTCCAGTCTTAATTTGTTGCCATGTTTTTGCTTTCATATAAATGTCCAATATTCCCTTATAGTTTCTGAAAATTAATTTTATTTTTCTGAATATAATGCAATATTGACTAGTGGATATAGGTTGAACAACAAAGGAAATGTAAAGACAAAAAAGAAAAGCAACTATAATTCTACAAAATATATTCCTTTGTATAATACCAGGCCTAAGAAAGGCTATATGAAACTCCAAGCATTGACTTAGCTCATAGCTTTCTTGTCATAAAAGTTGCAATAAATGTTTATTAAACACATATTTTGTGCTAGGCATGTGTTGAACACTAAGCATTTAGGGGTGAATAGTTCCAGATGCATATGCTGTAGACTTCCTTGTGGAGTGATAGAGTGTCTGATCTTGAGTTTTATTTTATAATTTTTTATCATTTACATAAGATTTTATTCTAAAATGCCTGAAATAAGAAGACAATGAAGGAAGGAAGGAATATTATGGACTGAAGGGGGAGGTCAGGGATGTTTTGTGGGGTTTTGAGCTCGAAGTTCAGCTCCTTCCAGAAATGGGAAGAGAAGGACTTTCCATGAGAACTAGTAGCCATTCTCTGGGCAGCCTGGATAATGTCAAAGAGGTGAGGAAAATAAGTCAGAGCTTATGTCATGTGTAAGAGAGGGCAGAATGGCTGCCAGAAGCAAGACAAGTGCACGTGGAGGCCACAGAAGTAAATCCTCAGGCCTCAAGTCATTCAATTTCTCTCATATACTTGGATCACTCATTTGATATTTTTAAATGTATCCTAAATAGGATGACCATAAAATTATCATGGATGCTCAGAAGAGTGAAAAGAACTGTTACCCTTGGAATATAGACATCAACCACATGGTCATCAGATATTTAATAATTTTATCATGTATTTTTTTTCTGTTTGTTTACTCTGCACAGTTAAATGTTAAGCTCATGAAATGGACATCTTTCCATATGAATATTGTTTATAGCCCTTGCCTGTGTTCCCTCTGAACTAGGGGCTTTTTAAAAATTTTATTTTTTAAATTTTTTTAACTTTTATTTAGTAAATATAAATTTCCAAAGTACAGTTTATGGATTACAATGGCTTTCTACCACCCCATAACTTCCCTCCCACTTGCACCCCTACCATCTCTCGCTCCCTCTCCCATTCCATTCACATCAAGATTCATTTTCAATTATCTTTATATACAGAAGATCGATTTAGTATATATTAAGTAAAGATTTCATCAGTTTGCACCCACACAGAACATAAAGTGTAAAATGCTGTTTCAGTACTAGTTATAACATTAATTCACATTGGACAACACATTAAGGACAGAGATCCCACATGAGGAATAAGTACACAGTGACTCCTGTTGTTGACTTAATAATTTGACACTCTTGTTTATGGCATCAGTAATCACACTAGGCTTGAGTCATGACTTTCCAAGGCTATGGAAGCCTTTTGAGTTCGCCGACTTTGATCTTATTCAGACAAGGTCATAGTCAAAGTGCAAGTTCTTTCCTCCCTTCAGGAAAGGTACCTCCTTCTTTGATGACCTGTTCTTTCCACTGGGATCTCACTCGCAGAGATCTTTCATTTAGGTCCTTTTTTTTTTTCCCCAGAGTGTCTTGGCTTTCCATGCCTAAAATACTCTCATGGGCTCTTCAGCCATATCTGAATGCCTTAAGGGTTGATTCTGAGGCCAGAGTGCTGTTTAGGACATCTGCCATTCTACGAGTCTGCTGTGTATCCCACTTCCCATGTTGGATCGTTCTCTCCTTTTTTTTTTACATTACACAAGTTTCATGTAACTTGTATATATAGATTTAGAAACATAGTGATACTCCCCACCCTACTCTCCCTCCTGCCCATGCTTTTTCCCCCCTCATTTTCCTTTTTAAAATTCATTTTATTTATTAATTATTCATTATTCTGTTTGTTTGGACAGAAGTCATTATGATTAACCTATTAAATGAAATGATATTCTACATTAACTCAATACACTCATTGACAAGCATTTATTGACTATTTTTCTAGTCAGCATAAGCTACTCTGTAAAGCTATCTATTTTAAGAGCACACTCTGCAAATCTCATTGGCTTAATATAAGACCTCCTTCTGGTTCATATTTCAGTCTGATGGGGGCTCGGCTCCTCTGCAAGCAGTGTACCGGGGATCCTGGCATCTTCTACCTTGCAATGACATCATTTCTAGTGGGGATCTTCCTGGCAGAGTATAAATGATCATGTGTAGCTTTCACGGGCCAGCCCTGGTGTGACTTACAGCACACATGCTTACATTTCTATGGCTAGAATTAGTCATGTGTCCCCAAGCCCAGCTGTAAAGGAGGGTTCCAGAAAGAGTAGTGGAAAAGGATTTTGTGAACATGTAACTGCCTTGTCTCTGCCAAAGATTAACAATGCCCACCTCAGTGCGCACACATGCACAGACCACTCCAACTTCTTCTTAAAGAAGATAGCCTCAGAGTTCATCCAGGAAAGGTCTAGTTTCCCTGAGTGATGGGCAGTCCTTTGTGTCACACTGGATGACCCTTTTTTTTTTGTTTGATTTTGTAGAGACAAATTATCTGCCCCAATTATGTGTGTGTGTCTATATATACAATATATACCATGTATATACATATATATATACACAATATACAATATATACTGTGGGGAGCAACTGAGACTAGACTAAGTTACTGGAATTAAGACTTATTCTATGCATCTGCTCTCCCACAATATGGCGCTGAGAGAGAGCCCAAACAACCTCTACACAGCTGCCTCTCGCCAGTTTGACTGATAAGCTGCAGGAGCTGATCCTGCTCCTGATTGGAGGAGAGCGGCGTGCTCGGCGTGTGGGCAGCAGAGTTGGGATTGGTGGAAGAGAGACAACATGCACCAGGGAACATCTGAAGGAACACCTGAGCAGCCCCCGAGAGAGCCGGCTGGCAGTGTGCCGCTCCTCCGTGGAAGCGGGGAAAGTGGCAGGGGGTACCGCCCCTCCACGGAGGTGGAGGGGTTGGCAGCCAACCCAGGAAGGACCAGCAGCAAACCCGGGAAGGGCCGAGCAGACAAAAGAACAGCGCAGGGTTTAGTGTCATTCCTCCGCGAATGGGGGAGCGACATAATGGTGCCGTGACTCAGATATGAAACCTAGGAGGGAAGAAGCGGGAAAATACCAGAGAGAGAGACTAGGGAAGAGCCTAGGGAAAAGCCAGACGGAAAAAGTGCCGGAAGAAGTTAGGATTGAAAGCGAAAATGAAAGATAGAAAAAACTTAGACTCAGATACTGACTGCGGGGAGAAGCTGGGAGAAATCTAAGATTAAAAGTGAAAGTGAAAGGTAGAAAAAACTTAGACTCGGATACGGACTGTGGGAAGAAGCCAGGAGAAATGAGAGAGAAATATTATTGGAAGAAAAGTTAGGAAACATACTGGGTAGAGAAAAATATAAGCTAGGGAAAATGAAGCCGCGGGGGTAGGCCAAAGCGGAGACATAAGCTAGGTTGGAATTCGTCAAGTCAGCACGGGGAGCAAAAGATGGGAAGCCAAACCGAAAAGCGGAGACATAAGCTAGGTTGGAATTCGTCAGGTTAGCCCGGGGAACTTAGACTGAAAACTAACCAGTAGCAGAAACATGAGCTAGGCCGTGATTCGCCGAAGCCGCCGAGTGCAAAGAGAGCGCGCGGGGCATGAGCGGAGAAAGCGCATGGGGCGCGAGTAGATAGGAAGCGCGGGGCTGGCGCGGAGGAGGCCGCGGGGCGGGAGCGAAGGGCGCGGAGACCGCAGAGCACATGCGAAGCCGGGAAGCCGCGCAGATGAGAGAAGCACGGGCTGAAGCCGCGCAGAGCAGGGAAGCCGCTGCGGTGCGAGGCGCCGAGAAGCCGCCTCAGGGCGGGCGCCAGGAAGCCATGAGGATAAGAGAAACAGAAGTATAGAAGTAAAATGAGAGAAATAGGAATGCTGGCAGATAGAAGTAAAATAGGAGAGATAGGAATGCCCAGAGAGAGAGAAATAGAGAAAAATAAGGCCTCCCCACAACACGGCAATGAGAGGGCTCAGATTCGGTCTGCCTGATTAGTAAGGCCGTAAGCACCTGTAGGCAGCTCTGGCAGAGCGTGGACCGCAGGGCACTGAACACAGGCACGCATCAGCGCCTAAAAACCTCCTCACAACATGGCAAAGAGAGGACCCGGATTCGGTTTGCCTGATTGGTAGGGCTTGTAAGCACCTGCAGGCAACTCTAGCAAGCAGAGCAGAGTGTGTGCCGTGGGGCACCGAAGACAGGCACGTATCAATGCCAAAAAATAAAAAGAAAGGGGGAACTGTGGGGAGCAACTGAGACTAGACTAAGTTACTGGAATTAAGACTTATTCTATGCATCTGCTCTCCCACAATATGGCGCTGAGAGAGAGCCCAAACAACCTCTACACAGCTGCCTCTCGCCAGTTTGACTGATAAGCTGCAGGAGCTGATCCTGCTCCTGATTGGAGGAGAGCGGCGTGCTCGGCGTGTGGGCAGCAGAGTTGGGATTGGTGGAAGAGGACTATAAAGGAGGAGAGAGACAACATGCACCAGGGAACATCTGAAGGAACACCTGAGCAGCCCCCGAGAGAGCCGGCTGGCGGTGTGCTGCTCCTCCGTGGAAGCGGGGAAAGTGGCAGGGGGTACCGCCCCTCCACGGAGGTGGAGGGGTTGGCAGCCAACCCAGGAAGGACCAGCAGCAAACCCGGGAAGGGCCGAGCAGACAAAAGAACAGCGCAGGGTTTAGTGTCATTCCTCTGCGAATGGGGGAGCGACAATATACCATGTATATATATACACAATATACAATATGTATATACATATGTATACATATATACACATATGTATGTATACACACACAATTATGAAACAAGACTACATAATAGCTGAAAACACAGGCAGAGGATGAAGAACAGGACTCAAGACAGTCCCTGGTTTCAAGCACTATAAAGTCCCAGTAAACAAACACCAAAAAAATCCCTACTAGAAAAAAGTACCTTAATAGGTATGGGAAGACCATTAATCTGTGAAAACAATTTTCAACAAGAAATAGAAGTAAAATTTAAGACACTAAAATCAATCAAGCTCATAAGGTTGTTGGAAAGGAGATATTATCTGTAAAACATCTAAAGCAATGTCTATCAAATAAGCATTCATGAAACACAAGTAAACATAATCAGCCATACATTTTGGCTACAGGTAACAAAAATCAACGCAAACTAACTACAAATTAGGTGATTTATTCCCTCATAACCCCTGAAACCCAGATGCTGTACAGACTTCACAGCTGGGTTACTTGATGGCTCCATGTCCTTTCCTTCTCTTTGCTGTGCTGCAGGGCTTCTCAATAAGGCTGCCAGAAGCAGTAGGGGGAATACACTTTGTTGGTCACATGCAGTGAAAATAAAGCTAGAGCCTTGGCATTAACTCTTTTCCTTTAGCCCAACTAGATAATCCCAGAGGTCACATGTCCATCCTGGACTGTGGAGCTTGAATATTATCCTTATAGTTGGGAAGTCATTGAAGGCCTGATGTGCATTTAAGCAAGTTCACTGACTGCTTTAGGAGAGTGGATTGGAGAGTGTAAAACATTTGGCAAGGAGCCCAGGAGACAATTGCCGTAATTCAGGCAAGGAATAATGAACAAGTTTGGGGATGAACAAACAGATCCATGAGACAATAAGGTGAGAGAACAAGAAGAATTGAGGATTGATTTGATGTCTGGGCAGGGGAGAGAGAGTATCTAGTAGGTTTTGTGGGTTTCTGGCTTGGACACTTGGATGCTTGTGTTTATTGATGCAGGAAATATACAAGAGGGTAGCAGCTTGAGGTAAAAGTTAAGACAAAATTCCGTGTGATCAGAGAGTGGGATGAAACAAAACATACCTGGGAGTGGGGATTAGAAATTGTTTTGTCACTTGCTCTCAAACATTGCCTCTCTTTGGAATAGAGTCAGATTGGGTTGAAAATCGTTAAGGCTCTTCTTAATGTCAAATTTGTTATTCATTTGTGTTATTCTAAATTATTGGTTTTCTTAGAGTAAGCATGTTTTGATGCTCCCAGTTTCTCTAGCAAGTCAGGTTATACTTTGATTTTTATTAATGAACAGGGAATCCAAGTGTTTAAATGTTTCCCAGTGTGTCTCATTATTATTAATGAACAGGCCAGTAGTTTATATTCATATAAGGTACTAATCCATGCCTTTCAGCATAGTCAGTGAAGTTTTGGCTCTGAACATAATGTCCAACCTATCCCAATTCTCTTTTCAGTCACTAGACTCAAAACGGAAGAGAATCCAGAGTTCTTACAGTTATATGTGTATTGATTTCTGAATATCCAACACTACATTATGGTCTACCTATATTTGCATATATGTGCACATAGAAACATGATTTTATTTTCCAAGGAAGTTGTTAAAAGTCAGAGAGATTTCTTTCTCTGCCCTGGTATTTGGACTCATTGGTGGGCCTTATATGGTGGTAGTAGCAGGAAATAAAATGCATATGACTGACTGGGGATGCTTTACAAAATGTAGCTGTCTTGTGTGAGGTAGGGAAGCCTTTTGACCATAATGACAAATTTTCCTAAATTGTTTTCATCATAATTTTGTGTCTTTAAACAAGTGCTTGTGAAGCCATGACAGCTGAGATGACAAAGCTAATTTTATCTTTCAAGACCTTGGATAGACAAGGTTGGTAAGATCAACAAGCATTTAGGGAGAGGGTTATTAGGGAAAGCCAGGGCAGTTTATTGATGAGGGACCTCTAATAGTCCTCCTTTTGTGGCTAATAAAGATCCAGATATTGATAATGTGGTCATGTATTCTGAAACAAATCCATTGTCTTCTTCCACATTTGTAATAACAGTCTTGTAACAATCAAGACAGATTCTCCTATGAGGCTTTACTATGTGTCAGCCACTTTATATATTGTCTACTTATATATGTGCATTTGCTCCTTGAAACAACTCTGACAATTATGTATTGTTATCCCCGTTTTATGTTTTTGAAATCAGATATCAGGTTCAAATAATTAGATTTGGTAACATCTCTAGTTTCTAACATATTCTCATCACTGGTGAGTGAAACCTTCCTTGGTTCATTTTTAATTTAAACATTTTCATTAACATGTAAGACTTGTACATTTTTGTGGAGTACAGTGCAATATTTTAACATATATACACAGTGTCAACCAATTAAACCAGTAACTGGCTTTTTTTTTTTTTTTTTTGGACAGGCAGAGTTAGTGAGAGAGAAAGAGAGAGAGAGAAAGGTCTTTCTTCCATTGGTTCACTCCCCAAGTTGCCACTCTAGCTAGCACGCTGTGCTGATCTGAAGCCAGTGGAAGAGGAGTGACCGGGACAGAATCCGGCACCCCAACCAGGACTAGAACCCGGGTGCCGACGCCGCAGGTGGAGGGTTAGCCCAGTGAGCAGCAGTGCCAGCCATGTAACTGGCTTTTCTATTTCCCTTTCCTATCTTTGTTTGTTTTAAATAATATCATATATGCTCTTGTGAAGCTACCATCCAATAATGAAACAATATTAATGTAACTTAAATTTCCTAAATAATCTTTGTTTTCCCTGTTTCATCTGAGGGAACCTCTGCCTTGAATCTAAAATTTAAACTAAACATATATCTGCATCTATTTGACAACTGGATTTGGTATAATTGGATGTTGGATGTCCAAACATACACACATACATGCACAAATGAACTTAGATCTTTACCTCACACCATAAACAAAAGTTAACTAAAAAGGGATTATAGACCTAAATATAAGAGTGAACAGTAGGGGCCAGTGCTGTGGCACAGTGGGTTAACGCCCTGGCCTGAAGCACTGGCATCCCATATGGGTACCAGTTCTAGTCCCAGCTGCTCCACTTCCAGTCCAGCTCTCTGCTATGGCCTGGGAAAGCAGTGGAGGATGGCCCAAGTCCTTGGACCTCTGCATCCTCGTGGGATACCTGGAAGAAGCTCCTGGCTCCTGGCTTCAGATCGGCACAGCTCTGGCTGTTGCAGCCAACTAGGGAGCGAACCATTGGACGGAAGACCTCTCTCTCTCTGCCTCTCCTCTCTCAGTGTGACTCTGACTTTCAAATAAATCAATAAACCTTTCAAAAAAAGAGTGAACAGTATAAACATCCACAATAAGACATAAAACAAAATCTTTATGACCTTGGTTTGGGAAAGGGTTCTTAGCTATGGCAGCAAAAACACAACTGTAAAATAAAATGGGTAAATTAGACTTCACCATCTTCAAAAATACTGCACTTAAAAATTTGAAAAAGGAAAAGGAGAATGTAGGAGGTTAGGAGGGAGAGAGGGGGCAGGAGGGAGGGGGAGAGGAAGGGAGTATCATTATGTTCTTGGAATTGTATCTACAAATCACATTGAATTTGTCAACTAATCCAATCAACTAATCAAATCAACTGTTAACTAATTAAATTAATTTAGCTGTTAGCTAATTAGATTAGAATTAATCTGTTAACTAATTAAAATGAAAAAAGAAAATAAAAAATATAAAAAAATTGAAATAGGAAGCCATAGAGAAGCTATTTGCAAATCCTGAGTGTAATAAAGGTCTTATACAGAGAACATATAAATAACTCCCAAAGTAAATAATAAAAAATGTAGTCCAATTAAAAAATGTTTAAAAGACTTGAAAAGAAATCAAATAAACACAGTAAAAGATATACGACATCATTAGTTATTAGAGAAATCCAAATTACAATCACACACATGCAACTTACACTCACTAGAATGGCTATAGTAAAAAAAGAAGTCAAATAATACCAAGGATGTGGGAAAACAGGAACCTTAAATAATATGATGCTATCACTTTAGGAAGAAATTTGTTAGTACTTGTGAGGAGAGACATAAACGTCATACAAGCCAATAATTCCATTAGTAGGCATCTTCAGAAGAGAAAAGAAATGATAGTTCTACATGAATCTTTGCACTCTACTGTTAATAACAGCATTATTCATGGTAGCAACAAAGATCCAAAAATCTGTTAAGGAGTTGGTGGATAATGTGTTATCAAGGGACAGGTGTTTTGTGTAGCTGTTAAGGTGTGGCTTGAGTCCTGGCTCCATTTCGAATTACAACTTCCTGTGCATGTAGATCCTGGGAGGCAGAAGAGGATGATCCAAAGACTTGGTTCTTTGTCACCCAGCTGGGAGACATTGATTGAGACCATGTACCTGTCTTCTCATGGTCCAGGTCCATTTGAGGGGTCAGTCAATAGATAGAAGGTCTCTATGTGTCTCTGTCTCTTGGGAATCTTAAATAAATAAAAAAAATTCACAACTTAAAAATTTTAAAAATGTATTATGCCAATGGAATGAATATTGTTCAGCAATAAAAAGGAACAAAATTCTGAAGCATGTTACAGCAAGAATAGACATTTAAAACTTAAAGTAGAGTAAAGCAGCCAGGAAGAAAAGACAATACATCATATAATTCTTCATATATGAAATGTCTGGAAAATGCAAATTTGCAGAGGCAGAAAGCAGATAAGTAGTTCTTTTGTTTTTGTTTTAGGTCTTTTGGGTGAGGATGAGTGGGTACTGAATAAAAACAAACTGAAGAGAACTTTGAGAAGTAATGGAAATGTTCTGGAACTAGGCTGTGGTGACAGTAGTACAGCCATAAAATTTATTAGGAATTACTGAATCTGTAAAAGCAATGTATAAAGACTTCATAAATGTATATTGCAATATAAAATATACAGATATAACAAAATTATAGCATATACATACATTTAGATATATTTTATAGCTATATATGTATTCTAATATAGTTTTTCATGATATGTGCAATTCTTTTTAAATTTCTAAAAGGATTTATTTATTTATTTATGATACAGTTGACAGAGTGAAGGAGTCAGAGAGAGAGATCTGTTCACTGCTCCACTTGTTCCCTCCTTAAATGGCCACAAGAGTCCAGATTGGGCTAGACCAAGCCGGGAGCCTGAAACTCCGTATGTGTCTCCTACATAGGCAACAAGGTCCTAAACACTTGGTTCATCTTCCACTGCTTTCCCAGGTGCGATTGCAGGGAGCTGGATTGGAAGTGGCATAGCCAGGACTCGAACCAGCGCCCCTCTGGGATGCTGGTGCTGCAGGCCGTGGATTAACTTACTGTGCCACAATGCCAGTCACCTTTCTAACAATTTTACTATTATTATTATTCTTTTTGGTTTGATTTTGTAAAAAGAGTCTCATGTTGAATGCAACATTCTAGCATTTGTGTTTTTGCTCAATATGATACTATTAAGACTAATTTTTGTTTATGTAGTTGTACAGCTATAATTGATGCCATTTTACTAGTGTACAATAATTCTTTCTATGAATAAACTATAATTTCCTTAAAATAGTTTTTGATATTATGAAAAATGCTGCCATGAATAGTCTTATACATGTGCCTTGATACACATTAGTGACTTTATATTTGTGTATATAAGAACCCCAGCACATTCTGATATTTATTAGAGGATATTTGATATTCTTTGAGAATGTTGTAAATGATATGCTTTTCATTGCTTTCCATTTTGTTATTATAAGAAGTATGAATTCTACATATTTGTTTTCTATCTAGCCACCTTCGTACACAATTTTATGGTTTCTATAAATTTAGATTTTGTGTTTTCAATGCAGATTCAATTTCAGGTTTATACTGACTTTCTAAAAGGAGTAGGAAGGCAATTTTTGTAATTTTTAATTCCCTAAAGGAGTTTAAGATTGGGGTGAAATTTTCTTAGCCTGGTAGTGCTCTCATGTGCAGATTTTAGAAACACTGCTTTAATTATTTTAATAGCTTTAGGATTACTCTTTTTATTTTTGTATGTTTTACATACTACTGCTTTCTATTTTTAACCAACTAATGATATTTGAATTAATCAACATGAGAAATATTTAAAATGTCAATAATTTCCTTTGAAAACTCTTTTATTGTGACTTTGCCTACTTTTTATTCAAAATGATTTTTAAAATAGATTTAATTTTTTAGAGTAGTTTTAGTCTTATAGAAAAATCACGCAGAAAATAAGAGTTCCTATATTCCCCTTTCCCAACACTCATACAGTTTGTCCTGTCATACGCATCCTTGATTACTATGGGCCTTTTGTTATAGCCAGTGAACTACTATTGTTGCATCACCAGTAAAGCTGACAATATAAATTAGAGCTCACTCCATATTGCATGGTTTTATGGGCTTTGGCAATGTATAATATCACGTATCCACATTACAGTATCATGACAATAGGTTCCCTTCCTAAAAATGCCTGTGCTCCTTCTCTTCCTGTTCATCCCTCTCCCTATCTCCTGAAACCCTGGCAACCGCTGACATTTTTGATTTCCCTATAATTTTGTCTTTTCCAGAATGCCATATATTTAAACCATACAGGATGTAGCTCTTTCTGATTGACCACTTAAAATGTTTTTATATGTTCTTCCCCCCTTGATCTCTCAATTAATTTTGCCAAGGTTTAGGACTATTTTAAAAATTATTATTTGCAGAGGAGGTGGTTCCCATCCACTAGTTCACTCACCCAAACACCTGTAACAGCCTAGACTGGACTAGGAGCAGAAACTCAATTCAGGTCTCAGTGACTGGTCATCACCTACTGCCTCCAAGGGTCTGCATTAGTAGGAAACTGGAATTGGAAGCTAGAGCTTGGAGTTCAACCCAGGAACTTTGATATGGAAAGTTGCCACCTTAACTAGCACCATCTCCCTTAGATCAACCACCTCCTGATGTAATCACCTTTTTAAAGATTTACTTATTTATTTAAATGGTGGAATGGAGGAGGGAAGAGAAAAATTGAGAGAGGGAGAGAGAGAGAGAGAGATTTTCTTCCATCCTCTGGTTCACTCCCCAAATAGCTGCAACAACTGGGGCCTGGGCCAAGCTGGAGCCAGTAGCCAGGAATCCATCTGGGTTTCCCACAAGGGTGGCAGGGGCCCAAGCAGCCATCTTCTGCTATCTTCCCAGGGGCATTAGCAGGAAGCTGGATCAGAAAGAAAGCCTGGAGTTGAACCTGCTGTGCTGCAACAGTGCCCCCTCTCACCTTCCTTCCCACCTTCTTCCCTTCCTTCTTTCCATCCTTCCCTCTTCCCTTTCCTTCCTCCCTCCTTCTTTCCTAATTTTTGAGATAACATATCTCCCATTTACATTATATTCAAGGGCTTAATATTTAGATTTTATTAGTTTCTAATATAAGTATGCAAAGCTATAGATTTTCTGCCTTGAGTATAGTTCACAAATTTTGAAATGGACAGTTCTGAAGAATTAGGATAACTTTTCATAAGTTAATTAGGTACATTTTAGTTTGAATTTCAAAACGTGTAGTAAGCTTGTGATTTTGTAATTAACATTTAATGAATTTGAATTATAACCATGAAATAGATAGTCTTTATTACATTTATTCCTTGAAATTTGTAGTGAATGCTGGCTTGGTTTATATTCTAACACATGACTAAGTTTTATAATGTTATTTATATTCTTGAGAAGTTGTTTTTTTTCCCAAATACACATGCTTCTTGACTTCTTTTTTGGGATTATTTCTCAATAAAACCCATTGTAAATTAAAATTATGTGAAGTCCAATTTGGATTTAAATTATTTAACCTACCCCAAACAACTAAGTTAAGCTTAACTTACCTTAAACATGTTCAGAACACTTATATTAGCATATATCTGAACAAAATCATCTAACAAAAGCCTGTCTCCTAATGTCTCCAATAATTTATTGAAAGCTCTTCTAAAAGTTAAAAAAGAGTAATTTTAGGGATACACTTTTGCACCTTGTAAAGTCAAAAAATTGCTAAGTCACACCATCTTAGTTGGGAATCTTCTGTAGTTGAGTTTCGCATTCTGTAAATGTCTAAGTTTGTAGGACAAATTTCTTAATATATTTACATTCTTTATTTGCTTACATTTTATCTTACATATATATTAAATGAGAAATTCACATTGAAATCCTTGGCTCTGATGATGGATTTATCCTTTTAACATTATGGTTCTAAGATGGTGGAATAGTGAGGGTGCACACTGATAGTCCGGGAAAAGATAGTTTAATAAAAGTGGAGTTACTGTAGTCTCAGGAAAAGGCTCAGGAAAAAATTGCACAGGAAACTCTTCCAGATCTAGTGGAAGCTCAGCCTCAGAGTCCGTGCACCAGCGCTGGAAGGGGAGGTGAGACAAAAACCTCAGTAACCCAAGACATTGGCGGGGAAAGGTAGAAAGAGCCTAGAGGGAACAAGGCTTGAAGCCCCGCTGGGGAAAGTTCACCAGGCTGACTGGAGGAGAGAAAAAAAAAAAAACGAATAAATAAGGGGAACCGGCACGGACACTAGCCTCTCTCTCTACTCACCTTACAAAGCCGAGCAAGACAAAGAGCAGGTGCCATTTTGGACATACATAAAGCGGCACCTGCCATCAGCCAAGCAGAAAAACCTGACTCTGGTGGGGAGAAATAACAGGAGGTTAGGGCCTAGTGAATGTATGGAGCTAACGAACTGAGACTGTGAAAATCTGAGGGGGGGGGTGAGAGAATTCACCAAGTACACAAACTCGGTAACCTTGGCAACCCGGAGAGAGACTGGGGAGAAATTTGAGACCACACCGAGGGCTGCATAAACTCTTTGTGTGGTCCCAGGGGTAGAGCAGATGAATACACACAGGGGCCAGATTTCATACATCAACTACCTTCAATTCCACTCAGCTGTGCGGAATTGCTTCCCAACTGAGTTACAAAAAAAAAAAAAAAGAGAGAGAGAGCAAGTGAGCAAGAGAACAATCTGGGTGAGTCACCTTTGGCACACCCTTAACTCTGAAGAACCAAACAGAGCTCTCTGGCCATACCCACCACAGCCTCTAAGGATCCATCAAAAGCAGACAGTCCACTTAATCTAGAGTCATAGTATAATGAAAAAAAGCACCACAGTGAAGAAACCAAAGAATATCTCTACCATGCCAAACAACAAACACAAAAACCAAGGTAACGAGAACAAGGAAGACAATATGATGCCCCCAAATGAAAAAGACACCCCAATTCAAGATTATGAAGATGATGACATAGAAGAAATGCAAGAAGCAGATCTCAAAAAATTGATAAGAGCATTAAGAAGTTCTCAAAAACAAATTCTTAAACTACAGAAATCCTTAATAGACAGGATAGAAAATCTCTCTTGTGAAAATGAAATATTAAGGAGGAATCAAAATGAAATGAAGCAACTAGTAGAACATGAAACTGTGATAGTGACGAGAAATCATAATGAAATGAAGAATTCAATAGATCAAATGAAAAACACATTAGAGAGCCTTAAAAACAGAATGGATGAAGCAGAAGAGAGAATATCGGACTTAGAAGACAGAGAACAGGAAAGGATACAGTCAAACCAAAGAAAACAAGAGGAAATTAGAAATCTAAAAAATATTGTCGGGAATCTACAGGATACTATTAAAAAAACCAACATTCGGGTTCTAAGAGTTCCTGAAGTCATGGAGAGGGAGAAAGGATTAGAAGGCCTTTTTAGTGAGATACTAGCAGAAAATTTCCCAGGTTTGGAGAAGGACAGAGATATCCTAGTACAGGAAGCTCATAAAACCCACAATAAACATGACCAAAAGAGATCCTCACCACGACATGTTGCAATTAAACTCACCACAATGAAACAGAAAGAAAAGATCCTAAGATGTGCAAGAGAGAAACATCAGATTACTCTCAGAGGAACTCCAAGTAGACTCACAGATGACTTCTCATCAGAAACCCTACAAGCTAGGAGGGAATGGCGAGATATAGCCCAGGTACTAAGAGAGAACAACTGCCAGCCCAGAATATTATATCCTGCCAAGCTCTCATTTGTGAATGAAGGTGAAAAAAAGACCTTTCATAGCAAACAGAAATTGAAAGAATTTGTTGCCACTCGTCCAGCACTGCAAAAAATGCTTAAAGATGTGCTACACACAGAAACACAGAAACATGGTCATGATATGAAAGAAGGTAAAGGAAGAAAACCTACCAGTAAAAGATCACAGGAAGCTCAAAGCATATACTAGAAAATATCTTTGGGAAAATGGCAGGGCAAAGTCACCACTTATCAATAGTCACACTGAACGTTAATGGACTCAGTTCTACAGTTAAAAGGCACAGACTGGCTGAATGGATTAAGGAACAAACCTAACTATTTGCTGCCTACAAGAAACACATCTTTCCAACAAAGATGCATGCAGACTGAAAGTGAAAGGTTGGAAAAAGATATTCCATGCCAACAGAAATGAAAAGAAAAGCAGGTGTAGCCATATTAATATCAGACAAAATAAACTTTAACACAGAAATTGTTAAGAGAGACAAAGAGGGACACTATATAATGATTAAGGGTTCAATTCAACAGGAAGATGTAACTATTATAAATGTATATGCACCTAATTACAGGGCACCGGTTTATTTAAAACGTATGTTAAGGGACTTAAAGGGAGACTTAGATTCCAATACAATAGTACTGGGGGACTTCAATACTCCACTCTCAGAAATAGACAGATCAACCGGACAGAAGATCAACAAGGAAACAGCAGATTTAAATGACACTATTGCCCAAATGATCTAACAGATATCTACAGAACTTTCAATCCTACAGCTAAAGATTTTACATTCTTCTCAGCAGTGCATGGAAACTTCTCTAGGGTTGACCACATACTAAGCCATAAAGCAAGTCTCAGCAAATTTAAAAGAATTAGAATCATACCATGCAGATTCTCAGACCACAGTGGAATGAAGTTGGAAATTAGCAACTCAGGAATCCCTAGAGCGTATGCAAACACATGGAAACTGAACAACATGCTCCTGAATTAACACTGGGTCATTCAAGAAATCAAAAGAGAAATCAAAAACTTTCTGGAAGTAAATGAGGATAACAACACAACATATCAAAACTTATGGGATATGGCAAAAGCAGTGTTGAGAGGAAAGTTTATAGCAATAGGTGCCTACATCAAGAAATTGGATAGTCACCAAATAAATGAGCTTTCAACGCATCTCAAGGATCTAGAAAAACTGCAGGAAACCAGAACCAAATCTAGTAGGAGAAGAGAAATAATTAAAATCAGAGAAGAAATCAACAGGATTGAATAAAAAAAAATTGCAAAAAATCAGCCAAGCAAAGAGCTGGGTTTTTGAGAAAATAAACAAAATTGACACCCCATTGGCCCAACTACAAAAAGAAGATAAAAGACCCAAATCAATAAAATCAGAGATGAATAAGGAAATGTAACAACAGATACCACAGAAATAAAAAGCAGCATCAGAAATTACTACAAGGACTTGTATGCTAGCAAACAGGGAAATCCATCAGAAATGGGTAGATTCCTGGACACATGCAATCTACCTAAATTGAACTATGAAGACAGAGAAAACCTAAATAGACCCATAACTGAGAAAGAAATTGAAACAGTAATAAAGGCCCTCCCAACAAAGAAAAGCCCAGGACCAGATGGATTCACTGCTGAATTCTACCAGACATTTAAAGAAGAACTAATTCCAATTCTTCTCAAACTATTCAGAACAATTGAAAAAGATGGAATCCTCACAAATTCTTTCTATGAAGCCAGCATCACCTTAATCTGTAAGCCAGAGAAAGATGCAGCATTGAAAGGAAATTACAGCCGGTGCCGGGGCTCACTAGGCTAATCCTCCACCTTGCGGCACCGGCAAACCGGGTTCTAGTCCCGGTTGGGGCACCGGATTCTGTCCCGGTTGCCCCTCTTCCAGGCCAGCTCTCTGCTGTGGCCAGGGAGTGCAGTGGAGGATGGCCCATTTGCTTGGGCCCTGCACCCCATGGGAGACCAGGATAAGTACCTGGCTCCTGCCATCGGATCAACACGGTGCACCGGCGCAGCACAGCACGCCGGCCCCGGCGGCCATTGGAGGGTGAACCAACGGCAAAGGAAGACCTATCTCTCTGTCTCTCTCACTGTCCACTCTACCTGTCAAAAAAAAGAAAAAGAAAATTATAGACCAATATCCCTGATGAACATAGATGCAGAAGTCCTCAATAAAATTCTGGCCAATAGAATAGAACAGCACATCAGAAAAATCATCCACCCAGACCAAGTGGATGATTTTTTATTTATCCCTGGAATGCAGGGATGGTTCAATGTTTGCAAATCAATCAATGTGATACACCACATTAACAAACTGCAGAAGAAAAACCATATGATTATCTCAATAGATGCAGAGAAAGCATTCGATAAAATTCAACACACTTTCATGATGAAAACTCTAAGCATACTGGTTATGGAAGGAACATTCTTCCATATAATCCAAGCAATGTATGAAAAACCCACGGCCAACATCCTATTGAATGGGGAAAAGTTGGAAGCATTTCCACTGAGATCTGGTACCAGACAGGGATGCCCACTCTCACCACTGCTATTCAATATAGTTCTGGAAGTCTAAGCCAGAACCATCAAGGAAGAAAAAGAAATTAAAGGGATACAAATTGGGAAGGAAGAAGTCAAACTATCCCTCTTTGCAGATGATATGATTCTTTATTTAGGGGACCCAAAGAACTCTATTAAGAGACTATTGGAACTCATAGAAGAGTTTGGCAAAGTAGCTGGATATAAAAGCAATGCACAAAAATCAACAGCCTTTGTATACACAGGCAATGCCACGGCTGAGAAAGAACTGCTAAGATCAATCCCATTCACAATAGCTACAAAAACAATCAAATACCTTGGAATAAGCTTAACCAAGGACGTTCAAGATCTCTACAATGAGAATTACAAAACCTTAAAGAAAGAAATAGAAGAGGATACAAAAAATTGGAAAATCTTCCACGCTCATGGATTGGAAGAATCAACATCATCAAAATGTCCATTCTCCCAAAAGCAATTTACAGATTCAATGCAATACCAATCAAGATACCGAAGACATTCTTCTCAGATCTATAAAAAATGATGCTTAAATTCATATGGAGATGCAGGAGACCTCGAATAGCGAAAGCAATTTTGTACAACAAAAACAAAGCCAAGGCATCCCAATACCAGATTTCAGGACATACTACAGGGCAGTTGTAATCAAAACAGCATGGTGCTGATACAGAAACACATGGATAGACCAATGGAACAGAATAGAAACACCAGAAATCAATCCAAACATCTACAGCCAACTTATATTTGATCAAGGATCTAAAACCAATTCCTGGAGCAAGGACAGTCTATTCAATAAATGGTGCTGGGAAAACTGGATTTCCACATGCAGAAGCATGAAGCAAGACCCCTACCTTTCACCTTACACAAAAATCCACTCAACGTGGATTAAAAACCTAAATCTACGACCCAACACCATCAAGGTATTAGAGAACATTGGAGAAACCCTGCAAGATATTGGCACCGGCAAAGACTTCCTGGAAAAGACCCTGGAGGCGCAGACAGTCAAAGCCAAAATTAACAATTGGGATTGCATCAAATTCAGAAGTTTCTGTACTGCAAAAGAAACAGTCAAGAGAGTGAATAGACAACCGACAGAATGGGAAAAAATATTCACAAACTATGCTACAGATAAAGATTAATAACCAGAATCTACAAAGAGATCAAGAAACTCCACAACAACAAAACAAACAACCCACTTAAGAGATCGGCCAAGGACCTCAATAGACATTTTTCAAAAGAGGAAATCCAAATGGCCAACAGACACATGAAAAAATTTTCAAGATCACTAGCAATCAGGGAAATGCAAATCAAAACCACAATGAGGTTTCACCTTGCCCTGGTGAGAATGGCTTACATAGAGAAATCAACTAACAACAGATGCTGGCGAGGATGTGGGGGAAAAGGGACACTAACCCACTGTTGGTGGGAATGCAAACTGGTCAAGCCACTATGGAAGTCAGTCTGGAGATTCCTCAGAATCCTGAATATAACCCTACCATTCAACCCAGCCATCCCACTCCTTGGAATTTACCCAAAGGAAATTAAATATGCAAATAAAAGAGCTGTCCACACCTCAATGTTTACTGCAGCTCAATTCACAATAGCTAAGACCTGGAATCAACCTAAATGCCCATCAACAGTAGACTGGATAAAGAAATTATGGGATATGTACTCTATAGAATACTAATACAGGAGTAAAAAACAGTGAAATCCAGTCATTTGCAACAAAATGGAGGAATCTGGAAAACATTATGTTGAGTGAAATAAGCCAGTTCCAAAAAGATAAATAACATATGTTCTCCCTGATCTGGTGACAACTAACCGAGCACCAAAAAGGAAACTTGTTAAAGTGAAATGAATACTATGAGAAATGGTGACTTGATCAGCCCTTGCCCTGACTGTTGATGAACAACTTAATACGTTATCCCTCTTAGTATTTTTTTGTTTGTTCTACTTAATACTATTGGTTTAATTCTGTAATTAATACACAGTTATTCTCAAGTGTAGAAACTTAACTGAGAAGTGATCCCTGTTAAATATAAGAGTGAGAATAAGTGAGGGAAGAGATGTACAATTTGGGACATGCTCAAGCTGACTTGCCCCAAATGGTATAGTTAGAAACATACCAGGGGATTCCAGTTCAATCCCATCAAGGTTGGCATGTAGCAATGCCATCTCACTAGTCCAGGTGATCAATTTCAGTTCACAATTGATCATAACGATAGGACTAAGAACCAAAGGGATCACATAAACAAGACTAGTGTCTGCAAATACTAACTGATAGAATAAAAAAGGAGAGAACGATCCAACATGGGAAGCGAGATACACAGCAGACTCATAGAATGGCAGATGTCCTAAACAGCACTCTGGCCTCAGAATCAGTCCTTAAGGCATGCGGATCCGGCTGAAAAGCCCATGAGAGTATTTCAGGCATGGAAAGCCAAGACACTCTGGGGGAAAAAAAAACCTACATGAAAGATCTCTGAGTGAGATCCCAGTGGAAAGAACAGGTCCTCAAGGAAGGAGGTACCTTTCTCTGTAGGGAGGAGAGAACTTCCACTTTGACTACAACCTTGTCTAAATATGATCAGAGTCGGTGAACTCAGAGGGCTTCCATAGCCTTGGCAGCTCATGACAAGAGCCTAGGGTGATTACTGATGCCATAAACAAGAGTGTCCATTTGTTAAGTCAACAACAGGAGTCACTGTGCACTTACTCCTCATGTAGGATCTCTGTCCTTAATGTGCTGTACATTGTGATTTAATGCTATAACTAGTACTGAAATAGTATTTTTCACTTTATGTTCCTATGTGGGTGCAAACTTTTGAAATCCTTACTTAATATATACTAAACTGATCTTCTGTATATAAAGATAATTGAAAATGAATCTTGGGCCGGCGCCGTGGCTCAATAGGCTAATCCTCCACCTTGCGGCGCCGGCACACCGGGTTCTAGTCCCGGTTGGGGCGCCGGATTCTGTCCCGGTTGCCCCTCTTCCAGGCCAGCTCTCTGCTATGGCCAGGGAGTGCAGTGGAGGATGGCCCAGGTGCTTGGGCCCTGCACCCCATGGGAGACCAGGAAAAGCACCTGGCTCCTGGCTCCTGCCAGGATCAGCGCGGTGCGCCGGCTGCAGCGGCGGCCATTGGAGGGTGAACCAGCGGCAAAGGAAGACCTTTCTCTCTCTGTCTCTCTCTCTCACTGTCCACTCTGCCTGTCAAAAAAAAAAAAAAAAAAAAAAAAAAAAAAAAAAAAAGAAAATGAATCTTGATGTGAATGGAAGGGGAGAGGGAGCGGTAAAGGGGAAGGTTGCAGGTGGGAGGGACGTTATGAGGGGGAAGCCATTGTAATCCATAAGCTGTACTTTGGAAATTTATATTCATTAAAAAAGAAAAAAAAAACAAAAACCAAACAAAAAAAACTATGGTTCTATTATTTTATTGCTTCGTATGTAAAAAATCACTTTTGTGTGTTGAAAATTATTATATCTCCCCTCTTTGTCAATGGAAACTTTTAGCCATATATGAGAAACTCCTAACTCTGATAATAATTTTTATTTAAAGCTTAATTTCTCAAATAGTAAATGTTAATGTAGATATACTAGAATTTTTCTTTAAAATTTGACTGATATATTTGCATTTTTCTAATTTTTTCATCTCAATATTTTTATGGCTTAAGTATGTCTTCTATACAGAGTTGTTTTTAACCCAACCAGATGACCTCTGTTTCTTAAGTGCTGATGCTTTTTCCTCATATTTATTGTAGTTATGCATATATTTAATTTTATTTCTATTATTTATTCCATTTTATTTCTCATTCATTTTTGTAAAAACTGAAGTGTCCAAACAAGGCACAAATTTTTATGTCTTTTTCTGAGTAACTATGAGCTAAATATTAATTGCATATAAATCATATTTAATATATACAGAGCTCTCTTTAAATATCTTCTTCTTTCTCCAAATACTCCCTTTAAGAAGTTTTCAACGGAGTATATATATTTTGGGCTAGGTTGGGCCTAAATTAATTTTGTGGACTCTGCCTTTTACTTAGAGAAAAATTCTAAGTGAAGGCACAAATATGACATGAAGTGTGATAACGTTTATTTACAATGTGAGAAAAATACACAGGCATGTGAGGGCTGTATTTGGGGAGAGTGGGCCAGGAAAGATAAAGGGGGGATTTTTACCCTGCTCTGCTCATCCTGAGTCCATGAGGAGACAGCCAGCTTCCATCTTACCCAGCTTTTTATGAGCTTAGAAAAACTGAAGTGTTTGCTTGGTACCACCCCCTCATCTAGGGTAAGGAAGTACTTCTGGGGAGGGGTCACTTGAATGACAGGTGAAAATGGCAATATAGAGTGAGGGAGTTGTGGCTTCCAGTTCATGAACTTAAAATTATCTAAGTTTTCCAACATCATTTACATGTTAAGATTTTTGAATCCTTTTTCTGCTGTGCTACAGAATAAGTGTGTGTGTGTATACACACAAACACACATACACAATGTGAAATATGAAATGTATTCCTATATTTGAACAGTGACTTGGCTAGATATAAAATTCTAGGTCCAAAAATTATTGTTCTTAATTCTTTAAACGATTACTGACTTTTCACCTCCAGTGTTCTGAGGTCAATATGGTTTTTTCCTTTGAATGTAATGTCCTCTTTCTTTACAAAGTTTTCTACTTATGTTTGATTTTTCATATATTTTTCTTCTCATCAGTTTGACATTTTTAGGGTTTTACAATCTAAGGTACCTTCTTTCTATAGTATTTATATAATTATATTTATATTATATATTTTATTTTCTTTCATAATATTAATATTGTATTTACTATGCTCATTATAAAAATTTTTGTTCCAATTTCTTTAATGCCTCTGTCTCTGATGGGACCTGTCATTGAGTTTTTTATTTTCCTTTGAAATGGTTGCAGTCACTTGTTCTCAAGCTTGAGTTTAGATAAAGGGCTGAACACCAGAAACTTATTTTGGTGATAATCTCAGTGAGTTCCAAGGGGGAAACAGAAAGCTCTGATGGGAACTGTTAGAGAAAACCACAACTAATCACTCTTCCTCCACGCTGAATTGTCAGGCGAGGATTTTATTCTCTGCTGCTCCGTGAACCCCCATGTTGGGGAAATCACAATCCTTAGATTACAGCCCATCACTGAGGTTTGAAGAGAAGGAGTAGGGGATTGAATACTTACCTACTTTTCACAGCTCCTGTCTGTGAGAGAACTGCTGTGAAGCTGCACACCTGACCCGGTGATCTGAGGCATGAGGAGGAAGCTCTGCTGGTTTCAAGGCAAGTGATGGGCTCAAAATGCTGTTCTTCGTTGAACTTCCCTTACCCCACTGCCTGGTCCCTGCTATGCATGATGATCAGAGTGGAACATTCCACCTCCTACTACACAATAATTTGAACAACCTGCCCTCTTTCCAAATGTTTCCACAGGTGCCTCTGTTATTTCCTGGACTTTTAAAAGTCTCTGGCTGGCGCTGTGGCTCAATAGGCTAATCCTCCACCTTGCAGCACTGGCATACTGGGTTCTAGTCCCGGTTGGGGCGCCGGATTCTGTCCCGGTTGCCCCTCTTCCAGGCCAGCTCTCTGCTGTGGCCAGGGAGTGCAGTGGAGGATGGCCCAAGTGCTTGGGCCCCGCACCCCATGGGAGACCAGGAGAAGCACCTGGCTCCTGCCTTCAGATCAGCGTGGTGCACTGGCTGCAGCGCGCCAGCCGCGGCGGCCATTGGAGGGTGAACCAACGGCAAAAAGGAAGACCTTTCTCTCTGTCTCTCTCTCTCTCACTGTCCACTCTGCCTGTCCAAAGGAAAAAAAAAGTCTCTCTCAATAGTTCCCTCAGTCATCATTGATCTTAAGAAAAGGAGCCAGTAGCCCATGTTAATTTAATTTCTTTTTGGAAATTACATAATCAAATGCTAGTTTTTGATCCACAGAACACAGATGAGGATCATAGGCTAAATTAAGTTAAATAAAGTATTCAAGAATCCATCATTAATTAATTAAACCAGATTTCAACATTTACCTGACTTAACCCAAAAGCCTATGCCTTTTCTCCTCTGCTTTGTCTTCAGGAGTGTTTATTTATTTATATTTTTTCAGAAGGGTTCTGATTATACTGAATCTACATTCTGTACGTCTGTAATAATCAAGTTGTTTCCTTATATTCTCTTTGTGATCTGCTAAAAAAAAAAAAAAAAAAAGTTGATGTGGGCTGTTAGAAAGTTTCCAGGGTGACAAGCTCTCCACAACTCTGCTAATGAGTAATCACAATAATAAATAGTAGCGAGGTTCCCTCTGTGTTATTCCACATTGCAGATTCACTGTTGGTTTCTATGACCATGAAACCTTTGTGCCACCACTCTGTGTAATTAGTGAATTCTATTCAGGTCAAATCTGTACTGGAGTGTTTTACTTATGTTGTGTGACTGTAGATTATGACACAGCATTCCTACTCATTCAGAGTAAGTAGAGTGAGGAATTTTAGGCCATACAGTGAACCAGCTACAAAAAGGTCCAGAAAGTATGGTATTGCAACTTGATAAGGTAAACTTCAAGTGAGTTTTTATTAAACCATAAGGAACAAGTATATCATTTTAAGATCGAAAGTGCAGGCTTATTAGGCAATGGCTGTGTAATGGATTTTGCCTACCTTCATAACAAACCTCTCTTCTACCTGCTATGGTTCCTGATGAAGTGCATTTAGTATTGCCTTGCTGGAAAGTGATTCATTTTTCTCCACTTTATTGTAATGATGAAGAATAAGTGAATATTTTTGGAGTGTTTGAGTCATAACATGAAGCAGGTATAGAAAATCTCATAAAAATTCAAAGCATATTTTTGCTTTATTTTATTGTACTTTGAAATTTGTGTAATTTTGTACCCTACTCCATAATATAGCCATGTTTGCTCTAATAAAAAATATCAACCATAGCCTAAATCTCGTGGTTTGTAATCTACCCAATTCTTGGTGAAATTTCCAAAATCTCAGATATATGAACTTCTGCATATGTTTGTAGAGCTTTGCGTTTTTAATGTATGGTCAAATTGGAAGCAATTACTGTAGAAAAGTGTATTAGTTCTTGTGTGGGTCATACTCCCCTTGGCATGGGAATGAGCAGGTCTGCTTGAGAAACTATCAGGTGGACCCTGATGATTGGATTATATGCTCTGAATCTAGAGAGTCATCAAATGGGTGGTACTATGAGGACAAAGCAGCAAAGCGTCATAAAGATTTCTGATGAGATTCTCACCAGCTGAAGAGTGTGGGATCTGACACTGCAGGAAGGAATAGCAAAGTCTAAGGCGTTGGCAATGCAAGTGAAAACTTGTCTTGCACAGGCAACTAACTTCTTACAGACATCAGGGAAAGAGAAAGGGAAGAGCAGAAACACCTTCTAGGAAGACCATTTCTCTAGTAGTATTCTCAGAAGCAGGAATTGTTGGATTGATTCTTTTCTAATATTTATCCTCAATCCTTTAAACAAAAAAATAACACAGAACCATTATTGAAGTTGAAGTATCCACCACTTCTTCACAGGACTCATGGCCAATTCTGGTTAAAATATGATGGGCTGAATCTCTTATCCAGCACTTTGTTTAGGATGGGCTGCTGGCACAATTCTGGCCCAAAAACAAAAGGGCAGGTTTCCTTAAGGGTTTGTCCTCTTACACACGGCATTCCAAGAAAGCTATTTCCTGCCTTAGGCTACTGTCTTCTTTCTCGGAGTGTAAAGATTTGAGCTCCAGCAGTCATCTTTTTCTCTGACAGGAGCCATCTCAGAGGCAAAGCTGTGCCACTGCAAACAGCAGAAAGAAGAGATGGAAAAAAAATGGGGTCCTTGATGATGCCCTTGAGCTACAAAATCAATAAAACCTAGAGCTCTACCTCTGCACTTCTTTTTACTTTAAATCAATATTATTTTTGGAGTAGTTTAGGTTGACAGCAAAATTGAACACAAATTACAGAGCGTTCCTATAGTACTCCCTGCCTCCTACCATACACAACCTTCTACACTATCATTTGTATTTTTTAGTACATTTGCTAACAATGAACCTACACATATTCACCATTATCATCCCAAAGTCACAGTTTACATTAAGGCTTACTCTTGGCATTGCATGTTCTATGGGTTTCGAGACATGTATAAGAATATGTACCTATTCTTATAGTATTCTTTTACACAGAAGAGTTTTTCTACTTTAAAAATTCTCTATGATCTGCCTATTAGTCCATTATGTTATCCTAAACTCTGGCATTACCAATATTTTTAATCTCTTAACTTTTCCAGAATGTCATAAAGTATATGTTAGAATTATATAATATATAGCTTTTTCAGAATGGGTTCTTTCATTTAGATTTAAGTAATTTAAATTCTTTCTTTTTTATTTCTTGACACCACATTTCTCTCTGCCCTCCTTTTTATATGAGGTGATAAACACCTTTACAATTGCAAAATAGCCAAGTTTGTTATTCAAATCTGCTAATGTTGTTTCATATGTTTTGGGATTCTGTTGTTAGGTACAAATATATTTGTAACTGCTATGTTGTTTTGATGATCAAACCTTTTATTACCATATGATATACCTCTGTTTTTTGGTAACACTATTTGATTTAACATATACTTGTCTGATATCAGTATAACCTACCCATTTCTCTTTTTGGATCCTATTTGCATGAACTATCCTCTTTAACCTTTAGCTTTCAACCCATTTATGTTTTTGGGTTCAAAGCAATTTGTTTGTAGATGGCATATCATTGAATCATATATCTTCATTTATTCTAATGACAAATGCCTTTTCTTGGAGAGTTTAACTCATTTATAGCTGAAATAATTGCTGATGGAGAACTTCCTATTGTCAGTTTGTTCTTTGTTTTTATGACTTTTTCCTATTTTTCCCTTAATTATTTAATTATTGACTTTCTCTGAGTTTAATTGATATCTTTAGTGTACTATTTGATTTCTTCCTCATTTCCATATATACAGCCAGAATTCCAAATAACATCCTCAGATTCACAGTAATGTAATTTGAATTAATATCAACTTAGATTCAATAGCATACAGAACTCTCCTCCAATATAGCTCTGCTTCTCTATAATGTTATTTTCACAAATTGCATCTTTATATATTGTGAAGCCATTAACATAGATTTATAATTATTATAATATACAGTTGTCTTTAAAGTCTTGCAAAGTATTAAATGAGAATTTGCAAACCAACAATAGACTAACACAGGTTTTATTTTTACCTACATAATTATCTTTATCAGAGTTCCCTATTTCTTGATATAACTTCTTTTTTTTTTTCTTTTTTTGGACAGCAGAGTGGACAGTGAGAGAGAGAGAGAGAGACAGAGAGAAAGGTCTTCCTTTTTCCGTTGGTTCACCCCCAATGGCAGCTGCGGCCGGCTGAATATCAGCCTGAATGTCTCCATTGCCCTTTTTTTTTTTTTTTTTTTTTTTTTTTGTTGAGCAAGGCCACTAGCAATCAATTCTTTTAGATTTGGTTATTTAGGACTATTTATATTTCTACTTTTTTAAAAAAGATTTATTTATTTGAAAGTCAGAGTTACACAGAAAGAGGAGAGGCAGAGCGAGAGGTTTTCCATACGATGGCTCACTCCCCAATTGGCCGCAACAGCTGGAGCTGCAGTGATCCGAAGCCAGGAGCCAGGAGCTTCCTCCCGGTCTCCCACATGGGTGCAGGGGCCCAACGACTTGGGCCATCCTCCACTGCTATCCCAGGCCACAGCAGAGAGCTGAATTGGAAGAGGAGCAGCCGGGACTGGAACCAGTGCCTATATGGGATGCCAGCGCTTCAGGCCAGGGCGTTAACCCGCTGCACCACAGTGCTAGCCCCTCTACTTTATTTTTGAAAGCTCATTTTGCTGTATAGAGAATTTTTGATTATATTTGCAGTATTTTATTTTCCACCTAAACAAATATCTCTTCACAGTCATTTGGCCTCCATGGTTTCTAGTAAGAAATATAATGTTTTTTTAGTCCATTTTGTACTGTTGTAACAGAATACTTAATACTAGATGCTTTAAAATAAACAGCATCTATTGGCTCACTGTTGTGAAGGTTGGCATTTTGCCATATCATTCCATGGTGAAATAGCCAAAAAAGATGAGAGAGACAGAGAGAGATAAAATGAGGGCTGAACTTCACCTTTTATAATGACCTTACTGTTAAAATAACAAACTCACTTCCATTTAATGGTGTTTATCCATTCATTCTACTCTCATAGGCAATCACCTATAAGTAGCTTCCAAGTCCTAACATTGTTGCATTGGATATTAAGTTTCCGGCACAGGCTTTTTCCAGCTACATTCTTTTTTTTTTAAACTTTTATTTAATGAATATAAATTTCCAAAGTACAATTTATGGATTACAATGGCTTCCCCCCCATACCGTCCCTCCCACCCACAACCCTCCCCTTTCCCACTCCCTCTCCCCTTCCATTCACATCAAGATTCATTTTCGATTATCTTAATATACAGAAGATCAGCTTAGTATACATTAAGTAAGGATTTCAACAGTTTGCTCCCACACAGAAACATAAAGTGAAAAATAATAGGTGATTTTTTTTAAATGATAATGAAATCAGATCAGACTTATTGTCATGTTTAATCCCAGTGAGAGTCAAGTTGGGAATTGATAATTTCTTTTTTTTTTAAAGAGGATCAGTTTAGTATGCATTAAGTAAAGATTTCAACAGTTTGCACCCCCATAGAAACACAAAGTGAAATATATTGTTTGAGTACTTGTTATAGCATTAAATCTCAATGCACAGCACATTAAGGACAGAGATCCTACATGAGGAGTAAGTGCACAGTGACTCCTGTTGTTGACTTTACCAATTGACACTCCTGTCTATGGCATCAGTAATCTCCCTATGCTCCAGTCATGAGTTTCCAAGGCTATGGAAGCCCTCTGAGTTCTCCGACTCTTATCTTGTTTAGACAAGGTCATAGTCAAAGTGGAGGTTCTCTCCTCCCTTCAGAGAAAGGTACCTCCTTCTTTGAAGACCTGTTCTTTCCACTGGGATCTCACTTGCAGAGATCTTTTGCCAGAGTGTCTTGGCTTTCCATGCCTGAAATACTCTCATGGGCTTTTCAGCCAGATCCGAATGCCTTTAGGGCTGATTCTGAGGCCAGAGTGCTATTTAGGACATCTGCCATTCTATGAGTCTGCTGAGTATCTCACTTCCCATGTTGGATCACTCTCCCCTTTATTTATTCTATCGGTTAGTGTTAGCAGGTACTAGACTTGTTTATGTGCTCCCTTTGACTCTTAGTCCTTTCATTATGATCAATTGTAAACTGAAATTGATCACTTGAACTAGTGAGATGGCATTGGTACATGCCACCTTGATGGGATTGAATTGGAATCCCCTGGTATGTTTCTAACTCTACCATTTGGGGCAAGTCAGCTTGAGCGTGTCCCAAATTATACATCTCTTCCCTCTCTTATTCCCACTCTTATGTTTAACAGGGATCACATTTCAGTTAATTTTCAACACTTAAGAATAACTGTGTATTAATTATAGAATTAAACCAGTCATATTAAGTAGAACAGACAAAAAACTACTAAGAGGGATAATGTATTAAGTTGTTCATTAACAGTCAGGGCTATGCTGATCAAGTCACCGTTTCTCATAGTGTCCATTTCACTTCAACAGGTTTCCTTTTTGGTGTTCAGTCAGTTGTCACCGATCAGGGAGAACATATGGTATTTGTCCCTTTGGGACTGGCTTATTTCACTCAGCATGATGTGTTCCAGATTCCTCCATTTTGTTGCAAATGACTGGATTTCGTTGTTGTTGTTTCTTACTGCGGTATAGTATTCTAAAGAGTACATATCCCATAATTTCTTTATCCAGTCTACCGTTGATGGGCATTTAGGTTGGTTCCAGGTCTTAGCTATTGTGAATTGAGCTGCAATAAACATTAGGGTGCAGACCGCTTTTTTGTTTGCCAATTTAAATTCCTTTGGGTAAATTCCAAGGAGTGGGATGGCTGGGTCGAACGGTAGGGTTATCTTCAGGTTTCTGAGGAATCTCCAGACTGACTTCCATAGTGGCTTGACCAGTTTGCATTCCCACCAACAGTGGGTTAGTGTTCCTTTTTCCCCACATCCTCGCCAGCATCTGTTGTTGGTAGATTTCTGTATGTGAGCCATTCTAACCGGGGTGAGGTGAAACCTCATTGTGGTTTTGATTTGCATTTCCCTGATTGCTAATGGCCCTCCCAACAAAGAAAAGCCCAGGACCAGATGGATTCACTGCTGAATTCTACCAGACATTTAAAGAAGAACTAACTCCAATTCTTCTCAAACTATTCAGAAGAATCGAAGAAGAGGGAATCCTCCCAAATTCTTTCTATGAAGCCAGCATCACCTTAATTCCTAAGCCGGAAAAAGATGCAGCACTGAAAGAGAATTACAGACCAATATCCCTGATGAACATAGATGCAAAAATCCTCAATAAAATTCTCACCAATAGAATGCAACAACACATCAGAAAGATCATCCACCCAGACCAAGTGGGATTTATCCCTGGTATGCAGGGATGGTTTAATGTGCGCAAGACAATCAATGTGATACACCACATTAACAGACTGCAGAAGAAAAACCATATGATTATCTCAATAGATGCAGAGAAAGCATTTGATAAAATACAACACCCGTTCATGATGAAAACTCTAAGCAAACTGGGTATGGAAGGAACATTCCTCAATACAATCAAAGCAATCTATGAAAAACCCACAGCCAACATCCTATTGAATGGGGAAAAGTTGAAAGCATTTCCACTGAGATCTGGTACCAGCTACATTCTAACCATAGCATCTGTGAATCTTATTGAAGATTACTTGTATATGACAAATTGCTTCTTGGTTGCAGCTTTCAAGATCTTCTCTTTGTTATTCCCTTTCTACAATTTGATTGTGTGTCTTCATGTGAATTTCTTTGCCTTTATCCTTTGGAGAGCTAATGAATTTTTTAAGTATATAGATTAAGTCTTTTATCTAATTTAGGAACTTGACAAAACATTTAAAAATATTTTTCTGACTCCTTCTCTCTCCTCTCTTTCTGATATTTCATATGCATGTACTGTTATACTTGATGATGTCCCTTAAGACTCTCATTTTCCTCATCTTTCATTCTGCTTCTCAAACTGGGTAATTTCAGTTAATCTCTCTCCAATTTCACTGATTTTTCCTTCTGCTCACCTAGAAGTGAAACTTTCTACTAAGTTTCTCATTTCAAATATTGTACTTTTAATTTCACAGTTTGTCTATAATTTCCACCTGTTTATTCTCTGCTTATTCCTATTCTGTTAACCCAGTTTCCTTGAGTGCACTCAGCCCTCAGACCTCGTTTTCTGCTTGCACTGAGAGTACATATCAACTGGAGGGGAAAGTGTAGTGTCCTGGTGTCCTCTTGGGAAGTTTCTAAGCTTGGTTTTTGCAGTGTACTCTCTATATATTTAAAGGCAAAGTGACAGAGAAAGGGAGAGAGAGAAAAGAGAGAAGGGCTTTCATCAGCCAGCTCACTCCCCAAATGGTCACAACAGCCAGATCTGGGACAGGCTGAAACCAGGAGTCAGGAACTCCATCCTTATCTCCCACTTGGGTGGCAGGAACTCCAACACTTGAGATATCATCTGCTTGTTCCCAGGTCTATTAGCAAGGAGCTGGATAGAAGGCAGGGTAGATGGGACTCATCCAGCATTCCCATATAGAATACCAGTGGCTAAACCCACTGTACCACAATCCCTTTCCCATGTGTGTCTTAATTTGAGTTCCTCAATAATCACAGAAACTTAAAATATTTATTAATTTATATTTTGAGAGAGCACGAGCAAATATCTGCTTATTCATTTTTCATATGCCTGGGAACCAGAAACTCATTCCAACTCCCAAGATGCACTTTATCAGGGAACAGGAATCAGGAGCTGAGCCAGAACTCAAACCCAGACACTCAGATCCAACTGCTGTACCAAACTCTAGATTTACTGAAGGACTTCTCCCCACCCTTTGCTTCCAGGCTTTAAGACTCTATTGTATATCTCATAATGTTTTTTTTTTTCTTGTAGTGTTTTGCCTGGGCAACTGTGCATGGTTAATTTTTTTTAAAGTAATGTCCAGTGTTTTACTACCCTGAATGAGTCAGTTCTGAACTAGGTAAAACAAAGACAAGAGCCTTGTGTCAGGCCTTCAAGTAGCTCCAAAACAGGTTAGAGCAGAAACACCCAGTGCTTTGTAAATAAGGCTTGGTCTGCTACCCTAGAACCAGGGTGCACTGTCCTACACTGAGTGTGTGACCTAATGTCTCTAAGTCAGCTGTACAGTTGAGCTGTGGAGGGGGTGGGCAAGGACAAATCAAAATGCCATGAAGCTTTCCTGTCATTTTAAAGTTGCTTTTTTTCTTAATTCAGCATTCACTTGGTTGCTGTAAAATTCTGTTTGCAGAGTTCTGGAAACATTTCTTTTGAGAATTTTTTCTTCAGTTTTTAGGGGATTTCTCGGAATTGCACTTGCTCTACTGATTTTGCTGACATCACTCTCTCTTTCATCTAATATTGTGATCTCTCTTTGATCATGGATCCTATATTCTCCATCCTGATATACAAAAATTCCTCTAAGCTACTGAGCTTATTATTTTATTTTTCTTTTGTTAATTTAGGTGTTTTTTGGCTGCCTTGTGAGGGTAGGTATGTGAATATTGAGTATGATTGGATGATGCCAAATTAAAGTCCAGTCCGCAGATAAAAGATTTTAAATTGGTCATAGATAGGCATCTCTCAACATATGTTTTTTCCAGCAATGAACTCTGTGTGATGGAAGGGACACAGTTCTCTCCTGCTACAATATTTTAAAATGAGATTTTGAGAAAATTAATGATCAGAAACTGACCTATCTAATAAAAAGGACAACTAAAGGATTATTGAAGTTTGCCACTGTCAAACTCATTGTGTTTTGGTTTATAGGGAGTAAAAAATAACCAATATGAGGGAAAATATAAATCTTGCAAGTAATCAGGCAGCTTTATATCTATGAGTACAAAATGTATTTTAATTTTTAATCAGGGCTTGCTTTTATTCCAACTGACAAAACAATGGCTTGTTTGCAATCTTCCACTGGAGCAGACTTTCCCAAATGGGATCTGGTGCACTGATGGACTCCTCTGTGTCTCATTTACCACCAAGTCTGATGCATCATGTAATCCCCCCAGTGACAGGCTCCAAAGAAATACTCTACTGCTTTCAAATTAGCTGTATTTTTCTCATATATGATTCACAAGGTAAATAAAAATAGTCTGAGCAATGCATCCTTACTTACAAGGAAATGAATGAGAAATATTATAAATGTATCGGAATTATTGAAGAAGCAGCCAGAGTGGTTTTTTATAAGCTCAGGATGCAGATTAAATCTCCAGAGAAACCTCAGAATGGAAGAGTTCAGATCCAGAGAATTGTTCTGTTGCTCATGGCAAAAATTCTCCTGCTTATCTATACCCTAATCATGAACTATATATATATATGTATATATGTATATTTTAGATGCAATAGATAATGGGATTTCAGACACATACTTCTTTATCCCTAGCAATCATTTCCTAAGGAAAGATTATTTGCTATTTGCTAAAGTGAGTAGATATGAAGGTGTCTGTGGGCATTTGATAAAACACCAGAGGGAGCTTCAGGGTTTAATCAGAGAACCCAGCTCTGAATCCTGTCTCTCAGCTGAATTGTGATGTGGCTCAGGCAAATGGATTTGGCCCTCTGTTTTAGTTTCATTGATAAGATGGGGGTCACTGCACGTGATCAGTAATTTTTCTCACTTGCCATGGGAATTTGAGGATCCATCTGAAGAGAAAAGAGCACCCTAGCAGACAGGGCAGGCTATTTGAATTCTGACTTTGCCACTCATTCACTGTGGAATTTGACAAGTTACTTAATCATTAAAGAGTCTCAGTTTACTTATGTGCAACATGGAAATAATGATATCCAATTCACGGGGTTCTTACAAGAATCTCTAGTAATCCAAGTAAAATTCTTTGAACACTTTAGGCAATTGTGTTTGTTGAATGAGTAAATAGAATATGTCATTTTTTTCTTTAAAGGTTTTTACTCTTTTAAAATTCATTTGTTTATTTTATTTGAAAAGCAAGGAAACAGAGAGTCAGAGAAAGAAAGAAAGAGATTTCAACCTTTGCTTCACTTCCCAAATGCCCTCAATAGCTGGATCAGGGCCATGACAAAGCCAGGAGCTCAGAACTCATTCTGAGTCTCTCATGTGGGTATCAGAGAACCAAGTACGTGAGCTATCGTTTGCTGCCTTCTAGGGTGGACATTAGCAAGAAGCTAGGTCACAGAAGTAGAATGGGCCAGATATAAACCAGGCAGTCCAACATGGTATGTGGATATCCCAATTGGTGACTTAGCTGCTGTGTGTTCTTAAGAACACACAAAAACCCCACCAATGAAAATACAAGAGACAAATTACAGGTTGATTTGGTAAAGCAAAAGGTTTGTTCATAGGAATTTGAGATGATATCTGACCCGTGAATAGATATTAAGCCCAGGAAAGACCATAATAGATGAAAGTCCCAAGTAAGAGAGAGTCAGGCTTCCCTTGATGACTCAGGAAAATCCATATGATCCTTTTCTTGACTGAGAGTCAGGCCCACGTAGGAGGAAGGGCAATGCCATTCAGCTTTCCTCTGTTTGCTGTCATAAACAGTGATCATTGTAAAGGGACTCTGGAATATAACATCCTGTGCCAGTGGTATTTGTCTTTAGCAGAATAGGATGCAGTTATGTGAGCTAATGTACTGGAGATGCAGTGAGGTGCCAAGAAGAGATCTGTTGATTACAAGTTGTCAGGGTGATTTCCCAGGGGTCACATTCCCCCCTCCTCCTGGTCTATCTGAAGTCCCTGGTACTGTTATTGTGTCACAGGTCATACTGCACCAGAAATGGTCATGCAGTTTAACATCTCCAACTAATAGCTATATGACACCAGGCTAGTCACCTTATCTTTTTGGGCTTTAATTTCTATATTTCTAAAATGAATGGGCTGGGCAAGATGATCAATAGGACCCTGACATGATTTCCTATTATAACTAACCTGAAAAATATGATTGTATGCACCAGAATGTTACTGTCTTTGCAGAGCCTTTGGTGAGCTGTATGGTCTTTCAGACACTTGAAGGATACTTCTCACTTGGATGAGACTCCAAACAGGCTAATCAGGCTAATTTTATACTGAATTACATTTCATTGTGTAGTAAATAGTATCAATAGATCTTTGTAAAATTTATTTGTTTATTTTAGAGGCAGAGGGGGAGAGAGAGAGAAGTGTTGATCACTCCCCAAGTGCCTGCAACAGTCAGAGATGGGCCAAGCCACAAAGGAGAACCAAAAACTTAATCAAACTGTCCCATATCAGTGGCAAGGACCCACATACTTGAACCATTCCTGCTGCCTCCTGGGGTGTCCATTATCAGGATGCTGGGTTTGGGAGCAGAGCCAGTACACAAACCCAGGAAATTCAATTTGGAAAGCACATGTCTGAAGTTGTGTCTTAACCTCTTGCCAAAATGTCCATCTCTGTAAGAGTTTTCTTTCACAAGACCCAGAACACAAGCTCCCACTCAACCTGCCATTTCTCTTTCTCACCTCCTGTACTGTGGATTATGTGTTTGTAGCCCTGTGTTTTCAGGATTTATGGAACCCATTTCTCTGCGTCTAAATCATACCTTACAAAGTAGTGCTGTGAAAGGCTGTTTTGTGTAGTGTTCACTGTCACAGGCTGTGATTCAGGGAGATACAAGTCCATGTGCTAGGTTTGCCATTTATGGTCTGTGTGCCCTTAGCATGCCTTTGTTTTCTAAAATAAGCATGATGCCTACTTCATAAGACAACTTGGTAATTAAATGTGACAATGGCAATAAAATCCTAAGCATATTCATTAGAACATTATAATTCAAAAATATAATTATTTTGTCATTTTTTTTCTCCATGGAGAATTAAATAATTTCCTAGCATCAACAAGACAGATTTGGATAGTGTTTTTCATTTCCTTGTATTTTCTGTTAATGACCTGCCTGCTTTGCTTCTGAAGTAGCCTCTGTAAGGAAGCTCCATCTCATTGCACATGGTGGAGGGCTCCAATTGTGACAAACTCAGGCAAACACTGTGGCATATCTTGAGATAGTACCCTATGCATCTGCATTTGCTGCTAATGTGTTAATTAAGGCAAGAGGAGCCAGCAGGCAGAAAGAGACCATTTTTTCTCTCAATAAAACAAATGTTAATTGAATAAGACTTATAAACCCCCAAAATTTTAGTGGCATTAAGCTGTTAGGCAGGGTATTGGTGGTTTGGATACAAGATAGGGAATCACGACCAAGGTGTCCGGGCCGGCGCTGTGGCTCAATGGGTTGACTCTCTGGCCTGGGGCGCTGGCATCCCATATGGATGCCGGTTCTAGTCCCGGCTGCTCCACTTCCGATCCAGCTCTCTGCTGTGGCCTAGGAAGGCAGTGGAAGATGGCCCAAGTCTTTGGGCCCCTGTACCCACTTGGGAGACCTGGAAGAGGCTCCTAGCTCCTGGCTTTGGATCGGCGCAGCTCCTGCCATTGTGGCCAAATTGGGGAATGAACCATCGGATGGAAAACCTCTTTCTCGCTCTCTGCCTCTCCTCTCTCTGTGTGACTCTGACTTTCAAATAAAATAAATAAAACATAAATCTTTCTTTTAAAATTTTTGACAGAGTTAGACAATGAGAGAGAGAGAGAGACAGAGAGAAAGGTCTTCCTTCCGTTGGCTCACCCCCTATATGGCTGCTATGGCTGGCGTGCCGTGCCGATCCGAAGCCAAGAGCCAGGTGCTTCCTCCTGGTCTCTCATGCGGGTTCAGGGCCTAAGCACTTGGGCCATCCTACACTGCCTTCCCAGGCCACAGCAGAGAGCTGGACTGGAACAGGAGTGCCCAGGACAGAATCCGGCGCCCTAACTGGGACTAGAACCCCGGGGTGCCAGCGCCACAGGCGGAGGATTAGTCTAGTGAGCCGCGGTGCTTGCCATAAATAAAAAATAACTCTTAAAACAAAATAAGACCAAGGTATCATAAGAAAAAGTTCAGAGTTGAGGTAGAAATTAGTTCCATTAAGGCCAGAAAGGTAGGCAAGGTAGATGTGTGAAGTGAGAGTTTCAGGGTAAACAACAGATCTAGAGCAGGGTCTGAGTCAGATGACAAAAGCAGGCATTTACCATGTGTAAATGAATGGGTATAGCTGTGTTCCAGTAACATTAGATTTGAGAGTATTATCCTATTTTTTAAATGTAAAAATCATTCTTAGGTCATTTGCTGTGCAAAAATGGGGGAGGGGACATTTGCTGACCCTTGACCTCAAGTTGAATCCATGAAGTAGCCAAGGACAGAGTACTGGGCAAATCGAAGGTCAAAACTACAGGGAAACAGTTGCTGCGCAGATCCAAGTTTCTTGGGAATCATACTGCATGCCCTACCTCTCCCAGAAAATGAGGCTGCACTTGAAGGCACTACTTGTGCAATCAGGATTTGTTGAGGGAGAGAAAGGAAAATGAAGACTGTTGACAGACAGGTTTTGGTCCCACAGGTCCTGACCTACTTTCCCTTACTATTTGTAAAGTATTTTTCCTCAAAGCTACTGGCCTCTCTCTTGCTGGTTTTGACCCACCTCCTTTAAAAAAACAAAACAAAACAAAACAAAACAAAAAAACAACATTTACCTGCCTCCCTTAATGAATGTGCTGAACCTTTGTGAAAGCTGGTTATTCTACAGGGAGATTTGTGTAAGGTAGGTACACCCTTGGATTTCATACAAGGAGTTCAACTTACCAAGAGCAAAACTGATTTTTTGATAAGACAGTACACCCAAGGTGAATGTTACAGAGCAGATTGTCTGGTATGTGCACCCACTGACTATTCCGAAATATCTTCTATATATTCATCCCAGTCTAAAATGCGTTTCTCCCTTGTTTAAGAAACAAATCTGAAGATGAGCATTATTGAAGAAAATGTAAAGTCTAGATAAATACAAGCTCTACTACACACTAGTTAAATGACCTGGGACACATTTTCTGAATTTTGCCTGATAAGAATTTTTCATAGTATTTTCAAATATCTCCTTGTGCTATATTTACCATTTTGCACAATGTGCGAAAATAAATGTATTAGGATGGTTTAATTAATCTATATATTTGATTTTTCTATGTATGACCAGGAGATCCACTTCAAGTACACTTTCCTATAATGCAAAAAAGATAACATAACAGTTCAACAATTGAATTTTCACTAAATCTTAAAACAAGAGGTTCTTTCCCCATCTTCAGAAATGTATATTAGTTTTCCTCAAATATGTTAGTGCAACAAAATGCTGGGTCACTTAAGCCCCAGGAGTCCATTCTGCTTTCATCTTAAGAAAGTAAAAGTAACATCTCTGCCAGAGTCCAGGGGAGAAATTCCTTCCCAGCATCTATAGAAGGTCAGACAACTGGCCAATTCTACCAGAGCAGTCAAGCAGTTAGTTGAACTAATTGCTTCTCTGAAATGACTTTCTCTGACTGAATATACTAGGTGTTTGAGTCCAGAGGGCTGATTTCACATTACTTTCCTGACAAAGTAACATTCAAAGCCACAGGCAATATTTAAAACAAAGCACAAGAAATTAGAAAGTGGTTTTTGGAGATATTTTATGTATTGACTACCTCTCTTGGAGTGAAAACATTGTTTTCACTCTTAGGGTCAAAAGACTTTCTGATTTTAAATACTAAATTCCCAAAGAGGACTGTATCAAGACGTTAAGGAAAGAAGAAAGATTTATTTCCCTGTCAAATTATTGGAGAACCTCTTGTTGTAGCCTTTGCTTATGTCCCGGCCCGCGGGACAGCAACTGGGGCCGAGCACCTAGAAGGAGAAATGAAAGGGACAGGAGACACAAAGATGGCAGCAAGACAGGTGCCGATCAAGCTGCGACTTTATTTTTCAACCACACACTTATATATCATAAAGGCAGGGTGTCGGGCGGGGGAAGGAGGGGGGGGGCTTATCTTGTAGCTGCAATGCTAGTGCAAGTAGGGGAAAGGTTACAAGGCCTTAAGGCACAAGGTCACACAAGGTTGCATTATCAGTACTATCAGGTCTGGCTTGTCCAGCCCTGTCTCTCAACTAAGAGGTCACATGCTGCGTGGTCCCCGACATGCTTACTCATCATGGGAAAATAAAAATGAGATGAAGAAAGCAAAATTATCAATTGGTAATAGGGAACCTGTTTTCTTTTTGGTGTAGTTTGCTAGAAGAGTGATACAAACGAGCACTTATTCAGAGATGTCCTTTCGGCAAGATTTGATTAAAATTAAGAATATACATAAGATAAAATGTGGTGCAAGACATTTTGAGAAATAGAAGTTGTGCAGACAATAATATTTAAGAGCCAATGAATTAGCTAGGGGACCACAGGAAGGTATCACCAGATATGCCAGATTATCTTGAATTCTGAGTGTATTATGATTATGTTTTTAAAATTTTATGTCCAAGCCAATTCTGTTCTCTACATTCTAAACTCTACATTCCAAACTGTTTTGCATCTATTCAAAGATTATTCAAAGGCAATTCTGAATCAGTGTTGAAAATTCGATCTTTCCTCTAAGACTGGTCTCCTTTTGGATCTCATTCTCTCTCCCTCTCTCCTTCTCTCCCTCTCTCTCTCTCTCTCTAATTAGTAATACCATCAAGGAAAAACCATAAACTAAGGGGGTATTTTTTAAGGATCTTATTTATTTATTTGAGTGGTAGAGTTACAGACGGTGAGAGGGAGAGACAGAGAGAAAGGTCTTCCTTCCATTGGTTCACTCCCCAAATGGCCTCAATGGCCAGAGCTGCAGCAATCTGAAGCTGGGAACCACGTGCTTCTTCCTGATCTCCCATGTGGGGTAGAGGCCCAAGCACTTGGGCCATCTTCTACCGCTTTCCCAGGCCACAGCAGTGAGCTGGATAGGAAGAGGAGCAGCTGGGACTAGAACTGGCGCACATATGGGATGCTGGCACCACAGGTGGAGGATTAACCTACTGCGCCACGGCACTGGCCCCCTAAGGGGTATTTTTGAAATGTCATTTTGCCTCACACATCACGGTTAATCTATTCCTTTAATTTACACCCACCAAGTATTCATTGAACACCTGCAATGTAGAACCCTCTTCCAAGTGTTGGAGATGTAGTGCTGTATATACCCCTTGTTATCATGGATCTATTTAGTGGAGGCTAAAAGACAGTAACAAACAAGTGATACCTATGGTGAAAAATGTTGCAAAGAAAACATATGATGCCATAGAGAGTAATTGGATGTATTGTCCTCTCTTTTGGGGGCACCTGTCGTATGATGAGGACCCCAATATCAGGTTCTTTGTCCTTTGGGTGTAGCCCAAAGTCAATAATGGAACCAAAGCTGGGCATCAACAGCACAAGCTTTATTTAGTGGTCAAGAATGGAGAAGTGGAAGCCTCATTCATAAATTCACTGCCTGCTGGGAGTGAAGAAGTCATAGATATAGGGCAATAGGAATGAGTGGGAAGAATATTCTGTTAAGTGAGAAGAATATTCATGTTTTTTTGGGGAGGAAAGAGGTCTCATAAATTCTCTGAATTGGGAATCTGCCTTCTTTTTGTCTTTTCACATTTTGTTACTTCAGTTGTCATGGTAATTATCAAGCAGCCATGGATCTATTGAAGTGTTATTTAGCATGAAAATTAGATTATAGTAAAGGTTGCAGTCTTCTGAATGATGCTGAGGCAGCTATTGGGTCTTGCTGGTTTTGGTTGGTTATCCTGAGGGGAAAAGCTTTGATTCCAAGGCATTCTGTTCTTAAAAGTTTAATTATATCATGTAAGCATGGCCTCAGGTAACAGGTGTTGAACAAGGGAAGGCTAATTCTGTTGTGGTGGTTAGAAAGACCTTTAAGGAGATGACTTGTGAGCAGAGAAAATATAGCAAGAAATGAAGAGCATTCCAAGCAGTAGAGACAGTGGAGACAGCCAAGTGTGGTGTCTAAAGGCAACGAAAGACTTGGTGTCTTAAAAGCAGATAAATATGGATAGAACACAATTAAAACAGAGATGGAAATGTCCATAATATGTAGCACATTATAGGATAAATAAGGAGTTTGGACTGTGTTCCTAATGGAAAGTGACACCAAAGAAGGGAATACACACATACACTGTAACTCTGTGTGGAAAACAGATTGGAGGGTGTGGAAGCAAGGATTGTACTTAACTATTTATTGAGTAACTCAAGTGAGAGGTGATAGTGGCTTGGACTTGGATATTTACAGTTGAAGTGAGGAAGAATAAAAATATTAAGGAAGTATTTGTGAATTAAAGACACACCACAGCTATAAAATGTGTTAAATTTGGGACATGATGAAGAAAGAGAAATCAAGAGTGATCCACATGTTTTTGGCTTGAGCAACTTGATGGAAGAGTAGAGCCGTTTACAGTACAGAGAGAGTACAGGTGGTGGTGATGACATGCATTGTGCTTCTGAATGGATTGTACATGCCTGAGTGGCACTGAAGTAGAATGCCTGTAATATGGCATTTGAAGAACAGGTCAGGCTGGATACCATATAAGGAATAGGATGAGATCATCTCAAGAGGAAGAGTGGGAATGGCTAAAGCAGTCTAGGATGAAGCCTATCAATTTTAGCCCCTAAATATTTCTCAGTTTATCTCCATTTTTATAGCTACTGGTCCTTACTGCTCACTTTGTTTTTGTTGTTGTTAAAATAACACACTTATTATCTTACAGTTTCAGAAGTTAGAAGTATGAAATGGGTCCTATGAGGTTAAAATCTAGGTGTTGACAAACTGAGTTCCTTCTGAAGAAAATCAAAATCCAGCCCCTGTCCTCTTCTCGCTTCTAGAGGCCGTTCTTAATCTCTGGCTTTTGACGACCTCTCTGACCTCTGGTGCTGTTGTCACATCTCTTCCCTTACTCTGACACTCCTGCCTCACTTACTTTTTATAGAAAAATAACTTTTGTAATGACATCTTAATTAGCTATCCTGTAACTCTAATTTAAATTGGAACACTAAAGACAGCATGATCCAGTGTGATCTCAAAGTGCTTCACTTATCCTGTCATGCCCTTGCTTCAATCACTTCCCTGGCATCTAATTTCTGATTGACTAATGGCCAAAACCCTTATCTCCGATCCGACAGTTCTGCAAAGTACTCTCCATTCTCACCTTCTACTCTCTGTGTCTTGTTATTTGTGTGCTAACTATCCTGACATTTTATCAGTTTCTTGTTCTCATTTATATCATGTTGTCCTCAGCCATAATTCCTGGATACATACACTTCCTTCTGCTTAGTAAGTTTCCCCCCCACCCCGCCCCATTTTTTTTTAATCCCAAGAGGTTAATTCCAGTCTGTCTTTCAGATTTCAAGTAAAATATACTTCATTAGAAAACTTTCCTAAAAACTCCACGTTACACTAAATATTTGTGAATGCTTGAAAATTTAACACAAAAGTATTTATATAGAGGTAATTTGTTGGCAAATATAATATAAAGTTCAGATAGTTGGTGTCAGAAGTGGCTTGACCAAAGACTGAATCTACTTCTTCTGGACCAAATTTTCCTATCTTTTCTGTATCTTATTGTTGGTTCTATTCTTTAAACAGCTCCTTTTTCCACATTACACAATGGCAGCAATAATTTTAGTCACCATATCTATTGTACTATATCATCGCATCTATTATGTTGTAGGGAAGAAAGAGGGTGTCCTAGGAACCTCAGGGTTCAGTGCTATGCCCCTAGAACCAGGGTTGTATCCTTTTCCATGCAGTGTGAGAACAGCAACGTATGGATCTCAATGGAATAGGATAAAGAGGTTCTGCGCACCCTAGAGTTAGGCAAAGTTCTTTTTTCTTACAGATGCTCTCACTGGAGTAAATAGCTTCCACTTATAGAGCAGAGTTTCTTTCTTTGGTCCATGTGCTTGGAAGGAAACAAATAATACTTTTACTTTTCTCTAATTTCTTGTTAAAATTTATTATTTCCTTCAATTATACATGTAGGCTATAAGTCACAGTAACTTTAGCAGTACCTTTGACTTTGCCACCAATAGAAATAATATATATTTTCATATCCACAGGTTATTGCATTCTTGAGTTCGTGTTTGTGCTCAGTATTTATTCAAGATGATAGTAATTTCTTTAATCTTCCACTAAATCTTGGCTGAGATTCATTATATATATATATATGCTTATATATATTAATTTATGATCAAATTTGAAATTTATCTTTTTCTGTCTGGTTTATTTCACTTAGACTAATAATCTTCATTTCCATCTATTTTGCTGCAAATGTCAGGATTTAATTCTTTTCTATGGCTGAACAATATTCCTTCTTGTATATATACCACATTTTCTTTATCCATTCATCAGTTGGTGGACATCTAGGTTGATTCAATATCTTTGATATTATGAATTGGGCTGCAATAAAAATGGAAGTGCAGGTATCTCTTTCATTTTCTTTGGATATATTCCAGAAGTGAGGTAGTTGGGTCATATAATATATCCATGGTTAGCTTTGTGAGGAATGTCCATACTGTTCTCCAAGATGGCTGCACTAATTTACATTAATTTACATAACAACAGTGTATTAGGGTACTATTTTCTTCACAATCTATCCAGCATTTGTTACTTGGATAATAGTAATTCTTTTTTTTTTAAGATTTTTTTTTTTATTATTTATTTGAAAGACAGAGTTACAGAGAGAGGTAGAGATAGAGAGATATAGGTTGGTTCACTCTCTAGATGGTCACCACTGCCGGAGCTGCGCCAATCAGAAGGCAGGAGCCAGGAGCTTCCTCCAGGTCTCCCATGTGGGTACAGGGTTCCAAGGACTTGGGCCATCCTCCACTGCTTTCCCAGGTCATAGCAGAGAGCTGAATCAGAAGAGGAGCAGTCAGGTCTCGAACTGGTGCCTATATGGAATGCTGGCGCTTCAAGTGGGGCTTTAACCTGCTGCACCACAGTGCTGGCCCCAGATAATAGTAATTCTAATGACAGGGAGATGATACCCATTGTAGATTTCATTTACATTTCCCTGATGGCTAGTGATACTGAACATACGTTCATGTGTTCTTGGTCATTTGTAATTCTTCTTTTGAAAATTATCTATTCATATCCTTTGCTCATTTCTTAACTAGATTGTTTTGTTGTTGAATTTCTTGAACATTTCATATATTCTGGATTTTTTTACATGAATAGTTTGCAAACATTTTCTCTTAATATGTTGGTTATATCTTCACTTTATTGATTGTTTCTTTTGTTGTATAAAAGCATCTTAGTTTGATATAATCCCATTAGTGTATTTTTGCTTTTATTGGCTGTGATTTCAGGGTCTTATACAAAAAAGCATCGCCTGTGCCAGTGTGTTGGAGTGTTTTCCCCTTGCACTTTAATAGTTCCAAGTCTTGCATTCAGATGCTTTATTCAATTTGAATTGATTTTGTATAGAATGTAAGATAAGAGTCTTGTTTCAAACTTCTGCATGTGGAAATCCAATTTTCCCAGCATCATTTATTGAATACTCTCTTTTTCCAGGGAATGTTTTTAGCAGAAGGAACATATGCTAGCTTTCTTTTTCAGCATTTTGAAGAGACTGAAACACAACATTTCCATTGGTCAGAAATTAGTCACATAACCATACATGTTCTTGGTTAGGATATCTGTTCTTTTTTCTTGTATTATGTGAACAGCTAAAGTTTGAAATTTTGTTATTAACTAGAAGAACAACAACAAAATCTAGAAAGGTTAATACAGTACCTAGCTTATTTTATCTATTAAATCAGTGTCAAATTTTGCCTTGCTGATCCACTGCTATTTTCCCTAAAACGTGTTTTCTTTTATCATGTGGATTCCATTATTATTTTTCGGTATGATTTTGAGGTGCACATTACTTATTAGATTGTTAACTATGTTAGTTTGTGTCTATACAATGCAACTAAATAGGTAAGTAATTATTAGAACAGAATGAAATTTGGCTCATAGTATTTAATTCAAACTTCATGCAACATATGAGGGAACCAGGAGTGGGTATCTGGGCTGTTGTTAAAGACATAGATTTAGGCTGGCATTGTGACATAGCAGGTAAAGCTGGGCCTATGTTACCAGCATCTGTTATGACTGCTGGTTCATGTCCTGGCTGCCCCACTTCCTATCCAGATTCCTGCTAATGACTTGGGAAAAGCAATGCAAGAGACCCAGATGAAGCTCCGGGCTCCTGGATTCAGCCTGCCACAGCTCCAGCAGTTGCGGTCATCTGGGTAGTGAACCAGTGGATGGGAGAGCTCGCTCTCTCTCTCTCTCTCTGTCTGTAATTCTGACTTTGAAATAAATAAATACTTTTTAAAAAGACATGGTTTAAGAAGCCATGTTTTGTATAACAGTCCCTGGGTTTGATACTCACCTCTGGCCCCAGACTCCAGCTTCTTGCTAATGCAGGCCCTGGGTCTCCCTGCTCACATGGGAGACCTGGATTAAATTCCTGATTCCCGGCATAAACACACTCTCTTCTCTCTCTCTGACTCAAAAAATAAATAAAAAAGAAGAAACCTAGTATGCATGTTGTGAGGATAGATAATTAAACCCCAAAGAGAAATGTGTAGGAAAGGGAGGTTAGCAGTGGGCCTGAAATTAGCCTGTATGGTACAAAATATATTTGCTTTGAGTACCATCAAATTCCTGTTCAAACTCCTCCAAGTATACCTCACATAGATAGCCTCTTGTTCCCACTACCAAAACCTGGGAGTTCTCACATAGTCCTTCTACCAAAACCTTCTTTTTTGTTTTGTTATCTCAAGAACACTGAGTAAATCAATGATAGATAAGCTTAAAGCAACTGGATTTTAAGTAAGTCCTCTGACTATTTGTGAACACCAAGCAGTTATGGGAGTTATTCTTTCTATGTAAAAGCCAGACTTGTGAAACCATCAGGACAAAGGTCTTATTCTCCCTTAGGCTGAGTCCAAATCTATTAAATGAGTGAGTCGGATTTCATATTCCAGAGGGCTCCATTTGCATTGTATTTTATGTATCACTCCTATGAGAGAGAGAAAGAGAGAGAGAGAGAGAGAGAGAGAGAGAGAGAGATTCTTTCTGATAATTTACTCCCCAAAAGCCTACAACAGCCAGGTCTCAGTCAAGCTGAAGCCAGGAGCCAGGAACTCCATTCTGGTCTCCCATGTGAGTGGCAGAGGATCAAGTACTTGGTCTGTACTTTGCTGTCTACACAGGTGCATTCGCAGGAAGCTGGATCAGAAGCAGAGTACTCAGGATTTGAACCTGCACTCCTATATGGGATGACAGTGTTGCAAGCTGTGGCTTAACTCACTGCACCACAGAACCCACTCATAGATAACATCTAAACTTGTTCAGACCCCCAGAGGCTATACACATGACTGTTGTTCATTCTTCTCAAAGTCTTTTTTTTTGGGGGGGGGGTGGTGTGGTGGGGTAATCATCTGCAAGGCACATTTTGGATAATGGGAACATCACAGTATAATCCCAGTGTGTACTGTGGTCCTATTTATTTTAGTTCTTGGTATGCTGGTTCCAACTCTTTTTGTTATTCCTTTTCAAGAAAGCATACCAAAAACTAAATAATTCAGAGTAGAGTTGCTATATGGCTACCCTTATAATTGCTTTATTTATACAAAAAAGGAAACAGCCTATGAGCTACTGCCTTATATGTTCTAATGATAGGCTATTTATAGCCCACTTCATTTTTGGTTTGAGAGCTAACCTAGTTATGAACTACATGTTATGTAATGAATTTTTGGGTGTGATCAAAGTAGGGCATTCTTTTATTATATATAAAATAAAGATCTGTATGAAAATGACCAACTTGGTTTTGAATGTATTCTTCATTTTTCTTCTATACATTTTTCAGTTTATTTTGCAAATTAAGCCATTTACCGTGCAAGAAATAGTTTGTGTTTGTAGACAAAATGTTTTTTTATTCCACAGAGCAAAATAGAGGAGGTTTGTGATCCTTCCTGGGGCCATGGTTTAGTCAAGGTAGTAATGAACAGCATTGCTCACCACGTGCTGTGCAGCATCATTCTCATTCTTATTCTAGGATTCAGGCAGATGAGTCATGATTCCATAGCAGTAAGTGAATGTGTGAATAGTTTATTATTGTGATAAAATAAAACTTACAACACCGTTTATCTGACTTTTTATGAAATATATAATCCTTATTGTGTTGCACTGTAAACAGACATAAATTGAAAAACATTCCATTTAAAATTCTTGATTAAAATTACTTTTGTACAGAAAAATATTTTCATTTTTCACACGCCTTCAATCAACATCAGTGGTGCTTATCAACTACGGAGTTGATTGAGAATAGGGTATTTACTAATACGTGAAAGCAGAATGTTATCATTCTCTTAATCTACTATATCTTTAGATGTAGGAATAAGGGATGAAGTTTTCATGTTTTTAAGGCAGAAGCAAGCCTCACAGAATTTTAGTGAATAGGAAATGCATAGGGAAGTGAATCTGAAGATTGAGTGTGTTTATTAGAATATGGGATTAAAAAAACAAAGCTGTTAGAATTGCCTTACTGTCACTAAATATATAAACCAGGATATTATGAAAATAAATTTTTTACTTACTTGTAAGAGCTGGATTGAATTGGGAAGGAGAGACTCAATGTTGTAGGTGTAACTTTTTATGTTAATATTCAACATCTTCTTGTGACAGGACTCTGCCTTCTGCCCCACTGACATGGGGATTAGCCTTGAGACTAACTTAGTGCAAAGAAGTGTGAGTGGAAGTGATTTCTGCCACATCAGGTGTAAGCTGATTCACCATATTCTCCTTTCCTTTTGTCTGAAGACTGACATGGTGCAAAGAACTCCTTGCCCAAATCCCAAGATGAAGACAACCTGGAGCAGAAGCACAGACAACTGCATAGAACAGGTAGCCTGAGTAGGAAGCAAGTCCCACTGAGACTTTTGCAATGTTGGCTTCTACAGAATAACAGGAGCTAAGCTAAAATACGCCAGCCAGTATGAAAAAAAATATTTTGTGTGTTTCATATTGATATGAGTCAACAAGTGCAGAGGCAATTAAATTGTATAAACGTGAAGGATTTATTCTGTACACTATTAAAACTAAGAGTTCCCCAATCACACACTGCAAATACAAGTTCATAAACAAATAAAACATCACAACGAAATTAACAACACTAAAATGCCAGGGAAATTGTAAAACAACACAATTAAAATATAAAATACTATTGCCATTTATGGAGTCATTCCTTCATTTGATGACCATTTAGTGAACAGCTTTCCTGACAGTGACACTGTGTGAAAATTTTGAACATTCCTGTGCACAGAGAAATTCATCACAGGGCAATAAACATCCCTGGAAGTTATGGGGGGAAAGCTGTGCTCCACAATGTCTGGAAAAGCTACCAATTGCGTGCCCTCTCTTTCCAAGTCATCATACAGGTGAATGGTCTTCAAAAGGTTTGTGGAAAATGTGTGTTATGAAAACAAACTATGCATAGATTTCGAAGTTGTTTTGTGACAAAATAAATTTGCCTTTTAATTCCACTTTTGGATGGCTATTTAAACTATTGTTGTATTAGGGAAAGTAAAGGTTTGAGTATTACACCAGATATATGTTTTGTTTGTTCCCCCACCCCTGCTATTTCTGAAATTTATTTGTATACAGTATGGAAAACATAGCTTGAAGATATTCAACACTCATAAAACAGTCTAATCCACCTCCCTCCCACTCTATCTAGTGGGAGATTATAAGATTAAAAATTCTATCAGGGAATGCATAGACAGAGGTGGGCAGAAGTGAGAAGAGAGGGAACGTACAAATGGCCACTCTCAAGATTCTAGTTCAGATCATTTGTGCCATATGGGGAGAAGTGGACCCACTTAAATCTTGACTGAGTAGTCAAGGCATTTCGTTAACACATTACGTGTGAGTTACAACTGCCTTCTCACTGTTCATTTTATCTTTCATCTTTTCCATTATATTCTACCTTGCAAACCTACACTTTTTAATCTTTTGAAGCCCATTGCTTAATTTCCTTCTTAGCATCTTCTGTGGTTATACATTCCCTTCAGGATGAGAATCACGCCATTGATTCATTTATAAGAAGTTTTGATTATCATAACACATATCACTTGGGTGATTTTTATTAGATTTTAATTGAATTATTCTTTTTAACCATTCATTCATTTAACAACCATAAATCAAATGTCCTCTGTATCTGGTATGATGCTGAGCTGTGGCTTTTGTCATGGAAAGAAACGAGCTTGGTGTCAGGCCCCATGCATTTATATTCAGTGTTTTACTCACTGAAGAGCTGGACATGAATGAATCTGAAAATTACAAATAATAATATGTACATCTCAATGTAGTACATGGATCTCTGTGTCTGTGTCTCTCTGCCTTTCAAATTGACAAAAACAAACAAAAGCATGCACATCAATGTGTACTTCTTTTTGTTCTAGTTTGTCCTGTGAATGCTGGAGTTTGTCTTTTGTAGATAGATATCACAGACATCATGGATGCAAGTCTTGACCTCATCCCTTACTAATTTTGTGAGTTTGGTTAAAATTCCATAAAATTTCTGAGACTTTTCTTATTTTTCATGAAACGCTTCAGATAAATTCTTATAGAGTTAATGTGAAGATCAATCTGACAGTCTTTATGGGAGAAATAAGTCTTTGATGTGAGTCTTTAAAGCAGTGTAGATATGAAATATTTGAGAAGCATGATCCGCATCCCAAATGAAGGTGTGGGAGGAACAAGAAATGTGTGGGTGACTGAAGGGAATGTACTCTGATCAAGATGCCTGGGATTCTACCAGGAAGCTGTCAGAGCTGTAACTCTAGGCATAATGCTAGAGGCGTTGGTTACCATGGGGAAAAGGGTAGAAATACTAGACTGAGAGTTTAGTTTTGTCAAGCTAAGCCAGATATGAAAAAAATCAAATGCCCATAAGACAACCTGGGTAGTGGAAATGAAGGAGATAGGTAAGACTTGGTAGGAGAGCAGGTGTGGTGGGCTATTGGAACAGATTGGAGGCATGTGCCTATCTCAGATTGTATCCAGTATTCAGCACCTGGTATTAAAATATGGGATACCTGCATTGGAAATGGTGGCTTAACCTGTTGTGCCACAACACCCAGCTCCCCCTTCCCTCTCATTATTTAACCTGCTCCTCCTACTTCTCATCATTTTTCTTTTCCTCCTTGTTTTTCCCCTTATCTTCTTTTTGTATTTCTTCTTCCTATTTTTTGTCTTCTATCTTTCTTTTATTTCTCTTTTTTCTGTTCTGCTAATAGTACGCTTCCAATTTTAGAAGGGAGAATACTAGAATTCATTTGAAGATCCATTTAAATAGGCATTTGTCCTAGAAAATAAAGATTTGTGATAATTTAAAAATACCACAAAATGAATGTTTTAATTCTAGTTAACCCTAACTATTGCTGCAGTGATAACAGAGCTTTTGTATATTCTCTATCAAATTTATTTATGCATCTCACATGGCTCGGAATAAGTGGGTTTAATTTTTAATTACCTATGAGTATGTAGCCAGTGAGACAGAATTTCCAATATCTCCTCATTTGTCTTCTTTTATTTTTGTAACATATTTTCTTTATTGCTATTTTAGGGATTAAAAATATAGGGGTCTTTCTATGATTCTGAGCTTCAAAGTTTTATATTCATTATCAGATTCTAAAACTTCTAACTGCCCATAACTTCTCAATGGTCCCATTCACAATGTCCAGTCAGGCTTGAGGACACTGGAACATGATCAATTCTAAATGCAATGTGTGCTGGAGCTGGCCCATGACTGCTAACTTCTCAGGGATTGTGCATGTATTTTGTTTATACAGACTTAGGAGCTTAGTGATATTTTGCACCCTACACTTCCTCCTGTCCATGTTCTCACCCCCCTTCTTCCTTCCTTTCTGATACTTTCTTTTAATTTTTATAATAACTTACTTTGCGTTTAATATATAATCATAAGATTAACCCTTCACTATGTAAAATATTCAACAAATAGTATGAGGGGGCAAAAAAAAAAAAAAACACTATTCCACAACAGTAGAAATAAGGGCTGTAAACAATAATTAAATCTCAAAATGTCAATTTTGCTAATATACATTTCATTTTTGTACTGTATTAGTTACCAGACAGCAGGGAAAAGATATATTTATCCTTTTAGAACTGACTTATTTCACTAAGTATAATAGTTTCCAGTAAAACCCAGTTTGCTGCAAAAGATAGGATTTCATTCTTTTTTATGGCTAATACTCCATGGTATATGTGTGTGTGTATGTATAAAATGTGGTATATATATTATACACACACACATGCTCAGGCACACCCACACACACACACACACACATTTTGTCTTTTAAAATAGATTTGGATGCCATACAATACAATTAGTTTGATTAAATCTTATCTATTCATTAAAATTTTTTAAAGATTCCCCTATCCCATGTATCTGGGACATGATTTAAAATATTTTCTTTTTAAATTTATTTTAAAAATTTTTATTTAAGGTAAAAAAAAACTTCCTGCATCAAATATATACAAATTTGGGAACATCGTGATCCTTCTTTTTTTTAACTTTTTTTTTTTTTTTGACAGGCAGAGTGGACAGTGAGAGAAAGAGACAGAGAGAAAGGTCTTCCTTTGCCGTTGGTTCACCCTCCAATGGCCGCTGTGGCCGGTGCGCTGCGGCCAGCGCACCACACTGATCCGAAGGCAGGAGCCAGGTGCTTCTCCTGGTCTCCCATGGGGTGCAGGGCCCAAGCACTTGGGCCATCCTCCACTGCACTCCCTGGCCACAGCAGAGAGCTGGTCTGGAGGAGGGGCAATTGGGACAGAATCCGGCACCCCGACCGGGACTAGAACCCGGTGTGCTGGCGCCGCAAGGCAGAGGATTAGCCTAGTGAGCTACAGCACCAGCCTTTTTTAACTTTTATTTAATGAATATAAATTTCCAAAGTACAGCTTATGGATTACAATGGCTCCCCCCAACCATAACTTCCCTCACACCTGCAACCCTCCCCTCTCCTGCTTCCTCTCCCCTTCCATTCACATCAAGATTCATTTTCAATTCTCTTTATATACAGAAGATCAGTTTAGCATATATTAAGTAAAGATTTCAACAGTTTGCACCCACACAGAAACACAAAGTGAAAAATACTGTTTGAGTACTAGTTATAGCATTAAGCCTCAATGTACAGCACATTAAGGACAGAGATCCTACATGAGGAGTAAGTGCACAGTGACTCCTGTTGTTGACTTAACAAATTGACACTCTTGTTTATGGCATCAGTAATCACACTAGGCTCTTGTCATGAGTTGCCAAGGCTAAAGCCTTTTGAGTTCGCCGACTCTGATCATATTTAGACAAGGTCATAGTCAAAGTGGAAGTTCTCTCCTCCCTTCAGAGAAAGGTACCTCCTTCTTTGATGACCTGTTCTTTCCACTGGGATCTCACTCGCAGAGATCTTTCGTTTAGGTCCTTTTTTTTTTTCCCAGGGTCTTGGCTTTCCATGCCTGAAATACTCTCATGGGCTTTTCAGCCAGATCCGCATGCCTTAAGGGCTGATTCTGAGGCCAGAGTGCTGTTTAGGACATCTGCCATTCTATGAGTCTGCTGTGTATCCCACTTCCCATGTTGGATCGTTCTCTCCTTTTTTTTTTTTTCCTTCTAACCCCACCCTGCCTTCCACCCACACTCCCACCCTTCTTTCTCCTCTTATTTCCATTTTTAATTTTTAAAGATCTATTTTCAGGACACTTTACACTCAAAAGATTAAATCTAAAGTAAATAAATAGTTCAACAAAAACTATGAGGAATAAAAACCAAACAAAACAAAACAAAGCACTGTTCTTAAATATTATAGACTAGGGCTGTAAACAATCACTGAATCTCAAAATATCAATTTCACTACTATACATTACGTTTAAATACTCTATTAGTTACCACAGATCAGGGAAAAGATATGGTATTTGTCTTTTTGGAGCTGGATAATTTCAGTAAATATAATGGTTTCCAGTAGCATTCAATTTGTTGCAAAAGGCGGGATGGCATTTTTTTTACCACTGAGTAGTATTCCATATTGTATATATGCCATAATTTCTTTATCCAGTCTTCAGTTATGAGCATCTGATAGGCAATGACTTTTTGATTCCATATCTTAGCTATTGTGAATTGAGCTGCAATGAACATAGGGGTACAGATAACTCTTTCATATACTGATTACGTTTCCCTTGGGTAAATTGCCAGGAGTGCGATTACTATGTCACATGGAAGATCTATTTTCAGCTTTCTGAGGGATCTCCATAATATCTTCCACAAAGGCTGCACCAGTTTATATTCTCACAAACAGTGGATTAAGGTACCTTTTCCCCCATATCCTCACCAGCATTTTTGGTTTGTTGATTTCTGTATGAAAGCCATTCTAAGTGGGGTGAGATGAAATTTCAATATGGTTTTGATTTCCATTTACCTGATGGCTAGTGATCCTCAGCATTTATTTCCTGTGTCTGTTGGCCATTTGAATTTCATCCTTGGAAAAATGCCTGTTCAAGCACTTTGCCCATTTCTTACCTGCAATGTTTGTTTTGTTGTTGTTGAGTTTCTTGAACTCTTTGTAGATACTGAATATTAACCCTTTAACAGTTGCATAGTGTGCAAATATTTTCTCCTATTCTGTCAGTTGCCTCTTCACTTTGCTGAGTGTTTCTTTTGCAGTGCAGCAGCTTCTCAGCTTGATGTAATCCAATTTGTCAATTTTGCTTTGATTGCCTGTGCTTCTTGGGTTTTTCCAAGAAGTCATTGCTTATGCTAATTTCTTATAAGGGTTCCCCAATGTTTTCTAGTATTTTGAGAGTATTGTGTCATTGATTTAGGTCTTTGATCAATTTTGAGTCGGTTTTCATTTAAGGTATAAAGTAGGGGTCTTGTTTCATACTTCTGCATGTGGAGATCCAGTTTTCCTAGAATCATTTGTCCTTGCTCGAGGGATTGATTTTAGCCCCTTTGTCAGAAATAAATTGGTTGTAGACACATGGATGGATTTCTGGAGTTTCTATTCTGTTCAGTTGGTCTACAAGGTATTTTCTAATTTTGGGGATTGGTATAATCAATGTAATCATTTCCCAGAAATTAAATTATTTTCCAATTAAATCAATTCTCTTTAATTTTAGGATACTAGTATTTCTTTTCTTTTTGTTTAATGATAGAGCTATCTATCTATCTATCTATCTATTTATAGAGAGAAAGAGGGAGAGACAGAGAGAGAGGTTTTCCATCTGTTGGTTCACTCCTCAGATGGCTACAATGGTTTGAGCTGGCTCAGGCAGAAACCAGAAGCCAAGGGCTTCTTTTAGGTCTTCCATGTGGGTATCAGAGGCCCACGTTCTTGTGCCATCTTCTGCTGCTTTTCCCAGCCCATTATCAGGGAGCTGGATCAGAGGTAGAGCAGCCAGGACAGGAACAGAAGCCTATATGATATGTCAGTACTTCACGTAGTAGCTTCACCTGCTCTGCCACAATGCCAGCTCCAATTACTGGCATTTCTATGATATTGAATACTCTGTAGCATCATTTCACAACTCATCTGTTCAAATCCATCTGGGTTGGTAAAACTGCATGCTACATTTACATCTTGACAATAGATATTTTTGAAACATGAAGTTGAGGGAAGATATGTAAATTCTTAACTACTCTTTTTTCTACATTAAAGGGTTTATCAATTGTTCATATTGCTGTTTTAAAAGAAATACATCACTTTTTGGAGTGTAGTTTATAATAAAACGGATTTACCGTGTATGTGTGAAGGTTTCATATTATTAAAATTGCTTTATTTGTCCTACTGCACATAATGTGAATCCATTTTTTTCATATTTTGGGAGTCTTTCTTTCAGTATCTATAATCTATTTGTTTTAGTGAGCATATAATTTTTGCATTATTTTAATAAATATGGAAATATTTGCTTTTATACATAGCTTTTAAAAAACAAATAGTACTTGTGATATTATACCAACTCTGATGAATTATAAAATTTCTGGAGAGTTCCTTCTTCCATACATACATTTTATTGCTTGTACTACTGAGCATTAGATGAAACTTGAAGCTACTATTTACCAAAGATTAATAATTTTAGAGGAGGAAGAAAGATACTACAAGGTGTTTAAATGCTGAAAATAGAACTTACGCCCATTTGATGGTACATTCTGCTTTTAAGGTTCTGGCTGGTAGCTCAGCTTTCTATTTCAGCAGCAGTGTCTGTAAAGCACACCACATCTCTCATACGCAGAAAATTGCTGAATTCTTTATTTAGCGGAGGGTTAAGCTTGTGATTATAAGGAAAATTGAAAGGATGCCATTGTAAAAATTAAAAGAAAAGTAAGAAAAGAAGGAGGAAGTGTGGAAGTGAGGGAGGGAGGGAGACTGGTTGGAAGCATTATTATGCTTTTAAAACTGTATACATGAAATATAAAAATGGTATTGTAAAGATTAAAGGAAAAAAGAAAGGAAGCAAGGAGTGGGAATTGCAAAGGGGAGGAAGGGAGGCATATATGTTTTTTTTTTTTTTTGAATTGTATATGTAAAGATCTGGTGTTCTGGCAAACTGGTTTAAGCTGCCACCTGCAAGGCTGGCATCCCATGTGGATGCCAACTCAAGTCCTGGCTGCTCCACTGCCAATGCAGCTCCCCACTCATGTGCCTGGGAAAGCATTGGAAGGTTCGTCCTCTCTCACCAACTCTGTCTTTCAAATAAATAAAATAAATCTTTTTAAAAAATTGAAAAAAGAATTATATCTATGAAATACATGGAATCTGTTGTTTTTATATTAATACATTTTAAAAAATTGCATGTAGTCAGTCAATAGATAACTGGCTGTAAAGAGGCTCATCTCAGTGGAAGTTTTGTAGAAAGGATAGGCCTGGGGACAGAATCTGAGCTTAGAAGTGTCTTTTTTTTTTTTTTTTTTGACAGGCAGAGTTAGACAGTAAGAGAGAGAGACATTGGTTCATCCCCCACATGGCCGCCATGGCCGGTGTGTGCTGATCCAAAATCAGGAGCCAGGTGTTTCTCTGACACACCAACTGGGACTAGAACCCGGGGTGCCGGCGCCACAGATGGAAGATTAGCCAAATAAGCCGTGGTGCCGGCCAAGAAGTGTCTTATGAAAAGTTCACCCTGTAGTTTCAGTATGAGTGCTGTTAAATCACTTGGTTAAGACCGCCTTTCAGCAACTTGACTAGGTATCCTCCCTGTTTGGAGCTGAACCTTCTGTCCCAAAGCTTTTATGTTAAATGGGATCCTGATATAGGTTTGCTTGAAATATCATCTCCAGAGTATGTTTAATTCAGTTTTTCAATATATAGGTAAAAGTTATTATAATGTATTTATGTTTAAATTCAACTTTTTCACCAAGTGGAGAAAATGGACAGGAATTTCTTTCTCAAATAGTTACCCTTTAATGTTATTTTCTTCATATAAAAAGACTAAATATCCATTATGTTTTACCTTTTAAGATATTCCTTTTCTTCCTTGCATTTTCAGTCCCAGTTCCCTATCTATGTCAACTGTGGAAAAGCAACATATTTGGCATTCCTAACCTTTATATTTGGATGAAGAATAAAATTAGTTCAAGGTGAGAGACCTATTCCAGTATATACTTACAGACAACTTCAGATAGTCATAGGTTCCTTTTTTAAATGGAAGAATAAATGGTACTTTTCATTTGCCTCAACTTTCTGATATTTAGAAAAATCTAAATAAAAAGAAAACATTACTGAGAACTTACAATTTTATTTCATACAGTGATTGACTTAATACTCAGTCATAGATGGTATTACAATTTATCAGAATCTGCATTCTGTAGGTAAACAAGTTGAAGTTTAAAGAGAATAAGGTCTTCCAAAGTCATATAAAAATAGGAGGAGAAAATTAGGATTAAATATCCCATCATTTTGACTCTGATAATTAAGATATTTCCAAAGCCCCAAAAGAATCCTACCATAAATTGTTGCAATTTCCATCCTTTGGATACATGGACTGGACAGTGTTTGCTGGCTGTAGACCAACTCTGAACCAAGTGAATCTACCAGATTCAGAATTTGGTTTCTTATCAGTGTTTGACTGCTACCAGCAAACACAAAATGCTTATCCTCCAATTCACAATTCCTCTCCTTTGGATGTGAATGCTACCCCCAATCAAGATTTAGCTTGTCACATTCCTGTGCAAGCATATTTCAAAATTTTTAAGGAAAATGGAAATAAAAGGATTTCATTATGGTCCAAAAATTTTGAAAGCATGCATAATTTTTCCATCATACACACTTTCTGTGAACTTTTTGAAGACCCCTCATATTAAATTCATTAGATTGATAATTAACCCCTCAGGTTTCCAGTTGTATTCCACTGGTCAACACTAAGGACTGCAGGAACAGTTATGGTTACAGGTCAAATCCAAATGCCCTCCACATTCCCCCATCATAGAAAGGATAGAAATGTATTTCCTTTCCTTTACTAGATGTCATTAGAGATATTTAATAAATCTTAAATTTAACAATTTAATAAATCTTTAGATTTGACAATTACCCCAGTTAACATTTCTGGACTGATGTCAAAGTATTTTAGTAATCTTATTACCAGGCTTATTCAAGTACTAATGTTCCTTCATTCCTTAGTTGTCCATCCAGTACAGCTCCTTTTATTTGTTCAATCCCTGCTTTTAAATAAAACATTAGTAAAACCCAGGAATGAGTGACAGAAGTACTGAGTCTTTCATTATTTGAGTCAAAAAAAGGCATATTTTATGTTGGAAATTCTGATATTATACCAGGACAGAAAGGAGAAATTTTTTAAAAGTTTTCTGATAAAGGACTCAAAAGAAAATAACTGTAATTATTTAGTTTGTACATGTGCCAACCTTTGAGGTGATGGGAACACTAATTGCATGGAGATAGAATGTTGTGATGGCCTCTTTGTAGAGAAATGGTAGCAGTGTTGGTGCCTCTCAATGCTGAATGGCTTCAGATGAGACATTTACGGCTGCTTTTGAGTTAGATTTGCTCAGGAAGATGCTATGGTAAAGTCTATTAGCTCTGTCATACTTTTTAGAGACCTTCCTAAAAGCTGGACTTCTAAAATGCTTCAGGAGTGAAAAAATATCCAATAGATACAGGGAAAGATAAATATTTGCTCCTGAAAGAACAAACAGCATATTCCTGAATATTAATCCACTCTCTTCATTTACTTATAATGGTTTCTTTGCTTGATGTGACTTCTGGATCTTGATAGATACTTTATTATCCTTCAAGATTTGCTTACCAATTACTCTTTGTCAAATCCTTCTTCAAATTCCATGTTCCCTCAAATCACTACAAAAGTATTCACTAATTTGTTCAATCATTTATTCAATAGATCTTTCTAGATTACATACCAGGAACTAGAGCTATACGTACTGATAAGACTTAATCTCTACTTTAGAAGTTTATAACCTATTTGGAGGGGATACACATGTTGGAAAAAATAAGCATGATATCTGTCAAAGTTTTTATTAGAGAAGTATTTATGAAGGATTGTGATCCCATATAAGTGAGGACTGCTCATCATTCTTGTGAATTAGCAAAAGTATCATCAAAAGGTGGTTGTTAAGCTTATAGTATATATTATTTTTTCCTTCTTTTATTTTTTATTTATTTATTTATTTATTTTGACAGGCAGAGTGGACAGTGAGAGAGAGAGACAGAGAGAAATGTCTTCCTTTTGCCGTTGGTTCACCCTCCAATGGCCGCCGCGGCTGGCGCACTACGCTGATCCGAAGCCAGGAGCCAGGTGCTTCTCCTGGTCTCCCATGGGGTGCAGGGCCCAAGCACTTGGGCCATCCTCCACTGCACTCCCTGGCCACAGCAGAGAGCTGGCCTGGAAGAGGGGTAACCGGGACAGAATCCGGCACCCCGACTGGGACTAGAACCCAGTGTGCCTGCGCTGCAAGGCGGAGGATTAGCCTGTTGAGCCGCGGCGCCGGCCACCTTCTTTTATTTTTTTAAAAAAAATTGGTCTTAAGATTTTCTTTGGAAAGGAGCAGTAAGCACTATCTCTGTCCTGAGTGAGTCCAGGGAATTTGGCTGTGGATGTAACCTTCATTTGGCAGTGTAACCTTCACTGGATACTTTTTTATGCTGTCGGACAGCCTAAGGCCTTAGTGTTCAACCTGTGATCAGGTGTGGCCTCTCACAGGAAACCTGTTTCTACAGGCAGATGCCCTTGTGGTTCTATGTCTTGTTTATGTTTATCAAGATAGTCATTCTCTAGGAGATCCTTGACCAGGAGAGAAATTAGGGCTAGGTGCGACACAGAGAAGGCAGCACCATAAAACACATGAAATAACAGAAGCAATTTTATTACTTACAGGTCCTCAAGAGAAAAGGGATATCAATGAGAGCCACAAGGAGAATTAGATGGTATTGTGCTAAACCGCCAGCTAGCTTACAACAGAGAGGTAGATCCATGGACCAGATCCCTTATTGGTGTCTAAGATACTGTCCTAGCAGGTTTCCCACAAGAAGTTTCAAGTGGTGGATTTACGGCAAGCAGGTATCTGTAAGGCCATGTTTAACATAGAAGTGGTCACTGTGGGATATTTGCACAGTTTATGTAGCGGGAGTCCTGGAAGGTATATCTATATATCCTACAGGAAAATAGGAGACAGCTGTATAGGTAAATGTTTATCTAACCACACTAAGATACTGGAAGGAGACAGAGAGTTGGAAACTGTGTCAAGGGTGACTAACTTTCTGCTATAAGACAGAAAACCACATGTTCCACATGGATGCTAAGACCACAGAAAATTATATGTGTTTGTTAAAATAGCATTTGTGGTTATTTTGGAAAAATGTGTACCTTTGGCCAATGCAGATGAAACTATTAGTGGCATCACCCAATTTTTTAAAACTGGTGTTCTTAGAATATTTATGCAAAGTGGCTTCATTGTCATTGAAGGTGGCATTTTGATCACCCTCACAATAAGCTACACATGTTGGAAATTACTCCCTTCAAAGCAGTCTTCAATCATAGGCTCAGGGTCTACAATCAGGAGAAACATCTAGGCTGGAGTGTTAAATGTAGGTGTTGGAGGATAAACACCACACCTCCCTCACCCATCAGCAAGATCCTTGGAGGATCATTTTCCACACTGGTATTTCCCTGGAAGAGAATGCTCCAGTCATCCACAGTAGTAACTGTCTTCAGAATGTACCTTTACCAGCTGACTTCTCTTCCTTGTCTAACTTCTCTATTCTGCTTATCAAAGAATCTGCTTGCATGTTGTTAAAAGTTAATTTTCTTAAAGTAAAATCAAGACAATATAAAATGAAAGCAAAAAATTTTAGTTTACTTTCTAATGTGGGAACCAGAAGGAGTCACAGTTGAATCACAGGTGGGATTGCCAAACTGTAGGATTTCCAGTCAGATTTGAATTTCTGATAAACAATTTTTAATTTTTAGTATGAGTATATCCCAAATATTACATGGGATTGAAATCGGAAAAGACCCCCTAAAATTTACCCTGAAATGTGGCCCCTTAAAGTTCCCTATAAATGCTATCCAGGGGTGCCACATGTGCTACCGGAATTTGGGGTGCCTTACGATTTCACCACGGGCTTATTACTAAATCCCTGATATTAATAAGCCCAAGAGGGTTCTTGCCTAATATTTAGAGAAGGATTCTAAATACCGGCACAGATAAATGAGGCAGCATGGTACGTTTTAAGCTTTTATTTAGTAAGAAAGGTGCATAAGAGAGTGAGAGCTTTATTTAGGAGAGCGGGGTGAATAGGGGTTCATACCGAGCACCAGGAACCAGCCATGTGGATGAGCATCTAGGCCAGGAAGCCTAGAGCACATGGCCTGAAGGCCATATACCATGGAGGCGCAGGGCTACAGCAAGCCCTGTCCTGGCAAGAGGCCAGGGAAGAAGAGCAGGCCGGGCAACGCCGTGGCCCAGCTTTTAATCCACTCTAAAGAGGAGTGGCTAATTAACCTGATTGGCTGGTGGGCACCCCGGTGTGGTCAGGTAGGGGAATGAGGCCACTCAGGGGTGTGGCAAAGGCATCAGGTAGGGGCATGAGGTCACACAGGGGCGTGGCAAAGGCGTGGTCTTCCAGTTCACAAATTTAACAATTTTAACCTGTATGCCTGCCTACTTCAGGATCATATTTATGGTAAATATTACTCATTTGAAATTCAAATTATTTTGCATTTCTATTTGCTAAATATGATAACCCTATTCAGAGAAAGATTCAAACTGCTGTACAGAGATGCCAGTAAGGGCTGCTGTGAAGCAGTTACAGAAGACACAAAACTGGCTAAATTGGTCAGTGTGTACAAGACAGAATTCCATTGTACCTCACTGGTCACAATCTACATGTGTACAGACAAGAATCATTTACATTACTAGAAATTTTCTATAAATTGCAGAGTTGTAAAATACCTCAAAGACAAGGACAAGAAGAAATTACCCAAGAGGATAAACTAAGACAGGGAACTCAATAGTGTTTTCATTGCTTTCCCCATTTCAAAATCTTTTACAATTATTTCTTAGAATATGAATTCTTTTCTGAGTGTCTGCTCTGATAGGACACAAACTAAGACGCTGTTTGGGGGATACGCATGCCATGGAAACTGTATGGGGTAGGTGAAAGGTTGTGTTAGATCAGTAAGGATGTAGAAACAGATGGGGAGCTAGATAATTAAGAGCCTTTTATACTGTGCTTTGTAGCTTGAGCTATATCATGTAGTAAATCTGGAGCTACTGAAGACGTAAAAGGATCAGATTTGCATTTGTAACAATTGATGAATCAATAGGATGAAGGATGTGTTTCATGACTTTAAAACTGGAGGTAGGAAAGAGAGTTGGAAGAGACAACAGGTGCAGAAACTATGAGAGGAGAGGAGGCCAAGGAGAACACTTAAGTAGGGAGAATGAGTAGGGGTGATACATGAAGGGATGTAGGGGTTAATTAGAAGGAACAGTCTATAAATTACTCAGTGTTTTGCTTCAAGGATGGTAGTGCTACTAGCAAAGAAAGACTATAAAGTCCTCAGTCAAAGATAGCTTAGGTTTGACAACAGAAATCTCTCTCAACAGGCAAACATCTGGTATATGATCAGGAGGAAAGTCTGGTTTGCAAACACAGATATGGAGGTTATAAGTAAAGATTATAAGTAAGGATTAGAATGCTGAGAGTGAATCAAATCATTATGAAGACTAACTGGGGTGAAGTGAAACCTCAAAGTGGTTTTGATTTGCATTTCCCTGATGGCTAATGATCCTGAGCATTTTTCCTGTGTCTGTTGGCCTTGCTCATAAAGACATTGAGTAATACGAGTTATAAATAGAAGACATATATAATATGAGTTATAATAAGTTAATAATAAGTTAAATAAGACATATATAATATGAGTTATAAATAGAAGACATAGAAGAAATAATGAGTTATAAAAAGAAGACAAAAGATTTATAATTCAGGATTTTGCTAACCTCTTGTCTGGAGGATGGGTTAGGAGTATAGGTAAGTTATTGGCAAAGATCTAGTTCTGGGATTGGTTTGGTCATGAGGGAACAGTGTCTTATTAGTATAAATGAATTTAGGTCAAATAGAGCAATAAAAAGGCACATATATGAAACATGAGTCATGAGCCAATAATTTTAATTAATGTATTTCTATACATCTGTATCTCCTTTAAAAACAAACAAACAAAAGCATGGAGATCTATCGGATATTTCCAGCTACAGCTGGGAATGATGAGTCTGTAAGCAAGTTCAATGGGAAGAAGACTAATTGCTCCCTTTTGCTTGCATGTAAGACTTCTAGCTTGTTTAGAAATGTCTTTGCCTTACCCACACATGTAAGGGGAGAGCTTTGGTTAGCTGTGTAAATTACAGCAATGCATTTTCAAAGTCTAAGGGCAAAATGAAGATGGAAACTGAAATATCGGGGCTTTATTTGCTATAAAACAAGTGGAAGTAATCTGAAAGGCTAGAAGGAAGTTTTATCATCAACTCAATTATGGATCTTGTTAATGCTGATGTTTGTGGTTTTTGGTTTTCTGTTCAGTAAAGGTTATCCTGTCAATGACAAAAGAATAGAGGGTGAGCTGCCAAAGATAAGGCTCGGAGATAGTTCCAAGTGATCTAATTAGATAGAAACAGAGGCTCCAAAAACATAGTGAAGCAAAAGTTGAGAGAACTTTAATGAAGACACAACTCAATTTAATAGAGTGGTTTTGTATATAAAAACATCCTGTAATGCAATGAATATAGAACCACTAGAATCCACTATTAAACAGCATAGTTTTCTCCAATGCTTTTCATAACTGCCTGAGAGGAAACAGACTCAGACATGCCTGAAACTGGTGAGACATCAGAAAATACATTGGTACATTTGTCCAGAGGAACCTCAGCCAAGAGAGGTTTCCATGTCACTCAGAACCACCATCATCCAATGTGTAGGTCTTCTCTCTCCCGCCAACACGCTGAGCAGAAGACATCCTGATATATTAGATTATTAATGGAGCTGGAAAATCATGCAAGTGGCTTGAGGGAATGAAGGTCTAGGGAGAGAGAGAACAGATCTCATGGGGCCTGGAGAAAGTAGCAGTGAATTCTCAAACCTACTTTGTAGGTTCTTTCCTTTTCAAATTTCTCATGTTGTTGAAAAAGTCTGTTTTCTCTTGGGCTGCAAAGCTTGCTGAAGAACGGATTCAGTGTGACCGGAGTCAAATGTCCAGATGCCCAGGTTCCCTTCCTCCATTTTGCTCTGGCTCCACAATGATGCCACATTCCAATGAGATTTGGAATTAGATGGGTTGATTTCAGGCTAGTGACTTTGGAAAAAACGTTCACATGTTGGTTCTGGAAAGTGAGGGAAATGACGATGGCATACCAATTACTGACATGTTCACAAGGATGGCTGCCTGTGAAAACTGACTTAACAAACTGGAGATAACCCAGAGCAATTTAAAAGCTGTTCCTAGAGTATTTGCATGAAGTAGCCAATTGGGGGTATTTAATGGAGCAGATGGGCTCTTGGAATGTGGCAAGTGGCATCTGTTGACAAGAGTCTGCTTTGTCTGACTTCTAGTCATTTACATTTTAAATTGGGGCAGAGGAGAAGTAAAGAGATGCAAAGGACTGCAGAGAATGACACTGATTTTTCCCTCCACTCAACAGATGTTTACCTTGGTAAGCCTACAACATGGTCAGCAATTATGTGAGATTAGCAGCACTGATTTTTAGGGAGACAATTGTGGGCACTGAAGTGATTTTCAAGTTGGTAGTAGCATTTAGTCACTAAATAAAGAAATGTTTAAGTAGTTTGGAAAATATGTCACAATGTCTTTTTAGGTACTCATGAATAAAAACATAGAAATAATGCACAGCTAATCTTAGAGCTATATCACATATCTATCAAAGCTGAAATTGGCTAGGAAGCCTGTGTTGAGGGACCTAGCTCACTCAGATACCAGATACAAGTGGGAGTGAACAAATATAAGCAACTGCCCAGACATTATCCAAATATAAGCAACTGCCCAGGCATTATCCATGAAGCTCAGAGAAACTCCTTGCTCAAAATCATTTAAGCATGCATCCTTTCAATAAACCATTGCATTTCCATCAAACTACTTTGTGAGGGTTGCTAAGGTAGACAAGGCTTTTGGCAGCTACTGGCTATCAAGGCTGACAATTGTATCCCATTTATGGAGGTTAGTAATGGTGGGAATTGGGGGAGGTAGATCATTCAGAAACAGCAGCCCTTCTTGAGTCAATTTATTGTTTCACTTTTGAACACCCAAGGTCTATTCTGTTTTAATGAATACAAGCAGGAAGCTGGAAGCAGGAGTGGAGGTGGAGCTGGAGACCAGGCTCTCTGATTTAGGATTCAGGCATTTGTCTTAAGCAATGTCTTAATCGTTGCCAAATGCCCGCATCTATCCAATTCTTAATGCATGCAAAGCATGCTATGGTGGATAAAAATTCTGAGGTGAATGTGATATAAATGCTGCCTTTAGAAGTATACTTCTAATTCATAGTGTTATGTCCGCAGTCCGTGGTCCCCCGAAAATCACACCACCAGAGACTGAAGTTGAAGCCAATTAGCAGGGTCGTTTTTATTAGAGTTCGAACCAGGGCCTCTCTGTGCCTCCAGGAGAGGAAGTCCCCAAGAAGCCCGGAGCCCAGCTCTTACAGAGCTTTTATTATCATGTACAAGCAGGCTTTAGGGGAATGCTATAGATCAAGATCAAGTTGACACTTCTGATAAGTCCTGAGACACCTGCCACGGACTCCAGGGTAGGGGCTGGTTGTTATCTCAAGCTTTAAACCTCCCTTTTACATTCCTGGACCTGGGTCAAGGTAGGGTCACATCTGGCCAGGTGGAGGGAAGGGGGAGTGAACGATACAATAATCAACTTAATGTAGTTACTGGATTACTTAGCTCAAAGACACTTAGCATTGCTTATTATTACTACTAGTTGCCTAATGCTAATGTGATTAAACTTTAGGTTACATTAAAATAATGATAATATTTCTAGCACTATTATAATGGATAATAAAGGCATAGTAAAAGCTGGTTGTGCAGGTGTCTTCTCAATAGGAAATAAGGTTGAATAAGTGAAAAACTTAGAGATGAAAAACAAAGATCTGTGAAGTGCAAATGATATCAGAGATGACCCCCTAAAATCTATACGGCCCCTTAAAGTTCCCCAGAAGTGCCATCTGGGGTGCCACATATGCTACCGGAATTTGGGGTGCCATATGATATCACCATATGCTTATTAATAAATCCCCAATATTAATAAGCCCAAGAGCGTTCTTGCCTAATATTTAGAGAAGAATTCTAAATACTGGCATAAATAAATGAGGTACATTCTAAGCTTTTATTTAGTGAGAAAGACATGTAGGAGAGTGAGAGCTTTATCTAAAAGAGAGAGAGGAGTAAATCTGGGTTCATACCAAGCACCAGGAACTAGCCGTGTGGAGGAGCATCTAAGCCAGGAAGCCTAGGCTGGGTGGCCTGGGGGCGCAGGGCTACAGCCAACCTCCTCCTGGCTAGAAGCCAGGGCAAGGAAGAGAAGGGCCAGACACACCATGTCCCAGGCTTTTAACCCACTACCAAAGGGGAGTGGTTAACCTGATTGGCAGGTGGGCACCCAGGTTTGGCCTGGTACCGGCATGAGGTCACGCAGGGGCGTGGCAAAGGTGTGGTCTTCCAACTCACAAACCTAATCGATTTTAACCTGTATGCCTGCCTACTTCATAAAGAAATGAGCCAAGGCTGATGCACATCCAACTGAAGATAAGGCTGTGTTTTTCCTGAAATGGTTATTATTTCCAACATAATACTGTACCCCAACTTTTATAATAATGAAACAATGAAGACAAAACTTTGTGGTCAGATAGAAATAGCATTGGGATTCTTATCCAAATATCTAGACTTTGTTCAGCTCTTCTATGGGCCAGTTGTGCTTGGTAGGTGATTGGCAATCATTAGACTCAAGGTTCTACTTGATTGCCTTCTCTTGCCCCACTCCATGCTCAAGAGAATCCTGAGTGCAAGTCATCATTAGTGGAGCTGCAGGGAAACTTGTCCTGTGATGAAGAGAAGGGTTAAAACTCTGAGGCCTTAGGCTGAGTGTTCCTATTAGTGTGTTCTCTGCCTTCTCGAGATTTGGGTAGTTAATGATTCAAGGTCTCTTTTGGCTTAGAAAGAAGGATGTAGAAAGCCCAGGAGAATAGTATTTCTCAAGGAAAGGAAGCCTGAAGATCTTAGACCTAAACATTCAGGCTTTTAGGTGAGACATTATCTTTCCCCCATTCTTTACCCTGTAGGTTTTTTCAGCGTCAGGGTGCTGAGATCTGGATCAGATGATTGACATTTGGGTGTTATCTGGGGTGGAGTCCAGGAAAGAAGAATAAAAAAGCCAATGAACTTCGGACCAAGGCTTCTTTGTAATTCCATGAGGCCTTATCCAGCCAACCAGGATTTCTCAATATTGTTTGAGAAAGATATCCAATTTAGGTAAATAAAATAATTTCTCTTAGGCTATTGTTTTGCTCTTTCTCTTGGGTAACTTCTTAGTGTTTGAGGATTCGCATTATTTTTAGCATGGCAAGATTGGCCAGTTTGGGTTTGTGTTTTCCAAAGAAAATGAGATTGACTCAACTCTGACCTGTTTCTTGTGCTTTTCTTTTTATTTTTTTTGTTTTATTTTTATATTTTCTGTGTAATTTGTCACAAGAATGGTACAAAGGCACTAGTAATAGGAAAATAGGGCTATCCTTCTTTTATCAACTCCTAGTCTACAGAGAGGTTACATATGCTTATATAGAATTTATAAGATAATCATTAGCTATAGATTAATTAATTAAACAATTATTTGTTGAGTGTCCTCCATGTAATATTGTCTTCTACATTGTATTTTAACCTAGGATTTTTGACTAGAGGCCATTGAGTCCTTAGAAAATTTGAAGGCTGTTTGCAGAAGGCTGTGAATTCTATGAATCTATATACAAGCATATTTGTATATTTGTCGAAAACAGATTCATAGTTTTGATAGGATTTCAAAATGTGTCTGTGACCTCTAAAACATAAGAACTACTTTAAAATCAAAGTTCTGTAATATCATGAGTCCTATTTTTACTTCCTTGTTGTCTACTGGTAAACACATAAGAAAGTAAGAGCTATCTGGATGCTGTGTTCTCACCTGGTGCCTACTGAGTCAGAGTTTCAGGGAGAGGGATAGGCACAGATAGATGAACTACAAGCAAGCTTTTCTTTTCTAGCTGATTCCATACCTCCCCTCCCCATTCTGTAACCCACAGTCTAGATTGAAAATCACTGGTATGGCAGACAACATGGACAGATAAGCATTAAATATACTTCAAGTCAAGATGAACTTTATTCTAAAAAGTGATCTCATTAACATGCATGCTCAAGCAGAGGATCCTGTGTGAATGTCCGAATATTTGTAGCTTTGAACTAGAACTTTTCAATAAAAGCAGAATAATAAGACTTGCAAATGCCAGCTAGACAATGTTGATGATGGAAAAGGGAAGGAAGGTAGTGTTTTCTCATTTTCTTCTGTCACAAAGAGAGAGTGTCCACATAGGTAAATATGTACTACAGGAATCAGATACAAATATATTATCAAAGGGCTGCAAACAAAGGACTGTGCAAGTCAATTTATCTGGGTTGGCTGACAATACCTTCACGACTGATGTAGCTCTACTATAAATTCACCTTCCTTTTATTCATACTCAAGCCAACTATAAATAGTATGTGCAATTTGACTGGGCTCAAACAAGTAGATGGAATTTCTAAGAGGCAATTCAGAATAATCAATATAAATTTGAGAAAGAAGCAAAGGCATTTATCAAAGCCTCTCAATAAACAAAACAAAACAAAAGAAAAAATCATGATGAGGAGTATTTAGATTTTCTGAAATATTCTAACAGGGTCAGTATTTGTTTTTCAGGCTGGCAAGTCAGTCTAAATGATTACCTGCATTCTGTCTTCATTAATGAGTATTTAGCTAACTACATTCTATTTTCTTTGAGAATTTTTCCCAGAAAAACAAGCTGTTGAATACTGTGTTCACTTCCTATGGCTGCTGTTAACAAGTTGTCAAAAATTTGGTTCAAACAACAGAATTTTACTCACTCAGTTCTAGGAACCAAGGATGCATTTCCTTTGGAAGCTCTACAGGAAATCCATTCCTTACCTCTTTCAGCTTCTGGTGGCTTTAGACATTCTTTGAGTGTGAACACACCTCTCAGTTCATGCCCTCTCCTCTCTGTCTCTTTCTGTGTAACCATTTTCTACTTTTTTGAAAGAGTAACCATTTTCTACTTTTTTAAAAGATAATATTTTACTTATTTGAAAGGCAGATTGATAGAGAAAAAAGGAGAGACAGAGATAAATAAATCTTCCATCCTCTAGTACACTCCCCAAATGGCTGCAACAGCCGATGCTTGGCCAGGCAGAATCCGGGAGCCAGGAATCCCATCCTGGTCTTCCATAGGGGTCACATGTTCCCAAGTATCTGAATCATATTCTGCTGTTTTCCCAGGTGCCTTAGCCAGAAGCTGCATCAGAAGTGGAGCAGCCAGGACTTGAACTGGCACTCTGATCTGGGACACCAACATTTCAAGCAGCAGCTTAACCCACTATGCCACAACACTGGCCCTGGTAAGGACATTTATTATGGCATTTTCAGTTGCATTCATTTTTAGTTTTTGTTATTTCTTTTCTCTCATTCATTTTGGATTTAACATGGTTTTTTTTTCTTCTTTTTTAAAAAGTTTGCTAAGGTAGAAGCTTACATTATTGTTTTAGATCTTCTTTTCGACTATATGTGTTCAGTGCTATAAAGTTCTAAGTACTGCTTTCACTGCACATTTCAAATTTTGATTTGTTATATATTTGTTTTTATGTTTGAAAGACTCATATTTCAACGTTATCCACTATAATTTTGATCCTTGTTTCTCTGTAGTATGGTTGTTCAACCTCTTGCTTCCTTTAAGATTTTTCTCTGTGATTTACTGTTATTGAAATATAATATGCCCAGCTGTAGATTCTCTATTATTTATCCTGATTTGTCTCTGAGGTTCCTATCTGTGCTTTGGTATTTGTCCACAACTTTGGAAAATTCTGTCTTTATTGCTTCAAATATTTCTTCTGACTTTTTGTTTATTTCTTCTCCTTCTGATACTTTCATTATGCATATATTACATCTGATGTTAGTGTCCCACAATTAATTCTTTCATTTTTATTATTCTTTTTTTTCTCCTTGCTCTTCAGTGGGAGGAGTTTCTATAGATATATCTTTAAACTCATTGATTCCTTTCTTGGCTATTTTCAGTTTCCTGGAGCCCATCGAATGTATTCTTTTCTCTCATGTTGCTTTTGATTTCCAGTACTTTCTTTTGAATCTTTCTTAGAATTTCTTTGCCCTGATTACATTATCCATCCTGTTCTTGCATGTTGTCCATTGTTTTCATTAGTGTTATTTTAAATTCATGGCTTCATAATTACAAAATATCTGCCATCTGAGTTTGTTCCTGATGCTTGCTTTGTTTCTGTCGATTTTCTTGTTGCTGCCATTGGTTTATTTATTAGCATGCTTTTTTGTTGAAAATCAGACAGGCTGTACTCCATTAAAGTGAGGCCAGAAGACCTTTAGTGTTGGGGGTTTTTGCTTACCTGGCTTGGAGTAAAGCTGTGGTTGGTCTTTGCTGCAACTTTGCTTGCAGAGCCAGTATGTTTGACACAATAGTGTCTTTACTTTTATGTCCTTCAGTGTCCTAAGTTTCTCTGGAGAGTCCTCCTTACATAAGGTCTTACTTTTCTTTCAGCTATAATCCCATTAATCTGTAAGAGTTATATTTGCCTGGTGGCAATGCGTGGAGGAAGAGGAAATAGACTATATAATTCTATGATGAGAGCTCGGTCTTTGAGCTTGACAAGTGCTTTTCAGCTTGCTTCTCCTCATGTAGATGAGACAAGAAAGCTAGTAGAAACTGGAGTTGCAGCTACCTTCCTCCAGGTCAAATAGGCTCTGGAACCAGAATTGGTTTGGGTCAGGTAAAATAGTTTTTATTGTGGGCGTTCAGTTGTTAACTGAGAAGGGAGCACTCTGGATTTTCTCCACTCTTGAGATTGTGGCTTTCCCCATTCCTGAGCTTTTTAGAAATGTAAAGAGATTTTTATCTCATCTTCACAATGAGAATCCTTTGGATCTCTTTGAGGTAAAACTCAAGAAATAAATGTGCATTTCTCAAGCTACTCAATATTTACTGTCCAGAAATTAGTCCATTGCCTTTTAAGTGTTTCTACCAGGCTCTAGCAGTTGTATTGCCTCTGTTCCTGTCATATTGTGATAATCTATATTCATCTGTCTCTCCAGTTTCCTTTTATATTCAGTTCTCTAATTCACCCAGGAAGAATTGATTTTCTGTTTTTTCAGAATTTTTTTTTATTGTTGTAAGGATGGGAGTGATGACTTGTATTATTTTACATAGGGAACTAGAAGTTAGATAACCACAAAACAGATATTATAGAATGGTGTATATATCAGAAAAAAAAGAACTATACTGAATAATACCTAAAGTCTCTTCCAGCCCTGAATATTTTCTAATTCTAACAAATCTTAGTCCCTAATTCAAGGCATGCAAATCTATAATCACATTTCCTTGGTACTATTGTTTTGAAACAATATATAAGTGGGATGTGGAGGATCTGGATATGCCCCAGAAAATGGATGTCTTGGTTTCAGCTCATCACTTGTGCTGTGGTTTAGAAAATGTTGCTTCACGTCTGTGGACTTACTTCTTCACCCGTGGGATTAGGCAGCTAACTTAAATAGCAATAAATGCTAACAGGTTGTTATTTTAGAGGATGATTCTTTAAACAATTCATAGAAAAAAGGTACCTAATTTATGGCTCACAACCTTGATTCTTACATGGGAAATATTTTATTGGCATTAAGCAAATAGGTATTTAAGTGTCAGCTGTTAATCTGTGTATACTATCTGGCAGGCTTCCATGTTATAAATTGAAAGGAGAGGTCTTGCTGGTGCTTCCATTTATTTTAAACATAAGAAATATGGTTCCTGCTGACTGGAAGTTCTCCTGAAAACTGAAAAAAAAATGGCCTCACTTGGGCAAGATAATTTTTCAATAGTTGGTTAACTGATAGAGTAACAAATGCTAAAGATATCAAGTATTTATTTTTTGCTCTTAATATTCAAATTATTGAATTTGCCAATTTAGTCATTTAGTTCACAAAAAGTTCTACCAGTCAGCTGATTAATTTGCTATCATGTTCCAAAGAAACAGGTTTTTAAAATTCTTCACAGATTTAATATATTTTGCATGAATTCATCAAACAGACTTTCTTTAGTTATTTTGTAGAAACAGAATGAGTCTAGTACTTGCCAGTAGAAATAAATTGACATTTGTCTTATATCTTCATCTTCTTATCAAGTCCAATATCCTTTATTCAATAGATATAGCATGTCAGATACTATCATAGAGTCTGGAGTTGAAGAAATGGGAAGATAAAGTCCAGTCCTTCAGGAGTTTACAATTTTGTATGGGATGGAAGCATTCTGGTGAAGCTGGGTCTTTGGAGTTATGTTAGAGCTAGGTCATAAACCTTAAATGGTGGATGAAGACAAGAATGTCGATTAACTTCCAAAGAATGTGTCCTTGAGAATCCGCAATATTTATTTAAAGAGTTCACAGAAAAGAGGATACAGCGAGAGGAAAAAAACACTGAGCATCGAAACTCAGAGAAGTTTAATGTGTTATAGAATTAAAAATTACCCTTTTAAAAATTTTCCTAAGAAGCAGACCCTAAGACAAAGTTTAAGTGCAAGCAATTTATTTGCTGAGTGACCCTAGAAAGTACCAGGCATAGAGGGTTTGGTGTTGAGGAGGGGTTAGAGAGGTAGGACAGAGAAGAAATTCAGTAAGGCCACAGCTGTGAACAACTGAAGCTTAAATTTAATGTGGAACTCTGACAACCAGGGTGGACACACACCCCAGGGTTGTATTTCTTGAGAGGCTGAGGGAGCTGAGACCCTTGTCACTAACCAGCGTTAGTCATTAGTTAAGATTGTCCCCAGGGATTGCTGAATTCCTTGGCACTTCTGACAGGAAGAGTGTTGGGAAGTAGTACTTGTTGTTCTGGGTTGTCGTACACAGAAATGCTAAGCCTTTACGATGTATGGATGGAGTGTGGACAGACCTACTACACCTTGGTGCCATGAGAACCAGGGGAAGAGACAATTTCTGGGAGAAGGAAGTAGTAAACTATGTCAACATATTGGCAAATCAAGTAAAAGAAGAGTTCAGAATTGCAAGAGTCTTTAGTATAAACAGTAAGCTGAAGGGAAGGTGCTAACAGAAATGGGAAGTGTAGAAACAAGTAAATAGAGAATAAATCAGTAGAGTAAAATGAAGGAGAAGTGAAATATTGAGGAATGAATATTTATAACTAAAAACTTATGGGAAGACAAGTTAAAATTATTCAAAAATACAAATACTCTTTTACGATTTAATTCACATATGAACTTATTCCAGAGACTTTCCTTGAACTGCCAAGAGTGGTTAAAGTACTCCTTTTTCCCCCAATGTACCCTTTGCTCACTTTTGTGATGGAACTTACCATACAGACTCAGAATTATTTACTTGCTGCTTATGCAGGGATGGTCGCAGACACAGAGAGAAGTTTCCATTTGGTTTGTTTGAGCCCCAGACACTGAATTACTGTGTGTCTCGCAATCTTAGGATTCCACAATAGAAACTAGACTAGCTTCCAGTCACACACTGTTCTTACCAAACCTAGGTTACAAATGTTGTGGATTTTGTCTCCTGACATATTGTTGAGCTATTGCACTGCAACCCATCATTGAAATTCAAAACAATTTCTTTGAAGCAATTACACTTTTCCTAAACAGGCTCTAGATGGAGATATTAATCTACTGTCCTTTTGTTTTCTTAACAGTTGAGATGAGCAATATACTCAGCAACTGAAAAGAAAGTAAATTAGAATTATTCCTCAATTTTAATCTCTAAAAGACTCAGAAATGATTTAGAATATTATTTAAGGCAGATCAGATATGAAAAATATGTTTGAATTGTTAATCTGGATAATTTATTAAAGTGGGGCATTGCTTCCTGTCACCCCTTTCTGTATGCATACATTTTCTAAAGAAGATAGAGAAACGAATTGCTTTCTGAAATACACAGCAGCTTTAATCAGAAATATAAAGAAGCTAAAACATTTCAATTTATTTTAAAGAGTCTGCACTTTGTAAACAACAAGGATAAAAATTCAATCCATAATAGTTAAATAAAAAAACCCACCTTGGCAAATGTTCTTATGAATTTTAACTTTTAGGTAAGAGTCAAGGAATTGTGATTATGATTACTGAAAGGAAATAATCAAGCTCATCATTATCCCCACATTCTGAACATAGGCGTTCAGAGCTGAAGAAGAAAAAGAGCTCGGACCCTGGAGAGTGGTGGAGGAACACAGCCAACTGCTGCCACGTTGGGCAAGCACACAACCTCCTGAGCTTCTGTTTTTTTTTTTTTTTTTTTTTTTTTCCCGCTGTCAAGTGGGGAAAGGTTCCCTGCTGTACCACAGTGGCTGGAATTGGGCAGCGCTGCGGGGAGCAGGCAGTGCTCAGGGCTTTGGGGCGCCGGTGGCCCACCCTCAGCATGGGGCGCAGGGGCAGCGGCAGGCTCCAGCTGCAGCTCTTGTTCTGGTCTGGCTCCTGTGTTGGTAGCTGCATTGGGCTCTTCTGTGATCGGGAAGCCGGGCCGTGGCTCTCTCCACCCTGGGACCTCCTGAGCCAGTGCAGAGGTCCCAGAGGTGGCGGGGCCTCCATTGCCACACCATGGCTTCCACCCAGTGACTGGAGTGTGTGGAGCTGTTCTGTCCTCCTTGAGGCATTGGGTGCGCTGTGGGGGCCCACGAATTAAGGGAATAAACAAGGCTGTGATGGCGATGTGGATGCTAAGAACTCCTAGTACGGTTTCCTGACAGACACGGGGAGGAACTCTCATCCATTGCAGCGGCTTTAACACCACCTCCATGCCTCAAGGACTGCACTTGAGCTCGGTCTGTCCCTTTCATGGCAAAGAGAGACAGAAATGGGCCCGTCTGGGTTTGCCTGTCCTGAAGGGCCTCAGCAAAGGGGCAAACCTCATACTAACAGATCTGTCTCATCTGTCATACTGATATATCTCACACTTATTTATGTGAGTGGCAGAAAGCCACAGAGAGGCACAGAGCTCCGGTCCTCTAGTTCATTCCCCAAATGCTCTCAAGGCCAAGGGGCTGGGCTGTCCAGGGACTCAATCTGGGTCTCTGTATACCATGGTCTTCCTATACATCCATACCTATGAAAAAGTTTGATGTATAAAATAAGAGCAGTAAGTGATTAACAATAATAACTAAGTAGAACAACTATAATAACAAACTGTAATAATATTTATGTGAATGTGGTCTCTTTCTTTGAAACTACTTTGCCTATACTCACTGTTCTTGTGATGGTCTGAAATGAGCTGGGATGAAGTGAGTGATGCTGACATTGGGGTATAGGGTCAGGCTTTTGTTGACTTTCTGATGATGCACCAGCAGGATGATTAACTTCGGATGCTTTGGATGGTCCTGGATCGCTGAGCCATAATGATATTGATGGTTAAATGTTAGGAGCAGAGGATATTGATGGTTGGGGACTCTTACTAGTGTGGAATTTTCAATTCTATTTTTCCTGAAAAATATTATAGTAAAAAATCTTGCCTCTTTTTAAATTTTATTTAAATTTTTTCCTGATTTAATGTATGCAAATTTCATGAATTTTATATATAAAATTCATATATATGAATTATATATATGATATATCTCACACACACACACACACATATATATATATATATACATATATGTGATACTTCTCACCCTACCCTCCCTGTGGCCCACTCTCCCATCCTTCCTCCTTCCTCTCCTATCACTCATCCAAGTGTTGGTGCAGAGGTTGTAATCCTTCATTGATCATCTGGGTGACTTTAATAATGGGATTCGTTTGAGAATTGTATTCCAAATTTATACTTCAATGCTTTATGCAACTGAAAGCACTTTGGTGCATATTTGTAATATTCACATTGCTGGCTCTGCTTCCTTTGTAGATGATTTAACAAGTTCCCACAGTTCCTCATTTGTTAACATCTCCCAATGATCTTCAAAATGTTCTTACCCTTCTCCATCAATCACACCAGCAAACCTTTCTTAACCAGTTTGTTGTCCTATATAAATGATTTTCTGAATTTCTCCATCGTTCATAGAGAAGCCTTTAAAAATCACTCATGACTTCACTTGATAAGTTCTTTCAACAGGAATGTACAATTCCTTGTTTTAATTCATCTATTTTGATGAATGTTATGCTTTAGCAATAGTGAATGATTTCCAGCATTGTATTATGTCCAGATGAGGCTCTGCATCAATTTCTGATCAAATGTTTTCAAGTACCAAGTGGGTATGTTAGGCCTTGATAAACCAAATAATGTCCTGGCCAAGAGGCTAAAACAATGTGGTTGTATTTGGAGATAAAAAAATCACAACCTTGACATTTTTATTTTCATAACAAACAGATTTATGTTGGAAAGGTGCATTGTCTCTTATTAATAGAATTTTAATTACAGCCCTTCTTCTTTCAAGTATTTTTTTTCATTAGTAGAATGAAACACTGGTGGAACCATGCCAAAACGTACATGACTGTGACCCTTGCTTTCTAGTTACGTTGCCAGCACCTGGATAGAAATTTTTGGTTTTATTTTTGAGAGAGCATGGGTTTCTCATTTTGTATGCTGTACTTTTTTTTTTTTTTAATCTGCCTTGAAGTTTTGCTAAATAGTACCTGAGTTAGTTTATCCTTCCATGTTTCTGTCCTGATGGCTTTGTACTTTTGTGAATATGGATTCTATTGAGCATTATCTTCCAGAAAAGCTCAGTTTCATCACAGTTGAAGACTTGCTTTAAATGGTTTTCTTTTCCTGTCTTCAAATTCTTCAACTTTGCCAGAAAGTAGCAGCAGTTTTTTCATGGGCAGATGCAGTATCTCCAATAATTTTTTGGTCCAAACCTACTCCCAAATCTCTGTAAACTTCTCTTACCAACTGTAAATGGTTTGGTATTATTTATTTCAGGTAATTCCTTGTCAGTTGGTGTACATTTTTTGGTCATCCTCAAGAGCAAGGCCGTTTCCATCATCAGTGAGTACATATCGTGCATGGTGGCTATAATTCTACAGTGTGAGCTATGGGACAGCAAAACTAGTGTGGATTACTTTTTCCTTCATAATTTTGTAGAGAGAAGATCAATTCTTACCATAGATCTCAACAACCTCAATGTGACATTTGTCCTTCTTTATTGAGTTCAGAATTTTCACCTAAAGGAAGCACGGTACAGATTCTCTTTGGCATATCTGAATTGTCCCCATCACTACTGTTTTGTTTTAGGGCCCTTATTAAGCAGAATAAGGGTTACTTGAACATAAGCACTCTGGCACTGTAATCGTTGATTGGATAACAGGGATGACTGCTAACTTACTAGCATGCAGGTGGCCTACACAGCCTGGCTATGAAGGAGAAAGGGCTGATTCATGTTCCAGGTGGGACCATATGAGATTCCATCACATTACTCAAAGCAGTGTGCAATTTCATTACCATGCATGAATTGTTTATTTTCTGCAAATTTCCATTTAATATTTTTGGATTGCTATTGTCTGCAGGGAACTGAGAGCTTGGAAAGCAAAGCCACAGATAAGAAGGGATTACTGTACTAGCTAATGAACCCTCAGTCAAATGATGATTTCAATTAATTTCAACAAAGTCAGCATTAGCTAACTACCAGTTTAATGATATTTAACTATCAGTTTTATGATTTTAGACATATTTTTGCTATTCCCTCTGTGTTTTCATGGGAATTTGGTTGCTTCCAAGATTAGTTTAATAAAGTATTCTCCAACATTATCACTACAAGGCCCATTTAACCACAACTTGTGATTTAATGTCTTGATGGCAGCTAGCTTTGGACAGTTTTCTCTGTGTAGCAGGTACTGCAAGGGATGCCTTCACAGGATTAGTTGCTAAGAGATCTTTAAAGATACCTTTTGCCTTGGTCAAACCAAGGATGAGGATTTATTATTAATTTCTTTGTTTTTAGAAGATGGATTTTATCAGCACTTTTAACATGAGGGGAGAACTCAGAATCAAGAGACCAAAACAAATTAAACTGCTACTATCAAGAATTTATAGAGAAATCTAATAATCAAAAAAAATATTGTGACCATGTTCTAGAAACTGTTACATACAAGCAAGGCATTACATCAGATGTGAGCACAGTGTTCAGGATAGATTGAGCCTAGCAGTCGAGGCTCGTTGTCTGGAAAAAAAAAAAAAAAAAAGTTGTAAATCTAACCCCTTGATCTGTTTTCTTGATCTTGAAAAGCCAACTGGCTTTCCTGTCCTTCTGTTACATAATCTGTGAAAGCAGGCTGTGAGTAAAGTGCCAAAGCTGAAGCTGTCTGTGGGTAAAAAGGGCTGTGATAATTAGCCACAGGAGAGTGCCTTGCCCGAAGAAGTTTGAATTTCCTGAAACTTTGGTTCCTAAGAAGGTTCCTAGGCTTTTCAACTTGGCAGCTGAACTTCCTGAGGAGGGAAAAGTTTTCTCTCTCATTTCCAGGTGAAGGGGAGTGGGGAGGGACAGAATTCTCTTCCTGTGTCCTCAAGTTGACACTAAGGACAAGGAGCAGCACAGTTGAAATGCTTCTTGGGCAGCCTTACTTGCTAAACCTAGGGGCCTTGTTCAAATGCACTCATTTACTAAAAGATGCTACATGGCATGTGCAATATAATACTGTTGACCTCAGACACCCCATCCCCACATTGCTTTATATCTATTACTCACCAGCACACTTAGTGTCCATATTTTCATCACTGAGAATGAAAGATTGAACATTATCCCATCAGCTGGCTGTGGACTGAACGCCTTCACATAGCCATGGTCTACTGGCTCCATTTGTGGCCCATAGATCTCTAGGACATATACTAAGTTTTCTTTCCTTATTTTGAGTGACTTGGGGATCTGTATGTCTATGGTATTAAGTCATCATTTTGTGTGTTCTGATGAGTACTTTTGTCTCATAAAGATATGCATATGGTAAAGCTCACAAAATTACCAAGGCACATTACATTAGTTTCCATTTACGTGTGTATGTGTGTGTGTGTGTGTGTGTGTTTTATGGGTACTCAAAGCAAGGAAGCCCAATAAAGGTGCTGTTTTAGAAAATAGAGCAAATTTCACATGAGAGTTCGAGAAAGCCCTCTGAATACAGGAGATGTAAGCAGAGGGCGTTAACAACAATAACATAAACAGAAATGGGAAAAGATGGTGTCCAAAGACAAGCCAGGAATCCAGGTGGATCTTGCACAGAATGTACTTCCATGGAGCCTATGTTGTCCTTAACAGCACAGGTTCACTTAGCAATTGTGTATTCAAGGGTGCATTCTTTCCCAGCTCTGCATTGCAGTACAACCTCTTGAAGAATATATTTCCGTGGACATAGACTTGGAAATGGATAGATCTGAGTGTGAGACTGTTACCAAAAGTAGTCACTGTGTGACCAGGGACAAGTTATGTAGGCCCTTCCTTGCAAGTGAGTTCCAGGGTGCAACACTCAGATTCTGTTACTCGGGGCTGTGGCACTCATTCTCCTGGGCAATGAAAATGATGGTGGCTGGTGACTTTGAGTCCCGCTCTGGGAACTGCTCTTGGCTGAAGGAGGACAGCTTATTTGATGTTACACTTCCTCTTGGGGTAGCTGATGTGCAATGATTGGTTGATGCCTTTATTTTGGAAAATCTGAACAACCATCTCAATTCCATTGCCTCCTGTGAGATTATCTGAGGTCTTTTTGATTCTCTGTTGCAATTCAGACTCTTGTTCTGCCCCTTGCTCTACTCACTTCCCCACAGATGGCTCTCTCAAGAAAATTATTGGATGCAAATATCTGTCTCAGAGTCTGTGTCCCTTGGTAACTACTAGCAGCTCTTCTTTGAGTATCCTCTTCTTCCTAACAGCCCTGACCACCTCGCTGTTTTACAGATAATTTAAATGTAACTCAAAGCATGGCGCACAAATCCGCACAGAGTCAGCAAGCAAAGAAAGATGTGTTGTTATCATGTCCATACCCAACTGGAGGGAGACTTTCCTCCCAGATATTCCTTCCTGCCATCACCTTCTTTTTCCCTTTGTCATTACCTTCAAATGGCCATTTTGTGTCTGCCACAGCTTTTTCCTTTATGGCCACTGTTTTCACCTGCTGTAATATATTTTTTATTTCTCTATTAACACCTTGATTGTTTCACGTGGAATAAGGTCTAAAATTAAAGCCCAGAGTTGTGAGTTCCTTGACACATCTAGGACAAAGCAGGAGTGCCATAAATAGCCCAACTGCAAATTCCCCTCCCACTCAGCTTCTGGGATGCCTCTCTTCATGGGACCAGGCCCAGTTCCTGCTTATCCCTTAGATTCAGAAATAACGTGAAACATTGTGATACAATCATTTACATATTTAAGCTAATAAAATATTTATTTATTTACTACGAAGGCTTATAGTATCTGTTCTGATTAATAAGATTGAGCTGAGGACTACATCACCCTATAGAAATTAATGTACTATCCCAAGACGGTAGGCACTGCTCTGCCATAGCACATTCCTCTCATTTAAAGATGTGATTGTAATGTATCCTATTTAATTTTTTTGTGTGTGAAGCCAAAAACTTGGGATTTTCATGTTAAACCTGCCAGTTTGAAAATATAAATTCAAGAATTTATAAAAATTATTTTTGTATTCACTTGCGAGAGCGCGAGAGAGCGAGAGAGAGAGAGAGAGAGAAGGAGAGAGAGAGGAGAAGAAGGAGAGAGAGAGAGAGACACAGAGAGAGCACTCCCATCTGCTGGTTCATGCTCTGGATGCACCCAGAGCCCTGAGATTAGAGATTAAAGCTGGGATCTACGAACCCAATCCAGGTCTCCTAAAAAGATGGCAGGGGCTCACGTATTTGAGCCATCACCTGCTGCTTCCCAGGGTGTGCATTAGTGGAAGTTGAAGGGGTGAGCAGAGTTGGGACCCAAACCCAGGCACTGCAATGAGGAATGTAGCATCCCAAGTGGCATCTTAGCCACTAGGCCCCAAGTCAAGTTTGAAACACTATTTGAACATGGGAAATGTCTGTGGGGTGCATTTTTTCCATAGACTAATTGTTGGCAATTTACGAACTGAGTGATCTTCAAGTCTTTCTCAATTCTTCTTTTCTTTTCTTCTAATGGTCCTACAATATGTGGAAATACTGCTGTATCTATTGGTCCAACTGATAGATGTCCATAGGTTGGTTCAGAATAATATTATGAAAGTACATATCTCATTATATCATAACCCTGCTTTAAAAATTAAAATAAAAATGAAACTAACAAAATCCCATATGGTGGTTCCTTATTTTCCAATACTATATGCTTGAATTCTCTCTGCTATTCAGAATTCTCTTCAAAGGAAAGCTGCCTGACCTTTGAAACTTTATGCTATCCACTCCAGGCAAATCTGTCTTTGCATAAAGGTGCTATGCTCATGCATTGTGCCTGTGTCTGTATATCATTGTTACACTGAGATCATCTTCTATGTTCCCTCTGTGTAACCAAATTATATCAATCTTTAAGGGCCCAAGACTCAATCAAAGAAACCTTGTTTGTTCCCTATAGTCATCACTGAAATGGTTTCATTTTGAATCCTTGAAGCATTTAGAGCTCAGAACACATATATTACCTTTAAGTTCATTATCATGTATTCATAGTGCTTTTCTAGATCCATTACCACTCTTTCTTAAAGCAAAAAGAAAGCTAGGCTGTTTCATAACTCCCATTACTTTTTTAGTTCTCAAAATACTCAGCAGTACTCTTTAACATCATAGGCAAATTTCGTGTCTCACCCAGTTGCTCTTGCTTAAGAGCAATGATCCTCAGCCATGAATGTTGCTGCTAACACCTTTTAGCACAGATAAGTGAGGTTATAACTTGAATGCAGCCTGTATCTGGTGAGGCTAAAAGGCAGGGGGAGAGAGAGAGGCTACAAAAAATTTAGTTATTTATTTTGTTTCAGATAGCTGTACAAGACACCTGCCTTCTAGTACTACTTACTTATATATAAAAAGGCAAAGGAAAAAGGTCCTTATTGTTTAACAGGGAATTTGTATCCCCAAGTAAATTACATTAAAAATTAATTTTCTGAATATGTTTGTATTAGTGGAAATGAAAAATAATTTTGAAAAGAAATATATAGATTATAGAGCAAGTTAATATCAATTTTACACATTAATTTTTTTCAAATATCTTACAAAAATTTTAATTTTCAATGAGTAGGTCAAGTACTAGGGTACCACATAAAGTTTCATGGAAAAACAAAATTAAATGGCAATGTATATTTTCTATTAATCTTTAAAGATCCCTTTGTATTTATCCTATGTTTGTCTAGCCTATTAAAATATCATTTATTAAACTGGACTACAAATTATACAAGCATATTACTGAAACTGAATATGCCCATCTGTGCATTACATAAATGTGAAGTGGCTAACTAATACTGCTGTGTATACTACTTCCAAGTGAAGCTCTAACCTTATAAAAATCCTTTAGACTCTCTTGAATTCAATTGTAAAGAGACATTGAAATAAAATAGTTTGATTAAATAATTTCTTAGATATTCCAAGTACAAAAATTATAATGCTCCTAAATCTGTAAATATGAGATATTTGAAATTTGTTTACCTTAAATAAATAAAAAAAGGAGAAAAGAACAGTAACTTGAAAAGAGAAGAAAATGAATGAGGCATTTTTGAGCAGGATAAAAATCAGATGTGATTTGCTCTGCTGGTTTCAAAATACATCTCCAGTTAAAATTTTAAAAAAGATAATCACAAATACGGGAGTGAGCATTAGGCTTATCAGTTACGATTCTGGTTTAGGAAGCCTGTGTCCCACATCAGAGTACCTGGGTTTGCTACTGGCTCCAGCTTATTACAGCTTCCTGCTAATGAGACTCTTGGGAAGCAGTGGGGAAGGCTCAAGCAGTTGAGCTCCTGTCACCCATGTGGAAGCCCTGGATTCAGCTCCTGAATCCTACCTTTGGTCTCAGGCTGGGCCCAGCCACTGTGTGAATTTGGAGAACCAGTGGATAAAATCCACACAGCAGCCCCCCTTCTCTCTACCTCTCAAATAAATAAGTAAATAAATAAAAAAATATATAAAAAGAGTTAAAGATTATTGCAGATGACACAAAACTCTGCACGTCTTACTGTAGGGTTTTAGTCCACCTGAATGAGGATGGACTGGGTCCGAAGAAAGGTAAGTGTGCCGCTGGCCCATTCCCCAGCCTCCTGATCCCCGGAGACAGTCAGACGCAGCGGGGAGTCAAGTCAAGCAAGCAAGAACTCAGTTTATTGCGAGTGTAGCAAAGCCTGTTAAAGCACAAGACCGCAGGATTACTGGGGCAGGGCATAAGGACCAACCAATTACTTAAAAGGTCATTTTACGGGGCGACTTTTTACAGGACCAGCCATATGTCTGTACACTTGTCATCAGTTGTCGTCACCTCCCCTGATACTGTGCGGCCAATCAGCTTTGGTGGTAAACAACTTTGGGTACCACCCACCTTACATCCTTTGGGCGCCATCTTTGAATTGCCTTGTGTGCCTAATTTCCCCACAGGTGCCATCTTTGAATTGCCTCCTGTGCCTAATTTCCCCACAACTTACAAAATAACTGGATGTGGAGAAGCATATTCAACACTCATGTAGAAAGCACATAATGAAGGTCTTTGCAGAACTCTGGCTTCTCTAAGTACCTTCCTATTGTTTTATATTGAATATTTTAGGCCCGGTGCCGCGGCTCACTAGGCTAATCCTCCGCCTTGTGGCACCGTCACACCGGGTTCTAGTCCCGGTCGGGGCGCCAGTTCTGTCCCGGTTGCCTCTCTTCCAGGCCAGCTCTCTGCCGTGGCCAGGGAGTGCAGTGGAGGATGGCCCAAGTCCTTGGGCCCTGCACCCCATGGGAGACCAGGAGAAGCACCTGGCTCCTGCCTTCGGATCAGCGCGGTGCACCGACCGCAGCGCACCGGCCGCAGCGGCCATTGGAGGGTGAACCAATGGCAAAGGAAGACCTTTCTCTCTTTCTCTCTCTCTCTCTCTCTCACTGTCCACTCTGCCTGTCAAAAAAAAATATATTTTGACTTGGCTCCTCAAAAGATGGAGATTTCTTTTTTTTTTTTTAATGATTTATTTATTTTGTTTGAAAGAGTTACACACAGAGAGAAGGAGAGGCAGAGAGAGAGAGAGAGAGAGAGAGAGAGAGGTCTTCCATTCGTTGGTTCACTCCCCAATTGGCAGTAATGGCTGGGGCTGGGCCTATCCAAAGCAAAGAGCCAGGAGCTTCTTTTGGGTCTCCCATGTGGGTGCAGGGGCCCAGGGACTTAGGCCATCTTCTACTGCTTTCCTAGGCCATAGCAGAGAGCTGGAGCTGGATCAAAAGTGGAGCAGCTGGGACTGGAACTGGCTCTGCAGGCAGTGGCCTTACCCACTATCCACATCTTCAGCCCCAAAGATGGAGATTTCATACAATACTGTTACTTTAAATTTTCCTCTTCAAACAACCATTGGAAAAAATATAGTAGAAGGGTGTAAGCATTTATATGCTCAGACATAAAAGGCCAATTTCATTTTTGTTATATAATCATAACTTTTAAATCCATTTTAGTTTATAATATATTAAGAATAAAATTGATTGCATTATTTATCTATATGATTTAAGTATGCTAATGATGAAATAGTGTGAAATGATTTAATAAGCATTTTCCATTTTCAGTTGCTTAAGATGTATCCAACTATTTTTATCAATTAGAACTGGGCTGAGAACCCTCCAAACCAAAAAAAAAATCATCTAAAAATATAAAACACTAATAATTTCCATTAGGATACAATTTGAACATCCAAAGTAAAGAGAAGCATGTGATTAAGCAAGTAACCAATGGGCAGACACTTCTCTGCTATTCAACCTTATAGTTACTTGAGATTTGAATTTCCTACCTTGGTTATTATTGGTGGTTTTTAGAGTTACAGGCTCAGTGTCAAATGCGACAGCCATACTGATTCGCCTGCCCAAGTGAAACTGTTGGCAACTGATTATTCATTTCTTTTTACACACAAAAGCAGCACCGTTTGAATTTATGCGCCCTGCTGGCTCTTTCTGCAGAAAGCACGTGCATTGAGTGAGCCTGCACACATTGCTTGACAGTATCTTATGTCCATCTGTCTCAGCTTCAACTCTGCATAATAATAGCATAAGAAGTACATTGGAGTGCTGGAGTAGGATGGAGAATCATCCTGGAAAGCTCAGACTGCCCTTCAAGACTAGTTGTCTACCCTTGAGTCATGGAGTGGCCTACACTGTCTTTTATGCTCCAAGAACTTTGCTCCTGTCGCGCAGTCCTGACTCTGAACTGATTGTCAGCATTGGGCTCTAAGCTCTGCATTCAGATCCGGAGCCCACATTTATATCCTCAAAATGACTTGAAATACATTTATGAAACTGGAGATTGTAATCCTGGGCGATAGAGTGATCATTCACCTTACACCACTGTCCCACGAGACCTCCTCATCTGTATATTCTTGCCTCTGTACTCAGGGGTAGGATGCCATTACACAATGGTTAAAACTATGATATTTTGCTATGTTAAGTGTCACTCAACTATACAGTTAAGCAAGGTACATTAACAAGGAAAGGCACTTCTGATAACCTGTTTGGATGTGTGAGGCCTTTTGATAAAGGTTCAGTTTTTCATTCTGTTCCCCATACTACCATGCATGGAGATCTCTGCTTCTCAGACTAAGTTCTCTTCTGTGCCCTATGACTTCTTCCTGTCACCTAGTGGTTTATTGGTTTCCTGTGCAATTGGTCTACCTCTTAAAAAGGAGACACCAGTTGCTCATCTCGAAGCTTCCCATGGTTTTCTTAAATCCTTAAAATGCTATTTCAGGGCATCCTTTGTCTGTGATCTCTGGAGTAATGACTTAATCCTTCTTGAGTCATAGTTCTTTTTGAGAATCTTGATGAGAGGTGTATAGAGCCTATTCCTAGTAACGAGGTAATCCATACCCTGCACTGGTGCCTCCTGCAGTCCTTTCAGTGTCTAGCCCCGTGTGTGCTGCAGCTGTCACTGACACCACATTCTCTCTACCCTCCTACGGTAGCAGCTAAGGCTCCATGTCCGTTTCCCTGTTATCTGGCTGTGTGATCAGTGACTTGGGCACAGTTCCTGACCATCCCAGACCTCACTGTTCCACATGACACCATAGGAAGCTCATTTTGAGCGACAAATGAACTCTGAGAAGTGACAAAATGCTTTTGTTTTGTCATTTTGTAAAAAAGCAGTCAGTGAGCCAAACTCAGAACTTCCAACTCCAAATCCTATATTCACCCAGCAGTTACTTTATTTTCCTTATTTTCTGAGTACTCTAACTGGTTTTAAGAAAAGGACCTTTTCTGGCTAAATTATGTAGAAATTCTGAGGAGGAATATTTAAAATGTTGAGTCAGGGGAATTAAGACCAAATGATTTTTATAAGCTCTTACAACACTATGACTCGGGCATAAATCAATAATTTTAAGTGCTTTGAATGTTTTATGAGGAGAAATGAGTTATACAGTGAAGGAAGAGTACAAGAATCGCCATTCTGCATCACATCCCCCACTCCTCAGACATTGCCCAGTGTGACGACCTATGGCGTTATGAAAAAATAAAGTGCATGACAGGATGTAGAAGACAGAGGCAGGCACTGATTTCTGGTAAGGGGATTAGTCCAGGGGAGGCTTGAACTGCTTACACACAACTGCTTATACACAAGCCATGAGGAAGATCTGTGTCAGTGTCTCCACATGGTTGTGTCCGGATAAAAGCCTTTGTTTTTTTCCTGGCTATATTCATGTTTGGATTTCTTGGACTGCAACTCACAGAGACAAGAAGCCAAGTCTATCTGGGGAACCAGGCATTCTCTGTGGTGCTAGTGGCACTGCTGTTGCAGATTCTGTAAACTCCTGATCTCTGATTTTTGCCCATCTGGGACTTGGCAACTGCCTGCTCCTTCCTGGCTCTGTATTCCTGAACTGCAGAATCTTCCACAGCCTTTCATTCCCTGCTCATTCTGAACAGTGCTGTATGCTAATCACTGTGTCCTCTGTTCTTCAGTGATCACAGGTTTGTGGGAAAGTTTGGCTGAGTGAACTTCGTTTTTTTGAGATTTATTTCATTTATTTGAAAGGCAAAACAACACACACACACACATATGCATGCACATACACACAGAGAGCAAGAAAAGAAGAAAGAGGGAGGGAAAGAGAGAGAGAGAGATCTCCATCTGTTGGTAGTTCAATTCCCAGATGACTTTGATGGCCAGGGCTGGGCCTTGCTGAATCCAGTACCCAGGAACACCATCCTGGTCTAGGTGTGTGGCAGTGACCCAAACACTTAGGCCGTTCTTTGCTGCTTTCCCTGATGCATTAGCTGGGAGCTGATTGGAAGAGCAGCAACAAAGACTTGAAGTGGCGTGTTCATATGAGATGCCAGGATCACAGGCGGCAGGTTAATCTGCCGCTCATGACACAGGTCCACTTAATCTTTATTGAATCCTTACTGTGTACTGGGCATAGTTCTAAAATGTTTTGCTTAGGCGTGACCAGGCAGCGACATAAGTTGGGAGGAACCAAACAAAAGATTAACACAATTTTAGTTGTAAGGGTTATTGAGAAACACTTTAGCAGCAGGGACAAAAGTCTTAGTGATTCTTGATATTAGACATGAGGAAAAATGAGTTGTTGAAGACAATGGGAGTCAAAGCACCCAGGCCGTTTCACCCAAGCGTGTCGTTTTCACCAACTGGTTTCCTAGCACACTGTCCCCCAACAAATATGAAACACAAGCCTGCATTTCCACTGCTGTGTTTTCTGTGATCCTCATCAGAGGGAAATTAAGTTGTATGTGACTCTGAGTTGCCATCTGATCAAATAATGCTGGGTGGGAAATTGGTGCTGTCAAGGGCCTACATCATTTGTGGAAAATTTAGGAGACTCTGCTTAGAAATTGCATTAACTCTTATAGCCATCATTCTTAAAAGAGTCAGAACAACTCCCAGAGTAGCTAGATAGCCATAGCTCAAACAGAAAACAGTGTGTTGAATTAATAGCTCATTCAGACCTATAATTTTTTTCCTGAGATCTCAGGAGGTGGAAAGACAAAGTGATATTTTGGGGAGGATATGAGAACAGGTGTGCTCTACTGAGAAGCAATGCTGGCTACAGGTACAGGAAGGAGAATGATAGAAATGCACCACAGGTCAGACTTCCCAACTTAAATACAGCTTTTTAAGATGCTGGAGTTGAAGTAGGTATCTGTCTGGACAAAATCTCTTGAATATGTCTGGGGAAATTTGAGTATCTGGTCCTTTTTGCCCTACTGTGAGAGTCTTTAGATGGAAATGTCAATAGCCTTTATAACATACATAGATATGTTACTTAATCAGCTGTCTTAGGAAATGAGCAGACAATGTGTTGGACTTGGGTTTGGCAAATTATTTTATGTCTTCTCTTTGTAAGAAACAGTGGCATTTGGCTTGATGCATGAGAATTACCATTTGGCTAAAAGATGGTATGTTTTCAGTAGTGCTGTCTTTTCGGCACAACAGGTTCAACTCTCCCTGTCCCCAGTTCCTATTTATATTATTTCTTTTCCCCTTGGAATGACTGAAACCTATCTATCTCACCTTCTTTGACATTCATGCTAAGCATGTGCCCTTCTGGCACAATTATGTGATTCTGGATGGCAATTACAAGGTCATAGAATTGTTCACAAAGCAGTCCTAGACTGAGTCTGAGGTTGAGTGACCCTGTAGTCAACCTACTGTTCTATTCACAGCTGCAAATTGAAATGCTTAAATGCTATTTCTTTATGTCCCTTCATCACAGGCCACTTGTTTGGTATGCTAAGAGTTTGATGCTTGTCCAACTGTCAGTTCTTTTATTCAGATGAAAGCCAAAGCAATAAATAATATACAAGGTATAATCTCCATAGGAACCAATTAGACTTCATAGAAAAAGCTGACATTACTACCTCAAACTCAAAGTCATATTTAATTTTCTTCCACTAATCCTAAGAATCTCATTTTTTCTTTCTTAGAGGTTGTTGGAGTTAAGTTGGTGCTGGCGGTAAGGTTAAGCTGTTATGCTTAATATTGGCTAGTATGATTCAGATAATGGTCAACATTTGTCTATCCTGATTTTTACAACTTATTCCTGATCTTGTGAGCAGATGCCAATCAATTTAGAGGAAGAAGCATAAACAAAATCTTGGCAGAGATATAGCAGAATCATTGAATTAAAGGCTGAATCGAGCTTCTCTAAGCTCTGCAGTGACAGGATGTGGCATGGGTAAGAGATGGCAGCAGAGGTTATTGGAGCAAGATGACCACATCTATGAAATGGTTAGCCCTGGGCCACTGCTCAGTGAATCCAGAACTTGCCTCTTTGGGTTGCTGGAAAGAAACTTCTTCACTATATGTATGAGGGTCACCTTTTGCTCTTTTTGCACACTGTGAATATCAACTCAGCCGATGGGGAATTTGGAAAAAGCATTTTTTTGTGTGTGATTTCTTGAAAAGTTTTCATATGGGTCAATAAGATGGAAATGTAGCTCTTTAGAGGGTTCAAATCCATAGCAACTTGCAGAAATCATTTTGCATGATTTATTCCAAAATTTATCTGAGGCTGCCACAGGTTCCAAAGATAAGCATCCCAGGGTTTATGATGGCTGCATAATAAATTCAGTGCAGGATAATATAAACGGATATATATCAAAAGGCAAACCCCTATGCTCCACCAAATCTTTAAAAAAATGAATCCATAGAAAAAAGTTGCACCAGTTGCTTTTGTTGTGTTGGGACTGGGACTTATTCACCAGTAATTGCACCCAGGAGAGATTTGCTCACCTCTACATGAAAAGCAGGGTCTGGAACGGATGCTGGCCTGCAGAAACTCCCACTGGCTCATATCATGGAGCAGCATTACTTAAGTCTTTCTGTTACCTGACAAATCACTCTTAGAATGTTTTATCCTGCTGCACCGTGTCCTACCTCAGTGTCAGCTTCTCTACTTCGGTTCTTCACTCAGGCCAGCAATTTGCTTCTTTGTTGGCCTCACTCTGCCCTTCCACAGCCATGTTTCCCCCAAAAAACTCACCATTCTCAGTCCATTCTCTTAAATGAATCACTCAGTGAACTGTTTGTACTTAGGGTTTCTATATTTTTAGTATTAGTTTTTGTACTAGTTTTTTATTGCTGTGTTGAATAATCATAACCATCGTTCTCCAATTCCTTCAAATGTTGGAATTGATCTAATGTTGTCCAAGCCCTTATTATAAATCTCATTTTTAAAATTGGCTCCCAGGCAAATAAATACACTTACCCAGCAAAGTGTCTTTATGTGTGATAGCTTGAACTATTTTCATGAGCATTGAGATTACCACCTAAAAGCTGAAGATAAAGACCAGACCTCTTTTTGAGCAAGGCCAAATTTCTTACTACACACAAGTTAAACTGCATGAATTTTATTATTTTACAGTTCTCGAGGTCAGAGGGCTGACGTGGGTCTTAGTTGTGCTAAAATCATGTTACAGGGAGGACTGTGTTCCTTTCTGGAAGCTCTAGGGAATGATCTGTTTCCTGTTAATAGTTAGCAGAATTCAATTCCTGTGTTTATAGGACAGAGACCTCTGTTTTTTGTGGCTGTCAGCTAAGGGGTGCTTACAACTTGTAGAACTTCCAACTGCATTTGGGCCCCTTCCTCTAACTTGAAGTCAATGAACACTTGAGACTGCCAAATGCTTTAAATATCTTCTCTTTCTTCTGACCAGACTGGAAAATTCTCTAGTCTGGAGAATTTTAAGGGCTAGGTGGATCTCACCCAGACAAACAAGGATAATCTTCCCATCTTCCTTAATTTAATTATGTCTACATAATCCTTTTGCTCCATAAATAGCACATTCACAAGTTCTAGAAATTAGGATATGGATGTCTTTGGGGATCAATATTATACCTACCTCAGATATCAAGTACATGCATTTTAAAATGAAGTTTTATTGCCAAATAAATTTCAAATGAAATCATGATATAGAGACTACTAAGCCTTAACAGAGCTATATTGGGGAATAATTCCAGGCAGAAGCATTTTCATTTCCCTTTAAGTTTCCTTTGTAGGAAGTTTCCTATTCTAAAATAGAAAAAGCTAGTCAGAGTAACTGTTTTACTGTCTTACTCAATTTTCATATCTGGTGGCACGATTGAGAAACTGATCAAAAAATGGCAGGATTCTAAACACATTTGCTTGATTTGCTCACTAAATCTCAACACTATGAAAAAGATAGTCATGTCTTTATTCATAGATCAGGAGACTGGATTTAGAGAAGTATATTATACATTATGTGATGTTACATGTTGAGTACATGGTGTCTCAAGTATTTGAACATGGTTTTCTGTGGGTCTAAGAGGAATGCAAAATGCCAATGACATCTCTCTAATTTTCAGTTAGAAGTACTTGTTTGTTACTCAATTTATTTGCAAAGGAGGGTACATAGAGATTTTATTATTTATTTGAAAGGGGGAGGGAGACAAAGAGAGAAAGACAGAGACAGAGAGAGAGCCCATGTGGATGAGGGGGATCCAAGTACTTGGGCCACCATAGGCCACCTTCCCAGGTATGCACAAGCATGAAGATGGGTAGGAAGTGGAGCTGGGACTTGAACCTAAAGACTCTGATGTTAGACATGGGCGTCCTAAGTGGTAACTGTTCCAAACACTCATCTTCCTCTCTCTAATTTTTTTTATGAACATTTCTATTTTTCTCTCCAATTTCATATCTACAACCTTGGCCTCTCTGTTTTTACTTATGAAATGTTATTTACTTTTTCTTTTTCTCAGTACCTAGAAGCAGAAAGCATACATCTTATTTATCTGTTGGGAAAATCAAACATATTTGCAAATGAGAAAGAGACAAATAAAATAAGTATATATGATGATAGTTGACAAACTGGGACATTCTTTTTTTTTTTTTTTTTTTTTTTTTTTTTTTTGACAGGCAGAGTGGACAATGAGAGAGAGAGACAGAGAGAAAGGTCTTCCTTTGCCGTTGGTTCACCCTCCAATGGCCGCCATGGCCGGCGCACTGCGGCCGGCACACCGCACTGATCCGATGCCAGGAGCCAGGTACTTCTCCTGGTCTCCCATGGGTGCAGGGCCCAAGCACTTGGGCCATCCTCCACTGCACTCCCAGGCCACAGCAGAGAGCTGGCCTGGAAGAGGGGCAACTGGGACGAATCCGGTGCCCCGACCGGGACTAGAACCCTGTGTGCCGGCGCCGCTAGGCGGAGGATTAGCCTAGTGAGCCGCGGCGCCGGCCCTCTCTTGTTCTTTACTACTAGAATCTTTCTTTTCTCTAGGTAAGTCCATATTCATTTTCTCAGACTTCCTTGCAGTTCAGGGGGATAAAGCAGCTCAAATCTATGCATGCGACATGGGCAAACATTCCTGCCCAGCTTGTCTGTCTAGTCTCCTTCTGCTGTATTCCTCCCAGAACATGGACAAAGACTCTGGGCTTGCAAAAATCACTCTCCAATCAGGCAAAAAGTATTGCTAGGGATGGCAGAGCAAGAAAATGGAACTCAGGAGTTGTATCAGTCCTGGCCACCAACTTCTCTCACCACAGCCTTGCTGCAAAGACTCCATTCAGAGTGTAACCAGTATATATGGGTCACACATTTAAGGACAGTATGAATGCATCTCTCTGGAATTGAGTAACACTGCAGAATTGTGTTTACTATTAAAAATCTTTATTTAAATATGCTTTTGTAGTAAGGTTGTGATTATATACAGCCTAAGACATTGTTGAATGGTTCATTAAGGGATTAACCGTGGACACATTTCCTCTTCATAGTTTTCTCTTGTACCATACTCAAGCTGTGACCTGGGACAATTCAAATATCCAGCATGGAAGATAGGAAAGTGGGCTACCAGTGTGACCTTGGCAATGTGATTTATTTTTCAAGTTTATTTTCTTGCCTAACTAAATAAAGCCTATTAGAGAACCCAAAAAGTTCAGAAATGGTAAGATTAGAAGTGTCAGAATTTTTTTTTAACTTTTATTTAATGAATATAAATTTCCAAAGTACAGCTGATGGATTACAATGGCTTCTCCCCCATAACGTCCCTCCCACCCGCAACCCATCCCATTTCCCAATCCCTCTCCCCTTCCATTCACATCAAGATTCATTTTTGATTCTCTTTATATACAGAAGATCAGTTTAGCATACATTAAGCAAATATTTCAACAGTTTGCTCCCACACAGAAACATAAAATGAAAAATACTGTTTGAGTACTAGTTATAGCATTAAATCTCAATGTACAGCACACTAAGGACAAAGATCCTACATGAGGAGTAAGTGCACAGTGACTCCTGTTGTTGACTTAACAAATTGAAACTCTTGTTTATGGCCTCAGTAATCACCCTAGGCTCTTGTCATGAGCTGCCAAGGCTATGGAAGCCCTCTGAGTTCACCGACTCTGATCATATTTAGACAAGGTTGTAGTCAAAGTGGAAGTTCTATCCTCCCTATAGAGAAAGGTACCTCCTTCTTTGAGGACCCGTTCTTTCCACTGGGATCTCACTCGTGGAGATCTTTCATTTAGGTCTTTTTTTTTTTTCCCCAGTGTCTTGGCTTTCCATGCCTGAAATAGTCTCATGGGCTTTTCAGCCGGATTCGTATGCCTTAAGGGCTGATTCTGAGGCCAGAGTGCTGTTTAGGACATCTGCCATTCTATGGGTCTGCTGTGTATCTCACTTCCCATGTTGGCTCATTCTCTCCCTTTTTGATTCTATCAGCTAGTATTTGCAGACACTATTCTTGTTTATGTGATCCCTTTGTCTCTTAGTCCTATCATTATGATCAATTGTGAACAGAAATTGATCACTGGGATTAGTGAGATGGCATTGGTACATGCCACCTTGATGGGATTGAATTGGAATCCCCTGGTATGTTTCTAACTCTATAGTTTGAGGTAAGTCAGCTTGAGCATGTCCCAAATTGCTCATCTCTTCCCTCTCTTATTCCCACTCTTATATTTAACAGTGATCACTTTTCAGTTAAGTTTCAGCACTTAAGAAGAATTGTGTATTGATTACAGTATTCAACCAAAAGTATTAAGTAGAACAAACAAAGAAAATACTAAGAGGGATAACATATCAAGTTGCTCATCAACAGTCAGGGTAAGGGCTGATCAAGTCACCGTTTCTCATAGTGTTCATTTCACTTTAACAGGTTTCCTTTTTGGTGCTCAGTTAGTTGTCACCTATCATGGAGAACAAGTGGTATTTGTCCCTTTGGGATTGGCTTATTTCACTCAGCATAATGTTTTCCAAATTCCTAACAGGGATCACTTATCAGTTAAAATATAAACACCTAAGAATAATTGTGTGTTAATTACAGAGTTCAACCAATGGTACTAGAACAAAAAAAATACTAAAATGGATAAAGTATTCCATTGTACATCAACCGTCAAGACAAGAGCTGATCAAGTCACTGTTTCTCAAAGTGCCCATTTCACTTCAATCGGTTTCCCCTTTGGTGCTCAGTTAGTTGTCACCGATCAGGGAGAACATATGATATTTGTCCCTTTGGGACTGGCTTAGTTCACTCAGCATGATGTTTTCCAAATTCCTCCATCTTGTTGCAAATGACCGGGTTTCGTTGTTTTTGACTGCTGTATAGTATTCGATAGAGTACATGTCCCATAATTTCTTTATCAAGTCTACTGTTGATGGGCATTTGGGTTGGGTCCAGGTCTTAGCTATTGTGAATTGAGCTGCAATAAACATTAATGTGCAGATAGCTTGTTTGTTTGCCAGTTTCATTTCCTTTGGGTAAATTCTATGGAGTGGGATGGCTGAGTTGAATGGTAGGGCTATATTCAGGTTTCTGAGGAATCTCTAGACTGACTTCCATAGTGGCTTCACCAGTTTGCATTCCCACCAACAGTGGGTTAGTGTCCCTTTTTCCCCATGTCCTCTCCAGCATCTATTGTTGGTAGATTTCTGAATGTGAGCCATTCTAAGTGGGGTGAGGTGAAACCTCATTGTGGTTTTGATTTGCATTTCCCTGATTGCTAGTGACCTTGAACATTTTTTCATGTGCCTGTTGGCCATTTGGATTTCCTCTTTTGAAAAATGTCTATTGAGGTCCTTGGCCCATCTCTTAATTGGGTTGTTTGTTTTGATGTTGTGGAGTTTCTTGATTTCTTTGTAGATTCTGGTTATCAACCCTTTATGAGTTGCATAGTTTGCAAATATATTTTCCCATTCTGTCGGTTGTCTCTTCACTTTCCTGACAGTTTCTTTTGCAGTACAGAAACTTCTCAATTTGATGCAATCCCAATTGTTAATTTTGGCTTTGACTGCCTGTGCTTCTGGGGTGTTTTCCAAGAAGTCATTGCCGGTACCTATATCTTGCAGGGTTTTTCCAATGCTCTCTAATAATTTGATGGTGTCAAGTCATAGATTTAAGTCTTTAATCCATGTTGAGTGAATTTTTGTGTAAGGTGAAAGGTAGGGGTCTTGCTTCATGATTCTGCACGTGGAAATCCAATTTTCCCAGCACCATTTATTGAATAGACTGTCCTTGCTCCAGGGATTGGTTTTGGATCCTTGATCAAATATGAGTTGGCTGTAGATGTTTGGATTGATTTCTGGTGTTTCTATTCTGTCCCATTGGTCTATCCATGTGTTTCTGTACCAGTACCATGCTGTTTTGATTACAACTGCCCTGTAGTATGTCCTGAAATCTGGTATTGTGATGCCTCCAGCTTTGTTTGTGTTGTACAAGATTGCTTTAGCTCTTCGAGGTCTCCTGTGTCTCCATATGAATTTCAGCATCATTTTTTCCATATCTGAGAAGAAGGTCTTCGGTATCTTGATTGGTATTGCATTGAATGTGTAAATGGCTTTTGGGAGAATGGACATTTTGATGATATTGATTCTTCCAATCTATGAGCATGGAAGATTCTTCCATTTCTTGGTATCCTCTTCTATTTCTTTCTTTAAGGTTTTGTAATTTTCATCGTAGAGATCTTTAACGTCCTTGGTTAAGTTAAATCAACCATTAGACTTATCCAAATAGTCAGAATTATATTTCACATTATTTATATGCAATGGGTGGCTGTTCCTCAACCCCATATCCAAGCCCTCTCACATCTGTTGAGTCTGTCTCTAGATGTTGCTGGATTCTGCATCCATTGCCACTGAACTGATTCATAGTGTCCTGCTTAAGCCATTGCAGTTGCCTTATACTTGATATTGTCTTCGGTTTACTTTTCTGCTGATTTGAATGTCCATCTCACATGGCCAGAGTTGCCTTTCTCAAAAATCACATTTCCTACTATCTTTACTTCTCTAAGATCTTCTTTATTTAGGAACTGCCTTTTGTCAGATGCTTAAAAGTGGTACAACAGGTCCTGTATATAGTGGCACTGTTTTACCATCCAGTCTCAATTCCTCCCACTAACCATATCATCTCACAACATCTGATCACACTGCCGCATTTGTGAATTTCTCATTCATGAGTTTTCTTTCTGCTGGGAATGTTCCCTTTTCTCCCAACTGCCTGCAGTAGCCTGTCCTTCTTCCAGGCTCAGAAAATAGAAACTGTTGTGAAGTGTTTTTGGATATTTCCATAGTTGCTTTTTTGTTACCCTGCATTATTCCTCACACTGCATTTGGCACTATATTGTAATCACAGTTTTTAAAAGTCTGTTACAAGGATCTTTATCATTTATTCATATCTGTCTCTTTCTGCAGATTATGAGTTTCTAAGGATTCATGTTCATTAATCTTTATATCCTAATGTTTTTGCAAAAGCTAGATGCTCAGCAAACATGAGAATAGTTTGAAAATTAATTTAAAATTTGATTGAGCTAATGTTCCAAACATAAACTGAATGATTAAATCAGATATGAGCATGAAGTGATCAAAAATTCCAAATGCAAAGCTTCTGACTTATTAGGAATGAGAACCAAAACCCAGAATGATTTTGGAAATGGGTAAACTGAGAGGATTGGTAATGGAGGGTATGCAAGCTGCATTCAGGATAAGTTCAGTGTGTAATTCAGTGATCAACATATGCATATTTAAAATATATTTCATATATTATTAATAAATTTAATATAGCTGTTGCACATTATATGTTTTATATATGAACGTACTTCAAAAAGTCCATGGAAAACGGGATTAAAGGGGCTGGCATTTTGGCACAGTGGGTTAAGCCACCACTTGTGACACCAGCATTCTGTATCAGAGAGCTGGTTCAAGTCTGATAAGCTATGTTGCTTCTGATCTAGCATCCCGCTGATGTGCCTAGGAGAGTAGCAGAAGATGGCCCAAATGCTTGGGCCCCTGCTACCCATAATGAAACCATGAAGAAGCTCCTGGCTCCTGGCTTTGCCCTGGCCCAGAACAGAACATGACTGTTGGGGTCATTTGGGAAATGAACCATTGAATGGAAGGTCTCAGTCTCTCACTCTTTGTCACTCTGCCTTTCTACATAAATAAATAAATAAATAAATGTATGTTTTAAAATTGGGCTTAGGAGATGGCGCCGTGGTGTAGTAGGTAAAGGTGCTGTGTGCAGTACTAGCATCCCATATGGGTACATGTTCAAGTCCCGACTCTGCCACTTCTGATCCAGCTCTCTGCTATGGCCTGGGAGAGCAGAAGATGGCCCAAGTCCTTGGCCCCCTGCACCCGTGTGGGAGACCTGGAAGAAGTTCGTGGCTCCTGTCTTCAGATTGTACCAGCTCTGGCCATCTGGAGAGTGATCCAGCAGATGGAAGACTTCTCTCTCTCTCTCCCTCTTTCTCTCTGTAACTCTACCTCTCAAATAAATAAGTCTTTAAAAAATGGGATTAAAGGATAAGTTTATATTGGTACAAAATTTTGGAACTTCATGCAGTCTTTTAATAATATACATTGTTCACGAACTTTTTGGGAATCCCTCATAATGTTATTATATGTTAAAAAGTTAATTTATTACAATAATACATTATAGTATATTGTAAAGATTGGTTATGATCAAACAATCATAGCTTCACTTCTTATTCTTTAAATGCAAATGAGTGAGTGCTTTCCATACTCTCATCTAAGCAGTCACATATCTGTTCAGCCTCTCTCCTGGTATCTCTCTAATCTATGTCCGTTGCCTTTGAATTGATTTATACTGTCTAATAACTATGTGCTATATATGCCATTACATGTCCAGTGGCAGAAATGGGTCTTTTTTATTTTTTTTTTATTTTTTGACAGGCAGAGTGGACAGTGAGAGAGAGAGAGACAGAGAGAAAGGTCTTCCTTTGCCGTTGGTTCACCCTCCAATGGCCGCCGTGGCTGGCGCGCTGCGGCCGGCGCATCGCACTGATCCGAAGCCAGGAGCCAGGTGCTTCTCCTGGTCTCCCATGGGGTGCAGGACCCAAGGACTTGGGCCATCCTCTACTGCACTCCCTGGCCACAGCAGAGAGCTGGCCTGGAAGAGGGGCAACCGGGACAGAATCTGGTGCCCCGACTGGGACTAGAACCCAGTGTGCCGGCGCCGCTAGGCGGAGGATTAGCCTAGTGAGCCGCGGCGCTGGCTGAAATGGGTCTTAATATATGTTCTTATTTAGAAAGTAAAGCAACAATATTTTAAGAAATTACATTAGTCTAACATATGTATTAATCTTTAGTTGGCTGGGATAAGAATTCATCTAATACAATTAGATGAAAGTGGCATAAACATTGCACACTGATATCCAAGGAGGTCTATTGAATTTAAAGTTAGTGGATACATAATATTTTCAATTCATATATCATTGCAAAACAGTAGTAGGAACGTTGTTTTTAGATGCACTACTGTTAATAAATAAAATTCATTATAAAGTTTCATTCATTGTATTTATGTTTCCCTATTGGAAAAAACAAAGCAGAAATCATAACCATAGAGCATTCCATCTTATACTTCTATGTGACATGTCTGAAGGAACTGGGTTAGGAGACAGATGACTGACTACTTCGCCGAGTATTGGAAATTCTCCGACTGCCATGAGAACCTGGTGCCAGATATCACTTCCTAAATCTGCTCCAGCCTCTGGCTGCTCAAAGGGTAGTCTCAAGACAGGTTAGTATGGGCATCATCTATAAGCTAGCAACAGTTGGAGACTCTCAGGCATCCAGCTCAGACTCAGTGAGTCTACATTTTAACAATGCTCCCACTGTACTAGATAGCTAACTATAATGAGATATCAGAAGTAATATTTGCCTTTGTGAAATGAGTAATGACCAAATGGCTAGCAATATAAGGTACTTCAGAAGCTCCATGGAAAATGTGTATTATGAAAAAATTGCATGGCTTTCAATTTCTTTCATACCAAAATAAGCTTTTCTTTTTAAAAGAAATTATTTAAGAGGTTCTGGCACTGTGGCATAGCGGATAAAGCTGATGCCTGCAGTGCTGGCATCCCATATGGGCGCCAGTTCAAGTCCAGGTTGCTCCATTTCTGACCCACCTCTCTGATATGGCCTGGGAAGGCAATAGAAGATGGCCCAAGTCCTTGGGCCTCTGCACCCACATGGGAGACCTGGAAGAAGCACCTGACTCCTGGCTCTGCATCAGTGCAGCTCTGGCCATTGCAACCAATTGGGGAATGAGCCAGCTGATGGAAGACCTCTCTCTCTCTCTCTGCCTCTCCTCTCTCTGTGTAATTCTGACTTTCAAATAAATAAATAAATCTTTAAAAAAGGGAAATTATTTAAGAAAGAGAAAGAGATAGAGAAAGAGAGAGCGCTCTCATTAGCTGATTCATGTCCCAAATGCCTGCAGCAGCTGGAGCTGACTGGGGCCAAAGCTGGGAATCAGGAACTTGGACCAGGTCTCCCACAAGGATGCCACAAGTCCAATTACTTAGGGCATCACTGTTGCCTCCCAGGACCTGCATAGCAGGAAACTGGAATCAGAAGCTGGTGCTGGGAACCAAATATAGCACTCAAATGTGGGATTGGGGTGTCTTGAATACTAGGCTCAATGTCTTCCCCTGCACTTACATTTTACTTCCATTTTTCTGTGAGCTTTTTGAAGTATCTTTGTATTATATAGGAACCTTAGCAGCTTTTGGAATGGCACCCCCAGATGAACCTGAAACTCCTTTGTTCTAATGTGTCCCCACTTAATAGAGGATTCTGGCATCTGAGCTGATTACAAGTTTAGCTGGACGTACTGTCCTGATACTGACATATTTACCTTGGAGTAAAACTTTCATGAAAGAGGCTTGTGATTGTCTACAAAAAGATTAAGGATATTCTGTCATTAATTTAGTATGTGTTTGATATTAAATGTTTGTATGTGTTTATAAGTGTGTTTGAGAATTCTTTCATTATAACATAGCATGCCATTGGTAGTGAACTCAATAATCATTAAGGGATTGGATATTTACCAAAAATATTCTGATAATTAAGAAAGACCAAACTGTTTTGGGGTAGCTTATATCAGAGACATGGACATTATACTACCCTACAATTTCTTTTCATTTTGCTAGTAGTTAATATTGGCTCATAAACTGAACTCATGGTTGAGACTATTCTGTATTTGAAGCAAAACTCCAGTCCAGGTCAGATTTGACTACCAGTAATGATATTCTGTTCTGAATGTCACTGGTGGGACTAAAGGTTTATTTCTACAAATGGAATATGGTGCTCAATTGCTATACCTGTTCAAGTAATCATGTTAATTGCTAACAGATGGCACAAAGAACATTGTGCACCAAGTAGATATTTCTGCAACATCCTCTTATTTGTCATTCTCAGGTGAGGCATCAACTTTGTTTCTTTATACATCTTTGATTTCATTTTGAATTAGCATTATAAAGTCTAATCTCTGACCTTTCTACACTCTGTGGGTAGTTGTCCTGAAACTCAGTGTGCACTTAATTTGCTAAATGACTTATTGGGTCCCAGCAGGTAAGTCTTTCAATAGTATTCATGGCCATCTATAGAGGGAGCTGGAAAAAGAAGTCGTTGTTACTTTGATGATAAAAAAATATGATAGGCAGAGACATTAAATGCTCTGTTTCAAACATATTGAGCAGGGACTATATTAATAATATAACATGTATTTCTTTCTATGTTCCTATTCTAGCTGGAGAATTCATAGGAATATACCTTGGTTACTCTTGGGAAGGCAGATCACCTTTATGATGCTTTAAGCTATCCCCTCTCCCCCACAGATTCAGTAGTAAGTAGAAAAGGCCTCCTGAAGATCATCAGAATAGTAGTTAATGCCTCTTAGAAGCACGAGCTTCATCTAGGTCTCCCATGTGGTGGCTTTACCATCTATGCCACAATGCTGGCCTCTTCCTTTATTGTTCTTTAACTTTTGTTTTTTGTAGTTGAATATGATATGCCTACATATGGTTTTCTTTTCCTTTAATCTTTTCTGTATTTTTTCCACTTGGTGTTTTTTGCATTTCTTGGATCTATTGGTGTCTGAAATTTATTTGGAGAAATTCTCTGTCTTTGTATATTTAAATATGGCTTCTGTTATTTTGGTATTTCTACTAGCATAAATTACACCATTTATAGTTTTCCCCACTGTTCTTTGATACTTTTTTTCATTTTATTAAATCATTTTCTTCTTTTTGGTATCCAGTTCTGGAACTTCTATTGTCATAGTTTCAAGTTCACAGAGTCTATCCTCAGTTACTTTCCATATTAATCATACATATGCATATACACAGTGTATTATATAGAGTGTATATGTATATACACTCTTGGCCTGATAATTCCAAAGTTCTTACCATATATGAATTTCATTCGTATCCTTTGTCAGTCTCCTCAAAATGTGTGTGTATGTGTGTGTCTTTGTCTTATTATGTGTAAGATTTTGTTGAAAGGTGAACATGATAATAGTAAGTAAAAGAAATGACAGTAAATAGGCCAATAGTAATATAATAGTTAAATGTGTATGTGTGTAAGTGTGCAGGGAATGCCTATAGTCATATGAGTATAAGCAAACGACAGAGTCCTATTGATTCTAAGTCTTTGGGTTAGCCTATGCAAGTACTCTTTCCCTACTTCCTCCACCCCAAGTTGGACAGGATGACTGGATCAGGTTGGAGATGTGCATTTTCCTTCTTTCTTATAAAGGCTAACAGGAGATAGAGTTGGGTATTACCATATCCTCAGGTAGGTTAGGTGCCAGTAAAATAGACTTGTCTGATAACAGGAATTCCTGAAAGAAACAGAATGCCCTGGAATATCTTAAAATGTTTCCTCTTCTCCTTTCTCTAACAGAAACATAAGGGGGCCGGCATCGCGGCTCAATAGGCTAATCCTCCACCTTTGGCGCCGGCACTCCAGGTTCTAGTCCCAGTTGGGGCGCCGGATTCTTTCCAGGTTGCCCCTCTTCCAGGCCAGCTCTCTGCTGTGGCCCGGGAGGGCAGTGGAGGATGGCCCAAGTCCTTGGGCCCTGCACCCCATGGGAGACCAGGAGGAGCGCCTGGCTCCTGCCTTCGGATCAGCGCGGTGCGGCGGCTGCAGCGCGCCAGCCATGGTGGCCATTGGAGGGTGAACCAACGGCAAAAGGAAGACCTTTCTCTCTGTCTCTCTCTCACTATCCACTCTGCCTGTCCAAAAAAAAAAAAAAGAAAAAAAAAAAAGAAACATATTTTCCTCTGATAGTCATTATTAGGTCATGGTAAAGATGCTAATGGTAAATTCACAAAAACTGTGGGCATTTCCTTTGTCTGAGTCCCTCTGGAGTTTGTAACTCTCAAACTTGTCCACCATGAGCCTTGAGCAATTCTTCAGCTGCAGTTCAGGTTCCCATGGAGGCTTCTGCTTACGAGTCTCTGCCTTGGGCAGTTGTGATTCCCTTTACTCACCTGTCTGTCTTTGCACTTTTGGGGGCAGCCGTGTGTTTCTGACCTCACTTCTCTCTGACATTCTACCTTTCAAATAAATCAATAAAAACAAATAAATAAAGTCTGATGGATTTGAAAGAGTTGTTGATCATTAAGTTTGTCCAGCATTTTAGTTGTTAGGACTTGAGACAACTTCCAAGAGCCTTACCTGCTGGACCAGAAATCTGAAGTTTCTGTTGGAATTTTTCCAAGTCCCATAAGAACACCTCACCCTCAGACTCTTTGAAGCTTCTAGATAGTATATTATTTCCCCTAACTATCAGACCTTAGGCATCTTCAGTTTTCCAGAATTACCAGTATCTCCTGGAGAAAAGCCTCTGTACCCTAGGGGAGCAATGACTTAGGTCAAATAAAACATCCCTGCCAGAGAACACTTCCTGGGAACCTAAGACTTGTCAAATAATGACCATTGGACGAAGTTTCAATCCTGTTCTGCTTTTTCTAGGGGTCACTAGAGGCATTGTTTTTTATAGTAATTATGGTATGCTTCCTTCCAAGCCTACTGCAGAGCCAAGGAAGGAGAAAAAGGAATATGGTAGGCCGGCGCCGCGGCTCAATAGGCTAATCCTCCACCTAGCGGCGCCGGCACACCGGGTTCTAGTCCTGGTCGGGGCGCCGGATTCTGTCCCGGTTGCCCCTCTTCCAGGCCAGCTCTCTGCTGTGGCCAGGGAGTGCAGTGGAGGATGGCCCAGGTACTTGGGCCCTGCACCCCATGGGAGACCAGGAAAAGCACCTGGCTCCTGCCTTCGGATCAGTGCGGTGCGCCAGCCGCGGCGGCCATTCGAGGGTGAACCAACGGCAAAAGGAAGACTTTTCTCTCTGTCTCTCTCTCTCACTGTCCACTCTGCCTGTAAAAAATAAATAAATAAATAAATAAATAAATAAATAAATAAAGGAATATGGTAATGTAGAGTGTTTAACAAAGCTCCCAATTCTGAATTCTGACATCAAGTCTTTTTTCCTTGATAAAGCACCATATTTTTATTGATAATTAGGCTTCTTTTCAGGAAAATGTTCCCTGGATTGCTACAAGCATTTGGCTCATTTCAGAATTTCAAAAAATAGTAATTCTGACAATTTTGCTAATTTTTTTTTGACAGGCAGAGTTAGACAGTGAGAGAGAGAGAGAGAGAGAGACACAAAGGTCTTCCTTCCATTGGTTCACCCCCAAAATGAGCCAGTGCGCTGCGCGGATCCGAAGCCAGGAGCCAGGTGCTTCCTCCTGGTCTCCCATGCGGGTGCAGGGCCCAAGCACTTGGGCCATCCATCCTCCACTGCCTTCCAGGGCCACAGCAGAGAGCTGGACTGGAAGAGGAGCAACTGGGACAGAATCCGGCGCCCCGACCCGGTGTGCCGGCGCCGGAGGTGGAGGATTAGCCTAGTGAGCCATGGCACTAGCCAATTTTGCTAATATTATTTAAATACTTTTGTGTAGGGGAAAAGTTTTGGATATCTTCTCACTTCACTGAAATGATGTTAGGCTTAATGTCTTTGAATGTATTTGCATAGCATTTTGAGTAGCTGGCCTATGCGTTTTGGTATATATTTACTACTTATCGTAGTGTACTAGTCTTATTGCAGAAACAATTTGAAGGAAGTAAAGAAAATGTTCCTTTTTATTTCTTATCTTCCTCTGCTTATAATGCAACTTTCTTCCACATTTCTTTTGCACACATTTAGAATCATCAGTATTATAATTTTTGCTTCAACCAGCAAACTTCAGAAAACTCAAGACGGGGAGGGAAGTCTAATATATTTATCCACATTTTGCTTACCATGCTGTTTCTTCATGATGTCCCAGGGTTATTTCTTTTATCATTTTCTGTTTAGATGAGTAATTACGTTCTCTTAATTTTCTTTCATCTGAGAATGTCTGGATGTTTGTTTCATTCATGAAAGTTATTTCCGCTGGCTGTGGATTTCCGGATTGGCATTTCTTTTCTTTCAGCACCTAAGAAACAATAGGATATTTACTTCTTGCTTCCATGGTTTCTGATGTGAAATTGACTGTTAAATCTGCTTTCCCTCTATGGGTAGGTAATGTTTTCTCTGGTTGCATGTACGATATTGTCTTTGCATTTAGTTTCTAGAAGTTTCATTTTGGTAGGTCTTGGCATGGATTTCTTTAGATTTATCCTGCACTGGGTTCACTCAGATTCTTTAACTTGTACGTTTATGTCTCTTGCAAAACTTGAGATATTTTCATCCACTTTTTCATTTAGTTTGTTTTTTAACCCTCCCTTTATCTTCTTTCTTTCTGGGGATATAATGACAATAGTATTAAATCTTTTGCTAGACCCACAGGTCCCTAAACCTCTGTTTGATTTTTTTTTCCCCAGTCTATTTTCTCTGTTATTTGCTTACAAAATTTCTATTACTCCATCTTTAGGTTCACTGGTTCTTTATGCTCCAGTTTGCTGTTAGTTTCATCTGCTGAGATTTTTCTTTATTAAATTAAATTTTTAGTTCTAAAATTTCTGTTTGGTTCTTCTTTCTAACTTCTATTTGTTTTTTCGCGACTTCCTTTTTTTCTTGGATTTTCTACTATTTTTTTCCCTCAATTGAGTTATGTGTTTGTAATTACTCCATGAAGCTTCTTTTAATGGCTGCTTTAATAGTCTTTGTTAGATATTCTAACATCTGTCATTTTGGTATTATATTCTATATATTGTCTTTTTATTTATTTTATTTATTTATTTGAGAGGTAGATTTACAGAAAGAGAGAGAGAGAGAGAGAGAGAGAAAGGTCTTCCATCTGCTGGGTTCACTCCCCAATTGCCTGTAAGGGTTGGAGGGTTCAGGGACCCAAGGACTTGGGCCATCTTCTACTGCTTTCCCAGGCCATAGCAGAGAGCTGAATCAGAAGAGGAGCATTTGGGATAGGAACTGGCACCCATATGGGATAACGACACTGCATGCAGAAGCTTAGCCCACTATATCACACCGCTGGCCCCAACTTTTTCTTTCTTATAGGTACTCCAACTTTATGATATGGGCTTGTCTCCAGGTTATTTACTAGGGTCACAGAGACTGTACAAATCAGTTATGGAGCAATAATAGTTTTCTGAATAAAGAAGATGAAGGCGCTATATATTTAAAATGCAAATCGGAGAACATAAATATCTGGATTTTCTCGTGTGCATATGCAATATTTATTTTTGATACTTTAAAATAAAAAATTTGCAAGCACTTTTTCTTTCTACAGTGTCTGGTTCTTTAAGAAGAATCAGTTCACTCAAGAGTTGAAGGTTTTCAGGAGTTGCTATATATATTGCATATTCTGGTTAGCTAATGGGAACTACAAATGTGTGAAGTGTCACACCAGTTTTTCCTAGAACTGGGTTAAACTACAGATAAAAATGATTATGATGTATATAGATTCTGTAGTTAGGTATGAATAGTTTAAAATAACTCTGATGAGAAAATACAGTTGCCTATTCTAAAAGGGGGAAGGATGAGTCTTTTATATAACTCTGGAGAAAGGAGCACAAGATATTAAGACATATGGTGAAGATAATATATGACATAGGTAAAATCGAAGAGAATCTAATTACAATGTGAAATCTAAACCATTCACAGCTAGCTACCAGCCCCCTGCCTCCTGCCTTTTCTTTACGGAAAGTAAGATTTATTGAAGTTAGCAACCCCTAGGACTGCAACAGCCAGAAAGGGGATTCCAAGAGAGGAAGACCCCAAGCTACCAGGCTTTTAAGTTGAAAATATTTAAAGCCCTTGTGCCATTCACCTAGAGGAGATATTGAGATATGAGTGAAATGTTGAAACTTCTGATTGCTTGAAGAATCCAACATAATAGTACATTTTTCAGAAATGTAATAGCAACTGTGGCTAATGTAAGTGCAGCAAAGTCCATGAAACTAAGATGCATTAAAAGGTAAGATAGCATGCTGATAAAGCTGTAAGAACAGTTGAGGTCTTCTCAAAGGCGCAGAAAAAATTGGTAACTATCTATGAAAGCAATTAACTTAAATGGTGCATATCCATGGATATTGACCAAGGGGCGTGGGTTAATATTTTAAAGATCTGATGGAACTTTTACATTATAATCTTATTAAATTAATTGCATTTTTAAAAGGAAACATATTAAAAAAATTTATCCAGGTGAATGGTGTGTTTCAGAAATTTTGAGTAATTCAGGATGAAGTAAATAGAGGTATTTAATTCCCAAGCCAATGGGTTTTTAAGATTTCTCCCATGATTATAAGCATATTTTCCATTTTGTGTTAATGTGTTACTGATACTCTGCAACATTTGTTCATTTTTTTCAACTTAATATTTTATTTTATTTTACTTTTTAAAGGCAGAGTTACAGAGAGAGAGGGTGGAGAGAGAATAAGAGAGGGGTAGGGGAGAAAGGGTGGAGAGAATATCTTCCTTCGCTGGTTTATTCCCAAATGGCTGCAATCCCTGGAGCTGTACTGGTCTGAAGCCAGGGCCAAGAGCTTTTTATGGGTCGCCCATGTGGGTGGCAGCGGCCCAAGGATTTGGGCCATCTTCCATTGCTTTCCCAGACACATTATCAGGGAGCTGCATCAGAAGTGAAGCAGCCAGGACTCGAACCAGTGCCCATCTGAGATGCTGGCTTTGCTGGCAGCAGCTTTTACTCGTTATGCCAGAATGCTGGTACTCTATATTTTAGTTTTTTAAGATAAGATATTGTAAATTTACATTGTACCCAAAGACTTAATGGCCCTACTAAATAAAGAGTTCAACAAATATAAAAATAAAAAAGTCATAGTCCAGCAGGAAAAAATGCAAGAATAATGAACAAGAATCAGTTGAAAGGATGTTCAACTTCACTCATATAAAGTGAATTTTAAAATAATCAAAAACTCATTAAAAGTATAATAGTATATAATTCCTATCAATTTGACAAATATTTAGAACAAAATTTGAAATAAACATTGTATGTGCAGCAGAACTGATACACACAGGCATTTATTTTAATTTTAAATTTTAGCTCCCAGTATAATTTGTCTTCTGCATCTGGCTTATTTCAGTCAAAATGATGTCCTCCAGTTCCAATCATTTTGGAGCAAATGATAAGAGTTTCAGTGTTTTTTTTTCATAAATTAGTAATATTCAATTATTAGTGTACTTATATATATACATATGTGTGTGTATATATATATATATATCACATTTTCTTTATCCGTGTATCTGATGATGAATACCTCAGTTGACTCCATATTCTGGTTATTGTGAATAGTGTTGGGATAACATGGTGGACCAGTTATCTATTTAATACAATGATTTCATGTCTTTTGGGTATTTACTCAATAGTGGAATTGCTAGATCATACAGCTGGTCTATTTCAAGCTTTTTGAAGAAATTTCCATAATATTTTCCACAGTGGGTACATTCCTACTAACAGTGTATAAGAATTCTCTTTTCTCCACATCCTTGCCAGCAAGATTTGTTGCTTTGTGTCTTTTGGATAATAACATCCTGACAGCAGTGAGGTGATATGTTGTTGTAGTTTTGATTTGCATATCACTGATGGCTACTGATATTAAGATTTTTCTTTCATATATTTGTTGGTTATTCATGTTTCTTCTTTTGAAAATTTTGCCCATTTTTATACAGGTTTTGTTGGTTTTTCAGTTGGTGATACATTCTGGATATTAATTCCCTATCAAATAAGTAACTTGCAAATATTTTTCTCATTCTGTTAAATGTCTCTTAACACTATTGTTTCCTTTGCTGTGCAGAATCTTCTGAGTTTGATACAATCCCATCTGTCTAGTTTTGCCTTTTTGTTGCCTTCATTGTGGGGATCTTATCTTAGATGTCATCACCTACAGCAGTGTTTTTAAGTATCTCCTTATATTTTCTTTTAGAAATTTCAGTCTCAAGTCCTAAACTTAGGTCTTTGATCCCTCTTAAGTTGACTGTTGTGTATATACACACACACACACACATATATATGTATGTATACACACACGCACACACATATATATATATATATTCAATTTTGCCAGCATCATTTATTCAAAAGACTATCATTTCTACATTGTGTGTTCTGGGCACTTTTATCAAAAATCACTTTGCTATATGTACATGCATTGATCTCTGGGCTCTCCATTCTGTTCATGCTTTGAAACTGGGTGCTGGAGTCTGCTCTGTGGTGCAGTGGATTAACGCCCTGGCCTGAATCGCCGGCATCCCATATGGGTGCTTGTTTGAGACCCAGCTGCTCCACTTCCAATCCAGTAGAAGATGGCCCAAGTCCTTGGGCCCCTGCACCCACGTAGGAGACCCAGAACAAGCTCCTGCTCCTGGCTTTGGATTGGCACAGCTCTGGCTGTTGCAGCCAAATGAGAGTGAAACAGCAGATGGAAGACCTCTCTCTCTCTCTCTCTCTCTCCCTCTCTCCCCCCTTTCCTCTCTCTGTGTAACTCTGTGTAGCTCATTCTGGCTATTCTGTGTTTTTTTGTGATTCCATATGAATTTTAGAATTTTCTTCTAATTCTGTGAAGAATGTCATTGATACTTTGGTAGAGTTTGCATTGATATATATATTGTTTAATAGGCATTTTAATGATATTAATCATTCAATCCATTAGAAAGGATATTGTTCCATTTTTTTGTGTCCTTAATAATTTCTTTCATCATTGGTTTACAATTTCATTGTAAAGATCTTTCACTTCTTTTATTAAATTTATTCCTACATATTTAATTTTTGTTGCTATTGTACGTGGAATTTCTTTCTTGATTTCTCTGTCATTGAGTTCATTATTGGTGCCTAAGAATGCTACTGATTTTTGTGTGTTAATTTTGTTACCTGTGACTTAATTACTTTATCAGTTCTAATGTTTTTTTTTTTTTTTGGAGTGTTTAGCTTTATTCCATTTACAACCTCATGTTATCTGCAAGTGTGAATATTTGGACTTTCTCCTTTCCAGTTCCAATGCCCTTTGTTTCTTTGTCCTCCCTATTTGCTCTTGCTAGTACTTCCAATACTATATTGAATAAGAGTGGTGAAGGTGGACATCCTTGTCTTGTTCTAGATCAGAGAGGAAATCCTTTCAGTTTTTTCCTATTTAGTATAATATAGGCTGTTGATTTGTCATATGTAGACTTCATAATTTTGAAGTATGTTCCTTTTATACCTAATTTTTGGAGGGTTTTTACCATGGAGAGATGTTGAATCTTATCTAATGCTTTCTCCACACCTATTAAGATGATCATTTCTTTTTGTTTTTCATTCCATTGATGTGATTTATGGCACTTATTGATGTTAGTTCAACATTTGAAAATCAATAAATGTCAGATATCAAACCAACAGAATGGATGTCTCTTTTCATTTTGTTTTAGGTCCCTGTGGTCCTCAGGTGAGAAATCATTTTTATTGAAGCTTAGAACCCTTTGTGTTAAGTTATGACTAGATTTTATTCAAATCTACTATTTAACCTAGATTTCTCTGACACAACACTAGAAGCAGAAGGGATCATCCCATATCATACTGTCAGGTGGCTATAAAAATTTGTGTTTTTTTTTTGTTTTGTTTTAGTTGATGCTTGAATAATGTGCCTATTACTACTGGGCTGGGTTAAGAGTTCTAACATTCTGTGTGATCTCTACTGGCAGTGTGGTGGAGGGGTTATTATACCGTGGGTGAGGTGATCTCTCTTCTAGGCTTCTTGTTACTCAACCCAAGTAGGGGTACTTGTAGCACCTCATTATTGTCTGGTGGATCAAAGCATAGATTTCCTGTTTTTTCTCCACTGTGGGTAAATATCAGAGAATATCAGAGATCGTTAACTCCAGACTTCTAAAAGGTTCACTACAGTGAAAGTGACCTGAAATTAAAATTTGAATTGTACACATGAGAAGAGACATCTGAACTCTGAGAAATCAAATCTAGTGGAAAATTAAAGGGAATTACTCATGTGTCTTATGATTTTGTTCTGGAAAGCATGTCAGTCTTTATGTGACAAACTTGTTTGCTTGAATTCTCCTATTTCTTCCACCATGTGATTTTACATTTTTTGGTAGTACTGCATTTAAGACTAAGCAGTTACATTCTTCAAGAGAAAGCTATAGTAGCTTCACAGAAATACTTTTATTCATGAAATAAAATACTTTTACAGCATTGTGTCTGCAAACTACTCTCTCCCTGAATTCCTATTCTTTAAGAGACAACTTTATATAGCTTAGTATATCTCTGTCAGAATTCTCTTGTACCAATTTCCCTAGGACAGAAATCCCTGTTGTGCTATATTGTTCTTAAAACAGAATCATTTTTATACGGAAATTCAGGCCTTAACTATTTGTTACCAATATGGCTAACTAAGTATTTATTTCAGGTTATCAAATTACTTTATTTTTGTTTGGATTGATGTCACTGTTTATGAAAGTTACTTATTTGCGCCACAAATGGAGAGAATTCCTGACCAAAGCTTCTCTTGATCTCATTTACGGTTCTCATAGTGTGCAGAATTAAATTCAAGAGTCACCAAAAGGAGATTGGACTCTAACATGTCTCAGAATTTTAAGGAAAATGTCAGAAACTATTGATGTTCAGATTCTAGGACAAAGAGATCTCAATCCAGAAAATAGTTCCAAACATATAGGATTTAAAAAAGATACAAAAGCAAATATATTTTAAAAATGTTTATTTTGATGAGGGAATATTACAAAGTATGAGATTGTCCATTTGAGACACTGATTTTTATGTAGCCATTATTACATTTAATGTTATTAGAGATAGTATCTATCTGAATATTACAGAATATCCAGTTCTGCCATCTCAGCCAGAGAGATTTATCTAGGATTTAGCTTGCAAAAAGCAACAGTAGAGAAATCTTTTAAAGAGCTGCCAAGGGCAAGTGAAGAATTTAAAAAATAGCTTTATACTTTTCTGTTAAAATTCAGTTTTATCTTTTGCACATAAGACAAGATAAATATATGTATGTTTTAAGATTTTGTTCTATTTCGGAAAGATTGTTTGATCTTATAGAAAAGAAGGGTTAAAACACACATTACTGAGGATTTCCCAGTTTTCTCACCTTCTGGTTCATGCCATGTTGCTCTGAAAGACATTTCTATCATGAACCAATATCTTATGTCATATTAGCACATTGATTAGCCACCTCTTGTTCTGCACTGTTCTCTCATTCCTAAACAGTAGTGAATATACATACCTGCCTTAAGGTACTTCCAGATCATATGTGTCTCCGTAGGTTTATGTATGCCTAGCATACAATAGAATATAGTTAAAGAGGTTTCATATTCAGGATCTATATGAAGGAGGAAAATTGCCCATTTTCCCTTTATAACAGAAACTGAACTATTTTAACCATAGTCAATCTAGACCATGGTGTTCTTGCATGAATCTTACTTGGCACCCAAGAAAGTTTCAACCATAGTTCAGCTTATTCTTCAGATCTTCTATTTAACATTTGATTATGATTTCTATCCAATTTACTCAGGATTCTCTATAATACCATCAGTTACCATAAGATGTCCCACTGTTTTATCTCTATCATGTTATTACTTATTCCCCTATTTACAGGGTTTTCACTTAATTCTCAGACAGTTCCACAAATTTTTCACTCATATATTAAGATGAGTGGACACATGCCCACTTGGATTGAGGGCATGCTATTAAGTATAACCTCAGTCAGATTCCTTGAGTTTGGAAACATGTGGTCAAATCCAACTCAAATGAGACAAGAGCTTCTCTGGCGCGCGCACACACACACACACACACGCACTCACACACCATTTTCTTATATGCAGGATATGTTGTAATCCTTTTTTTCATCAAAATAATTGCATGAGAAAGTTATGAACTCCAGTTAACTCCTTTTCCACATCTTTACCTGTCTTTTCAGCTTCCTATGAAACATTGACCCTCAGGTATTCAATAGGCTACACAACTCTTGGAATTTACAGCAGAATTTATACAGGGGAAGAGGATAGAGTCTGGTCCTGGCTCACTTAAAGTACAGACATCTCTGTTTTGCTTTAAATCTGTGTATGAGTCATATTTTTGAGGCAAGTTTACCGAGTGTTGCTTGATTGATTTGGGGTATCCTTATTCCTATGTGACACTTATATTCTGTTTCAGAACTCAAAGCTCATGTCTGAGATCAAAGCTCAAAATTTCCAATATGACCCTGTTTTTTGATATGGTTAACAGAAATATCTACATTTCTTTATTCTTTGTAACATTCACTTTTCACCTGATACAATATGCAATCATTTGCTTATTTGCCTGTTGCCTCATCTCTCTCTCTTTCTACTGGAGTATAAGTTCCTTGTGGACAAAGAATTTGATTGCTATATTTACTGTTGTATTCTTAATATCTGAAACACAGTATGTGTGCAGGAGATATTTGTTAAAAAGAAGGAAATACACGATGATACAATGGAGAAGACAAAAATGAATTTCTTCTTCTTCACTTGCTCAACTCTGGTCTCAATGCATAAGTATCAAAAATAAGGATGAATTGTTTAGATAGAGAAGGTAGATTATGTATTTATTTATTCTTTTTTTTTAAGTCATTCTGTCTTGAAGTTAATTTCACTTCTTTTTTTTTTTAAGAAAATTAATTAACTTTAAAGAAGCACCCAAGAATGAAACATCTTTTGTAAGCACTTACACATAATTACAATACAGCTCTTTGAGGACAGAGGTCCTGCATGGGAAGTTAGTGAATAGTGACTCTTGTTGTTTAAAATCAAATCATATGTATGATGTCAGTGATCACCTGAGACTCTTTTTTATCTTTTAAATTTTTTATTTATGTAACAGAGTTATAGACAGTGAGAGAGAGAGAGAGAGAGAGAGAGAGAGAATGAGAGAGAGAGAGAGAGAGAAAGGTCTTTCTTCCATTGGTTCACTCCCAAAATGGCCACCACAGCTGGTGCTGAGCTTATCTGAAGCCAGGAGCCAGGTGCTTCTTCTTTGTCTCCCATGCGGGTGCAGGGGCCCAAGCACTTGGGCCATCCTCCACTGCTTTCTCAGGCCACAGCAGAGAGCTGGACTGGAAGAGGAGCAACCGGGACTAGAACCCAGAGCCCACATGGGATGCCAGCGCCACAGGCAGAGGATTAACCAAGTGAGCCATGGTGCCAGATCCACCTGAGACTCGACATGAGCTGCCTAGGGTATGGAAGCCTTTTGAATCCACAAACTCTCTCAGTATTTAGACAAGGCCATAAGCAAAGTGGAAGTTCTCTCCTCCCCTCAGAGAAAAGTACATCCTTCTTTGATGACCACTTCTTTCTCACCCACCAAGATCCTTCATGTAGGACATTTTTTGTCATAGTATCTTGGCTTCCCATGCCTGAAATGCTCTCGTAGGCTTTTCAGCCAGATCAGAATGCCTTAAGGGCTGATTCTGAGGTCAGAGTGCTATGTAAAGTGATTTTCATTCTGAGTCTGCTGCATGGACTGCTTCACATGTTGGAGCATTCACTCTTCTTTAATTCTATCTGTTATTATTACCAGACCCTTAATGCTATCCATATGTTCTCTTTAACACTTAAGATGGTATTTTTACCACACAGCTTGAGGGGATTTGGGTTCCTATGGCAAGTTTTTAAACTGTACCTTTAGAAGTAAGTCCTTTGGAATATCTACAGAACCATACAGTTTACAGTTATAGCCTTCATACACTTCATAATTCAAACTTTAGGAACATGGTGATTATTCACACCATGCCCACCCTCCCACTCATACTCCCATCCCTCTTCCTCCTCCCTCTCTAATTTTTTATTGAGATCTATTTTGAATTGACTTTTTTACATATATGTTTAACTCTATGTTAAGTAAAGAGTTCAACAAAGAGTATATTAAAAAAAAAACTGTTCCTCAACAGTCAAGACTAGGGGCTGTTCAAGTCATTGCTTCTCAAAGTGTCAATTTCACTTCTACAGGTTTTTGCCTTTTAGGTGTTCTATTAGTTATCACAGTTCACAGAGAACATATGGTATTTGTCTCTTTGGAACTGGCTCAGTATGATATTTATTTATTCTTGAAAAAAACAGAGTTCTCCCTTCTGTTGGTTCACTCTCCAAATGCCTGCAATATCCAGGGTTGGGCTGAGTCAAAGCCAGGGGCTCAGAACTTAATTCAGGTCTTCCCCTAGAGTCCCAGGGACTCACGCTTTGAGCTGTCACCTGCTGCCTCCCAGGGTGTATATTAGCAGGAAGCAGTTAGAACTTGAACCCATATGATATGATATGATATGATATGGTAGTGTCATGAGCACTAGGCAGAATGCCACCCAAAGATTATTTATTTTGATATACTTTGAGTTGTAGAGGCCCATGGAATTATCAACAAGGAATTTAGATATGAAATCTGGAGTTAGAGGGACAATTTGTGCTGAAGGAGAGAGGATTTCATAGTGTATATGTAACATTTAGTGCATGAAAGGCACTTTTTTTTTTTTTTTTTTGCATGAGAGGACAAGGGGGAGGATGATCCAATCCTCCAGCACACTAGTGTGGAACCTAGTGAAAAATATTTTCACTATTTTACATAAGTAAAAATAAGCAATATTAGAGAGCAATTGAATTGATTGAGACATCTAGAAATATTAGAAGGCTTTTTTTTAGCTGCTCTGTCTTCAACTTTAAAAAAGGGATAAAACCATGGAGTCATCTATTTAGGATTCAAAATATTATAAAATAATATTATAAATATTATAAAATATTATAAAATGTTCATGAGAGTATTTCAGGCATGGAAAGCCAAGACACTCTGGCAAAAGATCTCTGCGAGTGAGATCCCAGTGGAAAGAACAGGCCATCAAAGAAGGAGGTACCTTTCTCTGAAGGGAGGAGAGAACCTCCACTTTGACTATGAGCTTGTCTAAACAAGATAAGAATCGGAGAACTCAGAGGGCTTCCATAGCCTTGGAAACTCATGACTGGAGCATAGGGAGATTACTGATGCCATAGACAGGAGTGTCAATTGGTAAAGTCAACAACAGGAGTCACTGTGCACTTACTCCTCATGTAGGATCTCTATCCTTAATGTGCTGTACATTGAGATTTAATGCTATAACGAGTACTCAAACAATATATTTCACTTTGTGTTTCGATGGGGGTGCAAACTGTTGAAATCCTTACTTAATGCATACTAAACTGATCCTCTGTAAAAAAAAAAAAAAAAAAAAAAAAAAAAAAAAAAAAGAAATTATCAATTCCCAACTTGACTCTCACTGGGATTAAACATGACAATAGGTCTGCTCTGATTTCATCATCATTTTAAAAAATCATCTATTATTTTTCACTTTATGTTTCTGTGTGGGAGCAAACTGTTGAAATCCATACTTAATGTATACTAAGCTGATCTTCTGTATATTAAGATAATCGAAAATGAATCTTGATGTGAATGGAAGGGGAGGGGGAGTGGGAAAGGGGAGGGTTGTGGGTGGGAGGGACGGTATGGGGGGAAAGCCATTGTAATCCATAAGTCGTACTTTGGAAATTTATATTCATTAAATAAAAGTTAAAAAAAAAAAAAAAGAAAAAAAAATAAATAAAAAAAAAAAAAAGAAAAAAAAATGTTCTGGAGCAAAAGGTTATTCAATCCTCTGGAGGGGAGAGTAGCATCTATAAAGCACTTTCTATATAAGCTCCCAGATTTATAATTTCAGGATTCTTCTCCTATAGTGTCCTAGATGGAACATGTATTTATTTAATCTAGATTGTAGAGGACTTTATAAAATCAATTGTTGCATATTAGTGAGAGACTTGTTTTGGTACAAAATGGAAAGCTTTTTAAAGATATATTTATTTATTTGAAAGTCAGTTACACAAAGAGAGAGAGAGGCAGAGAGAGAGAATGGTCTTCCATCTGCTGGTTCACTCGCCAACTGGCCACAACAGCCAGTGCTGATCCGAATCTGGGAGCCAGGAGCCTCCTCCGGGACTCCCACACAGGTTCAGGGGACCAACCACTTGGAGCATCTTCTACTGCTTTCCTAGGCCATAGCAGAGATCTGAATCGGAAGTGGAGCAACCAGGACTTGAAACAGCACCCATATGGTATGCCAGCACTGCAGCACTATGCCACAGCACCAGCCCCATGGAAAGCATGTTTTAAAATATTTATTATGTATTTGAAAACTAGAGAGAGGGAGAGACAGAGAGAGAATTTTCCATCTGCTGGTTCACTCCCTAAATGGCTACAATAGCTGGAAATGGATGGTCCAAACCCAGGAGTCAGGAGTTTCTTCTCAGTCTCCCACATGAGTGTAGGGATGCAGGTACTTGAGCAATCCTGCGCTGCTTTCCCAGGTGCATTAGTGGGGAGGTGGATCAGAAGTGGAGAAGCCGGGACTTGAATTGGTGTTCAAAAGGAATGCTGGCATCAAAGGTGACAGCTCTACCCACTACACCACAACGTCAGCCCCAACAGAAGGCATTTTAATGAAAGATTTCAGTAATAGACCCTGTTCTCTTAGAATCAAAGACGTGGTATGGTATAAATAAAGAGGATGCTGGATTAAGAATAAGACAATTTCTTGAACTTTTTCTATTACTCATAACCATGTTGATTTAGGCAGAAGTTAGCATTTTTTTAATCCGTTCTCAACCTTTATCTGCTTAGTTAACAGAAAGCATTGCTATACATCGATATACATTGATATACATAATTGATATACATCAGTTTATAAATTTCAAATGCCAACGGCATTTGAGATAAATTCTCCTGATTAAAACAGAGACGAGGTGTCCCTGTTCCAAGGCATCTTGGATGTGTGGCATTCTGAATAACTCCAATCTCAGTTATTGGTGTGCAAGAACATGTGGGGACCCCGAGGTGGAATCACCCAATTAAGTACAGTCAATCCAAAGAAGTGTGAGGGACACTAAAATTGGGGTGGTGCTACATAGCAATCCATAGTGAACTACCTGAGATTCCTAAGCCTAATCATACCAATATGTTTTTCTAAAGTATAACTTTGTGCTTACCACATAATTAACTATGACCTTTAAAATTTTTCTGTGCTACAGTCCTCATATCCTCTAGTCCTTCAACCCAGTTCTCTATAGAACAATTTCAGTATGACTACAGCTACCGCAGAGGACATAACTCAATGTCTTCCCAAAGCCATTTATATTGCCAAGGAAGTGTGACAAATAGGGGGAACACAGATTCTCTTCATATTTTTTTCTTTGTTCAAGGAAATCAAATTGCATAGAAACAAACAAGTGTATCTTCCCATCCTTTGAAAGATTCCATAAGCACCTGAGAATTGCATGAAAATATGGACTTGTTTTTGATGAAATGGTCTATTTTGGGCATGCTTTTCTCAAAGATTGAATGCTAATGGTATTTCACCATAGGACACAATCATTTCTCAGCAAGGATGCAATATGTGGCAATGATGGCATGTATTTTAAACTGACTTTAACTTGTCAAAATACTTTACATATGTTTATAAAATTGTAGAGTATTAAAATAAGGAAGGAATTTAGGCAATTACAATTCTAATTTCTTCATTTTCTAAATAAAAGCATTGGAGGCTAGCAGGTGAAGTTATTTGTACATGGACATTTAGCAATTTGGGGACAGAATCCTAATTCTTTGGTCCCTGTCAACTTATCCTTATATCATTTCTGCCTCAGAAGATCTTCTTATAGGTTACACAACAGGACTTGTCTGCATAGTTTTAAAAATAATAAATTAAGCAAAAATATTATTACAGGTACTCCTAAATTTTTGGTGTGGTTACATGCTAAAAAATTATATGTTGAAACTACTCTAAGTCAAAATGTTAATATACCTAACTTAGAAACACCATAGACTAGCAACACAGAACACTATGGAATCTGGATTATTTTTCCTCTTGATTGTGGACTGTCAGGAAGCTCTGACTCACCAACATGGCCAAGCAGGAGTAGAGTATTCTGATAGCCCAGGAAAAGATCAAAATCCAAAATTCAAAATACAGTTTTTATTGAATGTATGTTACTTTCACATCCAATTGTGAAATTGAAAATTATAGATCAAATTATTATAAATTGGGGAGCAGACTGTATTTTTGTATGATTAAATTAAGCTCAAAAAACTAATTGACAAGAAAACCCCATTACCACCCTTCATCATCCCAGCAATTCCACTCTTAGGTATAGACTGAAAAGAGTGGAAGCAAGCATATACACAAAAATGTGTATATGAATGTTCATAGCAGCATTATTCATATTATCCAAATAGTAGAACAACTCAAGTGTCCACCAACTGATGAGAGGATAAACAAAATGTGACAGTTCTATACACTGCAATATTATTGAACTATAAAAGGAATAATATACTAGCACATTTCACTATGTGAATGAACCTTCTAAACATAGAATGTAAGAAGTCAGACAAAAAAGGTCACATATCGCATGATTCCACTTATTTTTAAATACTAAGAACAGATCAATCTGTAGAAAGAGAAAGTAGGTTGTAGTCACCTAGCACTGCAGGGATTGGAAAAACAGCAGCTGACTAATAAAGGACATGAAACGTGTTTCTGGAGGTGGGGAAATACTATACTTGATTGTACAACTATGTTAATATACTATTGAATTTCACACTTCCATTTTTATCATGTGAGTTACATGTTAATAAGGATGTTACAAATTAAATAAAATATGATCTTTCATCATGACCTCAGAGGCCAGGGTAGCTTTTGACACAGATCCCAGATGGGATTATATTTTAAAACACTGAAATATACAAACAAAATACCTCTCTTAAAGTGAGATGCAAATGAGTAATGAGTTGCAACTTATTCTTGATGTGATCATATTTGCTTAGAGCAGTATTTTTCTTAGTGTGGTAAACATTCTCTTGAAGCACAGTTGATTTGAAGAGGTATCTTTATTTTAATTAACATAGAATTAATTAATTTGCAGTGATATTCTATTGTTGTGGTATTATAAAATATTTATTGAATATATTACTTAGAAAAATTAATGGAAAGAATAATATACAAATAATGGTATAATTTGTATGAGTATATAGAAAAATCATGAATATGTCCTATGAACAACTGATTTTTGGGAAACTGGACCAGAGAAAACTTCTCCCAAGGCCCAGATTATTCCCCAACTTCTAAGGATTCAACTATGGATTCAACTGTACAACAGAAAGCAGAAACCAGGAGTAAAGCCAAGACTCCAACCCATATACTCTTCTATGATATGCAGTCACCTTAAGCAGCTCCCTAATCCTTAGGCCAAAAACCCACCTTCCATACCACATATTTGATTCAATGATATTGTGAAAACAATAAGGGATCTTGGGATCCAGGAATTTGGATTTGAATATTGCTTTGTAACTTGTAAAACTTGGAGCATGCCACAACATCCATGATTTTGTGACTTGTTTGTAAAATAGAAATAACAGGACTTATTTTAAAAGGGGGGGGGTTATGTTAATGAAAACAAATGTGACATATATTACCTGACATAGAGTAGATGATGAAAGGCTAGTTTTCTTCTTCCTGTTGTAGATTGTATAATCATTTCCCATGGAGCCAAGAGGGCAGTTAATTGGCTGTGTCATTCTGTCAGGAAGATGCATGTTAAGGCTGTTGTAATGCTGAAGGGTGAGGCCCTCAGGTCTTTCCAAGTCAAGTGCAATTATTGGTTAGTCAGACTCTCGGGCCAATTAGAATATTCCCTGGACACAATTCACCTCCTTTTAAAAGACAGAGCTACCTAACTCTACCATTTGGATTATCATCCTAGATTCTTTAATCTTTATACAGGATTGTGTGTGTGTATTTGATTACTCTGCCTTCTCTCTGTAATGACTGAAAGATAATCCAGGGAATTCCTTAGGCACCTAGATACTTCCTGCTAGAGGAAATTGATTCCCAAGATTTGGTAGTTAAGTGCATTTACAGATGAAGTGGAAATGCCTTCTTGAGTCTCATCAGCCCATTCAAATGAGATACATAATTGAGTATTTACTCAGTATGCAAGTTCAGGTGTTTAACAAAACATGGGTTTTGATTTTTTGACACATTTGTGTATATTTCTCTGCTCTGTATTTTTTTAGTTTTATCATCTCTTTATTCATTTGTTTGTCTTAGGCTAAGAATTCTCTTGAATATAAAAGAAGATAAAGCAATGACAAAAGGAATGGAAGGAGTAAAGAAAGAGGAAAAAGGAGAGATGGAAGGAAAAAGGAAAACTAATTTCTGTTTTACCAAAATATGAGAATAAATGAATATAGGATAATTTGGAGATAATTAGATTAGACACTTAGCAAATTTTTTTTCTTACTTTTGCTCCTCCACTCCTTGTTGTCTGGACTTTTAAAGCATTTTTAAATTATAACATGAAATGAGTATCACAAGTGGGGATTGCAAAAGTCATGAGGAATTATTTCCTGTCCTCAGAGGTAACTACAATGCAGGTAACATAAATACGTGTCAGATTATGGAGTACTGGTCAGGAACTGTACACAGAAGCCAACACAAATTCTGATACACACTGGGGAATCCTGACTTTAAGAGTCTCCTTTCTTCTGCCATGTCAGTACAGTGACTTTCCAGTCAATATATTTTTGACTTGATGTATGCCTGGTTTTGTTCTTCACCAGCAAAACTGTCATACAGAAATAAATATGCAGATCAGGGCTTTATTATTGGCATTTTAAAGATGAGAGAATGAAGCCTCTCTGAGGAGAAGTAAGACATCCAAGTCATAAACAGCTAGGATGCTCTCAGACTCTGTTCTAGCCAACCTTAGGGATTTTATTCGTTGTTACCCTATATGACAATCTCTGCAGGTCTTGAAGAAAGTGAGGCAACTTGGCAGGGAGCCTGTGTGAATGTCATTGCTATGGCTTTCAAAAATTACAAGGTAAACATGCTAGCATGTTCAGAATAGATAGCCATTAGACTAATTTTCATATTTGGAGAATTAGTTATGAGAGCACTTCTAGAATGTCACTGACTTTGGTACATTCAAAGGAACAAAGTATACCTCAGTCTGGATATATGATTCTGAAATAAGTGTTTTTCCTTCGCAAAAAATACTTTAATGTATGTATGCATATATATATATATGTATATGTATGTACAAAGGAGAGAGAGAGAGTAAGATTGAGAATGAGAGAAAGAGTCCTCCACTCTTCCACCCTCTGGTGCACTCCCCAAATGGCCCAGAACTGGGCCAGTTTGAAGCCTGGAGCCACGAACTCCATAGAGGGCTCCCATGTGGGTGGCAGGAATTCAAGCACTTGAGTCATCTTCCTCTGGTTGCCAGCTGCATTAGTGGGGAGCTGGATGCCAGGTGTAGTATCCAGGACTCAAACCAGGCACTACTATTTAGGATGTGGGTGTCCCCAGAAACTGCTTAACCCACTAAGCCACAACATCCACCTCTGTTTTGCTTCTTAGTGTTCTTTGTTGTTATCAGAAGCTCTAAGACCCTAGCTGTCTGGATTAGTATTTCTGCACATGGAGACCAACTCTTTCCATTTGCTTGTGGGAAAAGCAATCATGCTGTGAGGTGAGAAAAATGCTAGGGGATTTTTTTTTCTTCTGAATGTTGAAGAGCACCATCTATTTCTTTGAAGCTATCCACTACATATTAACATAAGGGTATTACAAAGAACACATGACTTTTATTTCTTTAAAAATAATTGAGAGATGGAAACTACTTGTGGGGAGCAACCTGGACTGGACTAAGTTACTGGAATTAAGACTTATTCTATGCATCTGCTCTCCCACAATATGGCGCTGGGAGAGGAGAAAACAGCTTCTACGCAGCTGCCTCTTGCCAACTTGAGTGATGACCTCCAGGAGCTGATCCTGCTCCTGATTGGAGGAGAGCAGCGTGCTCGGCGTGTGGGCAGCCGAGTTAGGATTGGCGGAGGAGGACTATAAAGGAGGAGAGAGACAATATGCACCAGGAACATCTAAGGGGAACATCTATCTGAAGGAACACCTGTGCAGCCCCCGAGAGAGCCGGCCGGCGGTGTGCCGCTCCCCCGCGGAAGTGGGGAATGTGGCAGGGGGAACTGCCCTTCCACGGAGGTGGAAGGGACAGCAGCCAACCTGGGAAGAACCAGCAGCAAACCTGGGGAGGGCCGAGCAGACAAAAGAACAGCGCAGGGTCCTGTGTCGTTCCTCCACGAAGAGGGGGAGCGACATAATGGTGCCGTGACTCGGATATGAAGCCTAGGCAAGGTTTAGTGTCGTTCCTCCACGAAGAGGGGTGGCGACACTACTGAACAATATTGTGAAGAAGCTGCACATAGGGAAGGGTGGTATGTGGAGCTTGTGTGGCAGGTGTTGGGAAGCATATTGGGTTCTTTACCTGATGGCTGGCCTAAGCAATGTGATACACTGAGGAAAGTCTAACTTAGACCTCCTCTTTCTCTCTTTCCTGTGACCTTGTTCTCTCACCTGGAATCCTATTACTTCATGAAGCGGCTCAGATTGGATTATTTCCCGGGGATTATTTCATGTATCAAACACTGCCATACAACTCTAGAGCCCAAGGCCCAATTTGGTATTTGGTAGAAAAATAGTTATTTTTTTTAAAAAAAGTCAATTTATTTGATCTTGGGTGGGTTGGCTATATCTTATGCTTTGTAAGTTAAAGCGAGGACCACAGGACAACAGTCACTACAACAGCATCAACATCATCTGGACATTTGTTAAAAATGCGGACTCTTGTGCCATGTTGAGTCAAGATGTATATTGTGACAAGAATTCCAGGTGATCATAGTTGATTAAGCTCTGCCCCTGAGACCCATTGCCTTCTATGGGGGAATTCACCAGATCCAAGTATTATGTCTCACTATAGTGTACTACTTCCATGTGGTCTTAGTGTGTGCTAGAATCCAAGGGTGATTTGTTTAAACTGGTTGGGGAAACTCTGGGTTATATTAAACTAAATGGGTGATGACAATGAAGATGGTGATGATGAAAATATGAACATTACTACTACTGTTGTCTGCTACTTTTGAGCATTATTATATCAAGATCCGCTTGAAAATGTTCTCATTTATCTGTCATTATGAATCAATATGGGAAGTAAAATAGGTGTCCTCATATCATCTATGAGAAAAGTTCATGAAATTTAATATACACATGTGCCATACCCACACAGCTTATCAAGTAGAAGATAGCTTGAAACTCAGGAGATTTGGCTCCAGAACTTTAAAGAGGTTTTTGACCCTACCACAGCTTCTAGGAATAGAATTCTGACCACTATGAAATAAAAAGCCAGAAATATAGTAGTTAAGGCACCCCAAATAAATAAAGGGATAGAACAATTCTTTTTTTTTAATATTGAAAAATTTTGCTTTTTGATGATTCATTTTTAGGAACATTGTTATTTTTTAACTTTTATTTAAAGAATATAAATTTCCAAAGTACAGCTTATGGATTACAATGGCTTCCCCCCCATAACGTCCCTCCCACCCACAACCCTCCCCTTTCCCACTCCCTCTCCCCTTCCATTCATGTCAAGATTCATTTTCAATTCTCTTTATATACAGAAGATCAGTTTAGCATACATTAAGCAAATATTTCAACAGTTTGCTCCCACACAGAAACATAAAATGAAAAATACTGTTTGAGTACTAGTTATAGCATTAAATCTCAATGTACAGCACACTAAGGACAAAGATCCTACATGAGGAGTAAGTGCACAGTGACTCCTGTTGTTGACTTAACAAATTGAAACTCTTGTTTATGGCCTCAGTAATCACCCTAGGCTCTTGTCATGAGCTGCCAAGGCTATGGAAGCCTTCTGAGTTCACCAACTCTGATCATATTTGGACAAGGCCATGGTCAAAGTGGAAGTTCTCTCCTCCCTTCAGAGAAAGGTACCTCCTTCTTTGAGGACCGTTCTTTCCACTGGGATCTCACTTGCGGAGATCTTTCATTTTTTTTTTTTCTTTCCCAGAGTGTCTTGGCTTTCCATGCCTGAAATACTCTCATGGGCTTTTCAGCCAGATCCGCAAACCTGAAGGGCTGATTCTGAGGCCAGAGTGCTGTTTAGGACATCTGCCATTCTATGGGTCTGCTGTGTATCTCACTTCCCATGTTGGATCGTTCTCTCCCTTTTTTATTCTATCAGCTAGTATTTGCAGACACTAGTCTTGTTTATGTGCTCCCTTTGGCTCTTAGTCCTATCATTATGATCAATTTTGAACAGAAATTGATCACTGAGACTAGAGAGATGGCATTGGTACATGCCACCTTGATGGGATTGAATTAGAATCCCCTGGTATGTTTCTAACTCTACCGTTTGAGGTAAGTCAGCTTGTCCCGAATTGCACATCTCTTCCCTCTCTTATTCCCAATCTTATATTTAACAGCGATCACTTTTCAGTTAAGTTCCAGCACTTAAGAATAATTGGGTATTGATTACAGTATTCAACCAAAAGTATTAAGTAGAACAAACAAAAAAAATACTAAGAGGGATAACATATTAAGTTGCTCATCAACAGTCAGGGTGACGGCTGATCAAGTCACCGTTTCTCATAGTGTTCATTTCACTTTAACAGGTTTCCTTTTTGGTGCTCAGTTAGTTGTCACCTATCAGGGAGAACAAGTGGTATTTGTCCCTTTGGGATTGGCTTATTTCACTCGGCTTAATGTTTCTTAAGAGTAGATTCAGAGAAGATATGGAAACTGTCTCTTTATGCATAGCTTCAATGGTGGTGATGGACATTGAGGTATGAGCAACAGGTCAGTTGGCACGTTGGATGTAACTTTAGGGCACTTGAATTCCTTGGCAGTCCTAGAAGGGCATGGAACTCTCACTGCTAAAGAATTCACTTTGCTTTTTATGGAAGGAATTTTATTTCATTTAAACCTTGCTTTTGAGCCTTTTGTTAGATATTCAGTAAGTAGTGGACTCTGGATTCTCCTTCCAAATATAGTGCTAAGCCAAAATGAACTTTTGTCAAGCTCTAATATTTTTCAGATCTTATTTTGTAGGCTCAAAGTATTGATAGGACTTCTACTTTCTCTCCAGCTGGACATTCTCTGTTTGCTTCTCATATTCACTTACTACCCCTCTCCTTGCTCCACATAACCAGCCTCTATAGGTATCATTAAAGGGCCTGCCTTGCTAATGGTTTGTGGTTAGATTCCACCAATGGGAAATGGAGATGAGAGTGCAGATGGATAAGTTCAGGCTAGGTACTCACTTTGCTCTCTCCCTGATGACTACAGACTCAGCAGTTTCTCTACCAAATGTCACAGCTTCTCCAATTGGATGGCTCTTAGAGCTGCAACAGATCATCCCAAGCTCCTTCAAATCCTAAGCAGGGAATGGGCCCTTGCCATTGAAGAAATTAACTGTCTCCTGTTGTTTTCCTTTAAGTCTGCCTAGACATCTGCAAGCAATCCTGTATTAAAACATTATTAAACTCTCCTCAGGGGGCCGGTGTTGTGGCACAGCTTGTTATGCAGCTGTTTGTGACACAGGCACGACACTGGCATGACACTGGCATCCCATATCAAAATGCTGGTTCCAGGCTTGACTAGTCTGCTTCCAATCCAGCTTTCTGCTAATGCACCTTGGAAAAACAACAGAAGATGATCCATGTGCTTAGGCCCCTAATACCCATGTGGGAGACCCAGATGAATTCCTGTCTTCTGGCTTTGGCCTGGCCTATCCTTTGCTGTTGCAAGCATTTGGGGAGTAGACCAGTGGATGGAAAATATCTTTCTCTCTTTTGCTCTTTCTCTCTCTCTCTCTGTCTCTCTCACTCTGTCATCTCTTTCTCTATTGCTCTATCTTTAAGGAAAATAAAATAAAAAAAGTAAAATAAAATAAACTCTTTTCTGTTCCAACATTTGATTATGCCATCTTTATCCTGTCTGGATTTTGGCCAATATATAAATGAAAGTATAATCAAGTGAATTTACATTACAATTCTATCTAACTTATTTATTTGTTGTATTGCCTAACCTCTTCCTCATATCACCCTGACCTCTTTCCCTAACGTTTCAAATAAAATCAGTGTTCCAGAAAATGTGCCATGTTTCTCCACAGTTTTCTTTCAGGGACCTCCAAGGGTATTCTGAGTACTCCAGGTGGAGGACAGTGCTGTGAAACTAATATGAATATCACACCTGAGAGAAATGAAAGATAAGAGAGAAAACCCCTGAAGCTTTTATTTCTTCTCATCAGAGAAAAACCCTTGTGAACCAGAACTGTTAGAGGTCATGGGTGACAGAGACAGGGTGAGACAGTGAGTCCTGACGAAAGAGGGGATGTTATCAAGAAGTCTGCTATGGAGAAACAAATAGCAGATACAACAGACACTCTGCTGTTGGGAAGTGGGTATGATCATAAGTAGGAGTGAGAAGGTGAAAATTTAAGATATAATAGAGTGTGCCTATAATAGATATCAAATGTTAGAGCATCTCTGATGGCGGGTATCAGGTGGAGAAGCCAGAAAGGGGAGACATTTGGACCAGGCATGCAGGTGTGCAAGAACTTGAAGAGTAAGAATACTTGAGTCTAGGAAATGAGGTATATTCAGGTCATAGTGCAACGACTATATCTGGTGATGACCTTCATGCCAACGGAGTCCTGGGGAGACACACAGGGCATTACATGGCAAAAGACAGGTAGTACCTACATTTGTGTCTATTCTGGTCTCTCTCTTAGAAAGCTGCCAATATGTAATCTAATGATTTTAGCCAATCTTAATCCCCTCCCAAAGAATCACCTCTGAAGACCATCCTTGGCTTGAGTTTCTGTCTTCTTAATAGCTCACAGTGGGGATTAAATTTTAGCACATGACCCCTTGGGCAGCACATTTCACATATATTCAGACCACAGCAGGAACAGATGGGAAATTATAAAGCACTATGAGGAAGAGAGAATGAGCTACTGGAAAAGCACTCTGAAAATGGTGAAAATGGCCTTCTCCCAATATGACAGGCATGCAGAGAGGGGAAGTGAGGGCATGCAGATGAAACAGCTGGCTTCTTTATGAGGGATCTTCAAAAGGTTCATGGAAAAAGCATATTACAAAACTACCATGCATGGATTTCAAAGTTTTTTGCACCAAAGTAAACTTCTCTTTTAGTTCCATTTTCCACAAGCTTTTTGAAGTAGCCTCTTATGTCCCCTGAGAAATGATGGACAGGCTCCACGTTCCTAGTAAGGATGACTTCCAGGACAGCAGGCTTGATCTGAATCCAAAGCAAAAGAGAAAAAGGGAACTAGAATTTCTTTTACTTTTTTTAAAAAAAGATTTATTTATTTGAAAGACAGAGCTACAGAGAGGAACAGACACAGAGAGAGAGATAGAGGGGTCTTCCATCCACTGGTTCACTCTGCAGATGATCACAACAGCCAGAGCTGCACAGATCCAAAGCCAGGAGCCAGGAGCTTCTTCCAGGTCTCCCACACCAATGCAGGAGTCCAAGGACTTGACCATCTTCCACTGCTTTCCCAGGCCATAGCAGAGAGCTGGGTTGGAAGTGGATCAGCTGGGATTCAAACTGGCACCCATACGGGATGCTGGCACTGCAGGCAGTGGCTTTACCTGCTGTGCCACAGTGCTGACCCCTAGAAGTTCTTAAATAAATACTATATTAGGTACTTTATCACTGTGGATTCATTTTATTCCTCTTAAAGAAGTCTCTGCCAGTTTCTTTTAGTTTGTTTTAAAACTTCTTTATTATAATTTTATTTTAGTTATATAAGTTCCATGTATTTCATATATACAGATTTAGGAACATAGTGATACTTCCCACCCTACTCTCCCTCCTGCCCATGCTCCAACCTTTCTTCCTCCTCCCTCTCCCATTCCCACTCTTAATTTTTACAAAGTTCTAATTTCAGTTTACTTAATAATCATAAAGTTAACCCCACACTAAGTAAAAGAGTTCAACAAATAGTATGAAGAAAAAAAACACACTGTTCCTCATCAGAACAGACAAGTTCTGTAAATAGTCATCGAATCTCAAAATGTCCATTTCACTATAATACATTACATTTCAGGTACTCTATTATATACCTCAGATCAGAGACAACATATGGTATTTGTTTTTTTGGGTCTGGCTTATTTCACTAAGTATAATGGTTTCCAGTTGTGTCCATTTTGTTGCAAAAAACAGGAATTTCATTTTTTTACAGCTGAATATATAGTGTATGTATACCATAATTTCTTTCTCCAGTCAACAGTTGATGGATGTCTGGGTTGATTCCATAGCTTAGCTGTTGTGAATTGTGGTGTAATGAACACGAAGGTACAGATAACACTTTCATTTGATTTCTTTTGGTTTGGGTAATTTCCCCGAGTGGGATGGCTGGGTCATATCATAGGTCTATATTCAGATTTCTGAAGTATCTCCATACCGTCTTCCACAGTGGCTGTACCAGTTTACATTCCTACTAATAGTGGATTAGGGTACCTTTTTCCCCACATCCTCTAAGGCATTTGTTGTTTGTTGATTTCTGTATGAGAGCCATTCTAACTGGAGTGAGGAGAGACCTCATTGTGGTTTTGCTTTGCATTTCTCTAATGGCTAATGATCCTGAGTATTTTTTTCAAGTTTCTGTTGGCCATTTGAATTTCCTCTCTTGAAAAATGCCTTTTCAAGTCCTTTGCCCACTTCTTAACTGGACTGTTTGTTTTGTTGTTGTTGAATTTCTTGAGCTCTTTGTAGATCCTAGATATTAACTGTTTATCAGTGGTGTGATTTGTAAAATTTTCTCTCCCAGTCTGTCGGTTTTTCTCTTCACTTTGCTGAGTCAGTGTCTTAGTGTGCTCTGAACCTGAGGCCAGCTCTGCCAGGCATCTTCCTCCTCAGGCTTCCTTCCAACATTATTGTGGGTGCAGGGATCAAATAAAAGCAATTGGCATAGACATGGAACAGCCATAATTCAGACAATTTAGAAAAGTACTGATCCATACACTTGGGACCTGAAGGGATTGGTCTATGAACTGGAAAGAGTAAAAATGGAGGAACTCCCGGGAAGAGACAGTTTTAAGCTTTCAATCTGTGACCAATAAAGTTAATAAGGTGAAGCCCCATATTTTAAACTTACATTAACCATATGTATTATGTGATTATAACTCACAGAACCCTGCTCCTCCAGCAAATCTCAGTTGGACATCAGAATACATTTAATGACTATATGTTGACCACATAATAACTAAATTGGGAAAGCTTATCTCAAATTTACTGTGCATGAAAATCACCCAGGAGTGACAATTAAAACAGATTTTCAGGGTCCTTCTCTAGAGAGTCTGATTCAATAGCTCTGGAGTTAAAACCACAAATCCGCATTATAACAACCTCCCCAAGTGACTTTGATGGAAACTCATCTACCTGATATGTCAACTTTGAAGCAGCTCTTGTCTCAGATCTGACCTGATCTCAGTAGGGAAGTAGGGACACATGGCAGATATTTAGATAAAGTCAATTATTAAGATTGGATTATTATAACTCTGTATCTTGTTTCCTTTACTTTTACTTTCTATTTGCTTAGTCTTCATACCTTTGACTACTCATTAATCAATTCATTCTCAGACTACCTAACAGAATCTTATTGGGGTTCCAAAAATATTCTTTTTCACCCACTTCTTCATTCAATCTAATATATTCCCAAAAGACATCCCATACTCATTTCATAATACCATTCTTCTCCTCAAATAAAAGAACAAGTTAATGTTGAGAAGTAAAGGCCAATCTTCTTGATTTGGCATTTAAAGTTTTCTGAAATCCAGCCCTTTCTTACTGTCTAGGATTAGTCCCACTTATAAAAAGTTTGTTCCTTGCTCTTTAGCAGGTGTCTCTGATCAGCTGTTTCTCTATGTATTTGCTGATACATTAGTTATGAAGAAGGAACTCCTCCCCCTTCTTAAACTTCTACCTTGAGATAGGGAGGAGGAGGGGTGAGGGCTGTTTCACAGCATCCTGGCAAAGTTTAACAACTAAGTCTCTTCAGGGGAAAAGGATCCTGATTTTTAGCATTTGCTAATTTCCATGGTGTAAATAATCTCATGACAACAGATTTTTAATCTTCCATTTTGATGACACTGTAAATGGAGTTTAGGCGTGTGTGCCGATTGGCCCTTAGAAGAGTAGATGAGCCAACTCAAGCATACCACTGAGACTAGTGTTTACTCCTTTCCCCACACTCTGCAGTGGTGCCTTGCTGTAGGGGAAGCTCTACCTGTATTTCTCATAGTGAGTAGATGGGTGTCTAGTCTACATGTAAAATTTGCTCAGCCCTAGAGTCTGATTGCTTTTTTGCCAAGTGGCCTTTGTCCTGTACAGCGTGCAGTGCTATGTTAGCTGCTGCTGAAATCTAGTGAGTAAAAGATGATCTCATCACTCTTGGTATTTTCAGGGTGCTGAGCCTTTCCCACCAGCTGATTTGCCCTATGTGTGTGTGTGTGTGTGTGTTCTTAGCTCTGTCATTGCCACATGGTCCACTTGGCTCTTGGCTCTTGCTTGCCATACACAATGGCTACCACACAATAGACCTACAGCTCCCACCTCAGCTGTCTTCCAAGTTCTCAGAGGGTGCAAGCAAAGGTTTTTAAACCCATATCCAGGGAGCTGATGGAGATTCTATGGACAATATTATGACCTTCAGTTTGTCTAGTCTCTCCCCTTATTCATTTCTTCTCCACTTCAGATGGGTTCATATCAGTCACAGAGATTACCTAAGAGAAATTGAATGCTCTCCAGTCTTGTACTGACAAAGGGAGGAGTGATAGTCAGTGTACTGGGGTCTTGTTTCTCAAACATCATCAACATTTGTGTCCCTGGGTATCAACTTAGAGAGAGAGGTTAGCAGGATATATTACCTATTCCCATCTCTGTTCTTCCCTGGATTTCATTTTTCATTGCCTAACAGTTCCTGTTTCCATTTCCTTTTGGGAGGTCACTTTTTATATTCTGAGTTCTTCCTGCAAGTAAATATAGGAAGAATAAATGAAACAAACAACCAGATACATCATTAATTTTCTTCCCAGTACAATCAAATGGATATGAACAGAAAATAAAACTTGTAACAGCATTAAGCTTTAGATCTAGGAGTCACTAAAAATGTAATGGAGTTTGCAGTTCCTCAAAATGTTTTCCATTAGGTTTCCAAGGTTTATGTACAATGGGGACTGCATTACCCTGTTTAAGGGTAGCTATCCCACTCTGTTATTTCTTTCTGGTACACTGATGCTACTCTTCTATGTTTTGTGAAGTCTAGTTGACAGTTTTCTAAGACTCATATTTTTCAGATTTCAGACTTAAAATACTTATTTACTTATTTGAAAGTCAGAGTTATACACACACACAAACACACACACACACACACATGATGGGGGGAGTAGAGAGAGAGAGAGATCTTCCATCTGTTGGTTCATTCTCCATTTCTCAGATGGCTGCAATGGCCAGGGTCAGGCTGAAGCCAGAAGCTTCTTTTAGGCCTCCCATATAGATGTCAGGGGCCCAAACACTTGGGCCATCTTCTACTATTTTTCCCAGGTCATTATCAGGGAGCTGGACTGGAAATGGAGAAGCTGGCACATGAACCAGTACCCATATGGGATGTTGGTGTTACAGGAAATAGTTTTATATATTGCACCACAACACTAGCCCTAAGATTTCAGATTTTTAAGGTTATAATTTCAAGTATGTGAGTTCTGAGTTTCAAATCTATCCATTGACCTCTTAAAAATATCCCTGAGATAAGAGCTGTTTCAAAGTTTATGTATCAGGTAGATGAGTTTCCATCAAAGTCACTTGGGGAGGTTGTTATAAAGCAGATTTGTGGTTTTAACTCAGAATTATTGAATTAGACTCTCTGGAGATGAACCCTAGGAATCTGCCTTAATTGTCACTGCTGGGTGATTTTCATGCACAGTTAGCCTTCATGTGGTGAAAGTAGACAGCAAAACAGATAAAATAGAAATCTCTACCACCTTACCATTGTTGAGTATTCAATTTATAGTATTTAGTGCTTCTGGCTCCCACACATGCCTGCTGTGCTCTCTTCACAGGAAAAGAATGGTGTTCTAATCATGGATGTAGGGGCTCTGCCTACAGTTAGGACACCAGCTTTGTGCTTTCTATTTTATTTATTTCTTCTTTTAAAATATTTAATTATTTAAAAGTCAGCCTGACAGAGAGAGAATAAGACCGAGAAAGAGATATTTTCCATTTACTGGTTCACTCCCCAAGCAATTTCAACTGTCAGGGTCAGACCAAAGCTCGGAACTCCATCAGTGTTTCCCACATGGGAGGCAGGAATCCATGGACCTGGACCATCATCTGCTGCCTCCCACATGAATTAACAGGAAGCTGGATTGGAATCATGAGTAGTTAGGACTTGAACCAGGCACTCCCACATGAGATATGAACATCTCAAGAGAGTTTAACCAGCTGTGCTATAATGCTATCCTGCACCTGATTAATTTCTTATATCCAGAGGTGCTATGCGTTTCTTTTCTCATAGGAAATATCCATGGGTGATGGTTGCCAGAAGCCTTTGGCAACAATAATGAGCACATTTGACCAAAGCCTTTGTATTTTGGGGAGCAGGGTTGTTGCTCAAGTATATTGACTTTTTCTTAAGAGGTTTTGCTTTTTGTGTATAACTTACGTGTCAAGATCTTGGAAATGAGAAGTGGAAAATAATAATTCTTCACCCTAACACTTGCCAACATGCACGCTGTTCTTTATTGATTCATTTCAATTCTTATCCACACTCAAGTCTCAATATGAATTTCAATTCATTTGTTCCACCTTCCGTCACCTATTTCATTTTAAAATTTATTCAAGAGACAGAGAATCAGGTAAAGAAAAAGATACACACATACACAGAGAAAGAGATAGATAAATTATCCATATCTATATCTATCCATCTACCTATCGATCTATCTATCTATTGAGATAATTAGACAATTAGAGGTAGAGAGCACTCCCACTCACTGGTTCATCCCCCAAGTACTCATAAGCACCTAAGAGCTAGAGGTGGGCCCAGAACAGAGAGAACAGAGCCAAAAGCTGGGAACTCAATCCAAGTCTCCTGTGTGAGTGACAGGGATCAACTATTGAACCATCAGCACTGCCTCCCTGAGTCTAAATTGGCAGGAAACTGAAATTGGAAACCAGAGCTGGGAAGCAAACCCAGCTAAACCAGGCCAAATGTCTGGCCCAATTCCCAATTATCTTTTCCACTTTTTCTTTCAAGTTACCTACCAGTCTGTCACTATAAACGCCAGCCTGAGTACCCTAACAGAACAAGTTGGAGATTCTGTTTATAGTGAGTTCAAGAGTCAATTTGTCTGTCAATCTGATTAATTGATCTGATTCCTTGCTTTTAAATGTAGTATCTTATAATTTGTATCTCACTACACTTAGCATAATGAATATATTGGCTTTGAATGTACTTTAATTATTCAACTAATAATTATACTGCACATGATGATTTTGAGGCTCTCATTCAAAGGGTAATATTCATATACATAACATCCATTACATAATAAAATATCACATTTCACAACATGCAGAATTGTCTCTATACAAGAGATTCATTTCTGTAGAGACAAGAGACAAGGAGGATCTTGGCTATTTTGTTTTATAGTTCTGTGATCCTGCTCACAGTCTAAGTTCTGAGAATCAAGGACTTCAAAAAGGAACCACAGATGAGTCAGCAATGGCCCTGATGGCAAATCTCCCAGAGAGAAAACATTGAACAACTGGGAATGACTTGTTCCTTCAAGGTCTTAAATATTTAGGGGGTAATCTTCTCACTGGGTGTCTCTAAATTATTTAAACTAAATTGACTTGCCCTGTGGTCTCTTCTCTCCACAGGATTTGAAAGCCTAACTATTTCCTTCTCACAAGTGGGTAGGTTTATAGCTTAATCAAAATGACTATTACCCAAGGCATTATGCCTATTATAAACCACATCCATTACAGGGTCACCAAGGCAAAGAAGAGGGAGGGCATGAGGAAGAAATTTAGACTGCTGGTGTAACTGGAAAGCGGTTACCCTTCTGCAGTGGCTCACGCTGAATGAAACCCATTTTCATATAGATTCAGAATCTGAAGTTGCTTGTGCTTCACATCTCCATATTGTGTTTGATGTGCCTGACAGCTAGAATTTGAGAATGCTTCCGTCCTCCATACCTCCAGATCTGTTCTTTTACAATATATAAGACTTCTTATTTTGAGAAGAAAAATAGATAGAGGGGCCTGGGACATGCTAACTGACTTCAAACACTTTGAAGACTCACATTTTATCTAGGGATAAGACTTTTCTGGGTGAAGCTTCAATGCAGGAATGAAACCAATGGATGGGGAAGTTGTGTACAAAAGGTTGTTTTCAATTTTGTCTAACCTTTCTCCTGGGTTATACCTGCATGGACAAGTGCAAAGGGATATGAACAACAAATAAAACATTAATGACAACAGGCTTTGCCTCCAGAATTCACTAGCAACATGGACTTTCTGGCTTCCTCTGACAGGATCGTTACACTGGCATTTACGTTCATCTTAGGTGGACCAAACCACCCTGTTAAAGAGTATCCCATTCTGCTTGCTAAACTGATCAGCAGAAATAAACCGATGCAACTTTTTCTCTTTCATGAGGTTGAATCATCAGTCACTTGATCTCTAGTCACAGTAGTGACTAAAACCAATTCTCTCACATTAGGTGGTTACGGCCACTTTAATATTTCAACAATTAGATTAATTCCCAGACTGTGTACTGCCCCTCCCCTATGGTGATTTGACCATAATATTTGCACATAAACTTTTGCTGAATAAATTAGGTGAAGTGAAGTGAGGAGAAAACTGGCAGAAGGGAAGGTTTTCTCGAGTCCTTAAAGCAGGGAGCAATTTATCCCCTAAATGAAATTTTCATTCTCCAGGAGGTCCCTATGGCTAAGTTCATTAAAAAATAAAACCATAGCACATCATAAACCAGGTAAAATGTCTCAACGTGGTCCTTGGAAAGGTGCCATAGTAGAGAGTCACAGTGGTAACTTGGGGACCAAGATGAGAAACCTAGATCTACCTTGCTCTGTGGATATATTTCTCTAAATCGTAGCAAAAAAAAAAATGCTTGTTGGAAGGGCCACATAGATGCAAACATCTTTTTTTACTTTAGAAAACATTCTTATTCATTGATTCTGAAAATAAGAATTTCTCTGTCCATAAACATCTATAGAAATGGGGTGGGATGATAGAATGAAAATAAAATGATGTGTATGTTTTAATAAATTGAGACACACTGAATTCTTAAGTTGTGATGAAAGAAGCAAGAAATGAGCACAGAATGAGGGCAGTTACAGAATGTTGTTTAGATAACATCCTTGGAACTATACAGATACAAGAAGAGTGTTTTTTTTTAATATAAAAATCAATAAAGCTAAACAAAGTTGTATATTAGCTGTGTAATGAATGGCTTTAGCCATCATATTAGTGAACAAGGATCAGTATTAGGATTAACTATGTGGAATTACTGAATGCTACTCTCCCTGTATCTTCTTTTAAAAGGAAGAGAGTTGTATAAATTATTGTGCTTGTTTGGTCTAAGTTTTCTGGGGACTAGCTGAAAGACTGACAAAAAGGACTTGCTTTTGTTTTTCCTTTTTAAGTAGTGGAGTTAGTTCCTCTTTATTTGTTTGTTTAATTATTTATTAAAGATTTATTTATTTATTTGAAAGGCAGAATTACAGAGAGGCAGAGTGAGAGCGAGAGCGAGAGAGGTCTTCCATCTGCTGATTTATTCCTCAAATGGCCACAATGGCTGCAGCTGAGCCAATCCAAAGTCAGGAGCCAGGAGCTTCTTCCAGGTCCCTCACACAGGTGCAGGGGCAAGCACTCGGGCCATCCTCTACTGCTTTCCCAGGCCACAGCAGAGAGCTGGATTGGAAGTGGAGCAGCTGAGAAGGGAGCCAGCACCCATATGGGATGCTGGCACTGCAGATGGTGGCATTACCTGCTATGCCACAGCACTGGCCCCTTGTTTTTCTTAACTTGGGTTTCTTTCAGGGAAGAAAAGACAAAATTCATTTACTCAAAATATTGTTAAGCAAATGAAAATTCTGTGGCCACTTGAAGCAGCATATTATTGGTGAGATATATACTATACAGTCTAAAGTCTGGTATTAATCTGTGGTGAGAGTTTTCTTGTTTGTTTGTTTTTTATTTGTTTTTTCCAAAATAAGGCACCCATGCTTACTGGAGAATCTATAAAGCCATGAAAATACCTAGGATTGTTTGCATGTTCATAAGACACCTGAGAAAATCCTAAACTTTGATCTTCAATTGAGCTCTAGACTCAGCGTATTCAGGAAGTTAAGCCTAAGGCAGAGTTGTAAACAGCCAACTTAAAAGTCACTGATTAAATGAACAACAAGGTGTCTGAAAAATGCACAGGCAACATCATACTCAGTTAAGAAAGACTAATTGTATTCCAGTTAAAATCAGTAACTAGACAAGCATGCCCACTTTAACCATGCTATACGACATTATACTGAAAATTATAACCAGAGTAATTAGGCAGGAAAAATAAATAAAAGATATCCAACCTGAAAGGAAGTAAAACTATATTCACAAATGAAATAACTGTATGTGTAGAAAATTCCAACTTATTCACAATAACATCTACTAGAGTTAATGCACAAATGTGACAAAGCTGTAGGGTACAAGACCAACATGTGGAAATCAGTTGTTTCTATATACTAGCAACAAACAATCTGATAGCAAAATTAGGAAATCGCTTAATTTATGGTAACAACCAAAATAATTAAAAATCTAAGAATAAATTAAAGCAAGGAGAGGAGTCAACAATGAGAATTGCAAAGTCCTACTAAAAGAAAGCAATTCCAAACAATTGGAAACATTTTGTATTGATAAATTGGAAGACTTAATATTCTTGAGGTGTCAATACTCTCCAAAATGATTAATAGATTCAATGCAATCCCTGTAAAATTCCAAGAGCCTTTTCTGCAGAATGGAAAAATTGATCTTAAAATTACTGTACATTGAGATTTAATGCTATAACTAGTACTCAAACAGTATTTTTCACTTTATGTTTCTGTGTGGGAGCAAACTGTTGAAATCTTTACTTAATGTATGCTAAACTGATCTTCTGTATATAAAGAGAATCAAAAATGAATCTTGACATGAATGGAAGGGGAGAGGGAGTAGATAAGGGGAGGGTTGCGGGTTGGAGGGAAATTATGGGGGGGAAGTCATTGTAATCAATATTCTGTACCTTGGAAATTTATATTCATTAAATAAAAGTTAAAAAAAATTATTGTGGAATTACTAAACGTCTTTTATAGTCAAAATAGTGTTGAAAAATAATAAATTTTAAGGATTCACACTTCCTAATTTCAAAACTTATTACCAACCTAACAGTAATCAAAATAGTATGGCATAAGATTACTGGAACAAAATTGAGAACCCAGGAATAAATCCACACACTTATGATTAATTTGTTCTTTTTTTTTTTAATTTAAGATTGTGTTATTTATTTAAAAGGCAGAGTGATAGAGAGGTAAAGAGAAAGAGACAGCCAGACACAGAATCTTCTGTCTACTTGTTCACTCCCCAAATGGCCACAACAGCCCTATCTGGGCTAGGTTGAAACCAGGACCTTGGAGACTCCATCCAGGTCTCCTGTGTGGGTGGAAGGGGCCCAAATACTTGAGCCATCTCCTGCTCCTTTCCCAGATGCATTGACAGGAAGCTGGAATGCAAGCAGGACAGCCTAGACTCCAACTGGCACTCCTCCATGTGGTGCTTGGGTTGCAAGCAGTGGCTTGGCAAGCTACAACACAATGCCAGCCCCAGGCAATTGGTTTCCAATAAGGGTGCAAAGGCCTTTCAATGGGAAAAGAATAATCTCTTACCCAAATTATTCTAGAAGAATTATATATCCAAATACAAAAGCATGAATTTGGGACCATATCTCACACAGTATTTAAAAATCAGGGGCAGGCGTGTAGCCAAGCAGTTAAGATGCGGTCTAAGATGCTGTGTCCCACACCAGAGCGCCTGGGTGTGAGTTCCAGCTCCAAATTCTGATTCCTGCTAATGCACAAACTGGGAAACAGTTGTGATGGCCCCATGAATTGGCTACCTACTTACCCACATAGATTGTGGGTGCCTGCCGTGCCACAACTCTGGTATCTAGTTTTTTATACTATATATATATATATATATATATTTTTTTTTTTTTTTTTGACAGGCAGAGTGGACAGTGAGAGAGAGAGAGAAAGGTCTTCCTTTTTCCGTTGGTTCACCTCCTAGTGGCTGCTGCGGCAGGCACACTGTGGCCGGCGCACCGCGCTGAGGTCTCTAGTTCTTGACAATTTGGTGAAGATTTAAAACAAAGTTTGATAAAACACTGATAGACACAGGCTCTTCTCTCTTCTCTTCTCTTCTCTTCTCTTCTCTTCTCTTCTCTTCTCTTCTCTTCTCTTCTCTTCTCTTCTCTTCTCTTCTCTTCTCTTCTCTTCTCTTCTAAATTAGCTCCTACATATAAGGAAGAACATGTGATATTTGTCTTTCTGGGTTTGGCTTATTTCACTCAACATCATGTCCTCCAGTTGCAGCCATTTTTAGATGTAAATGATGGAAGTTCATCCCTTTTTTATAGCTGAAGTTCTAGAATTTAAAGTAAAATGTAAATATATCATACTTAAGCTCTGATGGAGTCTTGGGAGCAGAAATATTAACTATGATACATACTATGATATATTTCTTTTTCTTTCTTTCTTTTTTTTTTTTTTTTTTTTTTGACAGGCAGAGTGGACAGTGAGAGAGAGACAGGGAGAAAGGTCTTCCTTTCAGCTGGCGCACCCCGCTGATCCAAAGGCAGGAGCCAGGTACTTCTCCTGGTCTCCCATGGGGTGCAGGGCCCAAGCACTTGGGCCATCCTCCACTGCACTCCCGGGCCACAGCAGAGAGCTGGCCTGGAAGAGAGGCAACCGGGACAGAATCCAGCGCCCCGACCGGGACTAGAACCCGGTGTGCCGGCGCCGCTAGGTGGAGGATTAACCTAGTGAGCCGCGGCACCGGCCAACTATGATATATTTCTATGTGGAAATTCTAGAACTAAAAGGGCATTTTATTAAATGAAAGACTGACTTGGTTTAATAGCAAAATGGCGACTACAGTCCATTTAGAAGATAGGGCAACAGAAATTATTCAAGCTGAAGTGCTGCCAAAAAAAAAAAAAAAAAAAAAAAAAAAAAAGGATTGAAGTAAATGAACAGCTCAGTTGTTTGAAGGATAACATAAAACCTTTGTAACATATGTGTAATTGTAGGGAGATATTGAAACAAAAGTATTTTCAGAAACAAGCTAACACTTCTCCTCAAACCCAATGAAAAGAATCAGTGTACACATCAAAGAAAGTCAACATAATTTAAGCAGGGTAAACATAAAGAAAAACCACATCTAACACACCATTTTCAAACTCTTGAAAAGCCAAGATAGAGTGGAAATCTTAAAATCAGTCAGTGAAGCCAGCGCCGCGGCTCACTAGACGCCGGCACACCAGGTTCTAGCCCTGGTCAGGGCACCGGATTCTGTCCCGGTTGCCCCTTTTCCAAGCCAGCTCTCTGCTATGGCCCGGGAGTGCAGAAAAGGAGGATGGCCCAAGTCCTTGGGCCCTGCACCCTCATGGAAGACCAGGAGAAGCACCTGGCTCCTGGCTTTGGATCAGCTTGATGCGCCAGCCTCAGCGGCCACTGAGGGGTGAACCAATGGCAAAAGGATGACCTTTCTCTCTGTCTTTCTCTCTCTCACTGTCCACTCTGCCTGTCAAAAAAAAAAAAAAAAAAAAAAAGGCAATTAAAGATATCTGAGGCAAATAAAAGCACAGAGAATTTGTCTTCAGTGGATGTATAATACAAAAATGTTAAAGGGATACTGTTTGGAGGAGAAAGTGAAAAACAAATGGGCGTCACATATGCATATGTGGAAGTCAAATACACAATAGTAACATAATGTGTGTGGGTGGTAAATGGAAACGTACTACTGCAAGTTTCTTACTTTATACACAGAATTCTAGAAGTAAGGGTAATTCAGGACAGAGAGCCTTAAACTAAGGATGCATATTATAATCCATAGGATGCACCTTAAGAAAGAACCAAGAGTAATAGCAAAAAAACATCAAAAAAGATAAAAATGAAAAGCAAAAAATATTCTATTGACCAAAGAACTGCTGTAAATCAATCTAAAAAGGAAAAATTGAAAACTAATTTTGTGATTGTACATGTCAACTCATAAAATTACATGTTTAATAGAATTTCACATGCATGAATCAGTAAGCATTGCATTTCAAAAAGGGGAATTATCAAAATTATCAAGCTAGATAAAAAGGCAGGAGCCAACCTTATACTGTATGAGATGTCACTTAGAGAGGTAGAAATAGATTGAAAGTAAAAAGAAGGAAAAGATATGATAATAGTATTCAGAAGAAATTAGGGATCCATGATGAGCAGATAGCATAGATTTCTAGACAATGAGGGCTTTTAGAGATTTGAAGGATGATTTCATAGTGAAAAAGAGGATTTTTTCTTCTAGAAGATTTAAAACACTGCAACTACATGCACAAGATAACAGAGCTTCAACACAGATGAAGGGAGAAATGGATCCCTGACTATGGCTGGGAATTTCAGCATTCGTTTCTCAATAGAGAACAGAGCAAGTAAAGAGAGTGTTCAGTATAGATAAAGGAAAACCAAGCTACACCATCTACTAACTTGATCTAATTGACATTTGGAAGCACTGCACCTAAGAACAGCAGAATTCCTTTGAAATTCACAGGATGGTTTAGCATGTGCTTGGTCATAAAACATGCCTTAATAAATTGCAGAAGAAGGAAATCACAAAAAATTTGACTGATTACAAATAAATCAAATTAGGTAAAAATATAAGTATATAGAAATCAAGCAACATTCTTAAAATACCTGATGGGTCAAAACAGAAGTTATGAAGGAAATTAGAGCAAATATTTGAATTGGATAACAATGAAAATATGTCACTTCAGTTTTTGGAGATGCCACTAAAACAATGGTTAAGGAAAAATCTATAACTTTTAATGTTGATATTGGAAAAGAGAAGCATTTTGAAAACCAATAACCCAAGTTTATATCTTGAGCTAAGAAAGAAATAGCAAAGAATATAGAAGAAAAAACTGACAGACAATGATAATAGCAGGAACCAAAGAAATAGAAAATAAATGAACAAATAAATAAAACAAAAGTTTGCTTTTCTGGAATTAATGATACTGATCAAGTAAGCAGGTGGCAAAATTCAAAATATCAATATTAAGAATTAAAGTGGGCATAGTATATAGGTACTGCAAAAATTTTAAATAATGAGAGAATATTATGAACAAGTTCAGGCTAACAAATTCAAGAACTTAGATGGATAGAAAGAAATTCTTGAAAAATGCAAATTACCAATATGGAAACAAGAAGGAAAAAACTATCTATAGTTCTATCAGTGCATTTGAATTTGTATTTAAAATCTTCCACAAAGAAAACTGTATGTACAAATAGCTTAATTAGTAAATTTTAACAATAATTTAAATGAAAACAATATTAATCTTAAACTCTTTTACAAATAAAGAAAACTCACTATTGTGAAAAAAAAAACCCTCAGTGTAAAAGGCTAAAATAATTCTGAAATCAAATCCACAGAAGGGCAAGAAAATAATTTCTTTCATTCTTTAATGAAATATTAATTGATTGAATGCAGCAATATATGGGATACTTCAAAAACTTTATGGAACATAGAACTGAAAGATGAATTTCTATTGTTGGAAAAAAATTTGAAACCCCTGCATACTAGGGACTTCAAAAAGGTCATGGAATTGCATATTATGAAAGGTCTTTGCATGGATTTAAAATTTTTTCTCCAAAACAAACTTCTTTAAGTCTATTATTTCATGAACTACCCCTCCCATGAATTTCTTGAAGTGCCCTTACATAAAAATTTAAATTCTGGCGCAGTTGGGTCAGAGCATTGTGGTCCAGTTGGATTTTTCTCAGTAATACAAAGAAGTCGTAGATACGGAGCAACTGGAAATCTTATGCACTGCTAGTAAGACTATGTATTTTCGATCACTTTGGAAAATTGTTCTGTGTTAATTACTATAAGTATGTGTTTATACTGTTAACTTCATCCCTAAGTATATATACAATAAAAATGTACACATACTTGTACCAAGTCAAGAAATAAATGTTCAGGACTGTTAATATACCAATAAAATAATGAATCTTGTCCTGCTTAGATGAAATGGCCCTGATAACACTACTGGTATCAAGGAAAGCTGATGCGATGTGGGCTCTAAGGGAAGCATGTGCTGCATTATTGTGCCAGCTAAGCAGGGAAGCCATAGCTTGTTTGCTACCAAACAAGGTCATCAGGGACTTTGGAGTGCTTGAGTCACATTGCCACAGGGTAGTGAGCTCTGAGGAGGTGGTTATGCTTTAAGACACACGTGTCTGGATACATGAACCAATAACCCAAAAAGTCCAACAATAAAATAATTGTTGTATATTGATTATGCAGCAGTGAAAACCAACAAACAGCTTTATGCAGTGGTGTAAGCAAACCACACAAACCGTCTTGAGCCAAAGATGACAGAGACAAAAGAATACATACTGTTTTTATTTCATTATTTAAACTTCAAAATTGCACTAGAAATCAGCATAGAAAATACTTTTTAAGTGTAGGAAAGTTTAGACTTTGAGGAAGACTTCTTGGGGTCCTAGTATATTACATTTCTTCACCTGTGTGGTGGTTATACAGGTAGGTTCGTGTTGAGTAATTTATCAAGCTGTGCCCTTTAAATTATGCAGTTTTGTGTCTGTATTATATTTCATTTGGAAAGCTAAAACATGTATCATTGAATGAAAAATTGAAGAGGTTGTTTGTAGTGATTGAATTTTGGTTTGGCTGTATTCTTTTGGGAAGTAGTTCTCTTTCTTTAATTAAAGCACTAAATCGATTTTAATGAAAAATAATAAAGATTACATGAACACATATATTGAGCTCAGGTAAATGAAAAGGAAATGCCTTCAATAGCAGGTACTCTCCAGTCAAGAATCCTGTGAAATGGCATTTCTGATTTCAGCAATGCAAGTTCCCAGGTCACGGAGATATGAACTGAAACAAAATTCTGATCTGCGGATTTTGTTGTTAGCCTCACCAATCCTTCACTGTTTCACCTTTGGATAATTTTGTGATCATAATAGTAGGGAAATGCCTCTCTTCCAAGAGAAGGGCTTATAAATCATGGTCTATTCATGTGTAGATGCTGGTTTTTCCCCATTAATGAATGAGAGTCTGGATGTGTGGAGAAAAATAATCTTTCTATTTTATGTTCCTTTTTTTAATGCTGAGCTTATTAAACTTTGTGCTATTGGCATTTATTATTAAATGAGCTTATTAAACTTTGTACATTGGCTTTATATTGTGGAAAGCATTTTTGTTTTTTGGCAATAATACAATATAAATCTGAGCCATTCAGATACTTTCTTGGTCAAATGATGGAATCAAGTACTTTCCAAGTTCCCACTGATTCCCAATTCCATATATGATGTTGCTTTACCCTATTTTTCTTTTTTAAAAATTTATTTTATTTTATTTATTTGAAAGTCAGAGTTACACAGAGAGAGAAAGAAGGGCAGAGAAAGAGAGAGAGGTCTTCCATCTGCTGGTTCACTCCCCAATTGGCCTCAACAGCCAAAGCTATGTCTATCTGAAGCTAGGAGCTAGGAACCTTTTCCTGGTCTCCCACATGGGTGCAGGGGCCCAAGAACTTGGGCTGTCCAGTACAAGTTTTCCCAGGCCATAGGAGAGAGCTGGGTGGAAAGTGGAGCAGCCAGGACTCAAACTAACACCCATATGGGATGCTGGCACTGCAGGTGATGGCTTTTCCGAATATGCTACAGCATTGGCCCCTAATCCTACTTTTAAAATAATTTTTATTAACCAAAGCTATTTGTGTGTATGGGGCACAGTGTGACATTTCAACTGTGTGCTGATCAAATCAGGGTGAACATTTCCCCCTCCTTGACATCACTTGTCACTGGAGCCTTGAAGCTTCTCTCTCCTATTTGTTCACACACTATATAACATTCTCATTCTGAAGAAGCAATCACTTTTATGGAGACAATGGGAATATTGATGATGGCAGTTACAGATTGAAGATAATTTTATCAACACCATGGATTCCATTTGTGCAAACTATTTTTATATCAATTCTAAAGAAATCACTTAAAACTCTAATCAATGATAATTGTAAATCTTGGATGGTCACACAGTGTATATTAATTTGCTAAGGCTGCCATAGAAAAGCACCACAGACTGGGTGACATGAAGAGTAGAAGTTTATTGTTTCATGAATCTAGAGACTGAAAGTCCCAAGACCAAAGTGTTTACAGAGATGATTTCTTCTGAGGATTTTCTCCTTGGCCTGCAGGTGGCCATCCTTATGCCTTCACATGGTCTTTCATTTGTTTCTGTCTCTGTTTTTTTTTTTTTTTTTTTTTTTTTTTAAGACTTATTTTCTTTAAATGTAGCATGAAAGAGAGAGAGAGAGAGAATCTTCCATCTGCTGATTGACTCCTTAAATGGCTGCAACAGCTGGGTCTGAGCCAACTGGAAGCCAGGAGCCAGGAATTCCCTCTGGGTCTCCCATGTAAGTGGCAGGAACTTAAGCACTTGAACCATTAACTGTGGCCATCCAGGCACATCAGCAGGATGCCAGATCATAAGTGGAGTAGCTGGGATTCAAACTGGCACCAATTCAAACTGGCACCAACTGGCATATAGGCATTGCAAGCAGTGGCTTAACCCACTGTGCTTCAACACTGGCCCCTTCTCTGTCTTGGTCTCCTCTTACAAGGATACCAGTCGTATTAGATCAGGATCCACCTAATGACCTCATTTTAACTTCATCTCTTTAAAGACCTATCTCCAGCCGGCGCTACGGCTCAATAGGCTAATCCTCCACCTAGCGGCGCCAGCACACTGGGTTCTAGCCCTGGTCGGGGCGCTGGATTCTGTCCCGGTTGCCTCTCTTCCAGGCCAGCTCTCTGCTGTGGCCTGGGAGTGCAGTGGAGGATGGCCCAAGTGCTTGGGCCCTGCACCCCATGGGAGACCAGGATAAGCACCTGGCTCCTGCCTTTGGATCAGCGTGGTGTGCCAGCCGCAGTACGCTGGCTGTGGTGGCCATTGGAGCGTGAACCAACGGCAAAGCAAGACCTTTCTCTCTGTCTCTCTCTCTCTCTCTCTCTCTCTCTCACTGTCCACTCTGCCTGTTAAAAAAAAAAAAAAAAGACCTATCTCCAAATGCAATCACATTCTGAGGTGCTGGGGCTTATGAATTCAAAATATGAATTTTGGGTAATACATATTTAAGTTCATAGCACTCTGATGCTTCCTAATCATGGTGAGGTGCATTGACTTGGTGTAATAAACCAACATATTAGATATAGTAGCATCACATTCTGTTGACTGTGTTCCAAATGGATAGTGAATCTATGTGTGAAATGTGAAAAAGAAATGGAAGCATATGGTAAGATCTAGAATTTTTTTATTGAAAGCCTATTAACATTCCAGTACAGTTTTGCAGCTAGATACCTTCTAATGAATCTAGTTATTTGCAAAAGCATTGTAAAGCAGGTTTTAAAATATCAGTTACGCAAGTGCTGCTTTGTCCCTTTCTCCTTTATTCAGTCGTATTATAACACATGCTAATGTAGGAGCATATTAGAAATTAATGATCCTCACCATCAAAGTGAATAGATTGAATTCATCCTACTTGACATCAAATTTGTTCTTTCTTCAGTACAACCTATATCTTTAAAAAGTCATACTGCTTAACTACAACTCAGTGTCCCAAACTCTGGGATCTTTCACTCTCCGCCCCTTCTTTTTAAATAACATACCAATTGAGAAGTAAAGATATTTGGGTTCAATATCTAGGTTTGCCACTTTCTTACTAAGACTTTGGAATAATATTTAACTTCTATTATTTTAGTATCCTCCTTAAAAAATAAGGGGCAATAATATTACTCATTTGATGAAGTTGTTATTGATAGAATCAAATGATATACTAAATACGTCAATAAACAGTAAATAATTAGTAAATACTATAATTATCACTCTTATTACTAAGTCCCACTGATGCTACCTCTAAACTTTCAATGCTAAACACTTATTTATTATTTAAGATTTATTTACATATTTGAAAGTCAGAGTTACACAGACAGAGAGGAGAGGCAGAGAGAGTCTTCCATCCGCTGGTTCAGTCCCCAGTTGGATGCAAGGGCCGGAGCTGCTCCGATCCAAAGCCAGGTGTCAGGAGCTACTTCTGGGTCTCCACATGGGTGCAGAGGCCCAAGGACTTGGGCCTTCTTCCACTGCTTTCCCAGGCCATAACAGAGAGCTGGATTGGAAGCAGAGCAGCAGGGTCTCGAACTGGAGCCCGTATGGGATGTTGGCACTGCAAGAGGTGGCTTTACCCGCTATGCCAGAGTGTAGGCCCCAAATAATTCTCTTTTTTCATGCTATTCTTTTTTTTATCTTTTATTTAATGAATATAAATTTCCAAAGTACGACTTATGGGTTACAATGGCTCCCCCCCCCCATACCGTCCCTCCCACCCACAACCCTCCCCTTTCCCACTCCCTCTCCCCTTCCATTCACATCAAGATTCATTTTTGATTATCTTAATATACAGAAGATCAGCTTAGTATACCTTGAGTAAGGATTTCAACAGTTTGCTCCCACACAGAAACATAAAGTGAAAAATAATAGATGATTTTTTTTTAAATGATGATGAAATCAGATCAGACCTATTGTCATGTTTAATCCCAGTGAGAGTCAAGTTGGGAATTGATCATTTCTTTTTTTTTTTTTTTTACAGAAGATCAGTTTAGTGTACATTAAGTAAAGATTTCAATTGTTTGCACCCCCATAGAAACACAAAGTGAAATATACTGTTTGAGTACTCGTTATAGCATTAAGCCTCAGTGTACAGCACATTAAGGACAGAGATCCTACATGAGGAGTAAGTGCACAGTGACTCCTGTTGTTGACTTTACCAATTGACACTCCTGTTTATGGCATCAGTAATCTCCCTATGCACCAGTCATGAGTTTCCAAGGCTATGGAAGCCCCTTGAGTTCTCCGACTCTTATCTTGTTTAGACACGGTGATAGTCAAAGTGGAGGTTCTCTCCTCCCTTCAGAGAAAGGTACCTCCCTCTTTGAAGACCTGTTCTTTCCACTGGGATCTCACTCACAGAGATCTTTTTGCCAGAGTGTCTTGGCTTTCCATGCCTGAAATACTCTCATGGGCTTTTCAGCCAGATCCGAGTGCCTTTAGGGCTGATTCTGAGGCCAGAGTGCTATTTAGGACATCCGCCATTCTATGAGTCTGCTGAGTATCTCACTTCCCATGTTGGATCACTCTCCCCTTTATTTATTCTATCGGTTAGTGTTAGCAGATACTAGACTTGTTTATGTGCTCCCTTTGACTCTTAGTCCTTTCATTATGATCAATTGTGAACTGAAATTGATCACTTGGAATAGTGAGATGGCATTGGCACATGCCACCTTGATGGGATTGAATTGGAATCCCCTGGTATGTTTCCAACTCTACCAATTGGGGCAAGTCAGCCCGAGCATGCCCCAAATTATACATCTCTTCCCTCTCTTATTCCCACTCTTATGTTTAACAGGGATCACATTTCAGTTAATTTTCAACACTTAAGAATAACTGTGTATTAATTGCAGAATTAAACCAGTCATATTAAGTAGAACAGACAAAAAAAAATACTAAGAGGGATAATGTATTAAGTTGTTCATTAGCAGTCAGGGCTATGCTGATCAAGTCACCATTTCTCATAGTGTCCATTTCACTTCAGGAGGTTTCCTTTTTGGTGTTCAGTCAGTTGTCACCAATCAGGGAGAACATATGGTATTTGTCCCTTTGGGACTGGCTTACTTCACTCAGCATGATGTGTTCCAGATTCCTCCATTTTGTTGCAAATGACTGGATTTCATTGTTTCTTACTGCAGTATAGTATTCTAAAGAGTACATATCCCATAATTTCTTTATCCAGTCTACCATTGATGGGCATTTAGGTTGGTTCCAGGTCTTGGCTATTGTGAATTGTGCTGCAATAAACATTAGGGTGCAGACTGCTTTTTTGTTTGTCAATTTAAACTCCTTTGGGTAAATTCCAAGGAGTGGGATGGCTGGGTCGAACAGTAGGGTTATCTTCAGGTTTCTGAGGAATCTCCAGACTGATTTCCATAGTGGCTTGACCAGTTTGCATTCCCACCAACAGTGGGTTAGTGTCCCTTTTTCCCCACATCCTCGCCAGCATCTGTTGTTGGTAGATTTCTAACCGGGGTGAGGTGAAACCTCATTGTGCTTTTGATTTGCATTTCCCTGATTGCTAGTGACCTTGAACATTTTTTCATGTGCCTGTTGGCCATTTGGATTTCCTCTTTTGAAAAATGTCTATTGAAGTCCTTGGCCCATCTCTTAAGTGGGTTGTTGGTTTTGTTTTTGTGGAGTTTCTTGATCTCTTTGTAGATTCTGGTTATTAACCCTTTATCTGTTGCATAGTTTGCAAATATTTTTTCCCATTCTGTCGGTTGTCTCTTCACTCTCCTGACTGTTTCTTTTGCAGTACAGAAACTTCTCAATTTGATGCAATCCCAATAGTTGATTTTGGCTTTGACTGTCTGTGCCTCCCGGGTCTTTTCCAGAAACTCTTTGCCTGTGCCAATATCTTGAAGGGTTTCTCCAATGTTCTCTAATAACTTAATGGTGTCAGGACGTAGATTTAGGTCTTTAATCCATGTTGAGTGGATTTTTGTGTAAGGTGTAAGGTAGGGGTCTTGCTTCATGCTTCTGCACGTGGAAATCCAGTTTTTACAGCACCATTTATTGAATAGACTGTCCTTGCTCCAGGAATTAGTTTTAGATCCTTGATCAAATATAAGTTGGCTGTAGATGTTTGGGTTGATTTCTGGTGTTTCAATTCTGTTCCATTGGTCTATCCATCTGTTTCTGTACCAGTACCATGCTGTTTTGATTACAACTGCCCTGTAGTATGTCCTGAAATCTGGCATTGTGATGCCTCCGGCTTTGTTTTTGTTGTACAAGATTGCTTTAGCTATTCGAGGTCTCTTGTGCCTCCATATGAATTTCAGCATCATTTTTTCTAGATCTGCGAAGAATGTCTTTGGTATCTTGATTGGGATTGCATTGAATCTATAAATTGCTTTTGGGAGAATGGACATTTTGATGATGTTGATTCTTCCAATCCATGAGCATGGAAGATTTTTCCATTTTTTGGTATCCTCTTCTATTTCTTTCTTTAAGGTTTTGTCATTTTCATCGTAGAGATCTTTAACGTCCTTGGTTAAGTTTATTCCAAGGTATCTGATTGTTTTTATAGCTATTGTGAATGGAATTGATCTTAGCAGTTCTTTCTCAGTCATGACATTGCTTGTTTATACAAAGGCTGTTGATTTTTGTGCATTGATTTTATATCCTGCCACTTTGCCAAACTCCTCTATGAGTTCCAATAGTCTTTTAGTAGAGTTCTTTGGATCCTCTAAGTACAGAATCATATCGTCTGCAAAGAGGGATAGTTTGACTTCTTCCTTCTTGATTTGTATTCCTTTGATTTCTTTTTCTTGTCTGATGGCTCTGGCTAAAACTTCCAGAACTATGTTAAATAGCAGTGGTGAGAGTGGGCATCCCTGCCTGGTGCCAGATTTCAGTGGAAATGCTTCCAACTTTTCCCCATTCAATAGGATGTTGGCTGTGGGTTTTTCATAGATTGCTTTGATTGTATTGAGGAATGTTCCTTCTATACCCAATTTGCTTAGAGTTTTCATCATGAAAGGGTGTTGAATTTTATCAAATGCTTTCTCTGCATCAATTGAGATAATCATATGGTTTTTCTTCTGCAGTCTGTTAATGTGGTGAATCACATTGATTGATTTGCGAATGTTGAACCATCCCTGCATACCAGGGATGAATCCCACTGGTCTGGGTGGATGATTTTCCTGATGTGTTGTTGTATTCTATTGGCCAGAATTTTATTGAGGATTTTTGCGTCTATGTTCATCAGGGATATTGGTCTGTAATTCTCTTTCAGTGCTGCATCTTTCTCTGGCTTAGGGATTAAGGTGATGCTGGCTTCATAGAAAGAATTTGGGAGGATTCCCTCTTTTTCGATTGTTCTGAATAGTTTGAGAAGAATTGGAGTTAGTTCTTCTTTAAATGTCTGGTAGAATTCAGCAGTGAATCCATCTGGTCCTGGGCTTTTCTTTGTTGGGAGGGCCTTTGTTACTGTTTTAATTTCTGTTTCAGTTATGGGTCTATTTAGGTTTTCTATGTCTTCATGGTTCAATTTTGGTAGATTGCATGTGTCCAGGAATCTATCCATTTCTGATAGGTTTTCCTGTTTGCTGGCATACAGGTCCTTGTAGTAATTTCTGATGATTCTTTTTATTTCTGTGGTGTCTGTTGTTACGTTTCCTTTTTCATCTCTGATTTTATTGATTTGGGTCTTTTCTCTTCTTTTTTTAGTTAGTTGGGCCAATGGGGTGTCAATTTTGTTTATTTTTTCAAAAAACCAGCTTCTCGCTTGGCTGATTTTTTGTAATGTTTTTTTGGATTCAATCTGTCGATTTCTTCTCTGGTTTTAATTATTTCTCTTCTCCTACTAGATTTGGGTTTGGTTTGCTGCAGGTTTTCTAGGTCCTTGAGGTGCGCTGAAAGCTCATTTATTTGGTACCTTTCCAATTTCTTGATATAGGCACCTATTGCTATAAATTTGCCTCTCAATACTGCTTTTGCTCTATCCCATAAGTTTTGATATGTTGTGTTGTTGTCTTCATTTACTTCCAGAAAGTTTTTGATTTCTCTTTTGATTTCTTCTATGACCCAGTGTTTATTCAGGAGCATGTTGTTCAGTCTCCATGTGTTTGCATACTTTCTGGGGTTTCCTGAGTTGCTAATTTCCAGCTTCATCCCGCTGTGGTCTGAGAAGCTGCATGGTATGATTCTAATTCTTTTAAATTTGCTGAGACTTGCTTTATGGCCTAGTATGTGATCAATCCTAGAGAAGGTTCCATGCACTGCTGAGAAGAATGTGAAGTCTGTAGATGTAGGGTTGAAAGTTCTGTAGATATCTGTTAGATCCATTTGGGCAATAGTGTCAATTAAATCTGCTGTTTCCTTGTTGATCTTCTGTCCGGATGATCTGTCTATTTCTGAGAGTGGAGTATTGAAGTCCCCCAGTACTATTGTATTGGAATCTAAATCTCCCTTTAAGTCCCTTAACATATCTTTTAAATAGACCGGTGCCCTGTAATTAGGTGCATATACATTTATAATAGTTACATCTTCCTGTTGAATTGAACCCTTAATCATTATATAGTGTCCCTCTTTGTCTCTCTTAACAGTTTTTGTATTAAAGTTTATTTTGTCTGATATTAATATGGCTACACCTGCTTTTTTTTGGGTTCTGTTGGCATGGAATATCTTTTTCCAACCTTTCACTTTCAGTCTGCATGCCTCTTTGTTAGAGAGATGTGTTTCTTGTAGGCAACAAATAGTTGGGTTGTGTTCTGTGAGCCAGTCAGCCAAACGGTGTCTTTTAACTGAAGAATTCAGACCATTAATGTTCAATGTGACTATTGATACGTAGTGACTTTGCCCTGCCATTTTCCCGGAAATATTTTCTAGTATCTGCTTTGAGCTTCCCATGCTCTTTTACTGGTAGGTGTTCTTCCTTTCCCTTCTTTCATATTGGTGGCCGTGTTTCTGTGTTTCTGAGTGTAGCACATCTTTAAGTATCTTTTGCAGGGCCGGACGAGTGGCCACAAAGTCTTTCAATTTCTGTTTGCTATGAAAGGTCTTTATTTCACCTTCATTCACAAATGAGAGCTTGGCAGGATATAATATTCTGGGCTGGCAATTTTTCTCTCTTAGCACCTGTGCTATGTCTCGCCATTCCCTCCTAGCTTGTAGGGTTTCTGATGAGAAGTCAGCTGTGAGTCTGATTGGAGATCCTCTGAGAGTAATCTGACGTTTCTCTCTTGCACATTTTAGGATCTTTTCTTTATGTTTCACTGTGGTAAGTTTAATTACCACGTGTCGTGGTGAGGATCTCTTTTGGTCATGTTTATTGGGGGTTCTATGAGCTTCCTGTACTAGGATATCTCTGTCCTTCTCCAAACCTGGAAAGTTCTCTGCTAGTATCTCACTAAAAAGGCCTTCCAATCCTTTCTCTCTCTCCATGCCTTCAGGAACTCCTAGAACTCGAATGTTTTTTTTTTTTTTTAATAGTATCCTATAGATTCCCAACAATATTTTTTAGATTTCTAATTTCCTCTTCTTTTCTTTGGTTTGACTGTATGTTTTCCCGTGCTCTATCTTCTAAGACCGATATTCTCTCTTCTGCTTCACCCATTCTGTTTTTAAGGCTTTCTAATGTGTTTGTCATTTGATCTATTGAGCTCTTCATTTCATTTTGATTTCTCTTCACTATAACACTTTCCTGTTCTACTAGTTTCTGAGTTTCATTTTGACTCTTCCTTAAAATTTCATTTTCACGAGAGAGATTTTCAATCTTGTCCATTAAGGATTTCTGTAGTTCAAGGATTTGCTTTTGAAAACTTCTAAATGTTCTTATCATAAATTTTTTGAAATCCGTATCTTGCATTTCTTCTATCTCATCATCTTCATACTCTTGGCTTGGGGTGTTTTGCTTATTTGGAGGCATCATAGTGTCATCGTTTATCTTGCTCCCTCTATTTCTGTGTTTGTTACTCGGCATAGTTAATTCTTCTTGCGTCACTGTGCGTTTTTTTTTTTTTTTTTATACTGTGTCCATGTTAAGTGGACTGCCTGCTGTTGGAGGAGCCTTGGAGGCTTGAGATGGGTGCGGCCTGAGAGCTCTGCCTGGTTCTTCCTGGTTAAGGGTGTGCAAAGGTGACACCCTCAGGTTATGCGTGGTAAATCTCTCTCTTTTTATTTATTTATTTATTTTATTTATTCAGGGGGTAAGTAACACTGCAAGGCAAGGCTGTGCAGAATTGATGGTATTTTGCTTCCAGTCTTCGGCTCCTCTGGACTCCCACTGGGTTGCCTAGGCTACTGAATTGTAGTGACTCAGTTCCTTAGCTCTCCCCCATTGATATGTAAATCCAGAGAGGAGGCCTGCTCTTTGTCTCTTGGGAATTCTTCAAGCCTTGCAGCCTTGTAACCTTTGCAAGGTTAGGGGGAAGAGAAACCCTGAAGCTTTTTTTTTTTCCTTCTTTCCGGTAGTGAGTTTGCTGCACTTTCCGGCCCCCCTCTAGTTTCTGACCCCCGTTTCCCCACCAATGTCTCAGGTTATTGAGCTCCCCTCCCCTTCCAGCGCCGATGTGTGGACTCGGAGCCCTGAGCCTCCCAAGTCTCCCTGCTGTTGTCTGTGTGGCATGCACTCCCCTTAGAGCACTGGCGCGCAGACCCTGGGTCTTCCGCGGCTCGGTCCCACGACTTGGCTTCCGCGCGGTGGGCGACCTTGTTCTCCCAGTAGGTCCTCCGATTCACGGCTGCTCCATCCAGAAGGGTTTCCCCTGCAATATTTTCCTGGTTCTTTTTTCTGCGGCTACCGTAACTCCCCTTTTATTAAACTAAATTTTCCCGGACTATCGGTGCGCGCCCTCACTATTCCGCCATCTTGGCTCTGCCCCTTTCATGCTATTCTTGTCCATGCTATTCTTGACTGGTCTTCCTGATACCGCAGATTGTTCTATATATAATCCAATGTATTATTTGTATTCACTTTTCTTTTTGAGGCTTAGCTTTTATTGTGCCTTGATTACTTCAAAACACATTCAGTGACTTCAAATTACCCAGAAAATAGGGTTGAATTGTCCTAATCCAGCTTTTGCAGGCTCTTCAAGGTTTGGGTTAATGTCCCTTTTCATTTATCTTTGATCTTGATCTGCCTTTGTCCTGTTGTGTTGTCTTAGACCAGTCAGTAGACTGGACTGTGGTGCTGTCTACTCTCCTGATTTATTATAAGGATTATTTAATTTGATTCTTAGAAATCCTACCTCTGAGTGCTCCATTAACTAGCAAAACTGCCTTTGGAAAATCCATTGATGTCTCCAAGGCTTTATTTTGTCTGTAAATTGACATTGTGCTCAAACTCTAGTGTGTGTAAGAACTACCTGGAGAACTTGTGAGGCATGTGGGTTCTGACCCCTGCCCCCAGAGATCCTGACTGTATTTTAATTTGTAAAAATGAAGTTCAATATATGATAAATGCATTCTGTTCTCCAGTATTCGGTGTGCACTTTGAGATTTTTACATACATATTCTTGTGTAACGATTGCTATCCAGGTCCAGATAAGACATCCAGGAAGATGTCTTCCAGGCCTTCTCAGTCCATGTTTCTTCCAGAGATGACCACTATTTTTACTTCTATCATGATTCCTCTGTAACAATGAAGAGTGGGTGATTTTTTGGTGACTCATTTAAATCTCATTTTATTTTGTTCTAAATTTCTTAATCAGACAGAGATGTAAAGGTATAGTGAATATATTCTCATTGTTATCTCAAATCTAAACATCAGTTAGAAGCACATTCCCTGCCCGCTCACTCTGCACCCCAACCTTCGTCTCCATAGTCAATCCTAGATGACCTTCCTCTCCTTCGGCTCTTCACCCCCCACCTTCATATATTCCTTATTCTTCAGTTCTAGAGTAGCTCTTCGCAGGGCTAGGCCTGTCAGCTAAAGGTCAGGCATTCTAACCTCCCTTGCAACAATTCCTTTTACAACATCCCTGGCAAATGCTCTTTAACTTCCACTTGAAAACTTCTGCTGAGGTCTGATTCTGCCATATTATTGGACATTTCTCTTTGCTAGAAGGTACTTTCCCAGAGTGTGATTTATAAAATATTCTGTGGTACATTTGTTAAGAGGCATGCCCTCTAGAACAATTAAAAAAAAACATCTCGTCTCTTTTGTGTCATGACAGCCTTTCAAATGTCTTCGACAGTTTCCACATAGAATCTAAGGAGTTTCTTCTCTATTCACTGCAATCACACCTCCAAGTACTTTATTGGCTTTTGCCTCACTTGTCAAAACCCAGCTCTGAAATATTCCATGCAGTTGAGAGTTGTAGTAGCCCAACAAGGAAGAAATTACACCTTACACTGTAACATAACTGCTAAAACAATATACAGGTGATAACCCATTGGGACATGCAGAACAATATGCCTCTGCCTGCAGAACAAACTTCATGGACATGCAAGCCATGGTCTCACTTGGTTCATACTCAGGCAGATCCTCAAACTTGACTTCTTGCTCTATTGTTGACATGTTACAATCCTTTTTTTTTTTTTTAAAGATACCTTTCTTACTTTATAAGATTCTATTTTATTATTTTCATTTTACTTGAAATGCAGAAAAACAGAAAGAGAGAGTTGGAGAGAGATCTCCCACCCTCTTATTCACTCCCCAAATGTCCACAACAGCTAAAACTGGGACAAGCCAAAACCAGATCAGGATTAAATCAGACTCTCCTATGTAGGTGCCAGGGACCTAAGTACTTGAGCCATCATTTGCTGCCTCCCAGGGTGCATAATAGCAGGGAGCTGTATTAGAAATGGACAAGCTAAGACTTGAACCCAGTCAATCTGATATGGGTTGGCAGTGTCCCAAGTGGCTTAAACTTTGCATCAAACACCTGTTCTACAATCTTAAAATTTCTAAATTAAAAAATGTATTTATTTGAAAGATGGAGAAATGGGAGAGTGAGAGTAAGAGTGAGAGAGAGAGAGACAGACAGAGAGAGACAGACAGAGAGAGAGACAGAGAGAGAGACAAAGAGAAAGAGAGTCTTCCATCCCTGGTTCATCCCCCAAATATCTGCAACAGTCAAGTCTGGACCAGGCTAAAGCCAGGAGCCAGGAACTCCATCGTGGTCTCCCACATGGATGTCAGGGGCTCAAGTGCTTTTGCCATCATCTGTTGTCTTCCCAAGGAAACTGGATCACTACAGAGCAGCCGAGGGCTTTAATTGGCACTTTAATACGGCATTGTGGCTTTCCAAGTGGTGGCTTACCCTGCTGCTCTGGAATGCCAGGTCCTATGAATAATTTTTGAACAGGGGAGTCTTGTTTTCATTTCATTATTGCACTGAAACTATTAGGTAGCCACTTCTACCTTTGTGCTTGCATTGCATTTGCTAAATGTCTTAATTTTTTATTTTTCTTCTTCAATAATACTTCCTATATTAGGTATTAAGAGTGTTTTATATGAAGGAGCCTTAGAAAGTGTGGAAAAAACACCCTTATCTTTTAATTCCACTTTTTAATGAACTTTTTGAAGACTCTTTGTATTTTATATTTTTTTTACTTACTTTAAAAATCTTTTTCTTAGAAAAATAAACATAGGTTGAATGTTATAATCCTACAAATGCGATAGATGAACAGCATAGTGCCTAAAATAAGTAAGCAAATTGCCACGGTTCCACAGTTTATTATTAACAAAGGTACACTAGAGGCCAGCGCCATGGCTCACTAGGCTAATCCACCGCCTGCGCTGCTAGCACCCAGGGTTCTAGTTCCGGTTGGGGTCTGGATTCTGTCCTGGTTGCTCCTCTTCCAGGCCAGCTCTCTGCTGTGGCCTGGGAGTGCAGTGGAGGATGGCCCAAGTCCTTGTGCCCTGCACCCCATGGGAGACCAGGAGAAGCACCTGGCTCCTGGCTTCGGATCGGCGCGGCGTGTGGGCTGCAGTGCACTGGCCGTAGTGGCCATTTGGGGGGGTGAACCAATGGAAGGAAGACCTTTCTCTCTGTCTCTCTCTCTCTCACTGTCCACTCTGCCTGTCAAAAAAAAAAAAAAAAAAAAAAGGTACACTAGAGCCAGTTTTTCTTTTCTTTTTTTTTTTTTTTTGACAGGCAGAGTGGACAGTGAGAGAGAGAGAGACAGAGAGAAAGGTCTTCCTTTGCCGTTGGTTCACCCTCCAATGGCCACCGCGGCCGGCGCGCTGCGGCCAGCGCACCGCGCTGATCCGATGGCAGGAGCCAGGAGCCAGGTGCTTTTCCTGGTCTCCCATGGGGTGCAGGGCCCAAGCACCTGGGCCATCCTCCACTGCACTCCCTGGCCACAGCAGAGAGCTGGCCTGGAAGAGGGGCAACCGGAAGAGCCAGTTTTTCTGATTTCAGTATTTGTAACATAAGGACCTCCTTCCTATCCCCCTGGAAAGTTTGTGTTTCATAGATCCAGGATTCAACTTGAATTCTGTAGTCATATTAACTTCCCAGATTCCTATAGTTTCCCTTTGATTTCATTCTCCAAGCATGATGCTTCGATTCAACGTCCCCATATTGCTGACTCATATTTAGTCTTGAATTCTTTCTATTTGCTCTTCAGGTCATTTACCCATAATTGCCTAGCCCTCGCTTATCTGATAATTGAAGTGGTTTTTCTACCATAAGTGATTTGCCCTGAGCTTGCATTTTTCCAAAAAAAGCCACCTCAGGTTAATTTTGAGAGAATTCCAATACAATCTCATTTTTTTCTCCCTCGATTATGATTCTGATCTATAGCTAATCTCCAGATCATTAAGGATGTCCCAGTAATTGGAAAGAAATCTCCATGTTTTTTTCATTAAGTGCTCATCTAACTTACGAAGGGATGTTAAACTAACTTAGGCTGCTGAGACTTGCTTTATTTGACCAAAAAGAAATCTAAAGCAATTCTATAAAAATGTGGCTTCATTTGCAATTATATTAGGCAGGGGAAGGGAAATAGAGAGGATAATGTAACAAGGGTATAATGACCACCTTAATACGGCAAGTTTGATGTTGGAGTTACTTCTGCAAATTCTACGGACCGATCATTAGCCTCGTGGGCTGTTGGCCTGAGTGAAACTGCACTTGATGTCGTTGTCTTCTGAGGAAGATGCTGACCCAACTCCTCTTGCTGGGGAGCCCAGGCAAAGACATACACATGTCTACCACCTGACGTAATCTTCCTGATTTCTGGAGGGAAAAATAAAAGGACTTGATCAAGATGGTTAAATTTGCCCTTACATCTGTCACATTGCCATTGAGGAAAGTGTCACCCTAAGCAGATGCCACTCACTCAGAAATAATTGGGACCAGATGTTACCACCTCAGCTAACGATAGCACCGTTTCAGAAGTTCTGAATTCAGAAACCGAGCATCCTCCTCTATCTTCCCTTTCTTCTTCCTCTTCACATAAGCAAGAACCGAGGCCTGAGGTTTCTATATCAATTACTCCCCATTGTCTATGTCCACAGCTACCACATGCATACTATAACTGTACACTATACATCATCCACTCCACCTGCACACCAGGTTATGCATGCCAGGTCAGGTCAGCACTAATTCTCACTTGATCTCTCCAATAAGCTCTTAACTAATCTCTTTAGGCCTCCTTATAATCCACTTTCTATACAGCAGTGAGTTTGGATTCTTAATACTGCAAATAAGATTAAACCATTCCTTTGATTACAGTCTCACCCCAGTTCTGTATTCTGTTTTTATTTTTAAAGTACAGTTTAATGTCATCTATATAATTTTCCTTTTCTTTATACTGTTCTCATCTGACTCCCCCCACCTCAACATTTAATGAAAAAGAAGTGGCCTCCTGTCTGGTCATCATTTATCTCCCCCATGCTTACAAGAGTACTGGTATCCAGTAGATGTCTGAAAAATTATTCACTGAATACAGAATTGACCTGCAAATCATGGCTAATATGCAACCCATCTCTGTTTCAGACCATTCTCTCCAATATCCCTAGTTAGCAACTTGACAAATTATTGGCTTCCCTAGGTTGGGGTCTCCGGGATTGAACCTCCTCTGCTTTCCCCTTTGGTTTAGTGGTAGCTAGAGCCCTAATTCCAATTACTGACTGGCTCCCCTCTCTTTCTGTTGTGTGTCTGATCTCTGTTCCTCTTCTTAGGTACCCCCAGGATTCAGCTGGGTGGGCCTCACCCTCACAATCTAAATCCAATCTAATCCATGTCCTAAAGGCCCCACCTCTAAACACCACAACTGGATTAAGATTCTACTCTCTTTGTACCATAAGCACCGGTCTCTGGGGATTAAACTCTTGCATGAGCTTGAGGGACAATGGGGAACAAATTGCCAATCACAGCATAAGGTTACTTCTCATCTTTATTTGGTTGCCATTTCCAGCTTCCACTGCCCAGCTTCTCTTGCTGGGGCATCCAATACTTGCAAATCATCACATACTCTTTAAATCCTCTAGCGTTCAGAGGATCCCAGGCAGAAAGTGTGTGGAGTGCCTAAGCCAGATGAGCGCCTCCTGAGAACATATTCAGGATAAATGTTTCCTCCAAGCTGAAGTTTGCTAGGCTTCACTGCATAAAGATAAGCACTTGTTTCATAAGAAATAGCTTGCATATTTGTGCTTCCTGCATCCACCTATGAATCTATGATGAGAACACCATCGCTCAACCCTCAGAGAAAAATTGAGCTGCATTTGAATTATTCCCAACGGTTATCTCATCTTAAAACTTAGCCATTCATTTAGAAGTTAAGAAAGATTGCAACAAGCAATTGGCAAAACAATCCTAATGGCAGAGATGGGATGTCAAGCACAACTTTGGCTGGCATTTTTAGGATTTTTAAATGCTTGGTTGCAACTGTCACTTCCGTAAGGATTTCATGAAGATTAATAGGCTAAGAAAAAGGCCATCTTTCAAGTAACCGAGCACAGTAACTGTTAGATGGTATTTTTTTCTGGCAGAATAGGGAAAGGGAGGAAATTTTTCTCCTTGTAACCCATTTTTATTTTGTTATTCTTTAAAAATACACATTTCTGTACTACTATATCACAGTAAATATACCACACAAATATATGTTTACATTTGGATATAGATACACATATGCATGTATAAATGTATAATGTTTTGTATAATTGTTTTGATGTTAATGAAGTAGATAAATTGACTATTGTAGTCAATAAATATTAGCCATGAAGGAGCCAGAAGCTTCTTCTGGGTGCAGGGGTCCAAGTACTTGGGTTATCCTCTACAGCTTTCTCAGGCCATAGCAGAGAACTGGATCAGAAGAGGAGCAGCTGGGACTAGAACTGGTGCCTATATGTGATGCTGGCACTGCAGGTGGAGGCTTAGCCCACTATACCACAGTGTTAACCCCATGAATCCAAAGTATTTAATCAGGACTATTTTCTCCTAAATCAGCAAGGCACATGCTCCTCTCTAGACTGCTGCAGCCAGGAGCACAGGGCTCCCACTCACCCCAGCACTTACACTGAGGACTTTTTAGAGTGAGGACTATTTCTGGAGTGAGCAGGACATCAGCATTTCTTATCTTGTGCCAGCTGCTGGTTGCTGAGGCCAACCCAGGTGAGTGTTGTTGAGAGATAGGGGCTGCCTGCTGTTCATTACTTAGGGAGCAGAGGCTCTGCCTTGGGTGGCAGCATACTGAGAATAATGGGGTCCTGACCAACTCTTCCTCCAGCTGATGAGGGAGAGGTTTCATTCCAAGTCAGGCAATGCATCAGGACCCCAGATCCTTGTCCTTCCCTGAGCACTGAGCTCCTAGAATAAATATATCATTCAGAGGAACTTGCCAACTCCGAACTGTTAGCCTCAGAGGAGAAATGGACCAAAAATATTTGTCTGTTATTCTCATCCCTAAAGAACTGAGTTCAAAATGAATAAAGAGGAAAAAGTTCAGTTGTAGAGGCATTGATAAAACTGTGGAGGTTGGGGTAGGTGTTTTGGCAGAGAGGGTTAAGCCACTGCAACATTGGAGAACAGCCTGGTCTGGCTACACTGCTTCTCATCCAGCTTCCCGCTAATGCATTCTTGGAGGCAGCAGATGGCTTAAGTGCTTGGGTATCCGCCACCCAAGTGGGAGATATGCATGGAGTTCCTGGCTCTTGTTTTAGTATTGAGGGCATTTGGGGAGTCAGTCAGAAGATGGAAGATTTCCTCTCTCTTTCTCTCTGTCTCTCCCTTTCACTTTGCCTTTGAAATAAATGTATCTTAATAAAATAAATCAAACCTCTGGAGGTTGTGGTAAAGGGCATTTGTGTTAAGATTAAAGACACAGTGATGGCTCATTTTATGTGGCAATGTGGCTAGGGGACAACACACAAATATTTGGTCAACACGTCTGTATGTTGTTTGTGAAAGTCTTTTTGAGATTAACATTTCACTCAGTAGAATTTTAGAAGAGCTGATTGCCCTCCATATAGTGGGTGGGACTCACCTAATCAGTAGAAGGCTTTAAAAAGACTGACCTCCTTTTGTGGAGGAAGGGATTATTGACAGACTTCCTTCACACTCAAGCTGCAATATTAACTGTTTATTGGTGTCCAGCCCACTCAACTGCCCTGCAGTCTTTGGATTTGCCAACCTCCATGTTCATGTGTACCAAATCCATGGTATAAAATTCCTCGACTTTCTACTGATTCTGTTTCTCTGATGAACCCTATTACATAAGATTCAGTGTAATCCAGATAGTTTACAGGAGAGAACCAAGAATTAAGTCACTTGGCAGAAGCACTGTTGGGGGTAAGAAAAATGAGCTCAGAGACTATTATTTGGAGGGGGCCAATATTTGATTGGATTTGTTTATGGTGCAATTTATGTCCAGGGCATTATTGCAAAGCAAATCAACAATTAGAGGAGTTCAGTTGGTGTGTAAGAGAAAGAGAAGCAGAGAGCCCAGGTGGTGCTATTGCCATCCCAGGATAACCATGACACAGCAACTCTGCACCTCCTGAAGGACAAATGAGAGCCTGGGCACTTGTGAGGAGGGGTTTTCTAAAATAGCTAACTCATTGATCAGCAAGCAAACAAGTAAATTACAATGACGAGCTAAGGAGGGTTTTGACTAGTACTCAGAACAGTTCCAATATATTATCTAAAATGTCCAGTTTTTTTTAAAAAAATGCAAAGCATGAAAAATATCCCAGGAAACTATGATGAAGAGAACAGAGAAATAAAGCAGGAACAGAAACTGGCTACAGCATTCAGAGGATGTCAGGTTTATGAGAAACAATGAAACTTTAAAGTAGCTGTAGTAAACATGTTCACAGATCTAAAGGGAAACAGATTAAAGACATAAAGCAAGTATGAGGACCATGTTGTACCAAACAGAGAATATCTATAAATAGACATAGATAATTTTAAAAATGAAAGTTGGGGAGGTTGGAAAGTATAATAACTAAAATGAAAAGTTCATAAGAGAGGCTCAACAGTACAAGAGTATATTTGTACTGGACAAAAGAATATTTGAAAAAAATATATATCAAGAGCTCTAATGTAAAAAGAAGACTAACAATTTAGTTAAATACTTACAAGCCTGTGAGTTAGAGAAAACCAGTCTTCCCCCACGGGAAGAAGGGAGAAGAGGTTCAGAGAAGTTAGTTCACACAGTGGGCTGGAGGCTGCTATTCTATTCTCAAGTTGGGTTCTCCCCAGCCTCTCACCAGCTGGTATGGTAGTGACCTCAGGTAGAATCCAGGGCAAGCACTTAAATGCTGACTATGAACTGTGAATGGTTTCCTAGTCAGAGTGTGAGCTCCAGGAGGGCCACTCTCAGATTGAAAGCTCTGAGATGAAAAAATCAATTCTATCAGTACAGCACTTGGAAACTCAGGGAAGTAACTTTCCTTCTTGGGGCCTCAGTTTCGCTTTCTGTAAAACGGTAGTTGTGAGGCTGCCACAAAACACACCAAACACGAGTTAGAGGAAAGGTTCATTGTCGGGTGGGGGAAGCCTGAGGGGCCGGGGGAGGGGGAGAGAGTAAGAGAGGGTAAATGAGTGTAGGCGAGAGAGATCAAGAGAGAACATGTATTCAGGAATAGATCTTGTTAAACTTTGCTGGGGTGGGTGGAGTGGGAAGGGAAGCAGGAGTAGTGAATCCCATTAGGATGGGGGTGGAGCTGACAACGTTGGTTGGGTCATGGGAGTTAGGACCAAAGCCTACTGTGCGACGTGGTGACAGGGGCCAGGGCCCAACATGGCGTTCAAGGCATAGATGGCGCCACAGATAGGACTATGCCATTTTACTAACAGTAGTCACAAGAAACGGCCTCAGAGCTTCTAGGGCTCTTTTCCTCTGAGCATCAACAGTTCTCAGAGAATTCGTCTCTCTTTCCATTCCAGCTTTTGTGGTGTTTAGGCCAGATAGCACCCAGATATTTCTGGGGTGGTTATCATTATCCCCATAGCTGTCTTTTGCCCTCTACCCTTGCCCTCTCACTGGCACCTTATGGCATTGGAAGACACAGATCCCAGGATTGAGGTGGATTCCGCTTGTTCTAGAGCCCAGGGGAACTGGCCAAACCATGGAGAGGCAGTGTTGGGAAAAAGAGAGGAAACATTTTAGGTGCTCAAACACAAAGCATTATTATCATATATTGGGTTAGTAAATACTAACTTAAAAAGGAAAGTTTAATATTTTCTGTGTGTGATACAAAAGCACTTTGTGACTCTATTCTTAGTTCCAAAAAGAAAACCTACTACCATGCACAACTGAAGTATTCAAGGGAAAGAGAATGTGTAGGGAGAGCAAAACTGGACAGCCTACACGCTACTAAAGGTATCATCACATCACCTGGGAGTCCATTAGAAATGCTGAATCCCAGGGCCTTACTCCAGAGGGACTGACCCCTAATCTACTTTCAGGAGATCCCCAGGTGACTCCTGAGCCCACTTAAGTTCAGGAAGCACTGGGGGATTTTTAATGACATTAGCTTCTGCTACAGGAAGTCTAAGATGGATGAAATAATCCTCTAAGAAGAAATAATACGTTACGTGGCTTTGTCAAAGTTTCAGCTCCGAGGCGAGTATTTTCTCCAGGACCCTAGGGAAAGGAAAAAAACTAATAAAATGGTATTCACGTTCGATATTCTGCATGTGCACTGAAATTCAAAAAGGATTTGAGGATATACAGGCAAAGTAGCCAGAAATTGACAACTTAGGGACATCCTTGGAGAGAAAAGTGACCAGATTCCTATAATTGTCTTCATTTTGGTTGGACGTTCCTGTGATAGAAACTGGTAAACCTATTATTTTTTTCTGTAAAATAAAAATATAAAAGTAGGAATACTAATGTAAGCAAATAATTGTACCAACATAGCTAATATAAAAACATTTGATAATGCCATTTTGGTACCTGCCACCACAAAAAAAAACAAAAAAAAACAAAAAAAAACAAAAAAAAACAAAAAAAAACCAAAACATGGCTTTTGCCTCAAATCTCTTATTTTTATGGCAATGGAAGGAAACAACCATGGACTTTACAGTACTGTTTTCTGTTTTCTGTGCTTCTGTTTTCTAATTTAAACAACACTAGTGTTTTCTCTTTCTAATATATATGGCCGTGGTATCAATATGACAATATGAAAATGTTTTGAAAATGGTAAATGTTTGCAGTTATTTTGATAGCTGCAGAACCTGTCTGTTGCATTTTCTTTTGTACTAATGATTATTGAGATCAACTCACAGTCCTGATCTTCCTTTCCTGAAGAAGTTTGTGTGTGTGTGTGTGTGTGTGTGTGTGTGTGAGGAAAGTAGAATTCTGAAGCTTGAAGTGTTATAGGGTTAGTGTAGCAACATGTCGTTGTTTATTCCCACATCTTCAATCTTCATATTGAGCGTTTCCACTCTACCACATGGTTGGTAATGTTTCCCAAACACTACTGTTTGCAGTTGCAATCCCTTGCATTTTACTTTTGCTTCCAGATTGCCTGTTTCTCTGCTCCAATCTGGAATATCCAACGGGGGACTACTTCATTTGTGGTGCCTTCCCATTCAAGCCTTTGGATGGTTTCTTTCTCACAATACATGGAGCTAATTTTGTCATTAACATTTCAGGAAACACACAATGGCATTTTAAATGAAATACAAATTAGAAAACTCTGCTGTTTTTAGTTACTCCTTTCTCCCCAATTTGAAAAGAAATCACTTTCAAATTACCCACATCCCGTTCCTGCTTTTGAACTCCCAAAGCTGTTGTCAGTTTCCTTCCATACCCTCTATTTCTACCTCCTTAGGTAGAAATTGTGTCCGTTTTGGAGCAACAGTAGGGGAAAAAACTGAAGCACTCTATGTATTTAGATGAAAAGAAAAAAACCCTATGAGGCACAATGCAAACTACTTCCCTTCACACTTGGTTTGTTCTGCTTTGTTGGCTCGTGCCATTCTAAGTGTGCAAATCCATGTTGCACCTGCATGATTTCTGGCTCATATTAAACAATCAATAGAAATCAGTTAATCAAGTGATTGATTAAGGAATCCTTCATTTAACTAAACTTATAGATGAAGAATTTGCCCTATTTCATTTCTCTTTTTCTTTTTAAAAGCTGTCATTGAATTGATTTTTTTAAAGTATTTATTTGAAAGGCAGAGAGTTTACAGAGAGAGAGAGAGAGGAGAGACTGATAGATAGAGGGGGAGGAGGGGGGAGAGATTCCATCCACAGGTTCACTCCCAGAATAGCCACACAATGGGACTGGGCCAGGTTGGAGCCAGGAGCCAGAAGCTTCTTCCAAGTCTCCCACGTAGGTACAGGGCCTTGGGCCATCCTCTGCTGCTTTCCCAGGTGCATGATCAGGAAGCTGGATTGGATGTGGAACAGCTGGGTCTTGAACCAGCACCCATATGGGATGCTGGCATTACAGGCCGTGGCTTTACCTGCTATGCCATAACACAGGCCCCAATTTTTTTTTTGCTATGTGCCAAGCACACTACTAAAAACATTCAAGGCATTAATTACTTCATTCACGACTGGTCCCTGATAATCCTAGCAAGAAATGATGTTTACTATAGGTAATTTATCAGAAAGAAATATAATTGGAATATGTTAAAAAGTAGTTAGGTTTCACACTGAGTATGAATTCCATTAAGTATTAATTAATTTAGTCTTAATTAATTAATGCAATACATCAGAACATATGCTTTATTTCATGAGGCAAACCTTCCCAGCATGAAATTAATCAGCAGTTATTGAACATTTACAGTGTACCAAGGAACTATGAAGTAATTTAAATAATTATTTCATTTACTTCTAATAATTGGCTTATGTAGGCCACACACTATTAGCATTCCCTTTCTGTGGATGAAAAACTGAAGCTAAAACTGTATAAACTTTATATTGAGGATCCAACAGTAGAGTCAGGCTGTGCAATGCTACATATCACTATATATAACTCACCAATGAATAAACAACACTGGCACCACGCACCTGCCCCTTGCCAGCTTCTCATGGGCTGTTTCCTCTGAATTTGCCTTTTTCTCTGGAAGAGTTCTCTCCAGGTCTGTGGACTATGTGGTCTACAGGGCAATGGAGCAAATATCTTCCAGGGAAAACTATTCTAAATAGAGCTTCTCATTCTGTTTTATTGTTCATATATTATTGTATTGTAAATGTTTTCTTTTTAAATATTTATTTACTTATTAATTGAAAGGCAGAGTGACAGAGAATGGGATGGAAGACAGAAATAGTGGGATCTTCCTTCTGCTGGTTCATTACCAAATGGTTACCAACAGCCAGCTGAAGGCCAGGTCAAAGCGAGGAAACAGGAACTCCATCCTGATTGCCCACATGGGTGGCAGAAGCCCAAGTACTTCACCCATCTTTCACTGCCATCCTAGGCATACTAGCAGGGAGTTGTAACAGAATCTGTGTAGCTGGGACTTGAATGGGCATTCTGATAAAAGATGAAGGCATTGTATGTAGCTAAACTTGCTGTGCCACAACACTGACTCCAATATTTTCTTATGTTACAATGGACTCCTAATAAACATAATGTTAATGGTTGCTTAATTTTTTATTAAGTGAATGCATCATAATTTAGTTATCCAATTTTTTATGATTAATCAGATATCATTTTTGTTACTTTAGAGGGGAAGTGTGGGTAGGAGGATGGGTAGGATGGGAAGAATCACTGTGTTCCTGAAGTTATATTTATGAAATGCATGAAGTTTGTAAATCTTAAATAAAAGGTGTTTGGGAAAAAAAGAATTTTATATAAATAGAATCATAAAGAAAAGATGATTCTCTCTATCTCTCTCTCTCTCTGTGTGTGTGTGTCTCTCTTTTGTTGTAATTCTGGCTTATAAATTAATTAATTAATTATATTAAAAGTATTAACGAGAAGCTGGATCAGAAGTGAAGTAGCCAAGATTTGAACCTGGCACTCCACTATGGGATGCAGGTGTCCCATGCAGCTGCTTAACCCACTGCCCCATAATACCTGCCCCTCCAGTTTTTTCTTTTAAACAGAGGAAGTCTGTGTATCTTTTTAATGTCTATTTTATGTATTTTCACCTACTTGAGGGGCAGATTAAGAGAGAGAGAGAGAGAGAGAGAGATCCCTCTTCCATTCACTGGTTCACTCCCCAGATATCCATGGCAGCAGCTGGGAATGGGTCAGGATGGAGCCCAGGAGTCATGACACCACTGAGTGTCTCCCACGTGGATGGCAGGGACTTCAGTGCTTGAGCCATCACCTGTTGCCTCCTGGGTTGCATTGTCAGGCAACTAGATCACAAGTGAAGGAGCCGGGACTTGAACTGGCACTCCAGTATGGGTTGTGGTGGTCTAAGCTTATGACACTGGTAATCTATGTCAGAGAGAGTGTTCCAGTCCCAGTTATCCCTCTTCTGGTCCAATTTCCTATTATTGTGCCTGGGAAAGTGGTTGAGAATGGCACAGGTGTTGTTGGTCCTTTGGGGAGTGAATCAGCAGATAGAAGATCTCTTTCTCTCTCTGTCAGTCTGCCTTTCAAATAAAAAGATAAATCTTTTAAAAAATAAAAGAAACCAAACATACAAATTTCATCATATCACATAAATTTCTCATGACTCCCTTATTATTCAGTAGAAAGTCCTAAGCCTCTGGGACCTGCACTGTGGCATAGAGGGTTGGGCTGTTGCTTGCAGTGCTAACATCCCATATGAGCACTGGTTCAAGTCCCAGCTGCTCAGCTTCCGATCCAGCTCCCTGCTGATGTGCTTGGAAAAGCAGCAGCAGATCCTAAGTGCTTGGGTGCCCGTCACCCATGTGGGAGACATGGATAGAGCTCCAGGCTTTTGGGGAGTTAACCAGCATAAGGAACATCTTTCTCTGTCTCTCTTCTTTTTCAATAATAAATAAATCTTGAAAAAAAATTCCTAAGCCTCCAATTCCCTGCCATCCGTGATCCAGCTCCTGCATATCACTCTGGCTTCATTTGCTGTCATCCATCAGAACACTTGTTCAGTTTTCAGCATCCCTACCCCTGCCAGAAGTAGTACTGGACACAATTAATCTCCCTTTTGCCTTTTCAACCACTGCTCCCTGTAGCCCTCTGTGTGTACATTCTTAATCATACTTGTAATCCCTGACTTTTCCAATATCCCATATGGTTACCTTGGGGGCAAGGTACTGCAACAGAAGTTACTCAATGTTTACTGAATGAACAAAAGAATAAATAGTTGATTTTGCAAAACACGAATATAGAGGCTAGCATTGTAGTGTAAGGGGTTGAGCCGCCACCTACAAAGGCAGCATCCCACATAGGTGCTGAGTCCTGGCTGCTCCACTGCTGATCCAGCTCCCTGCTAGTGTACTTGGGAGGCAGCAAAATATGTGAGTGGCCTAGGTGAGGGTCCTAGCTCCTGGCTGTGGCCTGGCCAGACCCAGGCCATTGTGGACATTTTGAGAGTGAACAGCAGATGGAATATTCTCTGTTCTATCTCACTCCCTCTCTCTAACTCTTGCCTTTCAAATAAATAAATAAATCTTAAAAAAATTCATAATATAAAACTCCCCCACATGTCTGACTTATGACTAATACATGAAAAAAGTTACTAGAAGTGAGTTTGGGGGATTGTATATTTATTTTTTTAAATTTTGTTTATGTTATACAAGTTTATGTATTTCTTATGTACAGATTTAGGAATTTAGAGACATTTTCCCCTCTTCCCTTTCTCCTCCCCACACTTCCTCCTCTTCCTGCTCACATTCCCACTCTTAATTTTCACAAAGGTCTACTTTCAATTTACTTAATGATAATAGTTAATCCTACACTAAGTAAAAGATTTCAACAAATAGTATGAAGAAAAAAGAAAATAAAAAGCACTGCTCATCACCAGAAGAGATAAGAACTATAAACAATCATTGAATCTCAACATGTCTATTTCACTCCAATACATTACATTTCAGGTACTCTACTAGTTACCTCAGGTAAGGGAAACATATGGGACTGGCTTATTTCACTAAGTATAGTGGTTTCCAGATACATATGTTTTGTTGCAAAAACCAGGATTTTATTTTAATTTATTTTATTTTATTTTATTTTTCTACAGCTGATTAGTACTCCATTGTGTATGTATACCGTATTTTTTTTTTATCCAGGCAACAGTTGATATCCGGGTTGATCCCATATCTTTGCTATTGCGAACTCTGGTGCAATGAACATGAGGGTACAGATAACTCTTTCATTTGCTGATTTCTTTTTGTTTGGGTAAATTCCCCAGAATGGGAGGGCTGAATCAGATAGTAGGTCTATATTCAGATTTCCCAGATATCTCCATACTATCTCCCATAGTGGCTGTACCAGTTTACATTCCCATCAACAGTGGATCAGGGCACCTTTTTCCCCACATCCTCACCAGCATTTGTCATTTGTTGATTTATGTATGAGAGCCATGCTAACTGTAGTGAGATTAAATTTCATTGTAGTTTTGATTTGCATTTCCCTGATAGCTAATGATCCTGAGTGTTTTCTCAAGTGTGTGCTGTCCATTTGAATTTCCTCTCTTGAAAAATGCCTGTTCAAATCCTTTGCTCATTTCTTAACTGGATTGTTTGTTTTGTTGTTGTTAAACTTCTTGAGCTCTTTGTAGATTATGGATATTACTCCTTTATCAGTTGTGTAGTTTGCAAGATTTGTCTCCTACTCTGTTGGTCGTCTCTTCACTTTGCTGAGTATTTATTTTATGGTGCAGAAGCTTCTTAGCTTGATGTAATCCTATTTATCAATTTTGGTGAACTCATAAAAGAGTTTGTTAAAGTGGAAGGGTATAAAATCAGCACAGAAAAATCAATAATCTTTGTATACACAGGCAATGCCATGGCTGAGAAAGAACTTCTATGATCAGTCCCATTCACAATAGCTCCAAAAGGAATTAAATACCTTGGAATAAACTTAACCAAGGATGTCAAAGATCTCTACAATGCAAATTACAAAACACTAAAGAAAGTAATAGAAGAGGACATTAAAATTGGAAAAATCTTTCATGTTCTTGGATTGGAAGACTCAACATTAACAAAATGTCCATTCTACCAAAAGCAATTTACAGATTCAATGCGATCCCAATCAAAATACCAATGACATTTTTTTTGTAGATCTAGAAAAAAATGGTGCGAAAATTCATATGGAAACACAGCAGACCTCAAATAGATAAAGCAATCTTATACAACAAAAACAAAGCCAGAGGCATCACAATACCTGATTTCTAGACATACTGTAGGGCAGTTATAATCAAAACAGCCTGGTATTGGCACAAAGGCAGATGTGTAGACCAATGGAACAGAATAGATACTCCAGAACTCAATCCATACATCTGCAACCAATTTATCTTTGACGAAGGAGCTAAAATCAATCCCTGAAGCAAGGACAGTCTCTGGAACAAATGTTGCTGGGGAAACAATTTCTCCACATGCAGAAATTTGAAACAAGACACATACCTAACACCTTGCACAAAAATCCACTCAACATGGACCAAAGACCTAAATCTCCGACCTGATACCATCTAATTACTAGAGAAAATTGGGGAAACTCTGCAAGACATTGTCTTAGGCAAAGACTTCTTGGCAGGATGTATATTTCAAGCATCTTGGTTCATATTGCTTGATTACTTTCTTAAAGTTCTGTAGACATTTCTACTACCCAGTCAGTTGTTACCCTATAAGGCTCATCATACCTTTTTTAATATTTATTTTTATTTATTTGAAGGGCAAAGTAACACAGAAAGTGGAGGTGGGGTAGGAGACCTTCCATTCACTGATTTACTCCCCAGATGGCTGCAATGGAAAGCTAGGGTTAGGCCAGGCTACTGCCAGGTATACAGAACTCTATCAGGTTCTCCCACATGTATAGCAGGAATTCAAGCACTTGACTGTCTTCTGCTGCTGTTCCAGGTGCATTAACAGGGAGATGGATCAGAAGTGGAGCGACTGATACTTGAACCAGTGCCTGTATGGGATGCCGTGTTGTAGGCAGCAGCTTAACCCATTGTGCTATAATGCTTGCCCCTCACCATACTTTCATATCAATTATAGATTTAAAATATGAGAATTCTTTGCTAATCATGGGTGGGAGACTCCATTATAGTATTAGAATTTATATTTGATGGGGTTGGTGCTGTGGCGCAGTGGGTTAATGCCCTGGCCTGAAGTGCTGGCATCCCATATGGGTGCCAGTTCTAGTCCTGGCTGCTCCTCTTCCAATTCAGCTCTCTGCTATGGCCTGGAATAGCAGTAGAGAATGGCCCAAGTCCTTGGGCTCCTGGGACCATGTGGGAGACCCAGAAGAGGCTCCTGAATCCTGGCTCCTGGCTTTGGATTGGCGCAGCTCCAGCCATTGTGGCCATCTGGGAGTGAACCAGCGGATGGAAGACCTCTATCTCTGTCTCTACCTCTTTCTGTAACTCTGTCTTTCAAATAAAAAAATAAATCTTTTAAAAAAAGAATTTATATTTGATCAATTATTAAGAAAACTTTTAAAATATTTGACAACTTAATCTCCTTTTTTGACAATTTGCAGTTCTTTTTACAAGAAGATTTATTTATTTCCTTCAAAGGCAGAGTGAGAGAGAAGTCGACACAGACAGAGAACTTCCATCTGCTGGTTCACTCCCCAAATGTCCACAATGGCCTGGGCTGGACCATGCTGAAGACAGGAACTGGGAATTCCATCTGGATGTCCCATGTGGGAGGCAGGGAATTAAGTACCTGAGTCATTGTCTTCTACCTCCCATGAGCATTAGTAGACAGCTAGATCAGAAATGGACTAGCTGGGACTTGAACCAAGCCCTCTGACATGGGATGCAATCATCCCATTGCATCACAACACCTGCCCCACAGTTCCTGTGTTTTGCCACTTTTGAGATGACTACTTTATCCATATTCCCTACTTATTCTGCAATTAAAACTTTTACCATATTTATTGTAAATATTATTTCCTATGACGCTACCTGGAGAAGAGACAGAAGGACATATGTTACTGAACCCAAGGGAACAGAAAGGCCCTTCAATACAAAGGAATTTCAGCAGTTTTCATTGCTGCATAGCACCTCACAATATAAGGCCTGGGAAAATAGTCATCCCCCATTGTAACTAATGGTAACAAAACTTATATTCTACTTTCGATTAGGTGGAAAGTCATTGCTGTTATTTATTTCAAAGTAAAATGAGAGCAAGTGTTTGGTGTGCCGGTTAAGTTGCCGCTTGGGACATCCTCATCTGATACTGAAGTTCCTGTGTTTAAGATCCAGTAGTGCACCCAATTCTAGCTTCCTGCTAATATGCCTCCTGGGAGGCAGCAGGTGATTGTTCAAGTGCTTGAATCTCTGTCACCCACATAGGAGACTTGGGTAGAGTTCTGAGCTCCTGGCTTTGGCCTGATTCAGCAGTTGTGGAGATTGGGAGAGTGAATCAGCAGACGGAAGATCTTTTCCTTTCTCTCTCTCTCCATCTCCGCATTTAAAATTAGCAAGTAATTTCTTAAAAGCAAATGAGTATATCACTAAAAAGTAACATATCAGGATTAATCAACACAGAAGTAAGTATGTGACATATTCAATACAACATTGACAAGAAAGTTGAGTTCCTGACTATCCTCACCATACTACAGAAGAGGACATTGAGGTTCCAAAGAGGAACAGAGAAATATACTGGTCTGTTTAATAGATATTGTATAGTTTAGTCTCCAGATTTCAAGCTTCTGTAAATATACCCTGCACAATTTCTTGCTATAAAGAGGCGAAATGGGAATACACGTTGGATTTCCTTTACCTGAAATGCTTGCAATGAGAAGTGTTTCAAATTTTGGAGTATTTGCATATCCATAATGAGATATCTTGAAAAGTTCTACGCTTGTGAAATCACTCAAAACTTTTTGGATTTCAGAGCATTTTTCATTTCAGATTAGAGATGCTCACCCTAATATTTGCTAATGAAAATAATAGCAGCAGTAATAATAATGATACTGATAATAATAGCATAATGGTTAATCTGGTGTATTGATCAGGGTTCTCCAGATAAACAGAACAGCCAGAATGTGTTTACATAGAGGTTTGTTTTTGAGGAATTGCTTCACACGGTTGTAGAATCCTGACAGATCCAAAATCTGTATGGGAGGCAGGAGACCCAAGGAGGGGCTGAGGCTGTGGTCATGCAAGGACAGTCTGCAGGCAGGATTCCTTCTTGCTCAGGTAAGATTCATCTTTGCTTACTTAAGAACTTCTACCGACTGTGGGAGGCCCTCTAACATAACAGAGTAATCTGCTTTACTCAGAAGTCACTAATTTTGATGTTAATCTCATCCAAAATACACCTGCACAGAAACATGCAGAATACAAATTGAACAAATGGCACCATGGTACAGGTCCAGCCAATTTGACACATAAATACACTTAGCCATCACAACTGGTAAGAAGATCAATCAGAACTTAAATACCCCTCGGGGTTTTTGTTTACTGAGGCTTTATTTTGAGTGGGGTGTATTCAGGCATACAATAATGGCCTGCTCTTTCCCTCTTTCTACCTTTGTTGTTGTTGTTGCTGACATCTAGTGTCCTCCCCTCCTTTCTGGTCTTGACTGTGCACTACTTGGACAGAGGGGTGTGTTGTTTGCTCTGAGTTCTTTGGAACTTATTTTCTGTAAAGATGGTAATTATGTTACTGTTCTACCTTCCCCGGGCTTTTGTACCTTTTCATTTCAAGTTCAGCAACCACAATGAAATTAAGATGACGGATATGAAATGGAAATTTTCTGGTTCAGATAAAATTGCACCCTTTTCAGTAGCTTATTTTTTTTTTGTTTTAGTAAATATTCATTTAGCAGCCTCAGGTGGTAGAACTAATGATTACAATTTTGCCTCAAACAAAGGACAAATACCGTAATTATATAAAGTACAAATCAAATCACCTAATTAAATAGAGAAAGAAAATCAGCAATAATCACCAAGGTGTGGGCAGGTTAACAATACACAGTGAAAGGACCCATATTTTTAAGAAATACACCATTGCCTGATTCATCAAGAGGTAAATGTAATAAGCAAGTGTATTTTTACTTAAAGAATACAAGCTTCATGCATACAAAATTAACCTCAAATGACTTATCAGGTGTCAGATTGAAGCCTCTCTATATTTCTTCAGAGAATTGAAAAAAAATCGCTTAATCCTGGAGTTCTCAGCTTTCTTAGCTGTAAGATGAGAGTAGGCCACATAATTTGATATTTTAAAAGATTTTAAAAATTTATTTGAAAGGCAAAGTTTTATGGGGGGGAGAGAAAGTGAGAGAGAGAGAGAGAGAGAGAGAGAGAGAGAGAGAGAATCTTCCATCTGCTAGTTCACTCCCCCAAAGCCTACCATGGCCATAGCTGGGCCATGCCAAAGCAAGGAGACTGGCACTCCATCTAAGTCTCCCGTGTTGGTGACAGGGACCCAAGAACTTGGTCAGTCTTCTGCTGCTTTCCCAGGTGCATCAGCAGGGAGGTGGAGTAGGAGTGGAACAGCTGGGACACAGCTTAGCCTGCTGCACCACAACACCGGCCTCACATCTTTGGACCTTAATTAACGCTCTACAGTCTTAAGAATTCCTATAAGATTTCTCAACCATGACTATGTTTCTCATCTCTGTTCCAGAGATGAACCAGTGTGTTGTGGTTTATTATCTGAGCACCCACAAAATATTTCCAATGCAAGGGAAAGATGAATCTGGAAGCACAAGTATTTTAAGCAAATGAGCCCTGTTACCATTAGGCTGAAATAGTTGATTGAAACTATTTCCCATGATCAGGTTTGATGAAGGAAATTATGCCATAAAATGGGATAAATGGAGTTTTGTACATACTGTCTCCTGGGATGGCATTCAACATGGTACCCTGTGTTCTCACAATCAAGTAATCGTACCTCAGGAACAGGAATTTGTGAAAACATCTGGACCAGTAGAAGACCTTTCTTTGAAATGCTGGCATTTGTTCCCATGTTCATATATGGCTCTAAAGCAAATGTTCAGTAGTTACTTTGGAGTTGGTATGAAGGTTATGTAATATGATATTTTAAAAGCATTTGGTACAGTACTTGACATGCAAAGAATCATTAATACATTGATTTGTCTTCAGTACTTTCTCTGTGACACTGCAAATTTCCATCTTCTGGGGGCCTGGCCCAGAATCGCTCAGATAGTATTAGCTGTCCGATTTCTGCTGACTCATTTTGCAAAATCAAGACATAACAAACCTGTTCAATATGCAGGGAAAGTATTGGGAGAGGCATTTAAAATTTATGTAGCTGAAGCCTACTGTCTTACATTTCAAAAAGAGCTGGGAAAATCACCACCTTGTTCTAATTACAGATCCTTTTGAAAGTTTGAGAGGTCAAAAGTTGTTGTCTGGAAGCAGCATCTGAACTTGGGAAGCTTCGTCCACAAAGTTTCTACCTGGAAAATAGAAAAGATTATGCTTGCCCAGCTCTAGTGGGACACTTCCTCCCTGCGGTGAAATTCTTTGTTTTATATCACATCATGCTGCCTGGGAAGATAATACTTGTGATTGCTCCTGTATTTATTTCCTCTGCAAATTGCTGCTAGGACACCCCGGTTCTGTGCAGTGAATCATTATTTTGTCACATCACAAATATCAGAAGCACCTAGCTGATTTCACTTGAAATAAAAAGAATGAAAGAAAAGTAAAGGAACAAAGCTCAAATCTCAAGCCAAGCATTAAATGTCCCAAAAATTCCTGCAGCAGTTGAGATGTTCTTTTTCATAGGGACACAGCACAGTCTGCCATGCAGCACGGGCTGGGCTGCTTTTCTCATTTGTTTAGGTTAGTTGTAAAGGAAATTGCTACTCCTGCTGTGCATTTAAGTGTGAATGACAGAGAATAGTGGAGCAGCTGTGCCCATTAGCACCTGCCTCAGGTACAGCTCCTTGAGAAGTTGGGCCCCCTGTTTGCCAGTCGCCTAGTCCCAGAAGATGGTAAGTAATTACTCTCCCTCTGCTAAATTCTATGCTGATAATTAGTGTGGAACATGCTATAATTTTAAAGTCCATTACTGTTTAGTAAGCACTTCCATGCGTAATATGCAGCTTGGTTCTCCTGTCCATCCTTGGAAGGTCCACTGTGCAGGATAATGCCATTCATTTACAGGTGAAAATAGACTCAAAAGTGAAGCAACCTGTCCACAGTCACAAAGCTATGAAACAGAGCTGGACCTCAAACCATGAATCCTAGTCTGAAGCTGGGGCTCTTTACACCACAGCTCTTGTGTCTTCTGCAAGAGCTCAGCAGTCTTTCAGCAGGCTTCTGCAAAATCATGACTGGATGATGGGACCACTGTAGGCCTTCTCCTTCCTTCCTCTTATCCTCTTCAAAGCCTAGCACTCCTGTGCCGCCTCCAGATTCGTCCACGCTGATCTACGATCTACCACAGCCAACACCATCTCCTTTGTGCTCTATTTCCCGGGGTGATGAATGAATCCTTCTTCATCTCTGTGTGTGTAAGTGAGGGAGGCACTGGACAAATGACTCAAAAGGGCTGATTACATTTCCCATTCCTTGCATATGGATTTCTTTTGTAATAGGAATGATCTCATAGACACACATGCTGTAACCTAGAAGGGCTGTGCCCGAAGTATAAGGTGGATTCTGTTGACTCATGGAAGTTAACACTCCTTGATGAGCTGCCACCTTTCAACTGTCCCTCATGCCTCTGTCCCTCTTTCTCATACCAGCTGCCTCCAAAGCATTGAAAAATGGTCTACAGGTGGCTGAAACTGATCATGGCCTATCATCTGAGTCAGCCATTTGTTGGTCTTGTGAATGTGGGAAATTAATTTTTTTTTCCCTGGGCTTCGATTTCTTTAGTGATAAATTTTAGAAAATTTAGTTAAAATATTTTATAAGCTTTTTATTTTCTTTTGACAGCAAATTCCTATTTGTAAGTGTAACATGATTTAGGCACTCAATAAATAAAACTGATAAGCATGGTGTTCTGATGGTGGGAAAGACAAAGGGAGAAACCTGTTAGCCTCTCTGTCCACGTCTCGAGTCCTCTGATATTTCATTATAGGTCCTTGTGAATTTTAAAAATACAAGAAAAGACCTTGCTTATGAAACAGAAGATTCAAAACATCTAAGTCTTTTACAGCAGTTAGATGTTGGTAAGTCTACCACTCCTCACCTTATTTGTCTCTTCTTTGACATTTCATAGCTCTTTGTCTCTCTCTCTCTAAGACTTATTTGACTTATGTATTATTTAAAAGGCTGAGTTATGGGGGAAAGAGAGGGAAAGAGAAGGGGAGAGAAGGAGAGAGAGAGGAGAGGAGAGAGAGAGGGAGAGAGAGATATCTTTGATCTGCTGATTCACTCCCCAAATGGCTCGACATCCTGGGCTGTGCCAGGATGAAGCTAGGAGTCCAAAGCTTCATCTAGGTTCTCACGTGGGCTATCTTCGACTGCTTCCCCAGATGCATTGACAAAGAACTTGATGGGAGGAGGAACAGCCTGGACTCGAACAAGTGCTCATATGAGATGCTGGTGTCTCTGGTCAAGGCTTAACCCACTGTGCCAAAATGCTGGCCCCTTAACTCTTGTTTTTAGAAGAGCTACTGACTTGCTGAGAGGGAAAGATGTGTCTCCAAAGGAAAAAGTCATAGACATAGGAGTGAAAGAGATTGTCATATGTTTTTTAGTGCTTTCACTCAGGGAACATTTATCAAGCTCATTCAACCACATAGACTGTGTGGTTTAAGACTAATGATATTGTAAGACTGCCCATTCTCTCTGGGTCTGTAGAAGATAAGCCATAGCGATCACTAATTACAGCCTATGGTAAAAATGACAGGTGTTCATATGTGCTGTCAGGACAGTGCTGAGACCAGCAGTGAAACATGAGACCATGAGATTTAGAAGAAAGAAAACATACTAAGAAAGAGTCACAGAGATACATACCCCCTAAATCAGAGGTCACAAGCTGTGTCTGAACCCTGCATAATTATAAAGCATAAAGTATCATGTTTATGAACATTTCAGAATACTGAGATATATCTTAAAAGAAATGAGTAGAGGAGGGCAATGTGTTTGTCCCATGAAACTGCTTCTGTATCCAAAAATCTTCCCAGTCCATCTCTCCCTGTTCTTAGATTTTTATATGGACTTTCTCTCCATATTATCTGAATTGGCCATCTCTATTGATTAAATTTATCAAGTAATAGCAATCTCTCACAGAGTCCTCCTGTATTTCATTATGCTCTGAGAAATTTCTGCCTTCATGGACCCAAATCTGTAAGTGGAATTTTATAGCACAAGAGTCTGATAGTATTTTAATTAACTCCTCTAAGTCTTCCTATTACATCAGGCGTGGGAGTCTTCAGGTTAATATAGTTTCCTTAATTACAGTGATAAGGCCAAATAAATTCCTGATATAGTAACAAGTTGGTAGCCCAAATGTTTGTTCTCTGCCAGAATCACTGTGGGCCCCTCTAGATGCAACACTTATCCCTGTTGCTTGCTGTTTTTGGACATAGGTAAATTTTAACTTATACCACCAGAATGGTTTCCATTTCAGAAGAGACTGAAATTTGTGTTGTGCTCAGAACTCATTCTTACCATCTGGGAATTGCTTCCATATTTGCCAGTTCGACAGTTCTGGGGTGGAATTTGGAAATCTACAACTTGATGCATGCTGATTTGGGGACCACACCCTGAGAACTAATGTAGTATTTATTTCTGCACTCTAGAACCAGGGTTCTTAATAAAATATTGCAATATCCTGGAGGGCTTTTTAAAAAAGATTTATTTATTTATTTGAAAGAGTTACAGAGAGGCAGAGAGAGAGAGAGTCTTCCTTCTGCTGGTTCACTCCCCAGATGGCCAGAGCTGGTCTGATACGAAGCCAGGAGCCAGGGGATTTTTCCGGGTCTCCCATGCAAGTGCAGGGGCCCAAGGACATGGGCCATCTTCCACTGCTTTTCTAGGCAATAGCCGAGAGCTGGATCACAAGTGGAGCAACAGGGACTCGAACTGGTGCCCATATGGGCTGCCAGTACTGCAGGCAGAAGCTTTACCCACCACACCACAGTGCCAACCCCTAAGGGCTTTGAAAGGTGCATTTGTGGACCCCAAGCTCAGCTTCTAGTTTACTAGGATCATCTGTCAATAACTACTGCTTTAGAGTTGACTTCCACATGACCTGCACATGAACATTACCTAGGGATTTTAAAAAAACAGAGATCGCATATTCAGGTCCCAGCTTGGATCAATTAAATCAGAGTGTCTCAATTTTTAAATCTTCCCAGGTGAATCCCATATGCAGCCTTAGCTGCAAAAATCTTTCAAAGGCAGGTACAGAGATTTACAAAATATGGGAAGGCAAGAAGTGAATATAAGAATTTGTGTGTAACCCATGAGGGTACTTCAAAACATTCATGGAAAATGTATATTATGAAAAAGCTGTTCATGGATTTCAGGTTTTCACACCAACATAAAATTACTCTGAATTCTTTTTTTTTTTTTCATGAACTTTGTAAGGTATGCTTACATCTGACTCCAAATAAAAAAAGACAATTTGGAGCTTTGGATATTATGTGGTGAACAGATACTTGGCCCTGCCTATCTTGAACTATAAAGATTCACAGAGCTGGGGGCTAGGAGGGACTTTCAGAAATAGTTTTTATGTAGGAAATTTGGAGACTTTATGGCCACCTGAAGTTACAGTCTGAAATATATTTTTAAGACACCAGATAAATGCACAATCATTCAGGACATTTAGAAAAGGCTATAAATATGTTTTCTGAGGCATCTCTGGACTTTGATGGTTGAGACAGCCTTGATATTATATATCCGTTTTCCTCCCTATTTCCCTGGAAAGATATCTGGAGGTGCTTGACTCTAAATAACAGTCCTGATGGTTTAATGATTGTGAGGACATTGTCTTCAAATAGAAAAGTCACATTTTTATTTCCCCAAACATTCCTGGAAATATTTGTACCTCTGTCTTCCAGCATTACTTGTACTAGCTGATCAAGAATATAAGACAGAGTTATTTTGAATGCCTATGAGTTATGGAACAATGGTTACCAGGTACTTGGGGGAGAGGAGGAGGGGCCAAGAGGTGATAATGTTGGGATGAATGAAGGACAGCCTGAGGCTAGTCCTAGGTAATTTATCTGCCCCTGCCACTTGAAGTTGGAGGCCAGAAATTAGTTTTTTTTAAGAGTACATCTTCTTTCTTCTTATTTTCTTTTTCTAAAAAAATAAATTATTTATTTATTTGAAAGAGTTACAGACAGAGGGGGAGAGAGAGAGAGAGAGAGAGAGAGAGAGAGAGAGAGATTGTCTACCTGCTGATTCACTTTGCAGATGGCCACAACAGCCAGAGATGAGCCAGGCTGAAATCAGGTGCCAAGAGCTTCATCTGGGTTTTCCACATGGGTTCGGGACCCAAGTACTTGGGTCATCATCCATTGCTTTCCCAGGCCATTATTCGGGAGCTGAATCAAAGTGGGGCAGCCAGAACACAAACCAAGGGCCATACAAGATGCTAGCGTGGCAGGCAGAGACTTTGCCTAATCCACCACAACACCAGCTCCCCAGAAATGAGTTTTGAGCCCTCCAGAGACTAGGAGAGACTTGGTAAAGATAGGGAAAGCTGCTGACTTGGAACTGTTAAGTGCTCACAGATCTTTCACATGGCAACAGTGCTTAGCTGAGGCTGTGCAGGTCATACACTCCCAAGTGCTTAAATGACATCATCTTGGGCATCAGAGAACACTGCTTCAGTGGAATGAGACATGGTCTTCCCCTCTGTGAGGAGCAACTCGGACTAGACTAAGTTACTGGAATTAAGACTTATTCTATGCATCTGCTCTCCCACAATATGGCGCTGGGAGAGGAGTAAAACTTCTATGCAGCTGCCTCTCGCCAATTTGACTGATGAGCTGCAGGAGCTGATCCTGCTCCTGATTGGAGGAGAGCAGCGTGCTCGGTGTGTGGGTAGCAGAGTTGGGATTGGTGGAAGAGGACTATAAAGGAGGAGAGAGACAACATGCACCAGGAATATCTGAGGAAACATCTGAAGGAACACCTGAGCAGCCCCCGAGAGAGCCCGCCGGCGGTGTGGAGGGGTCGGCAGCCAACCTGGGAAGAACCAGCAGCAAACCCGGGAAGGGCCGAGCAGACGAAAGAACAGCGCAGGGTCCTGTGTCGTTCCTCCGCGAATGGGGGAGCGACACCCTCACCTGTAATACAACACTTTCCTTTTTTTTTTTTTTTTTTTGACAGGCAGAGTGGACAGTGAGAGAGAGACAGAGAGAGAAAGGTCTTCCTTTGCCGTTGGTTCACCCTCCAATGGCCGCCGCTGCAGCCGGCGCACCGCGCTGATCCGATGGCAGGAGCCAGGATCCAGGTGCTTTTCCTGGTCTCCCATGGGGTGCAGGGCCCAAGCACCTGGGCCATCCTCCACTGCACTCCCTGGCCATAGCAGAGAGCTGGCCTGGAAGAGGGGCAACCGGGACAGAATCCGGCGCCCCAACCGGGACTAGAACCCGGTGTGCCGGCGCCGCAAGGTGGAGGATTAGCCTATTGAGCCACGGCGCCGGCCCAATACAACACTTTCTATTCTGTCAATTTGCACATACTGCCATCTCTTAAGGAATACAGGACAAGTCCCCTTAAGCTATAAAATGCTTCTAGACTGCACTATTCAGTGTCACATCTCGAATTCTTCCTTCCACTCCCACACTAGGTGCTAGATGGGACCTTCGACTTTCTGTATTCCATGACATTTTATGTTCCCTGGAATTGGGTAGTTCCAGAATTTTCCTTAACTTTTTTCCCCCTGCTTTCTCTTCAGGTTAATTCTCTTGTCATCTGTGGCAGTCAGCTTGCATCGATTTTTCACTGACACCATAATGAATATTAGTTCAGAGAGAAAAAAGTAGGTACAGTAAATTAAAATTTATTAAAGTACATTCCAAGGCGCAGGAATGGGCCATTTGACAGAAAAGCAGTCTTGCTTCCTGGGATGGGGGAGCTTTTATCCCTAAAGCTTAAGGGGTTGGCTTTTGTTGTGGCCAAGATGTTAGTGATTGACATTTGTGATTGACATCTGTGAATCACAGACCTTTTTTGGCTCTATTCACGTGAGGCTGTATGCTAGACTTTTCTGGTTTGGCTGAGCTCCAATTTTATCAAGGTATTTTAACCACAAGGTAAACCACAAAGTGGATGGTGCTGAGTGTCTCCAGGCATAAACGAAGGTCCTTGGCTTTACCTAGCGGAGGGCTTTTTGGCTCCTCCCCTGTTGCTCATTTCTAACTCTGCCTGACACTGTTACATCTTTATCTGAGCATCCCTAACTCCTGTATCTCTAGCAGGTTCTTCTGCAAATTGGTTGTCTGTCGGCAGCTAGTATTCCATTCCTCCACTCCTGCTCTTGTCATCACTTCGGTAAATCTATGTGCTTGGTGGTTGAAGAGAGATGGCCTGGTTTTTGTACATTGAATTCAAGTAGGTTTCTTGCCAAGACTGTAAGCTTTTAACTTCTTTCAGCAGAAAAAAGTGGTGAGGACTCAAAAAATACACACATAAAGAAGATTTTGTCTCATGTTCTGAAGACAGGTTTCTGTTTCCCTGCATTGCATCCAAGTGAAGTTAGTGGTGCTTTTTAATGATCAATTTTGAAAACAGGGTGTTTTTCCTATCTGGACATAGGACTGTAAGAATCAATCTAGCTTCTAATGCCTGTTTCACACAGGCAAAGGGACAAAGAGAAGAATGCCCTGAATCAAGAGTCCTAGATCATATTCAGAACAAGTGTAGCGTGACTTCAAGTTCTACCTTAAAATAAAGATGTTTATGAATGCTTTCTAAAAGGATTGGTTTTGAATTTCTTGATTATTGTAGTAAAAATGAGGTGGACATCAAGAAAAAAAAGTAAAACAGAAATTGTACACATGTGTTAGTAAATTGAATGTTTGAATATGTAGTAGTTTTCAAACAAGGTTCCTCAGAACTCTGGACTTATCAGATGCGTCCTAGGTGGGGAGACTTGGAAAAGGGTGGAGTAGGGGTCATATTCCTGCCCTTCATGTACCACCACTCAGTAGAACTACTCTTTTTTCTTTGTCTTCATATCTAGAATAATTTAAATAGGCTTGTATACTATACATGGTTGTATTCTATAGATTTGTAAGTTTATTTATAATTATAGTATTTATGATCATTTCTATGAAGACTTGTACCTTAGCTATGACCCCTGGCAGCAGGACTGGTATTTCTGAGTCTTATAAACTGGGTCTGGCTGGGATGCTAGTTCCAGAAAGAGGTAAGTGTGGGTGGTGAGGAAGCAGAGGATTCTCAGACAGTTTATGAAGTGAGACAAGTGACCAGCGACTCCCAATGGAAGGATGAATGTCTGTTCATATACCAGCTGGAGTCTGGCATGTTTGCTTTCCTGATACTTCAGTGTCATAGTTTTCCCAAGAGCTCAAACTTCCACAAACTTCTAATTAATGTATAACTAAATATATGTGATATGAGCTCTATGTTTTTATGAACATAAAAATCTCTTTCCCAGGGGGGATAAATGACTTGCCCTCAGTGACACATCTAGGGATGAAGAGTCCCTGATTTCTTATCCAGGTTTTTTACTCTAATTCAGTATTAATCCCATCTTTAGATTTCTCATGTACTTTTACAGAAATGTCCTGTATGAAAAACATCAATAGAAAGGTTGTTTTTTTTGAAGCCAAGCTGGGGAGAGGGCTGTTGCTCCTAGTCACTTTATTCCTCCTTTTCTCTTGCCTCCTGTGGCAGTCCTACAATTCACCATGGATAACAATTGGAAAACGATTGTCGTGGGCACGGTATTAGCAGTAGGAGCCCAAAGGCCTCTAGGTCTCCCATTTTTCTTTCCATCATGAGTAAGTAATATCAGCAGTACTAAATATAGGAGACTTTACACCCTCCAACCAAAGGAAGGTTCCAAGCAAGGAAAACCATTAAAAACACTTTCTGGCTTTTAATTTGTCTTAGTATATGCAATAAAACAATATGGCATTCACTAGGAGCTAATGGCCTTTCAAGCAAACCTTTTATGGCTGAAGTAATTTTGGATATATATGATGCAGTTCAAGTCTACCTGGAACCTTTTATTTTTTTTTTTACAGTGCAGTTATGCTTGTCCAAACTGTCCTCTATAGAAAAAATATGAACTCTAATTAAACATCATGTGAATTAAAAATGTGAATAAATACGTGGTGTAACTGGAATATCCTGTGTAACATCAGTTTGATTTTTGTGGAACTCCCTAAGCCACAATCAGTCTAACTTAAGAGATATACATTCTTCCAATACTGTCCTTTTTCATCCCCTTATTCCAGCGAAGCAGTACCCTTCCATCACATAGCATATTCAAGCTCTTAGTGCACTTTTATGTATCTTAGATAATCCAATTTAATGTAATATTAATAGCAGGCAAAACATGCATTATTATTCTAACATGTCAGAAAAACTGATATTTACTAAAATTAAAGAGTTGCTAAGGTTACAAAAAAAAAGTCAAAATTAGAACAATGGCCACAAATTCTAATATTTTGTTCATCTATTCCATCACAGGCGCAGTTCACATTGGATATTAAGAGGACTAAACTCCTTTATAGGGGAGTGAGAAATTTGTTGGGTACCACCTTCCACAGTGGAGAGTGGTTCATTTACTGCTCCAGGTGGGGAGGCAACTCTACTCCATGTCTTCAAGATAAAAATGTCTAAAGCAACACTTGAACCCTGAAAATCTATGTTTACTGCCATAATTCTGTCTGAAAAATGGGTGGGAAATATCTGTTTTGGTAGGTATTAAGAGCTGTTTATCCTTTTAAGTGTAGGTGAATCAATCCAGTGAAAGCTCATTTTTTTTGTAAAGATTTATTAGTTTCAAGGGCAGAGTTACAGTCAGAGAGGGAAGGAGGGAGGGATAGGGAGAGGGAGAGGGAGAGGGAGAGGGAGAGGGAGAGGGAGAGGGAGAGGGAGAGGGAGAGGGAGATCTTCTATCAGCTGGTTCACTCCCCAGTAGGCCACAATGGCTAGAACTGGGCCCATCCAAAGGCAGGAGCCAGAAGCCACTTCTTGGTCTCCCACATGGGTGCAGGGAGCCCAAGTACTTAGGCCATCCTCCACTGCTTTCCCAGGCTATAAACAGAGAGCTGGATCTGAAGAGGAACAGCTGAGGCAAGTACTGGAACCCATATGGAATGCTAGTGCTAGAGTGGAGGCTTAACAGTGACGGCCCCCAAAACTCAATTTTAACAAATATTTATTGAGAAACTGTTGTGTGCTCAGAACAGCATTTAAAAAGGGATCAGGAAAAATATAAGACAAATATATTTTTGACTAGAGAATCCATGTAGACTATCAACACTATTTTAGAGCAACTTCTTTTTAGCCCCCCACCCCCCATAAATAAAATAAGAGCACAGATAAAACTCTAGAAGTTGTCACTGGAACTAGATTAATTAGGCTGCACCCTCAATTCTTCCCAACCCCATTTATACATAAAGGAAACTAAAACAAGGTGTCTGAGATGATGGAAATTGGATGAAGTAGAAAAATAATGTAATGATTGATTTGGATATGGCTTTCAGTCTTACTTTCTTTTTTAAAATTTATTTGCATATTTGAAAGAATAACAGAGAGAGACAAAGAGATATCTTTTATCTGCTGGTTCACTCCCAAGTGACTGCAATAGCCAGGGCTGGTCCAGGCTGAAGCCAGGAGCCAAGAGCGTCTTCTGGGTGTCCCATGTGGGTTCAGGGGCCCAAATATTTGGGCCATCTTCCACTGCTTCCCCAAGCACATTAGCAGGGAGCTGGATCAGAAGTAGAGCAGTCAGGACTCAAATTGGTGGGGCGTTGGCATTGTAGGAGACGGCATAAACTGCTGTGCCACAACACCAGCTCATATATCTTCTTTCAAAATAATTAAATTCTGTTGGGGAACCTGATAGTGCACATATGTGGACTGGGAAACAGAGGTGAAAATGAGTACAGTTAGTGTTTCAGCAGACTGCTAACTACTGCAGGAATTTAACATGGGAAACAGGGTTAGGAAGTATCTGGGCAGGTCTTGGGAAAACTGCTGTATTGCTCATCATTTTTCCCCAAGATTTATTTGTTTGAAAGGCAGAGTAATAGAGATAGAGGAAATGAGGGAGAGAGAGAGAGAGAAAAAAAAAGAGAGATTCCATTCACGGGTTCACTCCCCAAGTGCCTGTTTATAGGTAAGGGTGAAGCCAGGAATGTGATCTAAGTTTCTAATGTTAGTGGCAAGAACCAAACTTTTTGAGCCTGGAAACTTTTTGAGCTGGAATTGGGAACACAGTCAAGACTCAGACCAGGCACTCCAACATGGAATGCAGGCCTCACAAGCAGCATCTTAACCACTATGCCAAACATCCACCCTTGCACGCATTTTTAATTTCTGGCCTGATATCCTTGTCAGTCCTCTGACACTGACTCTTATTGAGATTGTTTTTTTCTTAAGGATTGAACTTAAAGGTAAACAGCAGTCATTGGTTTTTCTCACCTCAGGCTTATCATCATTTGTAACAGAATTGTTTTCCTATTTGTGCTGTGAATTATTCATGAATACAGCCATATCCCACACTAATGTTGGTAAAAATGAAAAAAAAAAAAAGATTGAAACACCCAAGGCAAATGAGGAGTGGTGAGAGACTTGGGGCAGAAGGAGGATTTACTTGAGTAGCATTTAAGGATATTTTCAGTAAGATTAGGTTGCTGATTAATTCATTCCACAGAAAAAATAAAGTCAACATATCTATTATTCTCCCTGCTAATAGTTATAATTCTATATATGTAGTCAGACCACAATGAGCAAAAAAAAATCAAGTTATTATTAATAGGCTTATCAATGCTATGCAGTTTGTTTTCTATGGAGTTAGCATTTTTTTGGAGTGGCCATTTTGTGCAGTGGTTAGGACACTGCTAAGAAAAACTACATTCCATTTTGGAGGACTTGGATTTGAGTTCTGGCTCTGCTTCTGATTCTGGATTCTTTCCCATGTATACCCTGGGAAGCAAGAGTGACGGCTTAGGTATTCAGGTCCTTGCTACCCGCTTTGGAAGATGTTCTTAGGGAAAAAATATTTACTGTATCATTCTTTGAGAAAAAGGAGTAATTGTTGAGTCTTATTAGAATTAACACAGTTTGTTTTGCTGTTTTTTTAGCTTTGGTTATTCAAAATAGACTGTTCTCTTTTAATTCACCTGATAATTAAAATTGAAACGCTCTTTAAATATTATTCACTTCTGTTGTCCTCATTGTAGAACACTGTCTTGGAAAATAAGTGATATTGGTGCTGGTAAGTCATGGAAAAATGGGATTGAAAGTAAATTTAATTCTGATGCAAAAATTTTTAAATCTATACACAGTTTTACCCTAATATAATATTCCAGGAAACTTCTAAAGACCCTGTGTATGTAAAATTTCAAAATTTTTTGCACCAAAATGATCTTTATTTTTAATTCTATATCCCACACTTTTTTTTAAGTACCCTTGTATACATTAGGCAAACATATACATTTACTTCTCTCCAGTTTACATACTTTCCTAACTGGATATTTGCTAATCACAATGGTTAACAAACTCAACTGGTTTAGCTAATGTACTGACAATTTTCAAAGTGCAGAATGTGTCATTGTAGCTGTGAGGTGAGCACAAAAGGGTGCAGTGCGATGGCTGGGCCTGAGGAGCAGATCCAGAATTCAAGGATGCAGTCCACACATGTGCAGGAGCATCCACCCTTGCCCTGGCCCACATCTTGGGCCTTGTTTTGGGTCATATTTGAGACTGCTAATGTTATAGTTATGAACCATTAGATCTGCTGGTGTTTGTTGTGATGAAGTGTTCAACAGCCTCCTTGCATAGCTAGGAAAATGGAAATATGGAATCTGGGAGCAATACAACCAAGTTACCAGCTCCAAAACCCAGAGAGGACAAGTGGGTTGCAAGAGACCAGTGGTTCGAGGAACTGGGTAAAGATTCATTACCTTTAGAATGCATAATTATTGAATATCTATTGCTGTCAAGAAATTGATTATTAATCTAGGTGTAGTTTGAGTGCTGAGTAAATGGCAGTGACAGTGAGAACAGGTATTAAGGCAATTAAAAGGAAGGCAGGAGCCAGTTGGAGCTCCAGTTGTAGAATGTTGAGGGCCAGACAATGATTCTGCTACTGAGTAGATAAAGCAAAGTGATAGAGATCTTCAAGTATGTGATTTTTTTTAATCTGGCAAAATACTCCTCCTCACAGCTCTTTTCTTAATCTTTGGATGCACTCAGTTCTCAACCAACGACATTAACTTTCTCTCAAGCACACAATCCAAGTGAAACTTTCTCAAGGGTCCTATCAGTTTCGCTTTGCCATTCTGTCTTGGTTGTTGCTCTCATTTCCATGTTATTTAAGGAGGGAATTGCTAATTTCATATGAAATATTGTTTTAAAAAGTATGAACGATTGACAATGTTGTTTTGTTCTATGATGCTGAGACTCAGGGCTGCATGTATTAATATGAGAGAATTTGAAATGTTCATAATGAACATTTTCCTGGATTGTATAATCTGGAATCTCCACTAGCCCAACAATTGGGTAAAGCCACTCTATTTTTATCATTCTTCTAGAGTCTTGCAAAGCATCTGCTCACGGAGAACCCAAGCAAACTCCCTTCACTTTCCTAATTCTTCAATTAAGGCTGTTTATTCCCTTTCTAATTCCTTTCCATGAACAATTGAATCTAATATATATCCTCATTATAATTCTATGAAGCAGTAAATACCATCACCCCTGTCCACCAGAAAGCACCCATCAAAGGGTGAGATTTGAAACCAAATTGACTTTTGAAAAGTCATAACAAATATATCTAGGTATATAGAGTTCAGTTGCAGATTCTATCACATCTGAAGTTCTAAAATATGAAGTTTCTGTTCTTGACAGAACGGTAGGAGAAGGAGTAGAGGGACGCCAAAGGGCATTGTCTTAATTTTTAAGTGTGTTAGTTTGAAAATATTTTCCTCTGCCTGAGGCTTTGCGAGTGAACACCTAAGACTCTCTGAGGATGTGAACGAAAGCCCTGCCAAACAGAGTGAAAATGAGGGCAGAGAAGGGACCCAGGGCTGGACTTGTTCTAGCCTTAGAATGACTCACAGGATCAAGGGGTCTAAAACGGTAGGCAGAGAAGAGAACAAAAACAAAAGTTTTGGGCAAATTATAAAAATGTCTTTAGTTGTCTCATTTATGGAATTTTGGCTCATGAAAGATGGGGTAATCACTACTATTAATAGTCTGTATGATCTTTAGGCTACTGATCAGTGTAATTAATGTGGTCTGTATCTGCTTGGGAATGAAGCCTGGCGTTTTCTTAAAATGTTGGAATATATGAGGTTTTTGTAAAAAATGGGAATTTTGTTTTATTTCTTTGGCAGCAAGGCTGTTAACACAAATTAAATGAATATGAAATTATCAGTTACATAATTACAATTTATTGATGCAAAAGGAGGATTTAATGGTTAAGAGCTTTGAATTCATAATACCTACGTTGGAATTCTGGATTTTCTACTTTCTAGTTATGTGTTGTGGAGCAAGTTACATATCTCTCTAATATTTTGTTTCCTTGTGCTTAAAATGAAAATAATATCTGAGTATTATTGTACTTGAGTTATTAAGTTGTTTTTAAAATTAAATGAAATAAAACAGTTAAAGCTTTTAGCACATTATCTGACACATGGTTAATAATTTATAAATGATGCTAATATTAATTGATCAGTTGATTTTTCAATTAGTTTAATCATTAATTGCAGAAGCCACTCTAATTATGTAAGTACTGAAGTACACTACTGCCAAAGCTAGGTGTCTGTTAAGGCACACTGTACATAGCAGCTGTGAATCAAATACAGAAGAATGTAACAGCTGCACAGATCTGTGTTTTTACAGCCGTATTCTTTTTAGTTGATTAAACTCAATTCCTTGAAAAAAATCGACAGATTTTTACACCTCCAATGCTCAGAATTCAGTGTGCGGTTTAAAAAGTGCTTGAAAAGCCATCATTTCAGAGGTAGAGAAATTGATGGAACTACAAATCTACCATGTCTTGCCCAACTTACATTTTTCACTCAGGAAATAACAAATCTATTAATATTTCTTTAACTCATGGAAGGCAAGTTAGTGGCATACATCTTGCTTTATTTTTTAAAATTAAAAATTAACATATTTATATTTTATGGAGTGCTATGTGATGATTTGATAAGTATATACATTGTGTACATCTTGGTGACTCTAAGTATCTTTCTCCTAGAAAAACACATTGTGTGTTTGCATATTAAAGGCTCAGAGATGCTTTCTGCTACAGTTGAGGTATTGTCTGGATGTTGAAAATCTCCCAAAGATCGGTGTGTTAAGTAAAGGCTTGATACTCAAAGTCTCATGTTAGTGGTGCTAGGAGGATCAAAGCTTAGTCCAGTTATGGCAGAGACTTTGGGAAGTGATTGGATTGGATTGGATCAGGGTTTCAGGGTGGATCCCCATGATTAAATCATGAGGCCTTTATAAAGAAGAGCAGAGATTCACACACTGTCTTGCTTGTGGTGCTGTGTCCCACCTCGGGACTCTGCTAGCAAGAACGCCATCACCAGATGGTGAACTACTAGGATATCTATTTATTGGACTATGAACCTGCAAAACCAGGAGTCAAAAGAAACCTCTTTCCTTCTAAATAGGCCATCTTTAGTATTTTGTTGTAATAACAAAAAGATGACTAATATCCTTTACTCTGAGGGAAAAATGTACTTATTTAATTTTGTTAGCTCAGAATTCTGAGATTTGTTTGAATCTAGAGCAATTGGTAAAACTGCAACCCTTAAATTAAATCCTATGAAATATGGTTACATGGGCCACAGATTTAGAAAACGTGGCTAGGTCCTGGGTCACAAGTGATCCTTTGACTCTCAGTTGAACCATCTGTTCACTTCACCACTATTACTAGGCTCCTGAAGTTCTTTTCACCATCACCCACTAGATTCATGACACACGACGTGATCCAATGGTGTTGGCTCATGAGGGCTTCATATTTTTTTTTAGTTTAAATGGTTCCTCTCTCAGGGTTTATTTTGGGAAGGACAGGATTTTTTTTTTAAATTCAAGGAACAGGGGCTGGCACTGTGGCATAGTGGGTAAAGCCACTGCCTGCAGTGCCGGCATCCCATAAGGGCACCGGTTCCAGACCTGGCTGCTCCACTTTCCATCAAGCTCCTTGCTAATGCACCTTGGAAAGCAGCAGAGGATAGCCCAAATACTTGGGCCCCTGCACTCATGTGGGAGACCCAGAAGAAGCTGCTGGCTTCAGATGAGCCCAGCTCTGGCCACTGCAGCCATTTGCATAGTGAACTAGCTGAGGGAATCTCTCTCTCTCTTTCTCTCTCTGTCTCTCAGCTCTGCCTTTCAAGTAAATAAATCTTTTAAAAAAAATTCAAGGAACTATTTCAGCTATTCAGTTTTCTAGGGCCATTTATATCTGGTGCAAGATACTTGACTTGTTTAACTTGTAGCTTTGGAAAATATTTTCAACATGGAAATTAAAAGCAAATCTGTAACTTATAGATAGTATATGTATCATCTTTTCATGACTGATCAAAAGTTAAAGCAATCCTTTGAGTTGTATCTCTGATGTTATATGACATGTCAATAAGACGACTTGTTAATTTATATTTATTGTAGCCATCTGTATTTCAACGACAACTTTCATCTTGGAACCCCTGTATTACTCGTGGCATTTGACTCTATGGTCATGATAGGCAAATACCTTGGTAAACTATTGGCATTACAGGGTTATTTTACAGCCTTTCTACAGCAAGTGAAATTTTAGAGCAGTCAGCTCATCCAAAGCTGTGCCATAGGGCTTGTCCTAGTTTACTGCCAAGTCCTTTCTCAATATCAACATGGAAACTTAAACCATATCTCCAAATTTACCTCTAATTTCATTAATTTTTGTTCTGCTTCACCTAAAAAAAGCACCTATGACATGTGCTTCCATGCTCCAGGATACTACATAGGAACACATATTTAAAGACTGGGCTTTATTTATTTATTTTCTGTGAACTTAAATTTTTTTATTTATACAAGGTAAACAAATTTTATGTATTTTGTATGTACAGATTTAGGACCCTGGTGATACTTCCCACCATACCCTCTCTCCCACCCATGCTCCCAGTATCCCTCCTCCTGCTTTTCTTATTCTCTCTCATAATTTTTACAGTGACACACTTTCATGTTACTTTATAATCATAATCTTAATCCTCCACTAAGTAAAGAGTTCAACAAATAGTAAGAAAAAAAAAAAAACACTGTTATTCCACTGTAGAGACAAGAACTGTAAACAATCATTGAATCTCAAAATGTCAATTTCATTCAAATATGTTACATATTTTGGTACACTATTAGTTACCAAAAGTCAGAAAAGATATATGATATTTGTCTTTTGGAACTGGCTTATTTCACTAAGTATACTGGTTTCCAGTTGTATCTATTTTGTTGCTAAAGACAAGGTTTCATTCTTTTTTATGGCTGAGTAGTATTGCATTGTGTATAAATACTTCATTTTCCTTATCTAGTCATCAGAGGATGGACATATAGGTTAATTCCATACCTTAGCTAATGTGAATTGAAATACCATAAACATGAAGGTACAGATAACTTTTTATATACTGATTTCATTTCTTTTTGGTAAATTCCCTAAAGTGGGATGGTTGGGTCATGTGGTAGGTCTATTTTCAGATTTCTGAGGATTCTCCATATTGTCTTCCTTAATGAATGTAGTAGTTTACATTCCCACGAACATTGGATTAGAGTACTTTTTTCCCCAAATCCTCCCCAGCATTTATTTTTTTTTATTTCTCTATGCTAGCCATTCTAACTGGGGTGAGGTGAAACTTCATTGTAATTTTTTTTCTTTTTAAAAAATATTTATTTGAAAGGGGGAGTTACAGAGAGAGAGATTGATCTTTCATCTTCTGGGCGATTCCCCCTGAAGCTGCATTGATCAGGCCTGGGCCAGGCAGAATCCAGGAGCCAGGAGTTTCATCCGGGTCTCCCAAATGGGTGCAAGGGCCCAAGGACTTAGAAATTCCACAAGTCTCTCCACCTGTTAACCATTTCCAACATGGTAGAAAGTTTTCCGTCTTTGCAGCTTATGGTAGCTCTGGTGCGTCTTAAAGTTTTTTGTGAACTATTACTGTTGCTAAGCTTTGATTGCCTGAGGACTAAATCTGGAAAAGAGCTAAAGTTAACTATCTGTTGTAATTGACTGAGTGTCTGCAGTAGTCCTAATTAATCTGGCTTTGGTTAAATTATAGGAAGTTCCCAATACTCTTGGTGAAACGGCTCACCTACCAGACTCCACGGCTAGTCCTGCCAGGCCCCGGTGTGCGCAGTCTTCCTTGTAAATGGGGGACCACAGCCTTTCTCTGCACTCTATTCTAGTCCATGTGGCCTGCCACACCCAGGCAGGCATAGCCAAATATCTCTAGGCAGGGCCCCCACCCCAGGGCTGCTTCTTTTTCCTCTCCTAGAGGAATTTCCAATTCAATACTACTGCTGGCCTTACCTAAGGGAGCCAGAACCTTAAGCCATTAACCCTTTCCAACCTGATGTGTTTTTCTCTTTGCAGCTAATAAAAACCTAAACAATGGGTTCATATGCTGATAGCTAGTTCTTTTCTGTGCTGCTGTCCCAGACTTATCTGATAAGAATGTTCACCTGTCTTGAAGGTTTCGTGTTTTTCTATTGCCATTAGAGTCTTGAGTCTTGAATGGGAAAACTACAATGCGAAGTTGTTTACATTGTTTATCTGTTTTTAATGTCTGAGTGATTACCCAACTGATCAGAAATGTACTAATTTTGGCTTAATGGTTTAACTCTCTGACAGCTTAAATTCTAAACCGAGTCTTCCAACTTTGGGCTTCCAGTCGGATCCCTGGAACTCTCAAAGGATGAGACTCTAAATTTGTTAAAATAACAGCTGCTTAAGTCAATTCAGATTATGTAAAATATATTAAAATATTATAAATAGTGTCAGACCTATGCTGTATTCATGTTTTTGCTTTCCAGCTAAAGTGGTCTTATAAAAATAAGAGTAAATTCTGTGTATACAAGCCTTTATGTTGTTAACTAAAGTAAGCCAATGCAGATTGGTTCAGAGAATTGAGGTAATACAAAAGCCCTTCGGTTTGCTCTGCTGGGTGGCTTGCTTGCTCAGTTTTACATGTCTTTAATATGCTTTAAACTTATTTCTCTTAATGACAAAGATCTTTTCAAAGTTGTAAACATGCACTAGTGTTTGCTGTCCAGGAGGTGTTATCCTCATGTTACTTAAAAACATGAAAATGTAATTTTAACTTTTATTTCAGATAATGGTGTGGTATTCATTAATAACTCAGTGTCTTAAGTCATCTAGGCATCAGTGCTAAGTAAAACTTGGGAAAATATATTATATATACTTTTAACATCTCAAATTTGATAAAAAAAAACTGTTTGAGTTTGTTAACATGTATTCTCATAAGTTGTCCATACATGACAATTCAAGGCTATGTAAAAGTAACTATGGGTATAAAGTTTCAAAAGGTGTTAACAAGTCATAAAAAGTTTTAAAATGTTTATGATTTTAAAATATTATTTACAGAGTTGAGTGCTAATGCCAAAATTACACTGACCTAAAGTTGAAGTCTGATCTTCTGTTATAACAATGGGTTTTTTTTTTTAAATGTGTACTAATGTTAGTAAATATCTAAAAATGGTATAAATCATAAATCTTGGAATCTGTTTCTGCAAAAACTGTAACGTCTATTTTAACAGTGTCTGCTTAATCGATTACTCTGCCATTTCTAGAGTTAGGTCCTGTAAGCTCTTTTTGACTCTGTTAAATAATTCTAAATTATGTAAACTCTTATATACAAGGGTTTTTTTTAATTTCTGGTTTATTCGACAACAAGAGACATAAAATTCATGTTAATCCATTGTGTGCTCTACTGTCTCTGCTAAGTTATGGTTATGTGGCAGATGCTAGAAAACTGGGTTCCAGAAACCCAAGAAAGTTCTAGTGTCCACAAGCTACACGGTAAATACCCGAAAGCCAAAGGATGGCAGAGACCTCTGCCACAATTTCTTCTCTAAGTCAGGCTACGCAGTAAACACTGGTTAAACTGCCAGTTAAATCTGAAAGCCCAGAAAGTCAGGCTAGAGACCCAACTCACTGCCTCACTTCTCCTCTTTTCTCTTCCAGAAGGGAAGTTACTACTGTTCTGCAGGACTCTCCACTGTGACGTACGGTTTGATCCCCAGACCTTATGTAAGGGATGACTGACCTTTTCTGTAATACTGCCTGGCCACAGTATAGGGCCCCAAACAACATAACAAAAAACAAACAAACAAACAACAAAAAAGAGGTTAAACTATAAAATAATGTGACAACTAGATCAATTTTTCAGTGTACGCGGTAAATGGGCAGAACTTCCCTTTTAAACCAAACAAAAAAAATAGATAAAAAGTTACACTGACAACCTCAAAGTATACAAACAGGTCACCACAGTTGCCACAGTTGATCTTACCTAAAGGGTCATAGTTCTCCTCATAGGCACGGTCTTAACTCGCAGGAAAATACTGTCAGAATTTGCCTATGACCATAATTTTCCTAGCTTACCCTGATATTAAAAAAATCAAAAATCAGGGTTGGGTTGGGCACCCCCTTGACTGGCATCATAGAGGCTGCCTCCATGGTCCACTTTATTAGAGACCAGGGGAATGAGGAGCAAGCTAGCAGCAGGAGCAATGTAGGGATGGGCAACAGGCCAATCAATGGCTGCTTTACACGGTGATCTGCCGGCAAGGAGACCCAGCAAGGCCAGTGCACCCCAAACCTGTGCACCTGTTGCTGATATAAGGAGCCAGGGCGTTGGGCAAGCAGCTGTCATAACAAGAAATGCCTTCTGTCAGCCCTGCCAAGAGCACAGTCACTGGACACGGAACTGCCCTGGGTGTCGAAGGACTCCTGGTTCAGAACTACAGACCCTGTGGCCCCGAGCTAAAAAGCCTTTGGCTCTGCCCAGACTCTGCCCAGCTTCCAGCTCCAGCCACTGCTACTGGGGATGGCTTAGGGTCAGTAAAACCTAAGTTGCCTATTTCTATCAGCCTCCTATTTAACTCTCCTAGTCCAGCCATGTAATGCGAGTCAACAGGGTGCCTCCCTTAAAGGAGATTTGCATCTCTTACAATTTTTTTAACAGCACCCCATGGATAGGTCTGGGCCTCACACACCCTGCCAGGCCTTAAAAGTCTATCCAATAGTATTAAACTTAAAAAGCTCTCCCTGCCAGTTCCAGGGGAAAGTGGTCCCTTCCACTCCTGTACTGAGACTATAGATGCTTCTCTTTACACCGTGTGTTTTTAATGCCCTTATTTGTTTTGTCTCTAACAGACTAAAAGCTGCTAACTCCAAATGGTCGTCAGACAAGGCTTCCAGACCATTCCACTGGATGACCTGAGCAGGCTTCTGGACCGAGCAGCACAGTCTTTCCAAGGCCACTGTTACACACCATAAGACAGGTAACAAGAGGAAATACCCAAATTGCCCTCGATGCCCACATGCCAGCTTTGAAGAAATTACAGAAAACGGAACTCCATCCATAATCCCAAAAAAGAATTTTGAGTATACCTCTTGAGGAGAAAATGTTAGGTAGAAAGTCAGTTATGAGCTTATGTGTGTGTGGCATAAAGGCCTACAGAAAAGACATCTATGTCCAGACTCTGGATCTCCATTCTCCAGGGGGTCTTGCTCACCCTTCCTATAAACTCTGGATGGCACCAGTTAGGCTTCCTCCACCCAGATGTGTGTCAGCTGGCTGCAGGGGTGGATACCTGGGACCTGCCTGACTTAGATGTAGGGAACCCTATCCCCATGGCTGACTACACTACTCTCCTTGCTAGTAGGTCCCCTGGTCATTCTGCTCCTAATTGTTACCATTGGACCTTGCATTTTAAATAGACTTGTAACCTTTTTTAGGGAACAAATTGGCAGCGTTAAACTTATGGTAATTCGGCAGCAGTATGCCACTCTCCAGAATTCTGAAACTGATAATCTCTAGGATTAGAGATTGTGCCAACAGGAAGTGGGGAATGAAGTAGCACCTTGACAGAAGGGACTCCACTTTGGAGCAATTGAGACTGCATTCTGGGAAAGTACCCCCCCCACCCACCGTGAGACTCTGATCTGAAACTATGATCTCAAATAGTCAGACAATAGCAGTGCACTACATCACCCTTGACAGAGCACAAAAAACCCCTAGCATGATTGCTCAAGCTTGAAAGTAGAAAGGTTGCACTTGGGTTAATGATAAAGATGTGATTTGTCTATGCCTTACATATAATTTGGATAAATGTCAAGATCATTAATGATAATTGTATGATTGTAACTGGTATTATCAAGATTATGATGGATATTAATTTCACCTAGGTCTTAGGTTATGTTGACCCCAGTAACTATGTATTCTCTTTTTGATCTTAGCAACCGTGTATAGCAACCCTCCATTCCCCCCCTCCGGATTTTGCAGTTTTTACCTTTATAAACCCTATGCTGTAGTTCCTCGGGGCTGCTCTGTTCTGGTTTGATCAGAGAGCCCCAGAATGCTGGAAACATAAAAAAACCCTTTGCAATTTGCATGAGAGAAGTCTTTTGGAGACGTTCCTCGGGCGGTGGGCATTCTCGTCTTAACAAGACCATCTTCTGCTGCTTTTCCTGGGCATATTAGCAGGAAGCTGGATTGGAAGTGGAGCACCCAGGACTCAAACTGGCACCCAAATGTGAGGCAGTACAGCACTGGACCTTGTCTTTTATTCCTTTTTTTAAACTTTTTTAATAAATATAAATTTTGAAAGTACAACTTTTGGATTATAATGGCTTTTCCCCCCATAACCTCCCTCCCACTCGCAACCATCCCATCTCCCACTCTCTCTCCCATCCCATTCTTCATCAAGATTCATTTTCAATTATTTCAATTCATTTCATTTCAATTTCAATTCATTTTAATTATCTTTATATACAGAAGGTAAACTTGGTACATACTAAACAAAGATTTGTTTAGATTGTTAACAAAGATTTGCACCCACACAGATATACAAAGTATAAAGTACTGTTTGAGTAGTAGTTTTACCATTAATTTGTATAGTACAACACATTAAGGACAGAGATCCTACATGGGGAGCAAGTGTACAGTGACTCCCGTTGCTGATTTAACAGTTGACACTCTTATTTATGATGTCAGTAATCACCCAAGGCTCTTGTCATGAGCTGCCAGGGCTATGGAAGCCTTTAGAGTTCACAAACTCCGACCTTATTTAGACAAGGCCATAATTTAGGTTGATTCCATGTCTTAGCTATTGTGAATTGAGCTGCAGTAAACATTGAGGTGCGGACAGCTCTTTTATTTGCATATTTAATTTCCTTTGGGTAAATTCCAAAGAGTGGGATGGCTGGGTTGTATGGTAGCGTTATTTTTAGGTTTCTGAGGAATCTCCAAACTGACTTCCATAGTGACTTTACCAGTTTGCATTCCCACCAACAGTGGGTTAGTGTCCCTTTTCCCCCACATCCTCGCCAGCATCTATTGTTGGTAGATTTCTGTATGTAAGCCATTCTAACCGGGGTGAAGTGAAACCTCATTGTGGTTTTGATTTGCATTTCCCTGATGGCTAGTGATCCTGAACATTTTTTCATGTGTCTGTTGGCCATTTGGATTTCCTCTTTTGAAATATGTCTATTGAGGTCCTTGGCCCATCTCTCAAGTGGGTTGCTAGTTTTGTTGTTGTGGAGTTTCTTGATCTCTTTGTAGATTCTGGTTATTAACCCTTTATCTGTTGCATAGTTTGCAAATATTTTTTCCCATTCTCTTGGTAGCTTCTTCACTTTCCTGACTGTTTCATTTGAAGTGCAGAAACTTCTCAATTTTATGTAATCCCAATGGTTAATTTTGGCTTTGACTACCTGTGCTTCTGAGGTCTTTTCCAAGAAGTCTTTGCTGTTGCCTATATCTTGAAGAGTTTCTCCGATGTTCTCTAATAATTTGATGGTGTCAGGTCGTAGATTTAGGTCTTTAATCCATTATGAGTGGATTTTTGTGTAAGGTGTAAGGTAGGGGTCTTGCTTCATGATTCTGCACCTGAAAATCCAGTTTTCCCAGCACCATTTGTTGAATAGATTGTCCTTGCTCCAGGGATTGGTTTTGGATCCTTGATCAAATATGAGTTGGCTGTAGATGTTTGGATTAATTTCTGGTGTTTCTGTTCTGTTCAGTTGATCTATCCATCTGTTTCTGTACCAGTACCATGCTGTTTTTATTACAACTGCCCTGTAGTATGTCCTGAAATCTGGTATTGTGATGCCTCTGGCTTTGTTTTTGTTGTTCAAGATTTCTTTAGGTATTCGAGGTCTCCTGTGATTCCATATGAATTTTGGCATCATTTTTTTTCCAGATCTGAGAAGAATGTCTTTGGTATTTTGATTGGTATCACATTGAATCTATAAATTGCTTTTGGGAGAATGGACATTTTGATGATATTGATTCTTCTAATCCATGAGCATGGGAGATTTTTCCATTTTTTTGTATCCTCTTCTATTTCTTTCTTTAAGGTTTTGTAATTCTCATTGTAGAGATCTTTGACGTCCTTGGTAAAGTTTATTCCAAGGTATTTGATTGTTTTTGTAGCTATTGTGAATGGGATTGATCTTACAAGTTCTTCCTCAGCTGTGGCATTGCCTGTGTATACAAAGGCTTTTGATTTTTGTGCATTGATTTTATATCCTGCTACTTTGCCAAACTCTTCTATGAGTTCCAATAGTCTCTTAGTAGAGTTCTTTGGATCCCCTAAATAAAGAATCATATCATCTGCAAAGAGGGATAGTTTGAGTTCTTCCTTCCCAATTTGTATCCCCTTTAATTTCTTTTTCTTGCCTAATGGCTCTGGCTAAACCTTCGAGAACTGTATTGAATAGCAATGGTGAGAGTGGGCATTCCTGTCTGGTACCAGACCTCAGTGGAAATGCTTCCAAGTTTTCCCCATTCAATTTGATGCTGGCTGTGGGTTTTTCATAAATTGCCTTGATTGTATTGAGGAATGTTCCTTCTATACCCAGTTTGCGTAGAGTTTTCATCATGAAAGGGTGTTGTATTTTATCGAATGCTTTTTCTGCATCTATTGAGATAATCATATGATTTTTCTTCTGCAGTTTGTTAATGTGTTGTATCACATTGATGGATTTGTGAACGTTGAACCATCCCTGCATATCAGGGAAAAATCCCACTTGTTCTGGATGGATGATCTTTCTGATGTGTTGTTGCATTCTATTGGCCAGAATTTTATTGAGGATTTTTGTGTCTATGTTGATCAGGGAAATTGGTCTGTAATTCTCTTTCTCTGCTGTATCTTTTTCATGTTTAGGAATTAAGGTGATTCTGACTTCATAGAAAGAATTTGTAGGATTCCCTCTTTCCATTGTTTTGAATATTTTGGAAAGAATTGGAGTTAGTTCTTCTTTAAATGTCTGGTAGAATTCAGCAGTGAATCCATCCAGTCCTGAGCTTTTCTTTTTGGGAGGGCCTTTATTACTGTTTCAATTTCTGACTCTCTTATGGGTCTGTTTAGATTTCATTGTGATTTTTATTTGCATTTCCCTAATGGCTAGTGATCCTGGGCATTTTTGTCTGTATTTGTGTGTGTGTGTGTGTGTGTGTGTGTTGGCCATTTTAATTTCATCTTTTGAAAATTGCCTGTTCAAGTTCTTTGCCCATTTCTTAATTGGATTGTTTGCTGAATTTACTGGGCTTTATTAGTGGATCTACCATTTAGTCAATGGTCAATGTTTTTTAGTTGAATGAGTAAATGAATAGTGCCGTACCTACTTATTGGTGCAGGTAAAGTCCTTGTTGTGCAAAGTGTCTTCAGAAAGTTCATGGAAAATATACATTATGAAAAAAAATGTATAAATTAAAAAAAGTTTTGTACTAAAGTAAATTTACCTTTAAATTCCATTTTTTCCTAAGTTCCTTCACAGAATGATAGTATTAGGTAACTTTTATTGTGCCCTTATTCTGTGCCAGGTGAAGAACTTTATATAGGAACTCTCATTTCGTCCTTCTACTTCCTGTATAGAGAAGATCTTGTAATTATCCTCATTTACAGGTGAATTAACTGAAGTTTGGGCAGGTTAAATAATCTGCACAGATCACATAAATGTTATATAATCAAGCTGGAACTTATGCCCTGTCTGTCTAATTAAGCAAATATTCTTAACAATGAGGCCACATTGTATTGTTTACTCACTGAAGGATCTAATATAATAGGTTAAGAACAATGTGATCTGACCTGAGAAAAAAGAAGTAAAATCTGGCCAGTGAAAGATTTTGGCAATATTCAGTGACCCATGCAGGTTGAGCCATTTTCTTATGGTAGAGGAGGAAAAGTTATGCAACCTTACAGAAATAGGATAAAACAGTCTGAAGTCATCCTCAAAAATAAAGGCATTACATTGGAGTCTCAAATGGCGCTATTTTAAAAAAGAGCAGATTAGCCATTCTACTGTAAAACATACCTGATTTATGTAGTCATGTAAATAGAAGTGTTCACTGGTAGGAAGATGATTCTGAAAGAGAGCACCTGGACTGCCCAGATCCATAAATATTTTGGCCAAATAATTACACATTAAAAAAAGGACTTATTTGGGGAGATGGATATTTATGGAATTGGCTGTGATAATGGTTCCATGCATGTACACTTATCTCAAACCAATCAAGTTGTACACAATAAGTACCCATAGCTTTTAAAAATCACACATATTTAATTGAAAGACTGGTTGTAGGGGAAGGGAGAAAGAGGGAGTGAAAGAGAGAGAGCAAGAGAGATACCATTCATTAGTGTCCCCTCCCACCCTCAATGAAAAAATTGGCCTTGGAGGACAAACTTGGAAGCTGGAATCCCAATCCTGATCTCCCAGATAGGTGGCAGGAACACAGTTGTTTGAGCCATCACCACTGTCTTCCAGGGTCTTCTTTAGCAAGAGGATAGAGTCAGGAGCTGGAGCCAGATAGCAAACCTAGACATTTTGATGTGGGACTTGGGCATTTTAACCAGAAGCTTAGATGCTAGGCCAAATGCCTAGTCCCTCACAATTTTTAAACTGTCAGTTTCTATGGCCATGGAACTACAAAACTGCATCCTAGAATAGTGGAGTGATAGAAGCCATTTTTGGGTGCCTGTGCTGTGGCACAGAGGGCTAAAACCCTGGCCAGCAGTGCCGGCATCCCATGTGGGTACCGGTTCTAGTTCTATCTGCTCCACTTTTGATCCAGTTCCTTGCTAATGTGCCTAGGAAAGCAGCAGAGGATGGCTCAAGTCCTTGGGCCCTTGCACCCACATGGGAGACATGGAAGAATTTCCTGTCTTCTGGCTTTGGATCAGCTCTGCTTCAGCCATTTCAGCCATCTGGGGAGTGAATCAACAGATGGAAGACATTTCTCTCTGTATGTGTCTCTGTAACTCTGTCTTTCAAATAAATAAAATAAATCTTTAAAAAGGAAAAAAAGAACCATTTTTGTGGTTGTTCACCTGAAAAAGTGACTTCCAAATAAACTAAAATAATTCCAACATGTATCTTTTAAGAATGAGTCTTTTCTTGGAAACTGAGGCAGCACCATAGCTACTTCATGAGATTCTTTTTAAAAATATTTTACTTATTTTAAGAGTAGAGGACACACACACACACACACACACGGAGAGAGAGAGAGAGATTCCATCCATTGATTGACTCCCCATATGCCCACAATACCCAAGATTGGGACAGGCTGAAGCCAGGAGCTTGGAACTCTATCCAAATCACTCATATGTATTGCAGGGCTCAAATTCTTTGAACATCATCTGCTGCCTTCCCAGAAGCATTAGCCGGGAGCTGGGTTTGAAACAGCAGCCAGGACTCAACCAGGCATTCCAGTATGGGATGCTGGACGGGAAGCAGCAGCTTAACCCACTGCATCATAATCCTAGCCCCATCACAGATTATTGAAGGGATGGAATTAGATAACATGTAATATGGTTATTCTGGCACTTTCTTCCTAGAAGTTCTTCTGTAACTATCAGCTATCTGTACAACACCATCCTATTCAAGTGTAGGAAGTTTCACTTTGAAGGGAATGATATCCACTTTATAAATTGCAACTGTGAGATCAGAACAAATATATTCATTCAGAATAGAACCATGAAATGTTTGCAATTCGGATATCTGAGATTAAGAACACAAAGTAAACTCAGAAACTGGATTTATTTTTGGAAATATACTAATCACAAAGGACCAAAAACACAGGAAAAGCTTGTGGTGATTCACTAAATAAATATCTCTGCTTTTAGGGGCAAACTAATTTTGATTAATTTATCAAAATGAAAAAGAATCCTACATACTGACATATGTAGTTAATTATGGTCACAAGGTAAAAATAACACGTTTTTGGAAAGCTAGATAATTTGCAATCATTTGGGCTGGTCAAAGCTGGGAGAATGCTGGACAAATGCACCTATGAGCTTTATACAGACATCTCATTATGTTCACATAGATTCTGACTAATTTAAAAAACAGTCTGGCTTACTCAGTGTTGTTCTCATTAGTTTAATTTAATTTGGATTCATTCAGAACTACTTAAACCTATAAAAACTGCTTGAACCATATAAATTACTTTTCTTTGGTTGATATTGCTTTTTTAAAAGACTTATTTATTTACTGTTTGAAAGGCAGAGTTACAGAATTACAAGGAGGCAGAGGTAGAGAGCGAGTGAGAAAGGTCTTCTATCCACTGGTTCACTCTCCAGATGACTGCAATGGCAGGAGCCACGCCGATTCGAAGTCAGGAGCCAGGAGCTTCTTTCAGGTCTACCACAGGGGTATAAGGGCTCAAGGACTTGGGCCATCTTCTACTGCTTTCTCAGGCCATAGCACAGAGCTGGATTGGAAGTCGAGCATCCGGGACATGAACCAGTGCCCATATGGGATGCTGGCACTGTATGTGGCAACTCTACCTGCTATGCCATAGTGCTGGCCCCTGGTTCATACTGTTTTGGAAATTGCAGGATAAGTTTGAAACTTCGAGACAAATTTTAAGTTTCTGTTTAGATCATTCTGCTTCTGACTGAGTAAAACCATTTTTATCTAGGTCTCATCCTTGTGCACCTTGGAGGAGACTCATTTAAACTACTCTGCCTGCTGTATGCCAAGTTAAAGGAGAGCTAACTGAACTCTAGAAGGACTGTAAAGAGAATAAAAAAGCACTGTTTAAAGGAACAGCGAAAAGTTTGACTCAAGGAGTTAAGTCTGTACAACCTTGGGTGAACACAGAGGCTGTTTGGGGAATAGAGGGTGCCCTCTGTTCTTCCAAACAATGTTCTAATCAAATTGTGTGGGAATATGGCCCTGGCCAGGCCAGTTCACAGACAACTTTAAAAACATTTGCCTCTGGCCGATTGGCAAGCACTGCTAAGGTTAAGGTCAGGTAAAGGATTATATAAAAAAGAATATAAAAGTAGCTTGACCAGTTTGCATTCCCACCAACAGTGGGTTAGTGTCCCTTTTTCCCCACATCCTCGCCAGCATCTGTTGTTGGTAGATTTCTGTATGTGAGCCATTCTAACCGGTGTGAGGTGAAACCTCATTGTGGTTTTGATTTGCATTTCCCTGATTGCTAGTGACCTTGAACATTTTTTCATGTGCCTGTTGGCCATTTGGATTTCCTCTTTTGAAAAATGTCTATTGAAGTCCTTGGCCCATCTCTTAAGTGGGTTGTTGGTTTTGTTTTTGTGGAGTTTCTTGATCTCTTTGTAGATTCTGGTTATTAACCCTTTATCTGTTGCATAGTTTGCAAATATTTTTTCCCATTCTGTCGGTTGTCTCTTCACTCTCCTGACTGTTTCTTTTTTCAGTACACAAACTTCTCAATTTGATGCAATCCCAATAGTTGATTTTGGCTTTGACTGTCTGTGCCTCCCGGGTCTTTTCCAGAAATTCTTTGCCTGTGCCAATATCTTGAAGGGTTTCTCCAATGTTCTCTAATAACTTAATGGTGTCAGGACGAAGGGAGGAGAGAACCTCCACTTTGACTATGACCGTGTCTAAACAAGATAAGAGTCGGAGAACTCAAGGGGCTTCCATAGCCTTGGAAACTCATAACTGGTGCATAGGGAGATTACTGATGCCATAAACAGGAGTGTCAATTGGTAAAGTCAACAACAGGAGTCACTGTGCACTTACTCCTCATGTAGGATCTCGGTCCTTAACGTGCTGTACACTGAGGCTTAATGCTATAACGAGTACTCAAACAGTATATTTCACTTTGTGTTTCTATGGGGGTGCAAACGACTGAAATCTTTACTTAATGTACACTAAACTGATCTTCTGTAAAAAAAAAAAAAAAAAAAAAAAAGAAAGAAATTTTCAATTCCCAACTTGACTCTCACTGGGATTAAACATGACAATAGGTTTGATCTGATTTCATCATCATTTAAAAAAAATCATCTATTATTTTTCACTTTATGTTTCTGTGTGGGAGCAAACTGTTGAAATACTTACTTAAGGTATACTAAGCTGATCTTCTGTATATTAAGATAATCGAAAATGAATCTTGATGTGAATGGAAGGGGAGAGGGAGTGGGAAAGGGGAGGGTTGTTGGTGGGAGGGACGGTATGGGGGGGGAAGCCATTGTAACCCATGAGTCGTACTTTGGAAATTTATATTCATTAAATAAAAGATAAAAAAAAAAAAATATAAAAGTAAAAAAAAAAAAAATGAAGGTGATACTGATTGCTTCCCGAATGCTATGTGTGTTTCCCGTGATGCTTTATTCCGGTGCTGTGGTTCTAAGTTTCTAATGGACAGGAATCTTTGTAAATAAATCTTATCTTTCTACTTTCACGGGTATGTGGATGTTTATTCGTGAATCGAGCCTCTAATATTAAAGTCTGTACACAGCTCTTGGCCATATCACTATCTGGTCAAAACAAGGACAGCCTAGTGATCTATTGAAATCAATGTTGTTAGGTACCCTGGTAAGCTACAAAGAAAGGGATTATAGTCAACTGGGACTTCAAAAATCAATAGGGAAGGTAAAGAAGATGGATTCACATGGTCATAAGAATGAACAGAAAATAAACAAAGACAAATGCTCCAACGAAAATAGTTGAGAGAATCTGGCTTCTGCTAAACAAAGGTGGCTGACGGGACTGCTTCAGAGGAAAGAGATATGGTGGGATAAGGAAAGGCAAAGATACCCAATCATATTATTTAAGATCAAAGAAACAGAAAAAATCAACTAATTACATTGTCTTTACATTAAATTATATTTACATTACTTTATATTATGTTGTAAATCTCCTAGGAGCATTTTTAAAACACACAGAAATATAGTTGACCAAATTTGCTTAGAATGAGAAAAGGAAGAATTGAGAGGAAGAGAGTCTAAGAGAAAAAGTAAATTGAAAATATTCAGGATCTACATTAATTCATAAGCATTATTAAATCAATTAAATGTAAGTATTTATAAGACAAGGGTGGGTGGTGTGGCTCAGCATGCTAAGCTATCTCTTGGGATGTTCACATTCCATATCAGAGTACCTGGATCAAGTCTTTCCTCCAATTTTAATCCAGTTTTGTTCTAACGTGCCTGGGAGGCTGCAGATGATGGCTCAAATGCTTGGATTCTTACCTCTTATATGGGAAACCAAGAAGGAGTTCCGAGCTCTTGGCTTAAACCTGACCCACTCCTGGCTGTTTTGTGCATTTAGGGTATGAACCAGAGAATGGACGATCTCTCTGTCTGTTTCTCTCTGTTACTCTGCCTTTCACATAAATAAACTTTAAAAATGTTTTTAAAATATTAAAAAATTCATAATACAAATTATCATTAAATAACAGAGGCTAATGATACACTCCAAAAGCTAGACATAAAAAATTGGATACAATATAAGGATAATGAAATAGATTTGTCTGAAAACTACCAGTTTAACAACTTTCACTGTTTTGAAAAATTACAGACAGGGCCGGCGCCGCGGCTAAATAGGCTAATCCTCCACCTAGCGGCGCAGGCACACCGGGTTCTAGTCAGGTCAGGGCGCCAGATTCTTTCCCGGTTGCCCCTCTTCCAGGCCTGCTCTCTGCTGTGGCCCGGGAGGGCAGTGGAGGATGGCCCAAGTGCTTGGGCCCTGCACCCCATGGGAGACCAGGAGAAGCACCTGGCTCCTGCCTTCGGATCAGTGTGGTGCGCCGGCCGCAGCGTGCCAGCCGTGGCGGCCATTGGAGGGTGAACCAATGACAAAAGGAAGACCTTTCTCTCTGTCTCTCTCTCTCACTATCCACTCTGCCTGTCCAAAAAAAAAAAAAAAAAAAAAAAAAAGAAAGAAAGAAAGAAAGAAAGAAAGAAAAGAAAGAAAAGAAAAATTACAGACAGATAAAAAATTTCAGTTCAGTGAATATTTTGTAGATATTGGAATACCTATATAGGTTAAGAGTAGACTTAAATATAGGAGCAAAAATGTTTAAATATCAGAGTAGATCTTCCTAAAAAAAGCCATCAAATATACAAATATGTTAGAAATGAAAGAACAAAAACATAGGAAGAGAAAGAGAGATGAGTATACAATTAAAATTAAAAGTATATGTATTAAAATTATGATGCTGATGCCAGAGAACTAAAAACCTTGGGTTTTAGAGATACAGAAAACATAAGAAGAATCTTAAAGGTGGAGGAAAGAAGGAAGACTTGCTGAAGATCTCAGGTTCCAAAAAATAGTACAATTTTAGAGGTCTTGATTTATTTGTTTATTTTTAATCTAGACTTGGAGCTGGAGAAGCTATCAACTCAGAAATGCCAGCAGGCTCCTAGAAATAATAAACTTGTTCTTTAGCCAATGACCAGGAGAGAGGCAGCATAGCAAGACAGAAAACTTTGGTACAATAACTGCTGTTCTCCAGCTAAACACCACAAGAAAAAACAAAGCAAGCAAGCAAACAAAAAACTAAAACAAAAGCTTACTTCCCATCTCAGCCAACAGCTGGTTCAGTAGAGAGCCTAGATTTTTCTTTTAACAGCACTGCAATGAGGCAACCAAATATTGTCACCAGGGTGGTGACAAAGAAGGTCAAGGAAGGAGGTTGGATTTCATCTGTACTGGATGCAGTTGTAGGTAGAGACCATGTGAGCAGATTGGATTTCCACCCCAATCATACAGTGATGATATGCCTCTCCCTTCTCTGCCTGGAAGGTGTCATGAGAAGTTAATGGAGAGCCAGGACTTTCAGCACCAACAAGTGGTCATGAATTCACCCTACACGTGGTGTTCAACTCAAGCTTATTTCCTTCTACCTAAATATATTGGCATTTGTAATTGAACAGCACCTGTCAGGACCTAGGTGCTCTGTAGTGCTCTTTTCCTTCCCATATGGATGAATTACGTTGGACAGCATAGACTAACTCTCAGTATACATATGTTTCCTGTCCACTATGTAAATAAAGATGTACAGGCTTGTACATAGCATATATACTATGAGTTTCTTCCACGTTTTTTAAATTTAAATTTAAAGACTTATTTGAGAGACATAAAGACAGAGAGAGAGAGAGAAAGAGAGAGAGAGAGAGAGAGGGAGAGCGAGAGAGAGCGCTACCATTGCTGGTTCATTCTCCAGATGTCTGTAGTAGTCAGAAGCAGGCCAGGACTGAGTCAGGAGCCAGACACTCAGTGCAGGTCTCTGATGTGCCTGACAAGGAACCATCTACCTGAGAGTTTGCCTGCTGTTTTCCAGGGTTTGCATTGCTGGGAAGCTGAAACAAGAGCTGGAACTGGACATAGAACTCAGGCACTCCAATTTGAGACAGAGGCATCTTAAAAGGTGCCACAATTTCTCAGGCAAATGCTCATATCCCATGCATGTTTTAATATCCCCATGTGAATGTAAAGTTGCACTAAAATAGTTTGTAACAAACATTAGGTATTTAGTGCATTGGTGCTTTATTTTCTTTTACCTTAGATGTGACTAATGCATAGCTAGTATCCGGAATATAGCAGGAACTAAATAGATGTTCACCTTCCCTTTTGTGTGAGTAATGCTGTATTAGGAAAGTGCCTGATATTCTAGGTACTCAAAGCATTCTTGCTTATTTCTCTATGTTAGTAGCTTTCTAGAACAGCATCTGAACCATACACATTGCTCTCAACTCAATCTTCTTTCCTTTAGTGATGTAATGAAGAGCATTGTTTTAGAATAGAACATGGCATACACGAAATGTTCAAGGCCTGCTTATTTCTTATCCATCTCTGTGAGTACTGTTATGAAAGAAAACTACCTGGCATACACTAGATGTGTTCAATTCCTGTCAATATGCTATGGAGACATAGCAGACATACAGAGCCTCAATGACTGCTTATTTATTTTTGCCTTCATAAGAGGAAGTTTGTGCTAGAATAGTCTCTGCTATGTATGAGGTATTAAAAATATCTGATATCCTTCACTGATAAGGATGCAGTAGAATCATGTCTGGCATTTACTGAGCACTCAATGAACACTTACTTCATTTCCTTTTGTATGAATTAAATTATTCTACTTCCTACAGTTTGATCTATATTGGGTGCCCCAATGCAAACTTGTTTACTTTTCCTATGTGCGGATTGTTATAATTGAAAAGCATCAGTCATATAATAGGTGTTAATGCATGCAAGCCCCCTGTTGCCTGTGTGAGTAATATTATGTGGACATTAGTCCCTGGTATGTATTTGGAGTTGAATGCATCCTGTTTTCTCACATATGTCTGAGTAAAGTTTAGTAGACCAATGTGCGTAATACGCTTGAACATGGTGATTCTTATGGATTTTCTTAACATGCACATATGTCTATCCTGGAATATAACATGGAATACAATAAATGCTGACACACACTTTCTTTCTTCTACACATGTATCAGAAATGATGTAGTAGAATACTTCCTGACATATCCCTGCTCTGTACAGACTCTTTTTTTCTAGTATGTTGTACTAGAAATGTATTTTGCATATACTATGTTTCCTATTTATATTTGCTTCTTTCCCTTAATTGTCAGTAGGTTATAATAGACTAATGCCTGAAAAATACTAAAAACTTACTACATGCTTATTTTCTGTCCTTATGTGATAATAACATTGACTGAAATAGTACTTGCAACACTAGTACATTAGTTGTTTAAGTACAATTCCTTCCTACGTACTGTGTTTGAGTAATGTTATAGTACCTGGCAATATTGTGTACTGTTAGCATGCTGATTTTCTTTAAATATATATGAGAAGAGATGCTCAAGAAAATTTCCAGGTACAAATTCACACTCCATGCATACTCTTCTCATTTCCACATATGTGAGTAAGATTGTGCAAAATTATTACTTTACATACAAAATGTTCTTAAGAGATGCTTGCTTCCTATTCTCTGGGTATAATATTGTACCAGTCAATTCAATGTTTTCCAATACAATCTTCTTCCCTTCCTCTTATCTGAGTAATGTACTGGTGGAATAGTGTCTATTTAACCTAGGTGTGAAATTTGTGCGTGTATCCTGTGTAGTGCATCCTATGTAAGGGTATGGTTGTACTAGAAATATATCTGGCATACACTAGGCACTTAAGGAGTGCTTGTTTCCTTTCTCTTAATTGTGGATCATGTTATATCAAAATAGTGTTTGACAAAACCGTGTGTGCCTATTTTCTTCTCCTGTGAGTGAGGAAATTATACTAGAATAGTGTCTGACAAATATTTTAAAATATACCTGTGTTGTTCTTGACTTAAGACTGATGTTTTACTAGAAAAGTGCCTAGATTATATTTGGAACTTCATACATATTCAACTTCTTTTCCAATGTGAGAGCAAACATTTACTAGACTAGTGCTTGATATGTAGGAGTCACAAATTGCAGGTGTTTTCTTCTCTCCATGTGTGAATAAATTATGTAACAATGGACCCTTGAATATGCTGGAGCTTCCGTGTATGATTACTTCCTCTGCACTATGTGAGAGTAATGCTGCAACAATAGTATCTAGTCTATACAAAGCACTTGATGCATGCATGTTGGATTCCCTTTTAGTGTAAGAAAAGCACTAGAAGAATGCCTGGCTTATACTAATTACTTTGTTGTGCACAGTTCCTTCCCCTACAGAAGGAATTGTACGTTTCTTCCTCAGTCTGTGTGAAGTTGAACTAGACCATAATGTACCATAAGGCAGAAGTTCAGTACATACCTGCTTCTTTCCCCATATGTATCTAAGTTTGTATTAGAAAAGTATACAATTATTAAAAAAGAGAAAAGTGTGTGGAATTTCTTTTGGTGATCAAAGTATTTCTACTTCTTCCCCCTACATGTGAGTAAACTGGTATTGGAATTATACCTGGCATAGGTATGCAACACCTGTTGGTTCATTCCTGTATTACTGTCATGTTGTCCTAGAACTGGGCCTGGGAGATATTTGTTGCTCAATTAAATTTTATTTCTTTTCCTTATGGGTAAATAACATTCTTCTAGAATAGGAGATCTGAAATACAGTAGGAGCTCAAGGAAAGTTAGTTTCTTGTACTTTTGTTTAAATACAATTGTACTGGACTAGAACTTGGCATATGCTGTGTACTCTGTATGTGCTTACTTCCTCCATGTTACTGTGAGTGGAATTATAATAGAACAGGATCAGACAATTAGTAGAGGCTCAATGTATGCTTATTTCCATCTGCCTAAATGAGAATAAATTTGTGCTACAAAAGTGTCTGCTATGTACCAGGCTCTTAAAAAAACCTGTTGCCTTTCACAGATACATGGGTAATGTTGTAAAGAATACTGCCTGGCATATACAAGGTGCTCAATGTCTAGTTACTTAATTCCCCTCTATGTGAGTAGTTATTTTAGCATGTACTTGATGTATACATGTGGATATGTTGTATCAAATAATATTAGACATACAATTTAAGCGATATAATCAATGATTTCCATGAGACTAAATACAACTTATTAACAACATCAACAATACACACACACACACATGTGCTTAAAAGGTTTATGGAAAAAATGAATTAACAAGTAAGCTCATTTTTCTGCAAATCTTTGAACTTCATGCACAATGTTTCCATAATATGCTTTACCCATGAAATGTTTAAAGAAATTAGTATGCATGGAATATGAAAAACCTTAATATGTAATGTTGTATAAAAAAGGTCTGACATTACTACATGCCTGTTGCATGTGCATTTAATTCTGACATGCATGGGGCTAGTATTGTGGGACAGTGGGTTAAGCCACCATCTGCAAAAGGGCTTCTCATACCAGAGAGTTGATTTGGGTCCGGCTGCTTCACTTCCTATGAAGCATCCTGTTAATGTACTTGGAAAAGCAGAAGATGGTTCAAGTACTTGGGCTCCTCTCACCCAATATGGGAGACCAGAATGGAGTTTCTGGCTTCTGGCTTTGGTCTGACACAGCCCCAGCCATTGTGGCCATTTGGGGAGCAAACCAGTGGATGGAAGACCTCTCTTTCTGTCTTCTACTTTCTCTTTGTCACTCTGCCTTTCAAATAAATAAATAAATATTTTAAAAGTAATTCTGCTATGAGTAAATTTGTAGTTTATAGTCCCTGTGTATCCTAGGACTTAATGCAGGACTACTTAATTTTAGTAAGTAATTCTTGGCCAACTAGTTAAATCAGGCAAACTGATTTTCATCCTCTATGTATGAGAAATATTGTTCTATGTATTAGTGATATTGTAATCAATTCATACTTTCACTCTTTCATTCATCTATAAATAATGTTAGAATAGAAACTGATGCCTATCAGGTGCACATGGAATATGTTTTTCCTTCCTATATGTTTGATTTATCTTGTACGAGAGTAGTACCTGTATTATAAGTGATTGTGTCCCTTCTTTGCTGTGTGAGTAATGTAATACTAGAATATATTATAGGTCCTTTTCTAGTACAACATTATTGTCAAATCCGAAAAAGTCACTGTATATGTGAATAATTATGCACTGAAATATCACTTGAAATATATTGAGTGCCTAAGGTGATCTTCTCTTTCCCTATGAGTGAATAATGATATACTATAATAGTATCTGGCATATGGTAGGTACTTATTCGTAGGTCCAATTCTAGGATAACATGACTTACTAATAGATAAAGATAAAAGATTCAGCATATGTTCAGCACTATTATATTTTATGAGTGCCTGATAATATGCTATATGCTCAGCAATTTCTTTGTCTTTCTATGTGTGAGTGAAGTTTAATAGAAGAGTACTTGGCCCTGATTAGACACTTAATGTATCCCTGTTATACTATAATAATAGTATTTAACTTAAACCCATATCTAAATTTATGCTAATTTCCTTCCTTTCTTGGTGAATAACATAGCGTAACAGTATAGTATACCATACAATGTTATACTATTATATAATAATGTGACACTGTATACATTAGGTGATGAATATTTGCTCATTTACTTCATGTATTTTTTTAGTTTTAATGAAATCATATCAGTCACATAAGGTAATTAAAGTAGCTTATATCTTTATTCCTGTGTGGGAATAATACTGTGCTAAAATGACTGTCTTATACCAGATCTTCCAAGCAGAAATTTTCCTCATTGTATATAGATAATATACTAGAATAGTACATGACATATAGTAAACTCTCAGTAATACTAGTTTCTTTCTTTGTATGCTTCTCATGATGTAATGCAACAGTAACTGGTATGCATTAGTGGCTTAATGATGGTCATTTATTTTGCCCCATGTATGAGTACCATATTAGACCAGTGCCTGTTATATACTAAGTATTCAAATATGCTAGTTTCCTTCCCTTGTGTTTCAACAAGCCATACCAGGTGACATATTCTAGGTGACTATGCACACTTTCTTCCCCACTTTTGAGTAATGTTATAATAGAACAGAACCAGGAATACAGTAGGAGCTTTATCCATTCCCGTTCTTGTTTATGTCCCTTATCTGTCAATGGCATAAAACTAGAATTGTGTCTGTCATCTACCTGCTGCTTCATGCATGCTTTTTACCTTCATTTATGTGTAAGTGGTTTTCACTGGAATTGTAACTGCCATGTATTACATATTCAATGAATGCTCATATCCCTCCACTGTGTGTGAGTAGACATATAGTAGTGCCTGGAATACACTAGTTGCACCACTCATTGTTTTTTCCCCCTCTGTGTGAGTAATGGTGTACTAAAATAATAAACGGTGCATCTCAGACAATTAATGCATGCAATATATTTCTTCAATGTCAAAGGAGGTTTATATTAAAATACTAACTAGAACATACTCATTTCTTTTTTGTTTTTAAAGCTTTATTTTATTTGAAAGGCAGAGTAACACAGGGTTGGAGAAGAGAGAGAGAGAGAGAGAGAGAGAGAGAGAGAGAGAGAGAGAGAGTTTGAATTTCCATGTGCTGGTTGGCACCCCAAACAGCCACAATCCCTGCCAGGCTGAAGCCAGGAGCCTAGAGTTCCACAGGGTTTCCCATATGGGTGGCAGGAGGTTGAGTACTTAGACTATCTTCTCGTGCTTTCCCAGGTGTATTAGCAGAGAGCTGGATAAAAATTGGAGCAGTCAGGACTCCAGCTGGAACTCCAGTATGCAATGCTGGAGTGTCACAAGCACAGGCTTAACCTGCTGCTCCACAAGCTTGGCCCTATTGTCTCATTTGTTGAGACAATTTTCTGGCATATGCTAGGTACTCAATGCATCCTTGATTCTTCCGTCTGTGTGTTGACTATTAAATTGGTGCTTGGCATGTACAAGGTGCTCAAAGACTGCCTGATCCTTCCCTTATGTGTTAATATTTACCTACACCCATGGCATGTGTATGCAAGTACAAGGCTCAAATTGTGTTCCCCCTTCCATTTTATTCTTCTGTCATACCTGACTATTTGTAACTGGCAGCTACATCTACTGTTTGCTTGATTGCTTTCTGCTGTTTTTGACTAATGTTTTACTATAATGTTGTCTGGTTTATATGAATATTTGGTGACCATGAACTTTTCTTTATTTTTACATCTGAATAGGCTTATCCAATTCATCTGTGGTTTATACATGTTTAATATATGCATATTTCTTCCCTAGTATGCATGAGTAATGCTTGAGAAGCCTACCTAACCTGTACTTACTGGACATGATGCACACTTATTTTTTTTTTTTTTGCTATTGTGAGTAATGTTGTATTAGAATAGTGACAGGCATCTCATCTGCACTCCATTATATGTTCATTTTCTTCTTTTAGGCTAGCACCTGTTCAATACATGCTTCTTTTCTTCCCCTCTGTGTGACATTGTCCTAGAAAATCATTTGGCATCTAATGGCAGATTGGCACTTGGTTGTTTAATTACCTTCATATATGAGTTATACTGTTACAGAATAGTACTGGTTGTATACTAATAAATCTGTACACATTAGTTTCCTCTTATTTTGAGTAGTGTTATATGGCAATAGTACTTGACATGTATTAAGAGCTGAATGAATTTTGAGTTCTTAACCTTCTAAATGTGTGTGAAGTACTGGGATGGTAGCTACCATGTGTTGGGTACCTACTGCATGTTTTGCTCCTTCCCCACAACTGTGAGTGATAGGTTAGCATAGTTCTTGGCATGTACATAGAGCTCCTTGAATACTCATTTCCTTTATACATGTGAAGTAGATGATAGTAGAATATTACTTTTTGTACACCAGGTATTGAATCCATTTTTTTTTTCCCTGTGTGAGTAATGTTGTTACATAGTAGGTCATCTTAGCATACTTTTGATGCTCCATGCAATTTCTTTTTTTTTTTTAATTTTTTTGAAAGACAGAGTTACAGAGAGAGGTAGAGAAAAGAGAGAGAGAGAGAGAGAGAGAGAGAGAGAGAGGTCTTTCATTCACCAAAAGGCGGCAACATCTGGAGCTAGGAGCCAGGGCCTTCTTTCAGGTCTCCTGTCTGGATGCAGGGGCCCAAGGAGTTGGAACAACTTCTACTGTTTTTCTCAGGTGCATTATCAGGGAGCTGGATTGGAAGTGGAGCAGCCAGGACTTGAATGGGCACTCACATGGGATGCCAGGTCTGCAGGCCATGGCTTAAACCTGCTGTGCCACAGGGCCAGCTCCACAGTTTCTTTTCTTAACTTGTAAGTGTTCAGGAGCCAAAATAGTGCTTTGCATTAAATAGTTACTCAATATGTCTTTATTCCTTACTCCCTCTGTGAGTCAGTTAGCACCACAAAAGCATCTAATATTTGATAGGCCCTCAAATATGCATGTTTAATTCTGCTTGTGTGCAGAATTTGGTAAAACACCGGAGGGCATATATGTGGGGCTTCTTGTATGCTTATTTCATTTCCCCTTTTTGTGTTTTGTTTTGTGTTCAATTAATGCCTGACATAGGTAAAAGTCTCAATACATGGTTGTTCCCTGACTCAATTTATGAGTAATGTTGTAGTAGTATGCATCCAGCACTGGCATGGATTTTGTGCTTCATCCCCACGTGTTTCTTTCCTTGATGTATGATTATGGTTGTGGTTTACTAACTCGCGTACATTAGGAGCTTAAAAAAATGCTTACTTCTTTCCCTTTACTGGAGACAAATGTTATTCTAGAATGTTGCCTCAGCTACGCTAGTTGTACAACACATATTTATCTTCTATCCCTTTCTGTGAATAAGATTGTATTAGGGTAATATCTGACTTATTCTAAGCACTGAAAACATTATTCATTCTTTCTCATATGTAGAACAGTGTCTGGCCCATGCCAGGCATCCATTGAATGCTTCTCTCCTTCCTGACTGTGAATACTACTATAGTGGAATAGTGCCTTGGGATATATGGAGTGTTCAATCCATGCTCTTTTCCTTCCTTGCATGAATAAGTGCTTAGTAGAAAGGCATCTGGCACAGTGCATGCCTGTTTCTCTCCACCTGTGTGAGTAATGTTGCACTAAAGTAGTAGTTGACGTATTCTTGGTTTTCAAGACTTGCTGCTTCTTTCTACCATATGTGAGGACTTTTAATTAATTACCTGGCATTTACAACACTTAATGCATGTTCATTTATGTCCTCTTGCATTTGAATAATGTGCTAATTTGCTTGTTATTTGTGAGTAGCTTAATGCATGCTTGTTTGTTTCTCACTACAATGATCAATGTATTCAGTGTGCCCACAAATATTGGGTGTCCCATGCGTTTGCATTTCTTTTCCTGTGTTAGAAAGTTTGTAATAGAATATTGCTTGACAAATAACAAATGCAGAATGATGACTTATTTCTCCTTTTCTTGTGATAATAATTTCATAGTTGAATAAGATCTGTCTCATACTAAAGTTTGAAGGCATGAAAATTTCCTTTTTTCTATGTATATAATTGAATTTGAATAGTACCTGACTACAATAAATGCATTCTTTTTTCTTTATTTCTATGAAAAAGTTTGTATTAGAATAGCACCTGGCTTATACTAAATATTCAATGCAAGAATATATTACCCACTATCTGTATGCAAGTGATGTTATTTGAGAATAGTGTCTTGTGTATATTAAGAGCTCCATATATATTTGTTCCCTGGCTACTTGTGTAAGTAATATTTTAGTGATATAGTACCTGATTTATACTAGGCATTCAATAAATGCTTATTTCTATTTTTATTAACTAATTAATTTGTTTTTGAATTATGAATTAAAATGAAATAACTGCATAATTTTACAGGGGACTAGTACGATATCTCAACATGTATATGCAGCATAAACTAATCAAACCACACAATTCCCTCTTCCATTTCCCTTTTCATGGATTATTATTACACTGCTGTTCTGTGGAGATTCCTTCAACCAACTATGTTTTCACGCTGATTATCTAAACTCCCTTGTGTGGTTACCCTTCCCAGGCACCTGTAATCATTATTTCAGATGTGTATCAACCATTTATATATAATTTTTACAACTTCCACATATAACATAATGATATCCAATTCTACCTAAATATTAGTGTTTTCTTCTAGTAGTTACATAGTTTCCTTTATTTCATTCATTACATTTAGATCTTTGGCCCATTTTAAGTTGATTTTTACAAGATGAATGCTAGTTATCTTTTTTCAGACTTGTACACATGAACATCCAATTTTCTCAGTACCACTTATTGAAGAGGCTCTTCTTTCTCCAAGAAGTGCTTTTGGTAGGTTTGTTAGATACACTAGATATATATGCAAGGATTTATTTCTGGGATTTCAATTCTATTCCATTGGTGTATTATGCCAGTACCACACTGTTTTGGATACAGTAGTTTTTGTTTTTGACAGGCAGAGTGGACAGTGAGAGGACAGAGAGAGACAGAGAGAAAGGTCTTTCTTTTGCCGTTGGTTCAACCTCCAATGGCCGCTGCGGCCGGCGCACCTCGCTGATCTGATGGCAGGAGCCAGGTGCTTCTCCTGGTCTCCCATGGGGTGCAGGGCCCAAGCACTCGGGCCATCTCCACTGCACTCCCTGGCCACAGCAGAGAGCTGGCCTGGAAGAGGGGCAACCGGGACAGAATCCGGCACCACGACAGGGACTAGAACCCGATGTGCTGGCGGAGGATTAGCCTAGTGAGCCTTGGCGCCAGCTAGATACAGTAGTTCTATAGTATGTCTTGAAAGCTGATATTTTGATACATCCAGCTTTATTATTGTTCAAGATTACTTTGGCTATTTAGAGTCTTTTTTGTTTACATAGGAATTTTAGGATTCTTTTTTTCTAATTCCATAATGAGGTCTTTGGTATCTTGATGGGGATTCCTTGAATAGGTAAAGACCTTGGGGATAGTATGGACATTTTAATAATACTAAGTCTTCTAATCCATAAACATGTGAGGTATTTCCATTTTTTAATGCTTTCTTTAACTTCTTTGATTATTGTTTTGTGATTTTCATGGTAGAGGTCTTTCACACCCTTAGTTAAGTTTATCCCAAGATTTTTTTGGTAACTATTATGAATAGGATTGCTTTTGCAATTTCTTTTTCAGTAAGTTCACTGTGTGTATTTTAAAATGTTATTTGAGGTTTTATATTGATTTTTGTTCCCTGGAACTTTTTTGAATTAGTTTATCGGTTCTGGCAATCTTCTGTTAAAGTCTTTTTTTTTTTTTTTTTTGACAGGCAGAGTTACACAGTGAGAGAGAGTCAGAGAGAAAGGTCTTCCTTTTTCCGTTGGTTCACCCCCCAAATGGCCGCGATGGCCGAAGCTACACTGATCTGAAGCCAGGAACCAGGTGCTTCCTCCTGGTCTCCCATGTGGGTGCAGGGCCCAAGCACTTGGACCATGCTCCACTGCCTTCCTGGGACACAGCAGAGAGCTGGGCTGGAAGAGGAGCAGCCAGGACAGAACCGGTGCCCCAACCAGGACTAGAACCCGGGGTGCTGGCACCACAGGTGGAGAATTAGCCTAGTGAGCTGCGGCGCTGGCCTGTGACCTTGTTTTTAAGCAGAGTAAATAAGTGTTCATTAGTCATAATTCAGGTAGAGGAAGTGAGCCACAGCACCTTCCCCTGTTGAAGTCTTTTGATCCACGTTTATAGAATCATGTCATCTGCCAACAAGGATACTTTTAAATTCCCCTTTCCTATTGGTGTGCCTTTTATTTCTTTCTGTTGTCTGATAGTTCTGGTTGAAAATTCCAGTACCATATAAAGTAAGATCTATTGATTTATTTATTTATTTTATTTTTTAAAAGATTTGTTTATTTATTTGAAAGGCAGAGTTACACAGAGAGAGAAGGAGAGGCAGAGAGAGGAGGTCTTCCATCCTCTGGTTTACAGTACCCTAGCTGGCTGCAACAGCCGGAGCTACACCAAAGCCAGGAGCTAGGAGCCTCCTTCGGGTCTCCCATGCGGGTGCAAGAGCCCAAGGACTTGGGCCATCCTCCTCTGCTCTCCCAGGCTGAACCAGAAGTGGAGCAGCCAGGACTCAAACTGGTGTCCATATGGAATGCCAGCACTGCAGGCGGCGGCTTTACCTTCTATGCCACAGTGCTAGCCCCTTGATTTATTTTTTGATTTCTGTATGACCCACTGTTCATTCAGGAGCATGTTGTTCAGTCTGCATGAGTTTGCATATGATTTGGAGATTCTTGATTTGTTTATTTCCAGCTTCATTCCAATGGTCAGAGAATATGCATGGTATGATTTCAAATTTTATAAATTTGCCAAGACATGCTTTATGGCCTAGCATGTGGTCTAATCTAGAGAAAGCAATATGTACTTGTGAGAAAAATGTGTATTCTATAGGATGAAAAGTTCTGTAGATATCCATTAAATCCATTTGGTCCATAGTGTCAGTGAGCTCTGATGAGCATATAGAGCTGCACCCAGAGATTGCCCAGAAACTCAGCTACACTCTGCACCCTTTGGTGTAGCCATTGAGTCCCCACGATCTCAGCACACAAGGCTCCCATGCTCGCTGGCAGTGTAGGTTTCACTCTGCCCTGCCAGCCTGCCAGTCGGCAGAGAGGCAGATGTTCCATGAGCCAGCTCCTCCTGGGAGGCTTGAACCCTGGAGTCTTGGCATGTTGGAAAGCTTGGGAAACCTCACAGTCCTACAGGGGTGCCCCAGCAACCTGTCTATCCTCCAAGCCAGGCTCAAAATTGGTGGGTCTAAAGATGTTTCCCTCTGATAGAGTCTAGATCACGCACATGCGCAAAAGCCACTGGCTGCATGTTGCCCTCTCCCTGCCACTGCCACCAGTACTGCTGGGAAGATGGTGTCCTGCTTCAGCTAGTTGCTGCATGTGTGCACAATGGCTTCTGTAACTGCTGCCCAAACCTAAAATGGCACCCCACCCTTTCTCAGTTGGGTAGCAGACACTGTTGTGGGAAGGTTGGGGTGAGATAAATGTGCCCCTTTTACTTCCACTGGGTCTGCAGGTAACTGCTAGCCCCTAGGGTTCCAGTCAAGACTATGCCATACTCTCCCTCCAGCTATATCATCCTAGGGGCTTCCTGTAGTCTGGTCTCCCAGCTGCCTCCTGCTCCAGCTGTTGGCTGCTGCAGTCTTGTATTGTGTCTGTGTTCGTGCTGCATGTCCACTCCTTCAACAGAGGTCCATAGCATTCCTCTTCCTTTTGTAGAATTTCCAATGCACTTTTCTCTCTCTCTAATTGTCCCTTGAGGGTGCACTCCCTACCCTTTCTTTTCTTTCTTATTTTATTTATTTAATTTTTTTATTGTTTATCCCTAGCCTAGCGCAGTATGTTGTTTCCTAATCCACCATTTTGAAATCACTTCGGGTCTTCTTTTTTTAGTTAGACTAGCTAAAGGTTGTCAAATTTGTTTATCATTTCAAAACACTAAATCAGAGCTTTGTTGATTTTTTTCTGCTGTTTTCTAGTCTCTGATTTACTTCTGCTTTAATCTTTATTTCCCTTCCTTCTGCAGTCTTTGCCCCTAGTTTGCTCCTCTTTTTCTAGTTCTTTGAGCTGTACAGTTTGTTTATTTGACATGTTTTTAGATGTAGGCATTAGTTACCCTGACTTTCCCTCTTTGTAACATACCCTATTTTTGGTGTGTTGTGATATTTTAAAATTTCCTTTTGATTTCCACTTTTACTCAATATTTATTTAACAGTGTGTTGTTTAATTTCATGTATTTGTAAAACTTTCCATTTACTTACTATCATTGATTTCTAGTTTTATTCTGTTGTGATTGGAAGATGATTCTTGGAATGATTTTGGCCTTTTTAAATTTGTTAAGATATGTTTTGTGACTTAACACGTAATATACCCTGGAAAATGTTTTGTGTGTAATTGAGTGGAATGTATAGTGTTCTGCTATTGGGTAGAAAGTACTGTATATATTTGCTAGGTCCATTTGGTCTGTAAGGTCATTCAGGGCATCTTTTTTTTTCAAAGATTTATTTGAAAGTCAGTTACAGAGGGAGAGGGAAAGGAAGAGAAAGAGAAGGGGAGAGGGGGAGAGAGAGGGGGAGAGAGAGGGGGAGAGAGAGAGAGAGAGAGAGAGAGAGAGAGAGAGAGAGAATCTTCTATCCACTGGTTAACTCCCCAGATGGCTACAACAGCCTGGGCTGTGCCACACCAAAGCCAGGAGCCACATGGGTGCTAGGGGCCAAGCACTTGGACCATTTTCCACTGCTCTTCCCAGGCCATTAGAAGGGAGTTGTAGAGGAATTGGAGAAGCTGGGGATTTTTTTTTAAAGATTTATTTATTTATTTGAAAGTCAGAGTTATAGAGAGAGAGAAGGAGAGGCAGAGAGAAAGGTCTTCCATCGCTGGTTCACTTGCCAGATGGCCGCAAAGGCTGGAGCTGCACCGATCCAAAGCCAGGAGACAGGAGCTTCTTCCTGGTCTTCCACAAGGATGCAGGAGCCCAAGGACTTGGGCCATCTTCTACTGCTTTCCCAGGCCACAGCAGAGAGCTGGATCGGAAGAAGAGCAGCCGGGACTGGAACTGGCTCTTCAGGCCATGGTGTTAACCCACTGCGCCACAGCACCAGCCCGGAAACTGGGAGATTAACTAGTGCCCAGTTGGGATGCTGGAGTCTCAGGTGGTGACTACCTGCTCTGCTAGAACACTAGCCCCAAGGCAGCTTTTTTTTTTAAATTGATTTTCAGTCTGCATAAACTATCCATTACTGAAAGTGTGATGTAAAAGATTCGTACTATCATTTCATTGTTCTAAGTTTATCCATTCATGTCAGCTAATATTTACTCTATATATTTAGATATTCTGATTTTGTAGGTATAATTGTCCTATCTTCTTGGTAAGTTGACTCTCCTATCAACTGTATCTGTATATTCTCTTCTACACATTTCTCTGTGTCTCTATTCTATAGTTGTCTGTACAAATTTTCCCTCCTATGTACATAAACTGTCCTACAAAGTCTCAGGACTATGGAAAGCAATAATGTATGATTATTTCTGTATATCCATAGTGGAAGTATTTTATTAGAATGTTGCCTTACAGACCCCATGTGTTTAATGCTTGATTCCCTCCTTCCTCTATATTACTTAGTGGAATAAGAATGGTGACTGTCCCAAATATGGTCTTCAATTTATATGTAAATAAGTTTGTACTAGAATAGTGCCTGGCATATACTATATCCTTGGTGCAGACTTGCTTTATTCCTTTAATAAGGTAGTTCAGTAATACTTCATGGTATTTATTAGGAGCTGAATGTGTGCTTGCTTCCTTTGACTTATGGGTATGTAGCATTTACTATGAGAGATTCTGTCGTATGTTATGCGATCCAGTCATGCTTATGCCTGTCCCCTATCTGTGAGTAATAAGGTTCTGTAAAAGTAGCTGAAATATAGTGGGATCCCCTCCTTTCTAATATTTTATTTCCCCTACTTCTACATTATGTGTGTGAATAAGGTATATACTGGATTATTATTAGGTGTACACTAAGCATACTCTTCCATCCATTGATGTAGATGTAATATACTAGGAAACACTTAGCATATAGTAGATGTGTAATCCATTCTTATTCCATTTCCTGTATGTGAGTTACATCTTTCTGCAACGTTATCTGTTATATGTGTGGTGTTCAATGCATGGTCTTATTTTCCACCTGTATATAATGACGAAAGTATGCAGTAGAATAGATGTCATAGGCACTTAATGAATGCTTATTTTTTCCCTGTGTCTGAGTAAAGCTTATCAGAATAGTATGTGGCATATAGCACGTGTTATCTGCAACTTTTTGTTCTTGAACGTGTGAGTAATGCTGCATAGAGTATTACCTGCATGTAATAGGTAGTCAAGCCATGCTTGTTTCTTTAGTATTAATGTTATAAAAATGTTATAATGATTGTGCCTGCCAAATATGGGAACTCAATTCTTGCTATTACTTGCCTGTGAATAATGGATTAGAATAACATCTGATACATACTAGGCGGCCAATTCATGCTTCTTTCTGTCCACATTTGTGTGATTAAAATAATGACTACTATATAGTCTACTCAATACTTATTTCTTTCTTTCTCCCTATATGTGAATACTAAAATTTTGTCTGGCAGTCACTTTACATTTTTCCTTCCCTGTCTATGCGAGTAACACATTAGAATTGTTCTAGAATATAGAAGGTGGTAAATGCATGCTTAATGTCTCCTGTGTTTGAGTTCTGATTGTTATATCCCTTAGAATATGGGAAAAGATAAGTTTTTACCAAAATATGTGTTTCTATTTGGGGTACTTACTGATAAATCATATCATCAGAGAGATTCAAAGGATGTCTTGGCTGTGTTCAGACTATACTTTTAAGCAGAAGAAAAAAGCAACAAGTGATGGCAACAGTATTTTCTTTTCTGAGTATCTCCTCACAAGAAGGTATATTTGTGTTAAGGCAAAATGAACAAGAAAGAAGAGCAAAAAAAGTTAATGAGCTCTGCAAGGGTGGAGGATTCATCATTTTCCTGATGCTATGAAACTGTTAAGCTGAAATGGGGTGGATGTGTCCTCCTAAGAAAACCCTGAAGTTGTAGTTAAGAGGATAATGCTTTTGTTCTTGGATTGCAGACAATGTAGTATTTGCTGATTATGCTAATGTGAAAAGATCATTTGATTCGCAAATTTGAATAAATAGCCAGTCAAATCCTGAAATTGTTTTTGCTAAGTAACTACATTTCAATTTCTTTCTGGTATAAGCTGAGATACAAACAAAATAAAAGAATAGCCCCAAATTACCAAAGCACAAGTGGTTATGTACCTTGTATCTTGTAGCTTCATTTGCTCTTGAGCCTTTGACAAGAATACATTTAGTTGTGGTTGTGGGGCTTTGTTTTTAAATAGAAATCAGATCATATTTTATATTTTGTTTTGAGTCTTGCATTTTTTTTCACTCAGCTGTATGTCCTGAACAATTTCTGTGCCTACACATACAGATCAATATTTAATGACAACTCTATGATATTTATGGCATGCGCTGACCATGATTTAACAGTCCTCACATTGCTGAGAATTAGAATGTAATGAATAATATTTCTGTAGATATATTTATTCAGATATACTTACACTCTTACTTGATTATCTTCATATATTTCTATGAATTGCATTGCTCAAAGGATATGTGCATTCAATTTAATTTTTCTTTTATTTGTTACTATCATTTTTGGAACAACATTACATTTACAGAAGAGTTGAAGTTTGTCAACGCATTGCTGTTACAACTCAGAATTGGTTAGTGAATGTTTCCCACAAATAAGTATATTGTTCTTTACCTAAAAAAATCAGAAATTTAGTATTGACTTATTACTATCAACTAATCCCTACACTTCATTCAAACTGTGGCATATTTCTCTAAATTGTAATTTGTTAGCAAGAGAATCCATTTCAAAATCATGTATGTGCTTAGTTTTTATGGTTTTATTTTTCATTTGAAAAATTCTTGTTTTCCCTGACTTTCAAAATCTTTTTTTTTAATTTTTTTAATTTTTTTTTATTTTTATTTTTTGACGGGCAGAGTGGACAGAGAGAGACAGAGAGAAAGGTCTTCCTTTGCCGTTGGTTCACCCTCCAATGGCCGCCGCGGTTGGCGCGCTGCAGCCGGCGCACCGCGCTGATCCGATGGCAGGAGCCAGGTACTTCTCCTGGTCTCCCATGGGGTGCAGGGCCCAAGGACTTGGGCCATCCTCCACTGCACTCCCTGGCCACAGCAGAGAGCTGGCCTGGAAGAGGGGCAACCGGGACAGAATCCGGCGCCCCGGCCGGGACTAGAACCTGGTGTGCCAGCGCCGCAAGGCGGAGGATTAGCCTAGTGAGCCGCGGCGCCGGCCAAAATCTTGATACCTTTAAAGAATACACAACAATTTGTAGAATATCCTTAGAGTTGGGTTTCTCTGATGTCTCTATGTAGTTAGTCAGACATTATCCATTGTTGGCAGGACTATCACAGATGTTGCATGGCATTGTACCTGATTAAGAAGTATAAAATTTTACTCTGTGCTATAACTGTTTATATTCACTTTATAAAAGTTCTTCATTTAGCCATTTAATTTATTTGTTTGAAAGAGAGAGAGCAAGAGAAAGGGAGAGAGATATCTCCCATACACTGAGTCACTCCCTTGATGACCACAACAGCCAGAACTGTTTGAGGTTAAAGCTAGGAAGAAGGAACTCAATCCAAGTGTCCCAGGGGGATGGTAGGGAGACATCACCTCCTGCCTCTTAGACTGAACACTAGAAGGAAGCTAGAATTAGAAGTGGAGCTGAAACTTAAAACAGGCACTTCAATATACAATGTGGGCGACCCAATAGGCCTCCTAAACGCTATGCCATATGCTCACTCTAATGCTTTTTTAAAAGATTTATTTATTTGTTTATAACTTTTATTTAGTAAATATAAATTTCCGAAGTACAGTTTATGGATTACAATGGCTTTTTCCCCCCCATAACTTCCCTCCCACCCACAACCATCCCATCTCGTGCTTCCTCTCCCATTCCATTCACATTAAGATTCATTTTCAATTATCTTTATATACAGAAGATCGACTTAGTATATATTCAGTAAAGATTTCATCAGTTTGCACCCACACAGAACATAAAGTGCAAAATGCTGTTTCAGTACTAGTTGCAGCATTAATTCACACTGAACAACACATCAAGGACAGAGATCCCACATGAGGAGCAAGTGCACAGTGACTCCTGTTGTTGACTTAACAATTTGAAACTCTTGTTTATGGCGTCAGAAATCTCCCTAGGCTCTACTCATGATTTGCCAAGGCTATGGAAGCCTTTTGAGTTCGCCGACTTTGATCTTATTTAGACAAGGTCATAGTCAAAGTAGAAGTTCTCTCCTCCCTTCAGAGAAAGATACCTCCTTCTTTGGTGGCCTGTTCTTTCTACTGGGATCTCACTTGCAGAGATCTTTCATTTAGGTGTTTTTTTTTTTTTTTTTTTTTTTTTGACAGGCAGAGTGGACATTGAGAGACAGAGAGAAAGGTCTTCCTTTTGCCGTTGGTTCACCCTCCAATGGCCACCGCGGCTGGCGCGCTGCGGCCAGTGCACCGCGCCGATCCGATGGCAGGAGCCAGGTACTTCTCCTGGTCTCCCATGGGGTGCAGGGCCCAAGCACCTGGGCCATCCTCCACTGCACTCCCTGGCCACAGCAGAGAGCTGGCCTGGAAGAGGGGCAACCGGGACAGAATCTGGCGCCCCAACCAGGACTAGAACCCTGTGTGCTGGCGCCGCAAGGCGGAGGATTAGCCTAGTGAGCCGCGGCGCCGGCCTTTTTTTTGTTGTTGTTGTTTTTGTTTTGTTTTGTTTTTTTGGCCAGAGTGTCTTGGCTTTCCATGCCTAAAATACTCTCATGGGCTCTTCAGCCAGATCCAAATGCCTTAAGGGCTGATTTGAGGCCAGAGTGCTGTTTAGGACATCTGCCATTCTATGAGTCTGCTGTGTATCCCATTTTCCATGTTGGATTGTTCTCTCGCTTTTTTATTCTATCAGTTAGTATTAGCAGACACTAGTCTTATTTATGTGATCCCTTGACTCTTAGACTTATCAGTATGATTAATTGTGAACTCAAATTGCTCACTTGGACTAGTGAGATGGCATTGGTACGTGCAACCTTGATGAGAATGATTTCATGTTTTTTGAGAACATACCCAATAGTTAAGATTGCTGGATCATAAGGCAAGTCTACTTCCAAATTTTTTCTTTTAAAGTAAAAAGACCATAATTCAGTAATATAGATAAGGGCTAAAAACAATAATCAAATGAAAGATATCCAATTCAGTCATATACAGTAAATTTTAAAATAATCACAAATCATTAAAACTCTAGTAGTATATCGTTGTTTTAGTTTTTAAAGAAATTTCCATAATTTGTCATAGTTTATGTTAAATCTTTGCCAAATAAATTGAAAAAAAATTCTACTGTAGTTTTAATGACTTGTGACTATTTTAAAATTTGGTTCATTTGAGTGACATTAAACTTATTTTCATTTGATTATTGTTTGTATCCCTTACTTATTTTCCCTATTGGACTATGGCCTTTTTACTTTTTATTTGTTGAATTCTTTATTTAGTGGAGCCAATAAGCCCCTCTAAATATTGATTATAATGTAAATTAAAAGTAAGCTATGTCAAAAAATAATCAATAAAATATTTTAAGTTAAGAAAAAGAACACTAAGTTAAATTGAATTGTGCTCATTACTGTCTTTGGGACCTAAGCACCTTATCATTTAACTTTTAAATTTCTTATACTTTACCTGACACCAGTATGTCTATAGAGCTATGGGATCTCAGATAATTCTCTGGTAGGGACATTGATTTTTCAAGTATTTTCTACTTCAGCTGAGATTTTCTCACATGCTTTTGCATATTTGCTTGCATCTTAAACTCAAAAAAAAAGTTGTACACTTTTTCTCTGATGTTTCCTGTCTAGCAAAATATAGATATCTTAGAACTCCAAAGTCAATATTCCATTCTCCAAATGTTCCAAGGGCACTAAAAAATACATCATACATTTATATATGCACTGTCCTTCAATTTAGCCTGACATCATGCAATCATTCATTAGATTTAATCTTAAGTACCTGTTATGTTCCAGGCATTATTCCAACTGTCATGAAAGGAAGAATTATAAAGCATATAATGCATCATGTGTATGTAATATGTCATAGAAATTGAATTAGAAACACCACCTGCCCTCTAGGAGATTACAAGATACTGGGTGGAGAAAACTCACACACCAATACTTTTGACAGAAGACAAATGTAAAGAACCAGGATAAGGGTCATGAGACACAAATGTTAAGATACTAAAGAAATTTCAAAGGAAGTGAAATATTTCTGGTTGGAAAACTGAATTAAGAAGTAGTGGGGAGAGTAAAGAAACAAGGAAACTTCAAAAAAAAAGAGAAAGATCTGAATTGTATCTGTAGTATACTGAGAATTTTGTTTATTTTTTGCAATTATCTCTAGTCTTGTTAAATGTAAAAAGGGGTCAGGTGTTTGTAACAAACACAGATTTATGTTTGGGAACAACAGAACAAAAAGGAAAGGTAGACATGTCACAGAGAGTCCATCCCTTTATTTCTGATCCTGGCACTACTCTAAGCTTTGTCAGTTCTGCTCAAAACTACCTTGAAGAGTATATGAAGCATTGTGAAAGCTCAATGAATATTAGAGGAATTAAAAACCTATCCTAGGACATAATCTTATGATTTGTATATCTTTTCTCAGAATTATATAACCTAAAAGAAACATGGTATTATCATCTCTCATCTTGGGCAAACAGATGGAGAACACAGAAAAAAAGGTGTACATTATTTTTCTTTTGTTTGCTTTTGGCTGATTCTTTGCCTCCATTTAATTGCTTATAAATTATAAAAGTCAGTTCTTTGTCTGCATTTCATAAGTTTATGAACTATAGCACTAGGATAATCCTTTCATTTTTCTTAAAAGAATTGTGGATAAAGTTCATTTATGCCAAATATGAACTTTCTATGCATCTCCCCCACCATAAGACTGTGGGAAGGTGGGACCCCGTCAAATTTCATTCTTTCAGCTTTCTATAAGCAAATCTCACTTTGTGAAACTTATATATTGATCTTATGTTTGGATTTTTACAAAACTATGTTGGGTATTCTACTGTAACTTTGTTTTAATGGCTTAAACTGACACTAAATAAATGAGGCAATAATAACAAGTAGGAGGGTAAAGAATGATCATTTTGTATAGGAAGTCTTATTGTTTAGAACAAGTGCCTTACAGTGTATTAAATATTAATGTAAATATTGAGTTCTATGTCCACAGGATTTTTCTAATGGAATTGTGATAATTCTATCAGCATTCACAAATCTTATATTTATTTGGTGTATTGTATTTAAATGTGATTTTTAATGATGCATTATCTCATTTGATGACCTAATAAAAACAGGTGAAAGAATCAAGTCACCTCTGGTTTACAGATGAGAGCTGTGATGTTTAGGGGAAAAAGAAGCCCAAGTTCACAGACCTGTTAAGGGGTAAAACTGAAAAAGAAACCGAAGTCTTGCCACATGGATTAGAACATATCCAAATCCATCACTCTGGCAATGGTTTTTTACATTTGAATTCCTGCTTTCAAGGAGGAAGAACTGTTGGTAGGGAAGTAACACAAAAACAAGTTAATCTTGTCTAATAATCATATTCATAGTCTGTACTTCAAACAGCAAGGTAAAAGAAATGGACAAAGAAAGAGATCACAGAGCAGAATGAGTTCATGGTCAAAGTCTCCTCTGTTCTTGCTGAGGGTGGGGTATTTATTGCTGCATCCTCATGGGAAAACCGGATCCCTACTTCATAGTTGTGGATTAGAAGAACCACTGACACAGAGGGTTGCTGTTCATTCTGTTCATCGTCCTCCCACTTCAACCATAATCACAGGAGAGAAGTGGCCACAGAATAAAAGATTACTTTTTACATAAAATTGGATTAAGGGGTCCTGCTTCCCTCTCTTAAGTATTCCTTGAAAAAAATGTACATTTTCCTATTGAGGATATTACAAATTATTGCTTTTAATGGATCTTGCAACATAAAGTGCACTGTGCTTGAACTCCAAACTTGTGTCATGCCTTGGTGAGTATTTTATGAATTGTAAAATTGGAAAGTAAGTTAAGATACAGAAGTGGCTGCTGGCTCCTCCATCTGATAAATCTTATTTGGAATTAGTATGTAATATCCCTTTTAAGACCTATTCATTTCTTTTTATGGAGTTTAACAGAATGCCAATAAAAGACAGGAAATTCTCTCCATGTATCTTTGCTATTTCCTTGTTAACTACACTACTTAGCTGTTCAAATTTTCCCTGTCTTTTCAAAATGAGCAAGGGCTTTCCAAAAACGTCAGCTTCAGATTTAACTGTGTCCTCTAGCTGGTAGATATCACATTATGACTGTTAAGATGCTTGGATATGTGCACATTTAAGGTAGATGCTCATCAGACAAAGATCATTTTATAAAGTGGCAGAATGATAACGTCAATGAAGTCACTGCCCCTTCTAAAACAAAACAAACAAAAAGAACAAAAATAAAATAGCTAACAACAATCATTTCATAATGCTGACAATTAACCAAAGTCACATAATTAATGGAAAATCATCTATCCAAGAAAAACTACTTGACTTTTTAAGATAACAAGGTCCGTGATATTTGAATTTAGGAATATTCTCATCTCTGCCCTCTCCCCAGTTTGGTGATAGTCCAGCCAGAAGTATTGTAAACACTGAAAAGACCAGGCTGCTTTTTTGAGTTTCATTAAAAACAGCATCCCTGGTACAAAGTCAGTATTTTATTTGAACTTTCAACTCCATGGAAAATTTCATTTCTTGTGTGGCTATTTGAATCATTTGGAGAGCAGCTTAGTAGGATTTTGGGCAAACTGATATCTGAGTTGTTACAAACAACATTTTTTTGTAACACACACACACACACACACACAAATACAAGATAGGAGAAGAAAAGTATGTCCACATCCACAGGGAAAAGCAACTAACAAGACATCCCTGACAAGGGTCAGATTTTGGACTTAGTAAAGGTCTGTAAAAAGTTATTTAATCATAGAAATATGAAAATGCATTCAAAGAACCATGGAAAGTAGTGTATAATGGATTGAAAGGCAAACATGAAAATGATACTGTTATTGAATGACACAGGTCTTTTAAATGATAATATAAATGGCAATTGTATCTGTAAGGCCCTCTCCTTTCCAATATGTTTTTAAAAGCAACTAAAGTCAGCACTTAAATTAGTGGTTAAAACATCTATATCTCCAATGAGATCACCAGGGTTTTTGATAGCTGACTCTTGATCACAGCTTCCTGCTAATTCACAGCAGGGACGAATCAAGTGATTGAGTCACTGCCACCGACAGGAGAGACCTGGATTGAGTTCCTGGCTTCAGCCCAGGTTAATTCTGGCAATTGTGGGCGTTGGGAGAGGGACTCAGTGGATGGGAATGCTCTCTCTATCTCTTTCTCTCAAATAAATAAATAAAATAGTTTTAAAAACAACTGCATAACTGTAACTACACAAGCATGTAGGGGTGAGCATTTGGTACATTGGTTCAGAAGACATTTGTATCCCATGTTGGAGTGCCAGAACAACCACTACAAAATAATATATTAAAAAAGCAAAGGAACAAAGATGTATGCTTGAATATATATATATATATGTGTATATATATATATATATATTTGGATCTATTTCATAACTACAACTTTAGGAACATAGTAATTCTTCCCACTGTACCTGCCCTCCCACCCACACTCCCACCCCTCCTCCTCTTCCTTCTCCTGTTTCCAGTCTTATTTTTTACTAATATCTATTTTCAATTAACTTTATACACAGAAGACTAACTCTATTCTAGGTAAAGATTTCAACCCTTCGTGGGAGAAAGAAAAAAACAACTGTTTTTCAACAGTCCAGAGAGGGGCTGTTCAGTCATTGCATCCTGAAGGTAATGTTTCTTTCCTTTTTTCCCCCTTTTTCTTTCTTTTTCTCCTTTTTTTTTTTTGAGAAACTTAATTATTTTTAAAGAACTCAAGAATGATATACCTTTTGCGAGCACCTAGACATAACTATAACTTAAGAGAAATAAGAATATCCTCTACTTAATACACTAAAACGAAGTAATTCTTTGAGAACAAGTTTTACTTGTTTACTTGTCCTCTGACAAGTAAACATGGGAAGGTAGTGCACAATGACTCCTGTTGTTAATTTAATAATGAACACCGTTATGTATGTCAGTGATCACCTGAGGCTCTTGACATGAGACTTCAAAGTACATTACTAACTGCTAAAGATAAATAAAATTTTGTATGTATGTGTATTTGCTTAAAAAATAAAGTATTGAAAAACAGGAAAACAAAGATGTCTTTTCTTACACTTCTATTTTACATTACTAGAGATCTAACCAGGAAAATTGAACAAATAAAGAGAATGAAAGTTGTTCATATTGGAAAATGCAGAAAACTATTTATTTTCAGATGTTATGATCTTGTGTAATAATCATCATAAGAAATTTTCAGAAAAATCTAAATTTAAAAGAGTTCAACAGTGTAGCAAGATGCAAGATCCGTATTTAAAGATCTATTTTATATCTGTATGTTAGCAATGAACAATTGCAAAATTAAAATAAGAAAACATTCTACTTGTAATAACAGCAAAGAAAACAAAATTGTGTACACTGAAATCTACAAAGCACTTTTGAAAGAAGGAAAATTGACATAAACATAAGCACTTTTCAATGTATATTGATTAGAAGACTCAACATTGTTAACAAGGCGATAATGCCAAAATTGATCTACAATTGAAAGCAATTCTATATTCTAGCTATTTTTTTTTTCAAGATTAGCAGGCTGGTTCCAAAATTCATATGCAAATGGAAGGGATCTAAAATAGTTCAAATAATTTTGAAGAAGAGCGAAGTTGAGAGTCTCACCTTTTTTACTTGAAAACCTATTAAAAGTTATGTAATCAGCATTGGGGTACTGGCATTAGGATAGCCAGATCACTGTAATAGAACTGAGCGTCTAGATAAAGTTTTACATTTTTATGTAATTGATTTTCAATAAGTGTCCCAGGACAATTCACTGGCACAACTGCATATCTTCAAGTAAAAAAAAAAAAATGACTTTGGATCCTGCTATGGATTGCATATGACTTAGCTCTTTAAAGTCATGCAGATATTTGAAACTCAAAGTCTTATGTGAATGGTCACTGGATTAATGCTAATGGGGCTGAATCCATTCTAATACATAAGTTGAGACCTCTGGGAAGTGATTAAATTGAATTAGGTTGCTACTGTGGAGCCCATGATCAAATCCTAATGGTATCACAGGCAGACCACATAGAGGGAGAAGAGTGTGCTCCCTGTGTCTCTGCTTCCTGGCCCACCTTGTGATCTTCCCTCCACAATACTCCAGCGCTGATAGCCTCCTTAGATGCTGGACTTCCAGGGCCACCCAATCTTGGACTCTGAACCTCAAAATCTGTAAGCCCAAATAAGCATTTTTCTTTCCAAAGAAGTTTTTTTGAAGTGTTTTAGTTAAGGTAATGGGCAGTTAACAGTTTCTTGCCTCACACTGTCACATAGCTCAAAGTTGATCATCACTCTAAATATAAGAGCTAAAACTGTTAAACTCCTAGAATACTGGCAACAAATCTTCATAAGTTTGTAAAAAGCAAAATTTCCTTACAATATGAAAGTTGAAAGCCACAAAAGAAAAGCAAAGGAATTGGACTTCATCAGATTCAAAACTTGCACATCAAAGGACATTGACTCTAAATTTTTAAAGTTTTATACATTAAATATATACAATTATTTGATTTTTAAATTTTAATTTAATTTTAAACTAGCTTTTAACAGATTCTGTGTGACTGTGGATGTAATTCTAAGAACATGATATTCCATTTCTTCTTCTCTCTCTCCCTTAACCCCCCTTCCTTCTTCTTTTCCTTCTGTCTTTTTTAGAGTTTTTGAGATAAAATATTTTAAATTTATATTACAGTAAAAAGGCTTAATACTTCACTGAATAAGTTTAACAATAAAAAGGAAAAAGACCTTAGTTTAGTGGGAATATAGGCAACAGCTATAAACAATATACAATTATTTGTAGGTCATTCATTCCTCCACAAAGTGAAAAGAAAAACCCATAGAATAGAAAAAAAATTAGAACTTATATTCACGATAATAAAGAACTGTTGGGGCCAGATGGTGTAGCCAGTAAAGCCGCCGCCTGCAGTACCAGCATCCCATATGGGTGCCGGTTCAAGTCCCAGCTACTCCATTTCTGATCCAGTGCTCTGCTGTGGCCTGGAAAACCAGTAAAAGATGGCCCAAGTGCTTGGGCCCTGCACCTACATGGGAGAACTGGAAGAAGCTCCTGGTTCCTGGCTTTGGATCGGCCCAGTTCTGGCCACTGGGGCCATCTGGAGAGTGAACCAGTGGATGGGAGAATCTGGCTCTCTCTCTCTCTTTCTCTCTCTGTCTCTGCCTTTCAAATAAATAAATAAATCTTTAAAAGTAAAAAAAAAAAAAAAGGAACTGTTGCAACTTAGCAGGGAAAAAGACAAATAACTGTAAAGTAGAAAATGATTTAAATTGCCCTTTTCTGCATGGGATATGTAAATGGACAAACAATGAAAGATGCTCAGTACCTATAGTCATTAAAGATTCACAAATTAAACCACACTGAGATATCATTTCACAATTACTTGGATGGCGAGAATATGGAGAAATTCTAACTCTCATGCACTTCTATTAGGAATGTAAAATGGTGCAGCCATTTTGAATAACAATTTGGTATTTTTTATGATTCTAAACATAGTTACTATATTATCCAGAAATTCTACTCCTTTTTATATACACAAGAGAAAATAAGCAATATGTTCACATAAAATTTCTACATGAATGTTCATAACAACACTATTCGTAATAGTCAAATGATGGAAATAATTTATCTACGAATTAACGAATGAGCAAAAGTGGTATAACATGTAATATTATCCAAGATTTAAATAAGAATGAAATGCAATTGTATGTTTGATATTAAAATGTGAAGTTGATTGCGTAATGGATTTTAGGAAAATGAATATAGATTGATATGTATGTTTGTGATATTTGGAAAGGTTACTTACCACTCCTTTGGAATATTTTATGTTAGATTGGATTTGGTTGTGTAAAAGTTACCTATTAAGAGACAAAGAACTAATCATTGAATAGAGCTTTTTTATTTAAAAAAGTGCTTGACTCCAGGCTTCTTGCTTTGGTCTAGCCCAACTCCAGCTATTGTGGTCATTTGGGGGATGAACCAGCAGATAGAAGATTCATTTTATCTCTCTCTCTTTCTCTCTCTCTCTTTCTTCTTCTATTTCCTCCTCTGTAACTCTGCCTTTCAAATAAATAAAGTAGATTTTTAAAAAGGAATCCTTTGCATCGGTATTTCCCTCATCTTTGTGATATGTATGATGCAATATTGTACAGAACATACATGATATACTATTGAATTATTATTTTGAGGTTATGCTCTATGGATCCTATTGCAAGTTCCGTGTAATGCAGAGGCATTGCTTCTCTTTCTCTTTTATAGAGTGTGTATTTTTTGGATAATGATGTTAGTTAGATCGACAAAGATGTTTAAGTTGGAATTTTCCTGTCCATATTTAATGCAGAATATGAGACAATCATTTGGCATCTGATGGCTACCATTTGTTTATAAGCGCTGAGTTAACATTCACGTAGTGTTTTATCCATATACTCTTCTGACAAATTCAGTGAGAACCAACCTAAGAATGGTTTTGTGCTCTGGAATAATGATTCTGTTATTGCCCATTGCCTTCCAACCTTATGCTTTCCTGGGCCTCCAGTGGACCTATGTTAATACCATTTGCATGGGGTTTTGTTCCTTTGCTGAAAATCTAGCAACGCATATTCAATCCAGTTAAAAGTCTTCTAAGTTTATTACAGTTAATTTTCCCAGTAAAAATCCATATGGAAATACTAAATCACATCCTAACACCTATTATAGATATACTTTATTATAATTATTAGATATTGTTTTTAAATAGTGCTCTTTGTTAGGGAGTATTTTATATGTATATTTTTAAAAACATCATATGGCACAGAGAGAAAAGTGTCCCATGATCTGGTTTGAGGCTGATGGAATGATTTTGAGAGAATAAGTGTAGAGGTATCCTTCTTGACCCTGCAATAGTTCTGTATGTATTTTTGATCAACAAAACTCTGATTGCTGGGTTGATTTATCTCCAAGCCATAGTGCTCCATGCTATGGAAGCACATGAACGTTATCCAGTAATTGTCCCCATATCTGTTCTTGGCAGTATTTTATGATCATAGGTTTACTTATATTATTTTTTTACCATATATCATGATTCTTGCACCTGATCTAAATTTGCCCCTGTGACCTACAACCATATTATTATTAACCAATCAAATATTAATTATTATTTAGCTATTATTAAATATTAACTACTGGATATGCAACTAAAGCTCAATATGCACAAAAGATGAAATATCTGTTTCTCCTGTCCTTCCCCTCTCCCCACTTCATCCTACATCCCATTAAAAATGACAAAATCACAAGCTTACTCCTCCACTAAATAAGGAATTCATTAACTATTAAGAAGAAAGACCACTGTTCCTCAGGAGTATAAACAGGGCTATAAACAACAATCAAATCTCAAGCTTGTGATTATAAAGTAAACTAAAAATATTTCTTCAAAAAATTAAAAGAAAAATAAGAACAGAACGAGAATGGAGAGTGGGAGCAAGGGAGAGAGGAAGGGGATGAGGAGTATCATTATGTTCTTAAAACTGTACTACAAATACATGAAATCTGTTCCCTTTATACAAATAAGTAAAAATAAATAAAAGAGAGAAAAGAAATCCTTGCATTATGAAAAAAAAATTAACAATCAGAACATAATCCAGTTTCCATTCCTGACTTCAACGTTTCTGTTATTATAATCATTTCTAACTAACTCAAATTTGATCCTCTAAATTATCTTCAACAATTTCATTACTTAGTTTCTGAACCATTGTTAGTCTTTCTGGAATACTGCTACTTAATAGTCATGTGATAACTCTGAATTCTCCATCTATTTAATTTCTGTGGCCAATATACACATTCAGGTTTCCAATTTTTCTTAATCAAAAAACTTGAAATTTTAAGTCATTTACAAATTGTACACATTTATGAGGCAGCTTGTAATGTTTAAATTGAATCCTTTATGGTAAAAAAATTCAAAATCCTATATCTTAGTTTTTTAAAAATAATGTACAGTATATTCATGCTATCTATGGTCATGTTACTGGACACTAGATCCCCAGAACTTCTAGCTTAGCATGCTCTAGCTTAGCACACAGTAATCAACCCTTCCTCTGCAGTCCTTCCCTTCTTTCTCTATTTCTCATTTCTCTCTCTCTCTGTCACTCTCATGCTCTCTTAAATTTTTTATTTATTTATAGAAAGGCAGAGTGACAGAGAGAGAGAAAGAGAGAGCAAGAGCGAGAGTGAGAGCGAGAGAGAGAGAGAGAGAGAGATCTTCCATTTGTTGGTTATTCGCAAATGGCCACAGCAATCAGAGCTGGGTCAAACTTGAAGCCAGGAGCCTAGAACTCCATCTCAGCCTCTCACATAGGTGGCAGGGCCCCCAACATCTTTCTAATGGTTTCCCAGGACCATTAGCAGGAAGCTGAATTGGAAGTGGAGCAGCTGGGACATGAACTCTGCTATAGGATGCTGGTGTCACAGGTGGCAGCTTAACCCACAGAGCCACAGTGCCACCCCATCTAAAAGTTTTTAATAAGCTGTTTCCTAGATCATTGCTTCTTCTTGGTACTTACCAAATTCCTGTTTTATCTACCTGCAATATACCCTAAAAGATACTTTTTAAAATTCATGTATGATTATTAGATTCCTGATGAGCAATGCCTCAGATATTTTATTCACTTTATTAATTAAATCCAAGCATATTCTTGCCCTCATCTAAATGTTATGCTGCCAGAATTGATATCTCTACATTTAGCAAATATTATTGCAATCCTGTAAAATTTCCTTATCAAACCACTCAGTCTGAATTTCTTTCCTTTTCATAGAAACTTTTGTCATGTGTCTCATGTATGGAAGATTCACAATCGCTGTCTCTTCAAAAATCAGCTCTTTCTTATTCTTTTAAATTTTTCAGTCACATATTATAATTTTTATTCTAGCTTCCTATCACTTGACTTCTGCTTCTTATTTTCCGTTAGCATGTACAGTAATATGTGTGATTCCTGAGACCTAATCCACTGTTATCTATAGAAGTTACTTTTTGTTCATTTCATTGTGTGTGTGTGTAAATGTATACACAATTTGTATTTGTATTTTTAAATTTAATTCTCAAATTTCAAGCTTGTTTTCCCCTCTTTTCTTTATAGTATTATTTTTCAGCATGCACATTTATAATTTTTTTTTTATTTTCTATAGGTTTGTTTTATATGGGAATAACACTTGCCCTAATAAAAGCAAAAGTCCAGTCGTAAGGCAATTCCTAGTCATATTCTGAGAGGGCAATCGACTTTTCATCAGATCTGGACCAGTTCTGTTAACCTTTCTGTATGTAGTTGGGCAGTATGAATGTGAGTCTCATTCTACCTGTGTGATATGGGCGTGGTGTTCTGATCTTCAGGTGATACTTTCTCCCTCACAACTTTTAATAAGCCACATTGCAAGCTTAATGTACTTCTTCATCTCTTCCCACGGTACTGGGTGAACTCCGTTTTCTGAACCTTACTTCACATAGAGAGAGTTGTTTATTGTATTGGTTTGGTGCAGTGATTTTGAATGCACCTCCCTTTTTGACATAACCTGCAGATCTGTATTCTGTTCCTGAAAAGCTGTGAGAAACACATCTTCCACACATTAAGTGATATGTTTCAGTTAATTGGCATTTTAGATTCAGTTCCTCGTTTACTGATTTCATTGGAGGCTTACTTTTGTCATGTAGGAATTTATTTTTATAAATTTCTGACTTAACTATGTGTGTTTAACTTCTATTATTGTTATTTTATATTTTGTTCAGTATTTAAATGTTTTTAATTCATCAGCACGGTCTACTGTGTTCATCATGTATCCATTACTTCATTTTTCCCAAGACTCTATAAAATGATTTATTTCTCCACTTATACATTAATAAATTGAGGCTGAATGATATTAATAATTTTCTCAGAGTTACACAGTTAATAAGTGACCCTCTTGGAAATTACACTGACTCAAAATTTACATACTTGTTTTTTTAAGAAAAAAACTTGAGTCTTGTACTGTTGGAAGATTGCACTATACGCTCTTTCTTCAGCTGCTACCAAACATATTTGTAACCTCCTTTGAGAAGGAACTTCTTCTACAGTAGGACACTATTTTTCAAAGATTTTTAAATGTCATTTATATTTTTGGGTCTTAGATTCTTAGGGATAAATTCGTCCCTGTTAGTCTTTCAAAATGAACAACGGAGTGAGTTTTTGTCTATACTTATCCATGAAGTCTTGTCAGGTAGATTTTTTTTTCCACCTATTTTATCAGAGGGTGGTATTCTATTTATCACCACTGCTATACATCACTTTAACATTAAAGGAAATTCCAGCATAGCTTTCAACCAAAATAGCATATAAATATTGCTTGCAATTTATTAAAATGTTTATGTTCCTATACCCTCAACATTAATAATAAATGTTTTAACATATTAGCCTTTCCAGAGAATGTTTGCCTTTATGAGTCTTAGTCTGCTCAGGATGCCATAAGCAAATATGATACACTGGGTGGCTTACACAAAATAATATTTGTTTCTCATAGCTCTAGAGGTTGGAAAGTTCAAAATTAATTACAGTGGTGAAATTCCTCCTGGTTTGAAGATGTCCTCATTCTTGCTGCATTCTCCCCTAGTGGAGGGGGAGGGGCTCTTGTCTTTCCTTGTTCTTCTCAGGGCACTAAAATGATCATGGGTGCTCGACTTTCCTGACCTCATGTGAAAATAATCACCTCTCAAAGACTCCATCTCTCCATATGAACCAATTGGGATTATTATTTTAACATAAGAATTTTGGGAGGTGCAAACATCCAGTTCATATTAATGAGGGGCCTCAGAATTTAGTCCATTATTTCACAGTGTGCTCGAAGGTACACAAAATGATTATTTGTAAATATGATGTTCTGGATAAAACCTGGAAACACTGCAGAGTATATGTCCTCTTGGAAATTCAAAAGGTATATGTGTGTGGTAACTGATCTGAGAGGACATGCTATAAGGAGGTAAATCCATGCCTATTATCTTTTTTTTTTTTTTTTTTTTTTTGGACAGGCAGAGTGGACAGTGAGAGAGAGAGAGAGAGAGAGAGACAGAGTGAAAGGTCTTCCTTTTGCCGTTGGTTCACCCTCCAATGGCCGCCGCAGCCGGCGCATTGTGGCCGGTGCACCGCGCTGATCCGAAGCAAGGAGCCAGGTGCTTCTCTTGGTCTCCCATGCGGGTGCAGGGCCCAAGCACTTGGGCCATCCTCCACTGCACTCCTGGGTAATAGCAGAGAGCTGGCCTGGAAGAGGGGCAACCGGGACAGAATCCGGCGCCCTGACCGGGACTAGAACCTGGTGTGCTTGCACCGCAAGGCGGAGGATTAGCCTAGTGAGCCATGGCGCCGGCCCATGCCTATTATCTTGATTTCAGTAACTGACATATTACCAGTCTATGCATATGTTGAAACTCATAAAATTGTATACATTATTTCTGTACAGTTGTTTTTTTAATCAGTTATACCTCAATAAAGCTATCATAGCAGTTAATCCAGCATTTCCCAGAATTTTGAAACTATAGACCTTTTTTTTTATTATTATTATTTGACAGGCAGAGTGGACAGTGAGAGAGAGAGACAGAGAGAAAGGTCTTCCTTTGCCGTTGGTTCACCCTCCAATGGCCGCTGCGGCCGGCGCGCCGCGCTGATCCGATGGCAGGAGCCAGGTACTTCTCCTGGTCTCCCATGGGGTGCAGGGCCCAAGTACTCGGGCCATCCTCCACTGCATTCCCTGGCCACAGCAGAGAGCTGGCCTGGAAGAGGGGCAACCGGGACAGAATCCGGAGCCCTGACCGGGACTAGAACCTGCTGTGCTGGTGCCGCAGTGGAGGATTAGCCTAGTGAGCTGCAGCGCCAGCCGAAACTATACACTTTCATTTGCATTTTTAACAGAAATCCATCATTAATATTAGCTATCCTCTTACAGTATGTTTGACACTATATAAGATGTTTTGTATGTTTTCTAATTTTATACGCAGTTACCTAAGATATGTACTAGTTATCATCATTTTATTGATGAAAAAACAAACTCAAAAAGATTCAGTAATTTGCCCATGGACAGAAGTAGTAAGTTGTGGAAGACCAGGATTTGAGACTGTATTGGTTTTTCTTTGCTATTGTAATGAATTACCGCTAATTTAGTGGTTTAAAATCACGCAGATTTATGATGTTGCGTTTCTATGTGCGATCAGGTATGGGCAGTGATGGAACAAAGACACATGCCTCAGCCATTCTAGCTCATTGTACAAAAGATAGATAAAAATCAGAATTTATTCCTTGTCCCTGAATTTCAATTCTGTCTCACAACCTGTTGTCTCCACACCGGACCCCAGCATTCTTCCCCAGGTCCTGAGGCCCAGCAGCCACTTGAAAGAACAGTGTAGAGGAATCCACCTCCACCTGCTGTCCTTACCCCTAGTCCTCCTAAGATATAAAAAGCCCAGCCTGCTGGGGTCTGAGCCTCCTGCCGCGTGTTCAGTCTGTGTTCACCGGCAGTTGGTCCCCTCTGCAGATTTATTTTCTCAGAATAAATTCAGTCTGGCTTAAATCGTACCCTGCCTCCTCTCTGTTACACATGTCCTTCCTTACATTTTGGTGCCCTGTGTGAGGAGGCACCAATTTGCTCTCTTCTCTAAGGGCGTTAAGTTAAGTGCTTTGTCCTGGAGGCCTAGGGGAAGGATCTGTTTCTTGTGCATTTGAGTATTGGTAAAATTCAGATCCATGAATTTACAAGAGTGAGGGGGTTCCCTTCCTGGTGGTTGCCAGCTGGGGGCCTCCTTTAATTCCTAGAGGAGGCTCTGTGTTTCTTGCTTGCCAGTCCAACAGTTTGCAATCCCTCTCAGGGTGCAATCCCTCTTGCACTACATTTGCTCTTCCACTTTTAAGGACTCACATTATTGGATTGGGCGCATTCAAATAGGAGAATTCCTCACTTCAAGATCCTTAACTTTAATCACACCTACAATGCCCCTGTTGCCATGTAGATTGACATATTCCACACAGGTTCCAGAGTTGAGGGTGTGAACTTCTTTAGGTGGCCATTATTCTGTCAACCACAGAGGCCACTTGTTTTAACTCTGAGGCCAGGTACTTATCTGTCATGACTGTCCTTTTATGAATATCCTGCAATGCATAGAACTTTGAGAAATACCTCCTTCATTCTAAATAGCAATACAAGAAGCAACAATGCAGGAATGAGGTAGGCCGAGAGAGAAGCTATTTGAGCTTTCAGGGTTCAAAACACAAGTGTCTGCAAAAGCTTATCATTCTGGAGCAATGTGTGTCATTCACAGCGTGAATCAACAAACCCCGAACAACTTATTTCTCAAACCTTAGGGAAGGAATGAGAGAGAAAAAGTGGGCCTTTCAATATGATTTCTGTGAATTTTCTTTGGTTTTATCCTCCTGGTAAACTGCCCTACAATTTTATGAAAGGCCATTTCTTTATAGATAATTTGTTTCTAAAATTCATGGTAGTAATAAAAACCAGGGGGAGGAAAATTGCTTCATTTCCTGAATTAGTATAATTTTGCTTAATTCACCTTGGTCTTCAGTAAGCCACATGTTAGAGACTTCTCATAGTGATAGTTTCCTCTCCCATATTCTTTTTTTTTTTGCCAGGCAGAGTTAGACAGAGAGAGAATTATAGACAGTGAGAGAGAAAGACAGAGAGAAAGGTCTTTCTTCCGTTGGTTCACCCCCCATATGGCTGCTATGTCCAGCGCGCTGTGCTGATCCGAGGCCAGGAGCCAGGTGCTTCCTCCTGGTCTCCCACACAGGTGCAGGAGCCCAAGCACTTGACCCATCCTCCACTGCACTCCCGGGCCACAGCAGAGAGCTGGACTGGAAGAGGAGCAACCGGGACAGAATCCAGCGCCCCAACCGGGACTAGAACCTGGGTTAGCCTAGTGAGCCTCAGAGCTGGCCTCCTCTCCCATATTCAACACTATTTGTTGGGTAGTTATAAAATGACAAGGAGCATATAGCTGAACACTTACTGTGTCCTGGCTACAAAACATACTCCTTTTCACCTGTCTAGTGTGTGCTCTATTTTGGGAAAAAAAACTTCTATTTCTGAAAACAATTAAGCCTCAGCCACAAATGAACATTCCATTTGTTACCAATGAGTTTTCCTTCTGAGATCTTCCAGTTTGGTTATCAAATTCAGAGCATGACTTGAGCAGCATATAACTATTTCACTTAGTGCTTGATGTTGCTTGTAATTCTCTTAAAGAGGATTCCTCCTCCAGTTATTTAGCATAGTTCACCACAGTGGATTATAGCCTCATTGACTATATTGTACTTCAAAAACGTTGGTATTTGCCTACAGATAGCACAATAACTCATTCACTTATATCATCAGAATCTCCCACAATTCAGCCAAACATTCAAAATACTGTAACACACTATTTATATTCTGCTATTTCTAATTAGTTTTTTTTTTCATATATACCTGAGCTCTATTTGCTATGACATTATGTTACTCTTCTTATTGAACTGCATCCTGCAATACTATACCAGTACTGGTATTTTAAAACCAACCCAATCTATCATCATGTATAATGATGCTCACCTTTCCAATACACATCTGGGATAGATCCCAATGCCTGCCATGGGAGACTAACTGCCATGTGTCTCATTGTGACTAATTGTATTATTGCTGCAAGAATTTAAAAATAAGAAAAGCTGACAACAAAAAAGCTTAGATTTATTATCCTAACTCTGATAGGATTATGTTTAAGTGATATCATTATTTTCTACTTTCTCTACAGAAAAGACAAAACATAATCCTATGAAATGCCCTCTAAGATCCTAATATTAGAGGACAAACTTGATATGCTGTATGTCTGAAATTGGTTGTGTGTTCAAGGGCTGTGGTCTCTGCAGAACAGTGGTCTCTACTTTCTACTTACTGAAATCTTTAGTAGAGGATTAAGCCTATGAGTGTAAAGTAAATTGAAAGTACGTTATTGTAAAAATTAAAAGGACAGGGGCCGGCGCCGTGTCTCATTTGATTAGTCCTCTGCCTGTGGCACTGGCATCCCATGTGGGCACCTGGCTCTATTCCTGGCTGCTCCTTTTCCAGTCCAGCTCTCTGCTGTGTCCCGGGAAGGCAGTGGAGGATGGCCCAAGTTCTTGGGCCCCTGCATCTGCATGGGAGAGCAGGAGGAGGCACCTGGCTCCTGGCTTCGGATCGGCGTAGCTCCGGCCGTGGCAGCCATTAGAGGGGTGAACTAATGAAGGGAAAACCTTTCTCTCTGTCTCTCTCTCACTGTCTATAACTCTACCTGTCAAATAAAAAAAATTAAAAGGACAAAGATGGAAAGGAAGGAGGAGAAGGGGAGGGAGAGAGAGTAGGAAGTTTTATTATGGGCTTAAAACTATGTACATAGAATATATGAAATCTGATCTTTTTTAAAAATGAATTTATTTTAATAGCAAGAAAGATAGATTAAAAACAAAGTATGGCTTCATCAATATTGCTGGAAATAATGTTGTTCTCTTCTTTAGATAAATTATATTTCACTCATAAAAAGGTTATGTTTTCACAGATTCATATTTATGCTACAAGTTAGAGTCTATAATGGCCTCCCTGAACTGGGAGGAAGCACAACTAAGAAAAATACATAAAACTATAGAGACAGAAAGTAGATTAATGACAGATTAATGGTTGCCTAGGACTCAGGCAGGGTTTGAGTGGTAATGACTAAACGATCTGGTATTTTGGGGCCGGCACTGTGGCATAGCGAGTAAGGCTGCTGCCTACAGTGCCAGCATCCCATATGGGCGCCGGTTCAAGACCCGGCTGCTCTACTTCCAATCAGCTCTCTGCTATGGCCTGGGAAAGCAGTGGAAGATGGCTCAAGGCTTTGGGCCCCTGTACCCACATGGGAGAATTGAAAGGAGCTCCTGGCTGCTGGCTTCAGATTGGCATAGTTCCAGCCATTGTGGCCATCTGGGGAGTGAACCATCGGATGGAAGACCTCTCTCTCTCTCTCTCTCTCTCTGCCTCTCTTTCTCTCTCTCTGTGTAACTGTGACTTTCAAGTAAAATAAATAATTTTTAAATAAAAGATTTATTAAAAAGATATGGCATTTCATTTTGGTATAATAAAAATTATCTAAAATGAGTGTGATGATGATTGTACCATTCTGTGGATATACTTAAAATGACTGAATGATACACTTTGAATAGGTGAGTTGTATGCATATGAATTATATCTCAGTAAATCTTGTTACAAAAACAAATCAGGGAGGGTAGGGTGGGAAGTATCATTATGCAATTAAAACTGTTTATATGAAATGCATGAAATTGTACCCTTTATATATATTTGTCATAATCTACTTTCTGTTTCTACATATTTGCCTATTCTCATCATTTCCTATAAATAGAATCAAGTTTTTATTCATTCATCCGTTGATGGTCATTTGTTCCAATGTTTTGGCTATTGTGAATAATGTAGGTATAAACATTTATGTATAAGTTTTTACATAGACATATGCTTTCATTTCCTTTGTGAATGGGGTTTCTGGGTACTTTGACCACCCTATGTTTAACTCTAGGTATTATTCTGACCCTAGTTGCTAAACTGTCTTTCAAAGCAGCTGCATCACTTGACATTTCCACTAGAAGTGTATGAAAGCTCCAATTTCTCCACATCTTCGTCAACCCTATTATCTGATGCTTTGATTCTTGATATCATAATGGATGTGAGATAATATCACATTGTATGATTTAAGAAAAACATCTATCAATGTTTTCTGCTTCTTCTTGCGTCTGATTAGTTATGGCTTCCTAGGAAATTGCTCATGACTGTTTTCACATTTAGTGGCATAAACATTTTATATTATCTTAATTTTTAAAGTCCTTTTTATTTATTGCTAGGTATGCCAAGATTTTTCCTGATTTTTTTCTAAGTATTTGCCTTATATAATTTTGCTTCTTTAATTTCTCAGAATGTCTGTTTATTTTGTTTGGGAGATACAAACAAGTAGAAGGAGAGAAAGAGGGAGAGAAAAAGAGAGAGAGAGGGAGAGAGAGAGAACACTCCAAACTACCTATCTACCACCCAAATGCCTGCCAACAAGTGGGAATGGGTCAGGCTGAAGATGAGAGCCAGGACCTCAGTCCAGGTCTACCACATGGGTGGCAGAAACCACACTAATTTATTCACTACTGCAACTTCCTAGTGACCACATAAGCAAGAAGCTGGAATCAAGAACTGGAGTCAGACAACAAACCTCATCAACGCGATATGGGGTGTGGGTGCCTTAACCACTAGGCAAGATGACCACCCTTTTACTTTTTAATAAATCATTTTCTGCTCTGTTGGTCTACTCTGTTATGCAAGGGAATCTTCAAAAAGTTCATAGAAAATATATATTATAAAGAAACTATTCAGGGGCTTCAAACATTTTTGCACAAAAATAAAACATCTTTTAATTTCATTTTCCACAAGTTTTGCAAAGTTGCCTCAATTGTTGTTTGTCACTCCTTGTTTTTTTTTTAAAACATTGCTCAGGCTGCTTTAAGGGCAATAAACTATAGTGAAACAAGAGGAATAATTATGGGGAAATGAGTATAAAGCACAAATATCCAAAATATCCATTGCAGAAATCTGGGAGAGGGGAAAAGAAATGATGGTGCATGGATTAGAGTGATGTGCTAATGTACTAGAGTTAAGGCTGAGGATAAGGAAGTTAAGTCTAAGATTTGGAATCTAAGTAATAGGGTGGAAGATGATATTATTTGCAGCAAAATGGAGTGAAATAGAGTGCATAGTGTTAAATGAAATAAGCTAGACACAGAAAGACCAATACCATGTGTTCCCCCTCATATATAAGAGCTAAAAACTCAATCTGAATACAGAAAAGTAATGACTTGAGGCTGGGAGAGGAGAATGGGGTCAGAATAAAGGGATAATGGATAATGGATACCAAAGCAGAGTTAAAATAAATTCTTCATGTTACATAACATGGTAGGGTGACAATAGTTCACAATAACCGACTATATAATTTCTGAGCGAAGAGAAGACAGGAGCTCCAAAGCTCCAATTGTAAAGTAATGACACGGTGTCAGGGATGTTAATTATCTGGATTTGACCCATGCATGTTGTATATGTATTAAAATGTCTCACTGTGATCCATAAAGATGTATAATTATTCATAAAAAACTTAGTAAATAAAAATACTTCTTAAAAAATAAGCAAAGCTATACAAGAAGAAAATCTACAGGAAAGGATTTTTATTGGCTTTATGTCATCATGATTCTTCATTCAGTTATTCACTATCCATGTGCCAATAACCCCTCTGCAGCACCCCTCCCCCAGGGCACTGGATATCGAAGAGAGTGGAGAAGTGTTCCTTCTATGCCTAATTTGCTTAAGAGTTTTCAACATGAAAGGGTGTTGTATTTTATCAAGAGCTTTCTCTGCATGTATTGAGATAATCATATGGTTTTGTTCTTCAGTTGGTTAATGTGGATTTAAAAGGTTTCCATAGCTTTGGCAGCTCATGTCAAGAGCCTCAGGTGATCACTGTTATCATACATAAGAGTGTTAATTGTTAAATTAACAACAGCAGTCACTGTGCACTAACTCCCCATGAAGGACCTCTGTACTTAATGAGTTGTATTATGAGAGTTAACTGTAAAACTAGTTCTCAGTTTTTTTGGGTGTTCATGTATGTGGAAACTGTTGAAGCCTTTACATGGTATAGAGTTGGTCTTCTGTGTACAAAATTAATTGAAAATGAATCTTAATGGAGAATGGGACTGGGAAGGGGAGAGGGAGGTTGAGGAGGGGTGGGAATGTGGGTGGGAGGGCAGGTGTGGTGGGAAGAGTATCTGTATTCCTAAAGTCATACTTATGAAATTTGTATTCCTTAAAAAATAAAAAAAAATTAAAAAAATACATACATCACCATCTTTGGGCAGAAATGAGACCTAGGTAAACTTACTCATTTCAGAATGAGCGAAAAGGAAGATACTAACACAGAAGTCTTGAACAATGGATTGTGAAAGAAGGGGAAGGGATTTTCATTCAGATTACTCTGAGGGAGAACACGCTCATGTATGTATTTATTTACTTCCTAAACTCGAAACAGATTTTTTTTTTAATGCCCACTAAACATTCTCAACAGGATGGAAAACATGGCTGGTTCCTTCTCATAAAGCTGGTTCTTCTCATTACTGAGATCTGAAATAAAAAATCATCTCAAGAGATACAGACTAGGAGGGATTTCTGACTTGTCTGTGAATTGGTCTATCCCTTTTATTGTCTCCCATTTCAAGTTATGAATTTCCATCACAGAATTATTTATAATTTTAATTATATACTTAATTGCTCTTTTTGTTTTGTTCTCTTGCTACTATAATGGAATGTCAACCCATAAAGATTGTAACAACATAACATCAAACAGCTTTTTTAACAAAAAAAAAAAACTGGTAAAAATTCATTGAAGAATTTAGTGAGTTCATAAGAAAAAGGCTATGAAGAGACGAGATTGATCTCAGAAGAAGCAAAAGTTACTGAAAGGGACATAACAGAATTTTGTCCTATAAAGACCTCCAAGTCCTAGCTTTAAATGTACATTCTTATAAGTTTTCTTAGAAGCAATACTATATAGCTTATTCCAGACAAAAAATATGATTGGAAATGTGATAACTGATGGAATATTGTGACTAATAGAACAGACTACAATCTAAGGAGATCCAGAGTTAGTATGCTGAATTTTCCAGTATCAGGTTCATAACAATAGGAAAAAACTCTGCATCTATAAAATTCATTTTATTCATCTATAAAATGAAGAAATAAGACCTGCATAACAGAATTATTGTGGAAATTTCTTATGTAATATTACATAAACTGAACACAATAGAGCAGATAGAGAATGTTAGTAAACATTTATAACATTTATACTTTATCCCAGTATGGAATAGATCAATAAAAATTTATTATACATAAATTATTAGTATAATTTTTATGAAAAGTTTCTGATCCCGTGCATAAAAGAGTAAAAGCATGGCTGTATGCAGGGTGTCTGGTTATCAAACTTTTCCTCATTTTAGAGAATAATCAAACATCTAAGTGACTGGAGTAGATATGAGAAGTGCTCTAGTGCTTCTACTTTCCTTCAGGATGTACTATGTTTTATTTTTACATTGAACTTTCAAAATTTCCTGTTAAGTAATGAAGTGACAGAAATAGTCTCATTCTTATTATAAATAAATTATAGATTAATTTAATGTTTTAAATTTTTCCAGACATTTTATCAACCTAAAATATGATATGAAAAAATAAATTTCAATCATCAGAAATTAGGATAAAAATATTCTAGGTTTTATATACCTAGAAATACCAAGAAAATTAACTAAAACCACCCCATTTACCAAGAGATTTTCTATAAAAGTGTTACATATATGATGAAACAACAGCTTTCTCTTTATAGTTATAATATAAAACAGAAAAATAGAACATTGTATTAGCAAAAAAATGAACAAATTAAAAAGTACCCAGAGATCCTAACCAAGGAACACATTGTCTCTGTATGAGGTACAAAGATTAAAAAATATAGATGTGGTACGAGCCCTGTGGATTAACTAGGAACACTTTAAATTAGACAGCTGGATCAGCATATTCTGGTGGACGGAGCTTTTGAGGGAACTGAAGAGTAGCTACAGCTTACATAACGTGGTTTCTGAAACCCCACAAGGTGATGGGAAGTGAAAGAGTTTGAAATGAAAGCCCTGAAGGCACGTAATGAAGCAAAAAATAGGCCAGGTACATTAAATTGTTTTAAAAATTTTTGACTAAAACACTATTGCTAAATATAATACAAAGAGATATGTAGATGGTTGTTCAAATTAGCTGAAAATAGGGAGCCTGATAAGCAAGCCAGAAATAGAAAATCAATAGATTGGACAGTCCCCAACAAAACATGTGAATGTCAAAACTGCAAGATTTACTAAAAATAGATTAATATTTATAGAAAACGTGACTAATGTAAAGTTAATAGTCTTATGAAGAGATCTAAAAAAGCAATGAGAAAATGTGCTAATTTAGAAATAAACATGAATGTGTTTAAATCCTACTAGTGAAATACCATAAATGCAGATTAAATAAGCTATTAGCAATAAGTATCAAAATGCATATTTTTTACCTCAATATTCCCACTTCTAGGACTCTATCTTCAAAAAGTGATAATTGGTTCTGAGAGAAGAGATTTTTGTCCTAAGATTTTAACCATGAATTATTTCATTTCAGTTTTATTCAGTGTCATAAAACACATTTTTATTTTTGGATGCACTTTAATATATAGACATTTAAATAAAAAATTAATAACCACCTTTCAAGTGGCAAAAAGTCATATGTAGTTATACAAAGATTTATGAAGAATTATATACAGTTGCAAATTTTTTTAAAAGATTTGTTTATTTATTTGAAAGACAGAGTTATAGAGAGAGGAGAGACAGATAAAGAGAGATCTTCTATCTGCTGGTTCACTCCTCAGATGAAGGGAACAGCTTCGCCTGGGCCAGGCTGAAGTCAGGAACTAGGAGCTTCTTTCAGGTCTTCCACATGGGTAGCAGGGGTCCAAGCACTTGAGCCATATTCTGCTGCTTTTTCCAGGCCATGAGCAGGGAGATGGATTAGAAGCTGAGCAGCTGAGATATGAACTGGCACCCACATGGGATGCTGGCATTGCAAGTGACATTTTTACCAACTATGCCACAAAGCCAGCCCCCAGTTACACAAATTTTAAGGTAAATGTGGTAGTCAGATTCCAAGCTGGCCTTCACGATGCCTGCATTCTGGTGCTCCTTGAGTAGTGTCTCCTCTGAGGGTGTGTTGGCTTTAGTGCCTGTTTCTAATGTATCGCATATGATGGAAGTGGTGGTATGTGACTGTAAAGCAAGATTGTAAAAGCCAGTATTATTCCCCCAACTTATCTCCCCCTTGCCTTTGCTAGTTACCCACTCTGGGAGAAGCCATGCTGAGTACAGCTCTGAGGAGAAGCTCAGCTGGTGAGAAGCTGAGGCTTCCAGCCAGTAGTTAGGTACGAGAGCGCAGACGTGAATGCACTGGCTCTAGGGGACAACTTGAGTGCACTCTCAATGAGTCCCTCAGTCAGAGCTCCCCGTCTACTAGCTCTTGTGGTCCTGCTGCTCCGAAAGTGTGGCATAATAACTTCTTATTACTCTAAGTTCTGGAGAAATTATCTATGCAACAATGAAATAGTTGATGAAATAGTATGCAGTCATTAAACTCATATTCCTAGAGACTGTTTAGTGGCACAACAACATTCATATAAGGTTGTGTAAAGAACAAAAAAAAAATTAAAAAGCATGATGAATAATTTTATGAACAGTATGATCCCAATTTAAGTTAATTTTATCTATATATCTTGAAAGAGAACACACACGAATGCTAAGAGTAATAGTACATGTTATGTGTTATATGACAATCACTTATTTAAATTTTTTGTAGCTTTCTGTTTCCCCCCTAAATGTCTGAAATGGACACATATTAATTTTATAATCAGAGAACAGAAAGAAACCAATAAATATCACTCTTAAATATATGCATATCAACTCCTGTGTAATTCATTTTAAAAAGGAACCAAACATTTTCTCAGCCAAAGAAATAAGAAAATAAATATTCAGTTCTAGGAACATATAGTCTCTTCCTCACTGTTGGCTCAGAATTATGAATCATCTCTTCTCTGCAGTCAACTCTCACTTTCTTTTTGTCATTAAGGATGATTCATTAAATCTGATTATTTCTATTATAATAGGAATAACTTGTTAAGATCTTCATTAATTTTTTTCACTTCCGTTTCTCTTCTTGAAATTTTATTGCCTTTGTGAACAGCTTTGTGAACAGGCATAGAGATGGAGTTGAGCCCTCTTCTCTTCCAAGTTTCAACAAACTGTAGGAGGACAAATATGGGGACAATGCCAACCCATCTCTTAACCAGGCAATGAAGGACAGTATCATGTACTTGGGTCACACAAGATCTGAGATCATTCATTAGTTTATGTGTTCACTAATGTGTTTATTTACTAGCCATGACATTAATTCTTGAACATATGCTAGAGCTTACCCTCCAAGAACCACATGAGAAGGTTGAGTTGCAATAGCATGTGCTAAGAGCCTGGGGTAGAAGTAAGCACACACAAGAATGAAAAAGCCCCCTCTGCAGTTATATTAGAATGAATGAGAGTGAATGTGAATCTAGAGTTCACTAGGACTGGCACCCCGGTCTGAGCTGCCAGCATCAAAGATGGTGGCTGAGACTGCTGTGCCGCAACATTGGCTGCTGTCAATCAATTTTAAAAAAGTGACTTTCAGGAGGATTTTTAAAACAGTGAGGAGAAGCGAAGGGGTAAATCCAAGCACAGATTACAACATCATCCTAGTTCACAAGGAGTTCTGATTATAAATGATACCTCATAACTTGTATTCATTTGAGGCAAGGGTCTGGGCTATCATACTCTGACACCCTTTGGTCTTCGTCTACCAGCTATTCCAAGAACAAACAACCCTGAAAGCATTTGCAGTTTCAGTAACCAGGAACAACCATACAGAGTCACAAAGGAGGGCAATTTAAAGCAAAACCAAGTAGGGGCAGAAGTGTCACAAAATATCATCAAAAGTATCCAAGAGGATCTGAGTGGAGCTCATCCATTGTCTAATCTTTGTCTCGGCTCTCTCTATATACTACCCCTGGACAGACCTCAAGAATGATAAAGAAAATATCTATTTTTCATTGGAGACAATTCTGCAAGAACATTGTGTGGGCCTGTGGCTCCTACAAAGTAACCTTAAACAAAATAATATTAGTGTCTTTCCTGAAATTAATTTTGATTTAATTTTCCTAAAATTTTCATGCTAACTATTATCACATAAGAGGATCTCAAGAAAAATTCAGATTTCCCTGCGACAAGTTGAGTTTTGTCCTTTTTTCATTTTTCCATCAGGAAGACTACAAGAAAATACATGTAGGAGAGGGGTGGGAGGGCAGGAATTTGGGAAAGTAGTTAAGATGTTACTTGGGATGCCTGTATATCAGAGTCTCTGCGTTCAAGTCTCTGTTCCACTCACAATTGCAGCTTCCTGATAATGAGCTCTGGGAAACAGGAGATGATGGTTCAAGTAGTTGGGTTCCAACTGGAGTGAATTCCTGGCTCCTGGCTTTGGATGACTCAGTAGAGGCTGTGGCTAGTATTTGCAGAGTGAACTAGCAGACTAGCAGATGGGAGATAGTTCTCTCTCTCTCTCTCTCTGTGTGTGTGTGTCTGTCTTTTGTGTTTGCATGCACATGTGCCTTTCAAATTAAAAAGAAGAAAATGTGTGATCATTCTATGTGCCAAAGTAGTACATATAGTGGACACATAGCACAGTGTGGGGCACATGGTAGATCTCAAGAATGTAGTAGCTATCTTTATGATGTTTTGTTCTAAACTCTTGTATCAAGAGGAAGTTAAATGCTGAAGAAGGGAGCAGCATCTTTTTAGTTGTTATCAACCAGTTATTCCACTATTCTTCCTGTCCTCTACTACCTGAAAGATGTGTTGGCCATAGCCAAATGACAGGATCATCTGTAACATGTGCTTTTTGGGCCGGGAACCTTTCCTTCCTTTAAATTTCTGCAGCATGGCTGTAGTGGTTCAGTACCAAACATGTGTCTTACACGAATTTGTGAGGGGAAGATTTCCAGAAGTCTTTGTGACTGCTTTGAGACAGAAAAGGGAGAGGGGAGAAGCTGCCAAGATCTCTCTTCCATCATAATAATCACTAATTGAATGCCTTGCTTGAAAAATATGTAAAACTATGAGACCATCATCATTCATATGGTTGAGGCTTCACCCTAGTTAGATTCGATTCTGTTTCAGACATGATGTCATAAACCAGTTAAGACGTGGTACATATTTCAAAATATTAGATTTTCTTACAGTGGTCAAGTAGATCTTTTCCTGGATCAGGCCTCAGGAATATAATGCAGAGATACTTCTGATGCAAACCTTGTTGAGCTCTGTCTCTCTCTCCCTCTCTAGGCTCTCATCTGGGTATTCTGCTTTCTACAAGTGCAGGTCTTTTCTGTCTCCTCTGTCTCTAATTATAACCTGCTAACTCAATGTGTTATAATGAATGGGACTCAAAGTTCAAGAAATAGGGAAAGACAGAGACTTACCAATCACAGAAACATCCAACTAGTTGGGTCTATGGTCATAAATGGATTTTATAATTGTTTTTTTTGATTTTATTAAATTCCTTTATAAGATGAGAGGTGGAATTTTGATAGAATCCAAGTCACCACTTTAGAGAAATATAAATATTAGAGAAAAAGTACAACTATAATATGATCTTAAAAATTATATTGGTTAGTATCTAATCATTTTTAATGCAACAGCCTTTGGCAAAACGTGAATTTAAGAATGTAGCCTGGACTCTGTTTATAAAAGAAATGTTCTGGGATCTGATAAATCAGTTTAGCATTTTCTCTGTTGAGGAAAGTGTTGGACAGGGCCATTAGCACATGCAACTCTAGAATGAGAAGAGAGCCGGAAGTTTGGGTGTTTTCTTTCTCAGATATTGCTGTTTCTTTTTCCCTCGTAACTCAAAGACAACCTAGCATAAGAGGAACCTGTGCAAGATCAAGGTGTGTCTGCCCTGACTCATTTCTGTGAAACTACTCCCCAAGATCTTCCTTTGTTCACTTCTAATCCTCTTAGAACCACAGGGATGACTATCTCTGAAACTGCCCAGCACAAGCATTAATTCAGTTGACTTGTGGGCCAAACTATTTACTAGCCTGACATTGTACTCTTATTTCTATTTGTCATCTTATATTAATGGGGTAAAAGCCTTCAACCAAATTCCAGGATGAGGATTCAAATAAAGGCAAGTGACAATGATCCAAACATGTAAATTCTTTTTTAAAAAGATTTTATTTATTTATTTAAGTGTTAGAGTTACAGACAATGAGAGGGAGAGACAGAAAGGTCTTCTATCCAATGCCTCACTCCTCAGATGGCCTCAATGGCCGGAGATGAGCTGTTCTGAAGCCAGGAGCCAGGAGCTCCTTCCAGGTTTCACATGTGAGTGCAAGATCTCAAGCACTTGGACCATCTTCAACTGCTTTCCCAGGCTAGAGCTGAGAGCTGGATCAGAAGGGGAGCAGCAGGAAATAGAACCGGCACCCATACGGGATGCTGGCGCTGCAGAAGGATTAACCTATTGTGCCACAGCACCGGCCCCAAACAAGTAAACTCTTTACCAGGCTCTCCTTTCACTTACTCCTGATTCTCACAGGAAAACACATGTTTAAGAACAAAGGCCTCTGAACAATGCCTAGTTCAGTACTGACTCTGACACAGATGAACTGAATGACGCTAGAAAAGTTAGTTTTTGTCTCTATAACTCATATTCCTGTAAAATGGGATAATACTGTCTCATAAAGTATGTTGATTAATGTAGTTTATTCCACATAAACTATTTATGTATTTATTTGAGAGGGAGACAGAGGAGAGGAGAGAGGGAGAAGAAAAGGGAAAGGGAGAAGAGAAAATACTCCTATCTACTGGTTTACTTCCTAAATGTTCACAATGGCCAACATTATAACTAGTTGAAGAGGGGAGTGAGGAACTCAGTCCAGGTCTTCCACGTGAGTGGAAGGCATCCAACTACTTGTTCCATCACCTACTGCCTGCTCAGGTCAATACTGACAAGAAGCTGGAATCAGGAGCTAGACCCATGAATCAAAATCAGGCCCTGCAGTATCTTAAGACTGCAGGCATCTTAACTGGAATCTTAACCACTGGGACAACTGCCCACCCACACATTTATCATTCAGAACAGTGTTGTCAATCACTGTATAAAAGTTCTCTGCCTTTACAAGCTCATCATTTTTAAAAATACAGCTCGTTGGCTCTACAGTGAATTTATGAGCTCTGTTGTATCAGATGTGACATTGCTTTGTTTAGGGAAAAGTTAGGTAGGTGGTGGCATAGTCAGACTTAGATTAAGGAGACTACAAAATTAATCTAACATTCCCATCTCCCATATCGCCAAAGACAGAGAAAATTGAAGGACAAGGAAGGTGGGATTCTGTGCTGGGGACCAAGCTAGGAAGCTGAAAGGTAGGGATAGCATAACAAAGTTCTAGAACTCATTGAAAATGAATTATGCCATATAGGATTAGTTTCAGATTCATTGGTGCAAGTCTATTCAATGGTCTTAAGGAGTTATCTTAACAAAAATTATACATTAATGATTGAGTCAATGAGTTTTCCCTGAGTCCTGATGATGTCAAGACACTCAGGCAGTTGCTATGGACTTAAGCAAAGAACGTAATAAAATCCTTGCCCTCAAGCTTGAAGAACAGAAATGAATATTTGAGACAGCAGCAGTAGATTTACAAATCTGACCAAGTTTTTCTACAATTATTGCTAGCTAACTGAATGTTTTAAAGTACGATTTGGAAATGGTATTATGATCACTCTTTTGCGTGACAGCTTGATTGAGTTAAGTGATAGCTGGGGAAGCATTATTTCCATGTATATCTATGCGAATGTTTCTGAAAGAGGCTGGCATTTGAATCAGTGGACTGAGGAAAGAAGATCTTTCACCAACAGGGGCAAGCAGCCTCCAATTTGTTAAGGGCCTGGATAGAACATGAAGACAGTGGAATGGTGAATTTGTTCTTGCTTCTGAAGCTGGACATTAATCTTTCTTTATACCTCAGAACTCCAGGTTTTAGGCTTCTTGACTCATGGGTTTGACACCAGAAATCCCCCTGACACTCAGGCCTCTGGGGTCAGACTGAATTCCAACACTGGCTTCTCTGAATCTTTAGCTTAGATCCAAGACGGCCAGTTATGAGACTTTTCCTCCATAATTGTGTGAGCCAACTTCCGTAAGAAATCCCTCTTATGTATCTTTCTATGTAACCTACCAGTTCTGTGTCTCGGGAGGACTCTGGCTAATATAAGCATTCATCATCACCATGATAGAAAATTCTCTCTGATCTCATCCTTGTGACACATAAGGTAATTCAACTGTCCTATGACAAAATATGACACATAGAATCAAAAGGGATGAAACTGATGGTGATGACTGAGTTAATGACAAGAAATACGGGAAAATGTGTGGGTGAGGAAATTTACCCATATTTAAGGATGGGTAAAATTATTACTCAATGATTATTTACTGAGTATCTATTAGGTTCCATGGAAGTGAATTTAGGCTTTGATCTTAGGAAAGTGCTGTAGAAAACTTGACTTATATACTCAGACATATGTTTGTCCAGAAATAATGAGGGATTATAAATAAAATCAATTGCAGAAATGAAGGGGAAGGCAGATATTAAGGATATAAATACTTCAGTATTAAGGATTTGGTAACTATGGAGAAATCCACGTTAATTCTAGAAGTCTGATATTACAGGAGAAAAATAAGTGTGTGATATTTTGGAGGGAAAGAGGGGACCAGGCATAGCTAATCTGGGAAGTTTTCCTTGATGAGAGGCTTTGTGTAAACTGACTTTTACTGGCTCATCTATGGATAGAATGTGTTCCATCACAGGCTCTCAAAGCAATGTGCAGCTTATGTTAGCTGCCTTCATGCAAGTCCTCAGTGCAGTGAAGAAGACTGGTTCCTGGACGACAGATGTTACTACTGAGCCAAGGGAAATAGCAGCTTAGAGGTGCTTACCAGATAACAGGCATTGACTCCAGGGTATACTGACACTCAGGGCAAAGCAAGCAGCAATTTGTTACTTGGGGGTTGGACAGGATTTAAAGATGCCAGTTGAATGAATGGAGCAAGACAGTAGTCCTGTAGTCATACATTTCATCAGAAAATCTGGAAAAGTAGTGTATTTTATGATATATACATACTTAGTGTTATAAGGGACAAATTCCTTTTCCAGAAATCACTCGATGGGTCAAGATTAGTCCCTGATGATCTAAGGCAAATCTAATATGCCAGGCCACTAGTGCCCTGTCTGATATAGAGTAGGAGCTTATTAAATATTATTGAATTAACTTCCTGAATTGCTTCTTTGTTTAAAAAGTTTACAGGATTCTATTACTCTTATCTCACAGATGTTTATGTTTCCATTTCCCACTTTGTGTCACAAAAAAATATACCCGTGAATGTCCGCATTGCCATTTGCTGGGCTTAAACATCAAACCAGCTTTGCGGTTAAAGCTAATCCCAACCAAGAGGGTCCAGATGTTCATTTGAAACCATCTGGCTGCATACCTGTACGACATCAGGTATGAGAGACCCTAACCCATTAATAAATCATAAACCAATCTCCAGAAAGAGACATGTGAATTCTTCAGTCCAAAGGGTAAGACATTTAACTCATAAAGCCCATCTGGTGCTACAAATGGTACTGTGGGTTTCATTTCATCATCCAAGGACATCTGCCAAAACCTCTTAAATAACACAAAAGCTGTGATTATCTTTGCAGTTCTCCACTGATTCATGAATTCTAGGTATAGATTTACATCCGTTGTCACTTTAGAGTATCCCTTTCTTTACAGTATATGAATTGCATTGTATTGCTTACTGTTGGAGATATCTTGAAGATATGCAAGGATATTTACATGTTATAAAAATCTAACTATCACATTTTTTTCCATTTCCCACTATTTGTTTTTATTTTCCTATTGTTTCTGTGAGCAAACTAAGTGAAATTTAGCTCTTATTTCCTGTGAATCTCTCCTGTAATACTTGCCTAGAAATATTTCAAACTCCTCACAAAAGAATAAAATAATTTACTTTGTGATTTATAAATATTCAAATCATTTCTTATCCCCCTGCTAATTTTTGATATATATACAAGTAGATTGATAATTCTTTGAGTTGTTTTCAAATACAGAAATTCCAGGCCATCATAATTCTAGTCATTCTTCACTAAATGAATTGATTATTGGACAACATACTCCGAATAATGCAACCTAGTATACATTTCCTTCTTTAGCAATCACATCTTATGGGACATGAAATAACCAAAAGAGTTAGGAAAATATTTTCATTCATTTGTTATACATATTTTCTTATTTCCCTGAATCTATCAAAGCATAAACTCTTTCTTGTACACTAGACTCTAACTTGCATTATTTTCTGATGTGTAGTTTGATAATTTAATATAATATCCCCAATGGGCCTTGAAAAGTAGTAGGGACTAAAAGAATCTGACAGATGCTTACTTTATGTGAGAAAATTATCACGTAGAATTTTCTGTTATAAATATTTAACTTATCATTTGATTGAGATTATGTGTTCATGACAGCTAAAATAGCTGTATTTTCCCAAATAAAGAATTGCTGCAATGCAGTAATCAACACACAGTAATACATTTGTATAGAATGGATCATATTCTGAAAGAGGATTTGAGGATCAATGCAGATAAAAGTGTTCTCTAAGAGGCTCAGCTGAAGTTGGACCGTTTCTCCTTGCAGAGATATTAGATGGAATTCTCTAACTCAGATACTCCTTATATGCAGAGTCTCATAAAATAGCTTTTTTTAAAATTGATGAACAGGAGACTGGACAGATGAATCAATGAACAGATACTAAGAAAACCTTTCTGTCTCTCACCCAAGAAGGCCTATTCTAAAATTTCATCCCTGGAAATGTCTTTTCTGTTTCCCTGCAGAATTATAAAGAATGCACATCTTTCTTTTATTAATGAATTAGTTGGGTACAACACCTGCACAACCAGGTTCATCTTGGAAATACTTTAATCTGTTCATAATAATATTGGGGTAAATTCATTTCTGGGAAAATGTACTAGCTCAGGTCAGTGTGTTCTGTGAGGGTTGACAACATAGGTGAGGCAGAAGAGATAATAGTTTCTAATTGTTAGGGTCTCTTCTTAATTTTTTCCATTCTACTTTGTTCACATGGAGGTGTGAGGTTGGAATTATAAAATATGTTATGCACATCAAGGAAGAAGAGATCATCTTTTAGGACAGCATACATCTTAGCAAAGATCCTTAACACAAATAGAAAAGCTTGAAAACATTTTACAGAACACAAAATAACTAGATAAATAGAATATTGATGCTGAAAGGAAGGTTTAAAATGAATTCTAAAGCTCTGCCTTCAAGTTGGATACTTGACGTAGAGTTTGATCTAAAGTACCTTTTTGGCTAAATTCAAATAAAATTTCAATTGAGGACCCAAGGCTTAAATTATTTATTCTTCTGGAACTTCCTGCTCATCATTATTTAAACATTGATGTTTAATATTTTAGTGAGACAATGAATTAGAAACTTCACTCCAATTCCTCAGTGGAGAAAATTGTGTAGATTTTAAAGGGATCTGATGTTGGACAGTAAAAATCATCATCATAATAATTGATATCATTATTAGCATTGGCTCACTATTTACTACATGATTGACATGATTCTCTCATCATTACAAAAGCTGTCTCATTGAATACTCCCAAAGCTGAATGTGGTGAATGCTATTATTGATAGTTTAAGGTGAGAAATCAGAGGCTCAAGGTGACATAAGACAGGCAGGAAGCTAACTAGGTCTGCTGAGCTGGAAGTCACAAGCCCCATGGAATTCCAACCTCCTACTTGTGAATCAAAATGCCCCCCCCCCCACTTTCCTGGGATGCATCTACTTGATCTGGACCCTAGAGGGGACACCATAAAAATAGGGATATTGAGCTCCACATGGGACTTTTGGAGGTGCCATATAGTTTGCAGGTGGTTTCATACCTGGAAACATCACCCCCAACCTCATAAAAGACCAACAACTGAGAGAAACTGTCTCCTTCTGCCATAGGCCATGGCTGGAGGAGCTGCTTGGGTGCTGTCTGTCTCCCCTCCCCTACTCCTTCCCTTTACTAGCAAGTGTTGTGGCCCACTATATACTCATGATGGGCATTTCTCTGTGTGGAGCAACTCATGTGTGTGCAGTCAATTTCTCAAATTTAAATAAATTTCATCACTTTGTGCACCTTATACATGATAGCACTTAGCAGGTTAGTCTGTGCAAGACAAAAGCATGGGATGAAACTAATGCCCCCCTTGCCTTTGTCAAAAGAAGTTAAGTTATTTTCACAATGACATGAACTTTGTGCTTTGTGGTGCTGTGTTGCTTGAGTCAGAATCTAAACCTGGATAATTAGGTAGGAGGAATATGTGTCAGGAACTCAGCTGAGCTGAAAAGAGCTAAGCTGCCAGGTGTTAGAGTAGCCAATTAAACCATAGCCAAAGTAGTCGAGGCTTTGAATAACTTATGACAATAGCAAAAGCAAAACACTAGACATCAGAAGGTACCAACACCTCCCTGCTCCATTTTCTCTGATGAAATAGCAACATACCTGGAGCTCCTCTCATCTTTTGCTTGAGAACCTCCAAATAACTGTCTTCTGCAGTTTTATGTGTGATGGGGCCTGGCCGAGAACAAAGAAAGAGAAGCTAGAAATGGAAAAGTGCTGGGTTCTAAGTGAGAGTAGGGGAGCGTGTTTTCAAGTTTCCAGATTTCTTCCTTTCCCTTCCACATAAAGAGACCTTAGCAGTGGCTTTTGAAGAAAGCCTTTGCCCAAGAATGCAGATAGTGAAGTTTGGAATGGAGGCTCCTGGGGTTGGGATGCGTGTATGAGCAGGGCCTGAAGGGCTTGAGCCCATGAATGCAACTTCTCCTAAGGCTACATAATGTGCTGGTTGTGTAGGAATCCTGGTGTAAGGTAGATCAGCTTTCCATTGTAAGGCCTGTCACATATTGCATTTGTAATTGCTAATGGTGGGGCCTCAGAAATCCCACATGTCTTAGACTGGAGCTGGAATCTTCTGTAGGCAAACCTAAATGGATAGAAGGTCAATTTCACCTATTCTCTTCTCATCCCTCAGGGATTCTGATTTATCTTTGTAGTTCTATTTTGAAACTCTCTCTGTATGTGTACCACTTTGACTGGTGGACTTACATTCTCCAGTGTGCTGAGTTAGGAAAAAAAAAAAAAAAGATTAAACCACTAATCTAGATTTTTAAGCAAATGCAGCAAATGATGAAAAACTAATTTAAAATTATAGAATCACAAGATTCAAAAGAACATAAAAGCAGAATACAACCAAACAGGAGATGACATCACAGTATTGGAAGGTGGAAAAATGAAGGAGGAAAAAAGAGAACTAACAGCAACGCAAAACAAGACACTGTTATATGTGGCATAATAACACTTTCATTAATGACTGGCTGCATATGACAGTGGTCTCATAGGGAGATATTGCCTAGTAATATTGCAGCAGCCTTAATTTGTGTAAGTGCACCTTATGACATTCACACTGTAGTAGAAATCGCCTAATTACACATTTCTCAGAACACATCCCTTTGTTAAGTAATACTTGATTGCAACTTCAGTTAAGGGGTAACTAAAGACTTAGAAATGGGAATCCCCAAGAAATTCTTAAGGTAAGTCTGAAAAAAATGTCTAAGAACTGGTGTGAGGGGGTTGTTTGGTAGACCTTCTACGCACAATCGTTAACTGCATCTCCCTCAAAGCATACGAGACCAGTGGCATATTCTTCAGCAACATCAAACCCAAAAGATGTTAGTCCCAGACCCAGGAAACATAGTAAAGTTGGGGATGAGATGGGAGACAGAACTGGAGTCAAATGAAATGCTTCATGCTCTGATGACTCTAGTAAACAGATAAAATCCTTCAGGCAGGAGATAGGAAGATTCCTCTTTGGAGAACCTGAATTTGTGCAAAGAATGAGCAACATTCAATTCCTTGCCTGATATCACAACAGTGAAGCCTAAAAGATATAAGGTTTTCCATGCACACACAATTTCCAGTCTGGCTTCGGATCTGTGCAGCGGCCACTTGAGGGGTGAACCGATGGAAAAAGGAAGATCTTTGTCTCTCTCTCTCTCACTGTCTAACTCTGCCTGTCAAAAAAAAAAAAAAAAAAATCCAACCAGCCACTTAAATAAGATGGCAGAATCAAGAAGTACTGATATGTTAATAAATTCTCCAGTGTGAAGTACAAATACTCAAGGAACCATTCTAGAAGCAAATACAGAAACTTAAAATATCCTTTAATTTCCAAGAGGTAACCCTCAACCTCAGAGGGATAAACTATCACATCTGTTTAAAAAAAGATGCTAGAAAAAATAATCAGACAATAAGACATAGCATTGAGAAATGAACAAGATATTTACATTTTAAAAATAAAAATATTCTTTACAAAATTCCAAAAGAAACGGTCTTTACTTACACTTCTATACCAAATCAAGAGGATTTTGGTATATTTCAACACCAAAAAGAAAAACAAAAACAAACAAACAAACAAAAAAAACCAGGAAGAATAATGTGTCAGTGGATCCAACAAAGAGGAGTGGGAGGGGTGGCTCTGGGGCAGTGTTGTCCAAAGGGCCCAAGAACCACTAGGCTAAAGTAAACCAGATGAGACTAGTGCAGGACTAGGGCTGTGAGGAGACTGTCCCTGTGGGAATGTAGGTGAGAGAATTAGGTAAGTGGGGGTGAGGGGGTAATCGGATATGTTGCTCAACAATTCATTTCTTGGAAAAATTATTGCTATGTGCTTGATTAATATATCCTAGAACAATTGTGGAAAAATGCTAGGTACTTAGAAAACCAAATGAATAAAAGAAATGGGAAATCAGTAACTCAGGGCAAAACAGAGAAGGACCCATATGCATAGTGTTCCTTGAGTCAGAAATGCTAGTCACAGTGATAGCCACCTGATAACTGATTTAACCTTAAACAGTAGCATCATTATATCAACACATGCTTGAGAAGCTGAAAGAACAAGATAAAGCCGCCTCAATGAACATAACCAGAAGACCATGTTTAAAATCCAGAAATGGCTGACTGATGATAGAACTTGGAAGTAAACACGGGAAGGAATGTAACAGAAGCAAAAATTGCCTCTGTTTCTCTGAAAAGAAGGTTTAGGCTTATGGAAGCATGGAATGAGGAAAAACTGCTTTTATGGCAAGACTTTTTATACATGAGATCCAAGCTGTAAAATGTCATCTGTGAACATAGTCATTATGCATTCAATTTAACCATCTCCTTTTATGTAAATGACAGCTAAAGTGAGTGACATCTTAGTGTTTAAATTGCATCCACCAAACAACCAATAGCCTGTTTGACAATGTCTGCAATTGATTGCTTTGTCTGCATGGTCCTGTATGTCCAAATGTTTTTCAATTTCTTATAGAATGAAACCTTTGAAAATTTAGTGCCCTACCTTAATCTCATCACTTTCTTTCCATATGTCTATCTCCCAGGATTTTCTACTCCTTCAAATACTACAGATTTTCTATATTTACTCATATCGCCTATATTAATAATTTTTAATTTTAAATTCTTACTTCATTTTTTGAAAGGCAGAGAATCATATTTAAAGAAAGAGAAGAGAGAGGCAGAGACAGATCTTCCATCTGCTGGTTCACTTCCCAAATACCCACAATATCCAAGGGCAAATCAGGTCAAAACCAGGAGCCTGGCCGGCGCCGCGGCTCACTAGGCTAATCCTCCGCCTAGCGGCGCCGGCACACCGGGTTCTAGTCCCGGTCGGGGCGCCGGATTCTGTCCCAGTTGCCCCTCTTCCAGGCCAGCCCTCCGCTGTGGCCAGGGAGTGCAGTGGAGGATGGCCCAGGTGCTTGGGCCCTGCACCCCATGGGAGACCAGGAAAAGCACCTGACTCCTGCCATCGGATCAGCACGGCGCGCTGGCCGCGGCGGCCATTGGAGGGTGAACCAACGGCAAAAGGAAGAAGAGCTTTCTCTCTGTCTCTCTCTCTCACTGTCCACTCTGCCTGTCAAAAAAAAAAAAAAAAAAAAAAAAAAAAAAAAAAAAAAAAAAAGCCAGGAGCCCAAAAACTCAGTCTCGGGCAGTCTTCAACCTGGGCAGGAATGATAAAATACCTGAGTCATGACCTATTGCCTCCTAGGTTGTACATTGGTGGGAAGTTGAAATTGGGAACAGATTCCAGACTTCAAGCCAAGCAGTCCAGTATTGAATGCAGGTGTCTCAAACTACAGCTAAACTGCTATGTGAAATGCCTGTCCTTAAACTAATACTTTTTTTTTTTATTTTATTTAATGAGCATAAATTTCCAAAGTACAGCTCATGGACCACAATAGCCTCCTCCCCCCTGTATCTTCCCTCCCACCCACAACGCTCCCCTCTCCCACTCCCTCTCCCCTTCCCCTTCACATCATGATTAATTTTCAATTATCTTTATATACAGAAGATCAATTTAGCGTATGTTAAGTAAAGATTTCCACATTTTGCTCCCACACAGAAACACAAAGTGTAAAATACTATTTGAGTACTAGTTATAGCATTAATTAAACACCTAAGAGTAATTGTGTATTAATTACAGAGTTCAACCAATAGTTTTAAGTAGAATATAAAATGCATCTTTTGTATTGTTGTGGCTTCCCCCCCGACCTCCCTCCCTCCCGTGGCCTTCCCCTCACCCACTCCCTCTCCCATCCCGCCCTTCATTATGTTTCATTTTCAATTACCTTCATATATTGAAGATCAACTTAGTATATACTAAGCAGGGATTTCAACAGGTTGCACTCACACAACCGAACCAGGTATAGGGTATTGTTCGACTAGTAGTGTTGTTTTTGAGTTTCATAGTTAAACATATTAAGGACAGAGATCCTACGTGGGGAGCATGAACCCAGTGACTCCCGTTGTTGATTTAACAATTGGCACTCTTATTTATGACGTCAGCAATCACCCGAGACTCTTGCTATGAGCTGTCTAGGCTATGGAAGCCCCTTGAGTTTACCAACTACAGCTAAACTGCTATGTGAAATGCCTGTCCTTAAACTAATACTTTTTAAAAAGAAAACGTGAGAATACGTGTATGTTATCTATCCAAACAGATGTTAAATTTCTCAAGGAAAAATACTCTAGACTTTTTATCCTCCCCACCAAGACTTTGTACCCTGCACTTTTCTTAGTTAAAAACAAACAGTGCCTGTGGCGCTGGCATCCCATATGGGCATTGGATTCTAGTCCTGGTTGCTCCTCTCCCAGTCCAGCTCTCTGCTGTGGCCCGGGAGGGAAGTGGAGGATGGCCCAAATGCTTGTGCCTCTGCACCTGCATGGGAGACCAGGAAGAGGAGCCTGGCTCGTGGCTTTGGATCGGCATAGCTCCGGCTGTTGCAGCCATTTGGGGGGTGAGCCATTGGATGGAAGACTTCTCTCTCTCTCTCTCTCTCTCTCTCTCACACACCGTTTGTAACTCTGTCAAATAAATAAATAAATGAAACAGAAAATATTTCATGTGGAACCCCGTGAATGTGTACAATTCTTGTATGTCAAAATTTTGGAAAATATTGTTTAAATACTTAGAAAGAAAACACACAAAAAGAGAGAAAAGGTGGGCCGGTGCCATGGCTAACTTGGTTAATCCTCCGCCTGCGGCGCTGACATCCCACATGGGCACCGGGTTCTAGTCCTGGTTGCTCCTCTTCCAGTCCAGTTCTCTGCTGTGGCCCAGGAGGGCAGTGGAGGGTGGCCCAAGTGCTTGGGCCCCTGCCCCCATGGGAGACCAGGAGGAAGCACCTGGCTACCAGCTTCAGATCAGTGCAGTGTCGGCTGTGGCAGCAATTTGGGGGGGTGAACCAACGGAAGGAAGACCTTTCTCTCTGTCTCTCTCATTGTCTATAATTCTACCTGTCAAATAAAGAGAGAGAGAGAGAGAGAGAGAGAGAGAGAGAGAGAGAGAAGGTAGCTTTTACATTTGAGGTCTAGGAAAACCTGAGTTTGTCTTGAATTTGACCCATGCCTTACACCCATAAAGTGGTGTAAGGGAATCCCTGGGCTGTGGAAGCTGTGGCTCACTTGCACACAGGACCTTGATGATATTCCTGGAGAGTGTGACCACTGTGGCTATCTGTGGCAGGCACTGCTCATGTTCCCTGACATTGCCTTTTCTTCTGAGTACATGGAGGGATATAGCTTTTGAATGCTGGAAATTGTATGAGGCCAGGTTTCTCATTCTGGGAAATGAAATGGAAGAGAAAAAAGAGGCACTTCCTGGGGCTGACACTATGGCTTAGTAGGCTAAGACTCTGCCTGTGGCTTCGGCATCCCATATGGGCACCAGTTCATGTCCCTGCTGCTAAGGCCTGGGAAAGCAATAGAAGATGGCCCAAGTGTTTGGGTTCCTGCACCCACATGAGAGACCTGGAAGAAGCTCCTGGCTCCTGGCTTCAGATTGGCCCAGCCCTGGCCATTGTGGCCATTTGGGGAATGAATCAACAGATGGAAGCCCTTTCTCTCTGTCTCTCCCTCTCTCTGTCTGTAACTCTATCTCTCAAATAAATAAATAAAATCTTTAAAAATCATGACGCTTCCTATCTGAAGCTTGCTTGATTGATTTGACAGGCAGAAAAACATAGAGGGGCGGGGGGAAAGAGAAAGAGAAAGTCAGACCTCTCATCTGTTAGTTCAGTACCCAATTGCTCGCTACAACTGAGACTGACTCAAGTAGAACCTAGAAGATGGGGACTCAATCCAGATATTCCACATGGGTTACTGGGAACCCAATTACTTGAGTCATCAGGACTGCCTCCCACAATCTGCATTAACAGGAAGCTGAAGTCAGGAGTGGTACTGGATATCAAATCCACTGGATATGGTATGCAGGAATCCCAAGCAGTTTCTTAATCATTATGCTAAATACATTCCCCGTGTCTGAAGCATCTAATCACCAGTATTTGACATTATTTTGTTGAATAAATTGCTAGGTAGATATGTTGGTCAAAAGAGAGAAGGAAGGGCCCAGCGCTGCGGCTCACTAGGCTAATCCTCCGCCTAGCGGCGCTGGCACACCGCGTTCTAGTCCCGGTCGGGGCGCCGGATTCTGTCCTGGTTGCCCCTCTTCCAGGCCAGCTCTCTGCTGTGGCCAGGGAGTGCAGTGGAGGATGGCCCAGGTGCTTGGGCCCTGCACCCCATGGGAGACCAGGAAAAGCACCTGGCTCCTGGCTCCTGCCATCGGATCAGCGCGGTGCGCCGGCCGCGGCGGCCATTGGAGGGTGAACCAATGGCAAAGGAAGACCTTTCTCTCTGTCTATCTCTCTCACTGTCCACTCTGCCTGTCAAAAAAAAAAAAAAAAAAAAGAGAGAGAGAGAAGGAAATAAACCAAACATAAGTGATCCATCTTTCTTCTCTTTCAAGTATTTCTCCAAAAGTGGTTCCTGGGAAGGGTTACACAGAGGAAGCGAAGAAGGAGGTTCTTTTCATTTTTTTCTGTTTTCCATTGACAAAAGATTATTCCATTAGTGGTTAATTCCCTTTATTTTCCAGTTTATATTCTTGTTATATGACACTGAGGGTGCCTCCTAGGGAATCATATCCCATGCTCTACAGGGTGATGTTTTGGTCAAATCTGAAAATGGAAAACCCGCCTAGCACAGAAGGGTCACAGTCAGAGAGAGACAGAAGAAGTTGAGAAAACATGAAAAAACATGTTTAAAAATAATTTTTTTCGAATAGAAGAACCCTGACAATGTCTGCTCAATGGGTTTTCAATTGCTGTGAACCAGTGACTATTGCACATTTCCCATTCTTTCTGAAATGAACATTGTTTTTATCATGTTCTAGTTTCAGCAATGTTCACTGAGCATTAAACAGAGCTTGTTTTTTACTTAATAAATCTCTAATCCACAGGAGTCACATATGGGTCAGGTGTAAACACCACCTCCCACCACATGTACACGCTGGACTTCTGGGATTCTCATTTACTTCTGAGTTTACAGAGAATGGCAAAGCCCTCCCTGCCTGAAGTTAGACATGTCCTGGTGATGAGTTCTGGCTAAGGAAAGGTGAGCAGAGAAGGTGAGTATGCTTTTCAAACTAGAACATTCAACAGGCCAGTGCCTTACTTCTCTTGACACTGTGATTGGAATCAAGAAAGTGTGTGGAAAGGGACTAATGTGGTTTGGGGGAACATCCATTAGCCTTTGTCCTAGAATGACAATGATGGGTGTGGTTCTCTGGCCTACCTCATGGACAAGGCAATGTGAGGAATTAATCTTTGTTATCCTTAGTTTAGAGCAAGTGGTTGATGTTGTTACCTGACCTCTACATACTAATAAGAGCTACAGAAAATTCTCCTTGATGATTAAAGTTGTTTTTTTTTTTTTATTACTTTAATAGAACCCTAAATCAGACTTAATTTAAGTTTAAAGAAGTGAGTTTTATTGCTCTGGTACAATTGACCACACTTTTACTTGTAAATAAATAGCTTCTCTAGCAAGAAAAACAAACAAAAATGTGACAAACCCTGTTTTTTTGCTTGAGTATGTTGATTAATCTAATTGCTAATTGTGTTAAGCATAATATTTGTAACCAGTGTAATAGAACAAATGTATAAAAGTGATTTTTGAGGAGTGAAATTGCTACAATGTCACTCATCCCAGTGGCTTCCTTACAGAAGACATATTCTGTCCCTAGATTTTGTTCCACACTAATAGCTTGGAAACATGACTTCTGGAAGTAATTTACTTAAACCATAAATCCTCAGTACCGCTTTCCAGTTGGCTACACAGCATCTCATATAGCAGTGGTGCATATCTGGAGGCCACAATCTGTTACAAGGCACAGGTAATGGAGTGTCTTCATTTCTCAGGTCCTGAGCACTTGCGGACCAAAGTCTTTCTATGTTGCCCTCAACTCTGCTATACAGCCTGTACATGAATCTTGGTTGCTTCCCTAGATCATTAATCAAATGGGATTTTTCAATAATGTATGGAAATTTTGTTTGCCATGCCACACCAGGCCAGAGCTTCTGACTATTTTAGTTCTTCCAGTAAATGTCTGGATGTGTCAAGTGGGAGAAAAGTACAAAGAAGCTAGTGAAAATTTAACTCATTCATAAACACTTTACCATCAAGGGAAGAAATATGCATGTGGTTTCTTCTGCTGCCTTCCTTCTGACCTTTAAGGCAGCCTGTTAATGATTGATATTCCTCATAAACAGGTGATTTATTATAATTTAAACTTGTCTTCATAGGGTATAGAAACAAATTACACCTAGCAAAAAGTGCAATTTTTGTACATCAGTAGTGGCTCAGAAAATTTCAAAGAGATAATTTTGCTCCTGAGTTTTTTCTTATGGAGTGTATAAATACAGGAGTGACAGTGTTCTACGCAATCTTTAAAAATTCCTCTCTCTGTTAGACATTTTGGTTCTAGAAGTGTTAAAAAAAAAAAAAAAGAGGCCGGCGCCGCGGCTCACTAGGCTAATCCTCCGCCTAGCGGCGCCGGCACACGGGGTTCTAGTCCCGGTTGGGGCTCCGGATTCTGTCCTGGTTGCCCCTCTTCCAGGCCAGCCCTCTGCTGTGGCCAGGGAGTGCAGTGGAGGATGGCCCAGGTGCTTGGGCCCTGCACCCCATGGGAGACCAGGAAAAGCACCTGGCTCCTGGCTCCTGCCATCGGATCAGCGCAGTGCGCCGGCTGCAGCGCGCCGGCCGCGGCGGCCATTGGAGGGTGAACCAACGGCAAAAAGGAAGACCTTTCTCTCTGTCTCTTTCTCTCTCACTGTCCACTCTGCCTGTCAAAAAAAAAAAATAAATAAATAAAAATAAAAATAAATAAAAATAAAAAAAAAAAGAAAGAAAATGTTTTGAGAGAACAAGGGATTTTTCAGAGAATGAAGTATGGGAAAGTCCAAAAGAATTCCAAGTGGATCATTCCCTTTAAGAAGTTGGGATATAGGCCAGCCCCGTGGCTCACTTGGTTAATCCTCCGCCTGCAGCGCTGGCACCCTGGGTTCTACCCAGTTGGGGCGCTGGAATCTGTCCTGCTTGCTTGTTCCTCTTCCTGTCCAGCTCTCTGTTGTGGGGGAGGGCAGTGGAGGATGGCTAAAGTGCTTGGGCCCTGCACCCGCATGGGAGACCAGGAGGAAGCACCTGGCTCCTGGCTTCGGATCAGCACAGTGCACCAGCCATAGTGCAATTTAGGGGATTAACCAACGGAAGGAAGACCTTTCTCTCTGTCTCTCTCTCACTAACTCTGCCTGTCAAAAATAAATAAATAGAAAGAAAGAAAGAAAGAAAGAGAGAGAGAGAGAGAGAGAGAGAGAGAGAGAGAAAAGAAGTTGGGATATGGAATTAAAACTACTAGAGTGAGATAAGGGTCCTAGAGTTTGTGAACTCTTCATTTTCTGAATTGAATTGATCAATGATTCAAAAAATTGGCCTTGCCTTCAGCATAAGTCCATGTGGAGGTGATTATTTCATTTCATGGTGACATTTCAAAAAGAAACATGTGGCATCTGAGTATGGACAGAAAGTCTACCCTGGGGCTTTAGTTCTCAGGCAGAAATGCATTTTTTGAGAATTTAGTGAAAGTTTCTCTCCCTATTAAGGTTGGATCACATTAACCAAGCCCATAAGTTAAAGTGCTTAAATGAAGTGTTCATTAATGGATTTCAATAGGAAATAAAAGAACTATGAAGATTGAATTCTTGAATCAGTATATCCTTCACAATCTCCCTGTAATCATACATACTTGAATGCAAAATCACATGATGAACATAAAATTAAAATAAAGGGTTAGATTAATTATGCCATTACTAAAATTGAAGGTGAAAACCGTTTTATGAAAAGGAAAATTCTTAAAATTATATTTCAGTACTCAAAAAAAATTACCTAATGTATTCCGTCTCCTGAACTGTAGAGAAGTAGTCCTGCCAGTTTACATCTCCAGGATCCTACTGCTGCATCCCAGATTTCTAAACCTGTTCACTCACCTTCAGAATAGCATACTCTGGGCTGGCACTGCGGCTCACTAGGCTAATCCTCTGCCTTGTGGCGCTGGCACACCGGGTTCTAGTCCCGGTCGGGGCGCTGGATTCTGTCCCGGTTGCCCCTCTTCCAGGCCAGCTCTCTGCTATGGCCAGGGAGTGCAGTGGAGGATGGCCCAAGTGCTTGGGCCCTGCACCCCATGGGAGACCAGGAGAAGCACCTGGCTCCTGGTTTTGGATCAGCGTGGTGCACCGGCTGCAGAACGCCAGCCGTGGCGGCCATTGGAGGGTGAACCAACAGCAAAGGAAGATTTTTCTCTCTCTCTCTCTTTCTCTCACTGTCCACTCTGCCTGTTTAAAAAAAAAAAAAAGAATAGCATACTCTATACGACTATAGAAGCCATTTATAGCTATGTAAAGTGTGTGTGTGTGTATATATATATATATATATATATAGAGTGTTTATATTTTTGGTATTTCACACTTGAGTTGCAGTATTATTTTCCTTATCTATGAATTTGAGGAGGAGCTGCCTATTGGTATTTCCCTGTTATTGACAACAGTTTCTTGGGTATGTTTGAGAAGTTACTTCCAACTCCTGACAGCTACCTACATGTCAAGATATATTATTAGTTTAATTCCATCAACTGTTTCATTTCAGGTGAGTGACTTCCTACTGGGATAAATCTTTGGATACATACACTGAACGTGCTCAATGTTTGGAAAGATCTGCTACCATTTAGATTGTGTAAGTAATGAAATAATTTTTGTTCCTTATTTGCATTACTATTTGTGTTGTTTTCCCAACTTGTTCAGAATCAGAAAGAGAAAGAGAAGCAATATGAATTGATCTCTTTAAATATTTACATTAAGGGATTGGAAAATAATGCAATTTGGTGGTACAGAATGACAGCTGGAGTGAGTTATTAGGTCTAATATCCTTATAAATTTGAAGTGTAACCTTGCAAAGCACTTTATTTTTCCAGGAATCAATATTTCCATTGTAACATGAAATAGATTAGGGTGTATGGTTGCTAGGAAGCAATTAGTTCATGAATAATTTTTTTTCAGTTTTTCTTAGATTTATCAAGTCAAGTGACTGAACTGTAGGGGTCTGTCAATAACCATGGGTGGTATATTTTCCAGGCCAAGTTGAATGGCCATCTCATGTCTTTGGCTACAGATTTATTTGAAATCATTGCCCTCTATTTCTTTCCTGCTGTGAGAGCCCTTTAGGCTCTGTTCTTCATGTGTTAATTCTCTTTACACTTTTACATCGTGATCTTTCAGTGACAAACCTGTCTCACCTCAATGATATTTCCTCTACCCTACTCTCATAGTCCCATTCTTGACTATGTGATCAGCAGGAAATGCACAATTTCTGAAAGCTAATTATTATCTCTCCATCTCACAGTATACTGTTGCACAGCTCCCACTCTAATATTAACTTAGCTTTGTTGGTAACCACAGAATTTTTAATCAAAACTTTCAATTCTGTTTTCCTCCTCACATCCTGACTACCCTGTTTACCTAGTTTTGTTTATCTGATCCCACATTGCCTAACCGAAACATCCTGACAGATTCATACCCTAGTGAAACCCATGAAAAAGGTGAAACTGTTCTCACTTAAATCCAGCACCAAAGTTTCACTGTGGTTACCCAAACTTGCTTAGAGATCATTTTTGTTCTCCAGACTGCTGTTTCTTGATCATCTTAAAATATTCATTCACATTTTCTCTCTGTCTTGCAATGACTTAAGACCTACCTTTAGGCCGGCACTGCGGCTCAATAGGCTAATCCTCCGCCTGTGGCACCAGCACCCTGGTTTCTAGACCCGGTAGGAGCACTGGATTCTGTCCTGGTTGCCCCTCTTCCAGACCAGCTCTCTGCTGTGGCCCGGGAGTGCAGTGGAGGATGGCCCAAGTGCTTGGGCCCTGCACCCCATGGGAGACCAGGAGAAGCACCTGGCTCCTGCCATCGGATCAGCGCTGTGCGCTGGCTGCAGCGCACTGGCCATGGCGGCCATTGGAGGGTGAACCAACAGCAAAGGAAGATCTTTCTCTCTGTCTCTCACTGTCCACTCTGCCTGTCAAAAAAAAAAAAAAAAAAAAAAAAAACAACAACAACAACAACAAAAAAAAAACAAAACAAAAAAACCTATCTTTAGTTCTTCACTCTTCAGCTAAATCAAGATTTATTTGATCTTTCTACCACTACATCTTACCTGATCTTAATCTTTATCCTTATTATGTAGGTCATCCTCTGTTGAAATGAATAATATGGAATACCCTCTTCAATTTGGAATCCAATCCCCTCTGGGTTTTTCAAAATCTTTTTTTCAAGTATTTATTATCTCTTCTATATCTTGAATATGCATTTGTGTTTTCATTAGTCTTCCAACCTTCAACTCTAGAAACAACTAAATCCATAACATGACTCTTTTCACTCCACATTTTCTTCCAGCCATGACCTACTTCTTGGATCCCTTCACAGTAACTTTATAAAACTTGTGGAAAATTATCTACGACTGTTACCTCCAGTTTCTCCCCACAGTAGCTCCAATATTCAATAAATGTAAATCCTTTCAAGTTTCTTTCCTGAAAATGTATCAAAATTAGTAATGAGTTTTTACTTCATCTACTTCCATTATATTCTAAGCTATCAACAACTTTCACCTGAAATATTTAAAAAAAGTCATGGGAAAAATTTCCTCTTATCTCCATTTGTGCTTTTGTGATTATCTAAATATAACCAGAATAATCTGCTTAAATAACTGCATCATAGCATCATTCTCTCATTTAATTTCTTTCAGAATATTCAGATTACACTAATAAAATCTAGTAGCTTTAAGAATAATTATTGGCCGGCGCTGCGGCTCACTAGGCTAATCCTCTGCCTAGCGGCGCCGGTACACCGGGTTCTAGTCCCGGTCGGGGCGCCGGATTCTGTCCCGGTTGCCCCTCTTCCAGGCCAGCTCTCTGCTATGGCCAGGGAGTGCAGTGGAGGATGGCCCAGGTGCTTGGGCCCTGCACCCCATGGGAGACCAGGAAAAGCACCTGGCTCCTGGCTCCTGCCATCGGATCAGCGCGGTGCGCCGGCTGCAGCGCGCCGGCCGCGGCGGCCATTGGAGGGTGAACCAACAGCAAAAGGAAGACCTTTCTCTCTCTCTCTCTCTCTCACTGTCCACTCTGCCTGTCAAAAAAAAAAAAAAAAAGAATAATTATTAAAATCCCTAATAAGTATAAAATCCCTAAGTATAATTATTAATATCCCTAATGTGCACATAATTTGTCTACCATTTTGCCTCATCTTAGGCTTTTCACTGTTCACTTTGTATGCTGCGTCTATTCTGGCCTTCTATCTATTTCTAAAAGCTGACAAAACCCATTAGAATTCCAGGCTCTTACGCAGGCTCTTCTGTTTTGGACGGTGTTTCCTTGCTTGGTCCTATTTGTGCTTTGCATCTTGCCTTAAATATCACTCCTGCAAGGAAATCTGAAAACCCAAAATAGGTCTCTTCTACGGTATCCTGTATTTTGCTTTAGTAGACCATAAGAATTACATCTCAATATTTATATGCTGATTATATTGTCAATTTCTAATTTAATCTTCAGACAATAAGATTCATATGGGCAGGGATAACGTTAGAAGTGTTGACTACTATATGCCCATTTCCATGGAATCCGTTTGTCTTTATTAATTATTCATTGAGTGAACAAATTGGTAGATGAATATGAGCGAAAAAAATAAGAAATATCTTTTATTTGAGGAACATCTTTCATTTGCCTGGCATTTTGATTAGCATATTTTCTAGAAGAAACTAAGATTCAGCATATCTTATAGATTTAATTAACATTCCATGATACTTCATAGAAGTAACAGGACTTGAACTTTGATAGTTGTGGTTGCAAAGTAACCTCCGAGGCTGATGAAATCCTCACATCCTCCCAGAACTTGTTTACTTTGACTGTCTTCTGTGATGGACCTCCAGGAGGCATATTCTACAATCTCTGAACTATATTTCTGCTCTCTAGGTACTGCAGTTCCTTTTAAAATGTATTTGCCTCCCAATCTGTAGTACTCCGGAGAAATTAGTAGTGTTTTCCAGACCTGTCCCCAGGTACTTGACTTCAGTTCATTTTCAACTGATCCTTGTATAAATGTTATATACTTAAAAATGCTACTTTACTACTTTCCCTGATTAGATACTCATTGGTCATTATTTTTGTAAAGATACTATATTTCTTCAGTCACCACAGTATCAGGTATACAAGGATAATACAACAGAGCAATACTGATCTCTCTATGGTCGCTTCACTTTTTTGTTTGCCCCGTTCAACCTCTCAGGGAGTGCAAGAGTTAAAGTCACAATAGACCAGGCTATTAGAAAAAGTGCAGAGAATAAAAGAGTCAGCAGAATTATCTGGCTGTCCTGCTACTTCTGCTGCAGGGCCTTTAGGAATATTACAAACTGTGACTATATATACATTTATGTGCCCTTATAAATACATCACATATAAATGTTTTTCTGGAAGGCTGGGAGGGCTGAGTCAATGGATGGCCATTTTTTCCCCTGTCAGAAGCAATAGAATTTTTATTGGCATAATTTCCATTACTCAGCACTGACTATAGAATCTTTGATCAAACTAATTAGAAATAGTTACACTTTGCACCATGAGATATATCAAATTTATTGGAAAAATTATGTATGTGCACATGTAGAAAATAAATAGGGATATTAAATATGAATATATGACATTTATGCCACGGGTTGGAGTGAGGGAGCATTCTAATTAGATAGTGAATATTCTTAAAGTACAGCTTTTCCTATGTGGATTGTACTAGTCAGCTAAAACTACAATTGCTAATAAAACTTGAATGCATAAAAGAGGCCAAAGATTTTTTCTGATCATATCAATCTATAGGTATTGGTCAACTGTTATGTGCCTTTGCTTGGTGCGATGATGAAATGAGTTCCAGGCTTTGACAAGTTTCTTTTTTTTAACACACTTGGTGGAAAAGAATCACTCTAATTAGTGTGCATAATAGAATGTAATCATATATTCAAACATGTGTTAAAGAAAAGTAAAGTACTTAAGAGAGCTGTTTAGAGATGTGATGTGAGCCTGCCACTGATAGACATTGAAAAAGAGATTCTCAGGTGGTTTTGAACAAAGATGAACTGGGAAGAGGAAGAAGCACTGGGATATATATCAACAGGGAAAAGGGTAAGAACTGAAACTGTACTTCCTGCACCAAGGATTTAAATCACCAAATATAGAGAGATGCACACCCCAGTGAACATGTAATTTGCTCCAGTGAGCATTCTGAATGCTTTTGTGGTAGATACAGTGCTCAGAATAGATACTAGAAGTGCTGGAGGCTGCCACTGCAGTTTTTTTTTTTTTTTTTTTTTTTGCTGTTGTTGCTATGGTTTATTTATTTTTTATTTATTTACTTGACCGATAGAGTTAGACAGTGAGAGAGAGAGAGAAAGGTCTTCCTTCCATTGGTTCATCCCCCAAATGGCCGCTAAGGCCAGAGCTGTGCCGATCCAAAGCCAGGAGCCAGGTGTTTCTTCTTGGTCTCCCATGCGGGTGCAGAAGCCCAAACACTTGGGCCATCCTCCACTGCCTTCCCAGGCCACGTTGCTATGGTTTTAATCATCCTTATTTAGATCCAGCTTCAGAATTCATGACAACAGGGGATTTTCAATTCTTGGCAGTTGTGGTAATTATTTATAGGACTTGTGAAATCTGTATATCTCTGGATTGTTATTGGAGTCATAGTATTGTAAAACTCATCCCTATGATATTGTTCAAGTGTTGCTAAATTTTATCACTGAGGGTTAAGCTGCATGTCTACCCACATGGGAGCTTTCACCATTCTCACAGAATACTGCTTGGAGACCATTCTTATGATTGCAATATCTAATGCTCCAATGATGGGGATCTTCAGCGATGGATTCTGACAAGACTCAACTTACCAGGGATATCCATGTCTTAGTAATTTGTAGCTGCTTGGATCTTTGGTAATATTACATTTAACTAAAATTAATGCATATTCTTCCTAGGAGAACCAAAATAAAACATTCATATAATTCAGACACCTTCTTGCCTCAACTTGGTAGGCATTCAAGCATGGGATAGTGGCATTCTAGTGGATTCTATGTGAGTGGCCAGGGGTCAAGCATGTTGCCTTCTCGGGCACATTAGCATGAAGCTGGATTGAAAGCAGAGCAGCTGGTACTCAAACCAGCACTGATTAGGGATGTTGGCTTTGCAGGCAGCAGCTTAACTTGCTGCCTCTGTACATACTTCTCAATGACTGAATTTTCTCTTTTCCAGATCTGAAATTCTAAACTGTCTACCCTACTGTGAACATTCCTGTTTACCTTGTTTTTGGTTAACATGTGCAAGAGTAGGAGTGGGTTCTGGGGTCTGGAAACATTTAACATTAAATGGTGTCTGTGTTCACAGCTGTAAAAATAGCTAAAATTAAGTCATTTATATACAGCATAAATCCATTTCCCACAGTTCTGGGGACTGGGAAGTGTAGAATCCAGGTCCTTGCAGGTTTGGCTATCTGATAATCTCTTTGCATCCATGATTGTGCTTTGTTAGTGCATTCTCTGAAGAGGAGGATGGCTTCCTCCTCACGTGGCAGGAGGTGGAGGGCAAGCCAAGCAAATATTCCAGGTATCCTTTATGCAGGGGCTTTCATCTCACATGAAGGGAGGAGTCCTCCTTACCTAATCACTTGTTAAAGGCCTCGCCTCTTAATGCTATCATATTAGTGACCAATTTTTAACACCTGGATTTTGGAGGTGACACATTCAAAATTTAGCATGAGATGATGTCAAAGTGTCTTCTGAAATGCTTGCTATAATTTATCCTCCACCAATGATATACAAGAGATACAATTGATTCACATGCTCTCCAATAATTTTTTTGGTCACAGTTTCAAATTTTTTCAATAAAATGAGCATAAAATTATATCATATTGTGTTCTTAATTAGAATTTAATTAGGATTTACTATTTTAATTACAAACATTTCTGCATAAGCTCTTACAACTTAGTTCTTAATTCATTCTTGTATCCCTGGTGAGCAAAGTTTTTAATTTTAATGTCAATTGGATTAGTCTTTCACTTAAAGTGACAGTTTTCGGAGTTTTTGAAATATTTTTTCATTCTTCAAGGTTTAGAAGTCCTTATATGTTATAACAAGAATATTCAAATTTGTTTCTGACAGTTTCTGACAGTGATAGGCAGAACTGTGACCTGTAGAAATAGTTAGGCATTGCACAATCATGTTTTGGTCAACAACAGACTGCATATTTGACAGTGGTTCCCTAATATTATAGCACCTAGTGACATCTTAACCATCTTACCTTGTGCAAGTATACCTTGTTCTGTTTGCACAATAAAAAATTGCCCAATAACACACTGTCAGAACATATCCCAGTGGTTAAGTCATCATTTCATTACTACATTGAAATACTTCTGAAAACTAACTGTATGAAGAGAAAAGTTTTTTTAACTCACAGTTTTGGTGGTTCAAATCCATGATGTTGTGATACCAGTGATTTGGGCTGTGTTGATGGCTGCAATGTTAAAGCATGGAGGTACAATCAGTGGGAGGGTCAAATGGTGGTGAACCATGAAGCCGGAGGCTGAGCCATACTCAGACTTTCCAATGTTGTGAGAATCACCTTCTAAGGACATCATCTTAGTGAGCTAAGGCCCTCCCACCAAACCATGCCTGTTAAACACAATAATGGGATTAAACTCTTGTCCTCTTAGTACCATTAACTTACGACTTTAGAGTTTAAAAGTCAGCATAGGTTGTGAAGCCAAATCTTGTTCAAACCATAGCATTCTGCCTATGGCTCCCTGAAACTCATATCATTCTCATGTACAAAATGCAATCATTTCACCCCCAGTAATTCCAATGTCTTTTTTTTTAAAGATTTATTTATTTATTTGAAAGTCAGAGATACACACAGAGAGAGGAGAGGCAGAGAGAGAGAGAGAGGTCTTCCATCCGCTGGTTCACTACCCAAATGGCTGCAACGGCCGGAGCTGCGCTGATCCGAAGCCAGGAACCAGGAGCTTCTTCTGGGTCTCCCACGTGGGTGCAGGGTCCCAAGGACTTGGGCCATCTTCCACTGCTTTCCCAGGCCATAGCAGAGAGCTGGACTAGAACTGCCGCCCATATGGGATGCTGGCGCTTCAGCACCTCCAATGTCTTAACTTAATCTGACATTAATTTGTAAGTCCAAAGTCCAAAATCTCATCTGAGACTCATGGATGACTTCCTTAGCTATGAGATGCTGTAAAAATAAAATACAATGGTGAAACAAGCATAAGGTATGCAGTTTCCTTTCAATAGGGGTAACAAGCAAGTATAAATGATTCATTGGACCAGAGAAGGGCAATCTCAGAATCTCAGAAGGGCAAACATTAAGTCCTAAAACTCCATATTTTTTATCTGGGAAACACTATGGTAAGGTCTGGACTCCTGAGACTTTGGACAGCCCTATTCCGTAAAATTTGCTACTTAAAATACATGCTTCTGTTCTCAGAGGTTGAAGTCTCATCTCTACAGCTCCAGTTGGCCTTGCCCTGTTACAGGCTCTCTTGGTAACTCTGACTGCACATTTTCTGTACTAGCCACTTTTCATCACTGTAAGAAAATATATGATACAGACTACTTAAGAGAGGAAGATGCATGTTTAGACTCATAATCTTAAAACTTTGTTGTTGAAGATTAGGGCAGGCCCTTTGATTTGGCCTCTGGTGGTGATGTTTATGCCGGTAGAGTTTTGAGGTGGTGCAGAGTACCACATGTCAAAATGGAGTGATTGTGTCGTTCTATGTTCATGCACTCTCTTAAACCAGAATTTAATCATGAAGCTCTGCCTTGATAGCCTAATCTAATCCAACCCTTTTCTTTGAGAGCCCATTTCTGAAAGTCATAATTGGATCGTTTCTACCTTCTCAGTAGTATTAACATAAGATTTTGGAGATCAAACTATTAACATATAGGATTTGGGGGGATGTTCCACATCCAAATTAAAGGTCAAGTCAGAAATTGACATTTTGAGATTTGATGATTACTACAACCCTTGTCTCTACTGTGAAGGAACAGTGTTTTTTTTTTTTTTTTTCTTCATACTGTTTGTTGAACTTTTACTTAGTGTATGGTTAATTTTATGAATACCAAATAAAGTGAAAATAGACCTTTGTGAAAATTAAGAGTGGGAATAGGAGAGGGAAGAAGGAAATGGGTGGGAGTGTGGGCTGTAGGGAAGGTAGGGTCAGAGTATCACTATACTAAATCAGTGTATCTGAAACACATGAAATTTGTGTACCTTAAGTAAAATTTAAAAAAAAAAAAAGAAAATATGTTGTCCCAGCTCATGGGTTATATTTTGCTTTCTTGATAGTATCCTTTGATATAAAAATGTTTTAAACTTGATGACAAATACTTTATCTCATTTTTTGCTCTCATTGCTTGTGCTTTTGGTGTAATACGCAGGACTGACCTAGAGCTGAAAATTGAACACAAGTACTCTAAATTGAGATGTGGGCATCTTGACCACTAGGCTAAATGCCTGGTTTGCTACAAATTGCTGTTTTGCTTTAAATTTCTCTAGAGCATGTAGAAAGCACCTCTAATTGTCACAACTGGCGTCAATCACCTCTTCCACTGGAACTCTTAATTCTTCTGAAATTGAGATGAACTTATAAACTCAAATGGAATTTTGTCTGACTACAATGGTTGTGCAAACTTAGAGTTGTTTCAACTATTGCAGAATTATTTTAATAGAAAAAGTTTAAATCTCTATTCTTGTTTACACGCTATAAGTCTCAGTGGCCTAGACTTAAAAGGAAATGCTAAATGACCTCTAAAAGACCTTCAATGTGAGTTATTTATGACATTGATATAGAAAAGTGGTCTAGCTTATGTCGCAAAAATGAAAGAGGATTGCAACCAAAGCAACCCTTGCTTTTTTATTTCCATTTTCAAATTTTGTTGAAAATCCACTTCATATTGGATCAATACAACCCTATTGATTCTATATGGCATCTATGCACAAGAGAGAAAGAAGATCGTTGCTGAGCAACCAAAAGGGGTTTTCCACTACTAGCTCTGAAAAGCTAAAGGCAGCCCTTGTGAGTTCTGGAGCAGTCTGTTTGTATCACATAAAAAGGCAAATGTTAATGAAAACCACCATTTAATAATATATATATGGAGGAAAATTAACACTAGACTCAGAAATCAGGTGCAACTGAGTAAAAATCTTGTACAACATGTTTTACTAGAATGGAATATGGAGCAAGCAGAATTTGAACAACTTTTAAAATGTGCATTAGGCATAAAACAGAATCCAAGGATGAATTAATTTACATTATTAACAAAAGTCTTTGAGATACAAATTTGAAAGGGAATCAAGTCAAAACGTGCCTTATTTTCTTTGAAGATCTTTCAGATTACATGAGATTGTCTTAAGCAGGAGTAATCTATCCTCCTCAACCCAAGAGGAAATGTTGGGAGATACTTTCAGTTGTCATAACTAGAGAGGAGCATTATTGACACCTGGTGAACAAAGGCCAAAAATACTGCTAAGCATGCTACAATGCATAGGAAGTCCTCCACGACAAAGAGTGATTCACCTTCCAAATGTTCATAGTACTAAGGTTGAGAGATTCTGTTTCATTCTGTTGCTGAAAGAGGTAGGTGTGCTGCCCGATACCCACAAGAACCCACAGGAGCACCCTTCTTTTGAGAATAGAAAGGCTTTATTTGCTTATTTATTTATTTGCATCTATATTTATTCATCATTGCCTGTGAAGGTTCTAGGAGATATGGCTGAAATTGACTCCTTGACTGTGAGTCTGAGAAACTCTTTCACGTTAGGTAGGAAAAGTGGGAATGCAGAAATACTGGCAAGACATATATAAAGAAGTACATATAAATACATATGTAAATGTATTTAATTACATTTAAATACATATGTACATGCTCAGAGGGGCTTGAGATCAGACCATTTCTAGTAACATATAGTAAGATAGTCTCCAGTGCCACTCTTTTTTCATTCTGCAGGTTCATTTTTCCTTCTGTTCACATCTATGTTGTCAGACTTGAATTTATCTGCTCTGTATTCCCTCTGCACCTACATGACCATGCCCTAGGCATTTCTTATAAGAAAATAGGAGCTTTAAAATTTGATCCAAATCATTACTAAAGTATACAGGAATTAGGAAATATAACACAAGTGTGGGGTTTCAGGAGGAAACCTGGTAAAGGGGCAGTTCAATAGCAACACTATCATAGGGTCTACTTTTCTAAACCCAAATATAACCCACATTTGGTTTCTAAATCTGTTTTGTCTGCAAAATTAGGGGTAAAATTATTGGCATTATTTGATTCCTTTTTTATATAAGTATTTTTTATAATGGAATTTAGTATTACATGCACAGGTGTGTGTGTGAGGAGGCACAACAGCATTCCATTAAATATATTTTATGCTGCATTAAACATTTTTTTAATTATTGGAAGAATGTTAGTAGTTTTATGTATATTTTCAGGCAAGTGAAAATATTTATTTATGGAACTACTGAAAGTACATTTCCACCTAATTGCTTACTAAACCTACATATTGTTCATTTGTAAATTATTTAGCTATTCCTAGATTACAAACAAAAAAAAGTTAAATATCCATTGGGTAGAAATGCCTTGTAAGTCAAGTCACACAATAGGCTTGGAGCTACAACTGGGTAGAAAGCATGAAGTATTGCTGACACTAACTGAGTTAAAAGAAAAAGGAAGTAATAGGAATGCAGAAAATAACCAAATAGCTCTGAATCATGCTGAGAGATGAAAAAAGTCAGATCAAGATTATGTATTGACTTCTATTGCAGGAAATTTTATTCTCTTTGCAGTTAGGCCAAAATGCCTTTTTCCCCATCTAGAACCCAATGTTTACTATTTTGTAGCAAGAGAAGGTAGGTAGCATTCATTAATTTCTTACCATGTGTGAAGTATTGTAGAACAAACCCTATATAAATTGTCTAGCTTAATTTTTACAAGCACAATTTAAAACTTATTTTACTTTACCCCTTTATAAATGAGAGCATTTTATTGCAAAGAGATAAACTGACTTGTTCAAGAGTACATGCTAGTAAGCAACAGGGTCAGGGTGGCGTCTCAGATATGTCTGATTTTAAAGCCTCGGTTCTGAATAACTATAACATTCTTCTCCTTTTTGGCTAAACTTAATGTAAATTTCTCTTCTATGAATGTGTTTGTCATAGATTTTGAGATGCCATTAAGCTGCTGGGCGTCAGAGATTGCTGAATATCTAATAGGGAACATCTGAATTTATATGCTGAAATTCATAGTAGCACACATTTTTCTTCCTGAATATCCAATGTGACCCTGAGGAGGACAGTTTGTCTAGCTCAGTCCTTCCTGCTCCTGTAGAGTGGGGGTGCTGCAAGATTCATGGTCTTCTTTGGCACCTCCCGACTCTCCCCACCTCCCTACCACCACCACTCTCAACAAAAATTAAAAAAGAAAACAAGATTTGCCAATGCTTGACCTAAGGGACAGATATGCTTACTTGATGATCTCTAGAGTTTGAAACCAATATAGCATAGAGAATTCCTTAGAAAACTGCATTTCTTAAAACTAGATAAATTTAAGAGCTTTTGTTTTCTGAGATATTAGTGCTACTGTTATGCCTACATTATTTTATTGAAATATCACAATAATTCTACAAGATGACGTTGTTATGTGGTCACTATTCCTTAGAGATAAGAATCTGAGTAATCATAGTCTACACTTTGGGGTCATTCCACCTGGACTGAATTCTGACTCACTGTCACCTTTGCAGTCATAACCAAGGCACTTCTGTGTTTTACAGTTCCCTCAGTAAATTAGCACCCAACCCATAGGATTGCTGTGCGATTTAACTAAGGTAATGCGTATAAAGCATTTAAATCAGTGCCTGGCTTAAAAAGCTATCCAAACGTTATAATTTCCTCAAAGATAAGAAGACAGGGATACATAAAATCAGGTCATTTGCTCCAGGTAATTAAATCAGAAATTGGTGTATTTGATGCATCAAATGAGTTCTGGGCTCATGATCCTCACTGCCACACTTTCTACCTACTGTGATTTTTATATGATTATTTTTAATTGTTTTATGAGTGACTGATGATGCCTGCTTTGAAATTTACCATGTGAAAAGCATTTCAGTTTCAATAGCAAAGAATGTTGAAAAGAATAGTCCTTATTTTTCATGTCTTTGAAAAATCATTGAATGATCTTCAAATTCTCTTCTGAGGAATCTTTTGGCCCTTCCTATTCATAAGTAACTTGTTAGTAAGCGTCTGTTAAGGTGAAATGGCCATCTATTTGACTATATGTCATATATATATAACCGCACCAGTGATTGCCATTGTGCTACTCTGCCTTTAACTGAGAATATATAAGTGCATTTCAGATTTATACAGACAGTATGAACTCAAATCTCTAATTTTTATCTTTTATTGAAAGCTTGTGTTAACAGAGGGTTCCTTAGAAAACCACTCCATTCATCTTTATAATTATGTAAAGTTATTACTGAATGATGACAGATCATCGGAGGGCTGTGACTCTGCATTAGTTTGTCCTTTGATGAATCCATGCAGTGGTTTGAATGTCCCCTCCAAAACTCATGGTCAAATTTCATTCTCATCATAACTATGTTTAGAGGTGGGACATTTAAGAGATGATTAGATCATGGGGCACAAATATCGGGAGTGAATTTAAACCCATATCTTGGGAGAGGGTTAGTTATTGTGGCAATGATTTCTTACTGTCTTTCTCCTGGCCATGTGATGCCTTCTGGCCATGTGATGCCCTCTATCATGTTTTGATGCAGCAAGAAGGTCTTTGCCAGATACAGCCTGTGATAGTGGACTTCCCAGCCTCCAAAACTATGAACCAAATATATTTCCATTTGTTAGAAGTTACCCAGTCTATGGTATTCTCCTATAGCAGCAAAAAACAGAATAGGATGAATGATTTAAAATGTTACATTATGGGACTATGTAAATGACTTACATTGAAGCATATGTAAGTAATATATATAAATTCAGTCTTGTATCTACTGGGAGGATTTGATTCAACGCGAGCGTGAAGGACTTGACATACGCATGATACTCTACTAAGATCTGTACATATAAAAACAGTGGTATCATTGCCTTCTGAAGGATTTAGACTTGCAATACCAGAGTAAATGCAAAAGAGCTATTATACCCGGCACAACAACATTGTATACCAGCAGCAAATATCGTGAAATATATTTCAGTTACAAAAAGGAACCAAACAGAAAGACATAGAGGAAGTATTTAACCTGAACCAAACTGGAGATATTTCCTTTCTGTGAGACATGTGTTAAAAGTGAGGGGCTTGTATCTATGTTGAAGATTTAAAAACATGAGTGAAGATGTGGTATATATAAATGATGGAATACTACTCGGCAGTAAAAAACCAGTGAAATCATCTCTCTTACAAGACAGATGCAATTGAAGACCACTATTCTTAGTGAAATAAGCCAGTCCCCAAAGGACAAATATCATGTTTTTTTCTGATGTGGTAACTAATATATAGAGTACAAAAAAATGTAGTATATATAAGTGAAATTGACATCTTGAGATTTGATAATTTTTGCAGCCCTTGCCTATACTCCTGAGGAACAGTAGTCTTTCTCCCTATTATTTGTTGAATTATTTATTTAGTGTAGGATTAAGCTTATAGTTATAAAATAAATTGAAAGTATGTCATTGCACAACTTAAAAGAAAATAAGAGAAAGGAGGAGAGAGGGTGGGTGTGAGTGAAGGAGGGAGGTGGGAAGTATTCTTAAAAATATGTGTGTATATATGTATACACGCACATATACATATATATGAAATACATGAAATTTGTTCCAAAGAAAGAAAGAAAGGCAGAATTAAAGAGATCACAGCTGAGAACTTCAATTTACTCTGTGTCAGGGTCACCTGGTGAGAGCAGTGAATACTCTCTACAGGTTTGAGGTTGTTGAAGGAATAGATTTGGGTTATACTATGATTACCATGGGGTTGATGCTGGGGATCATGAAATGAGGTGATGAATTGTCTTCATCATTATAAGATTTCCTGCAGCTGGTTTGTCAACAAAAAAGTAGGAACAGAGAGAGCTATTGCTATTCTGATTGAATATTATGGAACTCTCAATCAATAACATCGTCTTAGTGGGATCATACTAGCCTCAGCATTGGTAAAGTGTACTTCTTTTTTTTTTTATTTTTATTTTTTTTTATTTTTTGACAGGCAGAGTGGACAGTGAGAGAGAGAGACAGAGAGAAAGGTCTTCCTTTTTCCGTTGGTTCACCCTCCAATGGCTGCCGCGGCCGGCTGATCCGATGGCAGGAGCCGGTACTTCTCCTGGTCTCCCATGGGGTGCAGGGCCCGAGGACTTGGGCTATCCTCCACTGCACTCCCTGGCCACAGCAGAGAGCTGGCTTGGAAGAGGGGCAACCGGGACAGGATCCGGTGCCCTGACCGGGACTAGAACCCGGTGTGCCGGCACCGCAAGGCGGAGGATTAGCCTAGTGAGCTGCAGCGCCGGCCGGTAAAGTGTACTTCTTAAAAAAATCACTAATATTTTGCAATGAAAACTTTTTGCACACAACATTAGGAAGTGGAATCAGATTTTATTCACTTCCAAGGTTCACAAAGAATCGTATAGTTTAGAATGCAACAGGAAGTTTCTGACACTTAGTTTTCTCTTGACCAGCTTCCTGCAACAGCATTTCACAACACAGATATCACCTAGAACTCTGCTCTAGGAGTTATAGCTAAGTAATGAAAGTCCACATACTCTATATCCTTGTTTGACAGTCACAAATTACATTAATATAGTATGTTATCTACAGTGTGTTTGTGTGATAAATAACTTATTTTTAAAGTCAGCTTTTCTCATGCATTTTTTGTTACAGCAAAACATTTTGTAGAACAGTGTGCTGTGAAATACCAGCTTGAAAAATTTGCCATAAGCTATTTAATTTATTTTCTTGCATTTTATATGCTTTTCCAAGCTTTCTTAAAACTTGCCATTTGAGGAAAGTTGGGGAGATCAGATGGTCTGTAGAAGAGGGATTAGGTGATTTCACTTCACTTCTATGGATTAGTTGAACATCAGAAAGTAAGATGCCCATTTCGCAGACACTCCTCCTTTCCCTCAATGATTTATGGTATTATTATGGTATTATTCCATTTTTATTTTTTATTTAATGCAGGATATATGACTAAGAAAATACAATAACTCATAGGTTGAAAATTGATTCCCTAGTGAGCACCAACTGAATTTAGAAAAGAAAGAAAGCAAAAGATAGAAGAAAAGTAATATATTGAGTTCTCATAAATTGAAAAATCAAACATTACAAAATAATGTTGTTATAATTGTTATTATTTCTAAAGGAACCCCCTATCAATTTCTTGATAGTTCAGGACATTTTGTAGGGTGTGGATAGGAAAAAGGGTGTTCTGTTTTGATCTTTGGGAGAGAGATTGGGTTGACCTTTGAGCTAACATATTGGGGAACAGAAGGCCTAATATAAAGACAGCAGATTATGGTGGATGAATAACTGCCCCAAGAATGACATTGGGTCCCCTAGAATGGGGTTATGAAGACCACACACAGGCCAGCGCCACGGCTCAATAGGCTAATCCTCAGCCTTGCGGCACCGGCACACCGGGTTCTAGTCCTGGTCGGGGCGCTGGATTCTGTCCCAGTTGCCCCTCTTCCAGGCCAGCTCTCAGCTGTGGCCCCAGTGTGCAGTGGAGGATGGCCCAAGTGCTTGGGCCCTGCACCCGTATGGGAGACCAGGAGGAAGCACCTGGCTCCTGCCATCGGATCAGCGCGGTGCGCTGGCTGCAGCGGCCATTAGAGGGTGAACCAACGGCAAAGGAAGACCTTTCTCTCTGTCTCTCTCTCTCACTATCCACTCTGCCTGTCAAAAAAAAAAAAAAAAAAAAAAAAAAAAAAAAAACACACACACAGACAACTCCTCAAACTTTATGAGGCATTCCAGAGGTCATGTTACTGCCCAATCTTTTTCAATTTTTCCATCCCCCACCCACACATTCTCTGGAGTTGAGTGCTATTTACACAATGATGCACTTCTGAAAGCAGTAGGTCAGGGATAGGCACCAGCATATCTCTTTGTACTAATTTCCATCTCGGCCTCTTTCCACCTTCTGCTTAGAGCATACATATATTATTTTGAAATCTTAAAACTGACACTTGGGAAATATTTTCTCCCTTGTTTTACTCATGAGAGTCTAGTGAGCCATTGCACATAATTAGGTGACCCTACCTCCTTATCTACTTTGGTTGGTATGAACCAGGGTTGACTCTTTCAGACCAGACTACTAAATGTACACTTGCTTAGGAGCAGTGAGAGGGTCCAGGACACTTAAGATGGAACTGTCACCTGGATCATTCAAGTACAAATTGAGTTTCAAGGAAACAAGATCTAGTTTTCCCTTCTAACAGCTTCTCAATGGAGGCTGGGATATCATTGGGAAGAACAAAAGAATAAGATGGAAAAATGAAGTCATATTTTCATTAAGCACTTGAGTACAACAAAAGTGAAATTTGTAATCTCTATTAGCATCATGCAATTTGATTGTTCTGACTTAAGGTCATGTAAACATTATTATTTTTTTTTTTTTTTTGACAGGCAGAGTGGACAGTGAGAGAGAGAGAGACAGAGAGAAAGGTCTTCCTTTGCCTTTGGTTCACCCTCTAATGGCTGCCGTGGCCGGCGCACCGCGCTGATCCAATGGCAGGAGCCAGGTGCTTCCTCCTGGTCTCCCATGGGGTGCAGGGCCCAAGGACTTGTGCCATCCTCCACTGCACTCCCTGGCCACAGCAGAGAGCTGGCCTGGAAGAGGGGCAACCGGGACAGAACCGGCACCCCGACCGGGACTAGAACCCGGTGTGCTGGTGCCGCAAGGCTGAGGATTAGCCTAGTGATCCGCACCGCCGGCATGGTCATGTAAACATTCTACATTCTGAAAAGTGGCACTGCCAATGTCATTATTTCATTAAAATAATAGACAAAGGCAAGTTAAAGGACCTCATTTAGAGAGACTTCAGATTGCCAGCAATACCAGTGAAAATACAGGAAAGGAAAGAAAAACAAAATATCACAATGTAAACTTTAGGAAATTCACCTGTGCTGGATGATTTTGGTACCATGTGGAAGGTTATTTTGGAGTTGATCTGAAAATTATTTTCCCCCTGAATTCTAATTCTTTAAAGATAATCTAATATTGAAGTTTTAGGAAATGTTTTTCAGGGTCACAATCTATCTTAGAGTGGTTATCTTCCATGAAGCCACACACCTGTTGAGCAAAATAAAAATCCATTTTTCTCAAGAAAAATTTAATAGGCAGATATTCTTTAGTGAATGTAATTTGTGATAACTGATAGCGTGAACTCTGAATCTTTATTTCATAAATCATAAAATAAAACCTGGGACATAGTAGTTGTCACCAATGACAAAACTGAAGTCTTAAGTCACATTTTAATTTTAGCTCATTTGGGTAAGAATTACTAAAATGCCATTTGAAAATTTTTAAATGTTATTTGAATTTTATTTAAAAGGGGAAGGTTGGGGGGAGAAGGAGAGAAGGAGAGACAGACAGAGATAGGGAGATAAAGATCTTTGTTCATTGGTTCAGTGCCCAAATGCCTGAAACAGCCAGGGCTAGGCCAGGACAAAGCCAGGAGTTCAGAATTCAATGTGGATATCCAATGCGAGTAATAAGGACCCAAATACTTGAGCCAACACCATCTTCCTTCCAGGGTGCAGACTTTACTGAACCACACCCATAGGGATGAGGCTTCCCAAATGGTGATTTAACTCTTTGCCACATTCCTGCTCCTGGAGCTTTATCTTTTACTCTTGGATTTGTAATTGGTGTGATAAATAGAGGTCATTGACTTATTTTTGAAAGTTTGATGGGTAAGAACTATTCAAATACACTTAAAATTATTCATATTATTCAATTTATTAATATTATATTATTAGTATTATTAATCATATTATCTGTAATGTCTCCATAATTCAGTCCTTCACTTGTTTTTTTTTTTTTAAAGATTTATTTTTATTTATTTGAAAGAGTTACAGAAAGAGGTGGAGACAAAGAGAGAGGTCTTCCATCTGCTGGTTCACTCCCCAGTTGGCCGCAACAGCCGGAGCTGTGCTGATCCGAAGCCAGGAGCCAGGAGCCTCTTCCAGGTCTCCCACGCGAGTGCAGTGGCCCAAGGACTTGGGCCATCTTCCACTGCTTTCCCAGGCCACAGCAGAGAGCTGGACCTGAAGAGGAGCAGCCAGGAATAGAACCGGTGCCCATATGGGATGCTGGTGCTTCAGGCCAGGGCATTAACCCGCTGTGCCACAGCGCCGTCCCCAGTCCTTCACTTGTATTTTTATTGTTGTACCAATGTATTTATTCACCTTAAATTTGTTGAAATTTTTTATATGTTCTGCTCTATGCTAGAACCAGCAAGAGCCGGCTTGCCCCCTCACTCTGATCAGTCCTACTCAGAGATTTTTTTTTTTTTTTTTTACTTTTCTTCATGTAGTTTCCAATGGTGCATTTGAATCAACTTCAGTGACTCATGAGAGCTATGCTTCAAGTCACAAGTAACCAACAAATTAATTCCTCTATTTGTATCTAGTCATAGAATTGGCTGGATCATTTCTTCTCACAAAATAAAGAGTAGGATAAAAATGGGTGGAGGGGGGCAGAAGAATCCCTACAAAGTCAAATTCATTTCTTTATCCTGCTGCAGATACAAAATATTCTGTCACATTTTTAGTGTATAGGCATTTTAATTACTGGGCATTGAGTAACTTCACAAATAAGATACTGAGACAAAATTCAGGGGGAAAAATAACACTTTGATGAGCAGCTACAGCTTTTAATTCCATAATCCCCCCAGTTCTATCCCCCATTAAAGCACATGGATGTTACCGATATGGATGTTACATTTGTATTAAATATATTTGTATTAAATATATTGTTTTCCTAATGTAGAAGTAGCTTAAGTGCCATAGAAAATTTCCATTTCAAAAACATGGCTCTCTGCTTTCATACCTGTGGTATTAGTACAGGGGTGACCTTTTTCAATTTTGTTGTTTTTTTTTTTTTTTCTCAGTTTAAAATTCTTTCAGTTATTTAATAAGCTTATCAAGCATACATTTATTACTTTTAAATTTCTGATTTTGTGCTCTGAAACAGTAAAATAAAAAAAAACACAAAATAATGTGTCCACTAAGTCCTACATACAAAGAACTACCCCAGAAAAAATCTATTTATTATGAAATGTCATGAAGGTTAGAACTGTAAGCCTGATTCACACCAAGTTATAATCCTTCCTGGACACAAATGTAAGTCCCTGAAGGAAGTATTAAAAACAGTAAACATGGTGTTTCTTCCTTGTCTAAAATTCAAATTTTTTTTTTTAAAGAAACCAATTTATTTTCTTTTTTTTTTTTAACTTTTATTTAATGCATATAAATTTCCAAAGTACGACTTATGGATTACAATGGCTTCCCCCCCATACCGTCCCTCCCACCCACAACCCTCCCCTTTCCCACTCCCTCTCCCCTTCCATTCACATCAAGATTCATTTTCGATTATCTTAATATACAGAAGATCAGCTTAGTATACATTAAGTATGGATTTCAACAGTTTGCTCCCACACAGAAACATAAAGTGAAAAATAATAGATGATTTTTTTAAATGATGATGAAATCAGAGCAGACCTATTGTCATGTTTAATCCCAGTGAGAGTCAAGTTGGGAATTGATAATTTTTTTTTTTTTTTACAGAGGATCAGTTTAGTATGCATTAAGTAAGGATTTCAACAGTTTGCACCCCCATAGAAACACAAAGTGAAATATATTGTTTGAGTACTCGTTATAGCATTAAATCTCAATGTACAGCACATTAAGGATAGAGATCCTACATGAGGAGTAAGTGCACAGTGACTCCTGTTGTTGACTTTACCAATTGACACTCCTGTCTATGGCATCAGTAATCTCCCTATGCTCCAGTCATGAGTTTCCAAGGCTATGGAAGCCCTCTGAGTTCTCCGACTCTTATCTTGTTTAGACAAGGTCATAGTCAAAATGGAGGTTTTCTCCTCCCTTCAGAGAAAGGTACCTCCTTCTTTGATGACCTGTTCTTTGCACTGGGATCTCACTCGCAGAGATCTTTTGCCAGAGTGTCTTGGCTTTCCATGCCTGAAATCCTCTCATGATCTAAAATTCAAATTTTTGATAAAGGTGTAATGGTAGAAAGTGATTTAGAAATTCGTCTGGTAAAGAGAGAAACATGTAGGAAGTTTTAATGCTAATTATTAGCAGGACAATATATAGGGCAGACTTAACTTACAATAATCAGCTTTTAATAGTTATCCTGTTGCCTGTTGTAAACTTATTTATTCATTTTATTTTAAAGGAGAGAAAGAGGGAGGGGGGTAGGGAGGGAGGGCGAGAGAGAGAGAGAGAGATTGAGAAGAGAGAGAGAGAGAAATTTCAGCAACTGGTTCATTCCCCAAATGCCCACAACAGCAGGGGCTAGGCTAGGCCAAAGGCAAGAACTTAGCACTCAATTCAGATTTCCCTTGTGGGTGACAGAGACCCAAGTGCCTGAACCTGCTGCGTCCCAGGAGGTGCATCAGCACGGAAGCAGGAATGTGGGATCAGAAGCAGAGCTGCTCCTCAAACCCATGGACTCTGGTATGGGATGTGGACTTCCCAGGGAACATCTTAACATCTGCTCTGAGAGTTGAATTTGACTTTTTTGAGCCTCTATTCTGTGCTGGCATTCAAAGAAGGTGAAGGCAGTGTTTGCTCCCTTGTTCTGTGTTACTGGTCATGGAGGGGAGGGTGGTTGCTGGAGTGAGTCTCGTGGGTTCTCTTCCTCAGCTTAATATAGAAATAAAAAACCGGGAAACAATTTGCAAAGAGGCACAAATTTTTATTCAGTTGGCAAGTGATAGAGGAAGCATTTGGCCCAAGAGGAGACCAAGTGGAGTGCCTGAGTGAGACACTGGCTTTGAGGAAGTGTCCCCGGTTTTTAAGGCATTACTGTTTGTTCTTTGGGTTATCCTATTGGGAGTTGGCTTGGGGCTCATGGAGATAGCGGGGGTCCCCTGGAGACTGTCTCCTTAAGGACTCAGACCCCCTCCAATGCTAGCTCTGGGTGAAAGATTGCAGTCACCCTGCAGGTGTGATTTTAGGCTGCAAGGTCACACAAGAGCCTGGATCTCCTAGAATCAGTCTGACTCTCCCCAGGGGCTCATCTCCTTCCCCTGCCAGCTCTGAGTGAAAGATTGCACCCACCCTGAAGGTGTGACTTAAGGCCGAAAGGTCTTAGGCAGCACAAGAAGCTGTTAGTGGGGGAGATGCCAGTTGGCCTGGAGACAGGCTTTCCAGCCACAGCTGACAGTTTGCTTGTGAAGGACATTCTACCTATGTCTGAAGGGTCTACAGACTCCCAGCCCCACTGACTGGTCTCATTCTGTGTTTTCCTGGTGTCCCTCTCTGTCCATAGATACATTCTAGTCACTGTGCATGCCAAGGTGAGGGTTGCTGGAACTGGACCTCTCCAACCTGCTGTTTTCTCCACCTAGATCCTCCTAATAAAATATTGAGACCTGTAGTCATTTTTGGTTCTATTTTATTGTTATGATAAACTGATGAATTCAGTATCTGAACTAGTTGACATTTCATTGCAACCCTTGTGGTCAGTGCATAGGAGTCTAAAATAAAAAAGACAGCCAGGTGAATAACACTTCTTTCTATGAGAACAGAGACAACAACAAAGCAACAAAGAAAAACAAGTCACAAAACAACATTCCTGACTAGGCGAGTATTTTCATTTTAAAAGAGGGTTAAATAAATTGATTGCTTAATTTCAAGCCATAAGTGAATCTGATGGCTGGAAACGGGGGCTACCTGGCTTGTCAAATGTGGATTCTTCTTTAGAATGCTTATTGCAGCTCAGTTCACAATAGCTAAAATATATAATGAACCCATATGTCCATCAACTAATGACTGGATAAGGAAAATATGGTATATATACATCATGGAATACTACTCGGCCATAAAAGAGAATGACATCCTGCCTTTTGTAACAAAAGTGATACAACTGGAAACCTTGATGCTTAGTGAAATAAGCCAGTCTCAACAAGGCAAATATCACAGGTTTTCTCTGACATGTGATGGTTAATATAGAATACCATAAAACGTATAGGAATGAAATAGTCTTTTGGTGATGATTGTCATTTTTAGCCCTTGTTTATGCTCCTGTGGAACTGTGGTCTTCCTGCTTTTTACTTGTTGGATATTATGAGTAATGGTGAATTAAGCCTGTGAAAAGGAATGGATTAAAACTATGACTTCGCAGAAATGGATGAAGAGAGGGGAGAGAGTGGGGCTGGGGCAGTGCAAGGGAATGAAGGAAGTGTGATTCTCTTATTGGAACTTTATCTATCGAATGCATAAAATCTGTTTTCCTTATAATAATTTTTTAGAAAGAAACTTTTAAGAAAAAGATTACTGGAATCAACCCAATACCCATGGTTACTGTACCAAATCAAATCCTCAAATTACATTCATTACCTGGCATCTTTTTAAATGCTTCATTATAAATGAGACCAGAAGCAAAAAATACAGCTTCTCTCTGAAATCCACATGAATCTCTTCACTTACAGAAGCATGATCCTTGTTCATAATGTCTTGTTTCCATTTTTAGTGGGGAGATGGAGCAGAAGGTCTAGGAAAACAGGGCACCAGCCTGTGGGTTGTGTTCCATGCTCCTAGTAGCAAGATGAAAACAACATTTTGGGACCAAACCCCAACCTTTCCATCCATCTCATTCAAGAACAAGAGAGTCCAGAGACATCCCTGGACCCCATCCAGCATGGCAGCTGTGACTCTCAACGCTGCAGATTGATGCTGGCAATGAAATTCTTGACAAGATATTTTTCTGCCATATGTTCTGGGAATGCCCAGGGCATCAGGCTTCCAATGACAATGTAATTTAATAGCTTAAGAGTATCTTAACCATATTTCCATCCAGAATGTTCATCTTGGGATATAAGCACTGTGCAAAATCTGCTTCAGAATACTGCCCATTTACTTATCCAAACTGTTAATTACCTCGGTCTGAACCATAGACGCTATCCCTGTGGAATCCGGTATTTCTGAGATATTTCATTTCTGGAGGCAGTATGGCTTAGAGGATTAATGGTCTTTGCGAAAAAATCATGCCTATGATGGTGAAAGAGTAGATTCTTTTAGAAATTTTAATCTGCCTCTGTTCAACCTTAAGGAAATTTTATTTTTCTCTCTTTATCACTGAGTGAAATAAAACTGTAATAACAGCTTATAATGCACCACACTGTGCGTTTGATATTCAATTGCTTCCCTTCACATTAGTGCTTCACACCAAGACTGTAGCCAAGGGAGAGACAGGGGAGAGGGAGTAGGGAAAGGAGAGGAGAGAGAGAGAGAGATAGACATAGAAATAGAGATAGAGATAGATGGAGAGAGAGAAACAGAGGAAAACTCTTTTCAGTTACCACAAATGTGAATCTTAAATTTCTCTGTATCCCTAAACCTTTTCTGTCTCTTATGTCCTTAGTCCACTTACAATTTTTTTTTATTTTTACTTGTTATTAATATAAAGAGAATAGATTTCCTGTATTTCATAAGTACAATTCTGAGAAGGTAGCATGCTTCCCCCCCATCTCCCTCTCTCAACCCCCTCTTTCCTTTCTTTTCTTTCCTTTAAATTTTACAAAAAACATAATTTCATTTTTATATAACATTTTAAAGATTTATTTATTTGAAAGTCAAAGTTCTTCCAATCACTGATTCACTCCCCAGAGGGTTGCAACAGCCAGGGCTGAGGTCAAAGGCAGGAGCCAAGAGCTTCATCTTGGTCTCTCATGTGGATGGCAGGGGCCCAAGCACTTGAGCCTTCCTCCACTGCTTTTCTCAGGCGACTAGCAGGGAGGTGGATCAGAAGTGGAACAGCTGGGACACGAACTGAGGTCCATATGGGATGCCGATGTCACAAGTGGCTGCCTAACCTGCTACACCACAGCACTAACCCATCAAAAACGTAATTTCAATCCACTCTGTAATCACAGGTTTAATGTACCACTAACCATAATATTCAATAAGTAGAAAGTGGACAGACTACAGTACTACAGGTAAATCAACAAGGGTTTAAATGACAACCAAATTGAACCAAATCCTGTACTTTAAAAAAAAAATCTATATTAGCTACCACATATCAAAGAAAACATACGTTTGTCTTTTGGGGACTGGCTTATTTTACTAAGCATAATGGTTTACAGTTGAATCCATTTTGTTGTAAAGACAGGATTTCATTTTTATGGCTGAGTAGTATTCCACAGTGTATATATAAACCACATTTTCTTAAAAAAATTTGTAGCTAGAAATAAGCAAGTCACCCTCCATTCTGCTTTATTTGTGATAGCAAAATAGACACCAATTTTTAGGAATGCTACTTACAAAACAGATGTCAAATCTGACCATTTTACCTTTCCTACCCATACTGTTTTAGTTAAGTTATTCAGTGTGTCACTGGTGTCCGTATATACTAATTTCTTTTATATACTAATTTTATATACTAATAATTTTATATACTAATTTCTTTTCCTTTGAGACAGCTCCTGCAATGCATTCATCAAACTATGAACACAGCCACTTTCTCCAAACTAGTGATGATCATATCACTTTCCCAGATCAACACTCCTAATGATCAGCTCTGGTGCCAGCGGAATGAGACTCTACCTCCTTCCGATAGTGTCCCAGACACCACTCTCTTAGAGAAACCCACCTTCTGAAACCTTCGTCCTCTGTCCAGTGTGAATGGAACACAGTGGATGAACGTACCAGGAAGTGTGTTTAGGGAATAAGGAAGGATTACCCAGGAGAGGTTAACTCTACCATGGTTCTCCCTCGTCCACAGAGGGTGCAACCCAAGAACTCTGGGGCTTTAATTATGCTTTTTCCTATATACACATGCTCAAATTTAATGCCTTTACCATCTTAACGAAGCACCGATCACATGCTGTGTTCATAACTTTTGCAATTTGTGACAGCAAAATTAGAACAAATTTATTTTTCCTGCCTCGCAATTTCACAGATGGAAAATTTATTGCTGCTTTAACCCTTCACAACCTCAGCATACAACGTTTTTCTTACATTGTTCATTTGAGAGTTTCCACCTTTTTCACTTAAAGGAACCACTGACTGCTTCTTTAGGTGTGTTCTAATTAGCAATATTTCAACTCTGGCACTTTGTGGCCAATGTTAAGTAAACTAGGGGTTATGTGAATGCAAGCACTGCAAGATGGAGATAGCCATGGAGAAGTTACTAGATAACAAATAGGAAGGTAAAATGTGCCACATCTATATCACTGGACAAAGGGCTGATTCGCACCCCAGCAGGACAGAACTGGATGAGATTCATCATGCCACTCAACTAGACTACTCATACAAGTGTGCAATTAAAAATGTATGAATTGTTTATGTTTGGAATTTTCCATTTAATATTTTGGACTGTAGCTGGCTCAGGGTAACTGAAACTATGTAAAGCAAAGCTGCATATAAGGGGAGAATAGTATATTAGGAGCGATTCTTCTTTAAAAATAAGATTTCTTAAAGCTATTGTATTGCTCTGTTTCTGTTTTTTTCTGATATATTTCACACACACACACACACACACACACATTCATCATAAAAATCATGTTAACATTTTCTGGCCATAGCAAATAATCCATGCTGAGTTTTAAATAACTTTGCTTTAATTAGGAAACTAATTTTCACTTGAGATAAAATATCAACTGCACAGAAGTTAAATATATGAACAATGATACTCCCCTTCACCACTCCCTGTGTTCTCATTGTCCCTCTATAGAAGCAATTCATCTCAAGGATACCCTGTCTCTTTCCAAAAATATTCATCTTCTTTTTTTTTTCATAAAACAAAGTGGTAGCTTCATATACACTCTTCTACAAGTTCCTTTTTATTTAACAGTAAATCTTGAACATATCTCTTTATCATTACTTATATTCCTAATTCACTCTAATGACACAATAATATTTAATTGAATGGCTGTGACAATCTTTTTAAAATTGCATCACTTCTAATGGCATTTGTGTTGTTCCCAACTTCAAACAATTTTATACCTACTTGTATGTTAATTTATGCTTGAGCCAATACTAGTTGGTTCACAGTTTTTTAGATCTTTGGCATCTCATGGGATTGCCGTTTCTTCCTCAAGGATATTCTGTTCTCTCATGTCATTTAGTCTTGCACTGACACTGATATTTCTCAGCTTTTAGAGAAAGCATCCACACCTGCCATGAATCCAAGAGCTGCTCATTTGTGGGCTTATAACAGGGATAGCAATTTAAGACTTTGTGAGGTCCAGCGGCATGGGGGTGGGATGGGTGAAAAACAAACATCTCTCATGAGGGATCCATGTTGGTCACCTCAAATATCTGAAGAATATTACCTTGAGAAGCATACTCACAGAGAAGTGTGCGTAGTTTAGTCCTTGTGGGTCTAGTCAGTTACATATTACATTATATAATAATTCAGGCTTCTTTTTATTACAGACAGAAAATGACCTTGCTGGATTTTCCTTTATCTGAGATCACTTTTTATTTTTTGCCCAGCTCACTGATATTCACATGGACTTATCACATAATTTATGTTTCTTTTGTTCCTAGTAAAATTGATCCATAGGGTGGAGAACTATAAATTAAGATCCCTGCAAAAAAAAAAAAAAAAAGGAAACTGAATAGACACGAGATATAATTAGTAGGATTGTCTTTATGATTAAGCATATCAGTTCTCAATTTCATGAATCTAAGTTGATTTTCTTTGAGTAATTTATACAAGTCCTTGGAAAATATCAGAATTGGAGAGACCTTTAGCTTCTCGTTACTCACTGATGACAGAATCAAAGACAGTGGCTGTTTCCCTTGAAGAACTTGTATATAAATCAATACTCCAGAGTGACTGAAAAAATTTCTCAAGTTTTTGTAGCTGATTAATAACAGAACCAAGTCTAAAATCAAGATCCAAGGTCAGGGCCTCATTATTTTGAGTTTATTTATGTGCTTGATACCAGTAACCCAGAAAACTTTAATGACAGCTGGAAGCTGGCTGTTTTTGCCATTAAAATGGGGAAAAAAGGTAAAAAGTAATCTGTTAATTACATTCATGTTATTTCCATTTTTTAAGAAACAGGGTCAAATTGTCAAAGCATCTAATTGATTTCTTACAAATCAAAGTTACAGAGAAATTTGGAGTAATTAAACCATAAGCCAGCTTTTATTGGGTAATTTTTAAACTGGCATGTCAAATTTTAATAAATAAGAATAGTAATATACTAATCTTAGTTCAAAGGAAAGTTCTGTCAAATGCAGCTTGATTGAAATAATTGTGGTGTCTATTTTAGTGAGAATCACTGAAGGCAATAGCAAAAAATAAACTTGCCCTGCTAATAGAAAAACCTATACTAGTGTAGAATTGGAAAACCTAATTATGCTATATTCTTTTGAATAAACATATAGATTAAAGCATTAGATAACTAGAAACAAAATACCTCAGTTGTACTGGATCATAGGTTTTGTTCAGAAATGGTTTCTTGGGTTGCATTTACACAGTAAATTATGGACTGTGCTGAAGCCAAGGAAACCCCTTGAAGAGGACAATGCCCCTGGGAAGCATTGGTATCTGTTGGAAATCAGAGCCCACCCTAATAATTTCACACTAGGGCATAATTTGGAACTTGAACCTCTAATTCCTGAGCTGAGGTTTGTTTTCATGATGCTATACTGCCTACTTTTGGATTAATCACATTTTATATTTGCTACTTATATTGTTTGCTACTTCTCTTTGGGGAAAAAAGAGCTAATTCTTTTTTGCTAGTAGGAACTATGAGCTCTCTACAATGATTGCATTTTTTTTTTTCTTTTTTTCTTTTTTTGACAGACAGAGTGGACAGTGAGAGAGAGAGCGACAGAGAGAAAGGTCTTCCTTTTTTACGTTGGTTCATCCTCCAATGGCTGTTGCAGCCGGCGCTTTGTGGCCGGCACACCTCATTGATCCGAAGCCAGGAGCCAGGTGCTTCTCCTGATCTCCCATGGGGTGCAGGGCCCACGGACTTGGGCCATCCTCCACTGCACTCCTGGGCCACAGCAGAGAGCTGGCCTGGAAGAGGAGCAACCAGGACAGAATCCGGTGCCCCAACCAGGACTAGAACCCTGGGTGCCGGCTCCGCAGGCGGAGGATTAGCCTATTGAGCCGCGGTGCTGGCCATTAATTTCTATTTCTTATTATAGTCCCTCAGTATGCCTGGAGTGGAACTTCCTTTTAAATATTCCCTTTCTAGTTGGGAAAGGAAGTTTTAGCTCCTGCATTCTCTACAGGATAATTTGGGAAACCACTGACTTTGGGAGGGGTCTGTAGGTATGAATGCTGTTTATGTAGAGGTGTTCTCCCACTTGTGTATTTTGAGACATTTTTGTGATTTTTGAAACATATCCCTACAGCCATATCTCAGGAGCTGGATTTTGCTGCCGGAATGGACAAGACAGTTGCACTTGAAGCACCTTGTGCAGGTGCCTCAATTTCCCTAATCCTTTCCCTTCTAATCCGTCAAGGAATTTCCCAAGTTCTTTATAGGTTACCAGAATCATCCAATCTGGGGAACAGACTGGCTTAAACTCTTCTCCTATGTCTGTCCATTATGATAAAAGTCAGTTTTCCAGCACACACACACACACACACACACACAAGTTTGAATAAAGAATGCATGAGTAATAGTATCAACTTCTACTCCCTTGATCTTAGCAAATATGTTGATTTTCTGGCCATACCAGAACAAGATGATCTCAAGTTTCAAGAGAATGCTCAATAGTGGTACATCAGGGGAGTGTCTTGTATGTGTACTGAGAACCAGTGCTCTGCTTAACCTAGAATAAACTATTATTTTTTATTTGTTACCAATTTGAGAGATTTTCTATAATTATACGACTACAGATGAAATCTGTGGGCTATTTCTCTTAAAGTTACCTGTGCTCCTTCTGAGACACATTAGCATTACCTCTGTCGCTGAATTTCTCCCTTTCCACGCCAAAGATCATTATAAGAAAGGTCAAAAACACTATATATAAAAGTACGTTTTGACCTATTTGGAGGTCTGTATTAGTAGCGTCAAACTGCACCCTGAGCCAGCACAGAGTCAGCCACACTGATTTTTATGATGGTCACCACCGTCGTCAGGACTGCAGCTGTTGTTTCATGCTTTCAGGTTGTATAGAATTTATTGGGTAACACTCCTTCAACTAATTTCTTGAGAATCACATTGAAACATTCCAAATATTTCCATTTGCTCCTAGGGTCAGAGTCCTGGCTTTGTCAGGTTTTCCTTTCAGTGCCTCCCCAGTACATAATAAAAAGCCCAGCACATGATAGATGATCAGGGCACTTTTTAAGTTTATGATTTAGTTTATCATCGAATTGTGGGATCTTTCATGTATCTCTGGGATAGGATACATTCTGACAGACAGAACTTACATTTAAAATCGTGCTGTCTCCAGGGGTTCATCTATTGTTTTTCAATTCGAACTTCTTCATTGGGTTTTTCTCAAACAGTAGACACACTGGCAGTCTACCCGGAGGATCTTAAAACATGCCTATATCCTAATTTGGAAGGAGTTCAAGCTGCTACCACTTTCATTATGCCTGCTTTCCTCACAAAATTTGAATTTGTCTTACATTTGGAGTTTCTCTTATCCCTCTGTCCCTGGGGACTGATGCAGACAAAGTAGCTAAATAAAATAGTGTGTGTATGTGCATCTCTCTCTCTCTCTCTCTCTCTCTCTGTGTGTGTGTGTGTGTGTGGTTTTCTTTCCAAGTTAAATCATGTTTCTGAAGGATTCTTTACTGGATATTGAAAAGAGATGGGGAACAAGCCAGTGTTTTGTGATCTACTTATATGGACCTGTCTTATATGCCATGTAAAAATTGTCACTCTAGATTTGATTTAGAAACCCAGATTCCATTGCTTTCTTTAGCTGTCTGGGGATGAAGAGAGGTGCATGAAATGAAACATTCCAAAGTTCACGTCCATGTTTGTACTGGATATACATCCATGAGTTTTCATCTAGATAATAGCAGGGATATATGTTATGGGCATTAGCCTCACTCAGACTCACTCACTGTCTAAAAAGGATTTGAGACAGAAGTGTGACTGAAACTGACCTTCAGATTCAACCAGGTAGAAGAAAATATTTGTCTCAATTATTTTTTGGCTTTTATTCCTTCTCTACTTTTTGATTTTCAGTGTTTTCTTTAATCCTAAATAATAGTTTATAATTGTAAGAAATGGGTGAACCCTTCATATAAAATAGTTTATAATAAGTGTGTGTGTGTATGTGTGTGTAACTGTGTAGTGAAAGACATTACAAGGAAAGAAATCTATTAAATAAAGGAAAAATAGTTTTATACCAGTGATAAGAACATTTGATTAGAGGATTATAAACCTAGATTCTAGAAATACAAAAAGCTTTATACCTAATTTCCATACACATAGAAAACGAGAGAATAGGATTAAAAAGCCTACCTACTCATTGTCTCCCTGATTCTTGTGTCATGCCCATCTAGTTCTTTTCTCAATTTTAAGACTATTATTTCTTGCATGTATTTCTCACTTTACTTCTTCCTTGGCTTAAAATCACCTTTGTCTCCTCTTCTCTCTCTAGTTCCTGTCTTCAAATGTAGCTCTAGAGATGAGCATTAGATGCAGTGGTTAAGTTACTACTTGGGATGCCTGCATGCCATATCAGGTGTCTGGTTCCAGTGCTTGCCAACTGCACTTCTGATCCAGCTTCCTGATGATGTGGACCCTGGGAAGCAGCCTATGATGACTCCAGTTCAGGGGTCCCTGCTAGCCATATGAGAGATCTGGATGGATTTTTGGGTTCTTGGCTACAATCTGGCCTAGCCCTGGCTGTTATAGGCATGTGGTAAGTGAATCAGTAGATGGAAGAGCTCTCTGTCTCTATCTCTTTCTCTCTGCCTTTCAAATAAAATGAAAATAGATAAAAATTAAAATGTGTCTGTACCCATTGAATTATGATTTCTAATTTCTATGTAGCTCTTTCATAGCTTATATCTACAAATATTCCCCTGTCTAGGATGCCCCTCTTCTGTGTATTACTAGATAGCTTCTAATAATTATTTAAACATCTTTTAAGGATCCACTTTATTGTACCCTCAAAATTCACTCTACTTATTATCCTTCCATAAATGACCAGTAATCTGCCACTCTATCCTTCAACTGGTAATCAAGGAGTTGTAGTAGGTTGAATCATATGAAATTGCTATTTTTGAAATTTTTTACTTTTAAAATAGCAGATAACTGTTTCCTATTTTAAACCAAGTATTATTATTCACATTATTGTTGCTTTTTTTTTTTTTTTGAAAGAATAGCCACCATAGGGCTGGTGCTGTGGTGCACTTGGTTAATCCTCTGCCTGTGGCGCCATCATCTCATGTGGGTGCTGGTTCTAGTCCCGATTGCTCCTTTTCCAGTCAAGCTCTCTGCTGTGGCCTGGGAAGGCAGTGGAGGATGGCCCAAGTGCTTGGGCCCTTGCACCCCCGTGGGAGATCAGGAAGAAGCACCTGGCTCTTGGCTTCGGATCAGTGTAGCTCCGGCCATAGTGGCCATTTGGGGAGTGAATCAACGGAAGGAAGACCTTTCTCTGTCTTTCTCTCTCACTGTCTAACTCTAATAATAAAAATAATAAAAAGAATAGCCACCATAAACTAGTCCCTTCTAGAAACAGACAAGGGAAAGTGCAGAAGTCTTCACATGAAAATCCAAGAGGTGAAAATTTCACATTTGCATTTTGAAAAGCCTTTATCAAGCTATTTGGTGGTAAGACTTACTTTGAATCACCCTTTCTTTCTTTCTTTCTTTCTTTCTTTCTTTCTTTCTTTCTTTCTTTCTTTGACGGGCAGAGTTAGTGAGAGAGAGAGAGACAGAGAGAGAAAGGTCTTCCTTTTCTGTTAGTTCACCCCCGCAAATGGCCGCTACAGCCGGTGCGCTGCGCCAATCTGAAGCCAGGAACCAGGTGTTTCCTCCTGGTCTCCCATGCAGGTGCAGGGCCCAAGCACTCGGGCCTTCCTCCACTGCCTTCCCAGGCCACAACAGAGAGCTGGACTGGAAGAGGGGCAACCGGGACAGAATCCGGTGCCCTAACCGGGACTAGAACCCGGGGTGCCGGCACCACAGGCAGAGGATTAGCCTAGTGAGCCGAGGCGCTGGCCCACTGTTTCTAATTGGTACAACTTCAAATTTCATTCTCAAGCCTAACCCCTGGAGGTAGGCAGGGAGGGAGATTGGTGAAGGGAGAGGGCAAGGAGTAAAAAAGTACTGAATACTGAATCATAGTGGCTACAGCTATTTCCAAGGCTTCTCCTCCCTTCTACTCTGTAAAGGCACCTGAGGACCAGACCTGGGAATGAAAGTGCCTGGGCTAGGAATACACATAGGTCTAAGAGCATGGCCCATCAGGGAGGTCTGGATCCTTTACCATAGCTTACTCTGGAGACCACCATGCGTTAAGTCCGTATGGAGAGGACGCCGTCCACTTGAAACCTTTGTAATTACCTATAGTGAGGACTGAACAAAACACGCATACATTTTTCCTTAAATTTTTATTTATTTATTTATTTATTTATTTATTTATTTATTTTGAGAATCAAAGAGAGAGAGACCCCGTCTTTTGGTTCACCCCTCTCCCCAAATTACTGCAATGGTTGGAGCTGGGTTTGGCCAAGCTGGCAGCCCAGAATTCAGTTCAGGTCTCCCATTGGGTGATAGGGACCATCACAGACTGCCTCCCAGGGTGTGTATTAGCAGGAAGCTGAAATTGGGACTCAAACCCAGGCGCATCCCAACTGACATCTTTTTTTTAAAAAGATATATATTGATTTATTTAAAAGAGTTACACAGAGAAAGGGAAAGAGGAAGAGCAAGAGAGAGAGAAAGAGAGAGAGAATATGATTCTTCCATCTTCTGGTTCACTCCTCAAGTGGCCACAGCAGCCAGGGCTGGGCCAGGCCAGAGCCAGGGTTCAGAAGTTTCATTTGGATCTCCCACATGGATACAGGGGCTTCAGGACTTGGAACATCTTCCGCTACTTTCCCAGGTGTGTTAGCAAGGTGCTGGAGTGGAGGGGAGCAGCTGGGTCTTGAACTGGCACCCATATGGGATGCTGGTGTCCTAGGCAGCAGCTTTACCTGCTAAAAACAATGCTGGCTCCCCAACTGCCGTCTTAACTGCTTGGAGAAATGCCTGTTCCCACACATAGGTTATTAATCAGGAGTTGGATTCCTGAACTCTCTATTAGGATAATTCCAGCCATGCTTATTGGCAATATCTTTTAGGATTGCTTCAGAATCCTTTATATATTTGGCTAATGTCAAGGCCTGGTATTGTGGTGCAGCAGGTAAGACATCATCTGTAACACTGGCATCCCATATGTGCAGGATTTGTAGTCCTGGCTGCTCCATTTCTGATCCAGTTCCCTGCTCCTGTGCCTGGGAAAGCAAGGGAAGACGACGCAAGTAATTGGGCCCCTGCAACTTATATGGGAGATCCAGATGGAGTTCCAGGATCCTGGACATTTCGGGCGTGAACCAGCAGATGGAAGATCTCTCTCTCTTTCTGTGTCTCACCCCTGCTTTCTGGAATTCTGCCTTTCAAATAAACAAATCTTTAACAAATATATTTAGTTCATATTTGTCTACCTTTTCTCCAATAAACTCTGGGGATACAGTCAGTCCGCATCAGGCATTCTCTGCTTGTGCTGCCACTAGAAAACGGAGTCAGCAATAGCATTCTTTAGTTATAGCATCTCCAGAGTTCCCAGCACAATGCCTAGTGTGGCCTCATGTGGTCTTTCTCTTAGGCCTTGATGGAATAGAACACTCATTCTCACTCCCCACAGAAAAGGATACTATATCACAAGACTGAGAATTTTCCCAAAGACTTTTTTGCTCCAACCTTCTTCAAACTCAGCAATTCTGTAACTGTAAGATATGAAGTAATTGTACAGGTGTGGGCTAAAAAATTCTCATGTGCAAGTCCCAAGAAGCAGATCTGACCCCTATTTTTAGGTAGGGGAGTGTTTGGTACTTATTAGATTCTGTTCAGCCTTTTGGGAAAGTGTCCAAAACGCAGACATAATATAAGCATCCGATTAGACTTAAAAACCTGCTGAGTAGGAAATCATGTTATTACTCCATCCTGATTTTATGGCTGAGAAAAATAAGGCCTGAAGAAGTGAAAAGATGTTTAACTGATGTTATGCATTTCATCAGATTGCTGGAAATTTAATTATTTTTATTTAATTCAAGTAGCCATCCCCATAACAGTTTTACTAATAATATGATTTGAAGGAGAAAATAATAATTACTTTAACTTAATTTGCTATTACAGTTCAATGAACTTATGTAATAGAGTTGATGGCATTGGGCTGATCCATTGTAGGTTCCCAGGAAGTACAAGCACCATCCTTTCTTTACCACTTTTCTTCATGCTCACTGCCTAATCCTGCACACTTTTGAGATTTCAGTTACAATTTAAAAATGAGATAAAAATCCACTTAGCTAAATTTTTATTTGAAATCAGGATACATTTTGCTACCTTAAGTTCTAATATAGGTCCTAGGGAAGGAAGAAGATACTTGATGTGGGAGATGGAGGTTGTTGTGTCTGAATGTGGAGTGAGGAGGAGGTTTAACAAACTCTAGGAGGGTGAGAAAGTCAAAGGGAATTGGATGTCTTAGATGGAGACACGGAGGGCAGTGAAACTGGTGGTGAGATCCATAGTCTCGAGCAACCACTTGATTCATGAGCAAGGCTTGATACATACATTTCTTAGGTCAGTATTAACTTGGCCAGTTAGAACTTTGAACATACAAATGCAGATCAGAAAAAAGAAAAGAAAATATGAGGCAAGACTGTGAAGAATGTTAGTTCCTGGAAGGTGTCAAAGGCAGAATTTATTGAGTAGATAACTTACATCTACTACAAACAAATGTCATAACTCAGTAAACAAGAGCAAACTGGATTTCTTGATTAATATTTATCTTTATCATCTATCCATCATCTATCATTTATAACTGGTAGGTAGATTCTGATTGGAAGATTATTTTTGGTTCTGCAATTCTCACTGCTGACCTGTGGAGAAAGGGTTTTGTAAGAATTACTGCCCAGTGGGAAATTTGAGGTTTGTAAAATATCTAGTGATCATCTCAGAGGAAAGATGCAATCCCAGTTAGAAATTAATTCTGAGCTTGTATCACTCCTGGTCTTAAGTTCTTTCCCAGATATAATTAGGCACATTGGGAAGTGCTAGTTGTATCTTCCCGAGATGCCAATTTCTCTGTCAAGTCTTGATCAAATACCTACTATTACTCACTATAACAGTAAACCTTACCTGACATGTTTGTCTTTTGACGCCCTCCATAAAATGGCTTGCTGGCTCTGATGAAGCTGTATTTCCCGATATTGCTCATCTTTCTTCTGTTCCACTTAGAGATGATATTTTATCAATGGTGCTGGGACTAGTGAACCTCAAGTGTTCATTCAAGGATCAATTATTTGTGTAACTTGGTCCAGGCATGATTTTGCATGTGGAAGCAGAGGAAGGACAAAGAAATCTGTACTTGGTTTGAAAACTCTCTGTTTGGATGTTGGACCCCACTGAAGAGAATTCTCTTGGAGCTCAAGTGATATCAAATCACAGTATCTCTGTAGCTCAGAGGTAAATCTTTAGGACCGTGCTTCACAGCTCTGATCTGGATTTCTAGACATCACACAGTTCTTGGGTTGTGTCTTTTTTTTTTTTTTTCAAGATTTATTTATTTATTTGAAAGTCAGAGTAACACAGAAAAAGGAGAGTCAGAGAGAGAGAGAGAGAGAGAGCACAAGAGAGAGGTCTTCCATCCACTGGTTCACTACCCAATTGGCTGCAACAGCTGGAGCTGTACAGATCTGAAGTCAAGATCTAGGAGCTTCTTCTGGGTCTCCCATGTGGGTGCAGGGTCCCAAGGACCTGGGCCATTTTCCACTACTTTCCCAGGCAATAGCAGGGAGCTGGTTGGGAAGTGGATCAGCCGGGACTAGAATTGGCGCACATATGGGATGTTGGCACCGCAGGCAGTGGCTTTACCCCCTACACCACAGTGCCAGCTCCCTCCTTTTCTTTAATTTATCAAAGAATTTTAGGCTTCTAGAGAATGTAGGCGCAAAATAATGTGCAAAAGTCCAGTTGTACAGCTTTGAGTAACATCAGAAAGAGGGTTAGAATTTTATTTTTACCTTTGAATGATTTATTTAGTGGAGCATTAAGTATTTTATTATAATGTAAATTAACAGTGTTATCTCCTTGATAAGAAAGAAAGAAAAATAAGTAAATAAATAAAAAATAAAAGAAAGAAAGAGGGAGGTAAGGAAGGAAAGGAGGGAGAGAAGGTTGGAGGAAGGGAAGTATCATTCTTAGAATCCTATCTATAAACAACATGAGATCTGTTCTCTTTGTTTTAATGTCATATTAACATGAGAATTATGTTGTAGTAATTATCATGCACTTGCTATGACCTCAAGAATCTAATGTATTAATAAATTCCATAAAAATTAAACAAACAAACAAACAAAACAGAATTTCCTTCCTCTGGTACAGCCTGGGTGCTCAGAGTGCATACTAATTTGCTGAAAGCTGGCCTTGTTTGTCAATGGTGAAGATAATGCAAGCCACCAGGAATTTCCATAGCTGTAGTGGAGTCCAGTCCTATTCATTAGAACTGTGGAGTCCAGGGCAAATATGGAGGCCTAATACTGTATGTCTAAATCTTTAAGTTGTAATCAACTTAAACGTCTGTTGAATAACATAAGCCCTATTGCTATCCCTCTATCTTAACAAATATTTTTAAATGCTTACTGTGTTTTAAATATGTAAAGCATTACATTGTTATGGCTAAATTTCATAAACATGTAAATACAAAGACAACCCAAATGTCTTATATCATGTGTATAGATATTAATAAAGTGATAATTCATACGTGTTAGATGTGAGATCCTCTGTGCAGACCCTACACAACTCCCTGGTGTGTACTGGGTCTCATGTGAATCCTTTCCTTCAGGGGTTTCTTTTCTGGTACTGTTCTGCTTTACACTCTAAGAGCAAGAGAAAGTAGAATTTAAGAAGCATAGATGCACCATTCTGTGTTTGTACCTCTCTGACACCCACACAATATTAGTCCTTTTACTATCAGTCTTTCTTTTAGCCTTGGAGAGCTTAAGTGTGGTTTTTTAAAATCTTTCATTTTTTTTCCTCCTTAGTCCTTCCAAAACACAGTGGGAGGGAATGTTGTGGTTTATTTTCTTAAATATCTGAAAACATAGTAAGAAAATATTTCATAACTGGGAAAATCAGATTTGATTTTTAAATACAGATAAATACAGACAAATTCTAATAAATGAGAGTGACATTGACAGGATTCTAGGAAATTAAAACAATCTCCTTGCACCAAGATTTCTTCTATTTTCTAGCTGGTACCTATATTCATATTCTTTGCCTTAAGTTTAATTTGATTAATTTGAGGATGCACTATTAGAGTCCAAATGATTTTTAATATTTTTTTTTTTTTTTTTTGACAGGCAGAGTGGACAGTGAGAGAGAGAGACAGAGAGAGAAAGGTCTTCCTTTGCCGCTGGTTCACCCTCCAATGGCCGCCGCTGCAGCCGGCGCACCGCGCTGATCCTGGCAGGAGCCAGGAGCCAGGTGCTTTTCCTGGTCTCCCATGGGGTGCAGGGCCCAAGCACCTGGGCCATCCTCCACTGCACTCCCTGGCCATAGCAGAGAGCTGGCCTGGAAGAGGGGCAACCGGGACAGAATCCGGCACCCCAACCGGGACTAGAACCCGGTGTGCCGGCGCCGCAAGGTGGAGGATTAGCCTATTGAGCCACGGCGCTGGCTTGATTTTTAATATTTTTACACATGTGTAAAACCATACAGTTAGTTCCACAGATGTTTCTTCTTTGTTAAACATTGGCTTTTACTATTATTTTTTGAAATATAAGGCCAGCACCATGGCTCACTTGGCTAATCCTCCGCCTGTGGCACTGGCACCCTGGGTTCTAGTCCCAGTCGGGGCGCCGGATTCTGTCCCGGTTGCTCCTCTTCCAGTCCAGCTCTCTGCTATGGCCCAGGAGTGCAGTGGAGGATGGCCTAAGTGCTTGGGCCCTGCACCCGCATGGGAGACCAGGAAAAAGTACCTGGCTGCTGGCTTTGGATCAGCACAGTGCGCTGGCCGCAGCACGCTGGCCGTAGCGGCCATTTGGGGCGTGAACCAACGGAAAAAGGAAGACCTTTCTGTCTCTCTCTCTCACTGTCTAATGCTGCCTGTCAGAAAATAAAAAAAAAAAGAAATATACATGGAAATTGCAACTAAATTTAAACTTCAAGGAATTTGCAAAAAATGTGACTATACCTATGTAATATGCACTTAGACGAAAAATGAGAACATTACCCAGAAATTCTCCTTTTCCTGATAAAATCATTATTTTCATGCCTTGCAGTTAATTGCTATCTTCAATGATCAATTTGAAAATATTAGCTTAAATGGAAGAATCCAGACCCCAATATTCACTTATTGTGATATTCCATACCAAGAAAATGTCCCAAATAGGCAAATACATGAAACAAAAAGATTAGTGGTTTCCAGAGACAAAATGGAAAAGGAAGGGTTGGTAGTAAATGATTAATCCCTGTAGTGTTTCTTTCAGTGCTGATGAAGGGTTTCTGGAATTAGATAATGATATCAGTTGCAAAACATTGTGAAAGAATTAAACATCACTGAATTGTACTCTTTAATGATTAAATATTGGGGTCTCAGTTTACGCTACCACATGCCTTGCTAGCATCTTGTATCAGAATGTTTGTTCAAGTCCCAGCTGTTCTTCCAATCCAGCCTCTTGCTAATGTGCCTGGGAAACCAACTGAAGATGGCCCAAGTACTTGGGGACCCATGTTGGAGACCAGGAAGGGATTCCTGGCTCCCATCTTTGGCCTCTCCCAGACCTTACAATTGCGGTCATTTGGGGAGTGAACCAGTGATGGAAATTCTCTCTCTCTCTCTCTCTCTCTCCACGCCCATCTTTCCCTCTCTATTTTCCAAAAAGGCTAAATATTTAGAAATGATTAATATGGTGAAACTTGTGAATTTTAGTACAGGTTTAAAAAAAAGTTTACTATTTGATCTTATGAAAATTCATGTGACAGGAATGCATGCCACAGTTGGCCAAATAGTCCTCCAGCTGAGTAATGTAACAAGCCCACCACTGAAACATACACCAAATTTAACAACTTTACATTTGAGATTATTTTCTGCTAATGACTATAATAGATTTTTATCAAGAGAGAAAATAAAATGAAAAGGAATAATCAGTGTTTTTGTGATAGTATATAGAACTAAAAACCTATCAGTTTATGCAGAACTTTGTCATTGCCTAAGTATTTTCTTATGCAGTATTAGGTGGTATGGGGCTAGGATAGTGATGATGGGATATTGGGACAAATATTTAATTTGAACTCAGTGAAAGCTGCCTTAGCCCTGAATTTGTCGTCCGTACAATGGGAATACAAAATTCCTGGGTTAGTAGACAGAAGTGGCCATCACAGTGTTAATTGTTCTTACCTACTATTATTTTCACTGCGCAGCCACTATGGGAGCCAAACAGCTGACTTTTTCTTACCCTAATTTTATTGATGTCAGCATTAAAACCTGGTGAAGGTACTTGAAGATACTGCCTACGATAATCCAGCCTGTACCTGGAAGATCTGAGGCTTCTGTTTACAGTTTTATCCTATCTGTCCAGCTTTTGTTTATAGATCCCACAGCATTCTGTCACCTGAGAATAATAAAACTCCAGTAAATGGTCTACTTTTTTTTTTTTTTTTTTTCAGTTGGACACAGTGTTCCAAAAGCTTTTCTTGTTAGGAGCACAATGTCTTGAACACTTGAAAACTTTTTTTTTTTTTTTTTAAATCTTATAACAAGACTGTGCAAATCAAGGTGACCTGAAGTTCTCTCTGCTCCATCTCCCTGCCCTCTTCTATCTGGGATGGAGCTCATCTAAATTTAGAGCAAATCTTTGGGAATGGTGATTATGTGCTACATTGTATCCTAAAATGGTGATGCTATACATTTGTGGTACCTGTGTTATCTGAGGATCAGCACAAGTTATGGTTAAAAACCCACTCCAGGTAGCAATGAGTTCCGGGAAGATCCTAAGATGTGATGTGTCACAGTTGAAAATGACATTGACTGTGTTTTGCTAAATACGTTTTGCCATTTTCAAAATTGTATTTAGGACAGGTTCTGGCCAGGCTCTACTGACACCATTATTATACTACTATAGTGACAGGCTGATGAAGGAATGATGACCAGCATGACAGTGAGAGGAACTTTGGCCTGAGAGTCAGATCAAGTCTGAGTAATAGCTCTGTCATTGCCTCTCTTGGTGACTTGAGGTCCAAGATGACTTAAATCCAATTCCTAGACTGGTTATGTTAGGCCAATTTTGTGATCCAGCCTTGTTTCCAGGTTTTGGGAGTTTTTTTTTTTTATTTTATTTTTTTTTTTTTATTTTATTTTATTTTGACAGGCAGAGTGGACAGTGAGAGAGAGAGACAGAGAGAAAGGTCTTCCTTTGCTGTTGGTTCACCCTCCAATGGCCGCCGCGGCCAGCGCGCTGCGGCCGGCGCAGCGCGCTGATCCGATGGCAGGAGCCAGGAGCCAGGAGCCAGGTGCTTTTCCTGGTCTCCCATGGGGTGCAGGGCCCAAGCACCTGGGCCATCCTCCACTGCACTCCCTGGCCACAGCAGAGGGCTGGCCTGGAAGAGGGGCAACCGGGACAGAATCCGGCGCCCCGACCGGGACTAGAACCCGGTGTGCCGGCGCCGCTAGGCGGAGGATTAGCCTAGTGAGCCGCGGCGCCGGCCTGGGAGTTGTTTTGGCACCCTATTTTTACCTTTGAAATAGGATATTTATACATATGTAAAAACATGATACCCAAGATAAATTGCAGACTTTATATTCTGAGACATAATAAAGCATTAATATAATATATTCTCTTTTTAATTTACATTTTAAACATGATATCCATCAAATTCTCAGTGGCATATTCTAGGAATGGCTGTTAAGATGATTTTATTTTTATTTTAATATCTTTAATTTTAATTGGCATATAGTAATAGCATAGATTTATGGGGTACATTGTAACAATTCAGTACATGTATGCAATGTGTAATGATCAGATCAGAGTTAACAACATATCAATCACCTCAGACATCTATTATCTATTTGGGTTGGGAACATGCAAAATCCTTTCCACTAGATATGTTGAAGTATTCAATTAATTGTGACAAGCATAACTTCCTGTGTTGTAGAACATTGGTTAATTCTCTTACCCAACTGTATGCTTATATCTGTTAACCCATCATTTATCCTTCATTCACATACCTTTCCCAGACTCTGATAACTTCTAATCTCTATTTCTTTGAGCGATAATGATTTTCAAAATGCTATTTTTTTTTATTTTTTAGATATCTGTGTTCTGAAAAATCACCCTGTTTTAATAACAGCTTTTCCAGAAAAAGCATTCTTTTTTAATTTAGCAAGAATTTCTGTCCATTTAGCTGATAAAATATATTTGAATTTTTAATATCATACTGTAGAATCAAACATTTCTCATTTTTTCACATTTGGTTTGTAAAAAAATCAATTTTGGGTCTCAACTGTTTTGCATAGAAACATAACGACTGTCAGTTGATTTACAATTGTGACTCATTTCATACCCATAAAATTAACAATAACTGTGGCAAAATGAAGAAGACTGAGGTTTTATCTGCACTTCTAATTTGAGTAAAATAGTTTTCTCTCAAATTAAATGATGTATTACTGAAACTAAACAGCTCTTCTTTGACAGGCCACTAACAACTTTTGACTGGTGGATTTTCAATGCCTTGCCAATAGCCCTTCAATATTTAGCCTTGCCAATATCTCCAGCTTTGCAGGTGCTTGATTTATAATAGCATTTTATTGCAGTTCCTGGCATCTGCCAGAAAACACTTTTGTAGGTGCATTAATAAGAAAAGCTGCATATTTCTGGTAGTCTTTTCTTCTGTAATCCTATGCAGTATTTTGTTTGCAAGGAATATAGAAACATTATATTCTTCTAGTGGTAGAAATTTGTTTTCCTTCTAAAAGTAAAACTTTCTTGCTACTTTAGTTCTATGTTCTTTTGTGTACATGCGGTCTCTCATCTATTTATTTAGCATTGCAAAAATGTGGTGTAATTTTGGCACAATATTTTCTATGATGATGGAATGAGAATCTGAGTTATCATTCAATTGCAAGTGGTGATAGTTGTGCAAATAACTGAACTGAAGGAACGCTATCCGCAGCAGGTACGTTGTACAGATGGTACAATCCACGCAAGAACAGCACTGAGGCCTACACAAGCACTTAACTCTTCTTTCAGGGGTTGACAAGATTATTTTGACAGAAAACTTGAAGACAGATCTTGGTTTGGGCTTAGTTTAGTGTGTGTTGGGGGACAGTCTTTCAAATTCAAGAGACTTTAAGCATATGTGAATGCGTGGATGTGCAGGTTATATTTAATGTGTATTTTTGTGTGGAAAGCACACGTAACTTCATAAGAGGAATAGCACTTTTTCATCAGGAATGATGGCACATCTCTAAGAGTTACTAGCAGTGTAGGGTTCACATTAGGCAAAAGAATGGGAACTTCCGTATATCATTGGTGACTATTTTTGCTACACAGTCTTTTCTAACACCCCATTGTCCATGAAGTAGGCACATCTCTTCTCTAAAATAATCTTACAGATTTCAGGGTTTCACTTTCTCACTTGTGAAATCCACAACACAAAAACTCTGGGTAGGACTGGAGTTGCAATAAAATAGATTCAGAACTCAATATTTGAAATTTATTTTAATTAGTATATTTTGAATTGTGATTCTCCATACTTACCTGCATTCATTTCCCAAATTTGTAATTTACTGTTTCTGCACTAAACACTTATTCTCAATCCCAGAAAGAGTTGGCAAAGACTTGTAAAGCAAGATAAATAAGTATTAACTATGACATATCAAGAAATCATATGTTATTTGTCTTTTGGGGACTGGCTAATTGCATCCATTTTGATACAAAAATATGATGTGTAGCCGGCGCCGTGGCTCAATAGGCTAATCCTCCACCTTGCGGCGCCGGCACACCGGGTTCTAGTCCCGGTTGGGGTGCCGGATTCTGTCCCGGTTGCCCCTCTTCCAGGCCAGCTCTCTGCTATGGCCAGGGAGTGCAGTGGAGGATGGCCCAGGTGCTTGGGCCCTGCACCCCATGGGAGACCAGGAAAAGCACCTGGCTCCTGGCTCCTGCCAGGATCAGCGCGGTGCGCCGGCTGCAGCGGCGGCCATTGGAGGGTGAACCAACGGCAAAAGGAAGACCTTTCTCTCTGTCTCTCTCTCACTGTCCACTCTGCCTGTCAAAAAAAAAAAAAAAAAAAATATGATGTGTAAAAATGAAGCTGGTATATTATGACTTGATTATTGTTTATAGCCCTTGTCTATATTCTTGTGGAACAGTGGTCTTTCTACTTTTTTATTTTTTGACCATTATGGTTAGTGATAGTCGACAAACCTTGCAAGGCAGGAAACTGTATAAGATTAGGCAGAGTTTATAGCAAAAATGGATTTTGGAATGGTAGGCCATAAAGGTGAGGGTTTAAAGTGATTATTGATGAATAAGCTGTTTTTCTTGATAAACAACCCATTTAGTTAGTTCACTATGTTTTTGTGTTTGTTTTGGCTAAGAAAAGGCATTTCATGAAGAAAGTATTTCAATTTTTCTTACTATTGCAGAATTGTTCAGCAAAAATAGAAAAAAAATGTTTTTTTTTTTTATAGAATCCTTAGCATAGGATAGGCACAAAAACTATGTTGGCTTCAGTTTTAAATACCTAAATACAATCGAGTTACAAAAAAAAAAAAAAAAAAAAAAAACCTTGAAAACAGACAATCCATAGGTTTAACTCTCCAGTACCTAGTAGTGCCTTGCATAATATAGATGACTGATGAAAAAAAATTACTCCTGTTGTTTGATTTCCATTTTTAACCCAAAAGGTTTGAATAGCTTAAAACAGTGATAATATGTCTCATCTTCAGTTACAGCCTTTATGGATAATAAGAAATACATGGAACCTTTAAAAATATGTGGGATTTAATGAACAGTATGCAACTTCCTTCATGCATTTTCATCTGAATTTTATTGGAGGCAAAATACTCCTTCTGAAATTCTTGGTGCTTTCTTATTACTGTTTCTTTCTTATTGACAGTGAAGCTTTCTAGGACCACTCATGATAATACCAATAAAAGGTACCAATACTCTGCTACAACACACAAACGTCCTGGTGAAAGAGTTGCTTGCAGAAAAGGGAGGAGAAATGTCACTGGCTTCACCTAATTATGCTGCAATCTGAAAACACTAATCTCCCACACATCTTCATTTCCACAGGTTCTCTTTTAAGCCCTTGATTTAGGGGGAAAAATTCCTATACTTTTAAGTGGAAATTCTCAGCTGATTGTAGATAAACTGTACACCATAGCTGTCAACAGCACATGCTATAAAGCCCCAGGAAATGCTCTTTACTTCACATGTCAGTTGGTTTTGCCCTGAATAAGCTGCATTCTAACAGCAGGTAATTGTCTTTAACTTTTGGCTGCCTTTAGCAATGCTTTCTCTCCCTCCTGGGCTCATACAGACCCCCTTTCTCCTGAAGCCCACATGAGTACAAATGTTTCTCTTGTAGAATAGGGTGAATGCATCCAGGGAATTATTTTTACAAATAAGGGGCATTATTTTTACAAAGGACTAAGGCAAAACTGGAGGAAGACAAACTGCTGGTATGATATATGCAGAAGAATCAAGCTTAAAAAGAAATTGAGGGTTTGAGGCTGAGGGTTACATACCAAGCCAGGTTCAGTCTAAACTTGGATCAGGTAATGAATTATGATTTCTTTTTTATCATAGATATTTAATTCATGGTTATATGGAAGAAAGAGCAAATGAAGGAGAAGAAAAGGAAACAGGCAAATTCAGGCGAGCATTTTAATATGGATCTGATGAGTAGGAGAGTGCAGAAGAAGTGATTTCTTTTGGTTGACAGGACCTAACTGATATCTACAGAACTTTTCACCCCACAATTGAGGAATACACATTCTTCTCAACAGTGCATGGAACTTCCTCTAGGATAGACCATATACTAGGCCATAAAGCAATTCTCAGTAAATTTAAAAAAAAAAAGAAAAACTGAAATAATACCATGCATCTTCTCTGACCACAATGGAATGAAGCTGGAAATCAACAACTCAAGAATCTCTAACACATATGCAAACACATGGAGACTGAACAACATGTTCCTGAATGAACAGTGGGTCATAGAAGAAACTAAAAGATAAAGCAAAAAATTTCTGGAAACAAATGAAGATGAAACTACATCATATGAAAACTTATAGGATAAAGAAAAAGCAGTTTTAAGAGGGATATTTATAGCAATCGGTGCCTACATCAAGAAATTGGAAAGGCACCAAATAAATGAGCTATCAGTGCATCTCAAGGACCTAGAAGTTTTAGCTAGAGACATTAGGCAAAAATAAGAAATCAAAGGGATAAATATTGGAAAGGAAGAAATCAAACTATCCCTATTTGCAGATAATATAATTATATATATTGGGAATGCAAAAGGCTCCTCTAGGAGACTATTGCAACTGATAAAAGGGTTTGGTAAAGTGGAAAGGTATAGTAACAACACAGACATGGGAAGCAGGATACACAGCAGACTCATAGAATGGCAAATGACCTAAACAGCACTCTGGCCTCAGAATCAGCCCTTAAGGCATTCGGATCTGGCTAAAAAGCCCGTGAGAGTTTCTCAGACGTGGAAAGCCAAGACACTGTGGCATAAAAAATGACCTAAATGAAAGATTTCTGTGAGGGAGAGCCCAGTGGAAAGAACGGGCCATCAAAGAAGGAGGTACCTTTCTCTGAAAGGAGGAGAGAACTTCCACTTTGAATATGGCCTTGTCTATATAAGATCAGAATTGGTGAACTCAAGAGGCTTCCATAGCCTTGGCAGCTCATGACAAGAGCTATGGGTGATTATTGACATCATAAATAAAAGTGTCAATTGTTAAATCAACAACAAGAATCACTGTGCACCTGCTCCCCATGTAGGACCTCTGTCCTTAATGTGTTGTACTATGTGAATTAACGGTAAAACTACTACTCAAACAGTACTCTATACTTTGTGTGTCTGTGTGGGTGCAGTCTGTTGAAATCTTTACTTAGTATATACTAAGTTGACCTTCTGTATATAAAGATAATTGAAAATGAATCTTAATGAAGAATGGGATGGGAGAGGGAGTAGGAGATGGGATGGTTGTGGGTGGGAGGCAGGTTATGGGGGAAGCCGCTATAATTCAAAAGTTGTACTTTGGAAATTTATATTTATTAAATAAAATTTGAAAAAAAAAGAATCAACACAGAACACATAAAGTCAATAGCCTTTGTATACACAGACATGGCCATGGCTGGAAAGAAATTTAAGATTAGTCCCATTCACAATAGCTCCAAAAAGAATTAAATACCTTGGAATAAATTTAACCGAGGCTGTCAAATATCTTTATAATGAAGATTAAAAAAACACTGAAAAAGAAATAGAAGACATTAAAAAATGGAATATTCTTCTTTTTTCACAGATTAGAAGAATTAGCATCATCAAAATTTCCATACTATCAAAAGCAATTTACAGATTCAATGTGATCCCAATAAAAATACCAATGACATTCTTTCTAGATCTAGAAAATTGATGCTCAAATTCATATAGAAACACAAGGGACCCTGAATAGCTAAAGCAATCTTCTACAACAAAAACGAACCTGGAAGCATCACAATACCAAATTTCAAGACATAATACAGTGCATTTATAATCACAACAGCCTGTTACTGGCACAAAAACAGATATGTAGGCCAATTGAACAGAATAGAAACTCCAGAAATCAATACACACATCTACAGTCAACTTATCTTTGACAAAGGAACTAAAATCAATCCCGAGAGCAGTGACAGTCTCATAACAAAATGGTGCTGGGGAAACTGGATCTCTGCATTCAGAAGTATGAAACTAGACCACAACCTTAACAATTTACACAAAAATACACTCAAAGTTGATCAAAGAAATAAATCTATGAACCCATACCGTCAAATTACTAGAGAACATTCAGGAAAGTCTGCAAGACAATGGCGTCATCAAAGACTTCTTGGTGAAGATCCCAGAAGCACATGCAATCAAAGCCAAAATTGAAAAATGGGATTACATCAAGTTGAGAAGCTTCTGCCCTGCAAAAGAAATAGTCAGCAAAGTGAAGAGGCAACCGACAGAATGGGAGAAAATATTTGTGAACTATGCAACTGATAAAGGGTTAACATCCAGAGTCTGTAAAGAATTCAATAAACTCAACAACAATAAAACAAATAATCCAGTTAAGAATTGGGCAAGGGACTTGAATAGAGCAAATCCAAAATGGCAAAGAGGCACTTGAGGAAATGCTGTGGATCACTAGCCATTGGGGATATATACATCAAAACCGCAATGAGGTTTTATCTCACTCCAGTTATAACTGCTCTCATTCAGAAATAAACAGAAAATGTTGGTGAGGATGTGGGGAAAAAGATACCCTGGTCCACTGTTGGTGAGAATGTAAACTGGTGCAGCCACTATGGAAGACAGTATGGAGATACTTCAAAAATCTGAATATAGACCTACCATAAACCCAGCCATCTCACTCATGGGAATTTATCCAAACCAAAGGAAATCACTATATGATACAGTTATCTGTACCCTCATGCTCATTGCAGAACAATTAACAATAGCTAAGATATGGAATCAACCAGATGTCCATCAACTGTTGACTGGATAAAGAAATTATGGTATATATACACTACAGAGTAATACTCAGCTGTAAAAAAAATGAAATCCTATCTTTGCAACAAGATGGATGCAACTAGAAACCATTATACTTAGTGAAATTAGCCAGTTCCAAAAAGACAGATATATATTTTCCCTGATCTGAGGTAACTAAAGGAGTACCTAAAATATAATGCTTAGGAGTGATATGGATATTTTGAGATTTGTTCATTATTTATATCCTTTGTCTCATCTGTTGTGTACCAGTGTTTTTTTTTTTCCTTCATGTTATTTATTAAATTCTTTTACTTAGTGTAGGGTTAACTATATGATTATTAAGTAAACTGAAAATAGATCTTTGTAAAAATTAAGAGTGGGAATGTGAGAGGGAGGAGGAAGACATGTTGGGGCTTGAGTTGAAGGGAGGGTGGGAGAATATCACTGTGTTCCTAAATCTGCATATATGAAACTTGGATAATTTAAATAAAATTTAAAGAAATAACTGATTTCTTGGGTACTGTTTATACTGTATAATTATTGTTAGATTTATAGAAGTGTGTGTTCTTTTTTATTTTTGTTATACAATTATGATTTTCAGACTTTTCAGTGTATATTATGCTTCAATAAAAATATTATTAAAAATCATATGACTGAGTCTACCTGAACCTCTGGAATGGGGTTATCTGGGTAGCCAATTCTCTTCTGAGTTTCCTGAAGACAGGGTATAATTAAGGCAAACAGTTTAAAATTCCTTTCCCACTCTACAAATTCTATATTGTTTATTTGTGGGCTATTCCAGAGAGAATTCTAGGAGTGTTCAGAAATGAGAAACATTCTCCTGGAAGACATTTTTAAAAATAATCTAGTAAAGATAGGCTTTATTATTATTTTAGGCTAAGGCAATAGGGCAATAAAGCTTCAGGAACAGACTGTGATAGTGTTTGAAATATGGAGGATGGAGAATTTAGGTAGGGCAGAAATATGGAGGATAGAGAAGTTGGGTGGGGCTGGAAGCTCATTGGTTCAACAGATTTCTGGGACATTATAACTACTTTAAGGTGTCAATTTTGGAGACAATGGATGCGTTTAGTACCTTGATCATGTTGATATATCATAGGTTTAAGCATGTGTAGAAACTCATCAAAATGTGTGCATAAAATATGTGCAATTTTTTTCCCAAAGAAACTGCTCATTTAATGAGTGCAAATTTCATAAGCAAAACTTTAGGAATGTAGTGATTCTTGCCATCATACCTGCCCACCTACCCCCATTTCCCACCCCACCTCCTCCTCCCTCTTCCATTCCCAGGGTCATTTTGCATTAAGAAAGCAACAACAACAAAAACCCAAAAATCAGACATTTATATTCATTTTAACTCAATAAAACTTTTTAAAACTGTTTCTGACCATTTAACTTACATATAAAATTCTTAGAGACCCTATACTTCACTTCATCAATATCTCATCGATTCAGTCAGCCTAATAACATTTAATATAAAGTGAATTATGAAAGAATTGTTGTGCAAAGAAAGGCAATAGGGTAAATGTACCACCTATACTATAGCATTTATCCGGAAGTCTCTCTTGGGACTCTGACTTTGAAAAACAGACAAATCCCTTGGAACTGACGCCATGACACAAAATCAGTATCTTTACCAGCAGTTATATGTGTACTCAACCCTGCAACAACAGGCAGCATTTGTAAGAAACGAAAAGACACCATTACTCTTCTTAGCTGAGAAATGAATGTCATCAGGTAGATTTGTTATCCTTCAGTGAGGGAAAGTTCTGTTGCATTTCATGGATTTGGATGTCCAAGAAACTGTCATTTAGATAAAGAATAGATGGAGAAGTTAGAAGTGCTGAGAAGATAATACTTAGATCGAGGAATTATGTTTGCTTCTTTTAAAAGACTACAAAATAGATACTGCTAATTGGACCACAAAATCGTTTCATTGTCAGAATTGTTTTGTCAAAATGGACAAATATTTATCATACATGGAGGTACACCTATTATAGAAGTTTAGTCTTAAAAAAACTACTGTAATAAAAATAGAGAGCATACACAATTGAATTTTTACAGAAGATGGAACCAAACTAGTAGCAAAGTCTATAGAGTTGAGATGAATTGTTTTAAGAAAATGAAACAATGTACTTTTTATTTATTTATTTATTTGACAGGTAGAGTTGTAGACAGTGAGAGAGAGAGAGAGAGAGAGAGAGACAGAGAGAAAGGTCTTCCTTCTGTTGGTTCACTCCCCAAATGGCTGCTGATCCAAAGCCAGGAGCTACGCTGATCCGAAGCCAGGAGCCAGGCGCTTCCTCCTGGTCTCCCATGCAGGTGCAGGGGCCCAAGCACTTGGGCCATCCTCCACTGCCTTCCCGGGCCACAGCGGATAGCTGGACTGAGAGAAGAGCAACCGGGACTAGAACTCGGCATGCATATGGGATACTGTTGCTGAAGGCGGAGGATTAACCTAGTGCGCCATGGCGCTGGCCCTGAAACCATGTACTTTTTAAAGGCAGCATGAATAATAGTTAAGAGTCTGTGATATAGGATTAGACAGCTTTAGTTTGATGCCTGGGAGATTTTGTGGATTACTCAATATTGTTCATTCCCTGTTACCTTCTGGGAAGAATGTGACTATCTTATTACCAAATAATCTGATGGAAATGATTCACTGAAATCTAAACCGCTCTCATTTTGAAATTCAACAGTACTAGAACTGTTCTAATGTGGTTATGTTGACTGTTAGGAGAGAACACGGATGACCATCAGAGGTAAGTCACTCTGTGGGAAGGGCAATGGACTTGGTGACAGTTTTAACGTTAAGGTTGTGAGTGTTGTGGGGCACTGACTGCTTTTAAAGCAGTGCATAGCTGATACTGGAACCCTGTGTAGTCATAGTCTCCTTGAATTTTCAGAATGGTTCTGGGAATAGTATCTGAGAAACACAAATTACTGAGTAGTCAAATTGGCAACCCACATATGGCATTCTCCTCTGTCTGGTCCCTGAATGTGGGCCAACTGGGGTGTGATCACAGTAGCAAGAAAGAAAAAGAATATGGGTTCAGTTTTTAATGGTGACTGCACTGGCAAGAGAATGAGCCAGGGATGGATGAGACAGAAAACTCTACTTTCCCACATCAACAAGAGGGAGGTAACCTTTGGAAGAGGGATTCTGGAGTTTGGGTTTCTCGGGAAGGTGTATGTATGTGTGTGTATTTATATATATATATATATATATATATGTATATATATACCTATATATTCAATGTAAGGACATTTATTGATCCCTATACAATGATATAGACATGTTCTTAGTGACTTATACAAGAATGAGTGAGAAAAGACAATATACAGTGGTCTCTTAGAAACATGCACAAAGTGTCACTTTGTAATCAATTTTCACGTACATGATCTCATCACCCACAGAGCATTATCATCTTTTTTTTTTTGACAGGCAGAGTGGACAGTGAGAGAGAGAGAGAGACAGAGAGAAAGGTCTTCCTTTTTGCCGTTGGTTCACCCTCCAATGGCTGCCGCGGCTGGTGCACTACAGCCGGCGCATTGAGCTGATCCGAAGCCAGGAGCCAGGTGCTTCTCCTGGTCTCCCATGCGGGTGCAGGGCCCAAGGACTTGGGCCATCCTCCACTGCACTCTTGGGCCATAGCAGAGAGCTGGCCTGGAAGAGGGAAAACCGGGACAGAATCTGGCACCCCGACCGGGACTAGAACCGGTGTGCTGGTGCCACAAGGAGGAAGATTAGCCTAGTGAGCCGCGGCACCGGCCTACATTATCATCTTTTACAGATGATGAGACCAAGGTCTAAGTAAAATAAATAATTAATGGCAAAATGGGAGAGAGTAATAGAATTGTAAATTGCCTATTAAAATTCAGTATTCTAACTTCATCTCCAACATTACACAAATGTAACCTGGTTATTGATGTCCTTAGTCCCAAAGGAATGTCTGTTATAATAAATTCTGAGCTATGAAAGTTACCATGCCTTGGTACCTGATAAATACTCAAGGTTCATTCTCTGCTCCTTTCAATGACTCTCATTTAGTCCCTTAAATCTAAAGTTTCTTAGGATCTTGTAATCCTGAACCTATTATGTTCCCCTGTTCTCCTTTTAGTGCAAATATAAAGACTTAAATTTAATAATAAATATACCACTCAGGGTAACATTGAACTAGATATCATTGAAATATTTACAGAATGGAAAACATGGGACTTCACAGTTTAATGACACTTGACACTCAATTGGTTTTATTATATGTTACTAGCAATTATTTATTCAATATCTGGCTTTCTGGCTAGATCATAGCCTCTCTATTGGTACTTCCATGTTTGTAATGTAGACTTAGTATATATTCAATGCTTTGCATGGTATTTGGTATATAGGAAGTGTATATTACATGTTTATTCATTCACATCCCTGCTTCAAATAAGAAAATTATCTTCTATGGCCTCAGGGGTCCCTCTACCTATGCCATCTTTCTGATGCTGGGCAGATTTTATCTTCTTCTCTTGTTCAGCATGTATAACTTCTGTTGATTCTTCCAAATCCAATTTGAGAATCCAATTTAGGACAGTTATTTCCAGCTCTTTCCATCTTCTCATATACATGTTGTTAGAATCACACAGTCAGCATTTCAATACAGTCATTCTTTTTGTAAAAATATGTGTATCACATAAATAGGTTTTCTTTCTTTTTGTAAAATATTTTAAAAGAGATTCCTTTTTCTCTGATTCTTTACAGAATCTTATGCCTGCTGAGCATCTTCAAGGTGACTAGTAACAACTTGCTGACATTGATTTGGAAGACATTGATGAGTAGAGACCAGTGAGGAGACAAAGGGCTTTTGATAGAGCACTTGGTCAGGAGCTAATCAAAGAGAGGGCTTACAGAAGACAGCCTTATTTTTTAAAAGACTGCTTGTCTAGAGAGTGTAGTGGAAAATTTCAAAATATAACTGAGAAAATAGTAGGATAGATATTTGTCTCTCAGGATGCATCTGTTAGAATGCTACTGACAAAATCCATCCAAAAGCTAATAATAAAGTCAAGGTTAATAGGAAACATTTTTTGAGTTCTCTGAACAATATTCACAGAGGTTATAATTTAATTTTATAAGAAAAAGCACCACAGAAAGTGAAACAAATTTATTACAGTTTAAATCATTTATATTAATCTATGTGTTTGGACCTTTTATTCAAATATTTTTGTGGTTTTCAAACATTGAATTTAATCAACACTGTAGTACAAGAACTGGCAATCTTACAGAACGGAAATAATTGAATAGACTTTCTTCTTTCAACATGAATAGGTCTTGTGGACTGAGAAAAACTATTTGTTCCCTACTCATTCCGTGTCATAAATCTATAAAACTGAAAAATCTTGTTTTGGAAATCCTACTCAGACAGAAAACATGCGACTCTTAGTTTCAAGTCCTGCATACCAGCCTGTAATGTGCTGATAGGTTTTTGCTTTTTTTCTCATAGAACTATAGATTCCTAGGGTCCAGAAAATTTCTTTTATTTTTATTTTTTGCATGCCTATAGATGTCTAATACAACACAATTTTCTTTTTCCTTTTAAAGTGAAAATTTGAAGAAAAAAACAGGAAAATGCATTATATTTAAATGTGAAAATCTTTCTCTTAATTAAGTTCATACAAATGCACCTTAAGAATTTTTTATATTATTTAAAAGGTAAAATAGGGGAAAAAGAATAAGAATACAAAGAAGAGAAAGCTATCCATTGGTTTACTTCCCAAGTGACTGCAATAACGGGGGATAGGCTAGGCCAAGACCAGGAGTGAGGAACTTAATTCCAATCTCCCACCTGGGTTGTTGGGACTCGAGTACTTGAGGTGTCATCTGTTGCCTCCCAGAACGTGCGTTAGCAGGAAGCTGAAATTGGGAACTGAGTTGGGACTTGAACCCAGACACTACAGTATAGCTCCAGGCATCTTACTTGCTACATCAAATGCTCATCCCAGGAAAATGCATCTTTAATCAGAGTTGACTTAAATAAGAACAGAGATGATGAAATCTCTGCTCAACTATTTCCAATGGCTGCTTTCTAGAAAACCTGGCATTTCGTTATTTGTTTACACCTTGGATTACAGCCTAGCTGGCTTCTATCAAAGTATTAGCGCGGTACCAGGGGTATAAATAATAAGTAATATATTAAATCAGTATCATCTACATGAATCTGTATCAGATATACTAAGACAAAACTAGCTGAAGGATAGGGGTGTAGATTATATTTTACAAGAAAGTACAAAGAATTATGGTCCACACTTCTTTTCTTAGAGGAATGTGTTTACGATCCCCTTGAGGCTAGAAAATGGTTGTTGAAAGCGATAGAGTTAGACCAAACGGCTCAGTTCACCACAGATAGTTCAGTTCAATGGTGTGGCAAAATTTGAGACTATTTGCTTAGGAAACTGTACTGGGATATAGGAAGAGATTACAGCAATGAGTAAAACAGCAGGCTACCACTCCTATGGAAATCACAGCAGCACAGAATATACAGTTTAGTGCTTGCAAGGGCTTGTGATAAACTGCAGACCTGTTACAGAGCTGGAACTGGACCATATACATAAAGTGTTTAAAGGAACTGTTGGCTTAGGTAGAAGTAAAAACCATGTATATGGGTCATGATTGGTTTCTTCATAATATAGTTAGGAAAGTCTTCCCTTAATTATACTTTTTATTTTTCTGTCCTGTCTTTCCACTCCAAATCAAAATGTACATTACGCCAATCCATTATTTTCCTCTAAGCAAGTATAATAAATATTCTTCCCGAAATCTTGGATAGGCATTTTGGGAGCTTGGAAGTTGGGCTGAGTGTAGAACACAGGTTTCCTTTGCTTTTTCACTGATGATGGCTTATGTGGTACTCAGAATTTCTAAAATGGTTTTGCAAAACTAGCTTGTCCTAATCCCAGAATCTGTGAACACGAGATCCCATGCCCCAAATATATTACTTTACACTCAAAAGAGACTTCATAGATTTAATAAGTAACATGATTGCTGATTACTTAAGCTTAAGGATATTATCCTGGATTAGCCGTGTAGTTTCAGTACAGTCATGTGTGGCTATGCAAGCAGAGATTTTTCTCCAGCTATTAGAACAAAGAAGAAACAACAAAAGGGCTTAGACATATTTGAAGTCTGAGAAGGATGCCCTGGATGATTTGAAGATGTAGTGGATACAGGAGGAATGCAGGCATTCCAGAGAAGAAAAGTTAGCGTATACTGTCACCAAGAAAATGAGGACCTCAGGCCGGTGCCGCAGCTCACTTGGCTAATCCTCCACCTGCGGTGCCAGCATCCCATATGGGCACTGGGTTCTAGTCCCGGTTGCACCTTTTCCACTCCAGCTCTCTGCTGTGGCCCGGGAAGGCAGTGTAGGACAGCCCAAGTGCTTGGGCCCTGCACCCACATGGGAGACCAGGAGGAAGCACCTGGTTCCTGGCTTCGGATCAGCACAATGCGCCGGCCGTAGTGGCCCTTTGGGGAGTGAACCAACGGAAGGAAGACCTTTTTCTCTGTCTCTCTCTCTCACTGTTTAACTCTGCCTGTCCAAAAAACAAAAAATGAGGACCTCAGACATAGAGCTACAAAGAATTGGGGTCTACCCAATGTTTGGATGAGGTTGCAAATGGATTTTCCAGTAAGTCACCGGATTAAAAAGTCCAATCCAGCCAGGACCTAGCCTTCAGCCTTCTAAGACCTGAAGTAACTAGTAAATGTCCCTCACACAGACTTTTATCCTTCAGAACTGTGAGATAATAAATGGGTTATGTTTTAAGATAATACTTGTGAAGTACTTTGTTATACTTCAATAGAAAACCAATCTAGATGCAAAGTGATGTGTTTATGGATGAAATATCGTGATGGGTTGAATTTTGTCAAATTAATCCAGTGGGAAAGAGGGCAGGGATAGGTGAAATGTCTGTCCATCTGTTGTTGATATCTAGTAAAGGTGGATAGATGATAGGTGATTGGTAGAGGTCATGGAGATTAAATATGCTTTTATAACTACATTTGTATGTATTTAATACTATCCACAATAAAAACATTAAAAACAACAACTGGAGAGTTGTGCTTGAAACAGTTTTATAAGAGAAATATTAAAATGTGTTCAATGACTCTTTGAAAGTCCTTGCGCACTTTGTGACTCTAAAAAGATAAAGATTTCTGTGGAAACTGTGAGGACTTCTTCCTCAGTGCTTAAGGAGAAGAACAGAAAGAAAAAGAGGTCTCATTTGGTTGAGTTCATTAGCATGAGAGAGCTCATTAGAAAGAAACTATCTTAGGAATACTTATAGAATAATTCAGTTTCAATGAATTGCAGTCTCATTTACTTAAGTGAAATTTAAAGCCAAACACCTGTTTCCCATACACCTGATTTTGTATTTCTTCTAGTGTGTCCATAATTGAATTTTTCTTAGCTGGAGACTTGAATGACTTTTTTGGACTCTGTTCTATGTTAGTATTTTCCTATTTGCGACTAGTGATTTATGGTTTATAGTTGAGTTTAATGTGAACTGTGCTGCTTTAGGCATCACACATATGATGCGATCTTCTTTTTAAAGTAAGTATGCACAGTAACCTTAATTTCAAGTGATTTATTTCTACTTAATGAAATTCAAGTTGTAGTGAAAAATTCATTAAAAATAATTGAAATTTACTTCCATAGTTGCAGTGTAAGGTAGATAGGGTCAAAGAAATGGAAGTTTTATTGTGAGCCCTGATTTTGCTGCTAATTTGCTTCTGTAATGTTTGAAAATTGTAACTGCCTAAAAATATCATTTGCTAAGTAGTTATACATCCAAATAACTTAAATATTTATGTTCTAGCAACTTAGCAATGGTTTAAAAACATGCACATAAATTCAAAGAAGAATAGCATTGGTTTTAATTTATTAAAAATTATATGTATGTAGGATGTGTGTGTCTATTGGGTACTTTCCAACTTCTTAAATCTTGAATCATATTAGGTACATAGGTAGTTTTTGTTTCAGCTGTTTCATGTACCGTAATATCTCCCAGTTACATTCCTGTTGTTGCAGATGACAGGATTTTATCTCTTTTTATAGCAAATAGTATTCCATAATATACACACACATGCACATTTCTCTTTATCTGTTCATCCATTCCTGGGCAGTTAGGTTGATTCCAAGTCTTGGCTATTGTGATCAGTGCTGCAAAAAGCAGGAAAATGCAGCTATCTCGTCGAGATACTGATTTCGATATATACCCTGCTGTGGGATCACTAGACCACTTGGTACCTCTATATTTAATTTGTTGAGTAAAGTTAATGTTATTTTCCATAATAAATACACTAACTTATATTCCTCTCAACAGTGCATAAGGGTTCTGTTTTCTCCATGTCCTCACCAACACTTGTCTTTTGTCTCTTTGGTAAAGCCACTGTAACTTGAGTTAAGTGACTTCTCATTGTGATTTTGAGTTTCCCTGATGATTAGTGATATTGGACACTTTTCCATGTACCTGTCAGCTATCTGTATTTCTTCTTTTGAGAAATATTTATTTAAGTCATTTGCCCATTTTAAAATGGATTATTTGGTTTTTGGGCATTGAGTTGTTTTACTACCTTGTATATTCTGGATATTTATCTCTTATCAGATATACAGTTTGAAAATACTTCCTCTTACTCTGTAAGTTATCTCTTCACTCTCATGATTGTTTTCTTTGCTGAGAAACTTTTCTTTGATGTAATTCTCTGTCAGTTTTTTCTTTTGTTTCTTGTGCGTTTGAGCCTTTGTCTAACATTATGTTTGCCTAGTCCAGTATCATTAAGCATTCTCGCTATATTTTCTTCTAACAGTTTCATACTTTACAGGTAGTCTTACTCACATGTGGAAAATATAAAAATCTAATTTTGTAGGGGGTGGACATGTGTTCTAGCAGTTAAAATGCCATTAGACAGTCACACATTTGATGTCAAAGTAACTAGGTTCAACTCTTGGCTGTGGCTCTTGAATCTAGCTTCCTGCTTATGCAGATCTTGGGAGGCAGGAGTGATGTCCCAAGTGGTTAGGTTACTGCCACCCAAGTGAAAGATCTGGATTAAGATCCAAGTTTCTAGTTTTGATCTAAGTCTGGTAGGCCATTATAGGCATTTAGGGGAGATGGGAGCTCTCTCTCTATCTTTCCTTCTCTCTGCTTCTCAAAACAAACAGATAGACAAACAAACAACCTTTGTATAAATAGGGAGTAAAAATTATTTACCAGAGACTGGGGAAGAGAGAAGGATGTAGAGGGTGGGAGTGGATCATTGGATAACTTTAGCCAACTATGTTTGAGATGACTTAATGGGTATTAGTATTTCTAGTAGTTAACTTTTAACTACTTGTAACTGATCCTTCTAGTTACTCAAATCTTTATTCAGTACTATGTAGTATATGACAAAGATTTTTAGAAGTTCCTATTAGCATATTTTCCAGGAGTTTCAAGTTTCTGGCTGGAAAAAGAGGGATTTTCAAAATTGAACTGAAACAGTTAAAGGTATTTGTTTTCTTATGGAAGCATTTTTTTTTAAAGTTGTAATTTTTCTAGCAGTAATGTTTATGGCCACAATAAAATGAGCTGATCCAATCAAAAATGAAACTTTAAACAAACAACTACTCAGATTCCTCTTGCTGCTTATTTGTATCAGTGGTGCTTGTTATTTCAAAAATTACCCATGTTGTTTTTTATAAGTGTTTACATTATTTTTACTCTCTCATTTCTTTTATTCATTCTAATGCTACTTTTTTTTTTCAAAAATGAAAACAACTGAAAGAAAATGGATCCTTGTATTTCAGACTATTTTTGCTTTAACAGATTTACTGAGCCAAAAGTAACCATAATAATGAGAAATCTCATGAAGTCCTAAAACCTGTAGATCCACTACCAGTCTACTGAAAAATTGGCTTATAATGAAAAAAATCCTCCACCTCTGGTGCCGGCACCCCAGGTTCTAGTCCCAGTCGGGGCACCAGATTCTGTCCTGGTTGCTCCTCTTCCAGTCCAGCTCTCTGCTGTGGCCCGGGAAGGCAGTGGAGGATGGCCCAAGTGCTTGGGCCCTGCACCCGCATGGGAGACCAGGGGGAGGTACCTGGCTCCTGGCTTTGGATCGTCTTAGTGCACCGGCCTTAGCAGCCATTTGGGGGTGAACCAACGGAAGGAAGACCTTTCTCTCTGTCTCTTTCTCTCTCTCTCACTGTCTAACTCTGCCTGTCAAAAAAAAAAAAAAAAAAAAAAAACAAACAAACAAACAAAAAAAACCAAAAACCAAAAAACAAAAACAAAACAAAAACATAGTGTTATTATTAAAACATTGTCATGGACACATCAGATTTTAAAAATGTTTTCCTGCATAATTCACTGGAAATATTTAATATATTCTTTTTTTATATTGTAATGGATATCAGTAGCTTTTGAATACCTTTTCTAACATTCACTTAAAAAAAAAACAGTGAAAGTAGAAGATTTTTTTTGACAGGCAAAGTGGACAGTGAGAGAGACAGAGAGAAAGGTCTTCCTTTTCTGTTGGTTCACCCTCCAATGGCCGCTGCAGCCGGTGCACTGCGGCCAGCGCACTGTGTTGATCTGAAGCCAGGAGCCAGGTGCTTCTCCTGGTCTCCCATTTGGGTGCAGGGCCCAAGCACTTGGGCCATCCTCCACTGCACTCCCGGGCCATAGCAGGGAGCTGGACAGGAAGAGGGGCAACCGGGACAGAATCTGGTGCCCCGACTGGGACTAGAACCTGGGGTGCCAGCACTGCAGGTGGAGGATTAGCCTATTGAGCCACGGTGCCGGCCAGTAGAAGATTTTTTTTTTAAATATGTATTTATTTATGTGAAAGGCAGAGTTACAGAGAGATAAAGGCAGAGAGACAAAAATCTTCCATCTGCTCTTTTACTCCCCAAATGGCCATAATGGCCAGGGGTGAATCAGATTGAAGCCAGGAGCCAGGAGCATCATCCAGGTTTTCCATGGGGGTGCAGAGGCCCAAGCCCTTGGGCCATCTCTCACTTCTTTCCTAGGTGCATTAGCAGTGAGTTGGATGGGAAATGGAACAGCCTGGACTGGATCCATTGCCCATATGGGATACTGGTGCTGCAGGTGGCAGCTTAACCTACTAAGTCTCAGTGCTGGCCCAGCATGTGAAGATTTGAGAGGGAAGGGCTCAACCAACCCTCAGGGAACCTCTGGGATAATTCTTACTTCAAATGCTAACCGAGCTTTGCAATTTCAATATTTTTCAATATGAAAAACGAATCTCGATACACTACCAAGCTCTGCAGCTTACTTTTAAGAATTGAGACTCAATAAATTGAAAGGCTTTTGCAAGTTCTCCAATTGTCTTTCATAACTTTGTCAATGAGCTTAAATGAATCAGTTATTTATATCATGTACACGCTGTCTAATCCAGGGTCTGAAATTACATTTTTTTGTATCTTAGAAAATGTTCATTTTAGTAACCATTAGTAAGCTTTGTTGTGTATGTGTGTGTATATATATGTGTGTGTGTGTGTGTGTGTGCATTACAACAAATTATTATTTTTTAAATATTTATTTGAAAGTCAGAGTTATACACAGGGGGAAGGAGAGGCAGGGAGAGAGAGAGAGAGAGAAAGTCTTCCATCTGCTGGTTCACTCCCCAATTGGCTGCAACAGCCAGAGCTGTGCTGATCTGAAGCCAGGAGCCAAGAGCTTCTTCCTGGTCTCCCACATGGGTGCAGGAGTCCAAGGACTTGGGCCATTTTCTACTGCTTTCCCAGGGCATAGCAGAGAGCTAGATTGGAAGTGGAGCAGCCAGGAATAGAACCAGTGCCCATATGGGATGCTGGCACTACAGGTGGTGGCTTTACCTGCTAAGCCACAGCACCGGCCCCACAACAAATTAGTTTTATCAGATGAGAATGCTTTGTGGATCAGTGCATTAGTCAGTAAGATGCTTGTAAGACAAAAACCATTTTTAAAACATATTTGCCGTAAGCTGAATGACACTTCAATCTAGAAAAAAAAAGAATTGTAAGAAATCTCAATTTCAAAAATAAATATCATAGAAGTCTTATACATGGGAGATTGTCTGCAGATAATCTGCTGTGTCACAATACTGGCCCCATACTTTTTAAAAGCCAACCTTTATATAAGGGCCACTCTGTGGCCTTAGTCTTCATCAATGTTAACTCATTACAAATAATCACTTATTAGTCTTCTTTCTCAGGTATTTTCAATAGATATTTTAAATAGATCTCAACATATCCATACAACTCAAAAGTAACTGATGTGATTTTCTGACCTCCTCCATTTCTTATCACCTCCAAATAGAAAAACAGTGAATTGAGGTTTCTGCCTTTTATCACTCCTCAATGTTAGGAGTTAGGCGGTGTTGTGAAGTCAGTAAGAGTTTGAAGGTTCTACACTGTCATTGACGATTTCAAGATCCTACTGGTATCTCATCATGAATTGTCAGATGAAGATGTGAGTTCATTCTAGCACAAAACAGTGTGAACAACAGGTAGCTATAGAAGGCTGACAACTGTTGTGGGGTAAGTGTTTAAAGTTGAGCATTTACAAAATAGAGAAAGGAGACATTTCTGAAAAACAGTATGCCCAATTTGTAATGAAATGTAGACCAGTAAGGAATCAAATTCAATATAATCAGCTAAGACAGATAGGCACTTAGTGAAATCATGGGAACTGATATGCTTATGGCCAAGGAAGGAGCCACAGTTGGAGAAAAGCAAACGTGAGCAGATTGCTGGGCTCTCAGTCTCCAGTAAATTCCCATTCTACTTCCTCTCCCCAGGTCAGGATCACCTCTATTTTTCCAGATTTCTTCCACTGATGAACACTTGGGTTGTTTCTATCTCTGAAATGTTCTGAATGTTGTTGTCATAAACCTAGGGGTATAGATGTCTCTTTGAGTGAGTGATTTCATATCCCTTGGACTTATACCCAATAATAGGATTGCTGCTCATATGGCAATCCCCTGTTAAGTTTTTCAGTTTATTTTCCACTTATGCTAATTTACATTCTCAGCAACAGTGAGCAGCCTTTACATCTGCACCAATTTTATTATCTTTTGTATTTTTGATAATATCAAATATAATTGAGGTGCAGTGATATCTCATTGTGGCTTTGAATTGCTTTTTTCTCACATGAGTAATGTTGAACATTGTTTCATGTGCCTGCTCTTTGGATGGTGGGACATAAAACACTGACACTCAGATTCAAGAGAGGGCAAAGGGACAGTGATTTCAGCTACAGGGAACAGCTAATCTATGGTGGGCAGGATGCTGTTATCTAGTTTCTCTAGTGTCTTGTAGATCAGCTAATTTGGAAAAAAATGTCTTCAGACTCTGGGGTATAAGGCTGGCACTAGTTGTCTGGTGCCTGGCCCCAAGGTGATTAGGTTGGGTACATGTGAGAATCCAACAGGGGAAGCGGCTTGGGTATGGACCTAATTAGCTGTTCAGGAAAGGAACTGGCCTGCTTCTATCTAGCCAGCCAGCTCTCTGCTGTGGCCCGGGAGTGCAGTGGAGGATGGCCCAAGTGCTTGGGCCCTGCACCCCATGGGAGACCAGGAGAAGCACCTGGCTCCTGGCTCCTGCCATCGGATCAGCGCAGTGCGCCGGCCGCAGCGCGCCGGCAGCGGCGGCCATTGGAGGGTGAACCAACGGCAAAGGAAGACCTTTCTCTCTGTCTCTCTCTCTCTCACTGTCCACTCTGCCTGTCAAAAAAAAAAAAAAAAAAAAAAAAGAAAGAAAGCATTTCAAACAAGAAGACAAAGAATACTATATTGTAACAATTGACTCCAAAATTCACTGGCTTGAAACAGTGAGCATTTGTTAAGGCTCCCCTATGCTTTGGCTGAAGTAACTCTGCTGATCTTGACTGAGTTCTGCTAGTCTTGCCTCCATTCCACCTGTCTGTCTGCTTCAGGGTTCTTCTATATGTGCCTGAAAGACACCTGGGACACATTCTTCTAATGGCACCAGCAGAGAAACAAAAGGGCAGACACAACCTTGTGAGTATTTTTGAAGCCGTTGCTTGCATCATCTCTGTCAACATCCTGGTGCCCCAAAGTATTCACTTGGCCAGTCCCAAAGGAAAAAAGTGCAGGTGTGTACCTGCCTCTGGAGGGAAGCATGCAAATATCACATGGCAAAGGTGTGGAAATGGAGAATGAAGGAACTGAGAATCATAATGCAATCTGACACAGATTTAAACGGGAAAGTGGGGCCAGTGCAATGGCACAGTAGATTAATCCTCTGCCTGTGGCGCTGGTATCCCATGTGGGCGCCAGTTCTAGTTCTAGCTGCTCCTCTTCCAATCCAGCTCTCTGTTGTGGCCTGGGAAAGCAGTGGAAGATGGCCCAAGTCCTTGGGCCCCTGCACCCATGTTGGAGACCTGGATGAAGCACCTGGCTCCTGGCTTCAGATCAGCGCAGCTCTGGCCGTTGTGGCCATCTGGAGAGTGAACCAACAGAAGGAAGACCTTTCTCTCTGTCTCTCCCTCTCACTTTCTGTAACTCTACCTCTCAAATAAATAAATAAATAAAATCTTTTAAAATTGGGGGGGGGGGAAGCTAGAGGGAGAGAGATTAAAGAGAGAATTTATAATTGACGATGACAAGGATGAGGGTAGAAGTGGGAGATCTAGAGTCGGTCTCCACTGCATGTCTTGCCAAGTCAGGACTTCCTGAGGCCCCTCCATTCCTGAAACCTGGCATTGCTGTCATTCCCAAATATGCCGAGGAACAGTGTCAAGCATGAATTTTCTGTTCTAAACAGCATGATTGATACAACCTCTGTATTTTGGGTTTAATTTCCAGTCCCTCTTTACAATAAAGGGAATGATGGGAATCAGGAAATAATTCCATTCCTTGGCCACTGTTTTGATCTCTTCCTTTGCAGTCCCTCTTTGCCTTTGTTCTCACAATGTTCACTTCTCCATTCTTCCAGATCATTCCTTACCTTTTCCCCTTTTTTCCATGTCCTTTCCCCATCACCCACATATTTTTAGCTTCCTCTCCCTATTTTTGCAACCCTATTCATTTTATCTTACCCAGAACCTTTCCGTTTTCCAAAAGGGCCTCCTAAAAAGCTACATTCGTGGGAGAAAATCATTTACATTGTTTTTAACTTTGTTATTTTTTTCCACTATAATTGACTAAGCAATTTCTGAGGGGATGGTTGCTTGTTCCCTCAAAGAACAAATGAACTATCCAGTCTCTGCTTAGTTCAGGCCACTCATCATCAAGAGAAATGAATGCCCCTAAAATTGCTGCCTAACCAGATTGCAGGTCTGTCAGCTGCAGTACTGAAGGGAACATTTTAAATCACAGCAAACTTTGAAGTATGTGGCTAAGGAGAAAGGGTCAAAACAATCTTAATTTCCCAGGTGAGCATTGCCATCAAACAACAAAACAAAATGGATCAAACAAAAGTGATTATGACCTGAATCAGTCTTCAGGGCCGGGTTACCAAGATCATCATGGCTTCAGAAAAACTTTAACCCTCTCCACACCCATGTATTTTCCAGGGAGCCAGGGTCTTCCTGTTACTGACTGGTCGTCCTTGCTGAAAAAAAAAACAAAAAACAAAAAACAAACAAACAAAAAAAAAACAACAAGCTTTTATTATTCCCTTGGACTAGGTAACTTTCAGATTCAATCTTCCAAGCCAGTTAGAGCTTTTTCTGCTGTAACAGAGCCCTGTAATTACTGTTATTAATCTTAAAATCATGGGCTCTAATTTCAAAGGCTTCTTGCAACTTGAAAGTCTTTCTGATATAATGGTGCAAAAAATAAATCACCGTCTCCAAGCGTCATCTGTGCTTGGTAAATGCCAACACTAAGAAGGGTATAAACATATTCCCCAAACAGGTACCATAAACTGGGAAATGACACAGTGTCTACCATAAACATGTCTTTACCACAACCTGGTTTAAAAATGTTCTCACTCACACTTGAGATAAGCCTTTCCAATGGGATTTCAAAAAGAAAATCAGTATACCCCCCAGAAACTCTACTTGGCCTGAAAAGCTCGAGTCACGTCTGCTGCAGTTTGCGGTGGCATTTCCTCCACTCCTTTGTCACCCTCCTTCTCTCTGGTCACTGCTCAATCACTTGGAGGAGACAAACACCCCACAGCACTAGTCAACACAGTGTGCGTCTTGTCTTAAGAAAAGCAAACCATTTATCCTTAAGTACTTTACTTCCTGCCTGCTCTATGCAAAGGCATTGCAGTCTGCTCCTCTCTTTCCCTTTCTCTCCCTCTCTTTCACATATATATATATATATGTATGTATATATATATATGCGCACACACACTGTATATAAGACTCATATATATATATATATATATACAAGGGCACTTCAAAATTTTCATAAGAAAATTGAATTAAAATGTTTTATTTTGGTGCATTATTTTGAAATCCAAGATTAGTTTTTTTTTCATTATTTTTACAGAAGTATCCTTTTTATGTTCTAAATATTTATTTCTATTTGCTTGAAAGGCAGAATAGCACACAGAGGACAGAGAGACAGAGAGAGATGTCTTCCATCTGCTGATTTACTCCTCAAGTGCCCTCAACAGTCTGAGCTGGGCCAAGCCAGAGCCCGAAGATGGAAACTCCATCCACATCTCCCACAGGGGAGGTAGGGACTCAAGCACTACAGCCATCGCTTGCTGCCTCTAAAGGTGAATATAAGCTGGAAGCTAACTCAGAAGTGGAATAAGGAATCAACCCTAGGAATAATATTTTAACTGCTGTGTTCAGTTCCCAGCTCCAACTCCTGACTCACGCTTCCTCCTAAAGCAGACCCTGGGAAGCAGCAGTGGTGATGCAAGTCATTGGGTTTCTGCCCCACACATGGGAGAACTGGATTGCATTGTAGGCTCTTAACTTTTATTCTAGTCTAGTGCTAGCTCTTGTGGGTATTTGGGGGATGAACCAACTGATGAAAGTACTCTTTCTCTTGAGGCCTGTGCTGTGGCGTAGCGGGTAAAGCCGCCACCAGCGGAGCTGGCATCCCATATGGGCACTGGTTCGAACCCCTTCTGCTGCTTTTCCGATCCAGCTCTCTGCTATGGCCTGGGAAAGCAGTGGAAGATGGCCCAGGTCCTTTGGCCCCTGCATCCATGTGGGAGGCCCAGAGGAGGTTGCTGGCTCCTGGTTTCGGATCAGCTCAGCTGTGGCCTTTGTGCTCATCTGGGGAGTGAACCAGCAGACAGAAGGCCTCTCTTTCTCTCTCTCTCTGTGTTTCTGCCACTCTGTATCACTGACTTTCAAGTAAATAAATAAATCTTAAAAAAAAAAAGAAAGTGCTCTTTCTCTCTCTTGCAAGTAAAACTAAAAATAATCTTAAAAACAAAAAGTTTTATTTCCATAAACATAGTTATAAAAAAGAAAATCCCTTAGATAATACACCAAGAAGCTCATCTGTAACTTATTAATTAATTAACAGTTTGATCATCAAATTTTTTATGCTGTCCATGTAGTTGGCAGCATAGAAGATACTGTAGCAGTTATGAAGATAAATAAGACAGGTGCCAAACTATTAATAACTTCCAATTCCAGGAAGAGAGAGGAGATACTGTTACACGTAACAATCAGTCAACTGATCCCCTGAGCCAGTCTGAGAAATCTAATACATGAAACAAGGGCTCTAGGATAAGTTAGTTTAGAAAAAACACACAGCATATTCCACATCCACCCCTGAAAAATCACAAATTCAAAATCCTCTTAGTACTCTGAGGAGCCTATGTAATCAGTATCTATTTTATGTGTAGTAAGCAAATTTTTACTTGTTCTTGTTTTTGTGCTTTTTCCTTTATCTGGTAACTTCTAAAAATACTGTTGGTGGACTATGTTTTGTACAATGTTTCCATAAATTAAGGTAGCAAGTAATAAGCAGTGTACTGAAGTGCTAAATTTATGGGGTGTTGACCTGAGAGAAATTGTTTCTCTCTGGGAGAACAGATGGAAGTGTTAAGGAAAGAGGTATATTAGAGTAAGACTAGCAGTGTAAGGGAGGACCATAGGAACTGGAACTGGCTGAATAAATGTCTAAATTAAAAAGAGATGATGTTTAAAAGATCTGTGATGTCTAAGGTATCAGCCTATCATATGTGAAAAGGAGATGTGATGTATGGCTCTCCAACAGCAGCAAGGAGAAATAATTTTGACAAAAGAAAATGAGGACTTTCTAAGAAATGGTAGAATGTAAGCAGAACAGTAGTAGCTTTCCTGATCCTGGCCATGCTCCCGAGGAGGCCAGGCTATGTCCACACACACCTAGATTTGTATGCCAAATAATTGTTGAAATGAATAGATCCCTATGGAGAGTCAATTCAAACCATGTCTTTAATTCTGTGCTTAAAAGTTCATTCTGTCATCTCTGAAGAGCTGGTGCAGATTTTGAGCAGGAAAGATGTGTGCTTTGAACTGAGTTTGGGAAGAATAATCTTGCAGTCCTGTCTTGCAGGTATTAGAAAAAGAGAAAGGTAGCAGGGGACCACTTACCTTGAACCACATGGTACAAGCACCATGATCATCCATTTTTCACCAATAGAGTTTCTATTTAACTTTCTCCTCCTGCCTTCCCCAGGAGGATAGGCCCTTTTCTACAGATCAGGGAAAAAGGATGGGTTTGAGTTCATTTATCTGACCTTCAAGGGAATTCAACCTGGAATTTACAATGTCATCTGGAAGTATAGGGTTAGATATTAAGATTCATGACTGATTATAATTTTCCCTCTCACAAAATATTGACATAATATAATATTGTTAATATTTAACTTTAATTTAATTTAAAGTTAATATTTAAATTTTTGCATATTCTACATCTGCAAATAAAAAACATGTGAGGTGAAGCGAGAATGTCAGGAACGTGCAGTATACTTCTTAGGCCACAAGATTCCAGTTACTTTTATGAAGAACATTCTGATAATTATATATTTCTTTATAATTAGAGTTGCCTTTTTTAAAGATTGTGTGCTAAGTACTAGGCATTATGCATGGCATCTGGTATTTATTTTTACACTCACACTTTACCACAGCAATGATGTTTGATGTTCACAGGAGGTTAAGCTAAGATTCAGTTGTATTACAGCAAAACACTGTTGACATGGTTTTGAGGGAATTGTGGAACATATGCGCAATTGGAATCAGGGCATCTTTTTATTAACAGTTGCATAGAATGATAAACCTATTATTAGTTTTTTTTTTAAGATTTACTTATTTACTTGAAAGTCAGAATTACACACAGAGAGAAGGAGAGGCAGAGAGAGTGAAAGAGAGATGTCTTCCTTCACTGGTTCACTCCCCAGTTGGCTGCAATGGCTGGAGCTGCACCACTCCATAGCCAGGAGCCAGGAGCTCCTTCTGGGTCTCCCACATAGACACAGGGGCCGAAGGACTTGGGCCATCTTCTTCCACTTTCCCAGGCCACAGCAGAGAACTGGATCTGAAGTGGAGCAGCCGGGACTCGAACTGGCGCCCAAATGGGATGCTGGTACCTTAGGTGGAGGCCTAGCCCACTATGCCACAGTGCCAGCCCCTATTACTAAGTTCTTTAGCAGAAAAGTAATTCTGGGATTTTTAGTAAGAAGATTAGGATATTTCCTAGGCTCAAGGCCTAAGGATCATATTCTTTTTGTCTTCTAATACTTTCCTGAGTTTGTATGGACATGCCCAGTAAGAGGCACTATCATTATTTTTTGACTTTACCTTCTGAACCAACATGTTACAAACTGCACTATTTCCATTGTAAACACATGTTTCTTCATATGGTCATTGATTCCAGAACTCTCCAGCCAAAAATCCCCACTATGAGGTCTTTAAAGAATGGTTTCTCTGAGCTCTTCTTTGGCAGAGAGAAGGCATTTCCCATATCCTTTAAAACCACATTATAATTGAGGGACCGTTATACGTGTAACCATTTGATTATGAACTTTAAATCATAGAAATGAAACTAAAAGTAATTGTTATCTTCCCTTCTTGATAATCTCTGTCTTCCAGCAATTGCAGTGTGGCATGGCTCCCATGAAATTAAGTGAATTGAGGATTTATGTACCCAAAGAAAATTTAAGCAAGGAAAACTTACATAGTCAAGCTTTAGCTCCCATCTAGTGAAACATTTTCATTTTACTCATCAAAAGATAAAGGAACAAAGAGAGTCCCTGATTTCTCAACATCCCATGAGAAGTCAGTGGTGAGACTGATTGAGACTGGTATTGTTACCCGGATCAACCAGCACTTGGGCGACTGGTCTTTTTTTAAGATTTTATTTATTTATTCAAGAGGCATAGTTACAGAAAGAGAGAGGCAGAGAGAGAGAGCGAGCGAGCTCTTCGCATCTGTTGGTTCATTCCCCAAATGGCCGTAATGGCCAGGAGCCAGGAGCCAGGAGCCAGGAGCCAGGAGCCAGGAGCCAGGAGCTTCTTCCAGGTCTCCCATGAATGTGCAGGGGCCCAAGGACTTAGGCCATCTTCTACTGCTTTCTCAGGCCATAGCAGAGAGCTGGATCAGAAGAGGAGCAGCCAGGACACAAACTGGCACCCATATGGGATGCCGCAGTGCTGGTCCCGTGAACGGTCTTTTGACTCCAAATCTCAGGGCACTTATCAATGCATCTCACTCTATGCTGTTGTTTTTGTTTGTTTGAAAGTTGCTTTCTTTTTTTCCTGATGTTGATCTGATTCTCCTCTAACCTCACGATTTCACTGCCAAGATCCTGATGAATCCTTTGAGCCCATTTTTCCCATTATTGGAGTTCTTGAGGATCCATGTGCTTGATCACCAAGTTTCACTACCACCTCTACTGTTTAGGTTCACCCATGCCAAGAAGTCTTTGCTTCTAGGCTGGTTGCAGATTATGCTGCCTCCTATTTTTCAGAAGTGAGAAAACCATGTAACAAATTGACTACCTCATACTGGCCTTTGGACCATGCAGTTTGTGAGGCTCCCTAGTACCCTGTAGTTACAAACAAGTAAATGTCCACATACGTTGCTGATTTCTTGATGCCATTCCTGCATTACAAACAGTCCCTCTAGACACAGCCCTGTTTCTGACGTAGCTACCTGTCCTGGTATTGATGTATATTTCCTTTTGTCCTTGGGAATGTCTGCTGCAAACACAGCTTTACCATAATCATCTGCACTTTACAGTAGCTCAGACAAGCCTATTGTTCATTACTATTCGCTTGTCACAATAGTCAAGGATAGAAGAGACATGTGTGTCAGGATTTAAACTGTTTTTCCCCTCAGATGTTTCTGGATGATATTGTTTTTTTCTTTGCTTTTTACCCACTTCCATTAAGTCTCACTTATCATGCTGCCAATGCAATACAATTACTTCAGCACTCCGTTTCGGTCTTCATTCGACATATTCCTATTATCAGGAAATATAGTGTTTTGGACAGACACAGAGATAAAAAGACATATTCTCTGCATCCTGGTCTCTGGTAAAGACAGATAAGTAAATCAACAATAAGTCTCCACTATGACACATGGCATGATGGAACCAAGAACAGAGGGTCAGAGTGAAACGGAGCGGAAATAACAGCTCCCTGGGTCCCCCTGGAGTTAGGAGCTTGACAGTTTCACAAAATAATAGATGCTTTATCTGAGTGTTGAGTGTGGATTGAAGGAAAGGTGACGATGAGGGAATGCTATGCCATTTTTCAGCCTGCGGAACTGAGGAGTAAATAAAAACATTGTTATTCTCAGAAGCCCAGGGTCAGGATTATAAGACAGAGATAAGGGACAAAAAACCCACTTATCCAGGACTGGTATTGGGGTGCACAAGTTAATCCACCTTTTGCAACAGCACATCCGATAGCAAAGCACTAGTTTGAATCTGGCTGCTCTGCTTTTGATCCAGCTCCCTGCTGATGTGCCTGAGAAAGCAGCAGGTGATGACCCAAGTACTTGGGCCCTTGCCAACCATGTAGCAGACCCAGATGGTATTCCTGGCTCCTCTCTTCAGTCTGGTCCAGCCTTGGTTAGTGGTTGCAGTGATTTGCTCACTCTCTCTCTGTCTCTGTCTCTCTCTCTCTCTCTCCTCCACTCCTCTCAAACAAACAAATAAATAAATCTTTAATAAAATGCCTTATTCAAAGGGATAGTGATATGCATTCTTTGGAATTCTTCAGAACTAAAATTACACTTGGAAATTCAATGCACATTATCTTTTTTAATATTACTGGAGAAGATTGAAATTTTGCAACATTATAGATATTATAATGATACTAGAAACTTAGAGCCGGCGCCGTGGCTCAATAGGCTAATCCTCCACCTAGCGGCGCCGGCACACCGGGTTCTAGTCCCGGTTGGGGCACCGGATTCTGTCCCGGTTGCCCCTCTTCCAGGCCAGCTCTCTGCTATGGCCAGGGAGTGCAGTGGAGGATGGCCCAGGTGCTTGGGCCCTGCACCCCATGGGAGACCAGGAAAAGCACCTGGCTCCTGGCTCCTGCCAGGATCAGCACGGTGCGCCGGCTGCAGCGGCGGCCATTGGAGGGTGAACCAACGGCAAAGGAAGACCTTTCTCTCTCTGTCTCTCTCTCTCACTGTCCACTCTGCCTGTCAAAAAAAAAAAAAAAAAGAAACTTAGATGAGGTTAGATAAGTTAACAAATGTCTAAAACTGGATTTATTCATTTATTTGAACTTTTATTTAACAAATATAAATTTCCAAAGTACAGCTTATGGATTTCAGTAGCTATTTCCTCCCCCCACCCATAACTTCCCTCCCACCCGCAACCCTCCCATCTCCCGCTCCCTCTCCCATTCCATTCATATCAAGATTCATTTTCAATTCTCTTTATATACAGAAGATCAATTTAGTATATATTAAGTAAAGATTTCAACAGTTTTCACCCACACAGAAACACAAAGTGTAAAGTACTGTTTGAGTACTAGTTATAGCATTAATTCACATTGTACAACACATTAAGGACAGAGATCCTACATTAGGAGTAAGTGCACAGTGACTCCTGTTGTTGACTTAACAAATTGACACTCTTGTTTGTGGTGTCAGTAATCTCCCTAGGCTCTTGTCATGAGTTGCCAAGGCTATGGGAGCCTTTTGAGTTCGCCGACTCCAATCTTATTTAGACAAGGTTGTAGTCAAAGTGGAAGTTGTCTCCTCCCTTCAGAGAAAGGTACCTCCTTCTTTGATGGTTCGTTCTTTCCACTGGGATCTCACTCTTTCATTTATTTATTTATTTATTTATTTTTGCCAGAGTGTCTTGGCTTTCCATGCCTGAAATACTCTCATGGGCTCTTCAGCCAGATCCGAATGCCTTAAGGGCTGCTTCTGAGGCCAGAGTGCTATTTAGGACATCTGACATTCTGAGTCTGCTGTGTATCCCGCTTCCCATGATGGATCGTTCTCTCCTTCTTAATTCTGTCAGTTAGTATTAGCAGACACTAGTCTTGTGTATGTGATCCCTTTGACTCTTAGACCTCAGTGTGATCAATTGTGAACTGAAATTGCTCACATGGACTAGTGAGATGGCATTGGTACATGCCACCTTGATGGGATTGAATTGGAATCCCCTGGTATGTTTCTAACTACCGTTTGTGGCAAGTCCGACTGAGCATGTTCCAGACTATATATCTCCTCCCTCTCTTATTCCCACTCTTATATTTAACAGAGATCACTTTTCAGTTAAATTTTAACACCTAAGAGTAATTGTGTGTTAATTAGAGTTCAACCAATAGTATTAAGTAGAACAAAAAAATACTAAAAGGGATAAAGTATTAAGTTGTTCATCAACATTCAGGACAAGGGCCGATCAAGTCACTGTTTCTCATAGTGTCCATTTCACTTCAACAGGTTTCCTTTTTGGTGCTCGGTTAGTTGTCACCGATCAGGGAGAACATATGATATTTGTCCCTTTGGGACTGGCTTAATTCACTCACGAATGTCTATAACTGGATTTTTTTGATTTATAAATGAGAAGCAGTCTGAAGATATTTGAGAAAGTAACTTATCCTATTGATAAAAGATGTATTTAATGAAGTTATTCTTGCAAGGGTATTAGAATACAGTTTCATAACAGAAGTAATTTGGAGAAAGTGATTAGTTTGTGGATGATACATACCAAGACTAAAATAATTTTAATAAGGTTAAAGGTCACAGTCTAATGATATTTAAATAACAGATCAAGATGACCAACTTAAGGATAAAAGATGACTTTTGATGCTTTTAATGAGTAAATGGATAAAATGTTGGTGTTATTCTATGGTGATGATTAAACTTTGTGAATTGGAATTTCTAGATGTGGTGTGAATAAGAATGCAAACTTTAGAATACACTGACCCAGTGACCTTACCTGCAAAATTGAAAAATCAGATTTATAAATGGGTGAGAATTTCCAGAAACTGCTGAGCATTAGGGAAAGATGCTTTTTCACATTCAGCATGCTTGAGACATTTCTAGTTATGTTTAACATCAATGGGATGCTAGTTAAAGAGGATACCAAGGATTGTTATAGATATAGAGCATAAGATTACCAGGAATTAAAGGAAGAATCCAGGTTTGGTGCACCTCCCTTCAAAAATGGAGGGAAGGAGAGAAGCCACCTAGTGAGGCAAGTTTCAGTACAGTACTTAAAGCATATTTGTGTGGAATCAGCTTAGCAAAACTAGAAGGGAGTAACACTGGGATAAGGGGTTTCTCATGATGGATGAAATGAGTAAAGACTAGTCACTGTGCCTGGAGGTATCACTGAAAAGGCAGGCAGCCCCCTGCCAAAATGCGCACCTGATGTGGAATGGAGGCCAAATTAAAAGTCAAACTCAGATATTTGGCCTCTGGTGCATTTTTTTCTTAGTCAAAGACAGAGAAGGAACTATAGAGGAAAGAGTGTTATTTTTGGCAATACCGAAGACCTGGCTGTCTCTTAATGCCCCTAAGCTATTGGAACACCGAACTGCTTATTTAACTTTCCATTAGAGAACAGCAAATGTTCTCATAATAACCAAATAAAAGGAGGGAAATCACAGGAGAATGCATCCTCATTTTTTACTCAAATATGGCTTACCCCTATTAAGGAAGATTTCGGAGAGTGAGAGCAGTAGAGTAAGAGAGCAAGAGACAAAGGAAAGTAGTGAATAAAGAGGATAAAAAAGGGAAAAATTAAAAGAACCTGCATTCAAAGAAGCAACATGTTTATTGTTTTTTTAAAAAAAGTATTAAAAATAAATACTGTTAGAATTATATTCTGTATATATTCAATATGATTGAAAACATAAATTTGTAATCTATGGTGTAAGAAATTAAGGCAAGGTAACATGGTAGTCCAGAGTCACTGTTAACACATATGAAACAGCTTAGGGGCTGGCTCTGTGGCATAGTAGGTTAAGTATTTGTCTGCAGTGCTGGCATCCCATATGGCTGTCGGTTTGAGTCCTGGCTGCTCCACTTCCAGTTCATCTCCCTGCTGATGGCCTGGGAAGGAAGTAGAGGATAGCCGACTGCATGGGCCCCTGCTCCCACGTGGGAGATCTGGAGGAAGCTCCTGAGTCCTTGCATTGAATCTGTGCAGCTCTGGCCATTGCAGTTATTTGGGGAGTGAACCAGCAGATAGAAGACCTTTGTCTCTGTCTCCCTCACTTTGTCTGTAAGTATGTCTCTCACATAATAAATAAATCTTAAAAAAAGAGAGAAAGAAACAGCTTAAGCCAAAGAGACAATGTATTGACTGGCCCCACTTTTAAGTCAGAGAAGACTAATCAGTATCATAGTTAGGCCAAGATGCTCAGTTGATGACCTAAGGTTGGAAGACCTTCCTCATTTCTTCTTCTCTGTGCTTTTCTTGGCTGTCCTCATAGTTTTATAAATTCTCCCCAAAATGAGGCTCCTCAGCTATTACAATTAATGACTATTCCCCTAATTGTTCCAGTGGAAATGGTCCTTGACTGGGATCCTGAACTTCTGTTTGTGTCAATTTCAAGTAACATACTCAGAAAGGATAGTCAGCTGTCTGTCACAACCAGCTCTAGGTGAGGGGCTAGCATCAGTCTCAACCAAAACACAGGACATGGATGTGAGGTCATGGTCATATGCAGTGGAAAATCAAAGCACTCTTAAAGGGAAATGTAGAAAATTTACCAGGCAGGAGATGGAAATAGTTGACCACTTACATTCTGTGACTTAGAAACTCAGAAATCGCATGTTGTTATTTCCATAAGACACATTTAAAAGTGAACCCGTTTAATGTGACAAAGCTACTTCAGGTGCCACTAAAAGTGTATTCACTTTATCTCCTCAAGGAGTTGATGTCAATGTCTGTGCAACTCCAAGTCTAGGATTAATAAATGAGGTACATCATTAGTTTTCCCACATCTAAAACAGATGAAAATAAAAATGATTATAATTTAAAATGAAAAAAGTAATAAATTCATTTAGAAAATGTGTGAAGAACTTGAAAAACAAATTTAAATGGCCGACAGACACTTGAAAAAATGCTCAGGATCACTAGCCACCACAGAAATGCAAATGAAAACCACAATAATGTTTCACCTCACCCCACTTAGAATGGCTCTCATACAGATATCAAGAAACCATAAATGCTGGCGATGATGTAGGCATAAAGGTACCCTAATCCACAATTGGTGAGAATGTGAACTGTGCAGCCACTGTGGAAGACAGTATGGAGATACCTCAGAAAACTGAATATAGATCTATCATATGACCCAGTCATCCTATTGATGTAAATTTATCCAAATGAAAATAAATCAGCATATGAAAGAGTGATCTGTACCCCCTTGCTCATAATTTATAATAGCTAAGGTATGGAATCAACTCAGATGTCCTTTAACTGAAGACTGGATAAAGAAATTATGATGTATATACACTATCAAGTGCTACTCAGCTGTGAAAAAAATGAAATGCTTTCTTTTGCAACAAAATGGATGTAACTGGAAACCACTATACTTAATAAAATAAGCCAATCCCTAAAAGACAAATGTCATACATTTTCCATGATCTGTGGTAATTAATAGAGTATCTAAAAGGCAATACATAGGAGTGAGATTGACATTTTGAGATTTAGTGATTATTTATAGCCCTTGACTTGACTAATGAAGAACAATGTTTTTTTCTTCACACTATTTGTTGAACTCTTAATGTAGGGTTAATCTTATGAGTATAAACTTTACTTAAAATAGATTTTTTTAAAAAATTGAGAATGGGAATAGGAGAGGGAGGAGGAATAAGGGTGGGAGTGTGCATGGGAGGGAGTGTAGGGTGGAAAGTATCATGATGTTCCTGAATCTGTGCCTAGGAAATACATGAAATTTGTATACCTTAAATAAAATTTAAAAAAAAGTAAAAGAGTAAAGTTAAAGAGTTGAACAGTTTAGCAAACTATAGCATATTCTTTATCCTTAAATATTTAAAACAAGCATTCCCTATCGGGGGTGATGCAAAGCCGATTGTAGGCATCTGGGTAAGCTGTCAGAGGGATTTACAGCCTCCATTGTGCTTCACAGTCATGAATGAGTTTGGCAATGGGAAGAATTTCCCCTAAGAAGACTGAAATATTTGATAGTCCACTTCTCGGTGGTGTCAGATTTGCAGCTTCGGGATCTAGAAATCAATAGACACTTTGAGCCAAGCTTGGACTTCTTTCAAAATGCAATTAACTTAATTGCCAGAGATTGTACAGTGATGATTAAGATTGCCAGCTGGCTTCCTTCATCATACAAACCTTTCATTTCCATTGATATTAATAAGCCAATTTCATAGCTGTATCTTCTGACCCCAGCCCTGGCTTACAAAGGAGACTCTTGGTGATGATGGTGTCCATCAGCTGTGCATTCTTGCCACTTTGGTAAATGTGGTGTGCTGTGCGTTTTCTCATGCTAGTGCATTTTCTGGCTGTGTGTTGTGCTGCCACGTGAGCATGCTACTCTCTGAATTCCTCATGTCTTCCTCCATCCTCTGCCATGGCAGTCCTGGAATGATCACTTTAATGATAGTGAGCTTCCAAGAGCTATACAGGAAGCACATTGGAACCAACTTTCAGGGCCCTTATCTGGTTATTGCATTTTTATCATGATATAATTTTACCATACTAACAGTCTCTCACTCAACTTCATATTCCACACTCCCCCACCCCATTCATCAATCTCTGGATCCAGTCCCATCCATTCTCAGCCCCATACATTCTCTCCTGCCTCCCTCAACAATATGTTGATTAGGTCCTGCTGCTCCTTCCAATATTAATAGGCCCAGAACTTCTCCAGCTGGGCCAAGTTAACTTAATCTAATTTACTATTCTGGAGGTTAGGTGGGGAGGTGTAGTTTTATCTTCAGGGATATGGAGACTCTTAGGTTTTCCTTCCTTCCTTCCTTCCTTCCTTCCTTCCTTCCTTCCTTCCTTCCTTCCTTCCCTCCTTCCCTCCTTCCCTCCCTCCCTCCCTCCCTCTTTTTGTTTATTTTTAAAAAGTCAGAGTTAGAGAGAGAGAGAGAGAGAGAGATTCTACCCACTGGTTCACTCCCCAAATGGCCAGGTCCTGGGAAGCCCAAAGCACAGAGCTTTATCAGAAAGTTAAGATATACACTATAAATTGATCAATGACAGAAAATTTTTAACAGTGATGATAGATGATAACAATGAGAATTAATGATGCTTCCATGATGACAATAACAATGATGAAAGCAACTTTCATTTAAGAAATGCTACAGATACATGCTAGTGAGTATAATATTTATCACATTTTTCATCTTGAATGACTAATTAATACATTTCATAAATGAAAAAGCTCAGAAATAAATGTGCTAAGAAAGTTGTGAAGTCATAGAGCCAGGAAATAAGAATCTTGATACCGTTGATTTTTTTTTTTTTTTAGTTTTCTAATTTAATTGCTTGGTCCCAAAAATATAAGCAGGTTATATGAAGGTACTTCGTAGAAGTTCATGGAAAATGTGCACTATGCTAAAACTGCATATGAATCTCCATTTTTTTGCATTAAAACTTATCTTTTAGTTCTATTTTTCTCATGACTTTTCTGAAGTTTCTTTGTATAAGGCAAATTGTTTTAATTGTGCTAGAAAATATTTTTGTTTCCTTTAAAATAGTTTTCTGTGTTCTGCAGTTTGACAAGTCCAATTTTTTACTCAAGTCATTTTTAGTAATTGTATCATCCATTTGTAATTCAATGATTAAAAAATCATAAAACATGGAAATAGTAACTGTAGTGCCAGCACCTATCTATTTAATTTATTCTATTTAGTTTAGTCCCTAGTAGAACAACAAGGATATGTACATAGGTTCACTCATAAATTCAACAAAAATATTTCAGCATCTGCTTTCAGTATAATTCAGCAACAATCAATGTCAGAAATACAGAGATTCATAAATCCATCATCTTTCCCTTGTGGGTCCCCAGTTTCATATGAAAAATACCATGTTAAAAGTTTAATCACAGCACAGTGTGACAGGAGGAATCATATAAATTTAGCTGTTGAAAGTAAGCTAGAGTTAGGATGTGGAAAAGATATGGCAATGTTGACCTGGATGATAATGAATAAATATGATGGTAAGGTATTGCAGAGACAAGAAACAACATTTACAAAGCTGGTTACATGAGGCAGCTAGGTGTTAATTAGCTGAACATAATTAAAGCAAGTTTGATGACAGAAAATCATGTAGAAGTATAAAAGTGTACATCATATTATATTAAAAGGCTAGAGTATGTTATTTGGGATTCATTCTTTTTTTCTGTTTTTTTTTTTATCATTATAAAATTCTCACAACATAAAATTAGCCATTTGAAAATGAACAAATCATTGGCTATTAGCGTATTATTATTATGCAGTCACAAATTAAATCAGTTTCTATGTCACATCTATAACTCCAAAGTTAAATCCCCACTTATTAAGTGGTTATACTTCTCTGCTCCCCCCTGCAACCCTTGGAGACCACCAATCTGCTTTCTATTTATACTAATTTACCTATTGCAGACTTTTCATATAAATGGAATCACACAATATATGACATCTTGTATCTAGATTCTATTTAACCTAATGTGTTCAAGTTTAATTCAAATTGTAGCATATGTCAGCATTTCACTCTTTTTTATGGTTTAATAATACTGAATTTTACATTTATAGCACTATTTATCCATTGGCAGACATCAATGTGTATGCTGTGTATGAGTTTTGGTCTCAGTACCAGTTTACATTATTTTTGGTATATACTTAGGTGTGAGTTGCTGGATCATTCTGTTTTACTTTTTGAGGATCTTCCAAGTTGTTTTCTACAGTGCTGAATCACTTTACATTCTCAGTTATGATTCATTTTGACTAACTGTAACACAGAATGTTTTAAAAAGTATCCCAATGGAGAAATTATTTTTCTCTCCAAAATAGAGGTAAGTCAAGAATTATATGGTATTTTGCTTTTTTTCCCTTAACAATCCAGCATTAATCTATTGAAGAGGTTAACAAACCATTTTCCACAGCTGCCTGTATCTTTAAATTTGCTTTGTTGGTATGTAGCCATTCCCATTCATTTATGTATTCTCTATGGTATACTCTCTAACATAAGAGTGTTGAGTAATGGGCGTAATGACAGTTTGGCCTACAAAGCCAAAAATATTTCCTATATCCTTTGTTACAGAGGAAGCTTGCTAAGTACTATATATATATATATATATATATAGAAATATATATATATACTTTTATAAAATATATATAAATTTAAATGCTTTATATTATATGTAAATTGCTGGCCTGGAGTCCTTAGCTTGGTTTTTTACTCATACTCCTAAATCACTCCTGAAGCTCCATCATGTTCCCAATACAACCATCAAGAAGAAAGTGGAGAAAGAATATGCCATTTTCTTTTAAAAACACTGCCATTCCACTATCCTAAATTAGTCCATGTCCATAAATAAATGCAAAGATAATTTGGTAATGTAATCCTCATTTCTGTGACTAGAAATCTACCTAAAAATTGGGTTTACTTGACAAGAAAAAAGGGAGAAAGAGATGTTCTGATTTATTAGCTAACTCAAGTACAGGAACAACACCTACTTGACAGGAGAAGACATGAGCCCTGGATGAGTCACGTTTCCCTGAGAATGGTAGGGGGGAAGTGAAGAGCTCTCTGGGACTAAATAAAGAGTTTAAGAATCAATTAAGGTCTTTATTACCGAACCCAGGCATCTCATAACAATTTGAAGTAGGTAGATAGATAATAAATCTCTATCTTCCTTGATAAAGTAAGTAATTTCTGAGTTCACTAGGCCTCATTTTCTGGCTAATTTGAAAGTCTGATTAAAGTTTTACCTTTCATAATTGAGCTCAATGTAGCCTAATCTTTTGTTTTAATTGAATTTTCAAGGCTTGCATTTGGAGAGGGATTGAAATTTAGGGAAGTTGTCAAGGGCACACTTTGTAGGACTGGTATAACCAGTAGATATTGTGTTTCTGAGTGTGAAAGACTTTAAATATTTATCTATCAGCTTAATAAGAGTTATATTTCACACTCAGTTTCTGTTGTTATTAATATCTTACATTAGTATGGTACATTTGTTAAAATTAATGAACCAAATACTGATGAATTATTATTAACCATAGTCCAACATGACACATATTTCCTTAGTTTTCTCTAATATCATTTTTCTGGCCCAAAATCCCATCCAAGATCCCACAGAACAATCAGATGCCATGTCTCCTCAGGCTTCTCTTGGTTGAGACAATTCCTCAGACTTACAATTAATGACTTTGTCAGTTTGGCAAGAGCTGATCAGATAGTTTGCAAAATACTCCCTCTATCTAAAATTTTCTGATATTTTGCTTATGATGAGACTGAGAAGATCACAGAGTCGAAGAGCCATTTCCCTCAGTCATATCCAGAGCTCATTCTATTAACCCAAGTGCTCATTTGGCAGTTTCTGATAGGTAGCTTGCTCCACTATGGTTAAATCCTCAGTTCACCTTCCCACACTGGGATGTTAGAAAGGAAGTCCCTAGACATATCCAATGCCTATGTGTTCTGCTTGAGGTCACGGTGACTTGATCAGCCCTCACCCTGACTGTTGATGAGCAACTTGATATGTTATCCCTCTTACTATTTTTTTTGTTTGTTCTACTTAATACTTTTGGTTGAATACTGTAATCAATACACAATTCGTCTTAAGTGCTGAAACTTAACTGAAAAGTGATCGCTGTTAAATATAAGAGTGGGAATAAGAGAGGGAAGAGATGTGCAACTCGGGACATGCTCAAGCTGACTTACCTCAAATGGTAGAGTTAGAAACATACCAGGGGATTCCAATTCAATCCCATCAAGGTGGCATGTACCAATGCCATCTCACTAGTCCCAGTGATCAATTTCTGTTCACAATTGATCATAATGATAGGACTAAGAACCAAAGGGATCACATAAACAAGAATAGTGTCTGCAAATACTAGCTGATAGAATACAAAAGGGAGAGAATGAGCCAACATGGGAAGTGAGATACACAGCAGACCCATAGAATGGCAGATGTCCTAAACAGCACTCTGGCCTCAGAATCAGCCCTTAAGGCATGCGGATCCGGCTGAAAAGCCCATGAGACTATTTCAGGCATGGAAAGCCAAGACACTCTGGGAAAAAAAAAAAAAAAAAACACCTAAATGAAAGATCTCCGTGAGTGAGATCCCAGTGGAAAGAATGGGCCATCAAAGAAGGAGGTACCTTTCTCTGAAGGGAGGAGAGAACCTCCACTTTGACCATGGCCTTGTCTAAAAATCATCAGAGTCAGTGAACTCAGGGGGCTTCCATAGCCTTGGCAGCTCATGACAAGAGCCTAGGGTGATTACTGAGGCCATAAACAAGAGTGTCAATTTGTTAAGTCAACAACAGGAGTCACTGCGCACTTACTCCTCATGTAGGATCTTTGTCCTTAGTGTGCTGTACATTGAGATTTAATGCTATAACTAGTACTCAAACAGTATTTTTCACTTTATGTTTCTGTGTGGGAGCAAACTGTTGAAATCTTTACTTAATGTATGCTAAACTGATCTTCTGTATATAAAGAGAAATGAAAATGAATCTTGATGTGAATGGAAGGGGAGAGGGAGTGGGAAAGGGGAGGGTTGCGGGTGGGAGGGATGTTATGGGAGGGAAGCCATTGTAATCCATAAGCTGTACTTTGGAAATTTATATAAATTAAATAAACGTTTAAAAAAAAAGTCTAAAAAATCATTTGAATTTTTTCTGCATGGAATATTTGTCTCTTCTCTATTATTAATTTATGTAGTTATTTCTGTCATATGGAAAAATTATTACAATAGATATTCATGTTGTACTTGTGGTTATAACCCAATACTACTGGATTCTTTTGTTTCTCAGATTGCTTTATTTTGTTCCTTTTGGGAGCTCTTTCAGTTCACTCCTGCTCGCCTATATTCCAGTAAATGTGCTTAAAAAGAACTCTTGGGCCCAGCATTGTGATATAGCAGGTAAAGCTGCTATCTGTGACATCAGTATCCCATATAGACACCAGTTCATGTCCTTTTTGCTCCTCTTCAAATCCAGCTCCCTGCTAATGGCCTGGCAAAAGTGGTGGAAGATGGCCCAACTATTTGGGCACCTGCCATTCATGTGGGAGACCCAGAAGAAGCTCCTAGCTCCTGACTTTGGCCTAGCCCAGTGCTTAGTGAACAAGTGGATAGAAGATCTCTCTCTCTCTCTCTCTCTCTCTCTCTTTTTCTCTCTTTGTCTCTGTAACTCTGAGTTTCAAAATTAATAAATAAACCTTAAAAAAAGAACTCCTCAATCTATACCACTTTAAGATGTTTCAGTCTCATTTTGTATATTTTTCCTCTAAGAGTTTTTAAATTAAAATATTACCATAAATTTCACAATTTACATACATTTTATAATATTCAAATCAAGGTATATTTTATCTATTTTTGATTGGCACATTTTTCTTATTTTTTAATTTAATAGTGCATCTTCCTTTTAATACTATCTTTCAAAAAGTACACACTTTAAGTTCTCATGTATTCTGCTGTGCCTTTCTAATGGGTCATGCCACTGATTTTTTTTAAGATTTATTTATTTATTTGAAAGGCAGAGTTACAGAGAGCCAGAGGCAGAGAGAGCGAGAGAGGTCTTCCATCTGCTAGTTCACTCCCCAAATGACCACAGCCAGTGGAGCTGGGCTGATCTGAAGCCAGGAGCCAGGAAATTTTCTGGGTTTCCCATGCGGGTGCAGGGGTCCAAGGACATGGGCCATCTTCTACTGCTTTCCCAGGCCACAGCAGAGAGATGGCTCAAATGTGGAGCAGCTAGGACTTAAACCAGCGCCCATATGGGATGCTGCCATTGCAGGTGGTGGCTTTATCTGCTATGCCACAGCTCTGGCCTTGTGCAATTGACTTTAAAATATTTATATTATATGATTTTGATGTATATTGAGATTTACATTTTACATGTATATGTTCAATAATTCTAGCATCATTTCTTTAAGATATTTATTTTTCCCTATTAATTCCTTTATATCCTTTTAAAAAATTGTCTGGAGGCAATTGGTAGGCATAGTGATAAGGCCACTCAATTAAGATACTCGATCTTCCACTGAAGTATTTCACTCCTGACTGCAGTTTCCTGTTAATGAGTACCATGGGGGATGGTAGGGACAGCTCAAATAGCTGGAAATCTTCATGAGTTGAGTTCCTGGTTCCAAGCTGCAGCCCAACCACAGCTTTTTTTGTATATTTAGGGAGTGAACAAGTGGATTGTCTGTCTTGCCCCCACTTTTCTGGATTTAGAGTAACAAAGGAAGAAGCCATGGAGAGTAGGCTACTGAGTTCCCCCAAACAAGCAAAAACTCCATTAAGAGATTCTTGGGTACAGGAATAACCTGGGATCCAAGACAGAAAGTGAGAGGTTGATGGAAACAAGACATGCAAAAACGCAAACCCATGCAAAAAGGAAATGCCAATTGGATCAGCTTTCTGCTGATCCAAAATGCTGTGAGTTTTCCGTGTTGCCTGCGAAGTAGAGCTTTGCTTATTGATTGGTAATCAGCACCACCTAGAAAATCTGAAATGTGTAGGTTATGAGCATCATTTAACTCTTCTTGGATTTGAATCTCCTGGGATATTGAGTTGTATAAGCTTTGCAGGAGACCACATTGAGCCTCTAGTTCCAGTTTTTCTCTTAAACATCCTCTTAGACTCTATCTAGGGCATACCCTTGTTACTGGGAATACATTTTCTGTTGCTTAAGATGAATGAACTCCTTCTCTGATTCCTATTAATCTCAGCTTCATTTTCTTCCCTGATTTGTCACAGAAGTAGAAGCATGCTCTTTTTTTAACTTTTATTATAAATATAAATTTCCAAAGTACAGAATATGGATCACAATGGATTCCCTCCCATAACATCCCTCCCACCCGCAACCCTCCCCTTTCCCACTCCCTCTCCCCTTCCATTCACATCAAGATTCATTTTCATTTCTCTTTATATACAGAAGATCAGTTTAGCATACATTAAGTAAAGATTTCAACAGTTTGCTCCCACACAGAAACATAAAGTGAAAAATACTGTTTGAGTACTAGTTATAGCATTAAATCTCAATGTACAGCACACTAAGGACAAAGATCCTACATGAGGAGTAAGTGCGCAGTGACTCCTGTTGTTGACTTAACAAATTGACACTCTTGTTTATGGCCTCAGTAATCACCCTAGGCTCTTGTCATGAGCTGCCAAGGCTATGGAAGCCCCCTGAGTTCACTGACTCTGATGATTTTTAGACAAGGCCATGGTCAAAGTGGAGGTTCTCTCCTCCCTTCAGAGAAAGGTACCTCCTTCTTTGATGGCCCATTCTTTCCACTGGGATCTCACTCACGGAGATCTTTCATTTAGGTGTTTTTTTTTTTTTTTTTTCCCAGAGTGTCTTGGCTTTCCATGCCTGAAATAGTCTCATGGGCTTTTCAGCTGGATCCGCATGCCTTAAGGGCTGATTCTGAGGCCAGAGTGCTGTTTAGGACATCTGCCATTCTATGGGTCTGCTGTGTATCTCACTTCCCATGTTGGCTCATTCTCTCCCTTTTGTATTCTATCAGCTAGTATTTGCAGACACTATTCTTGTTTATGTGATCCCTTTGGTTCTTAGTCCTATCATTATGATCAATTGTGAACAGAAATTGATCACTGGGACTAGTGAGATGGCATTGGTACATGCCACCTTGATGGGATTGAATTGGAATCCCCTGGTATGTTTCTAACTCTACCATTTGAGGTAAGTCAGCTTGAGCATGTCCCGAGTTGCACATCTCTTCCCTCTCTTATTCCCACTCTTATATTTAACAGCGATCACTTTTCAGTTAAGTTTCAGCACTTAAGACGAATTGTGTATTGATTACAGTATTCAACCAAAAGTATTAAGTAGAACAAACAAAAAAATACTAAGAGGTCTAAGTCTCCCTTTAAGTCCATTAATAAATCTTTTAGATAAACTGGTGCCCTATAGTTAGGTGCATATACATTGATAATTGTTATATCTTCTTGTTGTATTGATCCCTTAATCATTATATAGTGCCCCTCTTTGTCTCTCTTAATAGTTTTTGTGGTAAAGTTTATGTTGTCCGATATTAAGATGGCTACGCCCGCTCTTTTTTCATTTCTGTTGGCATGGTATATCTTTTTCCAGCCTTTCACTTTCAGTCTGTATGGATCTTTGTTGGAAAGATGTGTTTCTTGTAAGCAGCAAATAGATGGGTTTTGTTCCTTAACCCAATCAGCCAAAGGTGTCTTTTAACTGGACAGTTCAGGCCATTCACGTTCAATGTGACTAATGATAAGTGGTAACTTTGCCCTGCCATTTGCCAAAGATAAGTTCTAATATATGCTTTGAATTCCCTGTGATCTTTTGCTGTGAGGTTTCCTTCCTTTACCTTCTTTCATATTGATGACCGTGTTTCTGTGTTTCTGTGTGTAACACATCTTTAAGCATCTTTTGCAGGGCTGAACGAGTGGCAACAAATTCTTTCAATTTCTGTTTGCTATGAAAAGCCTTTATTTCACCTTCATTCACAAATGATAGCTTTGCAGGATATATCTTCAGTGGGTTCTTGGTTTTGTTTTTGTGGAGTTTCTTGATCTCTTTGTAGATTCTGGTTATTAACCCTGACACCATCAAGTTACTAGAGAACATTGGAGAAACCCTTCAAGATATTGGCACAGGCAAAGAATTTCTGGAAAAGACCCGGGAGGCACAGGCAGTCAAAGCCAAAATCAACTATTGGGATTGTATCAAATTGAGAAGTTTCTGTACTGCAAAAGAAACAGTCAGGAGAGTGAAGAGATAACCGACAGAATGGGAAAAAATATTTGCAAACTATGCAACAGATAAATGGCCAACAGGCACTTGAAAAAATGTTCAAGGTCACTAGCAATCAGGGAAATGCAAATCAAAACCACAATGAGGTTTCACCTCACCCCGGTTAGAATGGCTCACATACAGAAATCTACCAACAACAGATGCTGGCGAGGATGTGGGGAAAAAGGGACACTAACCCACTGTTGGTGGGAATGCAAACTGGTCAAGCCACTATGGAAGTCAGTCTGGAGATTCCTCAGAAACCTGAAGATAACCCTACCGTTTGACTCAGCCATCCCACTCCTTGGAATTTACCCAAAGGAATTTAAATTGGCAAACAAAAAAGCGGTCTGCAGCCTAATGTTTATTGTAGCTCAATTCACAATAGCTAAGACCTGGAACCAACCTAAATGCCCATCAACGGTAGACTGGATAAAGAAATTATGGGATATGTACTCTTTAGAATACTATACCGCAGTAAGAAACAATGAAATCCAGTCATTGGCAACAAAATGGAGGAATCTGGAACACATCATGCTGAGTGAAATAAGCCAGTCCCAAAGGGAAAAATACCATATGTTCTCCCTGATCGGTGACAACTGACTGAACACCAAAAAGGAAACCTGTTGAAGTGAAATGGACACTATGGGAAATGGTGACTTGATCAGCATAGCCCTGACTGTTAATGAACAACTTAATACATTATCCCTCTTAGTAGTTTTTTTATCTGTTCTACTTAATATGACTAGTTTAATTCTGTAATTAATACACAGTTATTCTTAAGTGTTGAAAATTAACTGAAATGTGATCCCTGTTAAACATAAGAGTGGGAATAAGAGAGGGAGAGATGAATAATTTGGGACATGCTCAAGCTGACTTGCCCCAAATGGTAGAGTTAGAAACATACCAGGGGATTCCAATTCAATCCCATCAAGGTGGCATGTACCAATGCCATCTCACTATTCCAAGTGATCAATTTCAGTTCACAATTGATCATAATGAAAGGACTAAGAGTCAAAGGGAGCACATAAACAAGTCTAGTACCTGCTAACACTAACCGATAGAATAAATAAAGGGGAGAGTGATCCAACATGGGAAGTGAGATACACAGCAGACCCATAGAATGGCAGATGTCCTAAATAGCACTCTGGCCTCAAAATCAGCCCTAAAGGCATTCCAATCTGGCTGAAAAGCCCATGAGAGTATTTCAGGCATGGAAAGCCAAGACACTCTGGCAAAAGACCTCTGTGAATGAGATCCCAGTGGAAAGAACAGGTCATCAAAGAAGGAGGTACCTTTCTCTGAAGGGAGGAGAGAACTTCCACTTTGACTATGACCTTGTCTAAACAAGATAAGATTCGGAGAACTCAGAGGGCTTCCATAGCCTTGGAAACTCATGACTGGAGCATAGGGAGATTACTGATGCCATAGATAGGAGTGTCAATTGGTAAAGTCAACAACAGGAGTCACTGTGCACTTACTCCTCATGTAGGATCTCTGTCCTTAATGTGCTGTGCATTGAGATTTAATGCTATAACGAGTACTCAAACAATATATTTCACTTTGTGTTTCTATGGGGGTGCAAACTGTTGAAATCTTTACTTAATGCATACTAAACTGATCTTCTGTAAAAAAAAAAGAAATTATCAATTCCCAACTTGACTCTCACTGGGATTAAACATGACAATAGGTCTGATCTGATTTCATCATCATTTAAAAAAAATCATCTATTATTTTTCACTTTATGTATCTGTGTGGGAGCAAACTGTTGAAATCCTTACTTAATGTATACTAAGCTGATCTTATGTATATTAAGATAATCGAAAATGAATCTTGATGTGAATGGAAGGGAAGAGGGAGTGGGAAAGGGGAGGGTTGTGGGTGGGAGGGACGGTATGGGGGGGAAGCCATTGTAATCCATAAGTCGTACTTTGGAAATTTATATTCATTAAATAAAAGTTAAAAAAAAATACTAAGAGGGATAACATATCAAGTTGCTCTTTTTCAAACAAAACAGTCTTAGAATGTTTAGCCTTCTAACAATTAAGATGATCTTCACTTCAGCACAGAAAAACAGCTTTTTACTTTCTGCTCTTTGTTGGTAGAGTCCTATCAGGAGAGGGATGTTTCATTCGTGCCATTTTCAATTTCAGATATGATACTAAAATTGAAGACAAAGAAATCAAGCACATGGCGGAAAACCCCTTTACTACCAAACTATGATGAAGAACACACAAGTGTGTTCTATTTGGGATGAAGAGATCTTAATACTGAAGTTTAGAAATAAAAGACATCTACCAAGCAAAATTTGAATGCTGCATGGCTTCCCATATGGTTGTCCAAAATTATGGATGGGCGGGTCCTTCCAAGAGAAAGAATTTGGAGAGAAACAGGTGCCCCTCTACCTGCTGTGCCCCGGAAGAGTGGAGTGACTTATCTGAGTTCAGGACGAGATATTAGGTGTTTATAAACAATCCATTTTTTTAAATTTATACATTTTATTTGAAAGGCAGAGGCACACACACAGAGAGAGAGAGAGAGAGTGAGAGAGAGACAGAGAGAGAGAAAGAGAAAGAGAATGTGTCTTCCATCTGCTGGTTCACTTCCCAGATGGCCTTAACAGCCAGAGCTGCACCGACCCGAAGCCAGGATCCTGGAGCGTCTTCCAGGTCTCCCATGTGGGTGCAGGGGCCCAAGGACTTGGGCCATTTTCTGTGTTCTCAGGCGATAGCAGAGAGTAGCATCCTGGACTTGAACCAGCGCCCACATGGGATGCCTGCACTGCAGGTGGTGGCTTTACCCTCTATGCCACAGTACTGGCCCCTAAACTATCCGTTTCTCTCTCTTTCGTCCTGCCAGCCAACTGCCTGCAAAAAGTGAATATTTTGTTGTACCCATCCATAATTTTGGACTACCATATGGGAAGCTATGCAGCATTCAAACTTTGCTTGGTAGACATCTGCTATTTCTAAACTTAAGTATTAAGATCTCTTCATCCCAAATAGAACACACTTGTGTGTTCTTCATCATCGTTTGGTAATAAAGGGTTTTCCCCTCATGTGCTTGATTTCTTTGTCTTACAATTTGTCTTCAGTTTTAGTATCTTACCTGGAATTGGGATACATCTTAAAATTAATGACAAATAATACTTATTCGAACCATTTTATTTCTTGCCAATATATAAAATAGTATTTCTAAATGATGATGGCATCTTCAAAATGATGATATATTACAGAAGCTCAATTGGTTTAAAATACAATAAGAATCAGGTAGTTTAAATTTTTTATTGCCATGTCCTGGGGTTAATAAAACATGTGGTTTCCATGGATGAGAAGCATTCATTTGCAGTCTGACCACATTTGGAAGCGAATTTTATAGTACTGCCAAGATTGCCACATTTTATTCAAAACAATAATTAACTGGCTCCACTTTTTGAGATTGGATTCTCATTGCTTCCAAATGAACACTGCCCCTTCCACCCCCACTCACTCTCATGTTTTTAGTTCATAAAAACTGTAGCTTGTACATATAGATAAAAGGCCCAGGGGCTTCTAAATGATGCTGTTAATGAGAGCAGTCAATTATCCCCAGTGCATTGAGTGAAATATATTACCCACGTAATGATCTTTAATTACCGTTGCTTAAACATAACACAAGAATAGAACATGCAAATCCATAATATTTGGTAGTCTCCATTTTTTATTTTTCTTAAAGGAGAGCTGTGGTTTGATGAAAGCTGCATAAACAATGAAAAAAATTCATCTTTTTGTGTGTATATTCCTTCAGCATCTGGAAAGACACACAGAAACATTTGGCCAGTAAACTGGGATTTAGTGCACGCTTGATGAAGAGTAGTAAATAGGTAGTGTTGCAGGAGTGTGATATAGCAACTGGAGAAAGATGGAAAGAAAACAAATTCCTCAGGAGGAAACAGAAACGAGTATTCCAATTCAAGCCATCTTCCCTGACAAGGCTTCAGATGGAGAATCTGAAGATAGCATGGTGAGGGGTAGCACTGAATAAAAATAATTTAGATACTCGGTCCTGACCTCTTCTCACAAACCTCTTTCAGCAAGATTGTTTTTTTGCAACCCCACAGAGATTAAAAATTCTAGACAAAATTGGAAACATATGGCTTATGAAGAGTTGGAAAACCATGTACGACTACAAGTATGGTAAAATTAAAAACTGGAACTGGAAAGACACATTTATCTCTGGTGATGGGAGATTAGCTTGGTGCAGTGCAATCTTCACCCACACACAATGCATAGGAAATAATATGAACAAAATGAAATCTGATTGAAGGAATTAGAAAGCAGCTGAGGCTTTAAGAGGATAGGGGCCAAGGGATGTAAAGAAACGAGAGCAGGCTATTTTTTGATGTACTTGCGTGATCATTTGCCAACAAAGTTCCAACTGAGAGACTGAGAGAATGAGTAAACATTTTATAGATTCACTGGCTAAGGGGACAAAAACTGGAGATCAGGATCCACCAAGATGTTTTCTTGGTACACAACCTGGAATTTTAGGTGGGAGTCTCTGAGAAAACAGTTATATTGTACCTCCAAAATTCATGTGAAACCTAATTCCATTGTGATGGTATCAAGAATGAGGCTTTCACAGGAGATTAAGGCATCAGCGTGCCCTCAAAAATGGGATGAGTGCCTTCATATGAGAGACTGAGTAGCACATGTTTGAGGCTTCTGCCATTCCGTGACGTTCACACTAGACACTGAATGTGCTGCCACTTGATGTTGGACTTGCAAGTTTCCAGAACCATAAGACATGCATTTTTGTCTTTTATAAATTATCCAGTCAAAGGTATTTTCTTAGAGTAGCCAGCCTGAATGGACTAAGGCAAATCATGATGAATTTTTAGGAAAAACCTGCCTTGAAGAGCCATAGTAAATACTAAAGTCCAGCTGTAGATCAGCTCAGGTCATGGAATGCATCCCTGTGATTCACTGCCTGATGGAAGGAGAAGTCACTTCCTTTCGTAACAAGGAAACATTATCAAGAACTTCAAGTTAGTTATTTTATTTATTTCAAATCAGTTATCAGTTATTAATATGCAATTGTATTCTCATTGATAATTTCTATTACAGTGCTATCTGAAATTGTAATCTCCCTCCATTTTTTTCTCTCTTGATTTTTCTACTTAATCCTTATCTTAACACCAAATACAGTTTATTTTTTGTATTTCTTTTCTCTGTTCTCCACAATGTAAACTGATTGTGGACATCCATGTTTTACTGCTGTGTCTTCAATATGAGAATTGTCTGCTCTCAAATTTATATTTATCATGTGTTTTTTAAATAAAGGGATATTAATATTTCTTTACACAAAATGGTTTTGGTTGTAGAACCTGAGAGAAATACACTAATATTTTAACAGAGAGTACAGCTTGTACTTGTTGGTGGGGGTGGTTGTAATTAACCCCTGGTATTTCTTTATTTTTTGTATGTTATACCATCACCAAAGATATTTTTAAAGGACCTCTTAAACATGCTATCTCAAAGCTACCAAAGTAGACAATATCAACACCTTTCTCTTACGAATTCAACATTCAAACTCAGCAATGAATAACAAAACTATATGTGTGTGTATGTGTGTGTATAATATATATTCTTTAACATAATCATGCTGTGTATAATCATATCTACTGTTTGTTCCACGTTGACACAACTAGGAGTTGGTCAGGATAGGCTGGTTAACTGCTTCTATGGAACAGAGCCAGGTTAGCGAGACTGTGAAAATCGCTCTCTCCAGTTGTTTTCTGTCATCGGTGACTCCACCCTATAATGCAAGAGTAGACACATAGTACCAAGAATGCAAGAAACTGTTTTAGAGAACATGGAGTACACATGTTGCTAATGTGTTTTATCATCTAATTCTCAGTGATTTTCTTTCCTTCTATATGGGTTGGGCATTTTGAAATGTTTAATTTAATTTTAAAACGTAGCATAATGAGTAGCTCATGATTGATCATATTATGAATGTCTTATCAATGGGAGATTAGTATGTCACACACACAGTATCTATAGTTATAGCATACAACAAAAAACATGTTGCTTTAGTAATACAGGTGTACCTAAGTAAATTTTCTATTAAATTTTTAAAATGTTGGCCAGCACCGTGGCTCACTAGGCTAATCCTCTGCCTGTGGTGCCGGCACCCTGGGTTCTAGTCCCGGATGGGGGCCAGATTCTGTTCCGGTTGCTCCTGTTCCAGTCCAGCTCTCTGCTGTGGCTGGGAAGTCAGTGGAGGATGGCCCAGGTCCTTGGGTCCTCCACCCGCATGAGAGACCAGGAGGAAGCACCTGGCTGCTGGCTTCGGATCGTTGCAGCACGGTGGCCGTAATGGCCATTTGGGGGGTGAACCAAAGGAAGGAAGACCTTTCTCTATGTCTCTCTCTCTCTCACACTATCTAACTCTGCCTATCAAAAATATTTTTTTTTGAAATGTTAGGTTTATCTCCCAGACTAATATTCATATTTTTCATACATATGGGGATTATCATTTGGAAATTAGATAGCCATCAAGATATTCTGTTCTCCGTATAGGATATTAGCATTTAAGCTTCCAGTCACTATCCCTTTTCACTCAAAGCCCCACACCACATCACACACTGGCAAAACCTAAAGCACAATTCAAGGAATACATTCTTAAAAAATTATTTATTTGAGAGATGGAGACACACAGAGAGAAACTGATATAAAGAACTCTCATTCATAGATTCACTCATCAAATGTCTGAAATAGCCCGGGACCTGAAACCAGGAGCCATGAACTAAATCCTGTTGTCCCACATAGGTGGCAGGAGCCCATTTACTTCAATGGTCACTGCTGTCTCCCAGTGTCTGCACAGGAGGACGCCATCAGGAGCCAGAACCTGGAGTTGAATCCATGCATTGTAAACAGAGATACAAGCATCCTGACCATCATCTTAACAGCTAGACCAGGTACCTTCTCCTCAATGAGTAAAATTTCTATTCGTCGCAATGTATTTCCACATCTTAGAATCAGCACTCTTCTGAAACAGCGGCCGGGTTCCATCTCATTGTTCAATTTTTGTTAAAGGCTGTTATTCAGGGAGCTAATCCTAGCACTCAGTGTCTTTTTGAAACTTTTAAATTTTATTTTTAAGATTTATTTATTTATTAGAAAGGCAGAGGGACAGAGAAACACACACACATGCACACACACACAGAGAGAGAGAGAGAGAGAGAGAGAGAGAGAGAGAGAATTTTCCATTTACTGGTTTATTCCTAAATATCCACAGTGGCTGATGCTACAACAGCCCAAAGCTGAAAGAAATGATTTAAGAATAGAAAGAGAAGAAAGATAACATCTTTTGGGGTAGTTATATTATTGAAAACCATATAACTTTTGGTATATGAAAAAGCCACTGTTTTGTGTATGCTGACGTTATATCGTGTGATTTTACTGAATTAGTTTATCAGTTCTAAGATCCTTTCAGTGGGGTGGTTGGATTTTCCATCATCATGTCATCTGCAAACATGGATATTTTGATTTCTTCCTTTCCAATTTTCATTCCATTTATTTCTTTCTCTTCCCTATTTTTATCTTGCTATTACTTCCAATACTATATTGGATTAGAGTGGTGAAAGTGGATATTCTTGTCTTGTTTCAGATTTATATATCAATGATATTGGCTATTGATTTGTCTTACATAGTGTTTATTAATTTGATGTATGTTCCTCCCATTACTAATTTGTGGAGGTTTTTCTTTTTATCAAGAAGCAATAGTAAATCTTTTCAAATGCTTTCTCCTCATCTATTGATGTGATCATAGAGTTTTTGTCCTTCATTCTGTTGATGTGATTTAAGACCTTTATTCATTTGTGAATATTGAAACACACTTGAGTCTCTTAGTATACATAAACTAAAACCTATAGTTACTTAGGATGAAACAGAGACTAAATATGCAATAATTTTAAAGGGAGGTTTTCAAAATGCTATTGAAGGGCATAGAAGAAAACAAATACTTTTGAGACATGTATACTTTTATATAAAAATCTCAATGTCATTTATCTACAAATAAATATAAAAATCCAATGCCATTTCAATCACAACAAAATGGGATTTCCATTGAATTTATCACTGTGCTAACAGTGATGTGGAAAAATGAAAAACCAATCCAATGGCAGAGATAGATTTAGAGAAATAGGAAATCATAGCAACTGCTGATAGTTTAAATCGATACATTCACTTTGAAAAAGAATTTTGAGGTATCAAGTCAATAGTCTTCTTTAAGGATCTCTTATTTGAAAGAGTTACATAGAGAGAGGGAGAAACAGGGAGAGTTCATGAGAAAGAGAGAATCTTGCATCCACTGGTTCACTCTCCAGATTGCCTGAATATCTGGGGCTGGGCCAAGGAGAAGCCAGGAGCCAGGAGCTTTCTGTAGGTCTCCCATATGGGTGGCAGAGACCAAAGCACTTGGGCCATTTTCCACTGCCTTTCCCATGCCACTGGCAGGGAGCTGGATTGGAAGTGGAGCAGCTGGGACACACGCCAGCTCCTACATGAGATGCTCGTTTTGCAGGTGATAGCTTTATCCTCTATGCCACATCATCCTAAGTCAATTGCCAGATGAACAGAAATGTTACTCAAAGTAAAAAAAATATTGTGAATATTTTTATATACAAAAGGCTATGATCTAATTGAGATTTTCAATAAAAATTGATCAATAAAATTGTCCATCAACAGGCATATCTGTCGCCTATTATGATATATTCATAAGGTATAAAACTACAGAAAAACTAAATTAATTTTAAAAATCTAAATACCTTATATTGAAGTGAATATGCATGAAACAGAATGAGATAGATAGGAATACTGATTGATTTAATGGTAAATCAACAATAAATATAGTTTATAGAGACATACAAATGTATATATACATATACACTATGAAACCATTTGTTTTGAGAAACCATATCACTTTTACAATAGTAGTTATCTTTAAAGGGGAAAAGCATTAGATTCTGAAGAAAATAAGGAAGGGTTTATATCTTATGTGTTTGAGAAAATTTTTGAAGGGATTTTTTTTTAACTTTTATTTAATGAATATAAATTTCCAAAGTACGACTTATGGATTACAATGGCTTCCCCCCCATACCGTCCCTCCCACCCAAAACCCTCCCCTTTCCCACTCCCTCTCCCTGAAGGGATTTTTTAAATTGAGAATTGAGTGTTTGTTATAATATTCTCTATTAATTTCTGAATATGCATATTTTGATAACATTTTTTCTTAATATATGTCATTAATTTTCCAGTTTCAGTTTAAATTATGAGAAGACATTTCACTTTGATTACATCAAATATTATTATTTTTTTTTTGACAAGCAGAGTGAACAGTGAGAGAGAGAGACAGAGAAAGGTCTTCCTTTTCCATTGGTTCACTCTCCAATGGCCGCCGCAGCTGGTGCGCTGCAGCCAGCGCACTGCGCTGATCGATGGCAGGAGCCAGGTACTTATCCTGGTCTCCCATGGGGTGCAGGGCCCAAGCACTTAGGCCATCCTCCACTGCACTCCCTGGCCACAGCAGAGAGCTGGCCTGGAAGAGGGGCAACCGGGACAGAATCCGGCGCCCCAACTGGGACTAGAACCCAGTGTGCTGGCGCCACAAGGCGGAGAATTAGCCTAGTGAGCCGTGGCACCGGCCCAAAATATTCTTATAAATTAGGTTCTGAATAGTAAGATTACCAGATGGAGAGGAGTTGAACATTAGACTGTAACCACAGTAATCATAGAGAGGCCTTCGAAATAATTGTACAGGTTGTACGTCCTCCACAATGAAGGAAAATAATAGGCAGATGTTTCATTAGTTCAGGCACCTTTGCATTCTACATCTGCAATTTTTGTGAGCAAACCAGCATTCCAGGGTTGGCCAGTTTTGAAGGGAAATAGAATACAATTTGCCGTGCTCATATCTCATTCCAGGCAGATGGCTGTCATTCTCTGAAAAATATCTTGCAGGCAGTTTAAATCACAGGATAATTTAAATGTGCTTGACATATATCCAGGGCAACCAAAGAATTGACTTCAGCTTTGGAGAACAAAGCTATATTTACTGGAGGTAATATTTGTACCAGAACCAGGGCCCATATGGGATGCCAGCGCGGCAGGCAGAGGATTACTAGTTTGACTTGGAGTAGCTCCATGCATAACTTTTTCACCTTTGATGTATTCCCATGCGCACTAAGAATATTGCATTGCAATCTAGAGGTTGCTATGTAACTTCAAAAGTCTCTTGGAAAGTATGATCTCAACAGGGATTTTAAAAATGCATTTGCAGCTAAGAAAATGGACATCTTTGGACAATTTAACACTGAAGAGAAGAAGTTATTGTTTTACTGGAGAGGGATTTGACTTAAAGAAGTGATTTTCTGACACTGTCTGTGTACTTTTCAGGATTAATAGCACCAAGTCATCCTGACAGTTAACTGTGATTTTTAGAATAAAACAATGTATGCAGGCAGGCAATTGGCCTACTGATTAAGTTTCTTGTTAGGTCATATATAGCCCTTGACAGAATACCTGGGTTTGATATCTGATCTGACTCCTCACTCCTGCTTCCTGCTAATGCAGACCCTGGGAGCCAGTGGTGGTGACTCAAGTGATTGACTTACTGTCATACAATAGAAGACTGGGATTGAGTTCTTGTGTCCTGGCATGGTCCTGGCCCTGTCCCAGTCACTGTGGGCATTTGAGGAGTAAACCATTAGAAAGGAGATCTCTCTCTCTCTCTATCTCCTGTCCTACCCCCACATATATTATATAATATATATTATATATCACGTGTTTCTCTGCTTTTCAAATAAGTACATTAAAATATTTTTAAATGTACAATGATATTTGTAACCTAGAACCTTTTAAAATGTTTATTTATTTTTTGAAAGACAGTTACAGAGAAGAGAGATCTTCCAACTGCTGGCTCATTCCCCAAATGGCTGCAACAGCTGGCACTGGGTGCCAGGATCTTCTGAGTCTCCCACATGGATGCAGGAGTCCAAACACTTGGGCCATCCTCCTATGCTTTCCAGGGTACATTAGCAAGGAACTGGACTGGAAGTGGAGCAGCTATAACTTGAACTGGAGCCTGTACAGGATGCTTGTTTCACAGGCAGGGTTTTTACTTTTAATATCATAACACCAGCCCCTAGTATTAAATTATGTATTTTTTCCTTTGGATCAGAGATAAAGAAGTTCAAGTAAGTTTCACTAGAATAATTACTCCAACACTAATTATTGGAAAATGTGATCAGTCTTTCTACACTTTTAGTGTAAGAAAAACATTCTGAGATTGCTGAAATGAATGATGGATGTGAAGTTTTGGCTAATGGAGTTGCTAAAAACTGCCTTGTCACAGGCCTGAGAAACATGGGAAAATTTGAAAGTTTTGACTTTTGCTGTGACATTTATATGACAATAAATTAACAACTCCAAAACAACCCAATCATATATTTGAAAGTAAGAATGAATTTTTGTTATTTTGATTATCCAATGAGCCCATCAAGGAATAATTCTTTAAAACTAATTATTTAATATTAGATTATTTTATTTATAAACTGTTGAGAAAATAGTAATGATGTCCACTACTGCAGTCTGTACATCTCATTACAATATTTTAAGAGATTTCCCCATCCTCTGTGCAAAGAACAGGTGTTTCTGTGGCTTAGCTGCTATAGCTCTGACTCTGAGTTTTCAAACTGTTGAATATAAATATTGTCATCTGTGACTTGGTGTAGTGATATATTAATGGGCTAATATTAATATTAATTCGTCTAATATTGTCTGTATCCCCATTCTCTATAATTTTGACACATATTAAGGGATTCAGTGACTACTGCAGAATGCTGTTAATAAATACATGCATTTACTAATGCATATATGAATGAAAAGGGCACCATCTGGTCAAAGTGTGGTCATCAGTGTTTGTTTCATTTCCATTTACTCCTTCTGCCTTCAGGGTAGCTGTGACAGCTGTACAAGTCAATAGATGTATTTAGAATATAAATACTTACTGGGAAAAAATAAGTTGAATTAGTTTCCCCTTCAATATCTCCGAATGATTATTGTGTATTGATGTGTATGTACTTCTAAATTATCTTACTGCAAAAATATGTAACCACTTAGCAGGGAAAAAAAGTATTAGTATTAGGTGAATCTGTGGCTATTCTGCACCATATTTAAAATAAAGCTGTTCATTATGTTTTCTATAATCTGTAAGCTTCATGGATGCTCGATGTATATTACATGATAGAGCATTCAATTGTCAGCTGCCACAAGCACTTCTTTGTTGTGTTGGGTATGCTTGTGAGCTTTAAATTCTTGTGGGACTCTTAAATCCTTTGAAAGAGGTACAACTTTTCCTAGTGTATACTATCTAGCTAACTATGTTTTAAGAAATTATACTAATTAGGGTGATATGAAATTAATATCCTCTGATATATTTTTCACTCTCCATTAAATATACATAGAGAAGTAAAAATAGCCAAAAACATTGAGTGCTGTGGCAACAGCATGAGCTCTGGGGCCACACTGCTATATGTGAATGCTTTCTTCACTGTGTGGAAAAGGATTGCCAAATGTATAAAGTAAGATTAGTGACTGCTTCTTAAAATTGTTACAGGAATTCCATTTTTAATACATGTAAAACAGTTAAACAGCCCCCAGTAATGTTATGTTTATTGTTACTGTCATGATACAGAGATTGAGGGAGGTAACAAAAGTAAAAATCCAGCTATTGATGAGATACACACCTGAAACCCAAGGATGTCAGAAACTTGGAAATAAAATATATCTGTGATTCCTTAAACAAATAATAAATGTGTATGACACATAAAATAATGTGTAAAACAACATTGATATGACAGAAAAGAAAATAAAATTTAAGAAGAATTTAATGGAGTAAGAAGAGATGTTTATGATTGATCAAATATAAATTTTGTTGAAAAGATATAGCACTTATTGACTTTGAAGAACTTAACAAATGCAAACAAAATAAATATCTATAATCACAATGGGATGTATACCAGATATCCACTGAATTTTTTAAATAGAAGAAGAAAAATAAGGACTATAGTCATCATGCTTCTACATAGATATAGTTAGATATGGAATCAGTGGGTATTTGGCTATTGTCAGACTTGCTGATCTGAAACCTCAAGTATTCCGGATGGATGGCTTGGGGTGTCTGAGCCCAGGTTCTTATCTTTCAGGCAAATGAGAATAAGATGTACATGAAAGTAAGCAGAGAAACAAGATTTATTTATGTATAAAATGAAAGATTGTGGGCGTGCTCCAAAATGAGTACACTCAATAGGGTTCTTTTTTTTTTTTTTATAAGATTTTATTTATTTATTTGAGAGGTGGAGTTACAGACAGTGAGAGAGAGAAAGGTCTTCCATCTGCTGCTTCACTCTCCCTGGCCAAAACGGCTGGAGCTGAGCCTATCCAAAGCCAGGAGCCATGAGCTTCTTCCAGGCCTCCCATGTGAGTACAGGGGCCCAAGAACTTGGGCCATCCTCCACTGCTTTCCGAGGCCATAGCAGAGAGCTGGATCAGAAGAGGAGCAGCTGGGACTAGAACCAGCACCCATATGTGATGTCGGCGTGGCAGGCAGAGGATTATCCTACTGCGACACAGCATGGGCCCCTCAACAGGGCTCTGGGTCATTCTTTTTATGTTATAGAGGAATTGGGGATGGTGTTTGTGGTGAGATAATTGGAATTTTCAAAGGGGCAGAGTTTGGGGTAGGGCTTAAGTATAGCCATTCCCTTGCTCTTCGGAAATCTCAAAAGTGTCTTGGCATCAGGTGCAAGATGAGAGTGCCAGCTATTGTAATTTTATCATAATAACATCATACTGCTAAAGATCATCATGGGGACGTGACCACAGCCTTATTGGATATTTTTATAGTTTCTTGCACATGAAACAGGAGTGCGACTGGGGCAATGCCTGTGAGATGGAGGTTTGGGCAGTGCAAGCAAGGCATCAGGGAGGTGTAGACAGCCTCAGCCCCTGCTTCTTAGCAGCCTCTCTTCCTACATCAGGACCATTGATTGAAAATCCAGAGGTAAGGAGATTAGATTCAGTGGCTCAGGGAGACATAACGAACTTTATTTAACCCTCTGTAGGGCGCCAATGGATTCATTTCTTGCTCCTAATGCCTAAGCCCTCCTTGAGCATAGATTCATGGAGTCAAAATCTCTGTGAGTGAGCTAAGCTTGGCCTGTCACACAGTTTAGAGACCCTGGCCATTCAGTTGCCTCTTTCAGTGTTGATGTCTTCATGGTAATTGTTAATCATGGATTTCAGAATTCCTATGACTTTATCAGAGTATCATTGAGTAAAGGATGGAAATTATAGCAAAACACAAAGCAAAGCAAAAACGAAAAATGTATGATAAAAATAGAGCCAATTTCTTTTACTTTTAAGTGTGAGATTTTGTAAGGAAGTTTGTTATTCTGCCCAGAAGGCTACCCAAGATTTAGTCACCTTAGACTATATGCTATGAGATAACTGAGTAGGAAAGTAATCAAGGAAAATTCACAAAATTAAGCTATTTTTTCAAATGTATCATTATTATACTAATTTTTTTAAAGATTTATTTATTTATTTGAAAGTCAGAATTACACAGAGAGAGGAAAGGCAGGGAGAGAGAGAGAGAGAGAGAGAGAGAGGTCTTCCATCTGCAGGTTCATTCCCCAGTTATTGGCCGCAACGGTCGGAGCTGTGCTGATCCGAAGTCAGGAGCCAGGAGCCTTTTTCAGGTCTCCCAAATGAGTGCAGGAGCCCAAGGACTTGGGCCATCTTCCACTGCTTTCCCAGGCCATAGCAGAGAGCTGGATCAGAAGTGGAGCAGCCAGGTCTTGAACTGGCACCCCTATGGGATTCTGGCGCATCAGGCCAGGGCATTAACCCGCTGCACCACAGCACTGGCCCCCTATTATACTAATTATATGTTGGAGTGACAGGGAGATGGAGAGAGATTCAAAGAGAGCTCCCATTACTGGGTCATGCTCTAAATGCACACAACAGCCAGAGTTGGGTTGACTGAAGCCAGGGGTTGGGAACTCAATATATGTCTCCATTGGGGTAATAGAGACCCAACCACGTGGGCCTTTATGTGCTGCTGTCATCTGGATTGTAGGATTTAGGCAAGAAGGAGACACAGGAAAATGTTTCAGAAAGTCTGAAACAGTCCACTCATTCTAGATGCTTATTCAGAGTATGTTAAGGAAAATTTACCTTGCAACACTATACCTAGAAGCATCTAGACCATCACAAATAAGGAAGACTGTAAGAGACTAATCTGAGTCATATTTTTAAGATTTTATTTATTTATTTGCATGCCTTTCATAAATACAACTTTAGGAACATAGTAATTATTCCCACCATACCCACCCTCCCACTCACACTCCAACTCCTCTTCCTCCTCCCTCTCCTATTCCCAGTCTTATTTCTTACTAAGATATATTTTCAATTAACTTTATACACAGAGGATTAAATCTATTTTAGGTAAAGAGCTCAATACTTTGTATGAGAGAGAAAAAGAAAAAAAATAACAATCCAGACAAGGGCTGTTTGCGGTCATTGCATCTCAAAGTTAATTTTGTTTCTTTTCTTTTCTTTTCTTTTCTTTTTTTTTTTTTTGAGAAACTTAATTTATCTTTAAGAAACAATTCTTTGAGAAACTTAGTTATCTTCAAAGCAACTATGAATGATACATCTTTTGTGAGCACTTAGACATTACTATAACTTATGAGACATAGCAATATCCTCCTCTTAATAAACTAAAATTAAGTAATTCTTTGAGAACAAATTTTACTATTAATTCTCATAATACAGCTCTTTGAGGACAAAGGTCCTGCATGGGAAGTTAGTGCAGAGTGACTCCTGTTGTTAATTTAATAATTAACACTCTTAAATATGATGTGAGTGATCACCCGAGGCCCTTGACATGAACTGCATAGGCTATGGAGCCCTTTTGAATCTATAAGCTCCTTCAGTGTTTTGACAAGGCCAAAAGCAAAGTGGATGTTCTCCCTTCAGAGAAAAGTACCTCCTTCTTTGATGGCCACTTCTCACCCATAGAGGTCCTTCATGTAGGACATTTTTTGCCAACATGTCTTGGCTTTCCATGCCTGAAATGCTCTCATGGGATTTTCAGCCACACCAGGATGCCTAAGGAGCTGATTCTGAGGTCAGAGTGCTACATAAGGCAATTGACATTCTATGAGTCTGCTGTATGGACTGCTTCCCATATTGGAGCATTCACTCCTGTTTGATTCTATCTATTATTATTACCAAGCACTTATAAGACCACTTTAACACTTAATCCTATCTATATGGTCGCTATATCATTTAAAATGCTATTTTTACTTCTGAGCTTAAGTGGATTCCTGTCACATTTTTGAATGAAGATGTAGGTTTGTTTAAGGAGGAGGTATCCTCCTGCTTCTTGTCGCTCCCCGTCTTCGTGGAGGAACGACACAGGACCCTGCGTTGTTCTTTCGTCTGCTCGGCCCTCCCCGGGTTTGCTGCTGGTTCTTCCCGGGTTGGCTGCCGTCCCTTCCACCTCCGTGGAAGGGCGGTTCCCCCTAGCCACTTTCCCCACTTCCGCGGGGGAGCGGCACACCGCCGGCCGGCTCTCTCGGGGGCTGCACAGGTGTTCCCTCAGATAGATGTTCCCCTTAGATGTTCCTGGTGCATGTTGTCTCTCTCCTCTTTTATAGTCCTCTTCCACCAATCCCAACTCTGCTGCCCACACGCCGAGTACGCTGCTCTCCTCCAATCAGGAGCAGGTCCTACAGTTTATTGGTTGAACTGGAGGCAGCTGTGTAGAAGCTGTTTCTCCCTTCTCAGCGCCATATTGTGGGAGAGCAGATGCATAGAATAAGTCTTAATTCCAGTAACTTAGTCTAGTCCGAGTTGCTCCCCACAGATCCCCCTTTCTTTTTATTTTTGGCGTTGATACGCGCCTGTCTTCGGTGCCCCATGGCACACACTCTGCTCTGCTTGCTAGAGTTGCCCACAGGTGCTTACAAGCCCTATCAGTCAGGCAAACCGAATCCGGGTCCTCTCTTCGCCATGTTGTGAGGAGGTTTTTAGGCGCTGATGTGTGCCTGTGTTCGGTGCCCTGCAGCACATGCTCTGCTCTGCTAGAACTGCCTGCAGGTGCTTACAAGCCCTACCAATCAGGCAAACCGAATCCAAGCCCTTTCATTGCCGTATTGCGGGGAGACTTATTGGTGTTGATTCGTGCCTGTCTTCGGTGACCTGCGGTGCACAAGCTGCTAGCCGCCCGCAGGTGCTCACCACCTCCCTAATCAGGCAGACCGAATCCAAGCTCTCTCATTGCCGTGCGTGTTGTGGGGAGGCCTTGTTTTTCTCTATTTCTCTATCTCCGGGCATTCCTATTTCTCCTATTTTACTTCTATCTACCAGCATTCCTATTTCTCTCATTTTACTTCTAAACTTCTGTTTCTCTTATCCCTGCGGCTTCCCGGCGCCCGCCCCGAGGCTGCGTCTCGGCAGCTTCCCGGCTCTGAGCCGCTTCAGCCCGCGCTTCTCTCATCTGCACGGCTTCCCGGCGCCCGCCCTGCGGCGGGCTCCCAGCTCTGCGCGGCTCGGCTTCGCGCGCACACTCCGCGGTCTCCACGCCCTTCGCACCCGCACTACGGCCTCGCACCAGCCCCGCGTTCCCTATCTATTCACGCCCTGTGCTCTCTCTGCATGCGGCGGCTTCCGCGAATCACACAGCGTAGCTTACGTTTCCGCCACCACCAGCATTCAGTCCAAGTTCCCCGGACTAACCTGGCGAATTCCAACCTGGCGGCCCACGTCTCTGCCTCTGGTTCCAGATTTTCGCCTTTTGCTCCCCGGGCTGACTTGAAGAATTCCAAGCTGGCTTACGTCTCCGCTTCAGCCTGCACTCGCAGCTTCATCCTCCCTAACATTTTTCTCTACCCGGTATGTTTCCCTAAGTTTTCTTCCAACAATATTCCTCCCTCATTTCTCCTGGCCTCTCCCCACAGTCCATATCCAAGTCTAAGTTTCTTATAGGTTTCACTTTCACTTTCAACCTTAGAGATTTCTCCCAGCTTCCCCCCGTAGTCCGTATCTGAGTCTATGCCTAGGTTTTCAATAGCTTCTTCCGGCACCTTTTTCGTCCGGCTTTCCCCTAGGCTCTTTGCTAATCTCTCTCTCCGGTATTTTTCCACTTCTTCCCGTTTCTTTCCTCTTAGGTTTCCTATCCGAGTCACGGCACCATTATGTCACTCCCCGTCTTCGTGGAGGAATGACACAGGACCCTGCGTTGTTCTTTCGTCTGCTCGGCCCTCCCCGGGTTTGCTGCTGGTTCTTCCCGGGTTGGCTGCCGTCCCTTCCACCTCCGTGGAAGGGCGGTTCCCCCTAGCCACTTTCCCCACTTCCGCGGGGGAGCGGCACACCGCCGGCCGGCTCTCTCGGGGGCTGCACAGGTGTTCCCTCAGATAGATGTTCCCCTTAGATGTTCCTGGTGCATGTTGTCTCTCTCCTCTTTTATAGTCCTCTTCCACCAGTCCCAACTCTGCTGCCCACACGCCGAGTACGCTGCTCTCCTCCAATCAGGAGCAGGTCCTACAGTTTATTGGTTGAACTGGAGGCAGCTGTGTAGAAGCTGTTTCTCCCTTCTCAGCGCCATATTGTGGGAGAGCAGATGCATAGAATAAGTCTTAATTCCAGTAACTTAGTCTAGTCCGAGTTGCTCCCCACACTTCTCATTTTCTACATCTTGCATGGATATTGAAAGCAGAAAGGACTCCTGGCTCTTCTGTTTCCCATGCTGTACATTCATGTACCCATTGCTAGAAAAGCCCTAAAAACTGCTTCTCATACAAGAAGTTCCTTTAGGGAACTCTTACCTTCCCACTGTCTCATTCTCTTTTCACAAGTAAATACAGCTTTCCACTGAGCAACTCCCAGTTGATGTGGATTATTTGGTAAAATCCCAAGTGAGTAGATCTCTTATGTCTGATAACACTCCCTCCTAGTAAAGCTAGAATCAGGAGCCAATGCTGGAACTTGAAAGCATGCATTTCAATATGGGATGCAGGCATTTTAACTAAGTCTAACCACTAGGACAAATGCCTGCCCCTTCACATATATTACTGCAGATGCCTTTTACTGAGCAAGTGGAGCTATGACTGTGTTAGGCACTGCTAGCCTCTTTTGGAGGAAACGCAGTAAAGTTTCAGACATCTATTGCTAAAGGCCAATGGTGATTAACATCTTTAAAATTATGCTGTACAGTTTTTGAATCTTTTGATGTGTGTTTAAGTGTAATAATGTACCACAGCTGGAAGCCACAACTCTTTTTTTTCAGTTGATTTAATGTTGCACTTTATCTTAAAAATAATTTAAATGGAAATAAGTTATTTTGACAAAAGGATATTAGAATATGTGTGATTCAGATAGTTATAAAGTACACTCAAGATATACAACTAGTTAGACCTTCTAATCTGCCGAAACTCTAGAATTGGTGATATAAACAAACTCAAGAAACATCTTTCATGTGAAATGCATCATATTATAGGACTTTCTTTATAAGGCTTAAAATAACAACCTAGAAACTGCTATCATTTGGATCTGCTCAATTGAGATCTCAAAATATTGGCCATCACTTAATTGTCATAATCAACATCTTCCCATGCTGAGAATAGAGATATTCACTTTGCCTCTTAGTAAGTTAATATGAATAATCTGAGGTAAGACGAATGTAGGTTCCTCTTATCTATGATGAAGACCCATGAAAGTGAAAATAATTAATCTATCTTTTTTATTATGTGGTCTATATCTATATATAAGTATTTATCTATGCATGTATCACATTTCATTTTTGTTTTAATGGCAAATCAACTTATTTATTCTGATTTGGGTTTCCTTACATCTAAGTATAACCAAAGAATAAGAACAACTTGACCACCCCAAACTACAGTATTCATTCATGAGCTCCACAAGGATATTTCAAGATGGCTGAATGGTGATACCCAATATTTGTCTCCTCCTCCTTAGAGAAGACGCAGAGCAGCAGGTGAATAGCTACAACTTGAGGTTAGTGCCCAAGGAAGAGCACTGCAAATAGGTCAGGGAATCACAGGAACACAGGGAAGGATGCACAGTGAGAAAGTTGACAGGGAACTGAATTCCTGGACCCACCTTACAGGGGACAGTGGAAGTGGAAGTGCCTCAGCAGAGATCATCTACAGGAACACCTTATGTTGGCGATCCTCACTAGAGAGAAATCCAGCTACCACGTACCAGAAACTCAGTAAGGAGAGCTAATGGAGTAACTTAGATGCTTGGCTTTAGAAAAGAAACACACATTGTTTCCTGTCCCTAGCCCAAAGCTCAGGCTGTGACAGTGTGGAAGTATCTTAGGAAAAAGAATCACTGTCAGAATCCATGCTGCTACAGGAGACAGAAGCCCTTGCAAATTTCCATCACTGTGTGGCTAGTATAGCAAGGTCATCCCCCAGCACCCTGTTCCACTTGGCATACTGTACCTCAGGGGAAAGTGAGTGCTGAGAATCTGGGAGATATGACCCCTAAGATCCTAGAAGTAGTATCTTCCCACTCCCTCACACTTGTGATTTATCCTCCTTTCGGACTCCTCTTTCCTGGCCATTCAATGTATTGCTGGTTGCTATTGGAAACTATATACACTAGGACATAGGTTTAGCACTGTCTTTCATAGCTCTGTAATATCTGCCCACTTTGCCTCAGAGATATGTATATGCTGAGGATGGTGCATATTTTTATCTCAGTATTCACTAGGGACAGCACACACACTTTAGTCACTACACATTCTCACAACTCTGCCTGTTACTAGCCAACACCCAATGCCACTGCATCAAAGGAACTGCAGACAGCTCCGACTTGGGGTTCTAATCCTCCCACTGACAGCAGCCTGGTTTCTGTTCCCTGTTCATCATATTATACCATTCCAAAATCCTGCCTCTCCCAGAACACTGCCAGATTTCTGCCCCCCACCCAGGACAAGACACTGCTGCTCACTTGTAGTTCTAGTCTAGGTATCCTGTGCCCAACCCATCTGAGTGCACAGCTCTGGGCTCCAGGCTCCTCCCACAAATAATGACCCCAAGGTATGCATGGTCTGCTCACCCAAAGCCAAAGCCAGTCCAGAGATCAAGTACAGGGCCTTTCTGACTCTTCCATCACTCATGCTTCTACTTAGCTTCTGGAGTCAAGCAATTGATGGTGGTGCATGTGATCAGCTTCTCCTGACATCAGCCCACTCTGCTCTTAGCATCAGTACTGATCTCACAGATCCAGTTCCTGACACGGGTAGTGGCTACAAGCTGTGCCCAGGAGTAAAGCAGGACCTGCTTAAATATCAGTGAGGTTCCTGAGTATAGTCACTCCCTCAGGAGACTGGTGGGGACCTACATGAAAGGGATCCCACCAGATGGTTTTACTATTGCTATCTACCAAATGTTTATGGATGAATGAACACAAATTCTTGAATTATTCCATACAATTGAAAGGAAGGGAACCCTTTCAAAACTCACTCCACTAGGTCAGCATTACTTTAACCCTTGCTTCTTGCTTCAAATGATATGGATAACTGTAGTTTAGTGTCTGCCAATCTAATGGTCGCATATAGGACTTATCTCAGAAATGATTGATATGGAAAATAAGGCAGGACTGAAGACAATCATTTGTTCTCTTTGGGGTCTGCAAAGCCAGCTAAACTCTAAGCCAGTCACTGGGAAGACAAATCCCTTATGTCATAACATCCTCATCCTGACAGAGGCAGCATTAATGCTACAGCCAGCGAGGGTGGCTGTGGCTTTCAGCTCTTGACCTGCAAGCACGGAAAAGAGAATGCAATTCTGGAAGCAAGGGTAGCTTCCTGAATCAGAGGTTCTTAATCATGGCCCAGACAGCAACAGCGTTGCCTGAAATTTCTCTTTTGGAATGCTTCTAACGGTTGTTTGAGCTGCCTATATTCCTCAATATATTCCCTTCTGAAGATGTTATCACCTATGGATTTTCTGTGTTTAAGATTTTATTATTACATTTTTATTTATTAATATAGAGAGAACAGATTTCACGAATTCTATAGATATGGTTCCAAGAATATGATACTTTCCTCCCTCACTCTCTCCCTGCCTCCCTTTTCTTCTTCTTTTTTTTTTTATTCTTTTAGTGCCTTGTGATTACATACTCTCAATTTACTTTATAATCACAGGCTAAATGCTCCTATATGCACGCACATAGCTCTACAAGAAATGGATGGGTAATGACTGCTGTTCTACAAGACATCAGTTTAGCTTGATATACATTAAGGATTTCTTGTACTCTCTATATTAGCTACAACCAATCAGAGAAAACATATGATATTTGCTTATTTTGGGGTCTGCTTTATTTTACTAAGCAAAATGGTCTACAGTTGCCTCCATTTTGGTGCAAGAAAGCAGGATTTCATTCTTTTTTATGGCTTAATAGTATTCTGTTATGTATATGTACCATGTTTTCTTTATCCAGTAATCAGTTGATGGGCATCTGGGTTGATTCCATATCTTAATTATTTTGAATTGAGATGCTATAAGCATGGAGGTACAAATAACTCTTTCCTGTGCTTATTTCATTTCCTTTGGGTATATCCCAAAAAGTGGAATGGCTGGATAATATGATAGATCTATTTTCAGATTTCTGAAGAATCCCTAGACTGTTTTCTATAATTATTGTACTAGTTTTATATTCTAACATTTTATTAAGGTAACTTTTTTCTCCACATTCTTGCCAGCATTTGATATATATGTTTTTTTTTTTTTTATTTTTGGATGATAGCCATTCTAACTGGGTTGAGGTGAAATCTCATTGTGTTTTTTATTTTCATTTTGCTGATAGCTAGTGATCCTGAGCATTTTTTCATGTGTGTGTTGACTATTTGTATTTCATCCTTTGAAAACTGCCTGTTTATGACTTTGGCCCATTTCTTAACTGTACTGTTTGTTTTGTTGTTGTTGAGATTCTTGAGCTCCTTATATATCCTGGACATTAATCCTTTATCAAATACATAATTTGAAAATATTTCCTCCCATTCTGTAGGTTACCCCTTTACTTTGTTGAGGGATTTTTTGCTTTGCAAAACCTTCTTAGCTTGAAGTAATGCCATCTGTCTATTTTTGCCTTTATTGCCTGTGCTTCTGGGGTCTTTTCCAAGATGTCTTTGCGTGGGCCAATGTTTTGAAGTGCTTTCTCCCAGTAATTTTTTGTTGGTTTCAGATCTTAGATTTAGATCCCTGACCCATTGTGAATTTATTTTTGTGTAGGGTGTAAGGTAGGGGTTTGCTTCATATTTCTGTGTTTGGAGATACAATCTTTCCAGCACCATTTATTGAAGAGAATATCTTTTTAATTTAGCTCATTTGTCAAAGATTAGTTAATGTGTAGATGTGTGGATTAATTTCTGAGGTTTCTATTATGCTCCATTGGCTTACATGTCTATATTTGTGCCAATACCAGTCTGTTTTGATTATAATTATCTTGTAGTATGTCTTGAAATCTGATATTGTGATGCCTCTAGCTTTGTGTTTATTGTTTAATATTGCTGTAGGTATTTGAGGTCTCTTGTATGTCCATATGAATTTTTGGATCTTTTTTTTGAGACCTCAGAAAAAGCTCCCTGGTATTTTGATTGGAATCACATTAAATCTGGGAATTGCTTTGGGTAATATGGGCATTTTAATTATATTAATTCTCCCAGTCCACAAACATGGTTCATTTTTCCATCTTTTTGGTTCTACTATTTTTTTCTTGATGTTTTGTAATTTATCTTGTAGAGATTTTTCACTTTGTTGGTTAAATTTATTCCACTTTATTTAATATTTTTGTAGCTATTGTGAATGGAAATGATCTTGTAAGTTCCTTCTCAGCTTTGGCATTGCTTGTATATATGGAAAGTGTTGACTTTTTGTTCGTTGATTTTATATCCTGCAAATTTTCCAAACTCGTTTATGAGTTCCTGCAGTCTCAGTGGAGTCTTTTAATTCCCTTATATAAAAGATCATCCCATCTACAAAGGATAATTTGATTTCTTCCTTTCCTATTTGTAACCCTTCGATTTTTTTCCCCTAATGTCTCTGGGTAATACTTACAGAACTATAATGAAAAGTAATGGTGAAAGTGGCCATCTTTGTCTGGTTTTGGGTCTTAGTGGAAATGCTTCCAGCTTTTCCCTATTTAAAATGATGCTGGCTGTGGGTTTGTCACATATTGCCTTGATTGTGCTAAGGAATGTTCCTTGTATACCCTTTGCTTAATTTTTTTTTTTTTTTTTGTTAATCATGAAAGGATATTGCACTTTACCAAATTCTTTCTCTGCATCTATTTAGATTATCATATGGCCTTTATTAATCAATTTGTCAATGTAATGTATCATGTTTATTGATTTGCATATGTTGAACCATTACTATATCCCTGGCAGAAATCCCACTTGATCTGGGTGGATAATAGTCTTTTTTAGATGTGTGCTTGAATTAAATCAGCTAGTATTTTGTTGAGAATTTTTGCATCTATGTTCATCAGGAATATTGGTGTTTATCTCTCTTTTTTTGCTGTATCTTTTTCTGGTTTTAGAGTTAAGGTGATGCTGTCTTTGTAGAAGGAGTTGGGTGCATTCCCTCCCAAATTTTTGGCTAACATACAAAACTATAGTTGGTTGAGTAACCTAGAGGTCAAAAACAACTATATATAACCCATTTCAAAACAATATTTCAAAAGTATTATTATTATCATGTAGATGTCCAATATCTGATTAAAGTTACTCAGAATTTTAGGGTGGCCATTTGGCCTAGTATTTAAATGCTGATAAAAATGCCTGCATTCCATGTTGGAGTCCTGGGTGTAAAACCTGCCTCCACTTCTGGTTCTAACTTCCTGATAATGCATACTGGGAGGTAGCAGGCAATGGCACAAGCTTTTGGGTCCTTAGTGTCTTGTGGGAGACCTTGATTGAATTATCAGCTCCCAACTTCAGCCTGGTCCTACCCTGGCCATTATAGGTGTTGTAGTAGTGAATTAGAGCATGAGAATAGGAGTTCTCTCTTCCTGTCTTTCTGTCACTGCCTCTCAGATAAAAGTAATTAGGAAAAGCGTTACTTGAATTTTACAAAGTCCTGGATCCAGTGATGAAATTGAGTGATAGCATTTGTATTTTAATCATCTATCTCCATGTCAACATGAACTACAAACATTCTGAAGGATCAGAGGGGATAATATTAAAGTCATATTAGTTTTTACTTGCTGTTGGTAAACTTCATTTTTCACGTGGATGTTCTTGATTTTATTCTCACAGGACTAGATTGCATCTAATGAGAGAGAAATTGCTAAAAAATATTCTGCAGCTAACAATTTTATTCCCACTTATAGGCCAAATTTTTGTTCCTTAGATTCAAGCTTTCTTACTGACAGAATTGCTGTAGGTAATTAATTGCACAGCACAGCCCCCAGGCCTCTTATCAGGCTCTTCTAGCTTCTCATTTAAACAGATGCCCAGCACAAGGGGTTTTATTTGTTGTGGGGGAGATTTCTGTCCATCTTTAATGGACCATTTGCCCTCTCTTACAGGAGTGGAAAACCTGAAAGACAAATAAATTAAATCTCATCATATTGTGTTAATGTATTCAGGGAAAAATAGTGACACCCAACAATAACTTCAAGCTGATATCACACAAGCCTCAATCTTGCCTATGTTTTGTATTTTGAATGTCCAGACTAAGTTAATTTTTTGTAAAAGAACAACATGGCAATTTTAAAGGCAGTAGCATAATAAGTATTCTGGAAAGAGCTGGGGCAAGTTCTCAAACTCATCTCCAAAGTAAATAAAAATGAAAAAAAAAAAAAAGCTGGAGAGTTGTCTGTGTGGTCTACAGTAATCAGTCTTAAATGCTTTGTTTTATAAAGCCACAATGAAAAAACAAACTATATAGTAAGAGTAATTATGTTAGTGATAAAGAGAAAAGTGACCCTGCTATTGAAAACTGAGGAGGCCGGCACCACTGCTCACTAGGCTAATCCTCCGCCTGCAGCGCCAGCACCCTGGGTTCTAGTCCCAGTTGGGGCACCGGTTCTGTCCCAGTTGCTCCTCTTCCAGTCCAGCTCTCTGCTGTGGCCCAGGAGTGCAGTGGAGGATGGCCCAAGTGCTTGGGCCCTGCACCCGTATGGGAGAGCAGGAGGAAGCACCTGGCTCCTGGCTTCGGATCGACACAGGGCACCTGCCATAGCGGCCATTTGGGGGTGAACCAACGGCAAAAGGAAGACCTTTCTCTCTCTCTCTCTCATTGTCTAACTCTGCCTGTCAAAAAAAAAAAAAAAAAAAAAAAAAAAAGAAAGAAAACTAAGGAGAAAAATCCGTATGATAAACATCAACAATCACTTTCAGACCATGCTGATTTTGCTTGTATATTTTATAGTTGAAATAGTAATATAATAATCCAAATAATAATAATGACTAATCAAATAAACCGTGAGTGAGCTTGTAGTGAGTCAGAGACACTGGGGCTCTGATGCTATACAGCATATTTTTTATTTCGTTCTGGACTCTTCCCTTACTTTAGTCTTCCAGAAAGGAAAAATTCAAGCTTCTTAGTCACTGTGGGATAATTAAATCTTTTGTACATCATGAGCATACCAACTGGGAATAATAAGAACATAGGCAGGAGTCTCCAGTTAATTTCCCTAAGATTTTAACTTAGAGACCATCAAGTGTTTTTTCTGTAAAGGGCTAAAGAGTAAATATTTTAGGCTTTCTGTGTCGCATGTTCTCTGTCACAACTATTCAGTTCTGTCGAAGTGTGAATGCAGACATATGCTATACATGAACTGACCAGTCTGTTCTTTATAAAAATGGACATTTGACCAGATTTTCCAATGGGTTATACTTTTCCCTGGAAAGATATTAACACTATCTTTTAGGAGTAGGAATCAAGAACGTAGAAATACATATACTTTCTCACATGTATGAAGCTCCCTATTGAATATTGGATAAGGCCCCATTAAAGATGTTCTGCTCCACCAGGTTCAGGGATAACCCTGATGCTCATCTGCCCCTTCTCTGTGTATCTTCATGGTATGTCTCTCTCATTCTCGATTCTATCCTTACTGCATTGTAGATATTTGTCTTTCTCCTCTCCCTTCCATCCAATACTCACTTGATGGACACATTTATCTTCTGGTGTATTGATTGTTAGTTATTTGGATGAGGTAAGCTGAAAAAAGGTGAATACTGAAAAGTGTTTGAATAAATCTTACTTAGCCCTTAGCTTAAAGGAGTTTTCCAGCAAATGATTTGGCATCCTTCTTCCTGAAAGGCAATTTTTATTATGGTAGAAAATTATGCAGAATACACACTTATTTGCTGTATGTTCTGTTGCTTGAAATGGACCCTTATGTTGGATAGCTTTTTTATTATTTGATTCATTCTCTTCTTGGTAGATGTTTTCTAGGTGGTATACAGAAACTGGATTTCATATTGAAGATTATAATATGACTTTAAGCAGTACATTTGGGCACCAAAATAAAACTTTTGATGTTTATATTTTTTTGCCATTGTTTTATGCCCCAAACAGCCAAGACCTCACAATAAGAATATATAGGTGCCCACCAAGATTTATTAAAAGAAACATCTAATAGAATCAATAGAATGCAAATTCTACTCTACTTATTTTTTTATTCATTATTTCCTCTCCATCTCCTATCCTCAATAGCTCAGTTTCTACAGGTTTATCCTAGCGATCTCCAAAATGAAATTAACGTCCTCCCTTCATGTAGAATGCATGGATAAAACACTATCATTTATGTGAGCATTTATCCTTTATCTAAAAGTAGAGAAGAAATGAAGTTGACAAATTTGAAAATACCATGTATCAATCTTTATTATAGGATATACATAACTTAAAATAAAAGTGCACATAATATACTGATACATATATATTTATCAAGCTGCGATATTTGATACATAGATTGACATCAGTATCCTACTTTGTTTCTAAAGTAAAATGGCTCCGTGTAATATAAAATAGCCAGAATACCATGGGGGAGGGCTAGCTTTTAATAAGGTAGAATGGGTATGCCTATAGAAATTGGGTAAAAGACTAAAAAGGTTTCAACTTACATTTGCCATGAACAATTTCAATTTTAAATATATATGCCAATTATAAAATATAAGAATAGCAATACTTTTTTTCTGAGCCATCAAAGAGCTTTTACTAAATCCTTAACGGTTTTTACATTAACAGATATGATGATTTGTGGAAAGATAAATGCTTTTGAGTCATTTAAAAGAATAGCTGCCTGTGAAGAAGTTGGCTTGACTGGACTGAAAAATAAATAAGAATTCCAACCACTGAGACTGATTCCAGATCGATTTCATTGCCCATCTTAAAAAAAAAAATCCACTCTTTCTTTCATTATTCCCATAATGACACAGCTTCCTGAAACTTTCCTCCAGTAATGTCATACTCTTCCTCATGTGCAGGACCTGGCTATCTGGATTACATAGTCTCTTCACAAAAGGATGACTCACCTTTGGTGACTATACTGAATTTTCTGTTCTTATTTCCTATCCTTTTACTAAACACCTAATACACTTTTGTCATATTAGGCCACATGAATACTTCTGTATATGCCTTATCTAAAAATTCATGATTTTTTATCTTCCTTTTCTATATCTCAAATATTCTGCATGTTCCAATTTACTCTTAAATGCTATCATCTTCATAAACCATTTTCTTTTTTCCCCACAAAGATTTTTTATGTTCTTCTTTTATTTTTCTGTTTTACATAATTGTCTTGTCTTTTATGTATCTTGAAAGAAATAATATCTTATTTACTTTTGCCTCAACTAGACCTCTCCATAACCAGTTGAGGGTAGTTGTTTCCTATGAAAACCTTCCATGACTATTTGCTTTCTCTCAGCCCATCAGTGAATGTCTACAGTCTTTTTGCATGAAATCATTTAAAAATTTATAGTCATGCTCTGTTTAATTGGATTTGCATTTCATGAGAAGTAGAGTTATTCATTAATCTATCTAGTAAGTCCTAACATAGAGTTTTATAAGTGCATGGCACTAAGTAAACACATGCAGAATAAGCATAACATTATGTACTCCAAGGCTATAATTTTGCTTTTTAACTCATCTGAACCAAATAATATTCTTTTTTGTGTCAGATTCTACTTTTCAAAGATGGTAACAGTATCTCCTATTCCACATTATACTGTTTCCATTAGGAATAAAGTACCTATACTCTCTTTTCTTGAATCTGGAGAGGTTAATTGCTTGCTAATAATCAATGTAATGGTGTGTAAGTGACCCTGAGTAACTTCTGAGCCTTTGTCAGACAAGACAATGAGACTCCTTGTTTTGTGTACTGGAACATTCTCACTTGGGAATTTTGAACCATTAAATAAATCTGACCGGGGCTGGCATTGTGGTGCAGTGGGTAAAGCTGCCACCCATGAAGCTGGCATCTTGTGTGGGCAAAGGTCCATGTCTCGGCTGCTCCACTTTCAATCCAGTTCTCTGCTAATGTACTTGGGAAATCAAGTCCCCTGCCACCCATGTGTATAGCATTATTATTTAAAATAATCTTTATTTTTAAATTTTCGGAATATATTTTTATGCTTACAAATGTGTCAGTATAATCTTTTGTTATGTTTTCAGACGTTGCTTAAAGAATCACACATGGGCTCACAACTTTGTCACCATCTTGGCTTTCTAATACTATTTTGTAATTTTACATTGCAATAATTTGTAAGGAAAACCAAGATGGGATCACTAATAAAGGGTAAGAACTTTTAAATATTCTCTACAATCATAATTGATGACTATTTTATCCCTTGACATTTGTGTTCCGGGAGGCCAATCAACTTTAATTACATGGACATGTTTTCCTGGATTTCAAAGATAAATATGCTTCCCCTAAATTTTTGCGAGCTTGCCTCTCTTCATTAATCATAGAGATGTAAATAGGGTTTTTCTCAGCAAGTTCTATCAAATAAAAGTGGATTATGATATCTAGCTTACCACAAGCCTGCTGACTGTCAAAGCAGCTGTCAAAGTAAGGATAAATGCAGAGAGGGGAGCTAGAATCAGGGTAACATTCATCACTCCCACCTGAACTCAGTGAGAATATTAGCTCTAAGTCAATGGAATGATATGTAGCCAGATGCTGTTTGCACTATGCATACATATATCTGCCCTATTATATTTGTTGTTTACAAATATAGTTATCCTTGCTGGTGAGCACTGAATTTACCTTTGACTCTCTTGTCAGAAACAAACAAACAAACAAACAAAAAACAAAACCAGCACTGAACATTTCTATGACTGAATTTTTACTCATTAAATAAAAGATCTTGAGCTGTTCATGTATAAAACCAATTACTATCCTAACAAAAAGTACACAAAAAGTATTTAAGTAGAAGCTCCATCTTCATGAATATTTGTCAATTGATTTTTACATATACTATTCCAATCACTTGTTTTCTTTCTGACCATCTGATTTGCTTTGTTCATTGGAATATATGTTTTTGGTGACACTGAGTTTTTGTCTCACTTCTAATATCTTGCCAGCTTGTCTGTCAACTTCTTTGGAAATTCTGAGCATCCCTAAATTTAATCTGTCCACACCTCCTTCTCTTCATTTGTCTCCAGTCTTATATTAGGTTGAGTTAAAACTCTTTTAGAAATGTCAAGTATCATCAAGTACATCTTAATGTTATTTCAGAGGTCTGAAAAACCTATGGCTTTTCTAGGCCTTGTAAGCACATTCATTCAATCTAATTTAATCCTTAGATAATATGTAATATTTCTCAATGAAATCTACCTTGACTAGTTACATTAGTAATACTCAATATATATTTGACAAATCATTTATACTGAAAAATAGACCAACAAGAATATTTGCTGAAGCCAAATTTTCCTGTGAATATTTATGTACATTTGTTTATAAGCAAGTATATTATTATAGATTACATCCAAAAAATTTCAGGCTCAAACTGTTTATTGCAATCAGGCCATAAATGTGTTTATTTGTAGAAATTTTGAATCACTCTTACCCTTAGACTGCAAAGAATGCAACACTTTTTCAAGAAAATATTAATCCTGATTCTGAGCACTCTTTCCTAATTCTTCAAAACAGGTGGGATGCTCACATAATTTTCTTAAAAAATTCGTCTTTGTTGATCTTGTTGGTAATATTTTCAAGTGAGAACTTGTGTCAGGGGTGTCCCTTCAAATGGGCAACATCTGGAACTAAGGAAAGTATCCTCACTTTGGTATTACCAAGACAGAACTGACTTTGACTCTTCTCCTGTTGTACATGATTATTTCCAAAAAAATTAACTCGGTCCTTGTTTTTTTAATTGGACTATTCCTATTATAAATTCATAAGATCTGATAAGGCTTCAACCAAAACAACCTAAGACCGAATCACGTGCTTGCACTTCTCTGTATTTGTGCTTTAACTCTTACAAGCAACCTCTCTCTGATGCAACTAAGAAATTTATCTGTGACCTCACATCTCTGCCTTGTAGAACAGAATATCTAGCAGTTAAAGTAAGATCAGCGTTCAACTTACTCAATTGAAACTGGGATATTATGGGTGCATTGTGTCCTCAAGGCCCTAGTTTCTATTTTGAAGTCTTAAGGCCCAGTACATCAGAACGTGATTTTTTTTTTTTTTTTTGACCGGCAGAGTGGACAGTGAGAGAGAGAGAGAGGAAGGTCTTCCTTTTGCTGTTGATTCACCCTCCAATGGCTGCCGCGGCCAGCGCGCCGCGGCCAGCGCGCTCCGGCCAGTGCACCGCACTGATCCGATGGCAGGAGCCAGGTACTTATCCTGGTCTCCCATGGGGTGCAGGGCCCAAGGACTTGGGCCATCCTCCACTGCACTCCCTGGCCACAGCAGAGAGCTGGCCTGGAAGAGGGGCAACCGGGACAGAATCCGGCGCCCCGACCGGGACTAGAACCCGGTGTGCCAGCGCCGCAAAGCGGAGGCTACTAGTGAGCCGCGGCACCGGCCAAGAACATGATCCTATTTTGAAATATGATCATTATAGATATAATTAGTTAAGACACACACACATGCACACACACACACACATATATATATATATACAGGAAAGTGGAGTTATGGATTCATATTAGATTAGAACTAGCGTGATTCAAGGATTATAGGGTGTACATTTATCAACCAAGCAAAATGCAAGAAAAAGGTTGACATCACAGTCTGATTCATATCAATTCAGTGATGGGAAAGAGTCTATAAAAGCATTCATTATGTATAAATATAGAACAATAGCATACACAATTTGATATTACAATGTTATAGAGATCAAAGTTGAAATGAAATCCTAAGTATGGGAACAAGTTATTATTTTAGAATTGATTTCCTAACAGGAATGACTGGGTCCAAACATCACTGTGTTTTCAATGCCAGTCTTTGCATTAACCTTAGGTTTGACATATGAAGTGACTGAAACAAATAGACCATAGTGTTCATGTGAAGCAGGGAGGAACTTGGTTTTCTATTATAGTTTTTGAGTACATTTTGGTTTGACTTATTTCCATGTAACTGTGCTGTTATAATACATACAGGAGGTCAGGTTTTATAAGAATTTGTAGAAAGTCTATCAAAGATCTCAAGGAGAATGTCCTACTCTTCCATTTACCAAGGGTCCTTCCATTGCATAGCACATGCTCTCTATGAAACAGAACTGATGCCAATTGTTTTGCAGTAAATTTGCTTCATTAAGTAAGTCATTGAACCATGAGCCCTTCTTATCTGTTTTAGTAAATAAGATTGTGTCTCTAGTTAATTGACTTGATTTCTCTAATAAGTTGCCAACACTTCACCTATACTATGCTCAAGATAGACATCTGTAAATGACCATTAGGTAATTTGGGTATTGGGTCAGATTAAAGGGGACACTCAAGTGTCTGTGAAATGATGAGAGTTTGTGTATGATTGAAGCAATTTGTCATCTTTGATTATTGGAATCATTAGTTGGTATGTCATAGAGATAACTTTTTATTTAATTGAGAATAATTGAATTAAAACTCTAAGAAATTAAATATGCAGTTTTATAGAGCAATTATTGTGAATTTGACATATATATGTATGCAGGTAATGCTGACTAGATAAATGTATACATGTATACATTATTAAATATGTATATTAAAGCTATAAAAAACAGTGATACATGATACTGATTTTCAGAAACTTCAGGCATGACTCATTTTTGTTCATGGAGGATCCTGAAACACAGCTTTGTCCAGTTCTCATTTATAACTTTTCTTCCTATTAACTTTGTTCTGGATGAGCCATTGATGCCTTTCATTTTCTAGGAGAGTCCATGTTCATTATATTTCAGGAGGAATTAATTCATAATGGTCAATTCTCTATTTAATCAGAATTAATATTCTAATTACAGTTCATTCTAAATATTTATCTATAATTTCTCAAAATTAGGGAGTTTATACAGAGTGTTAGTGTTCTTTATACTATTCTGTTAGTTATCTTTCTGGCTTAGTACTGCCTAACAAGACCTAGCATCAAGGCACATTTATTATCTCACAATTTCATTTTTAATGAATTTATTTATTTATTTAAAAGAGGGAGAGGAAGAGAGAGTGAAATCTTCAGTCTATAGGTTCATTCCCCAAATACCTGTAACAGCCATGTCTAGGCTATACTACAGCCAGGAGCTAGGAACTCCATTTGGCAAGAACCCAAATACATGAGTGATCACCTGCTTTCTCACAGGCACATTAGCAGGAACCTGGATCACAAGCTCACAGTAGTCAGAACTCGAACCAGTCACTTAGAGATGGGGTGTGGATATCCCCAATGGTACCATGATATGCTGTGCCATAACCCATGATAATCATAACCTTATGATTTCTGAAGGGGAAGGAAAGTGGGGATGCTCAGCTATGTGAGTTTGTCTCAAGGCTTCTTAAAGAGGTGTAGTCAGATGATAGGCTTCTCTATAGGGACAATTGCAACATTGCACCTTCCACCAGAAGGGGTGGTCTGTGTTTTGGCAATTACCAGCTGGCACCTCTGATGCATGCTGAGGTTTAAAAACTACTGATCCAATGGACTATTTTGAAGATACATACCTGCTAAAAACTTTGACAAGTGGGACCAGTGTTGTGCCCTAGCAGGTAAAGATGTTACCTGTGATACCTGCATCTTATGTGGGCACATGTCCTAGCTTATCCACTTACAGCCCAGCTCTCTGCTAATAGCCTGGGAAACACAGCTGAAGATGGCCCAAGTGTTTGGGCCCCTGCCACCCATGTGGGAGACTCAGGCGAAGCTCCTGGTTCCTCAGTTTGGCCTCGCCCAGCCCTGGCCATTGCTGCCATCTGGGGAGTGAACCAGTAGATGGAAGATCTTGCTTTCTCTCTGTCTCTCCTCCTCTCTCTGTAACTCTTCCTTTCAAATAAATAAATAAATCTTTAAAAAGAACCTTAATAATATTTTCTAAAGGAGAAAATCACTCTTTCCCTGATTATCATCACCTAATTTCTGGAAATATTCATAATTTTTACTTGTGTCAGGGCAGAGATAAAGGAAGGTCTCCCCTGGCCCCAGCTCTGTTTCACCTATTGTATACTGGACAAATGCATCAGAAAACGGGATTTTAGGAGTTGTACACCTCCTACAAATGCCTTATACTATTTATTCCAAAATGCTTCCTTTATGAAATTGTGGGAGGACGATGCTGCTCATATGCCACCCAAACTACCCTTCTCCAAAGCCAACTGTCTCTCATTCTACATCCATTGCTTCATTAGGCACAACTTCTTTTCATGGAGAAGTTAGAACTGAAACACATCCAAAGCATGCTGCTTAATGCCTTCTTCAACCCAGCTGTCCAAAAGATACATCATGATTCAAGTGCTTCAAGGAACAGCCTGGATCCTGACTTGCACAGCAATTAGCTAAGGACTGGGTTAGGGACAGTTTAGGATGTGATAGTTTTTACAGCTGTGGAGACACATTCTTATAAGAACATTCTTCAATAACACTGATTACATTTTAAGACTGCGACTTGAAGAGCAAAAACCTGCTAAATTTAACCAATCCTTGGTGTAATATCCATCCTAAAGATAAATGGGCATGTTTCTAGCTGGGAGGTTAAAAGGTGATAAAAGACTAAACTACAAACACCTTCATAGTACAGTGTTTCACTTAATGATAAATGTCGCTCTTTCAACCTGAGGGGATGACAGATTCTACCTTGACTTTGAAGCAGAGCAGTAGCAGAGTGACCATCACTACTGATTACAAATGTGTCTAAGTAAGTGAGGTTGGTGGCAGAGGACCAGCCATTATTACACTGACAAAGTGCCATTATTCTTTTCTCTTGTCTGGAAAGCATGTCTTGTACTGCCTAGCAAATCAGTTATGCTGCTTTCCAGCGGAACAAGACCCAAAGAAAATTACAAAAATTAGAACATTTAATCAAGTCATCTGTTCATCTTGTCAGAGAAAGTTTTAGAAGAAGAAGCTGCATTTCTTGTTGTAGTTTAAGACAAATGTATTATCAGAAGGTCTCTCTCTGCTCGTTTGTTGCTCAGCCCCTTACTTACAGAACATCTTGCTAAAATGCGTTCCTAAATTTCAACATTTAACGAATCAATCCTTTTTCCTTGCCTACTGAGTTTTTGCATTTCAAAAATAAGAGAACTTCTTGAAAACTCATGCCTTGATGACCAATGCTCATCAGTTTCCAATCATGATAAAATTCCCAACATACTGCCACAGAGGCAAACCATGCTGATTTGGACAGAGTCTTTGGCTGTCTTCCAAATTAGAGTGCATTGCTTCTACAGCATTCTTTGCTGCCACATCCTACCTTGTGGCGCCCGTGGTTCTTTGAATCAGATTTGGGTTCGTTGAATCTTTTGAGTACAGTGTCAAGGGGGAGTATGGTGAGTTTTGTCTAAATAGATCCTAAATGTAGCCTAAGTAGACATAGTTTTTCATGACTACAGCATTTTAATTTTTTTTTAGAATAAATCATTCTTAGTTTCTTTTTTGTTGTCATGTGAGTAGATACTGACTTTATTATAATTATATTAAGTGGGTCACATGTTGATGAATGAGTCTCTACCTGCTTATTATCTCTGTGTACTTATTTCTTTTGTTTTTGGTCTGAATGATCAAGGCTAGCCAAGAAAGGTTGTGGTGAATAATCAAATGTGTCACATTTATTGCTCAGTTTTGAATTATTATTTAATGTATAAGAATCCATAGAAAAGAAGGCATACATGGTATAGCTGTGATCTCTGACTCTTTCTAACATTCATTTATGATATTATTTATCTGATTAAGTTTTCTGACCTAAATGTTAAGGACAAAGTTGGAATTCAATTGGAGTACTTATGTGTGTGTATATATATATATATATATACATACACGCACATATATATGCATAAATATATATGACATATATGTATTATATATATGCATATATTTGTGTGTATTTGTAGGTATAGCTATAGCTATATTAATTTTTTCTTTTTTCTCATGTTGCGATGATATGCTGGGAGATGCTTCTGTGGGACTGTAGGATTCATTTCCCCAGTGACTGTGAATGCTGCCTGGGGATAGCCATCAGCTCCCTGCTGTCTCTGCAAATTAATTCTCTTAGGTAAAAAAAAGTCGCATCCAACAAAGTCATAGCACCTCCTAACCCCCACCCACCCAGGGACAGTCCATAGCCAATGACTAGTCAATATGGGGGCATAAAATTCTGTCTTCTCATTCACAACCTTGGAAATTCTAAAGGATAATTTAGGCTTCAGGTTTGCATATTGAGTCATTGAGACTGACTGCTAATCCATATTTTCCCTCTGAGCTACCATAATCCCATCTCCTCCCCTCCCTTCTATTCATTTGTCTTAATATTCTGTTTTCTCATTGATTTTCAATGCATTCTATTGAAAAAGTACCACTTTTTTCTTATAAGGTTGATCATCATAATAATAGTGCTAAACCAATAAAAAAACAACATTTATTGGAAAACCTCTAAGTCCTCACTAGATTTCCAGGTGTCCTCGGTTGTAATACAAATTAACTCAGCTCTTCTTGATAATTGATACTTACATACTGGGGAGCTGAGGCGATGGGACACAAAGCAATTGCTTAGGAGTTATCCAACTACAAATGACAGTTAGACTTTGAAACATGTTTATTTGATTCCAGAGCCTTAACTTTTGACTCTAACACATCTGCTTCTCAAAGGCTTAGTGTCACCTGCCTGAAGATAATGAAGAAAAACCCTTCGCCTGACAAAGGAGACCGATTATCCATTCCTATCATGAATTTGCTGTCTTATTTTATTCCAGCTTTAGTATTAAAAATTGACACATAAAATTGTACATATTTATGGGATACCATATTCTCAAATCACTTAAAGTATTGAGAAAGAAAATGGGCAGTTTTCCCACTGAGAGTCAGAGTGGTATTACTTTTGTTTTTTTCTTGGTCAAATCAATTTTCATCTCTGTGCATTTTCTCATGCCTTATTCTCTTCCCCATAATTCCATCAATTCTTTTTTTTTTTTAAGATTTTATTTATTTATTTGAGAGTTAGCGTTAACAGACATAGAGAGGGAGAGATAGAAAGGTCTTCCATCTACTTGTTCACTCCCCAAATGGCCGTAACAGCTGGAACTGGGCTGGTCCGAAGCCAGGAGCCAGGAGTTTCTTCCAGGTCTCCCACATGGGTGCAGGGGCCGAAGCACTTGGGCCAGCTTCTACTGCTTTCCCAGGCCGTAGCAGAGAGCTGGATCGGAGAGGAGCACCTAGGACACAAACTGGCATCCACATGGGATGCCGGCATTGCAAGTGGAGGATTAACCTACTGTGCCACAGTGCCAGCCCCCCAATATCCCCGTAAGGTTTTCTCAAGTACCACTTGGTCCAAGAAGTTTAGATCATTCCATTCTTCCATGATTGTTTATCACTATCTTTAAATTCATAACAATCTACCCAATCGTAAACTGAGATGCATTTTGAACACAATATATTTCAGACACTTTCACAAACATTATCAGTCTTTTGTTAATGGTGACTATAAACACATTCATAAATTAATTCCATTCAATTAATTAGACTGAGTCCATTGAAGAGAAAGTGGCTATTACATACAAAACACAGAATCATTGATGAACTTCAAACTTTAGTGAGTCAGATGAGAAATATATTTTGAAAAAGTCAAATGATTTATTTTTACCTATGCTGAACCCTAGATAGGACCAAAGGAACACATAGGATGAAAATATATTACTGTGTTTCTGGCTGGTGCCGTGGCTCACTAGGTTAATCCTCTGCCTGTGGCGCCAGCATCCCATATGGGCACTGGGTTCTAGTCCTGGTTGCTCCTTTTCCAGTCCAACTCTCTGCTGTGGCCCAGGAGGGCAGTGGGGGATAGCCCAACTGTTTGGGCCCCTGCACCTGCATGGGAGACCAGGAAGAAGCTCCTGGCTCCTGGCTTTGGATTGGCGCAGCGCCGGCCATGGCAGCCATTTAGTGAGTAAACCAACGGAAGGAAGACCTTTCTCTCTCTCTCTCTCTCTCTCTCTCTCATTGTTGTATAACTCTACTTGTCAAATAAATTTAAAAAAAAAAGAAAATACATTACTGTGTTTGTTATCTTTGCCTCTGTACTTCAACTATGGTTATTGTGTCACTCCTGGAAGATTTGCTCCACGTGTCACAAGACACTGAGATTCTCCTTTTGATTCACAGCATTCCACTGGCTATTTGCAAAGGCAAATCCAGACAGTGCATTGTGGAACACATGTTGTTCCCTAAAGCATCATTGATACTAACAATCAAATTGTACTTAATCATCACTATAATGCCTTTGAGGAGAAAATCAAGTTTTCTGGTTTTTATTAGGTTATATGGTTTTATGCTGCCTGATTAAGGCTTAGGTTACTTCAGAAGATAAGTCAGCATAACAGCTGGTTATGAGAAAAAAAAAAAAAAAAACTTCCACTTTGCAACAATATGTAATGATAAAACCCAGTCAGAATCTGTGCAGTTTGGGAAGAAACTGCTTTGGAAGTTCACAGAGGGCACGACTGGCCTCACTAGCCTATCTTCCTTCATTTTTGTATTTTCTTTTATTCTGTCTTTTTTGTTGTTTGTTTGTTTCTATCCAAAGCAGGGCATTCTTTGATACTCCAATACCTTTAGATATCCTACCCTAGGTGTAGGGCTGGGTGGTTAAATTGCTGTTGAATAAAGTTGTCAGGAGAACTTTGAAGACTCCACTAAATACTCACAATCCTGTGTCTGTTTCCTTTCAAAATGTAAAACCATATGAATACTTCTTTGATTTACTTTTGTTATTTTTTATCTTTTCCTCCAGTATTTAACCCTGTATTCTTCAATGCTCAAACTTTTCCTTTTCAGGGGTTGACAAATTATGTCTTTCTGAGTGGTGCCAAATTTGATGCTATGGACAAAAAAAACACAAAAATGTCAAGTACCAATAAAGTAAAGTAGAAAACATTTTGTATAAATTGGGAAGATGGAAATCAGGGTCAAGTCTCTAAGCTTCTAGAGTGTGTTTCTTGAAATCAATCATGGGTAAGAGTCACCAGAAAGGTTTGTTCAAGATAGACTGCAGGGCTCCATCCAGAGAGTTTCCTGTAGTTTGCGTGGGGACTGAAAATCTGTATTCCTTACAAGTCCAATGCGGATACGGAACTGGAGACACCTGAGAACCATTTCTTATGTGCATCTTTCTTGCAGACTATATTTTTCTTCTTTCTGCCTCATGCAGTATAATTTTTTAAGTTGATTTAAGAATATAATAAATAGAGTATTTTATGTAAAGTTATTTTCCTTGGAAACTTTTCAAAAATAAAATTTGAAACTTTGTCAGTATGGGGACCACATTCACACAGGATGAGAGTCTTAGGCAATTAAAGAATAATTCCCACATGTTTGGTGAGATGTATCATCTCCAGTTAATCTGGTTTAATTTATTTTAATTTTTCCTGTTCTAAGTTTCCAACATTTCCAGTTACTGGTTCATTCCCCAAGTGCAATGATGCCAGCTGCTGGGCTATGGATGAAATCAGGAGCCGGGTACTCAGCTCAGATTCCCTGTTTGTGTGACAGGAACTCAGTTACCTGATTCATCATTGCTACAGGCATGTTCTGTATCTGCAGAAAGCTGGAGGCAGGAGCCTGAGCCAGGTGGCAGGTCCAGGCTCTCGGATGTGGAATATGGACAACTTAGCCAGTAGGGTGAACATTTACTCCCTGTTATTTATTTCTATACTTATGGTTTTCTATTTAAAATTCCACTTTAATTTTTAACATGTGGGTTATTTAAGAGTGAGACTTTTCTAAGTAATGTGTGTATCATCCTGTCTATCAGTTTGCCTGTCTATATATATATATATATATATATACACACACACACACATAGGAAACCATTCTTCAGTGATTGGCTTTAATTATTTGCATTGTGTTCAGAACATATGCTTTATATAATAAAGTTTCAACAGAAAGTATTGCAATACAGTTAATCTGGAAACTGAGATTTCTCACATGAAATTTATGAGATCAGTTTTTATGAGCATTAGATAATGGTAATTATCAATTTGTTGTTCCAGGGCTTCTTTTTACATCTGTTAAATCTCACATGCTTTTTGTTTTATGATATTCTGTAGACAACACTTTTTCTCTGTTTGTGTTAATGTCTCGCACTATAACTTTGGATTTGTCAAAATTAAAAATTTTTCACTTTCTTTCCACTGAATTGCCCCAGGACTAGAAACAGTCTTCCAAATGTCTATTAACATAGACTTGTTTTCCCTGTTTCTGATTTTTTAAAAAATATAATTTTATAGTATATACTTTATTGAGTATCTGAATTCATCCCTAGAAGTGTTTTTGAGAATCACCCCATGATTGCTTGCCTCAATTGTCCATTTTTTGTTGTTTGTCTGTTGTGTAGTATTTCATTGTGTAAGTACTTTACATTTTTTTATCCTCATCTGTATAAGCCTTTGGAGAGTTTCCAGTATTAGGCCATTATGAATAATGTTTTTTAGCTCGATTAGTCACTGCCTAGCATCTTTTATCTGTCTTGTACACATTTCAAGGGACACTTAAGTGTTGACTTTGACAATGTTTTTGCTATTAATAATTTATTAAGAGTGATGTTTACAGAGAAAACAATTCCTCATAACCTGCCTGTCAATCAGCAAGCTGCTCAATAAAATAGAGAATGTATATTAAAAATGACACTAGAAATACCAGTCCAAATTTGTAGAACTTCTAATATCTGAATTTGGAACTACGAACCAATAATTCATGGGAAACTCTAGAAAACCACAAATTGGTAGAGATATTTGAAAGCCACCACAAAACACACCAAATACTGGGGTTAAAGGAAACATTTATTGTCTGCTGGGGGGGAACCCAACAGGCTTGAGGGAGAAGTCAAGAGAAGGAGAAAAGAGAGGGATTGAGAGAGAGAGAGAAAGAGAGAGAGAGAAAGAGCATGTGTTCAGGAAGTAGTCCTGTTAGAGTCTTGCAGAGGGTAGGGAAAAAGGAGCCTCAAATCCTGTGGAGCTGACGCTTGTGGTTGGGCCATTTGGTCACCTGACTTTGAGCAAGCCAGGCTGGGCTTAGGACCAAAGCTTACTGTGCATGATGGCAATGGGGCCAGAGCCAATGATGGTGCCTGGGGATTAAGATGGAGCCATAGGTAAGACAGCACCTTATTACTAAAACTGTTATAAGTTAGTATTGACAGGGATGGTAAGATTCATTTTAGTGGAGTGGAGAAAAAGAGGCTACCTTGAAATGTTAGTCTAGGAATTTGGTGTTGAGGTGAATCTGATTTGGGTACTCAGAAAATGAGAGTAGAAATATTCAAATCAGAAAAATCAACACAAATAAAGGTATCCATGTAAGACCATTTTTATTTTATTAAATGAATAAGATCATTTGTCTAAAAGTTCTGTACTTTTTGTATGGAATGCCAAATCATTGTGTAAAATCCAAAGGTTGTAGCACTTTTAGTATTATCTTGAAAAGTCAGTGCAGGAGATAGGGAAAACAATTTTTTCAGTGTCCCTAAAATGGAAGGGTTATGAAAAACAATGATAAGAAATACAATTATAGTGTAGATTAAGATTATTTCCTGGTTTAGAATGGACTAAATTTCTCATGAGTCATTCCGATTTGTACTTTTGGAAGTCAGCATTCAGTGCTTAATTTATTCTCATCTAAATTCATAAGCAATGACTCACCTGTCCTGGTCCCATCAGTGGGCCAAGAATTCATCACAGGTGTGTAAGTAAATTTTCAATATTATAAATGATGTGGTGGTAATTTCATCCCAAAAGGGTTAAACTGAACAAACCTATTAGGGCAGGGTGATCCCTGTTGCAATTAGCTGGCAAAGCTTAACAAGAATGTAGTAAAGAAAGGGAAAGAAGATCTGTTTACCAGATAAACAAAGATATGTCTTTAATCTGAATATTGCAGTGAACTGTTTCAGTCTAACAGGGACGTGCTGAGGGACAGCTTCATGACAAGTACAATAATGCCAGATTTTTTATAGACCTTTACAGTACATTATTATAGCAAACAAATGATTGAATTGTAATTATCACTGCCTTGTTTTGTAATTATTTAATCTATTCAGGTCAGCCTCCCTTCAAAATTCAGGATTTGGATAAACAACTCAAATTCAAATGACTAAACATTCTGGCTGAAATGTCTTGTTAAAAACTAGATGACATTGTTTCTTATTAGACCATTAGAATTTAATATATTTTATCATGATAAACAACAGCACACAGATATTTAAACAGGCACCTTCTTATTTTTAAGCTACAGCTAGTAAAATTTTATTTCAATGTCAAGCTTACAAGTTTAATTATCTGTTTCTTTATAAAACAGTAATTCAAGGCTTACTGTCCTCAATAATAACTTTTTAATTATATATGAGAATTCTGGGCTTGATTACGCTTGGTTGGGCAAAGCTAATTTGGAATCTTTCATGCAACTACAGTCAGATCATGACCATAGTTTTCTGAAGATGCAGTAGTCTGTGTATCCAAGAGGGCTTACACACATGGCTTGCAATTGATGTGCTGTCCAAAGGGGCTTGACATCAGCTTTAAACTAAGCTATTTTTTTTAACATAAAGACTTCATGTGGCCATTTTCAAGGGGTGGACTCCATTTTTTGAGAGTAGATTAGTAAACCACATTGTTTGAATGATGAGAAGGAACTTTGGAGCATAGAATTTGTCACATTCCACAGCATGGCACCTCAGTGATTTACTTCCTTTCTATACTCAAAAGTCACTCACTCACTGCCAAGAACCAATTATGACAACATCCAAACCTATCCCTGGTACCAATAAAGTTCCACAGGTACAAGTCCTTGACTAGATAAGTAGTTCGTTCTTTCTTTCTCTCTCTCTCTCTCTTTTTTTTTTTTTTTTTGACAGGCAGAGTTAGACAGTGAGAGAGAGACAAAGAGAAAGGTCTTCCTTCCTTTGGTTCTCCCCCCCAAAGTGGCCACCACAGCTGACACACTGCGGCCAGCGCACCGCGCTGATCTGAAGCCAGGAGTCCTGTGCTTCCTCCTGGTCTCCCATGCAGGTGCAGCGCCCAGGGACCTGGGCCATCCTCCACTGCACTCCCAGGCCACAGCAGAGAGCTGGACTGGAAGAGGAGCAACCAGGACAGAATCCGGCACCCCGACCGGAACTAGAACCGGGGGTGCCAGCGCCACAAGGCGGAGGATTACCCTAGTGAGCCGTGGCGCTGGCCTAGATAAGTTCTTAAGTATGGTTATTTCTAATTTGAAGAACTTTGAACTGAAGGGAGAAGTAATCTGCCCTTCACTGACATGGAATGTTGAGATGGCATGAGCGACATTCTGGTTCAAAAAATAGAAAATATAGCACAAACAGCAAGTACACTAGTGCAAAGGCATACTGAAATCTAGCTGGGTACATGACTCCAGTTCCTGGATTAGGACCTAGAACTTCCTCATGATGATTTACTGCAGCTCTAAAACTCCACAATTTAGGTTTTAGCACCACCATTTGAGTCATACGTGCTTTTCTATTCAAAATAGAATTGCCCATGTTTTAAGATGAGTATACTTTTCAAATGACTTCCTACGTGTAGGTTTGCAGCTACTTAAAATGATTGGTAGGGTACAATCCTAAAATGAGATCTGAAATTAGGTCTCCAAAAGGAAAGTGAGACATACTTAGGTTGACTTACTCAACATGCACTTCCAACTTCCTTTTAGTTTACTTTCTAGTAAAACAGAGGTTGGAAAACTGAGTGCTAACTTTCAGACTCTGTAGCTAGGAATGTCACGATATGGTTTTCACAAATGAAATATATAGAGAGAAGACTTTTGATAGTCGCTCCTTCTACTCTATTTCCTTCTTTCTTTTTGAAATATCGACATGGTGGGAACTAATTATCTGCCCTTGTATGTCCATAATGGAAATGCCAAGAGCATTTTAGAAATTTGGATCCTGAATCCGTAAACTGTGGGATTTACAGAGAGCTGAAGCTTTCTTTACCTAGCCCCTGCACAGCCCTGTGCATGTATGGCAGAATCATCCCAAATAGAGAATACAGCAGCTACAGCCCTGGCAGACTTCATGTGACACAAAGAATGGAGAAGCCCTTAATCGGGATTTCTCTAGTATGCAGCTAAATACAGTCATTAACTAATACAAGAAACATCAAGAGTATCACTTGCCCATTCCTTTGATGTAAAGGAATGCAACAGCAAGCATGCTAAAGTTCTACCTCCAAAATTTCTCAAACTTTTTAGGCATGACACAGAAAAATCATAAACATGTATCTTTAAGTATTATACAAAGTAATTATCAATAGTACATAGAAGCTATGTTTGGTATTCTCATCAACACTATAGAGATGTGATACATAAAAACCAATCTGTAATATTTCTTCATTTCTCAGACATTGATTTTTTTTTGGATGCTCTGAAACCTGGATGAAGGTTGTTGGAGGAGGACCTGCCACATTAAAATTTTATTTAAACATCAGCCACAAAATAGATCTCAATTGTACAAACATACACATTTGAATAAAAATTCATGTCGGAAAAGAGCAATAAAATTAATAACCACCGAGAATAATAATCTCTGGAATCAAAGAGATGGCTCATGAATTGGTATCTAAAGAATTCGGAAATATCCAAAATTTCACTAGGTTAATTTGGACCCATTTCAGAGAACCTGAACAAAAATGTATTGTGTTAGTTTAAACAACATTGCACACTTAGAGGAAGTTTCACTAAGCAAAGTGGTTTGTGTCGCTCCCCGTCTTCGTGGAGGAACGACACAGGACCCTGCGCTGTTCTTTCGTCTGCTCGGCCCTCCCCGGGTTTGCTGCTAGTTCTTCCCGGGTTGGCTACCGACCCTTCCACCTCTGTGGAAGGGCGGTTCCCCCTAGCCACTTTCCCCACTTGCGTGGGGGAGCGGCACACCGCCGGCCGGCTCTCTCGGGGGCTGCACAGGTGTTCCTTCAGATAGATGTTCCCCTTAGATGTTCCTGGTGCATGCCGTCTCTCTCCTCTTTTATAGTCCTCTTCCACCAATCCCAACTCTGCTACCCACACGCCGAGTACGCTGCTCTCCTCCAATCAAGAGTAGGTCCTACAGTTTATTGGTTGAACTGGAGGCAGCTGTGTAGAAGCTGTTTCTCCCTTCTCAGGGAGAGCAGATGCATAGAATAAGTGTTAATTCCAGTAACTTAGTCTAGTCCGGGTTGCTCCCCACAGTTTGTTCAATAAAAACAAAACAAAACAAAAAAAAAAAAAAGGGAAAATCAAAATTTAGAATTAGGAGACAAGAAGAAATAAATATTGGCAGTTCAAACTATGCAAAGGAATATGAACCTTGGGAACAAATTCTGATTTCTCTGCCATGGGATTTCTCATGTAGCGTGAGAATTCCCCAAACTATATCAATTGTGAAACTTTTATTAAAATCAATTTAAAGCATGCCTGATTTTCATGATTTCCAAGAACACAGACAATTTGGATTTCCATGTGGATCTGCTGAAAGGGACAAATGTTAGTCAGTGCTTATTTATCAGTCTCTCTCAGATACCATAAGGACTTCAACATAAGTGTTGGGGTATGATTCCCACACAATCTATGATGCAATACTTCCAATTGTCTCAAGAGGGATCAAATTTCCAGAAAGTCAGTATGGAAATTGAACTTGAGATTCCACCTGTAGAGTATTGAGGAATTTGCCATCTGATGAGAAGGATAAATAGAGTATGGTCTTGTGACAGAGTGGATAAAGTGCCCCTTGTGACTCTGGCATCCCATATGGGTGCCAGTTCATGTCCCAGCTGATCTAATTATGGTCCAGTTCTCTGCTAATTGCTTGGGAAAAGCAGATGAGATAGCCCAAATGTTTGAGCTCCTGCCATCCATGTGTGAGACTGGAAGAGGCCCCTGGCTCCTAGCTTTGGCTTGACCCAGCCCTGATCCTCGCAGTCATCTAGGGAGTGAACTAGTGGACAGATCTCTTTCTGTTTCTCCCTCTCATTTTGTAACTCTGACTTTCAAATAAATAAATTCATCTTTAAAAAAGTGTAAGATAAAGAGAAAGACATATAGTGAGCCAAAATGCAATGGAGTATGGGTACAACACAGGCACTTTGCCAAGGAAATCTAGGTAAAATCAAGTAAGTAGGGGTTTAATTAGCTCATCAATAAAAATGAGTTTATTGACGGAACTGTGTGTGCTCTAAGTTTCAACTGTAAACTTGGAAAGCATAGTCTGTGACCTGCAGGTACTCGTAATCATAGAGCTCCCTAGGTAAAAGGGAGTTTCCGAGAAAAGACTTAGTCCTCTATTCATCTTTTTCTCCACCGTCTTCAACATAAGGCTTTTGACTTAATAGTTGCAGTATGTACCTTCAGGGCTAGCATGCATATTTCAGGCTGCGAGGAGTGTGGAGAGTAACGCAAAACGTTATTTGCTCAGGGAAATATCTTCTCCACAAGGACTTAATTTCTGAATCACATTGTATAAAAATGTGAATAACAATACACAAGGGAGGAGCCTGTTTAAGGACAGCAGAGAAATTAGGGTTTTTATTTGGGTATCTACAACAAAATCATAATTGCTTTCATGTGAAAACAGGGGGGCTGGTATTGTGGGGTGGTGATTTAGGGCATTGCTTAGGATGCTCACTTTCTATATTGGAGTGTCAGTTTGAGCCCTAGTTCATTTGCTTCCAATCCAGCTTCCAATTAATGCATCTTGGGAGGTAACGAATGATGACTCAAGTGCTTGGGCCCCTGCCACCGACAGGTGATACCCAGATGTAGTTCCAGGACCTTGGCTTTAGCCTGACCCAGCCCTGACTGTTGTTCCTAGCAGCAGATGGAAGATCTCTTTCTGACCCTTCAGTCTCAGTCTCTCTTTCTCTCTCTCTCACTCCTTCCTCCTTCTCTCTCTCTCTCTAAAGCAAAATAAGGAAATAGTATTAAAAACACATAGAGGGAATCACTATGGTGAAGGGCACTGGTAGTGACTGCTACAGAAGGCTGGAAGAGTCATCTGGCTGAGAGGTGACCATGATCTACAGTAATCAAAGCTGGTCATTCCATGCAAGATTAGTTGTAATGAGTTCACTTGTTATCTTGTACCTGTTGACATCACTACTACTATGCTGCTAATCTAGGAAGTTGCATGCTAAGTAAAATGCCCAAACTTCTGAAAACATCAAGTTACCATGATGTGTTTGAGTTATATTTTCATCTTTGTTAGTATAGTTTTAGTGTTTCCAACATATTACCTGACTGTAAAAGAGCCATTGTGAATTCAAGAGCCTGGAATAGATTAGAGAAAATGTCAAATTTCTGAGCCAAAGCCATACTTTTCATCATTTTATTATTACAAATATCATTTTCCACTTCTTTATGCCTAGGGTCCTCAACTCAATTTTCTGTAAGTTTCTTAAGCCATTTCTTCTCTGGAAATTTCATTTAAGAGCTCCTAGTTTCAAAATCAGAATATATATTAGATTTCTTCTAATGTTTCTAAGGGATCTGATTTTTCTATAAATATCACCCTTGATACTGTCAAGGAAAATAAATATAACATGATATCAATTTATTTAATTATGTATTTTTGAAAATATTAGAGATGGAAAAGACTTTCATTATAATTTTGGTAAACTTGTTCATTAAAGATAAATGGCTAAAGGTAAAATTAAAAAAAAAAAAACACCTATTTTATTCCTACATAATTTTTCTTTGTATCTTATCTCTGGGATTATTCTCTATGGAAAAATTCTATGTGGTGGTAATGATTGTTTCTGGATAGAAGGGCAGTGGGGCATAGAGATGGGAAGTAGGGAAATTAATCAGAGAGGTGCACTGTAGTCAGTATTTTTCAGTATATATAGTTTACTTAAGAACTGATTTTCTACCAGTGCTAAAATTCATATGAAATAGCTTTTTTTTTGGCCGGCGCCGTGGCTCACTTGGCTAATCCTCCACCTGCGGCTCCGGCACCCCGGGTTCTAATCCCGGTTGGGGTGCCGGATTCTGTCCCAGTTGCTCCTCTTCCAGTACAGCTCTCTGCTGTGGCCCGGGAAGGCAGTGGAGGATGGCCCAAGTGCTTGGGCCCTGCACCTGCATGGGAGACCAGGAGGAAGCACCTGGCTCCTGGCTTTGGATCAGCACAGCATGCCGGCCGCAGCGCTCCGGCCACAGCGCGCTGGTTGGTCGTAGCGGCCATTTGGGAGGTGAACCAACGGAAAAGCAAGACCTTTCTTTCTCTCTCTCTCTCTTTTTCTCTCTCTCATTGTCTAACTCTGCCTGTCAAGAAGAATTATTAAAAAAAAAGAAATAGCTTTTTTAAAAATGCTTTTATTCTGTATTCAAGAAAACAGGTATCGTGAATGCCCAGGTTCCTCATTTGCTGTCTACTGAATTGCTGTGGTTTCCCTTTCCCTCTCTGGCTTAGCAAAAAAATTGAATGTGAGGTTTTTGCAACAGCAAGAAGGTATGAAAAGAATAAAGAAAATACACCATTCTAGTTATGGAATTTTATAAAAGCAATGAAAAGGATGTGCTCTGGTAGAAGGTGGGATGACCGAAGTTTGAAAGATAGAAAGCTTTGACATAAGATAAATTGTAGTAATGATTTTTAACCTAAAGCACTAGAAACTACTGAAGAATTCTATGGAGAGATCAACATGGTCAGTTATTTATGTTTTGTAAATCACTATTTCAGCTGTAGATGCTGATTAATTTTTGATGATAATAGAATACAAATTGAAAGAGTAAACTCTAGTGAAATGTAAATGAAAGAAAACTTCAAAAATTTTGGAGGGAAAAAGAAAAAGAAAATATATGATAAAAAATAATAGAGGACTAAAAATAGGCCAGCAAAAACAGTGAATAAAAAAAGAATTAATGGAGGTAATACTAAATAAACACATGATCCAATTAATTGGTTACATATTAAATTTCCTGGTTGAGAGAACAATTTAGTAAGAGATAAACTACCAGTCCTTCCCAAAGTCCTATACCTATCAATCTCTGGTTTCTTTTAAGATTTATTTTATTTATTCAAAAGTCAGAGCTACACAGAGAAGAGAGGCAGAGAGAGAGAGAGAGAGAGAGAGAGAGAGGGAGGGAGAGAGAAAGAGAGAGGTCTCCCATCTGCTGGTTCACTTCCCAATTGACGCAATGGCCGGAGCTGCACCGATGAAGCCAGCCCAATGTCTAGAAAGATCTGCTAGGTCAAAGCCCATGGAGGGAGAATCAGACGGAAGTGCGTGGTTTCTCTCAGTTGTAGAAACAGATTCAGAGTACATGGAGTCAAGGCAGTAAGAATACTAAGGACAGGAGAAAACTTCCCAGAGAGTTCCAGAGCCCTGGGAGAAGATTCCTCCTTAGAGTTAACCTGAGTTCTCCGCAGCCATGAATGTGAGGCAATATTGAGGTAGGGAAACAACCGCAGAAAGATCAGCTGGAACAATGTCTGGAGCTCACACAAGCCTGGGTTAGTTCTTGTTCCAACTGGTGTAACAAGTCTTCCAAGTCATAGCGGGTAGGGCCCTCAGAATGCTACTGACTGGGTTATGGTGTCACATTAGCCCTAACTAGAGACTATTCTGACCCAACCAAGCACATCTCAAAAAAGAGCTTTAGAAGGATCAAACTAATCCCAAGTAATTTTACAACATCTTAGAATAAAACTGAAAAATATATAAAGGATTACCAATAACAAAAATCTGGTACCCAACAATGTAAAATTAACAAGTTCTGACATTGTTATACAATGGATTATAGCCCTCTCCAAAAGATATGTTGAAGTTCTTATCCCTAATACCTGTGAATGTGACCTTATTTGGAAATAGGCTCTTTACAAAAATGCAGTAAAATGGAGATAATTAGGGTGGGCCCAAATCCAAGGACTCACTCTGATAGGATAAGGGAAATTTGAGAGAGAGCCATCCAGATGGAAGATGGCCATGGGAAGACAGAGGCAGCAATTGGAGTTAAGTTACCGATAGCTGAGGAAAACAGAGGGCTTCTAGATTCTGGAAGAAACTTTACATAAGTAAAAAAGTTATATAAATATATTTTAAATGGAACTGAAGGTCTAAAGAGCTCATGATAAAAATAATAATAAAAAGTAATAAAATATCTACTAAAATATACTCCTCATTGTTCAAGAAATTAGAGTAAAGCATGTGTATGATGAAATATATAGAGAATATAAAAAAGATTGAATTAAAATTCCAGGGATATAGATTATAATGTCTAAAATGAAAAGTACACTTGATTTGATTAATGATAGGTGACATACTTCAGAAAGATTAGCCAAGCATGGATACAGAGCACTAGAAAGTATCTATAATGATATAGAACAGAAGAATAAAAAAAAAAGAATGGATAGAGCATCAGTGATCTTTAGAATAAAATCACATGGGGTAGGCAAGTAGAGTACCGTAATACAGGATAGAGAATAATACATCAAAGAAAAGTTAAAATAATGCTAAATTCTTCCAAATTTGATGCTAACTATAAACCCACAGATCCAAGAAGCTTAATGAATTCAAAGAAGATCTGTGAAAATCTGTACCAAGGCGCATCATACTCAAACTGCTAAAAATTGAATATAAAAATAAAATCATAAAAGCATCCAGAAAAAGATGCATATTGAGGATCAAAGGTAACAATTATTATAGAATTCTTCCTGAATTCAATAAAAGACAGAAAGTAGTAAATAAATGATCAACAAAAAGAAAAAAATACTACCAACCTAGAATTCTGTATTCTGAAAAATTTTATTCAAACTCCATTTTTATATACTAGGCTTTAAATCTTTTTTTTAAAGATTTATTCTACTATTTACTTCAGAGGTAGAGTTATATATAGAGAGAGAGACAAAGAGAAAGGTCTTTCATCCATTCATTCACTCCTGGGCCAATCCAAAGCCAGGAGATTCTTCAGGGTCTCCCATATGGGTGCAAGGACCTAAGCACTTGGGTGCTTTCCCAGACCATAGCAGAGAGCTGGATTGGAAGTGGAATGGCTGGGATATGAACCGGTGCCCATATGGCTTGCCAGCACCAAAGGCAGAGACTTAGTCCACCATGCCACAGTGCCAGCCCCATAGGTTTCAAATCTAGATCATCTTATTGCTTAGCCTGTTGGCTAAGATCAAGTGTGGTATACATCATCTCTTTCTTAACTTATTACAGTCTAGTAAAGATGACTCATTTCCAGTATCCATATGAGCATTTGTCCATAATGTTCTTTCTCCAGATATTTGCGATTGGGTTTCTGTTATTAGTTAGATCTAATAATGGGTCTTCTTTGATCACTCTAGCTTTGAAAGTTTGTATTTCTAAAGCAAGTTGAAAGAGCCTTATATGGTAGCTATATGAACATTCTTTCCTAATACAGAAAGCAATGTGAAAAAGTTCATTAAAGATGGAATTAAGAATAAGAGTAAAAATGTAAACATTATTTCTCAATATAAGTTCCATGAAATGTGAGCTATTGTGTGACAGTAGAAACAATTTAGTCTATCTCTGAAGAACAAGATTGTCCTGAGAATTTAATCATGCCTATGCATTTTTACATTATTGATGGAAGAAAAATGGCTGTTCTTTAAAATTTTTTAAAGAGTAGGAAATATATAGAAGTCAGAAAGAACCAACTTATAACTTAAAGGTAAATGCTTAACACTTTCTAATTGAAAAAGAGCAGTGAACAGGGGCATTGTTGTTGTGGGGAAGAACTCTGGTGAAGTTTTCTGTCCTAGCTCTGGCTGAAGTTCTCAAAACACTCTCATAGTAAATGCATTTGAGTGCTCCTTGGACCTCCAGAAAGTCAATGAACAACATCAATTGAGAATCCTAGGAAAATATTGCCATTACATTTGGTCTTAACCTATCCACCTGACTTTGGACCACTTCTACCTCTTGGTAGAGATTCCTTTCATTGTAGTTTGTCTTCACAATTATACTTGTACAGCATGTTTCATCTCCCAGTGTATTTATTCCTAGAAATGTTTCTGGATCTTAATGCCACTTGTTGAAGATTTTCATTGAAAGCTCTGCTGTTCTCTACAACTGATTTGGGTACAACAGTTTTGGCACCCATGGAGCAGAAAGTTTCGTCAATTTTAGTTACTCAGTCAGAATTGTGCAGCTGAATGAATTGAGATGTCTTTGTCGTTGGATATCTCTGCTGCAAATAGTCAATCTTTTTCAATTAGAGCAGAAGTAAGTTTATGTTTTTCCTGGAAAATTAATTTGAATGGTCTATCACTGAAGGCTTAATTTTCAACATCATCTCATCCCTTTTTTTTTTTTTTTTTTTTTTTTGGACAGGCAGAGTGGACAGTGAGAGAGAGAGAGAGAGACAGAGAGAAAGGTCTTCCTTTGCCGTTGGTTCACCCTCCAATGGCCGCCGCGGCCGGTGCGCTGCGGCCGGCGCACCGCGCTGATCCGATGGCAGGAGCCAGGAGCCAGGTGCTTTTCCTGGTCTCCCATGGGGTGCAGGGCCCAAGCACCTGGGCCATCCTCCACTGCACTCCCTGGCCACAGCAGAGAGCTGGCCTGGAAGAGGGGCAACCGGGACAGAATCCGGCGCCCCGACCGGGACTAGAACCCGGTGTGCCGGCGCCGCTAGGCGGAGGATTAGCCTAGTGAGCCGCAGCGCCGGCCCTCATCCCTTCTTAAAATTACTTGTCCATTTATAAACTGCTGATTCCTTTGGGACATTGTACATGTAAACATTGTAAACACAAATTATTTCAACTTTCTTCCACTCAAGCTTCACTATCAGATTGATATTTGATCTTGATTCATTTTTAACAGAATTTGGGCTGCTCCCATAAGGACTTATTTTACCTTGTTGTCTTACCCTTCTTAGGGCCTAAACTAGGTCGTGTTTAGACATAACAGGTTAGCATGAGTTTATTTTTGTGCAAACAAAATGGAAACACATGCATGGTTGGCTTATTTTTCAAACATTTGGAAACCCTTTGTATAAAGAAGTATTAAAATTCGATTGTCCTCATGAAATCTAACTATAAATTACTTAAGATAGTATATTAAGATAATCGAAAATGAATCTTGATGTGAATGGAAGGGGAGAGGGAGTGGGAAAGGGGAGGGTTGTGGGTGGGAAGGACGGTATGGGGGGGAAGCCATTGTAATCCATAAGTCGTACTTTGGAAATTTATATTCATTAAATAAAAGTTTAAAAAAAATAAAAAAAAACTCTTACAATTCAAAAAAAAAATTACTTAAGATAGATTTCCTCACAATAAAATGAGGTTACTACTCTGAAAAGTAGACTGATAGGATTTGTTGGTGATTGTGAGAAAATGAGAAAAGTTAAAAATAATTCAAGGTTTTGGGACCAGTGATCAGTGGAATGAATTGTCATGGAAATAGGGAAAATTCTGAAATGAATGCTATAGAGGGAAGAAATCATGAGTATGTTTTAAGCATAAAAACTTGATATATCCATTAGACATCCACATGGTGATGCCAAGTATGTAATTAGTTTGAAAAAGTCTTGATGTTCAAAAGTAAACTAGAAGCTCAATATGTAAATTTATGAATTGTCATCATAAACATGGCATTTAATGCCATGCATTCTGACTTTATAATCAACACAATGAGTATAAATAGAGGTATGCCTGAAGGCTAAATTCTCAGACACGCCAGCCAGTATTTCACTGTTAAGCAGGTGAAGAGAAATAGCAAAACAGATTAAAAAGGGGAGATGCATAAGGACAAGAAATGTAAGTGTCCTGATCTTCAGGCAAAAGTACTATTTCAAAAAAGAAGCACACAAATATATTGAATAATTCTAACAATTGCAAAATGACAAGAACTCTTAGTTGGTTATTGATTTCATCATGTTTTAAAGTTTGCCACAGCAGTTTTAAGAAATAGTAAGAATGCAGTCTCTATTATTGGACTGAAATCGAGAAAGTCAGCAGAAGAAAGACGATAGTACTCCATATTCCAAAATAAACATCTATAAAAATTAAATATCTTGCTATTTGTAAATTAAATATACAGAGAGAGGTAGTATAAGGAAAATAAACAAAAAAGTGAAACACATAAAATATGGAGACCTGTTCTTTAAAATAAATTATTAAATATAAAACACATAGCAGTCCTTATCCATAGGTATTGTAATATTAAAATAAATAAAGATCATACATAAAACAATCAAACACATTGGAGAATTTATTTGTGATTTTATTTTTTGGTAGCAAATGAATTATTATCTATATGTATAGTTTTATGAAATGTTCACTACTGTAAGAAAAATTCTGGAATGCATGTTTGCTACCCTCACCAATGATAGATTCTGATCTTTTGGATACTCTTTGGTGTCTCAATTTCAATTTGGAGTTTCTTACACAAAGATGAATGCTTTAAGAAAAACTATTCACATTTATTTTATCCAGTCGTTGGTGGTTGGGTGTTTGGGTTGATTCCCTAACTTAGCTATTGGGAACTGAGTGGCAATAAACATACAGATTCAGGGATACAGATAACTCTTTCATATGTTGACTTCTTTTCCTTTGGGTAAATTCCTAGAAGTAGGAGACTAGGTCCTATGGTAGGTCTATATTCAAGTTTCTGAGGTGTCTCCATAGTGTCTTCCACAATGGGTGCTCTAGTTGACATTCTCACCACCACTGGATTAGGGTACCTTTTCCCCCAATAAACGCCCCTTGATGACATTTATTGTTTCTTTCTGTAGGAGAGCCATTCTTAATCCAGGCAATCTTTTAAATCTGAAATGACCACTTAGCAGTAAAAAGAAAGAGATTCTGCTTTCACAACAAAAAAGATGCCACTGGAGACCATTATCTTAGTGAAATCAGTCAGTCTCAATGAGAAAAATGGCAAATGTTTTTCTGATTTTTGGTAACTAATATATAGAGTACAAAAAATGTAACGTGTATGAGCAAAACTAACACTTTGAGATTTGGTCATTAGGTTTATAAATCTTGTATATACTCTTGGGGAACAGTGGTTTTTCTACTTATTACTTGTTGAATTCTTATTGGAGGGTTAAGCTTGTAATTATAAAGTAAACTGAAAGTATGCTAATTCATAATGAGTAAGATATGAAACCAACCCAGATGTCCATCAAATGATGACTGGATAAAGAAATTTTATACACACACACACACACACACACAATGGAATACTACTCAGCTGTAAAAAATTAGGAAACCCTGTCTTATGCAACAAAATGGAAGCAACTGGGAGCCAATATACTTAGTGAAATAAGCCAGTCATGGAAAGACAGATATCATATGTGTTCTTTGATATGGGGTAACTAATAGGTACCTAACATGTAATGTATTGGAGTGAAATGGAGATTTTCAGATTTATGATTATTTATAGCCCTGTCTCTACTGTTGAGGAACAGTTTTTTTTTTCATAGTATTTGTTGAACTCTTTACTTAGTATAGACTTAACCTTATGAGTATAAAGTAATCTGAAAATAGATCTTTATAAAAATTAAGAATGGGAATAGGAGAGGGAGGAGGAAGAGTTGAAGCATGGTCAGGAGGGAGGGTAGAGTGAAAAGTATCACTATATTCCAAAATCTGTATATATGAAATACACGAAACTTGTATACCTTAAATAAAATTTAAAAAAAAAGAAAAAGGAAAAAAATTGTCTAATACTAGCTTATTAGACAATGCTAGCTTATTATCACTAGTCTATTTAAAAAATTTTTATCTATCTCTCCCAAAAATGTGTTTTATAATAGATTTTTTAAAAAAATCATTGGAAAACTTAAAAGAAAAATAAGAAAGAAAGGAGGAGTGGGGTGGGAGCAAGGAAGAGAGGAATGGTAGGGTGAGAAGTATGATTATGCTCTTAAAAACTATATAAAATATATGAAATTTGTTCCCTTTATATAAATTTTAAAAATTAAAAGAAATTTAAATATAAAAATGGGTACAAGGGGTATAGCAGTTAAGACATCACTGGGGGTTGGCGCTGCGGCTTACTAGGCTAATCCTCCACCTTGCGGCACCGGCGCACCGGATTCTAGTCCTGGTCGGGGCACCGGATTCTGTCCCGGTTGCCCCTCTTCCAGGCCAGCTCTCTGCTGTGGCCAGGGAGTGCAGTGTAGGATGGCCCAAGTGCTTGGGCCCTGCACCCCATGGGAGACCAGGATAAGTACCTGGCTCCTGCCATTGGATCAGCACGGTGCGCCGGCCGCAGGGCGCCGGCCACGGCGGCCATTGGAGGGTGAACAAACGGCAAAGGAAGACCTTTCTCTCTGTCTCTCTCACTGTCCACTCTGCCTGTCACAAAAAAAAAGACATCACTTGGTGTCCAGGTTCAAGTCCCAATTCCAGTCCTGCTTCCAGGTTCCTGTTAATGCATTCCCTGGGAGGAAGCAGGTGATGGCTTGAGTGATGGGAGATGAGTTCACAGCTCCTAGGTTTGGACTGGCCCAGCTTCGACTATTGCAGGTATTTGGGGGAGTGAAAAGTGGATGGAAGATTTCTCTCTTTCTCCCCCTCCCTTCTAATTCTAAATTAATAAATTAATGGATAAATATCATTCATAAAGAGAACATATTTTAAAGGTGTAAACATTAAGGTGAAAAATCTGAATAGGCCATTCGTTATGGGACGGACCATTTAAAAAACAGTCAAATGTTCATCTCTCAAAAGACATTATCTGTAGATGGATTGATTATTTCTTAAAATTCTCAAAAACTTTACCATGTTATGTTTTATGTTATGAAAAACTAACATTCCTCATCTCCAAACAAATTTGGACAAAATAATTAGGCCAATTATAAATACAGATGAAAATATTATGTATATTAGAAATCTCATTATATGAATATATTTAGAAATAGCATACTACCACCAAGTAAAATTTCATTTAGAAACATGAGTTTGGCTAAATATTGGTAAGTTTATTAATGTAAATTGCCCCTTTACCATATTAAAATAAAATAATAAATGTAAAACCAGTGCAAATATCAATGAGATAAATAATATTTATTGGTAAGAATATTGAAATGTTCAGTGAACATGTTGAAAGTAAAAGAAGACAAATATTGCACAGTTGAGATTTAATTGCTGGTCTTTTGGATTTTGAAAACTCTGCTTTTGTATCAGATAATATTTAGTTTTAATAGTATCTTGTATGTTCTGAATAAATCACAAGTTTCCTAAAAATATTTTAAATGTTGAATAATTTATAATGTGACAGAAAACCTTGATATGAGCTTCTTTCTCTTACCAAGAAGCGAAAACCTTTCACAGAAACTCTCTAACCAGCATTCCTTTATGTCTCCTTGATCATCACTGGGCTCAGTGGAACCCTGTGCCTGCCGGGGAAGGTATATGGCTCTAAAGAGTATTCATGGACTGGCTTAATTCACTCAGCATCATGTTTTCCAAATTCCTCCATCTTGTTGCCAATGACCGGGTTTCGTTGTTTTTGACTGCTGTATAGTATTCGATAGAGTACATATCCCATAATTTCTTTATCCAGTCTACTGTTGATGGGCATTTGGGTTGGCTCCAGGTCTTAGCTATTGTGAATTGAGCTGCAATAAACATTAATGTGCAGACAGCTTTTTTGTTTGCCAATTTAATTTCCTTTGGATAAATTCCAAGGAGTGGGATGGCTGGGTTGAACAGTAGGGTTATATTCAGGTTTCTGAGGAATCTCCAGACTGACTTCCATAGTGGCTTAAGCAATTTGCATTCCCACCAACAGTGGGTTAGTGTCCCTTTTCCCGCCACATCCTCGCCAGCATCTATTGTTGGTAGATTTCTGAATGTGAGCCATTCTAACTGGAATGAGGTGAAACCTCATTGTGGTTTTGATTTGCATTTCCCTGATTGCTAGTGATCTTGAACATTTTTTCATGTGTCTGTTGGCCATTTGGATTTCCTCTTTTGAAAAATGTCTGTTGAGGTCCTTGGCCCATCTCTTAAGTGGGTTGTTTGTTTTGTTTTTGTGGAGTTTCTTGATTTCTTTGTAGATTCTGGTTATCAACCCTTTATCAGTTGCATAGTTTGCAAATATATTTTCCCATTCTGTTGGTTGACTCTTCACTTTCTTGATTGTTTCTTTTACAGTACAGAAACTTCTCAATTTGATGCAATCCCAATTGTTAATTTTGGCTTTGACTGCCTGTGCTTTTGGGGTGTTTTCCAAGAAGTCATTGCTGGTGCCAATATCTTGCATGGTTTTTCCAATGCTCTCTAATAATTTGATGGTGTCAGGTCATAGATTCAAGACTTTAATCAACGTTGAGTGAATTTTTGTGTAAGGTGAAAGGTAGGGGTCTTGCTTCATGATTCTGCACGTGGAAATCCAGTTTTCCCAGCACCATTTATTGAATAGACTGTCCTTACTCCAGGGATTGGTTTTGGATCCTTGATCAAATATGAGTTGGCTGTAGATGTTTGGATTTATTTCTGGTATTTCAATTCTGTTCCATTGGTCTATCCATCTGTTTCTGTCCCAGTACCATGCTGTTTTGATAACAACTGCCCTGTAGAATGTCCTGAAATCTGGTATTGTGATGCCTCCAGCTTTGTTTTTGTTGTACAAGATTGCTTTAGCTAATCGAGGTCTCCTGTGTCTCCATGTGAATTTCAGCACCATTTTTTCCAGATCTGAGAAGAAGGTCTTCGGTATCTTGATTGGTATTGCATTGAATGTATAAATTGCTTTTTGGAGAATGGACATTTTCATCATGTTGATTCTTCCAATCCATGAGCATGGAAGATATTTCCATTTCTTGGTATCCTCTTCTATTTCTTTCTTTAAGGTTTTGTAATTTTCATTGTAGAGATCCTTAACATCCATGATTAAGTTTATTCCAAGGTATATCATATGTTCTCCCTGATTGGCAACAATTAACTGAGCACCAAAGGGGAAACTTGTTGAAGTGAAATGGACACTATGAGAGACAGTGACTTGATCAGCTCTTGTTCTGATGGTTGATGTACAAGGTAATACTTTATCCATTTTAGTATTTTTTTTTTGTTCTAGTACCATTGGTTGAATTCTATAATTAACACACAATTATTCTTAGGTTTTTAAATTTTAACTGAAAAGTAATCCCTGTTAGGAATTTGGAAAACATTATGCTGAGTGAAATAAGCCAACATCAAAGGGACAAATACCATGTGTTCTCCCTGATAGGTGACAACTAACTGAGCACCAAAAAGGAAACCTGTTAAACTGAAATGAACACTATGAGAAACGGTGACTTGCTTGATCAGCCCTTGCCCTGACTGTTGATGAGCAACTTAATATGTTATCCCTCTTAGTATTTTTTTTTTGTTTGTTCTACTTAATAATTTTGGTTGAATACTGTAATCAATACACAATTCTTCTTAAGTGCTGAAATTTAACTGAAAAGTGATCACTGTTAAATATGAGTGGGAATAAGAGAGGGAAGAGATGTGCAATTCGGGACATTCTCAAGCTGACTTACCTCAAACAGTAGAGTTAGAAACATACCACGGGATTCCAATTCAATCCCATCAAGGTGGCATGTACCAATGCCATCTCACTAGTCCCAGTGATCAATTTCTGTTCACAATTGATCATAATGATAGGACTAAGAACCAAAGGGATCACATAAACAAGAATAGTGTCTGCAAATACTAGCTGATAGAATCAAAAAGGGAGAGAACGATCCAACATGGGAAGTGAGATACACAGCAGACCCATAGAATGGCAGATGTCCTAAACAGCACTCTGGCCTCAGAATCAGCCCTTAAGGCATGCGGATCCGGCTGAAAAGCCCATGAGACTATTTCAGGCATGGAAAGCCAAGACACTCTGGGGAAAAAAAAAAAAAAAAAAAAAAAAAAAAAAAAAAAAAACCTAAATGAAAGATCTCCGCGAGTGAGATCCCAATGGAAAGAACGGGTCCTCAAAGAAGGAGGTACCTTTCTTTGAAGGGAGGAGAGAACTTCCACTTTGACCATGGCCTTGTCTAAATATGATCAGAGTCAGTGAACTCAGGGGGCTTCCATAGCCTTGGCAGCTCATGACAAGAGCCTAGGGTGATTACTGATGCCATAAACAAGAGTGTCAATTTGTTAAGTCAACAACAGGAGTCACTGTGCACTTACTCCTCATGTAGGATCTCTGTCCTTAATGTGCTGTACATTGAGATTTAATGCTATACTCAAACAGTATTTTTCACTTTGTTTCTGTGCGGGAGCAAACTGTTGAAATCTTTACTTAATGTATGCTAAACTGATCTTCTGTATATAAAGAGAATTGAAAATAAATCTTGATGTGAATGGAAGGGGAGAGGGAGTGGGAAAGGGGAGGGTTGCGGGTAGGAGGGACGTTATGGGGGGGAAGCCATTGTAATCCATAAGCTGTACTTTGGAAATTTATATTCATTAAATAAAAGAAAAAAAAAGGAATATTCGTGGAGGATTCCCTGAGAGCAAGGGTTTGGACTGATGTTATTTTTTAAAGATTGATTTATGTATTTGAAAGGCAGAATTATATAGAAGCAGAAGCAGAGAAAAAAGACAGAGGACTTCTACCTTCTGGTTCACGTCCCAAATGGCCAAAATGGATGAAATTGTGGCTATTATAAGCCAAGAGCCAGGAGCTTCCTCCAGGTCTTCCCATGCGGGTGCAGAAACCCAAGGACCTGGGCCATCTTCTACTGCTTTCTCAGGCTATAGCAGAGAGCTGCATTGGAATTAGAGCAGCGGGGACTTGAACTGGCACCCTTTAGGGGATGCCAGCAGTGCAGGTGGTGGCTTTACCTGCTACACAACAGCACTGGCCCCAGGAATGATGCTATTAGGAAGCTAAACAATGTCAACAACAATGACTTTACTTTTTCATTGCAGTCAAATGAATACTTCAAGCCATCACCCTCTCCCTACTTGGAGGTATCATTGATGTCTAGTGCAAGGTCAGAGAGAGAAGAAAGGAAGCACTTGCTTTTAAGGAAATGTGTCCACTCATTTTAAGTCATTTCTCTGTTCCAAATTATTTCCATGATACATCAGTCTCCATAATGCAGTCATGGTTGCACATATGAACTGCTAGTTTGGCAAATGTCTAAGAATAATCCCTTTTACAATGTAATCATTCATCAAGGAGCCAATGACAGCTTCAGTGAATTAGATACATAAAATAGTTTATAGTCAGAGGACACTGGAGGGCAAACGACTAGTAGTGGTAATTACTCTTGCATGATGTGCCTCACACATCAGGAAATAAAATAATGTGAATATGGGAACACTTCAAGTAATATATGGGTGTTCCAAAGCCACTGTAGGCAACTTTTCTTTGTTTCATTCCAGAATGTCACTCACTTAATGTAATGTATTATGCATATGTGACACGAGAGGAATACCTTATGCTACAGGACCCAATCTATGCTCTTGAAAAGCTGATCTTTGTACTAGACGACAGATCAGTTTAGAAGGTGCTTTAAGGCAGGTTTAAGTGATCTTTTACTTAAGTGCTCTTCAAATCAACAGGATCCAGAGAGCCTGGTCCTGTAATAGGCACGTCCACATTTCAGTTTGTTGTGCCTTCCACTGAAAACATTTTTAGTTCAGGTATGATTTAAACTTTGTTTCAAATTATTATAAAATAAGAAATTGTGAATTTCCTTCTCTTTAATTTGATTCTCTAATGTTTATTCTCAATTCTTTGAACGATGTTAATTTAGGAAGCTCCTATGGCATTGGGAAGGTCTCAATTCCTTTCTTGGTGCGAATAAGGGAAGTAGATGTGTTAGGATCTGCCAGAGCTGAGCTGATGGCCAGCAGTTAATAGGGTGGCCAGTAATTTCTTACCAAAGGAGTAAATAGACTAAACTATCCTCCCTGGAATAATTTAAAATAAAATTATTTGACTAACATGGCTGACTTAGAGCTGTTGCTGTGGCAATAATTCCAAGGAGAACGTGTAGACAGGTTGGGAATTTTGATATCTTATTGTCACTATTTCATTTAATTCTCCATTCTCTTTCATCCTTGAAGGCTGAGTCAGCCTTTGCTCCAGGATGCCTCTGGTTCTTATTTTGAGGAAATGGCTTTGTTGTTTTCTGATAAAGTGTTAGTAGCCACATTTTCAATCCTAGGAATGTGGTAGACGTGTTGTGGTCAAAGGGATTAATCAGAAGGATTAATCCCTTTGGATAAACCCTCTGTCTTCCGCATCACGATTTTTTCTCTGCTTGATTATTTCTATGAGCATGCCAGAATTATCTAGTAGTCTCCTATTTTTAAACTTACACAAAAACTTGGCATTTTTTGCTTCTGACTCACCCACTCAATCAGCATATCATCTATATTTTCTTTCGCCATACTCTGACCAAGGCTCTATTATACATATTTAGCAGCATTGTGTGTTAGCCTATATACCCTTTTTGCTCTTGACTCAGATATATTTCCACTCTATTTTCAACACAATGTTCATAATTGCCCTTTAACAAATCAGATTGTACCATGTATATTTTAATGTCTTTCTCTTTATACTGCAAAGAAATCCATAATCAAATGTCTCAGATGGTGCTACCCCCACTTTAATTGCACCTAATTCACTATGATTCAAATGCAGGCATTGCTGTCTTTCACATTGAGTATTACAATATTTTTCCCACCTTAACTTGCTGCTGTCCTTCTTTGGATTACCCTTCTCCATTGTCTTTGAATGATTGATCCTCCTTATCAATCCTCTGCATTTCAGTTCAGCCATTATCTCCGAAAAGAAGGCTTTCTTACTACTCAATTAGAAACACAGCCCACAAACTTCCTTCGTTATTATAACTACTTCAATGGCACCCGTTATATATGTGAAGTTATTTTGCTTAGTAGTTTCTGAGTTTACAAATACAAAGGTTCTTAGTTAGCAGTCACAAAGTACACACACACACACACACACACACACCCCACAAATGCAGGCCCATTGGGGACAGGCAGGTGCTTGTCTATTTGTTTACCATTCCATTCCCCAAACAAAAATAAAATATGTGTGTGTGTGTGTGTGTGTATTTTTTTTTTCCTGAAATGTGGAATTCAGTACAAACAAGAAGGGTAGGGGCTGGAGTTAAGCTGCTGCTTGTAATGCTGGCATCCCGTATTGAAGAGCTGGCTCAAGTCTTGGCTGCTCTTCTTAGAAATCAGCTCCCTGGTAATGTGCTTGGCAAGGCAACAGAAGATGACTCAAGTACATGGGACCCATAACCCATGTAGGAAACTAGGTTGGAGTTCCTGGCTTCTGGTTTTGCCCTGGACTAGATCTAGCTGTTGCAGCCATTCAGGGCATGAATGAGTAGACAGGAGATTCTCTCTCTCCCTCTATTGTGCTGCCTTTCAAATAAATAAATCTCCAGAAAAGTAAAAAGAGTAATGTAAGAGAGCACTCAAAGTAATCCTAAATAAAACATGTATTGACTTCTGATTAGAGGTCAGGCTAGAAAAAAGATTTTGAATGTTTTCATCATTAACAAATAATATATGTTTAAAGACATAAATACATTGATTGGACATTTTATAACCTATACATGTATCAAAAATCACATGGTTACCCATAAATATGTACATTTCAAAAAATGTTGTCAATCAAAGATAAAATATATTTATGTATACACACACATTTAAAATTATTACCTTCCTTAACCATTAGCCACAAAGCAGGTTCAGATATTGACTGTCAAAATATCTACTGAAAGTGTATTTATCTCAATATGATTTCATATTTCTTTCCTTCTTTTGTTCATTTAACAAATATCTGTAAAGTACCTACTTTGTGATTAACCTGTCCAAGACTCTAGTTCTTGCTTTTGACAATAAATTTAATAAGAACAAATATATAGCTCAACCATGGTGGCATAATCAGTTCCTTTGGCAATTAAACAGATGCATACACATACCATGACACACTTACATACTTTAAAAGTGTTTCTAAATAATTTATTCAGGTTTTAAATCCAAATGTGTATTGTATGATCAATATTTTAATTTACTAATATCTGAATACTTATAAAATGCATTATTTTAAAAATAGAAATAAATGAATGTAGATTTGTATTACAGTATTTATATACTATAACCAATGGGATAATACTTTTGGAAAGAACAAAGTAAATCATCTATACATTCACTACCAAGAAATAAATATTCTTAAAATTCTTTAATTTCCTTGAATATCATGCATTTTTGAGAGATGATTCCGATGACAGTGGCTTAATGATTTCATAAATTTTTAAAGAATTGACTTTTCAGCTGAAACATTGATTGCTTTATTTATTTGGTTATGTCCTTGAATAATTTAGGTTTCTACTCAACTATAATTTTTAATTTTTATTCCAGTCTTTCAAATCTCACTCAAAAGAAATATAGCTCTGTACGAAGCTACTAAATGTGTATAATATGGCTCAGAAATGTAGAAAAGGGTGAACCATCAGGAAACTTACAATTTCTGTTAGAGTCATTTGATGTGTCTTCATGAGCTAAGCCTCTTTTCTATGCTCTATCTGTACCTTGTGCAGGAGATTTTTACTAGCTATAGGTAAATGCTCCAATATTGAAAACTGGGTCATTACTGCTTATCTTGTGTTTTTAAAATTACTTTATGTTTCTGTGTGTTTTTAAATTGTAAAATTCTCCGTTCCCTTTCAGATACAGAAAAAGCTTTGCTTTATTCTCACCATTCTCCCTCCACATATGTTGATTACATTCCAATAAGTTGACAGTCTTTTGGCCTGAGCTTTTAGTTATTCTTTCATTTACTTACTCATTTATGCATTAGTCAATTCAACCATTTATTCATTTGCATATACATGCATGCATTTGTAGAATAATTGCTCCTTAAAGTTTCTAAAGCTTTTCCATATACCTGTCACTGTGCTACCTTTTGTAAAGCTCAGGTTTATAAAACATAGTTTTCGCCCTTGGAAGAGTTTCAGTCTTTCAAGCGGGAATGATGTTTGGCCTTCTGTCCTCATGCTTCACCACCTTTCCCTCGGGAGGGAGTGTTTCCTTCCACTCTAACTTCTTATTTTGATATGACATTATTGGATGGTTAATGTTGCATGTCAGCTTGACTCAATTAAGGATTACCTAGAGAACTGGTAAGACTATTTCTGGATGTGTCTCTGAGGATGTTTCACATGGGGATTGGCTTGTAGTCTGAATAAACTAAGTGGGGAAGATTTGTCTTCAATGTTGGCAGGCACATCCAATCTTCTGAGGGACCAGTTAGAACAAATAATCCAGAGTAAATTGAATTCCTCTCTTTTCCTGGAGCCAGGACACTCCTTTTCTCTTTCCCTTGGACATCAGAACTCCAGGATTCCTGACCATTGGACTCTGGTATTCAGGCCAGTAGCCCCTTGGATTCTCAGGCTCTTGTCCTCAAACTGAGCAGCATACCATCAGTTTTCCTGATTGTGAGGCTTCTGGGCTTGGATTGAGCTATGCTACCAGTATTGCATAATTTTCTGTTAGTAGATGGTCCATTGTGAGACTTTTCAGATAATGGAAAGCAATCCATCTAATAAATTCTCCTCCTTACCCCTCTCCTCCCCTCCTCTCCCCTACTCACCCTTCTCTCCTCTCCTCTCTCTCCTGCCCTCCCCTTCCATTCTCTTCTCTCCTCTCCTCTCCTCTCTTTTCCCTTTGATTTTTCTGTCTCTCTCTCTCTCTCCCTCCAGCCCCCCATATATAAGTGTGTTTATGCATATGTATATATGTATGTATAACTATGTAATATACATATATATTCTACTAATTTTATCTCTCTGGAGACTAATAAATATTTCAACTATATTAGTCTTTGTTCATGCACCTACATTTTTGTCTCTCCTTACCTCTTTCTGAATGTTAAACTCTTCCAATAAAGCCTATACTCATGCATGCAGGCAGGCTATGCCCAGTCATAGCCTGTAATATGACAAAAAGATTTAGCAACATTCTAGCACTATACCATACTCCTACTCCAATGTTACTGAGAGAATGAGAAAGAGAGAGAGATCTCTTCCACCCACTGGCTCACTTCCCAAATAGCAGCAATGGGTGTGGCTGGGCCAGGTTGAAGCAGGAGCCTAGAATTCTCCCCAGGTGTTCTTCCACTGGCTTCTCAGGCACATTAGTAGGGTGTTGGATCAGAAGTAGAGCAGCTGGGGCTCTAGCCAGCACTCATAAAGGATGCCAGTGTCTTAGTGGAGGCTCAACATACTGGGCCACAATACAAGTTCCTGCTACCTAAATTCCAAAGTTTAAGGACCTCGGCCGGCACCATGACTCAATAGGCTAATCCTCTGTCTGCGGCGCTGGCACCCCGGGTTCTAGTCCCGGGCGGGCGCCGGATTCTGTCCCGGTTGCTCCTCTTCCTCTTCTGTGGCCTGGGAGTGCCGTGGAGGATGGCCCAAGTGCTTGGGCCTTGCACCAGCATGGGAGACCAGGAGAAGCACCTGGCTCCTGGCTTCGGATCAGAGCGATACACTGGCCGCGGCGGCCATTGGAGGGTGAACCAATGGCAAAGGAAGACCTTTCTCTCTGTCTCTCTCTCTCACTGTCCACTCTGCCTGTCAAAAAAAAAAAAAAAAAAAAAAAAGTTTAAGGACCTCAATAGCAGAAGAATGGAATTCATCCACCAACCCATGCACTGATATATTTATGCCTCCATTAGCCAATGCTTATTCATATAAAGATAGATGTTTTTCATAATGTTAAAAATTAGATCAAAGGGATTTTTTGTGAAAAATAAGGTTTGTGCCATGATATATGATACAGAATTATTTCAGGAAAGGACTTATTGAAGCTGTCAGTGGTTAGGTCTTTCTGAGACAGAGAATGGGGCTTAAAATGCATGGGAAGGCTTCTCAGATGTTTTGACCATACTTCTTGAGTAATCCATCATTTTGATGCACAGATAAATAAAACAATATTCGTCTTTGATCTTTATCATTTATTTTTGATAGATCCAAGAATGTCAAAAATCTTATATCCAAACTGAAAATTTTTCAACTATGTCTTTATGACTTGAAATGCCATGCATTATGTTAGTAATTCCTTATGGGAAAAACTATCATTCAGCAAACTAATAAAAATAGACTGAAACAGTGCAGTTGAAAGCTAACTGGGTAATAAGATTGGTTTTTCCACAAATTCAGTATAGAAATTTTAGTCAATAGTCAGTTATATTTCAGACATTTGCCCTCAAGAAGTTTTCAGTTTTCCACTGTGCCAACCAGAAGTATATCTTGACTTCTAAATTCAGTTATGGGCAGTTATATTTGGATGGATAGGACTTTGTTTGGTACTGAAGAGATGGAAGGTAGGATATTCTAGGTCCAAGAAAAAAGCGGAAGAAGAGGGATGCAGTGCCACATCGTTTCATGAGCTATGGACATTCAAATTGATTGTGTGAATGTTGAGGAAAGTGAGATTGGGAAGTTTTAAAACGGATTCAGCATTTTAGAAGCTTGGAGGTGATGGAACACTTAGTTTAATCTTAGACAATAGAAAGAAACTTTGAACTAGATTGTCAGTTTCTGAAGAATTGAACTGGATATGATTTGTTAACTTATATTTGTCCAGGGTACAAATATGTATTGAAACTTACCTTTCCCACCACTGATTTTTTGTTTGTTTTTGAAAAATTAGTGAGTTAATGAATGGATGCTAAGACTTAAAAAGCTGACAGAAGTAGTTAAGACATTTCCTGGAACACAGAAAGACAAGCAAAGAAAACGATGAATTTATTTTGTACTTAAAAATTTTAAGCACTTCAGTGTACAGTGTTAGGATCAACGTCTATCTGAGAAAGACTCACGATGTAGTAAGATATTCATGCAACATGGGCAATGTTCATAGATTCTTCGTATATGACCACATATCTCAAATAGAAGCCTGGCTCTGATATTTTCCTCTTAACATTTTAAATATTAAATAATTAAATGCATAATAAACTTATATACTTCTGCTCTTTGATTATATATTCCCCATATCCATTTGTAGAATTTCATCAATAGGGGATCTCTGAGCACACTCTCCTATGTATTATGGGCTAACTGCCACCTTATTTAGTCTTCATTTCTTTGAGCTATCCAAGATATTTTGTGATTAACCAGAAGATTATCCTGCATTAAGCATTTGACTATTGATTAGGAGTATACATTTAATAATAATTTATATTACTTTTCAAAAATTTGTTCAACAATATGATGTTGATATATTCTAAATATTTTATGGTGTGAGAGTTTAAAACAAGCACATTCAGAATTCTAATAGAATGTATAGTTGTCATTTTTCTTGGCTGATTTATCTTTAAGAATAATGAACTATGGGAAGTCATAATTGCAACTGCATATCTTAGTTTTTTTAAAAACTGATTTGTCTTTAATAATAATGAATAGTGGAATATATATGTGGTTTTGCAGATACCAGACTTGCTGTTAAATAAGGTAAATTTCAAGTTGCAGTTTAGCATCCTTGAAAATCTCCCAAATGGAAAATTTTCAAGCTGTATCAAAATGGATGTTTTCTAGCCTTCAATGATTATTTCTTGAATATGAACTCAAAATATGAATATTAATAAATAAAATTATAATTTAAGAGTTATTAATATAGAATAATATATTTATAACAAGTAATGGTATATAACATACTATATATATTGAAATTATTTATTTTTGTTTATTTGGGAGGCAAAGAGAGAAAGTGTGAAAGGGTGAGACAGAGATACAGAGATGGAGGAGAAATAGACAGAGAGACCTCCCAATCTAAGTTATTCTCAACATTTCTACAATAGCTTCGCCTGAGTTAGTCTAAAACCAGGAGTTGGGCACTCAGTCTAGATCTTCCATACGGGTAGCAGGGACCCACCTACTTGAGCCACTGCTTGCTGCCTCCCAGAGTATGCATTAGGTTAAAGTTGACATCAAGAGTGACCCTGGATTCTCATAAATACTTTTAAATCTAAAAAAAAGAGGTAAACCTGGGACTCGAATTCAAATACTCTAGGATGGCATGCCGTTGTCCCAACTGGTATCTTAACCATAGGCCTAATGCTCAACTAAATATTTTACTTAATTCCATAGATTACTTAGTGATATATATTATAAATGTTTTATTTATCTGTTATATGCAATAAATAGTATATCATTATACTATTGAATTAAATTTGTTTTCCAATCCCTTTGTTTCATGGGGCAGACAGGGCTTGGACTTGTGTACAAGCATCACTCTTGTGTCCATCAACAAAGAATATTAACACGATATCCAAGACACCCTTTTAAGCACTAGGGATAGTAGAGAATAAAATATACATGTCTTTTTATCATCTTAAGGAAAATGAATAGTCAGTTATTACATGAATAATCTATTTGTAAACCTATGGGTTATTCCAATTTATGCTTAGACTTCTAGCTGTTTATATGACTTGTACGTTACATGTCATCCCCCAAAATTTGTTTTTTCTTTGCATTATATATTTTTGAATAACTAAGGGAAAACCTTATTGAGGTATTCATCTTAAATGACAGATATAAAGCTATAGAAATCACAAATGGAATACTCAACTATTATTTGCAATGATTTTAGGTTAGACTCATTAAAAACAGTAGGAAGAAGGCCAGGTATAGTCATTGTTCTTTAATCTCTGTTCTGTCAACATATCATACACACAGGTACACATAAACAAAGATGCAAAAGCTTTTAGATTGTCATTCTTATATAACTTGTATAAAGTAACATATGCTAGTATAAACACAGAAACGTCACAGGAAAGCACATGTACACACTGCATAGTCCTCTAGGATGCTTTGTCTATATTTTACTGTTTAAATTAAATATTATTAGGAGAAATAGGGATATAAATTTAAGAACATATATGTGTGCTCTACCTTGAATCTAAATTGATCTGGACTTTATACTCATTTGCTTGTGTGATTTAGGAAAGCATATTTTATCTAAACAAATTTTTCATCAAATTACCTGGAAATACAAGAAAAATTCTTGTGAAAATTAAATGAAGCTGTATATAAAATTTTGATTGGGAAAAAATTTTCATGTTACTGTTTAGAAAAAAAATGTGTTTCTAATGTCATCATAAAAGTACTTTATGTTCCTAAACTATAGTATACAGAATTATTCACTTATTCACATTTTTGCTTTGAATGATTAAGCAATGGACATACATACTTAACTATCAATGAATTCTTCTTTGTAATATTCTTATAATAAATTTCTAAAAGTGTTATTTGAGTGTTAAAGGGAAGGTTATAAAACATGCTTTATGTGGAGACAGTAAAATTGCTCTATAGAAAGGTTTTAGCAATTGCCAGAACCAATAGTAGTTTAACTAATTAATCATGTTCAGTGCCAATAGTAGCTTTTAAATTTCTGTTTTATTTTATTATTCTTCATAGAACTATTTATTGAGAGGTATTTTATTCTGAAGTCAAGAAAGAGGAAAATACTTGGTAACCTAGTTTTTACCTAAATCAAAGTATATAATGTGTTACGTATTATAACAATGGAAAATTACCTGCACTAAAATTCAGCCCATTTATGTATAATTTATGAGTTTCTAAAATGCATAATTTGTTCAATTTTATTTATTGAATATTCTTCCTAGATGATTTTTGGGATATTGTATTCATTTTGGGATTTGGATATACATATTTGGAATACTTTTTCTATCTTCTTTTCCTGTTTTGATAATGAATTAGTGGCTCAGCAATTAAGCTTCAACTTAAGATGCCTATATCCATCATCATAGTGCCTGGATTCAATTCCTTTTCCTGTTTCTCAATTCCAGGTTCCTGATAGTGCAGATCATGGGAGATAGCAGTGAGATAGCCCAAGTTAGTTAGGCTCATGCCACCAACATGGGTGACCTGGATTGAGTTTCTGGGTCCCAGTGAAGGCCTGACCCAGTTCACAGTATTATGAGCATTTAGGGAGTCAATCAACAGGTGGCAGTATTCTGTCTGTCTCTCAAAACAAATGAATAAATAAAATAAAATAAAGCTCTGTATGCATTAAGGCTTTTGATATTTAGTTCATCAAAAGTATTACAAATACTTTTCCTAGTTCCACACTCAGACTTTCTTCTTCTCTATGCTGTATTTCACTGATAGTATTTTTAGTCAATACTATACTTGATCAACTCTAAGCTTTTATTTTAATTTTTCTAATTGTTTAATGGTTTTCTTATAAGAGTTAACCTTTAAATTTTATTAAAAAAGACTTAACCAGACAAGGAGGCAGTGGGCTGCAGGTGCTCAGTGATTGGTCACACTTTGCATGGAAAGAAAACAGCTCCCTTTTCTCTCCCTTTTGGACTCTGCCTCTTCATTTGGGAATAAAGAGGGGCCAGAATCCACCTAACAATCCCCCAAAAAGCAGGATAAATGGGAACCCAAAGTTCTTCATATCACCAATTATGATGCTATTAAGTAAAAAGGATTAAAAAAAGAAAGAGAAAAATCAAACCCCTTGACCAATGCTGTAAGGAATGCTACAACCTACTTCTCTGTCATCCCACTTCAAAGACTCTACACTGGGTACTGGGAAGAGGTAAAATTATTTATGAAAATTATCAATGCTTGAAGCTATTTTCTTAACTCAAGTTGAAGGAATTTTGCTGGTTTGGGTTCTTGGCTGTGATTCCGTAAGCGTGGGTGCCGTGATGGACGATGATATCATGATGATTCCCCTTTATGTAACCCTTGATAACAGTGACTAGTAATATACATACCTCATAAATAAAATAGAAAATAATCTAAAAGCTTTTTAATGGAATTAATTTTGTTTCAAGATGTGAAGAGAGAGACAAATGCATCCCTGTTCCTTAAGTGTTTATCCTTTTTCTCAGCAAAATATATTGTGATGTCAGCTTACATTAAATCATATAACTTAAACATTTTAATAGTTATTATATCACTTCTTTTACAGTAACATTCACGTTTATTATTTTGGCAGTCCCATTACTTATTTTGTAGCACTTTACAATAGCATTGAACAGATAATTTCAAATATTCAAACTTTTTGTTGTTGCTCGGAAAATTACCTTGCTTGTTTTGCCAATGTTTTCTTGTTTCTCTCACTTCATATTCATTTTTGGCAAGGTTCGAATCTTTTCAGGGTATAAAGAGAAGAGAAACTATAAAAAGTACCTATTTCATGACTCAATCTATTGTGAAAATATATTCATTGATAATATATGAATTAACTTCTTTACAACACTTAATGATCTCATTCAAGAATATTTTCTAACTATTGTAATTAGTTTGTTCCTCTTTTAAAGCCTGTTTCAAATCTATTGAACTGATTGTCCTTTTTTGGTATACCGCCATTCTCAATAGGTAGCTCCAAATTATAATGGCTCACTGCCTTGATTCAGTCGAGTTTCTATTGAATTGTTGACAACTTCTGTCCCAGACTATTCGTAGTTCATCTTTTTGCTTTGCTATTTTTTTTTTTTTTGACAGGCAGAGAGGACAGTGAGAGAGAGAGACAGAAAGAAAGGTCTTCCTTTGCCATTGGTTCACCCTCCAATGGCCGCTGTGGCCGGCGCGCTGCGGCCGGCGCCCAGCGCTGATCCGAAGGCAGGAGCCAGGTGCTTATCCTGGTCTCCCATGGGGTGCAGGGCCCAAGCACTTGAGCTATCCTCCACTGCACTCCCTGGCCACAGCGGAGAGCTGGCCTGGAAGAGGAGCAACCGGGACAGAATCCAGCGCCCCGACCGGGACTAGAACCTGGTGTGCCGGCACCGCTAGGTGGAGGATTAGCCTATTGAGCCACGGCACCGGACTAGCTTTGCTATATTTTTGCTCATAGTATTCAGTACTGTTAAGAGCTACATTTCCTATTTCTTTTATAATTTATTGTCCTTTAGCCTAAGGTGACAGTATGTTTATTTTGTTCAATTTGTTTTATTTATGACTTAGGATAATACTTAGAATGTCATTACCACTTAAAATTAATAAATGGTCATTTACAAAATTTTATATTTTGTTTATATAAACCATGCAAATTCTTTCCTTCGATGAACAGTAATTAGTTAATATTTTATAGCTAAGTGGATAGGGTATATTTTATTATTTTAGTTTCTATAGTGTTCTAAAATTGTACATCTCTGCAAAACTGTAGAGGTTTGCATAGATCCACTGAAAATTTCTGCAAAGTCTAATATGGTTTACCATGGCAGTCACATCCAAGATTTCACAAATGTAGAAATAGTGATTAATGAAGAAATATATGTAGAAATGTGCATTCTATATATTATTAAACACATGTATAGATATACAAAGAAACAAGTCACCTTAAAATTGTTTGAAATTAATAAAATATATCCCACCACATGATACTTCTTTAATATTTAAAACTTTATGCACTGGAACTGCCAAATAGATGGAGGAAACATAAGGAAAGAATAATGATGAATGGCAGCATAGTGAGTTAGAAAGTGGTGGTTGATACGTGGGACTTGTAATGGTTGAGAAAAGTAGTTTCATGTAAAGGCATTATTAATGATTGAGAATAATCCATTAAGCATGTAACAGCATTATTAATGACTGGAAAGAATATTAACTATCTTCTTAAGTGATTGCTCAGATGAGTCTAAAATTGGGATGACAGAGGAGCACTACTACTAAGGAAAGATCATTTGCAATAATAGAGATTGTGTCATTAGTGACGACCATCCTGCTGTGTTCCTTGGAAATTTTGGCATGTAAGTCTGAGCATTTGGGTTTCTGCTCTTCTATGATCTGTAAGATGTCAAGCATTTGATGAATGTTTAGCATGGAGGAATTTTAAGATTTCTTCTAACCAATTGTGTGCAATTTTGGCCACAAGAGTTATGTGTTATATATAAAACTCAATTGATACTAATAACATGTATCCCACAAGAGGGAACATAACAAGAAAAAAATCACTTTATAATTGAGAAAATGTGTGAAAAAATTTGCACTTCGAGATTATAGTTTCTATGTATCTAAGTTATTAACTGTTAGTAAATTAAATCTTTTTAACTTTTATTTAATAAATATAAATTTCCAAAGTACAACTTTTGGATTATAACGGCTTATTTCCCCCATAACCTCCCTCCCACCTGCAACCTTCCCATCTCCCACTCCCTCTCCCATCCCATTCACATTGAGATTCATTTTCAATTATCTTTTTTTTTTTTTGACAGGCAGAGTGGACAGTGTGAGAGAGAGACAGAGGGAAAGGTCTTCCTTTTCTGTTGGTTCACCCTCCAATGGCCGCTGCGGCTAGTGTGTTGTGGCCAGCGCCCAGCGCTGATCCAAAGCCAGGAGCCAGGTGCTTCCTCCTGGTCTCCCATGCGGGTGCAGGGACCAAGCATTGGGCCATCCTCCACTGCCTTCCCAGGCCACAGAAGAGAGCTTCACTGGAAGAGGGGCAACCGGGACATAATCCGGCGTCCCGACCGGGACTAGAACCTGGGGTGCCAGCGCCGCTAGGTGGAGGATTAGCCTATTGAGCCATGACGCTGGCCAATTTTCAATTTTTTTTTATATACAGAAGATCAATTTGTTATAAATTAAGTAAAGATTTCAACAGTTTGCACCCACACAGAAACACAAAGTATAAAGTACTGTTTGAGTACTAGTTATACCATTAATTCACATAGTACAACACATTAAGGACAGAGATCCTACATGGGGAGTAAGTGCACAGTGATTCCTGTTGTTGATTTAACAATTGACACTCTTATTTATGATGTCAGTAATCACCCGAGGCTCTTGTCATGAGCTGCCAAGGCTATGGAAGCCTCTTGAGTTCACCAACTCCTATCTTATTTAGACAAGGCCATAGTCAAAGTGGAAGTTCTCTCCTCCTTTCAGAGAAAAGTACCTACTTCTTTGATGGCCCGTTCTTTTCACTGGGATCTCACTTGCAGAGATCTTTCATTTAGGTCATTTTTTTTTTCCCAGAGTGTCTTGGCTTTCCATGCCTGAGAAACTCTCATGGGCTTTTTAGCCGTATCCAAATGCCTTAAGGGCTGATTCTGAGGCCAGAGTGCTGTTTAGGACATCTGCCATTCTATGAGTCTGCTGTGTATCCTGCTTCCCTTTTGGGTTGTTCTCTCCTTTTTAATTCTACCAGTTAGTATTAGCAGACACTAGTATTGTGTATGTGATCCCTTTGACTCTTAGTCCTATCATTATGATCAATCGTGAACTGAAACTCGTCACTTTGACTAGTGAGATGGTATTGGTACATGCCACCTTGATGGGATTGAATTGGAACCCCCTGGCATGTTTCTAACTCTACCATTAGGGGTAAGTCCGATTGAGCATATGCCGAATTGTACATCTCCTCCCTCTCTTATTCCCACTGTTATATTTAACAGGGATCACTTTTCAGTTAAATTTAAACACCTAAGAATGATTGTGTGTTAATTAGAGTTCAACCAATGGTATTAAGTAGAACAAAAAACCTCCCTCTCCTATTCCCACTCTTATATTTAACAGGGATCACTTTTCAGTTAAATTTAAACACCTAAGAATAATTGTGTGTTAATTAAAGAGTTCAACCAATGGTATTAAGTAGAACAAAAAAGTACTAAAAGGAATAAAGTAGTAAGTTGTTCTTGACAGTCAGGACACGAATTAAGTCACTGTTTCTCATAGTGTCCATTTCACTTCAACAGGTTTCCTTTTAAGTGCACAGTTAGTTGTCACCGATCAGGGAGAACATATGATATTTGTCCCTTTGGGACTGGCTTATTTCACTCAGCATGATGTTTTCCAGATTCCTCCATTTTGTTGCAAATGACTGGATTTCATTTTTTTTTTTACTGCTGCGTAGTATTTTATAGAGTACGTATATGAGACTATCTCTGGGAAATCTGTGAAATGTCTTTTTATATATAAAATGTTAATTCATCCAAAATATTTAATTTTTTAAATAAAGCCCTGTATCTAGATTTGACCCAGTTGAGTTTTATGGGTTGTATCCAAGAATCAAGACTTTCATTGGTAGTCAAAATCTAATTAAAGCTTATCTTATTTGTGTTTTAGTCATCATTATTATTTTTGATATTTTTATTATGCTGTAGTCAAATAATTCAGAGCTCAATGTCTGACTGTGATTTTGAGATTCTTTTTCATTAATTGATTTGTCTAAGATAATTTAACTGCTTATGCCGGGTCTGTGAGCCAATGAAAAAGTACTTTTTTTGGCTAGTAAATAAAAGAAGCAGCATATATTTTCAGTATACTTCTCTCCTTTCCATATCAATTTCTGTTACTTCTTATTCCTGCTATGCTTAGTATAAAGAGTTTGATGCTAAGAAAAATTATTACTCAACACAAAGTTGCTCACCTGGTCTTGGTTTACGTAAATGTCTTTTCCCTAAGGCCTATGTCTACCAGATGATCATTAGAGAATTGTGTAGTCTTTCCACTCCCTATTACCTTCTGTTTTTCTACCATAATAAGAAGATGAATAAAGAATAAAGAAAAATGTTATCATGGTAGTACAGACTCACTGTATGTGTGTACATGCACCTGACCTATGGACATGTGTGATTTAACCTAGATCTCCAGAGATAAGCAAGGCTTCCCATTTTTTAGCTCTGGATTTTAACTTAAGTCTGAAAAATCCTTGGTTCATTTTCAAAGCAATAACTTTCTAACGCAGAACCCATTCCTTCTAATATTTATTAGAATGTGCAGTTGCAATTTTTTAACATAAAATCTATAATTTTTTTACCTAAAGACCTATATGGATTTTGAGGAAACTAAATATATTTTATTGATCACCAGGATTTTTTAAGGCACTAGAGAAACATGAACAAAGTGTCTCATTTCGTTCTCTGGTGTATTGTCAAGAAAATCTTCAAATTAATATGCTAGCTTGCCTTTCAGATTCCATCTCATACCTCTGTTGCACTTATAAGATTTAACATTTTAATTTCCAAGTGTCACAGATACTTGGTAATACACTAGACCTAGAGTTAAATTTTGGTAGAGTTTCCATGCTTTAGAAATTTACACTGCCATTTTTTCTCTTCTAGATTTTATAATAACAGATTCTAGAAACAATTGAATACTGAATTTATTTTTCCCACATATATAAAGTATCTGCTAATGCCAAATTCTGCCCTAAATGCAAACAGTGAAGTATTGGGCCAGAGATGTGGCCATTTTTTTTTTTTGTGTGTGGGCTCTACAGCAAAAGTATATGGCAGAGTTCACAGCCTGGCAGAATTTTAATGAGAATGCCTGTATTGAATTAACCCATTACAAAGCATAATATTCTTTCTGCAACTCAGGACTTTCCAAAATTACAATAACCTGTGTACCTCGTGCTACCATTCTGTGAGTTAATAACACTGAGGTAAGGAAACAGCATCTTGATTACAGAAAATCAGTTCACAGGAATTAAACTTTTACTAGTATCTGAAAACTGATGGAAATGGTGTCTTAGAATAGAGGTGTAAAGAATAAAAAAGTGTCTTAAATTAACACCAAGGAATCCTGGACTCCAACAGGACACTATTACCCTAAGTAGCAATCAGAGGTATTGGAACATTCATTCAAACATTCCAATAAAGGAAGTTTTATTAGACATAAATAATTTGATTAACATAAAGTAAGCAATATGTAAGATAAGATGTCAACAGAGCTGTCAGCCTTCTCACAAACAGACGAATTTCTTGTCCGTGGCTGCGTATTAGGTAGATAGATTGTTTCTTGAAATTATAGCTCCTTAGGAAGATCAGGCCTCATAAATATCAAACAATAGAAGGTTGTCTTCATTACTCACAAGGGGTTTTATTTCTTGCAAGTCTAGCATATGCATACAAACCACTTGCTTACTTTATTGAGTTAGACAAGGAGAAGTCACAGAATGATTCAGAGACTGGCTTTGGTTGTTTAAGGTTGAAATGTTGCCCGCCCTGATTTATTAAAATGTAGTTGATAACTATGTTGTGTGTTAGTCTACACTGAGAAGGATACACCATGATTAGCTACCAAGCCACATCAAAAGGAACTGTCTTAATTATAGTCATGCATGGGAAATTATTTTAGTCTCACTTTATTTTTAAAAAGTATGTTTTTTTGTGAAACATATTCTGGATTTAACATTTTTAATACTTGGGCAGATGTTTGGACTACTAGTTAAAATGTACTTTAAGACACCTACAACTCATATTTGAGTGTCAGGGTTTGCAACTCCACTCCTCTCTGAATTCCAGCTTCCTGCTAATGTGCACCTTGGTAGCTGGGTTACTGACACCCACACAGGAGACCTGATTGAGTTTGTGACTCTCAGCTTCGGTCTGAGCATGGGACCATAGCAGGTATTTAGAGTATGAATTAGCAGATGAAAATACGCTACATCTCTGTGTTTGTGTTTTATATAAATGTGTGAAAATATTAATATGTGCAGAATTGTCGATAGCTAATTATAGTAAGTGAAAATATTTGGTTCCAGAAAACTAGTAAGTCTTCTTGCAGTATCACAGATTACAGAATAGAAAATCTTTTCTAAAAAAGATTTATTTACTTATGTTAAAGTCAGTTACACAGAAAGAGAAGGAGAGACAGAGAGAGAGAGAGAGAGCGAGGTCTTCCATCTGCTGGTTCACTCCCCATTTGGCCACAATGGCCAGAGCTGTGCCTATCAAAAGCCAGGAGCCAGTAGCTTCTTCCTGGTCTCCCATGTGGGTACAAGGACCCAAGGACTTGGACCATCTTCTACTTCTTTCCCAGGCCATAGTAGAGAGCTGGATCTGAAGTGGAGGAATCAGGACTCGAACTGGCCCCCATATGGGATGACAGCACTTCAGATGGCAGCTTTACCCGCTATGCCACAGCGCTGGCCCTGAATAGATCTTACATGATTCTTATCAAAGTGGTTTTCTGCCTAAAAATCACTTGAGGAATTATTTAAATATCATTCCCTGGTTAATAATTGATCTCCTAAATAAGGATAAACTATAAGAAATGTGTGTGCATATATAATGCTAACAATCAATTGAAGTAACTCATGTATATGTTAATTTTTCACAATTTCAATATAGGCATGAAGGGAAAATAACTTGGAGTTCTGAAGTTATTTCCATTACAGAAATAGAACTATATCTAACTTAGTGATCCATCTCCACAGATCAATTATTTATACACTTACATGCAAACACACACACACACACTTACACATATGTATGCAGTGGAATATATGTATACACATGTATAACTGCAGTGGAATAGCACACGTATGTACAGTGTAACATATATATTAACATGTATATTCGGTGGAATATATATTTCCACTCACATATAAAGAGAAGAATATCACATGACCATATAAAGAATTAGATTTTATTTACAGTAAGCTTGTAATAGATTACTTAACCTCTGCATGTTTATGTCTTGTGTGGTCTGCTCATGTGGTGTCCTGCTCATCCAGAATGTAAGAAGCAAGAAGGTAGGATTTTCATGACAGAGAAATGTTAGGTTCTGAGTAAGAGCTTGGCTAAGAAATATCAAGTGAATGCTTGTTATTTTTACTATACAATAAAACAAGTTCTCTCCAAATTTACCATCTTTTAGCCAATATACAATAAAAGCAAGTGAGATGGAGACATGATCAAATTTTTGCAAATTCTTCAACAGACATTTTTTATTTGTACCACACTTATTCACAATGATTTGGGCACCTATTAATTTAGGCTAATCATCCATTACTCATTAAAACTGAACTCACTAAGAGGGGTTTTGGTAAAATATAATATTTAAACAGCATATGATACTTAAATGTATAGTTTGCAACCAAAAATTGGTATTAGAAAAGTCAATATTCCCCTCCCTTTGGCTTAAGATCTACAAGAATAAAGTAAATAAGGGAAAAAGTGAGATTAGAATTTAGCTAATCTGTCTTCCTGAGTGCAATCTTTGACTTCTAGGATGGTCATTAGTAGTCAATCCCAGGAGGAGATCTTAAAAACTATTTCAAGGAATAATTGATATCATGAAACAAGGTCAAGGGCCAAGAACAGAGAGTAATTCCCTGGGTATTAAATACAAACCCTTAGATACAGTTTTCAGAAAGTTCTAATGGACTTTGCTGAAAATCCCTTTGTCCTCTGCCAGCTTTTATTATTCTCATCCAAGATGTCAAAGGTCCTGTACCAGAAGCATGATATAATAACCTTGTGGCCTTTGATATGACTTCAGGGGAAGACCATTTTCACTAAACACAAAGTGACTTCCAGATCTCAGAGATTTAAATTAGATCTACTAATTCACATTAACTTAAACCCCAAAGTGTATATCTTAACTAATATCATTTATTAAAAGGTGTACATTAAATGACTCTCCATATCAATCACTTTGTGTTGTGCTACATACATAAGGAATTCACATTTCTTTCTCTTAAGAAAGGCAAATTTTCAAGGCATGGTGGATAATCCTTCAAAATTTTATAATAGTGTCCTAAGTGCTATGACATCAGGCAACTAGTTAGCAAAAGTTATGGGAAGAGGCACAGACACAATGACAGGGAGAACATGGAGTTTCCCTCCATCTGGTCCCAATAAATCTGAAAAAAAAATGAAAGAAAGAATTGCAAAGGAATTTGCTTTTCCAAAATTCATTTATGAGATCAATTTGTAGCCTCGATTATTTTTCTTGTGAAAACGCAGAAGTACTTGAGAGTCTTGGTTTGGGGGCTCAGACGCTGGGATGGTTTGTGATGCGACAAAGGATACTTCTGCATCCTGAGATCATGTTTCTCTGGCAGAATTTCATCATCTGGTGGGCAAGGAAAAATCCAAAGACACAGGGCCTGGTCCTTGTTTCTGCTTCAATCAGAGTCTGTCTTTTATCTAATTTTAGTGATTCTCATGTAAAATTTTAATAAAGGATCTATGTGTGTATGTGTAAAATTAAATGTGAAAAGCTCTAGTGTAAAGACTTCCTATTCTGCTTTCTGCTTAGTGTTCTTAAGTCAAAACTGCTTAGCCTCCTCTTCGAGATCCTACATAATTTATCACCTACTTGTCCTATCTGAATCATTTCTTACAGTTTTACTTTTCATCAGTCCATCATCCCAACTGCTTGGGAACTCATTATATTCTCTTACCTTGTAAATGTATACAATCTGTGATTTTCCTATCTTAATGCTCTTCTAGACTTAGAGACTGCTCAGTGTTAATGTTTTTGAAATAAATCATTTTATTATTTAAAAATTTTATTAACATGTAATGCACATTTTATGGGATACAGTGCAATATTTCTACACATATGTATAGCAACAAACAATTAACCCTGGCAATTAGTCTTTCCATATCCCGTTCTTTTCTTTGTATTTACAGCCTATCAGTATCCCTGAGTTCTTTATACAGTATTTATTAGTATGAACAATAGATAATCCATTTTGCTGTGAGACACAAGAACTTGTTGCTGCCATCTGACTTTGTTACTGCCATCTGACTCTGATACTTGCTAGTCAGCCATCCTCTTTCCTTCTGCCAACTGTCCTGCTTCCCAACCTCTAGTAATCACTATTCAAAATTCTGATCAACTAGTTTTTAGCTTCCAGATACAAGAGTACATTGTGCATTTGTCTTTCTGTGTCTGGCTAATTTCTAGTTCTAATCACTTGGCAATATATACCATAATCTTGTTTTTATTTATTTTGTGTGTGTGTGTGTGTGTATATATATATATATATATATAGAGAGAGAGAGAGAGAGAGAGGCCATTTGGAGAGTGAGTCATGAATTGAAGATCTCTCTCTCTCTCTCTCTCTCTCTGCTTTAGATAAATAAATACATGTTTTTTTAAAAAGAAGAATCTCATTTTTACCAATATTTGAAGTATTTCCCCTATGTTCAATGTTTGATTTGATTTACCCAAATTTTGTTATGTTTTTTGTTTACATAAATTGTATTTAAAGTAGTCTTATTTGAGATGGGAGAGCAGCATTTAATATTTTCTCTGAGTAATGAAAGGCAGATTTGGAAGAGTGAAGGGGAAAATCTTCCAGTTAGCATTCAGAATGATCAGGCCCTCCCAGCACCTGATTTTGGACTTCTGGTCACAATAGCAGAGTTTGACCCACAGTGGAGACGAAGTCTAGATGGTATATGTGGCTGTATAAATTAAGTGGAACAAAATGTTTTTAAGTTCTATGTCTAAGAATTATGATTTTCTGAGAAAAGTCAAATTCCTTGTGACAGAGCATACAGGAAGAGACTTGTACTAGTAGCAGAGAGTAATGAATCGCTCAAAACAGAAAACAACATAAAACAAACATTAAAAAACATGTTGATAGAGGGATGCCAAAGGGATATAGAAGCCACTTGGGGAAGGTTCCACTGGCCAAAGGTAGAACAATTTGAGTACAATGAATCAAGTAGCATTGGATTAAAATCCTATGTGTAAACTACATATCATGACTCTGTTTCTCTCTCTCTCTCTCTCTCTCTCTCTCACACACACACACACACACAAAGAGAGAGAGAGAGAGAGAGAGAGAGAGAGAGAAATTACAAACTAATAGAAAAGACAAAACTTCCATGGAGAATTCAAATAATTTATGTAGATCCCATGCCCTCACACACTGATAGCCTGGCACCCCACTCCTTCTGTGTGGATTGTATACTTAAGGACTTAAGTGTGGGTGACTTCAGTTCAAAGATTATTGTACAGAAGAGGTGGGGATAGAGTAGCTTTAGAGGGGGTAAACCTGACGCAGACTACCTCAGCCAAACGATCAATGTTAATATCAACAATGATAATAATGTTGATAGTATTCATTCTTGATGTGATGAAATGAAAATAACATTTTACTTCTGTTGTTTTCTTTCTTAAAAGCGATGACTACAGTCTAATCATTGAGCAAACCATCAGGCGCATTCTGACAGAAAGCATCCTATAAAATACCTGAATATAACCTCAAATCTATTGTGTTTACCAAACACAGTGAAAGTCTGAGAAATTGCTTATAGTCAAAGAAACCTAAGAAGACATATATATCTATATCTATAATTATATATCTATATCTATATGTCTATATCTATATCTGTATCTATATCTATCTCTATCTCTATCTATATTACTGTAGTGTTATCCTGGATGGAATCCTGAAACAAGAACATAGATAAATGGTACAGGAATATGAAAAGGTCATGAACTTTAGCTAACAATATAGTATATCAATAACAGTTATGAATTTAACAAATATACTAAAATAAGATGTGTGGAGTTTTCTAAAATATGAAATGTGTTTAAAAAGTGAATTCCAGGAATATAGAGTATAGGAACACTGAACAAGACAATTAGCAGGAGACTAAGGAAATGGTGATAATGTCCTTTTACTTTATTCAGAAGACACTGTAAGTAATTATCATGGTCAAGAATGCTAAATAAGGGCCAGCATTGCGACCTAGCAGGTAAAACCTCTGCCTCTGTTGCATGTGGGGGTGGTTCAAGACCTGGCAGCTCCATTTCTGATTCAGCTCCCTGCTAATATGCTTGGGGAAGCAGCGGAAGATAAACCCAGTGCTTGGGCCCTTACACCTGTATGTGAGATCCAGAAGAAGCTTTTGGCTCCTGGATTCAGTCTGGCCCAGTCCCAGCCATTGAGCCATTTGGGGAATGAACCAGCAGATTGAAGATTTCTTTCTCTGTGTCTTCCCTCTCTGTAACTCTCGTATTCCAAATATATTTAAAAAATTTTAAAAAGTATGTTAAATAACTTTTGGTTTAATGAATGAAATGAAATGAATGAATGACAAATACATGACATGTTATACTTCTAGTTTCCTTTAAATTCCCTTTATAGATTTCAATTCTTTTTTAAAACATTTTATTTATTTATTTGAAAGTCAGAGTTACAGAAAGGAACATACAGAGAGACTGGAGTCTTCCATCTGCTGATTGACTCCCCAGAGGGCTGCAATGGCCAGCACCGGGCCAGGGTGAAGCCAGGAGCCATGAGCATCATCTGGTTCTCCCATGTGGGCAGCAGGGGAGTACTTGGGCTATGTTCCATTGCTTTTCCCAGGCCATTAACAAGGAACTAAGTCAGAAGTGGAGCAACTGAGACTAACCAGAGCCTATATGGGATGCTAGACTCACAGGCAATGGTTTTAGCTGCTTTGCTACAATGCTGACCCAGGTAGATTTCAATTCTTGATATAATTTTTCCACTTTGCTTGGTTTGACTCCAGAAGTATTTGCATCAATTTTTCATGGATTTCTCAAAATTTAAATTTAGTTGGGTACTGTCCAACTATGTATTTTCTTCTCTTGACAATAATGAATTCGTCTTTAAATGTTATAATGCTGAAGCTGGTAATAAAAACAAAGCAGATCCTATGACTGGTCTGTGATACACAATAAGGGATTCAATAAAAGGGACAGAAATAAATGAGAATGGAATATCTACCATATAAAGTAATTAGTTTGAAATATTGAAAATGTCTCATGGAGGTATGAAAGGTATTTTGCAGCAAGGTATAGAAATCTATGAGACATTTTAGTGCTTCTTTGCTAGGTTGGGAGCTGAAGTAATAAAACAAACTCTGTATTCAAAGAGTTTCTGACCCATGAGTATGGATAAGTCACACACATATGAATTGTCCATCAATAACAGACACATATATAACATAATTTATAAAACTTACTGGGGTTTTGAGAATAGAGGAGATAACTTGATTTCTTGGATATGGAGAAACAGCTGGCCTAAGCATAAAAACAGTTTCTATTCCTTGAATTTCTGTTATAAAAATTGGTAATTTCTACTAAGATTTATTGTCTATTAAAAGAGGATGCTATAATGCTTCCTATCTATCCCACAAGAATTTGAAGATGCAGAGAAATTTTGCATAAAACATATATAAACATTTCAAGAGAAATGTGAAAATAAAATAGAATTCCTTTATCTTTTTTGAAGTTTAATTTCTTTACTACCTTTATTCCAGAAGTTATTCAGACCTACTGAAACTGATAACCCATTAGTCATACAACTTTTGTGGTGTTCTTGTCGAGGTGAAAACCACAGCCAAGAATGTCAGCATCCAAAATGTCATTGGTTTGTGTCCTGGCTGTTCCACTTCTGATCCAGCTCCGTGCCACAAAAGATGGCCAAATACCTGGGCCCCTGCCATCCATATGGGAGACTTGGATGAAACTCGTGGCTCCTGTCTTCAGCCTGGCTCAGCTACTTGGGGAGTAATCCAGTGGATGGAAGATCTCTCTCTCTCTCTCTCTCTTTCTCTCTCTCTCTCTCTCTCTCTGTGCCTATCTTCTGTCTTTGTTTCTCCCTCTATATATGTAACTCTGACTTTCAAATAAATAAATCTTTTAAAAAGTCCTCTGTTTGTCTAATCAAATAGAAAAGATCCAGTCTTCCTTTCACTCCATCTATCTGCTGCACTGGACATAGTTAATCACTCACTCCTTGAAACATATTTTCCCTTGACTTCCAAATACTCCTGAAATTTTTCATATTTAATTGCTTATTCCTTTTTAAATGATAATATTTACTTATTTATTCATTTGTCTATTTGAGAGGTAGCATTACAGACAGAGGGAGAGACAGCGAGAAAAGTTTTCCGTCCACTGGTTCATACCCAAGTGGCAGCAAGTGGAGGTGACCAGCCACCTTTGCTGGTTGTCCCTGGTCTCATTATCTCCAGACAGCAATATTTTATGAGGTTTAGTTACAGTATCATATGGATTTTTTCTTTTCTGTCTGTACTCCTTCATTTGCTGAGTTCACCTTCTTTTGCTCCTTTTAAACTTTATGATCATGATTCTCAAGTTTATATTTCCAAGCAAACCATTTCTGTTGAACTTTCACTTGATTACTTAGTTGAAGATTCTTTGTATAGTTGGATGTCTAAATGACATCTCAGATTTTATTTGTATGTAACTAGATCCATGTATCTTTACAACAAATCAGCTTCACTCATAGCTTTCCTCAATACATGTATGCCATCATTTCATCTACTAAGTCCAGAAGCTTTGGAGTCATTCTTCACCTCTTTTATTTTTTAATTTTATTTTCCAAATCTAATTCATCATTAAATCCTACAGGTTGCTTTAAAAAGAGAGTCCTTCAATTTTTTTCCCACCTAGATACAAGGCATCATGATCTTCTACTTGATTTGTTGACAAAGCTCTCCGATATTTTTGCTTCTATGCTTTTCCTCTTACAGGTTTTTATCCATGCAGTACTGAATGATCCTTTAATAAATTATAGGCCTGCTGCATATGGTTGTACACATTTATAGTGTGAAATCAGAGAGAGCTCCATTAACAGAAAAATATTGTGGAATTGTACAATTATTACAACATGCTACCTAGTTAGAATATTATTTTGAAAAATCAATTTTTCAAATTAACATTAACTACACATATTCATGGGGTGTAAAGTTTATTTTTAAATTTTATTTATTTATTGGAGAGGTAAAGCTACACACAGAGAGAGCGAGAGACAGAGAGAAATGTCTTCCATCAGCTGGTTCACTCACCAGATGGCCACAACAGCCAGAGCTGGGCCAATTCGAAGCCAGGAGCTTAACACACAAAAATCAATAAACTTTGTATATATTCAGACAATGCCATGGCTGAGAAAAATCTTCTAAAATTAATCCTGTTCACAATAGTTATAATAAATTTAAATGTATTGGAATAAATTTAACCAAGGAGGCGAAAACTGTCTATGATAAAAGTATTGATCATTTTTTGATGTGTTTTATTCTTGCACAATCTTGAAATATAATTTCAAAATAGTTCAAAACTTAAAATAATATTATTTTCCTAAAATATTTAATAATATAACTCTTCAACACCGTGAATGGAGGGCCAACATTGTGGCAGACTGGGTAAAACTGTCCCATGTAGGTGTCAATTCTAGTCCTAGCTGTTCTGTTTCTGATTCAGCACTCTGCTAATGGCCTGGGAAAAGGGTGGAGGTTGGCCCAAATACTTGGGCCCTTATCACCCATGTGGGAAACCAGGATGAAGCTCCTGCCTACTAGCTTTGGCTTGGCACAGCTCTGAATGTTGTGACCACCTGGGGAGTGAACCAGTGGATGGAAGCTCTTTCTCTCTCTCTCTCTCTGTACTGCATCTCTCCCCATCTCTGTAAGTCTTTCAAAATACACAAATAAATAAATCCTTGTACAAAATGAACTATATTTATTTTATAATTGTGTCTCAGAACTTTTGAATCCACACGTTTTGTGATATTCTTTAGGTATTATGCTATTAATTTTTTACTGACAAATTATATTTCATAAAACACCCATGTGATGAGTATTTCCACTCTTTCTGTAAACATTTTCTAAGGGAAAATTTGCTTTTGCTTTTTTCAAGCTCTTGGAGAAACTACCCAAACACTAATTTAAGCTATCATGGTGATGATGATGATAATCACTTTAGGACACAGCAGTAATGTAAGTTCTGGACTGAAAACATTTTTCTATAACTTATGCTAGCTTTAAGGCTCTTTTATTTAGGACCAGAGGACAAGGATGATAATGGTAATGATCACTCATATTTGTTCAGTTTTGGATCCTTGTACTCATGTTCATGCTTTTGATGTACATAATAAGCCTCTGAGGAAGGCACAGAGGTACATTAGAATATTAAAAATTAGTATGCACACATATACATGTATACATACATGATGGTAGAATGCAAGAGATGTTTAAAGTTAAGATATGTTCTGAATTTGGAAGCATTTTGCAAACTCCAAAGGGTTTGCATTAAATGAAGCACGCTGATTCTAAAGTGTTCTTTCTGTCAATAATAATCTGAACTGTTTGACCACAGATTTTTTATGTGATAAGGTGATTATAGAAATACCACAAATTGTTTTATTCAAAGTGTATTATTTTATCACAAATTTAAATTTCTAACAATAACCACAACTATAATAGAACTCAATTAACAATTAATGGATAAATTTCATTAAAACATGAGTAAGTCCTGAGTCATTAGTCAATGGATTAAAAATGGACTCCTCATTGAACCCTTGACAACAGCTTTAATAGCAAGGTAGTAGGAAGTTGTTACCAGCACAGATGGTGGAGTGCTTAGCCAGGCTGAGGCAGCGTTCTAGAAATTCTAAGAGGAAAAATCAAAACTTCTGCCCTTTTTAGTGGCCAATTGTAAGAGTCAGGAAACCCAGAAGTTGAATGATGTCACAAGGTATGGTTACGACTGTGTGGACTAGAGATTGAGAAGAGTGCCATTTAAGGGTTAAGGTGATGTACTTTATCAGGTCTTCCACATTGCTTCCTGCTCTTTTAGGTTGCTCTCCCATTTATAGTATGGGGACTGCCATTACCATCTTCATTATAAAATTTCTTGGCTCTTAACCACATGTAATATACTAAGATAATCTCTTTATCTGTGAGTTACAATATTATGTGAATATAATATAACACTGCCATGTGTATGAATATCATAGAGTTCACTTACAAAAACTAAGATGTCTGTGGCATCACTGGGTAATGGAATCTTAGGGAACCACCATCATATATGCAGTCCATTGCTTCCTGAGACATTGTTACGGAGAACATGTCTGTGTTTAGGAAAGCAATGTTCTTGTCTTGAAGTTAGTGCTTCATGTACATGAAAATTTTGAGACTGAGCTTTAGGAATGGAAATGAAAACCTAAAGTCAACTGTGGAGGAATAATAGATCCCAGCTTCAAGATGCTATACCTGTTATCTACCTGGCCTGAGTTCTTTGAAGATTTACCAGAGTTAAGAAAGATTTCTCTAATTTCATTTTCAACTGGAAATTTTAATATGTTAATAATCTCTGTTACATGAACACATAGTACTGATAAACATGACTTTGTTCTGAGCTAGGAAAAGTATTTACGAATGAAGCAGAGTTCCGGTTCTACTAAGTTGTCATAGATTTAATACAAGAAAATTCTTTCCCATAATTATATGATTTATTTCCTTTTACAGTTAATGTTTGAGTATTTTTTCATTTACTGTACTTTATTTGTCTCTCACATCCATCCTTAGGTAATTCATGAATATGGTAATATTATTGATAAGACAATTTGGATATTAAAAAAGACATATAACTTGCATCATGCCATATATATAGGAAGTAGGATTTAAAGTAGAGATTTTAACCCAGATTGTCCCTATTTCACGGAACTGTGTTATTTAATGTGTATTCTTCCCAAGAACAATTTTGTCGAAATGTTTGCAGAGTTGTCTTATGTGGCAGATGAAATTTTTTTCGATGTGTCCCCAAAATAAGGTAGTCAATTTCAATGAGGAGCTGCCAGTAAATAAAGACCTCCCCTCATTCCTAGAATAGGATATGATACAGATACATTTGATCAGTTACAACAATAGGTGAATTATAATGGGTGTCACAGGTAACTGGGAAGCCCCCCACCAGCCAGCCTGGTATCTAGTGACCTAGTTGGAGATAGCCTAACTAGATTTGCATTGTCATAGGGCACATTACTTTTTCCTTTAAACTCTTTGGAAACAGTTTTTGTTTTTTTCATCTCTGCTGACCCGAAAATATGCATTACTTCTGTGTGTATGGAATGAGATAAATATGTATGTTTTTGAATAAATATATGTGAATTAATTATTTAAACATATGCCATATTAACACCTAAATGGTTCTATATGCTGATAGGATATGAATTATTTCTTATAATATTACCTTCTTTTTGAATTCTTCCAGATCATAACACTACACAAAATTATTTACTTGTTGATAAAGTATATGTATTCCCCACTGCACTCTTCAATGCACACAAAGCACAACTGAAGCAAATAGAATCTTGTTTATCTTGTGTACTGCTGAGTCTCCACACAAATGAAGCAACATTTAACACATTTTAGGAAGTTAATATTAGTGGTTGAATAAATGAATGACCTTTTACTACCAGAACAAATAGAGTGAAATATTTTCAATGATTAAGCCTAGTCTAATACAGATGAAAACAATTTGATTTTCTCAGTTTAAAATACAGAAATAAATCACATATAAAATAATCTAGAATGTCACAAGAAAATCATAATTTAGAACCTAATTTAGCAAATCAGAGAATATTATATCTAGGAATAAGCATCCTTGGTGTTTAATAGTAGGTTTAAGAAAAACATATGGCAATGGCTTTCTGAAACTCATTTTGCAAATAGGCACTAACAGACTGAAAATACGAAAAGATGTAAAAAGTGGGCAACCTAATTATAAATCGTTCATTAGAACCAGACTCGGGAGAATTGCTACCCAGTGGCACTTTCCTCACCTCAGACACTTCCTTTGAATACATGAAAGAGCAAGAATTACATTTTTAACACGTATTCTCAGATCTATTCTATGGATTCAAATTAACTCAAAGGAAGCTCCTCTCACAGCTACAATTTCAGGTAATTTGGCTCCTATCCAGGTCATGTAGATGAAGTCACCTTTTTGAACTGGGAAAAGATGAATGCTTCAGTATCTCAACCACTGCCTCCCTGTTTTAAAAATAAAGAAGTCATTTACCGAAAGCAATGAAAAAGTCACAAAAGAACACAAATGTTCTGCATCTCAACTGTAATGAAATAATATTGCAGGGCCCTGACACCCACTTTCTCTACCTCTCCTGCCTCCTTTCTCTCACACTCTCCTTGTATTGTCTTTATGGAATCCCTTGTTTATTAGTCAAAGCACAACTAAAAGTAGGTACAGAGACAGACTGTTTGGGATCCACTTATACAGGTTTAATTCCCCACAACATCCTAGGTTGCGGAGGGTCTTTGGGGGTAAGGGCTTTGTCACTACATTAGCAGAAATGGGAGCTCTTAGCCTGTTCATAGCCACACCTCAATTGCATGAACATAAGAGAAAAGAAGAAAAGAGATAGTGAATGAAATGTAATTATGACATTCTGGTGTCATGCTGTCCCTGAAAACAGACAGTTAAAAACATGAACTATGGAATGAAAGATCTCATGTTAGGAAATGTATCATCTAACTCTAAACTAGGACAATTCTCTAAGTGGAAGGAGGGTTATTTTTAATAATTCTGAAACAACAGAAAACAGAAGCCTGTATCTATGAATAATAGAGGTATTATCTTGTCTAATAAAGTATATGGGGCCATGCAAGGTGAGGGTGGGAAGTACTGACTAAGGATGACAAAAACCTGATTTCGTCAAATTTTGGATATTAGAATTTTTTAAATATCATTTTTCTTTGTGTATTGTATTATGGGAGTTTTCTTTGTGTATTGTATTACAGGAGTTTTCACACACACACACACACATACACACACACACATTCTGAGGTTCAAATGAGGTTTACAGTTTCTTCTGGCCTAGGATGCATGTACAAAGTGTGGCTGAATCTATAGTCTTTATGTCATTGAGTCACCAAAGAGAAGAGCGTGAGTACTCAATCAGCTCAATTTTATTAGCTAAGCTACTTTCAGATGGAAGACATGGATGCAAACACTCCTGGAAAAGAAATCAGTATTATACGAAAGACAATTCTAGTTACAATTAATGATTTCATATAACTTAATAAGCACTACTCATTTTTTGCAGTGTAACTCACATTCAATTTATCCTTTGCAAATCACATTTAAATTTTATACCCAACCCTTAAAATATATAGGGAAATGTCTTCCAGATCTATGTGTTAGTTGCAGAGAGTCTTGATAACTGGCACAAAGAAGTGTTATGAAACCTAGAAATTCAATGTAGGAGTAATATTGAAATTATAAAAATCACAGAACACAGTTTCAATTTATGTATCTCTTTTGCAAAGATTTGTATTTTAAATATTTATTTATGCATTTGAAAGTCAGAGTTACAGAGCTGAGAGAGAGAGGGAGAGGAAGAGAGGGAGGGAGAGGGAGAGAGAGAGCAACATCTTTCATCTACTAATTTACTCCTCAAATAATGCGATAGCCAGGATTGGTCCAGACAGAAGCTAAGAACCTTAAACTCAATATGTGTCTCCCATGTGGGTGGCAGTAACTCATACTTGAGCCGTCCTCTGCTGAGTGCAGGGGTGCACATTTGCAGGCATCTGACTGGAAGCAGAAGAGCAGGACTAAATCCATGTACTCAGATATATAACATGCGGACCTCTCCAGCAGTGTCTTAGTTGCTGGAACCAACGGCTCTCCCCTGATTTTCTTTTTGATTTTAGTAGGATGGAAGTATCAATCTTTTAATATAGGATATGTTAAACATGGAAACAACTGTCAGGTACTGGGTAAATCAGATTATGGGGTGGGGGCATTCTAAGGAGAGGTGATTTAGGAGAGGACCACTAAAAGGAAATGTCTCACACACCTGATTTCTGCAAACTCAGTGGCTTAATATCGTCACCAAACTCACACCCTGGATATTCATTTATTCACTTAGGAAAATGGAATTTAATTACTGTTAAGAGCCTCTGTATCCAACAGCATGCTAGGTAATAGAGATTCACGAATAAGAGAAACAACTCACAACTTCTTCAGGAGATGGTAAACAAAAAAGCCATTGCAATGATAAAAATGAAAGTTGTTTTGCTTCTGGTAGCCTAAGTAAAAGCAAAAGGAAACTTAATTTCCAAGATAAACTTTGTTTCAGATTTATCCTCCTCACCAGGTTTTCCCATCTACCTACATCTTCTTTCCCCAGAAAAACTCAACTAACAGTTAATTTCTGTTGACTTCCAGTTCAGTATGATTCCATATGAGTAGAAAATCTGTCTCTATAAATTCCACTTCAAATAGATCTTTCTTTTTTTTCTTTTCAGCGTTAAATGTAAAATATTTTATGGAACAAGTAAATATATGTAAAATGCTTCGTGAGATCATGATACTAGCTCAGGTCATGTTTTAAAGAAGATGTATAGAGAGGAATGGTGGCATAAGCTGGGTGAAGAGGCACAGCTAGAAGACACTGAATTGGGTGAGGATCTTCAGTGGAGTCCTTGGACAGTTGCATTTCAGCCTTGAGGGAATAGTCCTCTGGGATTAGCAAGACATTGTGAAACAGGGAGTGATAGGGTTATAGATGGTAAGCCAAGGTCACTGAATGGATAGGGCCTAACGTAAACCAAATTTTTTTATCCAAAGAATTGAATTTTATGCTCTAAATATCAAAATCAATTAGGATTAAAACTGTTTTAGAGCTAATTAAAATTACTTAACTCATGTGTAGTAAATGCTCCAAATAATGCAGTGGTAAGTGATAGAAGTGGTATTCAGGCCCTACTCTGAAAGCAAAGCTGTGTTCAGCTTGAGCCTAACTCTGCTCATAGTCAGTTGGTGTGTAGACTGGCTGTCTGGCAATTAAATCTCTCACGACTTTTGCTTTGGCTTCCCACTTCTTCGCTGGATAATGGACATGCCTGTGTTCTCTTATGGCTGTGTTTACTTTGCACAAAACTAGAGGAGTCTCTAAGGCGTACAACAAAAGAATAAACTGTGCACAGAACTTGGTATATTTGCTTGTATAACTTCACTAAAATATGAGACGAACGTTCCACTCTTGCTTAGAATCCACCAATCTAAATCATCCCTCAGTTTTCAGATGGCGCCTCCTTTTCTGAGCATTGGACATCATCTCTCTTTTCCAACAATGATGGAATTAATGAACTTCATGTGAACAACTGTATTCTGGAGCACACACATTATTGAGGGTATTGTTCTTCCCTTGTATCTGTTATCTTTCCTTGTAATTATCTGAGATTTCTTTATGAAAGCATCTCTGTTTCTCTACAACAGCTCCGTATTTTTAGAGGAGCTCTGTATTGGCTCTTGGAGGAAACGTCAGGATGAAGGTGTCAAATGTACCATCACCAAAAAATTATGTTCTACTATTAAATTGTGGTAGAAAGAAAAATAATTGATTGCATTTCTCTTATGTCTTACTTAGCAGCAATGTTACCAAGTTTGTGACTGTATTCTACAAAATAATTTGTTTTAATCTTTGAAAACTACTTCATGGCATTCAGTGTAATTGTTACCACTTGAGTTTGCACCATATTTCTGACAGTATCTCACTATGTGGATTTGAATAAAACATTTAATTTCTCTGAATTTTGGCTTCCTGAATATGAAACATGGAAAGTAACACTACTGCTAAAATAACAAATATAAAATACCTAGTAATGTCTAGAGGAAAATAAATTATGAGCAACTTAACTGTTATTGTTTCCAAAGCTCTAGACCCAAGTGTGTTTTATGCATGAAGAAGTAAAATAAAAATAGATAAATTATATATAAACCCTATGAGATAAAATGATAGAAGTCAAATTTATAATAGAAAAATATTCACAGAAAATAAATTAAAGTCATTTTCATATCGGCACTCTTTTTTTAATCTATAAGCCAGACTGTCATGATCTATGTCAAATTCATATGCAGGTTCCTTCTGAACCTGAAACTATAAACAGCAGTTCACAGGGCAATGAAGTGTCTCACTCAAGAAACAGATAGACCACAAAATAATATGATAAATGGATTGCAAGTTTAAAGCAAGAATCTGGAGGTCCTTTCCACTTGTGCATCCAAACACCAGTCTGATGGAATCCACTTTTCATCATCATATTTTCTCCAGCTCCCTTCACATGTGTTGAGAGAGAGGTGTTAAGAATAAAAAAGTTCTGGAAGCATGCTATACACATCAAAGGCCCCATCAATTAGTAGTTTAAGATTCATTAAAGCAATTTCAAGCTATCAGGAAGCAAGTGAGCAGGTGGAGCAATAAAGCTGTTTGCAATCAATGTTTTATTCAGTGAGGGATTCTTTGGTTGGTATTAGAAGAAACTCACAGTCTTCCTGCAAAGATTCGTCTCATCTAGAGGTTGCTTGGGTGATAACTCTACTTAGCAGCATTTTGAGAATTCTGATACTTGTAAACCTAGAACAATAGAAAGAAGAGGGGAGTTCATAATCTATATAATTGATGACATGCAATGAATACAGCAATAACAAGGTCTCTACCTTTGTCTCCTCCTTCTCACAAATAATTGGACAAAGTAGGCTTGGAAGTATCTAGAGCTAACTGATGCCATACGTTTAAAAAATTAAACTACTTATAAAACTCACTATTATCCATTTTCTTCTGATGCTCCCCATTAAGAACATACAAGGAAAAATGTATGTTGTTCAAGTAAGACTATCTTTCTCAATGATATCATAAAATTTTATAAAAATTTACTTGCAGTATATAATATTGCATGTGTTATATGTATATATGTATATATATATTATGTAGATAGAAACAGAAAAATACTTAATAATTTAATGAACTTAATTGTAATGTCTTATTTTTGCCTATTTGGAATTCTATTCCATGAATGTTTCAAAATCTATTTAAGTAATTTTTACTTTTTTTTTTTTTTTCTAAAACTATATTGGTTTCAAACCTCTCTGATTATCTGATTGTTCTCTGAATGTGATGAACATCAGAAAATCAGCAAGGAAACAACAGAGTTAATCAGCATTATATACCAAATGGATCTAACAGATATCTACAGAACTTTCCTTCCTACAGTACCAGAATACACATTCTTCTCCTCAGGGCATGGAACTTTTCTAGGATAGAATATATGGCAGGCCATAAAGCAAATCTCAAAAAATTCAAAAAAAAATCAAAATCATACCATTGTCTTCTCTGACCACAATGGAATGAAGCTGGAAATCAGCAACTCAGGAATCTCTAGAACATATTTCCTAGATGGCAATTGATACTTTAGAATCTAGAAATTGATAAAGCCTAAGTATTATCAGAAGTAATTCTAATGTCTAGTGGTTTTGGAGAGGGGTGTGTGTGTGTGTACGTGCTCACATGCACGTGTAATTTATAAAACTTCCTTGTTTGAATTTTAAAGCTTAAACATCAGCTCTCTGTCTACAAACTGTCCCAGAACCATGGGCTCTGCATAGCAGTTGTATTTTTCATGATGAATCAAATATTGGTAATAGTCTGTCCATATCACTCCCTCAGAGAATTTTGATATCAAAAATATTTTACCCAATAATTATCCTGTCACCAAAAGTCAAATAGAAATATCAGATCAGCTTCAACTCATGTTTTTCCTCGAGTAGATATGAGAGAACAAAGAAACAACATAACATGGATTCAGGGTCCAGTACAGTGGCATATCAGCTAACGTTGTAGCCTGCAATGTCAGCAACCCAAATGGGCACCAGTTTGTGACCCAGACTCCATTTCTGATCCAGCTCCCTGTGAATGGCTTGGAAAAAGCAGCAGAAAATAGACCAAGAATTTGGGCTCTTGTCACCCATGTGGGAGACCCAGATGAAACATCTAGCTTCATCCTGGCCAAGCGTTGGGGAGACCAACTGGGCAGAGAATGGGAGATCTCTTTTTATTACATTTTTAAAAATAATTTTAATTTATATAAGGTAAACAAATTTCATGTATTTCATACATACAGATTAAGAAGCATAATGATACTTCCCACAGTACCCTCCCTCCCAACCCATGCTCCTGTCCTCCATCTCCTTCCTTTCTTATTCTTTCTCTTAATTTTTGCAATGACATAGTTTTAGTTGAATAGTCATAAAGTTAATACTCCACTAAGTAAAGAATTCAACAAGTAGTAAGAAGAACAAAAAACAAAGTAAAAAAACCCACTTTCTCAACAATAGAGACAAAGCTGCTTTCTGTCTCTCCACTCTCTTTATAAATCTGACTCTCAATATGGATAAATAAAAGTTTAAAAAAGATGAAAATTTTTCCCCAAAACAAACTTATGTTTTGATTCAACTTCCATAAGTTTTTTATAAAATTTACAATGTTTAATAATAATATTATTTTAGAATTTTTATTTATTAAAATATATATAAAAGGTTTCATGAATTACAGTGAGAGGATTCCTATGGTATTTTCCGGTCTCCCTCATTCTGTGCCACTCACCTGCCTTATTCTTCTGTTCTTTCTGTTTCTTCTTTTAATGTTCTTTGTGATATCATACATTCAATTTAATTCAAAATCACAGGATTAATGCTCTTCTAAACAAAGGGCTCTATAAGTTATAGGTAGACTACTATTCCACAGTGCAATAGACAAGGGTCTAGACAATAATTGAATCACAATATGTCAGTTTAGCTTGATATATATTAACGGTTTTTTGTACTCTATTAGCTGCAACTGATCAGAGAAAACATATTATTTTACATATTTATTTTACTAAGCATAAATGGTCTCTAATTGCATCAATTTTGTTACAAAACACAGGATTTAATTCTTTTATGGAAGTAGTATTCCATCATGTATATATATATATCATGTTTGCTTTATCCAGGCATCAGTTTATGTACATTTGGGTTCGTTCCAGGGCTTAGCTATTGTGAATTGTGCTGCTATACTCATGGGGGTACAGATAACATTTTCCTGTACTGATTTCATTTCTTTTGGGTAAATTCATAGGAATGGAATTGCTGGATCATATGGTAGATCCATTTTCAGATTTCTGAGGAATCCCCAGACTGTCTTCTATAATGGTTGTATGGGTTTATATTCCCACCAACAGTGTATTAGGGTACCTTTTTCTCCATTCATCATGAACATTAGCTATTTTTTTTTTTTATTTTTAGATGACAGCCATTCTAACTTGGGAGAGATGAAACCCCATTGTGATTTTTATTTGCTTTTCCCTGGTGAATGGTGATCCTGAGCATTTTTTTCTGTATGTGTTGGGCATTTGTATTTCATCCTTTAAAAATACATGTTCATGTCCTTTGCCCCTTTTTAACTGGATTGTTGTTGTTGATGATGTTGAGTTTCCCAAGCTCCTTATATATCCTGGATACTAAACTTTTATCATATGCATAGTTTACAAACGTTGTCTCCCCTTCTGTTGCTTGCCTCCTCACTTTGTTGAGTGTTTCTTTTGCTATGCAGAACCTTCTTAACTTGATGTAATCCCATTTACCTATATTTGCTTCAATTGCCTGTGATTATGGGGTCATTTTTAAGAAATCCTTGCCTAGGCCAATGTCTGCAAATGTTTCCCCCATGATATCCTCTAGTAATTGTTGGGTTCAAGTCTTAGGTATATGTCCTTTATTCACTGTGAGTTGATTTTTGTGTAGGGTGTAAGGTAGGGGTCTTGTTTCAATTTCTGCAGGCAGAGATACGATCTTTTCAGCACAATGTATTGAAGAGACCATCTTTTCTTTAGGGAGCTTTTAGCTCATTTTTTAGCTCATTTGTCAAAAATTAGTTCATTGCAGATGCATGGATTAATTTCTGGGGTTTCTATTATGTTTCATTGGTCACATCTGTTTTTGTGCCAGTACCAGGATAGTTTGATTACAGTTGTCTTGTAGTATGTTTTCAATATTGGTATTGTGATGTCTCCAGCCTTGTTTTGTTGTTTAAAATTGCTTCAACTATTTGGAGTCCCTATGTTTCCATATGATTTTTTGGGTCATTTTATCTAGGTCTGAGAAGAAATGTCCTTGGTATTTGGCTTGAGATTCTACTGAATCTGTAAATTGCTTTGAGTAGTAGGGACACTTTGATGATACTGTTTATTTCAGACCATGAACATAGAAGATTTTTCCATCTTTTTGTGTCTTATTATATTTCTTTGCTTAATTTGTTTTAAATTTCATTGGTGAGATCTTTATATCCTGTTCAAATTTATCCAAAGGACTTAAAATTTTTGTAACTGCTTTGAACGGATCTGACTGATCTTATGAGTTCTTTACTAGCCATAGCATTTTCTGCATATACAAATGCTGTTGATTTTTGTATGTTGGTTTTATATCTAGCAATTTTGCCAAACTTCCATATGAGTTCCAATACTCTTTCAGATGAGTATTTTGGTTCCTCAATGGTAAGTATTATGTCATCTCCTAACAGGGGTAATTTTATTTTCTCTTCCCAAATTTTATTCCTTTGATTTCTGTTTCTTGCCTAAAGACCCTGGCTAAAACTTCCAGAACTACATTGAAAAGTAATGGCTATAGTGGACATCCTTGTTTGGTTATGGATATTAGTGGAAATGCTTCCAGATTTTCCCCATTCGATATGATGCTGCCTGTGGGTTTTTCATATACTGTCTTGATTGTGTTCATATGTTCCTTCTATATCCAATTTGCTTACATTTTTATCATTAAAGGATGTTGTATTTTATCAGATGTTTTCTCTGCATCTACTTAGATAATCATATATTTTACCTGCATTGCTGGGATAAATCCTCTGGGTGGATAATCTTTTTGATTTTTTTTGTGTGTGGATTCAATTTGCTAGTATTTTTGTTGAATATTTTTGCATCTATATTCATCAGAGATATTAGTCTCTGATTTATTTCTTCTGTAATTTTTATTATTTTTTCCTTCTACTAATTTAGTGTTTGGTTTGTTCTTATTTTTCTAGATCCTTTAGATGAATTGTTATATTATTCATTTGATACCTATGAATTTTTTATGTAAGCACTAATTACTATAAACTTTCCTTTTAACACTGCTTTTTCTGTATTCCTGTGTTGTCATTGTCATTTGTTTCAAGGAGCATTTTATTTCCCTTTTGATTTTTTTCTATGACCCACTGTTCATTCAGGATCATGTGGTTCAGTCTCCATGTATTTACATATTCTCTACAGTCCTTTATGTTGTTAATTTCCATGTTCATTCCACTGTGGCCAGAAAAGATACCTGGTATGATTTCACTTTTTTTAATTTCTTGACACTTGCTTTGTGGCCTAGCTTATGGTCTGTCCTAGAGAATGTCTCATGCGCTGATGAAAAGAATGTTTGTTTTTCAGCTGTGGGATGAAATGTTCTGTAGGTACCAATTAGATCCATTTGGTCAACCGTATAGATTAGCTCTGTTGTTTCTTTGCTTCCATAAGTTTTTAAAGTATTTTCACATTTATTATTTGGTATCAAAATAGTTATAATGTCTGGAGGATAATTAGTTATACCAATAAAGAGTTAAGACAAAATAGAATAAAAACCCAGAGCGATCTAATAATAGAGTTATAGCTATCATCTCAGTGATCACTAAAGTTGGCTCAACTAATTTGTTTGTCTAGAATTGTATTTGTTTCTTTTTTTAAGATTTATTTATTTACTTATTTGAAAGTCAGAGTTACACAGAGAGATAAGGAAGGCAGAGAGAGAGAAAGAGTGAGAAAGAGAGAAAGAGAGAGAGGGAAAGAGGTCTTCCATCTTTTGGTTCACTCTCCAATTGGCTGCAACAGCCAGAGCTGTGCCAATCCAAAGCCAGGAGCTAGGAACTTTCTCCGGTTCTCCCATGCTGATGTAGGGACCCAAGGACTTGAGCCATCTTCTACTGCTTTCTCAGGCCATAGTAGAAAGCTGGATCAAAAATGGAGAAGCTTGGTCTCAACCCAGCGCCCATATGGGATGCCAGCACTGCAGACGGCAGCTTTACCTGGTATGCCAAAGCACCAGCCCCCTTATTTTTTTCTTATTCAGTCTTTTGAAGTAACCTGTTTCCTGACAAGAATACAAATATATCCCAATTTTACTTAGCTTAATGCCATATAAACAGAAGCAAAATTAGAAGACACCTACTCAATACAATCCTGAGGGATAAAAATCACAACTTGGTTGGAGACACATATAAAACAGATAATAATACAATAATACAAAATCATGTAAGTAACTGACAAATAGTGTAGACAGTAAAATGATAAAATTATTTATTAATATGCTGGTGCCGTGGCTCAATAGGCTAATCCTCCGCCTTGCGGCACCGGCACACCGGGTTCTAGTCCTGGTCAGGGTGCCGGATTCTGTCCCGGTTGCTCTTCTTCCAGGCCAGCTCTCTGCTGTGGCCAGGGAGTGCAGTGGAGGATGGCACAAGTGCTTGTTCCCTGCACCCCATGGGAGACCAGGATAAGCACCTGGTTCCTGCCTTCGGATCAGCGCGGTGCGCCGGCCGCGGCGGCCATTGGAGGGTGAACCAACGGCAAAGGAAGACCTTTCTCTCTGTCTCTCTCTCACTGTCCACTCTGCCTGTCAAAAAAATAAAAATTAAAAAAAATATTTATTAATAAGAGAAGCAAAATAGGCAAGAAAGTGAGGGTAAAGTATAAACATGAAGAATGAGAATTCTGTTCACAATAATATCTGGGAGGTGGAGGGTGTCCCCTCCTTCCCTTCCCTACAAACATTAGAGAAGTTAATTTGATAGAGTACCTCAATTTAGAGATTTCAGGACACATGTAAACTATGTTTATTGACTTTTGTGCTGGGGAGATGGCAGCAGATATCTAACTAGCTTCTAGGAAATATGAGCAATAAACTGACAGAGGGAGGCTGGTGTTGTGGTTCAGTGGGTTAAACAAATGCCTGTGATGTGGCACCCATTTGAGCACTGGCTTGAATCCCAGATGTGCCACATCTGATCCAACTCCCTTCTAAAGTGACTGGGAAGCCAGTACAAAATATTTCAAGTACTGATTGCCCTGTCATTCATGTAGGGGACTGATGGAATTCCAGGCTCCTGGCTTTGGCCTGGCGCAGCCCTAGCTGATGTGGGAATCGAATCAACTGATGGATGGATGATCTCTCTCTCTCTCTCCTCTCTCTCTCTCTCTCTCTCTCTCTTTCAAATAAATAAATACATCTTTTTAAAAATAAGCTGATAGGCCGGCGCCACTGCTCAAAAGGCTAATCCTCTACCTGCGGCGCCGGCACACTGGGTCCTAGTCTCTGTCGGGGCGCCGAATTCTGTCCCGGTCGCTCCTCTTCCTGTCCAGCTCTCTGCTGTGGGCCGGGAGTGCAGTGGAGGATGGCCCAAGTGCTTGTGTCCTGCACCCGCATGGGAGACCAGGAGAAGCACCTGGCTCCTGGCTTCGGATCACCGTGGTGCACTGGCTGCAGCGCACCGGCCGCGGCGGCCATTGGAGGGTGAACCAACAGGAAAGGAAGACCTTTCTCTCTGTCTCTCTCACTAACCACTCTGCCTGTCAAAAAAAAAAAAAAAAAAAAAAAGCTGATAAACAAAAAGAGGTTTCTTAGGCCATTGGTATTCATATATATTCTTCAATTTGCTCTTTTTTGTTTTCTTTTGCTTGAAATGCATTTCTTTAATGGACACAGGGATCCTTTGCCCTATCTCATAGTGTTGTGACTTATTTCACTGTTAGCTAACATATATGTAAAGACCATCACCTAAAGATAAATGCTGGTATCTCTGTGTTGTTTGCTGTTGTTTCATCTGTATGCATTTGCCCCAGTACTCTCTTGGATAGTTTCAGCTGTTCCTTGCCTCTGTAGTGAAGAGCATAAGGTTATGTAAGTTCCCATGTTGCTGATTCTCTGTCCACATTTTCTGGCTGTTTTCTCAGCTGCAGCACAGTCTCCGGAGGGCAAGTAGAAATGCTACATACTACTGGCTCCCTCCTTTTCCTTTGGACTTCCTCTTTGTATGGCTTTTCCAAGCATGTCAGAACTGTGAAAACCTATCCTTATATTCCATATTGAAGAAATGGACCTGGGTAACGGAGTGAGGGTGAGAAGGATCATTATTCACAGGTCCTGATGGGTAAAATTGGGAGAATACATTTGCTTAAAAAAATCTACTACATTCATTAAAATATTGACATAAAATGTTTGCCTGGAAAAGACAATGCATATCAGCCTGATTTAATAGCTAATTTATTTATTCCTGGGTGATGGGGTTGCAAGGTAATTGAAATACAGGAGTGGCACTACTATTTCAGGAGAATCTCCTTTGGTTCAGTGCTCTGCTATGTTATGTCATTTAATTACATTTACAAATAAAAACCACTAAGGTAGCCATTGACTTTAAGAAATACATGATCCACTTGTTTAGGAAAATGATTATCCTCGAACAGCACAACATTGTTCAGCTTACTATTCAGAATGGTGGGGAAAACGTGAAAGGAGTAGAGAGAGCTCCTGTCAGGTTCAGAAAGGCATTCCAGGAAGGGCTTCTTTTCATTGAGTAATGCATGTGACCCTCGGAGACAAATAGAAAGGTATTTTAAAGAGAAGTTACTTTGTTTTAAAGAGGCAGATGGTGAGATCACGGAAAGGGTGCTCAAGGAATGGAAAGCAGATTAGCCTCGGGGATAGTGGATTTGTGCAAAGGACACTGGAAATCAAAACTGATTTTAATGGCCAGCTCAGTGGTACTCAGACTCTTTATAAAATTACACTGCGGGAACCCGTTCTTAACTCACTTGAGCAGAACTTTCTCAGGCAATTGCCTCGAATGGTCATAGTTACAGTCACAGAGATGGATACTTCTGTATTTTATAGATGACACTGACAAATGAGACTATCTAGAGGTGGGAGCCAGTCCATGTCCCGGAAGTGTTATACTCAGGAGGTTACCAGTGCCTGCAGACACTAAGCCTGCAGCAGTAGTACTGGAGAAGGATTCGTTAATGATCATTGCACATCTAAAATACAGGGTCTTGTGGGTAGGAAGAGAGAGAGTTGCTCTTGAAGTCTAAAACCAGAGAAAGGAGGTTCAAAGAGGCTGTACTTTCTTGATACAAACAAATTATGTCCTTATGTCTAGTTAGCAGTGGTTAACCTTAAAAAAAAAAAAAAGAAATGTATAGCTGAACCATACCTATTAATTTTCCATCTCCAATTCTGTTTTCCATTTCAACCTTAGGCTGTTTATAAAAGTGTTGACCGTGTTTTCTTACTGAAATGAAGGGTTGGTAGAAAGCCTAACCAGAGATTTACTTCTCTCTTTTATTTATTTATTCATTCATTCATTTTTGAGATGGAATTTCTAATCTATGTATTTCTTATAAACTTATTATTTAATATAAACATATTTAGGAGGCAAAAATTGGTAAAATGAAATGCTGTTATGATGTATTTTATGAACTTAAACACATGTCTATGCAAGAAATAGTTAAAACTTCAATTAATAGCTTTGAGAGATAAAATAATTTCTTCTTGGGGCCAGCGTCGTGGTGCAGTGGGTTAAGCGGCAATGCCAGCCTCCCATTGTGCACCCATTTGAGTCCTGGTTGGTTTACTTCCTATTTATCTCTTTGCTCATGTACGGAAAAGCCACAGAAGATGGCCCAAGTCTTTGGGCTCTTATACCCACGTGGGAGACCCAGATGTATTTCTGGGCCAGCCCTGGCTGTTGTGGCCATTTGGGTAGTGAAACAGTGAATGGAAGAGCTTTCTCTCACTCTCTCTCTACCTGTAACTCTGCCTTTCAAATAAATAAACCAGTCTTAAAAAAAAAACCCTATGAAAAGTTGCTATTTATGGGGAATTAAACCAAATATTTTTGTTGTAGTAAATACTCAAATATTCAAAACCTATTTTTTCCTGTTAACTGTTTGTAAATAAAAAGAAATTCAGTGGAACTTAGTACATCTGTAAAACTCAAAATTACCATTATCTGTTACAAAATATTTTCATCAACATAAGAGGAAATCTTGTTCATGTTAAGGGGTTACTCTCATTCTTTCCTCGCCACTCCCCCTGGCAAACACTGATTTGTTTATTTATTTCTCTGGGTCTATCATATACATATTCTTATACAATGTATTATTTTTTGTCTATATTTCTACACATAGCATACTGATAAATTTTCTCTCTATTCCTAAGCTATTCACTATTTTGTTTATTTATTTCTTAAAGCAACAAATTATCAATCAAGTAGGAGATTATAAAACAACTAGGAGAAGTATTTCTTTTTTTAATATAATTTTGTTTGTTTGTTTCTTTATTTATTTAAAACTCAGGGAGAGAGAGAGAGAAGTTCCACTCACTGGTTCATTCCCCAAAAGGCCACAACAGCAAGCATTGAGTCATTCCAAACCCAGGAGCTAGGAATTCTGTCCAAGGTTCTCAGATGGTTGAGTGTCATGGACCCTCATAGGAGGGCCAACATCTGTTGATCTGTTGCCTCTGTCTCTCCTTCTCTTTCTGTAACTCTGACTTTCATATAAGTGAGTAAATCTTTAAAGAAAGGGAGAGAGAGAAAAAACTCTTCTTGTTCTGCCTTCTTTTCTGGGAGTGTTTGATTATTGGTTCAGTCTCCTTACTTGTCATAAATATATATTTTTCTTTCTCTTCTTGAATCTTTTTTTTTTTTTAAGTTTGTGTATTTCCAGGAATTTGTCCATGTCGTTATCTTGTTGTCATAAAATTCACATCCTGTAGGTGGAAACAATTCTTTTCTTGCTTTGAGAAAACTTGGCTCCAGGTTTGTGTGTATGTGTGTATGCGTGTTTATGCTTTCCAGCCAATTTAGCCAATTGCATGCTATGTTATATTTGATGAATTTCTGCAGTGGAATTCTGCATAATTAGTCCTTCAGGGATTCTGCTGTAATATGTTGTAGAAAAATATATATCCTTGGCCGGCGCCATGGCTCACTAGGCTAATCCTCTGCCTGTGGCGCCGGCACCCTGGGTTCTAGTTCCCGTCGGGGCACCGGATTCTGTCCCTCTTGCTCCTCTTTCAGTCCAGCTCTCTGCTGTGTCCCGGGAAGGCAGTGGAGGATGGCCCAAGTGTTTGGGCCCTGCACCCGCATGGGAGACCAGGAGGAAGCACCTGGCTCCTGGCTTCGGATAGGCGCAGTGCACCGGCCGTAGTGACGATTTGGGGATTGAACCAACAGAAGAAAGGCCTTTCTCTCTGTCTCTCTCTCTCACTGTCTAACTCTGCCTGTCAAAAACAAAAAAAGAAAAAAGAAAAATATATATCCTTATTTAGACATTGTGGTATATGGTAGTGTTTTGAGAACTCTGAAATGTCTTACTAGAAGTAAAGTTTTGAAACTTCTTATGCCAGCGTTTCTCAAAGTTATCATCATTACTCCTCATTTTTTTCCATGTAACATTTTTTAACCTACATGGCCTATTTTAGTAAAACCAATGTGTCTGAGTCTGTAAAATGTAAACAAAATGATTGTCTTTCTGTCCACATACAGATAATGCAATGTAATATAATGAAATGATTTATTATGAATTATGATGTTTAGATACATATTTATTGTATAATTATTTTAGAATCATTACATTTATTCTTTTTAAAATATTTATTTATTTGAAAGTCAGAGTTACACAGAGAGAGAATGAGAGACAGGGAGAGAGAGAGAGAGAGAAGTCTTCCATCCTCTGGTTCACTCCCCAGTTGGCCGCAATGGCCAGAACTGCACCGATCCAAAGCCAGGAGCCAGGAGCTTCTTCCAGGTCTCCCACACTGGTGCAGGGGCCCAAGGACTTGGGCCATCTCCTACTGCTTTCCCAGGACAAAGCACAGAGCTGGATCGGATGTAGAGAAGCCAGGACTCGAACAGGCACCCATATGGGATGCTGGCACTGCAGGCAGTGGCTTTACCCACTAAGCCACAGTGCTGGCCCCGTCTATTCCTTTTTAATGGAGAAAGAACATTGAGTTGGCAGAGTTCAACTTTTGTTTTAGGGATGAATAACTAACAATTTTAGGAAATTTATTTAGAAAATGTATTTATTAAAACTTATTTGAAAGCAGAGACAGAGAGAAACTTTCATTCAGTGGTTATATACCAAATGTCGCAACAGTCAAGGTTGGGCCAGGCTGAAACTAAGAATCCAGAACCTGACCCGGTCTCCCAGGTGAGTGGCGGAGACCCAACTTCTTAAGCCATTATTTTTGTCTCCCAGCGTTCACATGAGCCGGAAGCTGAGTCAGAAGCAGAACAAGACTCAAACTCAGAAACGCTGATGTGTGACCTGGGCATCAGGAGCAGCATCTTAACCATGCTGCCAAAGGCACAGTTTGAGATGAGTAAGTAATCTTAAAGAACTTGAACAGAATCAGGTAGATGAAAAATACATATTAGAATTCAATTTTTTGGCTTTTTTTAGATTTTAGAAAGTCAAGACCACATGCACCGACCAGCAATCTATAAGGCAGCATCTTCTAATGAATCCTTTACTATTCCTTGTACCAAAAGGTAAATTCAATCTCCTAACACTTGTGCAGAATGTTATTTATTTTTCTTTGCTACTTTCACATTGTCATATGTCAGGTCACCCATGCATAGAGCTGGTGGGGTTATAGGCAAAGAAACACTGTAAAATTGCTCTGAAAAATATTGAATTGGAAAAATAGGAAAGAATTTTATTTAAAATTTGATTTAAACATATTTTAATATAGGCTATTATAATCAGAAATTAGTGTAACACATTTTAAAAATACTTTTTATTTTAAATATTTTTTAAAGAGTTGTTTATCTATTTGAAAGTTAATTTACACATAGAGAGGGAGGGACAGAGAGGGAAAGACAGACATACAGAGAGAGAATGAGAGAGAGAGAGAGAGAGAGAGGATTTTCCATTTGCTCGTTTATTTCACAATGACCTCAACTGCCTGGGATAAGTCAGGCTGTAGCCAGGAGCCTGGAACTCACCCAGGTCTCCCACATGGGTGGCAGGGGCCCAGGAATTGGGCTGTTTTCTGTTGCTTTGCCTGCTGCATTAGCAGGGAGCTGGATCAGAAGTGGAGCAGACAGGGCCCAAACTGGTGCTGATAGGGGATGGTGGGGTCACAGGTGGCAGCTTAACCTGCTGTGCCAGAAGCCTGCCTCTCCCTGCAAATATTCTTACTTATATGTCAATCCTTATATCAATGTAATATATGGTTATAAATATAAGATCCAGTTATAGTAAAACTTGATAGATTGAAACATTTAATGAACACTTCAGAGTAATGAGATGGACAGGAGGAGCCCAGACTATAACATTGTTGTTCAGGTTGAGGCATTAATCTCCAATTATTGCCACTAATGTATAATTTAAATATTTATTATCATCCCTTCTTTTCATATTTTTTGTTCTGTTGGCATTTGTTTGATCTTTTCTTCAACTTTCTGAATTTATTGATTTTGTTCTCCGAATTCTCTTCTGTTGAAGCAAGTCTTGGGTGAAATATGGTAAGAGCTTGATGAGTAGATGATTATATTCTGCTCCCAAATATGTTTGCAAAATTATCCCTTCAAAATGACATGGGGGAGAGTTAAGGCATGGACACAAGCAGTTAGAAAAGAGATGGAATTGGGAAAACAAAAATATGCTAACATTTTTGTAAGTCAAGTAATACTTTTATGGGGTCATCTCAAACTTTAAAAAACTGTACCTGAGAAATAAAAACTAATAAAAGAAACTCTAGGCCCCTAATTTTATGTTAAAAAGAAAATCAGCAAAAGGCTACAGCTTTAAAATACTCCTCTTCCCTTACCACAATATAGGTGGAATATATCTTAAAAAAAGATAATGATTTAACACTTGAATTACGGATTTTAAATAAAAAATGAACTGCTACTAATTTTGATAACATTGCATTTCCATATATGTCCATGTTTAATAAGGAAAGAGGAAAATGGATTTAAAATCAGGATATCTATAGAAAAATTAGTACATTTTCTTTTCTTTTCTTTTTTTTTTTTTTTTTTTTTTTTGACAGGCAGAGTGGACAGTGAGAGAGAGAGAAAGAGAGAAAGGTCTTTCTTTGCCGTTGGTTCACCCTCCAATGGCCGCAGCGGCCGGCACACCACGCTGATCCGAAGGCAGGAGCCAGGTGCTTCTCCTGGTCTCCCATGGGGTGCAGGGCCCAAGGACTTGGATCATCCTCCACTGCACTCCCGGGGCACAGCAGAGAGCTGGCCTGGAAGAGGGGCAACTAGGAGAGAAACCGGCGCCCCAGTTGGGACTAGAACCCCGTGTGCCAGCACCGCAAGGTGGAGGATTAGCCTAGTGAGCTGCGGCGCCGGCCACATTTTCTTAATTTTGTGGGAAGTCCTTTGGTTTCATTAACAATGTTGGTTTATAAGTCTAAGAATTGAAGTGATATAAAATATGTAACCATATCCAATCTATGAGGAATTATTAGTTTACAAAACCCATGGCTAAATCTTAAGTAGTATTCATTTAGAAGTTATGTTGAGTACAAAAAAGAAGAATCCAGAGGCACAGTCCGTGAATCGATGAGACCTAGGGCTGGTGTGCTGTGGAATGTCACTTTTATCACATTTAGTTTCAACATTTGAGTTTCACATAGTAGCCATGTAGTTATAAATTGTGTACATTGATGCTCTTCTGTACTAAAATAAGTTTTCTAAAATGGGACTCCTCAGTGCTGATGAATGCGCAATAAAATGGCCTTTACAGTTTTGTTGTATATACAATTATAAGGCAGTATAGCACCAAGTACTTTGTCTTACAAGTCTGGGGGAAAACGTATCTTAGAATTCAATTTTTTTTTTAGATTTTCAAAAGTCATGACAACGTGCACTGACCAGCAATCTCTAAGGCAGCATCTTCTAATGAACACTTTACTCTTTCTGGTGCAAAAATCTATAGATAATTCATAAACCAGAATAAATATTGTGTATAATGACTCCAAGAGTAAAACAAAAGCAACTTCTCTCTTTGGGAGACCAACCTGTCAATGCTAAACCTGGTATTCTTTTGTCAAACATAGGCAATCTCACAAAACAGCAGCCTCAGACAAGGCCACTCTGAGATCATGGTAAAATGAGAAAAAATAAGCCTACATCATAATTTTGTCCAAGCACAAACTAAAACAAGGTTAAACATTCACTCTTGGCTCTAATGAACGATTGTTCTGTCTTTATCAACTCATAGCTAAAGTTTTATTCTCACTGGAAACTGCCCTCCTTATGGACTGATAAACCTAACCATAAATTGCCCCTGCTTCTGATAGCAGGCAATTTATACCTAACTGCACTTCCTTCGACCCTCAGAAAATCACCCAAGCAAATTCTGCATATTGTAACGCTCGTTCCAACACCTCCTCACTGAGATACCCCACGGTTCTTCATGTTGTGTGCCCTTCCTCGGCTTCCTAAGGAATAACCTCAACCAGTTCAGCAGCAGGTGTGTTCCTCGTTTTGGCTGGAGGCCCTGACACCTCATGTCATGTCTGTTCAGTCTGCGTTTGTCACTTGAGGCATTTAAATCAGCCAGGTTGTCACCAAATGAGTTATGAAAAGACTTTTAGGTTTCAAGGTATTTTGGATTTTAGAACTCCAGATATGGTTGCCTTCCTTCTGTAATAATTTTGAAACCTTTTGCCAGCATCTATCTTAAGGTTCAAAATCAGAACATTAGGATATAGGGACACTGTTATCTTAAAGAAAAATATCGAATTTCTAATATCATTTGCAGCATGACTTAAAAGAAATTCCTTAAAAAGAATTTTGTAGGCTTATGATATAAGTCAAAGCAAAAGTTAATTTGTATACAAACAATCTCATAGAAATTTACTAAATGAAAACAATAGCTAATTTTAATTGATTTTTATTTTCTTTGCTATTTCAATTTACTCTTCTGAATTTCCACATTTTTCCTGAGATGATTGTGATCATGAATTAATCTCTTTAAAATAAAAACATTGTTTTTTCTCTTTTGAATAATTGTTACTTTGGATATAATCTTTATGAATGCCAAATGTGGAACAAAGTTTAATAATTCCTAAGGAGCTTATAGGATAAGAGATACAGTGGAGGCTACATAAAGTAAACAATTAGCTATTAAGCAGCCATTCAGTATTGCAGGAATAGATACAGTCCATTAGTCATTATTATATGTCAAGGAATTAGTAGGAGGCCATTTCTGACATTTTTAGCTTAAGGTACATAGCTTGCTCCCTGTGGAGGGAGAAGAGGAGGGGCCAAAGTATAAAGTTAAAGTTGGTCTTGTTAGCATTATACCAATTTGCTGAATCAATGAATCAAATGAATGGTATAATTCCCCACTCCATCCCTCTTCTTTACTTGTGAGAAAATGAATTTGACATGAGGAAAATAATTCTTAAAAAGAGAAGCTGTATTTACAGGAGCTAAGTAATTCAACTTGTCAACAACACTTCTTCCAAAATATATTTGAAGCAGAGAAATCCTTAGGCGATTTACGCTTTAGGGGCAAGCATCTTTCTTTGGCATTTTATTTTCTGTAGTAATTCCATTAAAAGAGCACAATTTATTGCACATCTGTCTTTGCAGATTTTATCAAGGCTGAAACCTTTTAAACTGAGAATGGGATTAAATAAACCCCATTTACCAATGTGGTAAAATATAATAGACACCTAGCCCGCTAAATGGCCAGCTAAATCGATATATCCACTTGGCAGCAACTTCCAGGAGATAAGGTGAAACCCTCCTGTTCTGTTTGATAGATGAGTAAACCTAAAGGGGAGAATTTACAGTAGATTCAGCGTGTACCTTGAAGGAGTGTTCATTATTCTCAAATTACCTTCTCGTGTCAGCAGATTTGTGGTTCGTAAACAGAGAGGCCATTCACAGCCCCTCTTACAAGGCTGGGGAGGTTGCGCTGAAGCTAGTAACTAATGTGGCAGCAGAGTGTTTGAATCTATTCAACAGAGAAAATATCTCAGCTGTATTTCAAAGATGTTTATAAATTTTAATTGTGGCTGATGTGCTGTACGTGTGGTTGTCTATATGAAGGCACAGAGAGGAGAGTGTGAAGAAAATCATAAAAAGTAATAACAACAAGAACAACAACTTAGAATGTGCCAGGTGCTATTTATGTGCTTTCTGTATTTATTAATTTAACAGAAATAGAGCAAAGGATGAAAACTATTTGGCATAAAGTCTGCTAGCAGCTAATTTGGGCTCCTTTACATACATTTTTATTTCTCTAATTGCCTCAAAAAATCACTGAAGTAGATATAATTAGGGACCAAGAAACAGAGAAGCAAAGTTACTTGCCCCAAAATTACAGTAAAAAAATACAGAAGCTTCTATTTTAATTTAAGCTTTTTGTTTCCTAGACCCACTATTCTGTAAAACAAGAAGTCTTTTACTTTTGGTTATACTTTTTTCTTAACAGGCCTAGGCTAAAGCTGAGTAGTTTTAGTAGGGATTAACTCTTTAACACTTTATTGATTGATTGATTGATCTGATTTGGCTACAGAAAGAGAGAGAGAGAGAGAGAGAGAGAGAGATCTTCTATTGGCTGTTCCACCACCCAGATAGCCACAATGACCAGGGCTGGGCCAAGCTGAAGTCAGGAGCCAGGAACTGCATCTGGGTCTCCCACATGGGTGGAAGGGTCCCATGCACTTGGGCCATATCCTCCTGCTTCTCCCAGGCCCTTAGCAGGGAACTGGATCAGAAGATCAGAAGTGGAGCAGCAGGGTTAGGAACCAGGGTCCCATTCCACAACACAAGCCCCTGGAATGAACTCTTTAGATAATAGTTCAGATTACAGAAGTCAGTGACTAAGGTCAGTGTCAAACATTGAAATCAAGTAATATGGGAGCAGGTGATGGTCACTCTCCTGGAAAATGCTTAGGATCAAAAATAGAATCTGAAGCACTGCTACAGTTAGAACCCAATATTTGTAGATCCCTGCAGTTACATTTAAACAACAGATCTAAACCATGACCTTAAATGAGGCAATATGACTAGAAAGTCCCTACTTTTGAGTTGGGCATATTTGAACTCCAATAGATGCCCCCAGAGCCTACAGACTATCCAACAAGGAAAGTGTGTATGTTCACATTGAATTAGACATACTTGATCTCAGGTCCTAAGTCTGCCCCTTCCCTCAACTATGCGACTTTTGACATTATTCTTATATGATTCAACTTCTGTGAGGCTGTTTATTATGTTGTATTTAATTTTTAAAGATTTATTTGTTTATTTAAAAACCAGGATGGTAGAGAGGGAGACATACACACACATGCACACACACACACACACACAGAGAGAGAGAGAGAGAGAGAGAGAGAGAGACAGAGTCAGAGGCAGAGAGAGATCTTCCAGCTGCTGGTTCATTTCTCAAATGGCCTCGACAGCCACCGCAGGACTATACCAAAGCTAGGAGCCAGGAACTACGTCCTGGTACCCTAAATTGTTGGCAGAGGTCCACACACTTGGGCCATCTCTCATACTTTCCCAGGGACATTAGCAGAAGCTGAACAGGAAGCTGAGTAGTTAGGACACTAACCAGTACTCCAACAATGGATGCCAGGAGAGCACACAGTGGCTTCACCCACTGCACCATAGTACCAGTCCCTGAGACTGTCTCTTTATTTTGTAAAATAAAGGTAGAACTTAACTCATGCATTATACTCTGAGGGTGATATGCAATATAGCTAAAAGCTTCAGTTTAATATCTGGCGCTCAATAAATGTCCAATTAATATTTTCTTTATACTGCATAAATAAGAATGAAACATACACATTTTATTTATGTACACATACTTTCCATGTATATATAATATGAATATATATAAACGCTATATACGTGTATAAACATGCCTATGTATTACACATAAGTACATGTTATTGATTTAGTAATCTATATAAAGTGCCGAGTGCTTACAGTTTGCCCAAACAATGTAAACAAGTTCCATTCTATTATCTTAAGACTATTTCCTCATAGAAATATTTTTGGCAATTTAACTCTCAGCTCTGTTAGTAGCCCAACATTTACTTTTTCACTGGGCACTTTTTAAAGTTCATTTTATAATCTTTTGTATGTGTTTTGTTTTGTTTTGAGTTTTCAGTTAATTAGTTCGAAAAATTCTCAGAATAAAGAAGGAATTTGTAATGTTATGCTTTATAATGTTCATATATATTTACAAAATAATTCAATAAATCTACACATATTTTGAAACACCTACACTATGCCATACTAACCACCAATTTGTAGTTTGTGAATCGCATACTTCTTTCATGAATAAGTTTGACATAGTTTATGGAAACATTTATGGGGTAATTTGACAAAGATGCAAGATTATATTAATTAAGCTCTGGAAGTCAGGGATAGGAAGTTAGTACATCTTGAGTAGCATCAATCACACATTACCCATCGGGGACTGTGGAGGACAGTTCCTATTACCTTACCCCTGTATCACTACAACTCTGAGGTGAACATGATTCCCTTTCATAGTGGAGGAAGCTGAAGCTAGGGAGCATGTAGAAAGTCCCAAGTCATTAAATTTCAAGGAACCAGAAAGTAGACTTGACCTCAAATAGGAAACTCTAGTTCTAAAGAGTGAAGTCTAATACAGCAATTTCTTGAGTGTGTGCAAAGCCCTGAGGTGCACTTTGCAGGGGGATGCCGAAGTTCTTCAGCCTCACTGCACTGCTTTGCCCTGGGCTTCCCTGAATCTTTAGTTCAGAATCCTCTTGGCAACACAGCTAGCCTTCTGCAGCATGGAAAGAGGGTGGAGGAGGTGGTAGGAATGAACACAAGTTTTGTGTTTTTTATCCAGACCTTTAAGGCAGAAGCCAGATTCCAAATCAGAAAGAATTCCAGGAGTCTAGTCTGTAATTCTCTGTTAATGTTTTACAAACTTGGAGAACACATTAAAAATCATAGAGGATTCAGGGTAGACACAGGAGGGCTGTGAGTATTGCAGTGAAAGTAGTTTTTGAGAAGGAGCAGTGTTAAAGGAGCAGCACTTATCTTGGAATGGCAGAGCTTGTGCAAATATTCATCTTGGTGATTTACTACATAAATGGAAACCTTCAGTTGCTGGCATGGACACAGTTTGGATTGGAGAAATGCCCCTGGTTCAACGACTGTTCTAAAGATGACAGAGTCATTGTCTTGGGGGCTACTCAGCATTCGTCTCCACATAAGCCAGGTATTAAGAAAGGAAGAATTGATTTTTGGGCTTTTGAGCTAATCTTCCCATATACAAATGTATTAAGCATGGTCTGTTTGGAGTCAGTAATTCACTCCTGTGTCCCTGAAGTATTGGATTTGGTTTTGACATAGGTGGTTATTTATGGCCATTTGTGAGAGGTTTCTTGCAACTGACTCCAAGTTATATAGGTCTAAATAAGATTTTGAGCCAAGTCTTGGAATAGCTTTAGCAGCTTTTCTCTTCCTATTAGCATCTTAAAATGGTGAGGAGCCTTTGGAAACGCAGCTGAGTGATTTCATGTTTCCAAGGCAGCACAGCAAGTGTGTGCTCTCTCTCTGCTTCCTAACCAGAGCATTATAGATTATGCACTGAAACATCGTCTACGCTTTATGAGGTGGGACTTTTTGATTTTTTTTTTATAGCAGCGTCAATTTTCTGCGCTTATCTTAGTATATACAACAGAAGGTTTTACTTCCCAGCAGATATTGACTCACTCCCTTTCTCCTGTTTAGTGGTGGATCCTCCTTGTTTTTCTCTAATATGCTGCAGGTCAATTTTCCCTTTGTTGATAGCTTTTCTCTAAGGCTTCCGGACATCTCTTCCTTGATTGAGGGTTACTCTCTGCACACGCAGCAAGGAGAGATAAAAGTGAGATATGTCTCATTTCCTTTATCTTCCCTGTGCTCTTTGTGAAGGACTTGGTTTATACATGTGAAATTAGCCGTAGTCCACCTTAAAGTAATATTATGGGGGCTGGCACTGCTGCATGGCAGGTAAAAGCTGCCGCCTGCAGTACAGGCATCTCAAATGGAAACTGTTTCAAATCCCGGCTGCCCCACTTCCCATCTGGCTCTCTGCTATGGACTGGGAAAGCAATAGAAGATTGCCCAAGTCCTTGGGCCCCTGAACCTGTGTGGGAGACCCAGAAGAAGCTTCTGCCTGCTTGCTTCAAATCAGCACAGCTCTGGCAGTTGTAGCCATCTGGGAAGTGACCCAACAGATAGAAGATCTCTCTCTCTGTCTCTCGCTCTCTCTGCCTCTGCCTCTCTGTAACTCTGCCTTTCAAATAATAAATAATTCTTTAAAAATAATATCATGTGAAGTGTAATGTGAGAATTTCACCAATTCCTACTTCTTTTTTATATTGTCATTATCATATCTCAAGCTTTTACATAAGCTATTAAGTATATTTCTATTATTTTTATTTGGAGAGTTATATAATTTCAAACTATTGAAAATAGAATTAAATTTATGATTCCCATTATGCATGTAATTTTTTCTTCTGTGTATGTATGAGGATATTTTAAAAAGTTTATTGAACGTGGAATTAAAAGATCTTATTGTTATTCTGTATTATTTTTTTCCTTTCTGTTTATTATCACTTCCCTACTCTTCTTAGCTTTGATTCCATCCAGTGGTTTAATCTTTCTTTGTTAAGACTGATTTATTTATATGAAAGTTACAATGACAGAGAGAGCAAGAGAGACTGAGCGAGATTCTTCTATCCATCCCCCATATGACCACAACTGCCAGGGCTGGGCCAGGTCAAAGCCAGGAGCCAGGCGCTTCTTTCAGGTCTCTCACATGGGTGGCGGGGGCACAAGCACATAGGCCATCTTCTGCTACTTTTCCCAGGTCAATAGCAGGGAGCTGGATAGGTAGTAGAGTGGTGGAACATGAACTGGAGCCTATGTGGGATTATGGCATTGCAGGCATGGACTTTCTTCTACACCACAAAGCCAGTCTCTCAATGGTTTAGTCTTAGGCTGTTTCCTTCTCTTTCACCTCTCTATCCCGCCCCCCCTCCCACACACACACACTCCCCCGTAATCTTGGTTATCTTCTTTTTGCTTTTAATTATGAACAACATTGCCATCAAATTAATACAATGTTTATGAATGGTAAGCATTTATGTTTGGATACCATCCTTTCATATCTTCATTGATCTAATTTATGCTTGTTGAGAGCCAGAGATAACCTTGGTCAAAGAGGTTGCAAATATGAAAACGTAATGATATCTGACATCAACAAAAACAACAATCTACTCCATAAATATTTTATTGTGAAATCAAGATTTTGTCTTTTAGTTATTACTACATTCCCTAACAGTTAAATAGTTCCTGGCACAAATTAAGCACTCATTGTGCATTACTTAATTATTTAATAAAAGTAGATAAGGGGAGCCTATTTAAGAAAAAATAAAAAGTTGCAATTAGCACAAGGAAGAAAGGAGACACAGTAGCCTTCATCAAATGGGTGAAAGAATATGGGATTATTACACAGAGTTGATATTCACCGGTGGCTAATTATGTGAAAATACTGCAGAGTGAAAGGAAATATTTTGGATTTTTTAATGGATGAAAGTAAGGACTGTGAATAATTGCTACAGATTCTAAAATGAGCTAGGAAACCTTGATTCCATGAACATTTGGAAATAACTAATGACATAGGATTTGAATAGTCTTACCTGAGGGCCTTTTGTTGAAGTCCTCAGGAAACATCACAGTGGGGCTAATGTCCTCATTAAACACAGGTAGCAATTTGCATCTGAAGCTTTTCTTTATCTTCTCTGTCATGTCTCTTTATAAATCGCTGTAAATATGGGTAAAACAGATAATCCCCCAAAGTAATGCCAGATATATAATGCTGAATTTCTTAATCTTCTTTCTTGCAACCAGGCACAGAAAATTTCTTGAAATATAAAAACACGATTACTGCATGTGATGTAGTAGAATGCATATGAATGCTAAATATTCTCAATATTCCACTCAATATTTTATAAGCAAATAGAGTGCCTCTCAAAAAGTACATATTAAGTCCTAGAAAAGGAGAGAAGGGGACATTGTGCCCCTTACACTTATGTATAGCATTTAAGTATCAGACAGTGCAATTTGCGGCCCATCAGCTGACTGCAGATTTTAGATGCTTTTAAAAGAGCACAGTGAAGGGGCCAGCGCTGTGGCACAGCGGTACAGTGGGTTAACGCCCTGGCCTGAAGTGCCGGCTTGCCATATGGGCGCCGGTTCTAGTCCCGGCTGCTCCTCTTCCAGTCCAGCTCTCTGCTATGGCCTGGGATAGCAGTAAAGGATGGCCCAAGTCCTTGGGTCCCTGCACCTGCATGGGAGACCAAGAGGAAGTGCCTGGCTCCTGGCTCCTGGCTTCAGATCGGCGTAGCTCTGGCCACTGTGGCCATTTGGGGAGTGAACAACCAACAGAAGGCTTTTCTCTCTGTCTCTCTCTCTCTCATTGTCTGTAACTCTATCAAAAAAAATCTTTAAAAAGAAAAAAAAAAACTCAAACTCAATTGTAATTTATTCAAACAACACATCTAATAGCGAGGAATACATATATGGTTTGGTAACACTTAAAAGGTTCATTTTGCTCCAAAGACATCCCATTTATGAAGAAAACTTGATATTTCTTCTGGAAAAAGGAGCAAAATAATAGTATCTTCTATTAGCAAGACTTTTTGTTTGGTTCTGTTATCCAGTGCAATGAGATAAATGGAAGTTTAAAAATTTGAACAGTACTGGCAATTGAACTAGGAGTATTATTAAATAAATTCATATTGGTTCACATAATAGCAGATTGTAAAAATCAAGAACAAGATTCAATAGCATATATATGTTCACTCCACTTCAATTAGATGAAAAAATAAAAGAAATATTCCATTTTAAGAGTAGGAAACACAAATTAAATGATAAATCGCTGTACTATATTTTTATTGTCCTGTACTATTTTATATCATTTATATAGTACTGTACTATATTATTTATATTATCGTGCTCTAATAAAATCCCTGAAACTGGGTCATTTATAAAAACCAGGAATCTATTTTCTCAAAGTTTAGGGAGTTGGGAACTCCAAAACCAAGTTGCCATGATTTGGTGTCTGTTGTGGGTGCTCTGTGACCTCACAAGGCATAAGGTGGGAGGACAATGACACAAACTGGCCAAACTCTGAGTGCAGCCTCTTCTATATGGTCCTGAAGCCTATTAACAAGATAGGAACCTCCTGACCTGATCACATTTTAAAGGCTCTGCTTCTCAGTGTTATCTCATGGGTAACACCTAAGTTTTGATGGAGATGCATTCAAACCATAGAATCCAGTAATAACATATTCCCAAAATTTCAAGAACTTTACGAAGAAAATATGCAAGAGCTACTGAAGACTGTTAATATCAATTTGAAAATGTAACTTGTTCTTACATTTAAAAAGACTCTGAATGAGGATGACAGTATTCTCTACAGTTGTTAAAAATTTCACTCTAATTTAGTTACAATGCTGACTTCTGAAAAGCTATAGTATGTGAATGTAATCTTTCCCATAAAAATTTAAAAATAGCCAGAAACATGAAACAGTGAGTTGATAAAGGGGGATTAATAGTACCTGATATTAGAACCCAACATTTGGGACGGCGCCACGGCTCACTAGGCTAATCCTCTGCCTGTGGCACCGGCACACCGGGTTCTAGTCCCGGTCGGGGCGCCGGATTCTGTCCTGGTTGCCTCTCTTCCAGGCCAGCTCTCTGCTATGGCCCCGGGAGTGCAGTGGAGGATGGCCCACGTGCTTGGGCCCTGCACCCGCATGGGAGGCCAGGAGAAGCACCTGGCTCCTGCCATCAGATCAGCACGGTGCGCCGGCTGTAGGGCGCCTGCCACAGCGGCCATTGGAGGGTGAACCAATGGAAAAAGGAAGACCTTTCTCTCTGTCTCTGTCTCTCTCTCTCTCACTGTCCACTCTGCCTGTCAAAAAAACAAAACAAAACAAAACAACAAAAAACGAAACACCAACATTTGAATCTCTAGTAAATCAAACTGTTTAGTATTGGTGAATGAATTGACAGACTAGAAAACAAAGCAGAATATTAAACCTGTACATGTATACAAACTCATATGTATAGTTTATGTGTGATGTAAAATCTTGTCACTATTGCTGTACAAATCACCCCAAAATTTAATGGTCTAAGATTATTATCATTTATTAGTAGTCATTATTTCTGTGTTAGAAATTTGGGAGTATCTTAGCTTGTGGTTCTGACTATGGCAGTTCTGGTTTCATTTCAAAGGCCTCTTCCTTCATCTACCTGGTACTGATGTTGACAATTAAGTAATGAAAAAGTCAGAATTTCATATACACTTCTGTCTATCTCTATTTGCGTCTCTAGGTCTCTTTATATGGTTTCCCCGTCGTGGCTGTGGAAGTGTAGCCAGACTATTTCCTAGGTGGCTTCAGTCTCCAAAGGCACATTTCCTGAGACTCAAGGCCAGGTTGAGAGCATTATCATCTTCCAATGTCTTGCTGTGTAAACGCCACAGAATCATTTCCATCTTACTCTAACAGTTACTTCACAAAGTTCTGGAATTAACTGTTTGGGTACAAAACATTTTTGAAATCCATACATAATTTATTCATAATGTATTTTCAGTGAATGTTTTAAACATCCTCATGTAGGGGCTGGCGCCGTGGCTCATTAGGTTTAATCCTCTGCCTGCCGTTCCAGCATCCCATATGGGCACCAAATTCTAGTCCCGGCTGCTCCTCTTCCAGTCCAGCTCTCTGCTGTGGCCCTGGAGGGCAGTGGAGGATGGCCCAAGTGCTTGGGCCCTGCACCTGCATGGGTGACCAGGAAGAAGCACCTGGCTCCTGGCTTCGGATCAGTGCAGCTCTGGCAGTTGTGGCCATTTGGGGAGTGAACCAACGGAAGGAAGACTTTTCCCTCTGTCTCTGTCTCTCTCTCACTGTCTACAACTCTACCTGTCAAATAAAAAAAAAATCCTTCATGTAGATTGAGGCTGTAAACTGTGGTTTATGCAGGTTCAGGGGACATAGACTCCTTGCTTTTAAAGAGATAATATGAATGTATCATCTCAAGAAAACTGTGCAGCTATCATTGGAAAATATGATCTTCCACAAGAGACTATTTCAATACATAAGTCAAAGACAAATCATGCAACAAAGAAGTACAAACCCTACTGAAAAACATAGACCAATATCTAACCTACTATTGCAGGATATTTCCAATATATAAAAATTACCAGAAGAAAATGTCGGTAATTCATCTATAAATGTTAATTATTACTCAAACTTTCAAAGGCTCTAAAGTTTGAATCTGATAAAATTAAATTAAAAATGTTTATGGTTCCATAAATAGTATCCAAGAATAATGGCAAACATATTAGAAATATTTGCAACACCAAATCACAAAGTTCTAATCTCCATAATCATAAAGGAAGTGGGGTTGCAAAAATATCTAAGGTTCGTAACCAGTGAACTTTAAGTTAATCAAAGGTAAGGTTATTGTGGGTTGGGCTGACATAATAAACATCTTAAAGAGGATATAAGCCGGCGCCGCGGCTCACTAGGCTAATCCTCCGCCTAGCGGCGCCGGCACACCGGGTTCTAGTCCTGGTCGGGGCGCCGGATTCTGTCCCGGTTGCCCCTCTTCCAGGCCAGCCCTCTGCTGTGGCCAGGGAGTGCAGTGGAGGATGGCCCAGGTGCTTGGGCCCTGCACCCCATGGGAGACCAGGAAAAGCACCTGGCTCCTGGCTCCTGCCATCGGATCAGCGCGGTGCGCCGGCCGCAGCGCGCCGGCCGCGGCGGCCATTGGAGGGTGAACCAACGGCAAAGGAAGACCTTTCTCTCTGTCTCTCTCTCTCACTGTCCACTCTGCCTGTCAAAAATAAAAAAAAAAAAAAAAAAAAGAGGATATAGAAGAATGGCAAACGTCAGCAACTTTCTACTGCTGGCCTAAAGTAAGCAATTCACCATGAGATCTATGGTTCCAAGAAACTGAATGCTTCCAGCAATCTGTTGAAGAGGAACCCAGATTGCAGTTCATCCAAGCTCATACATTAATCATGGCTTTGTGGGAACCAGAGCAGAAGACTCCAGGCTGGACTTCTAACCTCTAGAAACTGTGAGAAAAATGAGTATGTGTTAAGCTTTTAAGACTGTACTAACTTCTTATGCAGGAAGATGAATCTAAAAATCAGATGCATGTTCAAGTTTTCCATTTTGTAATAGCAAAATATGAAAGACAAATTACAAGTTCAACAATGGGACACTAGATAAAAAAGTTGGTCTATTTATACAATGGGATGTTATGAAGCTTAAGTGACGTTCTTCAGGTTCAAAACACAAATATCTGAAATATATTATGAACTGAAGAAGGCAAAGTGAAGAAGAATGTGTGATGTGCTTCTTGTCATGTAATACAAGGCAAAGATTTGCATTTGCATATCTATCTATATCTATATCTATATCTATATCTATATCTATATCTAAACCTTTGGGAAGGCATATAGTCTAACAGTTAAGATGGCCACATTCCATATCCGAGTACCTGGGTTCAATATCTGGCTTCAGCTCCTAACACCAGTTTTCTGCTGGTGCAGAAGATGGGAGGCAGCAGTGATGGCTCAAATGATTGAGTCCTGCCACCCATGTGGGAGAGCTGGATTGAGTTCCTGACTCCCAGCTTTGGACACCCTCTGGCCATTACAAGCATTTGTGGAATGAACCAGTGAATGGGATCTCTTGATTTCTCCATCTCCCTCTCTCTCTCTCTCTCTGTCTCTCTGTCTCTCTCTCCCACCCACCCCCCCATAGACTTTTAAAAAAAGCATTCTTTGAGTGAATCAAAAGTGGTAGTAATTATTTGCTATGCAACTTGAAAGATGAGATTTGATTTAAAAGAGAAAAGTTATAGGATGCAACCTTTTTACTTTTTTTTACTAAAAAGTACATTTTACTTTAAAGTATCAAGGGATATGAATGTCAAAGAGATTAATCAAGCCTTAAGGAATATGACATAGGAAAAATATGCATTAACAAATAAAAACCTTGACTGCCAAGAAAATTTAAGACTATATCACAATGGAACAGTGTGGACAGGTCAAAGATAGAAGTTTCAGGCTGAGGGTGAATAGTTGGTACCTTGTTAGTTGGTCTAATTGAAGGCACTGAAAATGGGGAGATAGCTCGAATAATGAGAAACTATTATTTTTGGCAGTAGTTAAGAGGTGGTGGTTAGGATAGGGGTACCTTGATCCTGGAGATGGACATACACGTTGGACTATAGCAACATTGTGTGAAGGACAACTCTGCTCGTCCAATAAAATTCCCTTCTCATTTCTGAACCCCACTCCCTACCAACTTCGCCCATAATGATATTTCCTTATCAATCATCTGTTTTCTATCAATAATGTATTATATATCTCACCACCATCCATCCATCCACCCATCCATCCATCCAACATTATTTGACGTCACTGCTGATAATGATGAATTCTTGATATCTGCATTTGGAGGATCTCATAGCTGCCATTCCACTTAGCATCTCTAGCCACTAGTTACCTGATATGACTGTTACCTGCTATGATTGTTACAAGTCATCCCGAGCATATTTTTAGCAGCAGCAAAACAATGCCTAAATAGTATATAGATGTTTTCGTTGTTTGCTAAATGGCATGATTTGAATCTTTAAAGAGTGGAACTATGAAGATATTTCTGAAGTGCTTTGCACTTCGAAAGCATTTCTGTGGTTTCAGTTTATGACAATGGCATTGCCAGAATAAATATATCTGCAAATCAGGCAAAAAGAATATGTGTGGGGAAAAAGAAGTGCATTAGACTTGCTTGTCTGTCTCTGGCATGTGTTTCTATGCTGAGAATCTATTTGGAATGAGTCTGTAGTGGTTGATGTAGTTTGTACCATATCTGGTTCCATGAAAGGGCCAGCTTTTGTCTCTCTCATAAATAAATAAATAAATAAATAAATAAATAAATAAATAAATAAGGCAAGGAAGAGATTGAGGCATTATTCTCATTCTCTATAATTCATTTTAATTTCCTACAGTTTAAGTTGCAACATGGGAGTCATTATGCACTTTGGGGAATTATGTTCACTATAGCAGGCCACTGGGGAACTATGTGGTGTGAAAAAGCTATAACTTACAAAATACTCTCTGGAGGAAGGAGGGAGGGATTGCAGCCTGGAAAGTGTTTCATTCCCTGCAGTGGAGCTTATGCACTTTGGGAATTAATTCTAGCAGACTCATCATGACTCAAGAACTTCATAAATACAAAGTAGTATTTATTTACATACTGTAAAACAAGAGACTTGGCTATTTCTTCTTCCATTTCTATATATAAGTTATTATATAGTAAAACACATTTCCATGGTTCTCCTCATAAATTTTGAGCAAGAATATTTGCCATATCCCTTCCAGCCTCCCAGGATAATACTCAGACTGATATGCATTGCTTATTTTAGTCAATTATCCTAGTAAGTAGCCAGTGAATCTATTTGCCAATTCTTGATTTCTGAGTTTAGCAATTTGTGTCCTCTTTCTTGTGTCATCTCTCATTTTTGTTGGTTAGTTTGCCTACAAGCTTGTTGATTGTATTAATCTCTTAAAAAAAAACAGATTTATTTTCATTTATTTTTTTGTATTGATTTCTTCTCAAGCTTTTATTATTTATTTTTGACTGCTAGCTTTATACATATATTACTCTTCATTCTCTAACTTCCTAAGATGGAGGCTAACATTATTGATTAAACTTTTTGCTTGTTTTCTAATATTTGCATTTATGCCTAAATTATCTGTAAGCACTATCTCTGTAGTATCACTGTAGTATCACTGGATACTATACATTTTCACAAGTTTAATTTTTAATTTTAACATAATTTAAAATATTTGTTTAAAATTTCATGAAACTTCTTTTACCTGTGTTATATAGAAATTTGTTGTACAGTTTCCAAAATGTGGTGTTTCTTCAGCTATTTTTCTGTTGTTTGATAGTTCTAATTCATCATGGTGTGAAAGTATATTTTATGTGATAATATTTTTAAGAATTTATTAAAATATATATTGTGGGGCAGAATCAGGTTTCTCTTATGGATGTTTTGCATAAACTTGAAAAGAATATGTATTATCTTGTTACTGGATGAGGTGTTCCATAAATATCAATGAGATCCAGCTAATTGGTAATGTAGCTCAGGGCAGAGATATCTCTGTACTGAATTTTTGTTTGATCTGCCATTTCATTCTTTTAACATATTTATTTATGAATATGATATGGACAGGTGTAGTTTTATTGGGGGGAGGGGAAGTGTATCCTGATTAGTGTTCTTTAAATTTCCTAAATATGTCATTTTTGTCTATAATTGGATTTGGAAAATTCTCAGCCATTTTTATTACTTCAAATGTTTCTTCTGCTCTTTTCTTTCTTCTCTTCCTTTCTAATTACACTTATGTTGCACCTTTTGAAATTTTTTTCCACAGCTCATGGGGATTATTTTTAATCACAATTTTCTCTTTGCATTTCATTTTTGGAAAGTCTCTTTTTAGATATCTTCAAGGCAATTGATTATTTCCTTAGCCCTATCCAATCTACTGATCAAGGCCTTATTTATTTTTAGTGTTTTTTTTTTTTTTTTGGCAGTCTTTTTATTTAAGTTTAAAATGTATTTATTAGTCCTGGCTGCTTTTCTTCCTATCCAGCTCTCTGCTATGGCCTGAGAAGGCAGGGGAAGATGGCCCAAGAGCTTGGACCCCTGAACTGGTATGGGAGATCAGGAAGTGGCTCCTGGCTCCTGGCTTTGGATCAGCTTAGCTTCAGCTGTTGCAGCTATTTGGGGAGTGAACCTGCAGATGGAAGACTTTTCTCTCATCTCCATCTCTCCCTCTCTTTTTCTGTAACTCTACCTCTCAAATCAGTCAATAAAATCTTTAAAAGAAAGTATTTATTGATTGGAGAGGGAGGGAGAGAGAGAGAGAGAGAGCGAGCAAGCGAGTAGAGACTTCTATCCACTTATTCTTCAAATACCAACAATGGTCAATGCTTGACCAGTCTGAAGCCAGGAGCTGGGAACTCAATCCAAGTTTCCTATTGTGTGTCCTGGGACTCAGTTAGTTGAGCCTTTACCTTATGCTTCCCAGGCTGTCCATTAGCTGGAAGAGGAATAGGGAGCAGAGCTGGGACTTGAATTCAGGCACTGCCTTATGGGATGAGGACACCCCAAGTAGCATCTTCACCACTACGACAAATGTCTGCCCCATTTCAGTGTTTTTTATTTTATTTTATTTTATTTTATTTTATTTTATTTTATTTCTAGCATTTCCTTTGATTCTTAGAGTTTCCATATTTCTGTTTACATTACCCATCTGTTCTTGAATGTTAACATTTTCTCTGAGAATTTTTAGCATATGAATAATAGCTATTTAAAATTTTCTGTCTGATAAATCTAAAATGTGTCATATCAGAATCTGGTTCTGATATTTGCTTTATGTCTGTTTTACATCTCCATGTCTTTTATTGTTATAGACTTTTAACTTGCATTGTAATTTTTTGTTGCAAGTTGATTTATCTGTTAAAATAGCCTACTTATGAGTTAAATAAGTCTCATTTTGAAGTTGTATGTTAATCTGTTAGAAGGTGTGCTGTGTGATATTAATTGTAGCTGTAGGCGCCATAGATATCTAATTCCTCTTGTGTACTTTCATTTTTCCTTCTCCTCTTGTCCTTTGGGTTTCTCAGAACCTCCAGCTTGGAGTCGGCTCTTTCAAGCTCTTTCTCCTGTAAACCATTGGCATTGCACTTGACCCCTTCTGGTGTGAGGAAGGGGAAACTTTCCACAATTTTGTAATTAAATTGCAATGTTTCATGAGTTTATGTCAGTAGGTTGTGACGCTCACAAGTGCTTTTAGCTCTTACATCCGCAGGTGAGACGGAGAAGCTATAGGGGATGGCTGTGGATAAAGGCTCCTACGTGACATAAGGCCTCCTCTGGGCTGGAAATAAGGCTTCAGTAACATGTTTCCCCCCAGAGGAGGAGAGCTTTGCTGTGGAGAATGCTCTGGTAGAATTTTAGAACTGTTAAATTCCCCCTGTCTTTTCCATGCGCATGAGCGGCTTTATATTAGCTCTTCACCCAACAACCTGGTGAAGTCTCAAAGGTAAAGCCTTACAAATTTGTCTGCTTCCAGGCTGTCTCTTTTTCACAGTCAGCTGCCAACATTTTATAAAAATTATCAGTTAGGTGTTTCTACCAGCTTATGCATCCAGCAGCTTCTGAATCAGATTAATCATATCCAAACTGAATCGAAGAAGGGTTAACCTCAGCTGTGTTCCTGTGTCTGCTCCTTCTTCCGGGTTTTGGGGTTGTAATATTCCTGGTGACTGGTGTTCTTTGATTGGTTTACTACAAGTAATTGCTTTGTTAGTTTGTTCAGCATTTTGGTTCTTGTAAATATTAGAGTGAAACCTCTTAAGCACATTATATGTTATAGGTGAAAATTGAAGGGATGGTTTCTTCCGATACTGAAAAACAGAAAAGAATGTGCCTTGTGCAAATGTGTAACCCAAATAACAACCATCTTTTTATAGTTTATGTATTATTATTTTCAGTCTCCTTTGTCTAAACATTGAACTTCATGAACATGTGCATGCACCATATTTTGACAAATACATTCCAGACTGTTCTTAGCAAAAGCAACATGACCCCGTGGACCTGTAAGAGCACTTACTCAGCGGAAGCTCAGAGTCAATGTTGCCATGCATTGAAAGCTTGCACACCTGAATTTGGACATGCCCCAAATGTGAGAGATTTCAGAGAGTAGAAGAAAGGAGTAGAAAGCCATGCAGCACAATTTTTTGTTGTTATTTATTTATTTATTTTTTTACAGGCAGAGTGGACAGTGACAGAGAGACAGAGAGAAAGGTCTTCCTTTGCCGTTGGTTCACCCTCCAATGGCCGCCGCGGCCAGCGCGCTGAGGCTGGCGCACCGCGCTGATCTGATGGCAGGAGCCAGGTACTTCTCCTGGTCTCCCATGGGGTGCAGGGCCCAAGGACTTGGGCCATCCTCCACTGCACTCCCTGGCCACAGCAGAGAGCTGGCCTGGAAGAGGGGCAACCAGGACAGAATCTGGTGCCCCGACCGGGACTATAACCCGGTGTGCTGGCACCGCAAGGCGGAGGATTAGCCTAGTGAGCCTCGTCGCCGGCCCTGTTGTTATTTTTTAATTAACCCTGTGTTTGCAATGACTTTTTTGGGAAAAAAATTAGAACATACAGTGAATTAATTATGTACAATATTCTTGCCCAGCAATCATGTTATCTGCTTATAGGGGCAGAGCAAGTAGCATTGATAGCATTGCTCATTATGGTAAAAACTGAGAGTATGAGAGAGGTGGCTGATCCAACAGACCAACCAACTATATTAATCCATTTAAATTAAAAGTAGGCCAAAAAAAAAAAAGCATCTGTGCGTTTTATGCAGGGTACTGACCATTAATTTGCCATTTGTTATGTATAAGCCTGACTTATTTATTGGTTTCTGCTAGATTGGCTCAATCAAATAAAATATTTTAGATGAGAAAAATAGGAAATTTTATCTATAATAAGAGGATTACTATGTTTTCAGGAAAGAAAGTAGATTTTTATCTTATCCTATATGCACAGGAATTTGCAACTGAGCTGAATTTCTCATACATGTGGGAAAGAAGATTAAACAGAATGTCATCCTGAAGTATCTACATGGCAGCCAGAGTAACTTTAAGAATTTCGGTTGTAGTAAACTTATTGTCACATTCTTCATATTGCCTACAGGCAACTCTGTTGAGTTGCCAAGAGCAAGAATAGAATTCTGGAAAACAATTCTGTAATATAACGATTAAAATTAAAATATTCATCCTATTTGATCTGGTAATGTTATTTCTAAATACTTCCTTTTATATTAATATAAAATACAAATCAAATATTTATGCAAACACATTCTTTGTTTATACAACAAATAAACATAGGGTATCCATAAACAAAAACAATCATAGGTAGATAAGGAAGGGACTGAAATGAGTACATATAATTTGATGCAAATACTAAAATAATGTGAGTAAACAAATAATAACACAGGAAACACATAATTACAACATAAAATGAAAATGTCTTTGTGGCAATCTAAATAATACACACATGAAAGAGATCATATATTATATATAAAGGCCATTATTTCAGGATGAGGTGGCACCTTTTGTTCACAAGTCTTTTATTTCCTATCATGAAACACAGAACTTCTATAATCAGAACTTCTATTATAAGAGAAAATTACCATAATTAGAAATTCCATTATATTTCCTCAAAAGTTTTCATAGACCCTAGATATTTTCCATAATGTTTTTAATTTGCCATAATTAACACAATTAATTATAATTGCCCTTCACAAAAATTAAAAGCAAAAACAGTCAGTTGCGTGTCTGTCATCAAGAAGAAAGCCTACAATCTGGAAATAAATCGCAGGGACTAGTATAGTTTGTCTTACAGATTGGCACAGCATCAGAACTTTCAAATTTGATGCAAGGTTGCTAAGCTTGATGAAGGAGGCCAGAGGTGGCGCTTTCAAGACAGACCACCTGCCTCTCTAAATGCATGCTCTAACCTTATGCAGTAGCTTTTGTCACCATCTGTGTTCTGTGGGACAGATCCCAGCTTATGCACACCATATTCCAGTGTTTATGTAATCAGCGAGTCAGTCTGGTGACCAGTATGACACAGTGTCACTATGGGAGTGGATGACACACTGGAAATCTTGTATTGGACAAGCTCTAAATCCAAACCTCAGAAAAAGAAAAATGCCATCAACCCAAAGGAAACACTGATCAGTTATTCACTGGCAAGGCGAGAGGAGTCAGGGGTGCCAAGGATGGATATTAGAACTCCCAAGGAAATGTGCTATATTTGCTGTGGTTTCATGTGACTTTGAGAGCATTCCAGGAACTCATGCTGAGTTCTCTTTCTCTTAATCCTAGGAAATTTCTGCACAACACTTAGAGAGATTTCTTCTTGTACAGTCAGCAAAATTTTATCCTTGCCTCTAGAATACTGTTTTTAGTATCCACATATCTACACATATTTAATATTAATCATATTAATAATACATAATATTTCATCTGGTTGATATAGTAGACTGTATATTTATTAGTCTGGTGCTCAGCATTCATATTGTTTTCAGTATTTCAGTTTTAGAAATATGTACAGGCGGGGCTGGCATTGTGGCACAGTAGGTTAAAGTGTTGCCTGTGACATTGGCATCCCGTATTAAAGTGCTAGTTCAAGACTTGGAAGCTCTGCTTCAGATCCAGCTCCCTGCTAATGCATGTGGGAAAGCAGCAGAGATGGCCCAGTGGATGGAAGATCTCTCTCTCTCTCGATGGAGAGAGATTTATGGAGATTTATATATATATATATATATATATATGGAAATTTATTTATGTGAATGGCAGTTTTATATTGTATATATGTATATATATATATAAAACACTGCCTTTCACATAAGTAAATATTAAAAACAGAAGCCAAGAAATAATATCATGATAGTGATAAGTGCTACCAAGCAAAGTAAATACCATTAGGAGATATATTAAAATATACTAAATGGGAAGTTTTAAATCTTAATTTAACAGATTGAAGAGTTGTGGAAGGGTGTTGTATTAGTACCACAAGCTTCCTAGAAATGTCTTTATTGAGATTTCTGTTATTATACGGTTGTTCTAAGTGTTTTATTGTATATGGTTATCACAGCATTGAGGAAGCCATGCATGTTGCATTTTCCTGTCTGCAGCATTAGACAGTACAGACTAGCATGCACAGTAATTAATTTTTATGAAAATAGACTGATTATAAGAACCTGTATTTCTGGCCGGCGCCGCAGCTCACTAGGCTAATCCTCCGCCTAGCGGCGCCGGCACACCGGGTTCTAGTCCCGGTCGGGGCGCCGGATTCTGTCCTGGTTGCCCCTCTTCCAGGCCAGCCCTCTGCTGTGGCCAGGGAGTGCAGTGGAGGATGGCCCAGGTGCTTGGGCCCTGCACCCCATGGGAGACCAGGAAAAGCACCTGGCTCCTGGCTCCTGCCATCGGATCAGCGCGGTGCGCCGGCCGCAGCGCGCCAGCCACGGCGGCCATTGGAGGGTGAACCAACAGCAAAGGAAGACCTTTCTCTCTGTCTCTCTCTCTCACTGTCCACTCTGCCTGTAAAAAACAAACAAACAAACAAACAAACAAACCTGTATTTCATGAAATTACTAACATTGAGGGGAGAAATCCTTCAGCAAATATGTGAGGGGTTCCTCTAGGTTGCCTTTTTTACTCCTGCAGTGTTATCTCCCTTCTTAAGGCTCCAGGGGAAACTGTCTCCCAGGGTCCTTTATATACCAGAAAACGAATCTATTTAGGCCCTGAGGAATGACTAACATTTTAAATATGGAAAAGTTAAAGGTGTAAATCAATGGACACTCACACACCTTTGTTCTACATCTGTATCTAGTTATCTATCTTCTAATGTTTTATTTACCTACCTAAGTAAGTATCTGTCTGTCTAGCTAACATCAGCTATTGAGCTATCCACTACAAAATTATTTTGTCAAATCATTTGAAAGTAAATTATGGGGGCTGGCGCTGTGGCGTAGCAGGTAAAGCTGCTGCCATCAGTGCCAGTATCCCATATGGACGCCGGTTCATGTCCGGACTGCCCCTCTTCCAATCCAGCTCTCTGCTATGACCTGGGAAAGCAGTAGAAGATCGCCTAAGTGCTTGGGCCCCTGCACCTGTGTAGAAAGCCTGGAAGAAGTCTCTGGCTCCAGACTTTGGATAGGCTCAGCTCCAGCCATTGTGGCCATTTGGGGAATGAACTAACAGATGAAAAAACTTTCTTTGTGAATTTCTCTCTCTATTTTACTGTAATTCTACCTCTCAAATAAATAAATAAATCTTAAAAAAAAGAAAGTAAATAAGATGTATATATTATGATACATAACCCTTAAATATTTCAGCATATGTACTTAAAAATAGTTATTATTTTGTAAAATCAAATATAACCATGACTTATTAAGTGAGTATTATTTTAGAAACATCATCTAACCAGATTTAAAATTTCAATTGTTCCTCAAGTTTGTAAATTATTTTAAATTTAAATTATTTTAAATTTAAATTATTCCACAATGTTCTCAGTCTTGGTTTAATATTTCCTCTTAATTATTGGTTTTTGCAAGTGGATCATAATGTGTTGTTGTGTGGTTTTCTTTATGTTTATTCTGTTTAATTTCTTTGATCTTATTAGGTCTGCGGACCTATACTTTTCATAAAATTGAAAGCATTTTCAGCGATTATTGATTTAAATCTTTATTAAAACCTATGAAATAGGAGACTCTTCATATATGTTTGTTTACTATTTGCTGTTTGGCTGCAGGGTACTGAGGGACACATTGAGAAGGTGCTAAAATCATAAAAAGCATAAACATGGAAATAACCATGCTGCTTTGATGCAATTGAATAGGAGTAACTTATCACCAATATTGCAAGATTTAGAAAGAATGCTAATATCAGGGCATGTGTTGTGGCACAGTGAGTTAAGGTGGTGCTTGAACACTTGATCCCTTCTCAGAATGCCTGTTCAAGTCCCTGCTGCTCTGCTTTTGATCCTGCTTCTTGTAATGTGCCTAGGAAGGCAGAAGATGGTGGTACCAGTACTTGGGACCCTGCCAACCATTTGGGAGACCCAGATACAGTTTCAGGCTTCTTGCTTTGGCCTGGTCCAGCCCTGGCCATTGTGGGCATTTGGAGAGTGAAGAACCAGTGGATGAGAGATTTCTTTCTCTCTCTCTCTCTCTCTATTTTTCCCCTCCCCCATTCTCTGACTTTCAAAGCAATAAATTAATCTGCTTTTTTTAAATAAATGACTGCTAATAATACCAGTCATGACTTGGTAGTTTGTCTGCATATATTAGGTAGGCAAAATAACCATGTAACGTTATTGACAAATCGCTAAAATGTATGGTGCATAGCAAGCAGCCCAAATAGTTAGAGAGGAGTGTTACAGGATATAGATAATTTATTTACCCTGGTTCCAATTTCCCAAACTAGAAATCACTTTGTATATAATGTAAACACATGACAAGGCACCTAAATAACTTGAAGAGGATAGTTTGGGACAAACTTGGGAAAATGTACAAAAGCATTATTCAAGTATAGCAAGAAATGACTAACAATGTATGTGTTATTACATAAGTTCTCAAGTCGGTGGCATTGTGCATTGAAAATCTATTATACAAATCAACAAAATAGTTATTAAATTTTTAAAAGTTTATATATGATGTTAAAATCTAGCATTAAACTTATTGGTAATTACAAACATGGAGCTATAATATATATGGATTTCTTAAACTGACATATTATTGCCCTGCACTCACTATGGGTTTTATAGCACTACAACAAAATGAGATATGGAATATGGTACATGGCATATATTATACATAAATATTTAGGGGCCACAGGAAATTCATGAAACCTGCAGTATCCTTGGCAACAATCATGCAAACAATCATGCTAGTAAGGGCAAATACATCTTCATTGTGGAACACTATATGCTGTGGATTGTCTCACTGCTGTCTCCAGGCACTCTAAACATAAGATCTCAAACATTAATAGTTTAAAATTTTATACTGTATATAGTATTACATAGTAATATGCTGTATATTTATAATTATTTTGTGATAATCTCTCAAACATTTAAAATCACTTGTCTATATCATAGCTGTGAATGTTCTTGGAAAATTTGACATGTGATCCATTCATCTACAGTATTGGTAGATAACTTTTGCCTTCCACCACTACTCAGATGGCTAGAAACCCTTTCAATGTTGGATGAAGATAATGTTTGTGCATTGCAGCTGTTTAAATGTGAGTACTTCCAAGGACAATATTTCCAGTATTCCTTTTTCAAAATGTGAGGAAAGTGTTTGGTATTATGATTTTTTTTTGCCAATAACACTTCTGAAATATCCTACAAAACACTAGTTACAATTTACACTCTAATCAAATCTGTGTTCATACCAGTCTCTACTTTTAACTTATCACTTCTCAAATGAACTAAAGTTCTACATGCTATTCTATGAATAAAGTGTTTATTATTCTTTTCTTTTCTCTTTCTTTATTTCTTTCTTTTTCTTTACTCTCTCTCTCTCTCTCTCTCTCTCTCTCTCTTTCTGTTAGAGTTACAGACCAAGAGGGACAGATAGAGACAAAGATATTCCATCTGCTAGTTCACTCCCCAGATAGCCACAACAGCTGGAGCTGAGCTGATCTGAAGCCGGGAACCAGGAGCTTCTTCTGGCTCTCCCAGGTGTGTGCAGGGACCCAAGCACTTGGACCATCTTCCACTGATTTCCTAGGCCATAGCAGAGATCTGGATTGGAAGAGGAGCATCTGGGCCATAAACCAGCATCCACATGGGATGCCAGAGCTGCAGATGGATGCTTAGCCTACTATGCCACAGCACTGGCACCAGTGTTTATTATTGTTTAGCCAACTAAGTGTTCTTATTAGTAAAATGAGAATGAATTTTTTTTTTTATTTTTTGACAGGCAGAGTGGACAGTGAAAGAGAGAGAGAGAGAAAGGTCTTCCTTTGCTGTATATTCACCCTCCAATGGCCGTCGCGGCTGGCGCCCTGCGGCCAGCGCACCGCGCTGATCAGGTGGCAGGAGCCAGGTACTTATCCTGGTCTCCCATGGGGTGCAGGGCCCAAGGACCTGGACCATCCTCCACTGCACTCCCTGGCCACAGCAGAGAGCTGGCCTGGAAGAGGGGCAACTGGGACAGAATCCGGCGCCCTGACCGGGACTAGAACCCAGTGTGCTGGCGCCGCTAGGTGAAGGATTAGCCTAGGGAGCCGCGGCGCCGGCGAGAATGATATATTAAGAATAATTACTATAATCTCTAATTCTAATCTTCTCTGAAATATTTTCACAAAAAAGTGATGGTAATAGTTCTGGTGCTAGGCATATCCTATTTTACATGATTGATATGTTCGTATATAAGCTTTTTCCATAAAATACTAAAATTTAGGATATTTCAATATTTAATTTTACCATTTTATATGATTAAGTTTGATGTTTTAAATTAAGGTTAATTTTGGATTAAGGTAAAGTTAAATCACATGCTATATTACACAACCTTTTGAGAAATGATAGCAAAGCTTTTGGAACCCAGAGTAGCACTGTTATCATGAAACTTAGTGGCAACTGAGGGACTTGCTGAGGATTCAATAATATAACTTCATATAGATTTACAAAGTTATTTCTCATAAATTTTATTTAAATGTTAAGGCATATATTTATTTTGGGCTAGAATGCTTGTGGTAATAAACACTATTACAGATTTTGTGAATATACTTAAGAATTAACAGTTTCAACAAGTCTGAACAGTTTCCTCTTTTGGCTTGAAATCTTCTATGGAAATTACAGTTTTTTAAGATCTTTGGAAAGGAACAGTATTTTGTCCTGATCATGTTTCCATGAATTTCCTAGCTATTGGCATTCAGTTTCAGATAAAAAGATTTCACAATCAAACTGTGTCTCTTTCACAGCCTCATGAATATTTTAAAATGGAAACTCACTCCAAAATAGAACAAACAAAATAGACTCAAAATGCGCAACTTCAGACGAGGCTGAATAAAATGACTCGATATTTTTTCTCAATATAAATGGAGACTTTCACAGGAATATGGCAGAAACTACTCAATCCTAGATATTCTTTTCATCTTATATTGCTTTTTAGCTACGTCTTTCATTCATTGTATTTCTCTAATCAAATTGAACAGGAATTAGTTAGTGAATAAGAAAAAATATCAGATTGTTGCAATTCCATTGAGGAAATGTTATTATCTAGAAATCGTACATCAAGGATAGTTCCTTTAAATATTGCATGTTCTTACTTATATATGGAAACTTTAAAAATAGATCTCATTGAAGAAGAAAATAAAAATTGTTTTTCACAGGCTGGGAAGAGTTGATGGGGGAAAGGAACAGAGAGAGGATGATTAACGCATACGGGCATGCAGTTGAATAAGAGAAATAATATTTAATATTTTATAAGTCAATAGAATAACTACGGTCAACAACAATTGATTTTGCATTTCAAAATAGCTAGTACAGAGGACTTTTGATGTTCACAACACAAAGAAATGGTAAATATTTTCAATGATGGACACTCAGTTCCACTTACCTGATCATTGTGCATTGTATATATGCATTGAAATGCCACATTGTGTCCCATAAATATGTGCAATTATTATGTGCTAATTAAAAATTCAATGTAATTAAAGAAAAATTATCCTTGCTAGTTAGCATATAAAAAATGGACAGGTGGTCTCTGTAACTTGAGAATTTATTTGGAGCAGGAATAAGCCAGGCAGAATAATGTTAGGATCATGTTTACAGAGATCTGTATATGTCTGGAATGGTATTTCATCCTTAGAAAACACATTTTCAAATTAATGTCGTCATATTACTTTAATAATAAAAACAAGTGCACATTATTGAGTAGCATTGAATCAATCCTTTATTAAAAGTGACCTAGGTATATTGAAAACCATTTTTATTTAGGCTCAGAAATGCACATGTATTTATACTGGCAAGAAGAAATACTAGTTTTGAACCTGGAACTAGAGATGTGAGGTTATATTTTTAATATAACATACAAATCACCACCTGTGCTTTGACTCTGCATACTCTTTGTCTTCCATAAAGAAAAAGTGATTTCGAGGGGAGATAGTTTTGCATTCTCAATGTCAGGAGTGAATTATCTTGTATGTTGGAAATGCAAAACATACCAGTAGAGGTTATGCAAGAATTGTTCTGAATTGCATCATTTTTCTTTTTCTTACTGGCCCATCACTAAACATTTATGAATCAAGGCTCTTTCAATAAGAAAAAATACATTGATTTTTGTTCAGATAAACCAATGTTGATGCAATAAGAAAAAAACAAAAGAATGATTTTTTTTATTGTTACAATTCAAGACATTTATAGCATATCCTATACTGGCAATACTCTACATTTCCAACAAATTTCTTTTGGTTTTGCCCATCTGATTAAAATAATGCATTCTAGGTATGCATTGTAATACATTAGGTTAATATGCTGCTTGGAACAGCTTGCAACCCATATCTGAATTCTGAATCAAGACTCAGTTATTCCATTTCTCATCTAGCTTCCTGTTAACGCACCTAGGAAGGCATCAGATGATAGCTTAAGTAATTGCATCTCTGCCACTATTGTGGGAGACCAAGGTGGAGTTCTTGGTTCCTGGGTTCAGTCTGGCCCAATCCTGGCTATTGAGAACATTTGGAAGTTGGATCAGTGAATGGAAGATCTCTCACCCTGTCTCTCCTTTTTTTCTCCACACTCTACCTTTCAAAAAAATAAGCAAATAAAATAATTCTTTAAAATGACATGTGCTGACTTAAAAAAACTAAAAATTTCGTGTATATATGTAAATTAAAATAATAATCTTTCCAAATTATGTGTATTAATTGTTTAACATTTATACTTAGGAACTTAATGGAATTTGAAATTGTGTAAAACGTTTTGAGATGGTGAGACAGATTGTACTAAAGTAAGGATAATGTAAATGTGACACACATCCTCTGTCTTCTCATACCCAGTTTCAGCTGCTTCTTTCTGTCTGCTCATGCCATCCTACTCTTCAAAGACTTTTCCATTTATTACAATTTTGACTTAGTCACTGATTGTGTCACCATTCACATTGCCTTCACAATTATGTGGGTTACACAAGTAGTAAACAAGACACTTAACTGAATTTTTCTCAAATGACCCTTTTGCTTACACATATTTGGATATTTTCATCATCGGAAAATTTACCTATCATGAAATCCAATATCTAATTGTGACCACCACTATTTCCTTCTGTGATTATTCCAATAAGTCCTAAAGTCTCAAAGAAATTTTTGTTTTTATTTTAATAAACTCCCTAGGACATTTAACCAACTGACTTGTCACATTGCTCTATCTAAAACATCTTTCCACTATACAGAGGAACATAGTGAAAAAGAAAGACCAGCAAGACTGGTACACTTCACATATCTGATTTAATTTGAGCACCTTGTGAGGCTGGAGTCGTGGCACAGTGGGTTAATCCTCTGCCTACGGCACCAGCATCCCATATGGGCGCCGGTTCTAGTCCTGGCTGCTCCTCTTCCAATCCAGCCCTCTGCTGTGGCCTGGGAAAGCAGTAGAAGATGGCCCAAGTGCTTGGGCCCCTGCACCTGTGTAGAAAGACTGGAAGAAGCCCCTGGCTCCAGACTTTGGATAGGCTCAGCTCCAGCCATGTGGCCATTTGGGGAATGAACTAACAGATGAAAAAACTTTCTTTGTGTTTTTCTCTCTCTATTTTACTGTAATTCTAGCCCTGACTGTTAATGAACAACTTAATACATTATCCCTCTTAGTAGTTTTTTTTGGTCTGTTCTACTTAATATGACTGGTTTAATTCTGTAATTAATACACAGTTATTTTTAAGTGTTGAAATTTAACTAAAATGTGATCCCTGTTAAACATAAGAGTGGGAATAAGAGAGGGAAGAGATGTACAATTTGGGACATGCTCAAGCTGATTTGCCCCAAATGGTAGAGTTAGAAACATACCAGGGGACTCCAATTTAATCCCATCAAGGTGGCATGTACCAATGCCATCTCACTAGTCCAAGTGATCAATTTCAGTTCACAATTGATCATAATGAAAGGACTAAGAGTCAAAGGGAGCACATAAACAAGTCTAGTACCTGCTAATACTAACCGATAGAATAAATAAAGGGGAGAGTGATCCAACATGGGAAGCTAGATACTCAGCAGACTCATAGAATGGCGGATGTCCTAAACAGCACTCTGGCCTCAGAATCAGCCCTAAAGGCATTCTGATCTGGCTGAAAAGCCCATGAAAGTATTTTAGGCATGGAAAGCCAAGACACTCTGGAAAAAAAAAAAAAAAAAAAAAAAAAACCCTAAATGAAAGATCTCTGTGAGTAAGATCCCAGTGGAAAGAACAGGTCACCTTTCTCTGAAGGGAGGAGAGAACCTCCACTTTGACTATGACCTTGTCTAAACAAGATAAGAGTCGGAGAACTCAAGGGGCTTCCATAGCCTTGGAAACTCATGACTGGTGCATAGGGAGATTACTGACGCCATAAACAGGAGTGTCAATTTGTAAAGTCAACAACAGGAGTCACTGTGCACTTACTCCTCATGTAGGATCTCTGTCCTTAACGTGCTGTACATTGAGGCTTAATGCTATAACGAGTACTCAAACAGTATATTTCACTTTGTGTTTCTATGGGGGTGCAAACGGTTGAAATCTTTACTTAATGTATACTAAACTGATCTTATTTTTTATAAAAAGAGAAGAAATTAGCAATTCCCAACTTGACTCTCACTGGGATTAAACATGACAATAGGTCTGATCTGATTTCATCATCATTTAAAAAATCATCTATTATTTTTCACTTTATGTTTCTGTGTGGGAGCAAACTGTTGAAATCTTTACTTAATGTATGCTAAACTGATCTTCTGTATATAAAGAGAATTGAAAATGAATCTTGATGTGAATGGAAGGGGAGAGGGAGTGGTATAGGGGAGGGTTGTGGGTGGGAGGGACGTTATGGGGGGGAAGCCATTGTAATCCATAAATCGTACTTTGGAAATTTATATTCATTAAATAAAAGTTAAAAAAAAAGAAAGGAACAGAGAGAAAAAAAATAATTTGAGTACCTTGTGATGTAAAGAGATTCCATATTTAGTTTGTGTATGAGCAGAGGAAATTCGTAACTCTCAATAAATGTTCCATTTCCTATTTTCCTTTCAAACTAAGCCCTTTTAGTTCAAGATTCTAAAGGCAGAAAACCATTTGTAAGATCAAAATTATTATATTTATTAAGATATTATATGCCTTTCCTTTATTTACTTTTATGCACTGTTTGATACTAATTACTGCAGTAGTGCTCTGTAACATGTGAGTTCTTCTGGTGCAAATCAACAACAACAAAATAGATTTGCATTTTATCTGATGCAGAACACATAAGACCTCTTAGGTTGATCCTAGAAACAAGGTAATATGCTTATTGACATATAAGGCTATCAAAACACAGTTCTGTGGAGATTTGTAGTTCCCCATATCATTGGATTTACCTGTGGGTACCATATTTGAGCCTTATTTTCTGATCTGGGTAAATTTTTTTTTCTTTCTGGGAAGCCAAGAACCACTAAACTTAACATTTCATAATTTTACTCCCTACTACTATGATAGCATGCTTGTGTCTTCTCAAATTTGCCTGTATTATTCCTCATATTTTCTGTTTGAATCATTTGTGGCCATACCCAGCTATAGATACTAAAATGGCTAGAACCTTCAACCAAACTGAATTTTCTGAATTTTTTCAAGTTTACCAACCGTTAGGAAAAGAGTCGCAGAATAGAGAGGAGGCAGCATATGAATTTACAGCCAGACCAAATTTATTCAGAGAAAATAAATCCATAGAAGTGGGTGACCAACTGTTAGCGTACACATTGATGGAACATGTGGCAGAAAGCCTCTACCCCCAGGGCTTGGGCCTTTTTATATTTCAAAAGGGCTAGAGATGTGGGTTTGGTTGGGGGGTAGTAGGGGGAGGTGAATTCCTGGAACTTGTCTATCAGGTGGCCTTAGGGGGTGGGGTATGGAGGCAGTAGGGTGTGAGATCCAGTTAAGATTCAAGGGCAAGGAATAAATTCCACTGTTTATCTATCATTTGGGCAATGAGCATGGGTGAGGTTTGTCTTTGTTCCATCACCTACCGTGTATTTCACACACATTGGCATAAAGACTTACCTAAAATGAACATAGCTATATGCAACTTTCTTGGTAACCAATGCATTAAATGAATACTGGAGGACTATTGGGATTTGATGGGGCTCTGAAATCAAAAGTGGTCACCAGAAGTATGGGCAACCAGTAAGTCATAAATCCATACTGGTAGTAGAAGGCAGAAAACAAAACAAAACAAACAAAAATCCTGGATTTTGCAATAAGAATTTATTTTAAAATAAAAACAGAGAAACCAAAGTTAAATCCAAAAAAGAAACAAAGTGGGAAGTGTAAACACAAAGTTCAGCCAAATGTCACTGACTCAGTCAAATTAAAGCCTCATCAATACTTTCCAATTCCTCAACCCCAAAGGCCTCTCTTCTCACCTCTGACACCTGCCTCCAGAGACTAATTGTTCATTTCCTGGTAGCCTTTTAAACAGTAAGAACCAAGGCATCAATTGCCTGACCTTTAAGAAATAACCTTTTATAACAAGGCCTCCCCTTAGATGAAAGGAGAATGTTCTATTGATAAGATAATTAATTCTACTCTTTTCCTGCAATGAGGTTAATCATTTTTTCCATTTTAGGATGAAAATATTTTGAATAAGACAGTGTGTCTTTAAGATCGTATTATCCCTCACATCTTTACATGGCTGTGATCAGTCAATACCTTTTAGTTACAAACCTCATTCTGAGAAATTCTGATGAGACAGGATTGCTAATTAAGGTCAGCATATAATCCTACACTTGCTAGATGCTGGCAGGGATGTGGTTCCTCTTAGGATGCATGTCAATATTTTTATAATTGGTCTACTTCAATAAAATGGCAAAGAATGTTGAACATTTTGTTTCTTTGTTACTGTCTTGAAATATCATACAATGATTACTTGAGTGTACCCGTTATATTCTAAAAAAAAAGGAATCATTTTAATACATGCTTCAAACATATTGCATTAGAAATTAATTTGGAGTTCTGCTTTCTGCCATAGCAGAGTATCTTATATCAAATAAACCTTGTTGCAAAAAAAAAAAAAAAAAAAAAAAAAAAAAAAGCATGAGAGAGAAAAATTCTAAATAAAATTCAGTCTGCCTTGCATCAGAGGACATTATATCTCTGGATCGAACTAACTACACTTGGAAAGTATTTAGGAAAAGAATGTTTTATATTGAACACATACGATCTTTTCAAAATTGCCATTATTCCCAAACAATACAGTATAGCAACTATTTACAAAGCATTTATAGTGTATTAGGTACTGTAAATACCCTAGGATAATTTAACATATGCAAGAGGATGTACAGAGGTTGTATGAAAATACTAAGCTGTTTTAGATAAGGGAACTGATCATCTGCACATTTTGGAATCTTAAGGAGGTCCTGGAAATAATCTTCTGCAGATATTGAAGGACAAATGTATTTTAAAAATATCTGATGGCACTGGAGGGTGGCCAAATGCAAGCAAAACCTTGTAGAGTGGCCATACCTGGAGTTTAAGGGTTTTCTGTTTTCATCTGAGGATGTGGGGTAATTTTCCTTGTTTTTTCACATTTTACTGAAGTGTATAGCTCAGTTGTTTAAAACTAAAAAATAAAATCATATTCTTACCTATGGTGCCTGTACAGAAAGTGGAAAATAGTCATCTCCTAGCAGTTGGATGAACTGTCCAGTACAAGTGGTGGGGCAGATCCCAGAAGCACAAGCTACGCTTCAAGCAACTGAATGGCAGTTTCAACGTCTGCTTACTGCAAGACAGAAAGAGTGCAGAGTGTGAATTTAACTCAGTTAAACTCCTCCTCAAAAAGAAAAAAAAAAAAAAATCAATGATTTATAGAGTGTTAACAGAACTCAGAGAAATCATGGATTGATTTTAGCTTCTTGTCAAAAACATATTGGTTGTAGGTACGTGGATTGATTTCTTGAGTTTTTATTCTATTCCATTGATCTTTTTATGTGTTTTTGTGCTGAAATCAGGTCATTTTGATTATAACTTCCCTGTAGCATGTCTTGAAATCAGGTATTGTGAAGTTTCATGCTTTGTTTTTGTTGTATAATATTACTTTAGTTTCTTGGAGTCTTTTGTGTTTCCATAAAAAATTTAGCATCATTTTTTCTTGATCTATAAAGAATTTCATAGGTATATTTATTCGTATCGCATTGGATCTGTCAATTGCTTTTGGTATTATGGAAATTTTGATGATGTTGATTCTTCCAAAACATGAACCTAGAATATCTTACCATTTTTAATGTCTTCTATTTCCTCCTTAATGTTTTTTTTTTATTTTCATTATAGAGATGTTTGACATTCTTGGTTAAATTTATTCCAACGTATTTAATTCTTTCTGTAGCTATTGTGAATAAGATTGAGATTAAAAGTTCTTTCTGAACCATGACTTTGTGTCTGTAAAACCTATTGATTTATGTGTGTTGATTTTATATCTTATCACTTTAAACTCTGTTTTGAATTCCAATAGTCTATCAGTGAAATCTTTTGGATCTCCTATGTATAGAATCATGCCATCTGCAAATAGGGATAGTTTGACTTCCTCCTTTCTAATTTATATCCCTTTGATTTATTGCCTGACAGCTCTGGCTAAAACTTCCAGGTCAATATTAAATAGCAATGGTGAGAGTGGGCTTCCTTGTCTGGTTCTGGATCTTCGGGGAAATGCTTTCAGCTTTTATCCATTCAATAGGACGCTGGCTGTGGCTTTGTGATAAATTGCCATGATTGTGTTGAGGAATGTTTCTTCTATACCTGATTTGATTAAGATTTTCATCATGAAAGGATGCTGTATTTTATCAAATGACTTCTCTACATTTATGGAGATAAACATATGGTTTTTGTTCTTCATTATATTAATGTGATTGATTGATTTTCAAATGTTGAGCAACCCTGTATATCAGGGATAAATCCCACTTGGTCCAGGAGAATGATCCTTCTGATGTGTTGTTGGATTTCATTAGCTATTATTCTGTTGAGGATTTTTGCATCCATTTTTATCAGGGGTATTAGTCTATAGTTCTCTTTCTCTGTTGTATCTTTTTCTGGTTTAGGCACTAAGGTGATGCAGGCTACACAGAAGGAGTTTGGGAGGATTCTCTCCCTTTCAAATGGTTTGAATAGCTTGAGAAGAATTGGAATTAATTCTTCTTTAAATGTCTGCTCCTGGGCTTTTCTTTCTTGGGTGTGTCTTTATTACTGACTCAATTTCCATTGGTCTCTGTAGGTTTTCAATGTCTTCATGACTCAATTTTGGTAGACTGTATGTGTCTAGGAATCTATCCATTTTTTCTAGGTTTCTCAATCTGCTGGCATATGACTATGGTAATTCATGATGATTCTTTTGTTTCTGTGATATCTATTGTAATATTTCCTTTTTCTTCTCTGATTTTATTGATTTGGGTCTTCTCACTCTTTCTTTCTTTCTCTCTCTTTCTTTCTCTTTCTTTCTTTCTCTCTTTCTCTCTCTCTTTCTCTTTCTTTCTCTCTCTCTCTTTTCTCTCTCTCTCTTTCTCTCTTTCTTTCTTTTCTTTTCTTTCTTTTGGTTAGTTGCTCTGGCATCCTATGTGGGCTCCAGTTCAAGACCCGGCTGCTCCACTTCCGATCCAACTCCCAATTAATAGCCTGGGAAAGAATTGGAAGATGGCCCAAGTCCTTGGGCCCCCGAACCTGTGTAGGAGACCCAGAAGAAGCTCCTGGCTCCTGGCTCCTGGCTCCTGGCTCCTGGCTTCGGATCTGCGCAGTTCTGGCTGTTGCGGCCAATTGGGAATGAACCATTGGATGGAAGACCTCTCTCTCTCTCTCTCTCTGCCTCTCCTTCTCTCTATGTAACTCTGACTTTCAAATAAATAAATCTTTTTTTTTTTTAAAAAAGAAGTGAACCAAACAGCAAGTTCAGTAAATAAACAACTTAGATAATACAAACTCCTTTCAAACTCTTCTGTATTGTTGGAAAAATAATAAGTAAATTCTATGATACTAGAGCATGACATTAGTAAGACACTCTATTATATTAAGTACCAATAAAAATACACTGAAGAACTGAAATATATTTAATTGATAAATCAGGTTTAAGTTATTTTGATGGATTTCTAGTCTTAATTACTTCCTTCATTAATTACTTCTTCAGCGTGAATCATGGAGTATGATTTGAAGATGTTAAATCTCCTGAGTTGATTTTCCATACAGAGACAGAACAGTGAGTCTCATCTTTCCACAAGTTGGAAAAGAACAAATGGCAATCTTGTGTGATTGATAAACTGTATCTTCCCCAAGCTCACTGTATTCTCTTTCTTTCATTTGTTTCTGCCATGTGTTCAATTGCCACTCCAATGCTCCCAACTCTATTTGGTACCACTGTTTGTATTTGTTCTCTTAAGTGACTGCAGAAATGGAAGTAGCTGGTATTTCCAATTCTGACAACTGCTATTAAGCACTAACCTCAGGATCAGATTGCAAATCTGTCACACATTGCCATTTTTCTGCAAACTGGCATGTAACTCCTTCTGCTACCTTTCAAATTACTGAAAGCTTATTTTTATTTGTTTATTGCTGTGAGAAAATAGATTTAGACAGAATTAATTGAAGCTAACACGAAAACCATTTAGGTAACTCTGGATGCCTATTAAATGTCCTTAATAAAATGAATATGTATTTCAAATACTAAAACTCAACAACTCTTTCCGCAAAATGTAATGCAGTAGCAGATTAAAGTGTTGTAGGACAGAAATACAGTATCTGTGTAATGTTGAATTAAACTTCAAATAGTTTGATCACAGTTCAGGGAAAGGAAATCTATTGACTCTGCAAGGGAACTTCAAAAAGTTATTTTTTCTTTTTAATTTTTTCACAAGCATTCTTTATTAGTATAAAGAGAAAGATTCCATGTATTTTATAGATACAGTTCATACCTGGTGCTATAATGCTTTTTGGCTGGTAATACATGAAAAAAAAAATAAACCTCATAGACTAGTTTTTCTTGAAAGCAGAGCCTGATTCTGGCCTTATATGCAATTAAGAAGGAACAGGAGAGCAGAACAATGCTAAGACTGGGCTGAGGAGGGACTTAGAAACATTTATGATATGTCTGTCTGTCTTTTTTTTAATTCTTGCAACAATATACTTATAGTTTACTTTATAGTCATGAGCTTAACCCACAACTAACCATAGCGTTCAACAAGTAACAAGTAGAAACACCATAGTTCCACAGGAATATAGACAAAAGCTATAAATAATAAATAATAAGATGTCAGTTTTACTCTTATACATCAAGGTTTTGTTGTGCTTGATGTATTAGGTAATACATATCAGAGAAAGCATGATTTTTTAATCTGGCTTATTTCACTAAGCATAATTGTCTCTAGCTGCATGCATTTTTCTGCAAAAGATAGGATTTCATTGTTTATGGCTGAGTAGCATTCATCATGTATACATCCCACATTATTTTTATCCAGTCATCAATTGATGGACAACTGGTTTGATTCCACATTTTAGGTATTGTAACTTGAGCTGTTATAAAAATGGGGGGCGAAGATAACTTTCATTGCTGATTTCATTTCCTTTGGGAGACTCAGACTGAGTTTCAGGATCCTGGATTTCTCCTGGATCTGCCTTGGTTGTTGTGGGCATTTTGGGACATTTCTCTCTCTCTCTCTCTCTCTCTCTCTCTCTCTTTCTCTCTCTCTCTCCTCCCTCCCTCCCTTTGTGTCTTTCAAATAAAATGAAAATAAATACATTAAAATTTTAAAGCTATCAAGGATTAACAACTAAAATGGGAGAACCTGTGGTCATTATATACTTGGTGAATGTGGTATAGTTTGTATATAGTTGGTGAATGTGGTATAGTTTGTAGCTAACTTAATGTTTGATTCATTAATACAACTTCTCAATGTAGAAGGATACAATTCATAGAAATAACCTATTTCTTACAAAACGAATCTGCTTAAGACAATTACCCTAAAGGGGCCAGCAGTGTGGAACGTAGGTTGGGCTGCTGCTTAGCAATACTGGCGTCCCATATGAGCACTAGTTCAAGTCCCAGCTGCTCCGCTCCCGGTAAGCTCCCTGTTAATGTACCTGGGAAACAAGTCCTTGGGCCCTGCCACCCATATGGGAGACCTAGATGGTGGTCCTGGCTCCTGACCTCTGCCTGGCTCATCTCTGATCATTACAGCCATTTGGGGAGTGAACCAGCAGGTGGATGATCACTCTCTCTCTGTGTCTGCCGCTTTTGGTAACTGTGCCTTTGAAATAAACAAATCTGAAAAAAATAGTTAAAGCAAATTAATTGATTATACAATATTGAAAGATTTTCTTTTTTGGGGTTCTGGGCTTGTAAAAGTGGAATAAAACTGTTTTTTCACAATGAGCTTTCATGATGAGATTCAACCGAAAAGAGCAGAGCTTTTGAGTTGAACTGATATTTGCTTGGTCTTGTTTTTCTTTTTCTGAACAGATGTTAGGAATGCATGTAAGTAATGTTCCGTGTTATAAAAATAACAATTATATAGAGAAGAGTACAAATGTATATTTTTATGTAAAGTTATGTAGATTTTCCCACAGGTTTATAAAAGAGATAACAATTAAGAAATATCAATAATCTATGCACCCATATTGATTCCAAACATGAAGAAAGGAATCAGTCATGACACATGACATAGGCAAAATGAATTCCCACAATGTTTGACAAAATGGTAAAATGTTTACAGATTTAGTTCATTCACGTAGACAGTTTATAGTTGAGTATATACTTGAAGAAAATCAGGTAAAACAATCTTTAAAAAAAAAAAAAACTCTGATGTGAAGAAATTTGTGCCATTCTATTGATTTTGAGTGATGATGAGCAGCAACAATTTGACATTTACTCTGAGTTTTGATAGAATTTGAAGGAAACAAATTCGTGAAAAAGTAGCAACTGGTCATAAAATATGGTGCTTCTAGAATGACCTAGAGATAAAACATCACAGCTTGCTGGGGACAAGCACATAGGCCCCAAGAGATCTGAAAAAATGTGTGTCAAAATAAAAGGTGAGGATAATAATGATTTATCTCTCTGTCACTCATGACATGTTTCTTGCAGAATTACAGCTCATAGTGTTGATCAGAAAAAGAACTCATAATGCAGATATTTCGAATGTAAGATTTATAGCTGGGTGATTGATTTCTCTTGCATGCCAGTATCTCATGTATTTTTGACTCTCAATGGGCTTTTTTTGTTGTTGCTAATCAAATCATTGTTCCTCAGTGATAGCTACTTATTTATGTATTTGTCTCTAAATCTTTGTTTATCCATTCTAGATAACATAATTTTCTTTCAAATGATACGAGCAACAAAAGTGAACGTAATATAGTCTTCCTAAGAAAGTTGACAAAAGCAACCCTATAGATGGTTGTTCACAAATATAGTGAGACTAGTAATTTTAGTCAATGTTTTGTCTTTTTTGTTAAAGATGTATTTATTTGGAAGGCAGAGTTACAGAGAGGCAGAAGCAAAGTGAGAGACAGAGAACGAGAGAGAGAGAGAGAAGGGAAAAGAGAGAGAGGTATTTCATCCACTAGTTCACTCCACAAACATCCACAATGGTTGGGGATGGGCAGATCCAAATCCAGGATCCCAGAGCTTCTTTCAGGTCCCCCACACGGGTGAGGGGCCAAACATCTTGGGCCATCTTCCAAAGCTTTCCCTTGCACATTAGCAGGAATCTGGATTGGAAGTGGAGCAGCAGGACTCGAACCAGCACCCATATGTGATGCCAGCACTGTAGGTAGTGTATTACGGTGTAAGGATTTGATATTTATTAGAAACTGTAGTACTTTCATTAAAGCAATATAGCCTTAGTGGTTTAAACTACAATTTACAATGATTGAAATATACAATAGGAGATTCTGGGGCCGGCGCCGTGGCTCACTTGGCTAATTCTCTACTCACGGTGCCGGCATCCCATATGGGTGCCAGGTTCTAGTCCCAGTTGCTCCTCTTCCAGTCCAGCTCTCTGCTGTGGCCTGGGAAGGCAGTGTAGGATGGCTCAAGTGCTTGGGCACCTGCAACCGCATTGGAGACCAGGAAGAAGCACCTGGCTCCTGGTTTTGGATTGGTGCAGCTCTGGTTGTAGCAGCCATTTGGGGGGTGAACCAATAGAAGGATGACCTTTCTCTCTGTCTCTCTTTCCCACTGTCAATAAGTCTATCTGTTAAATAAATTTAAAAAAAAATAAATATACAATAGGAGATTCTGATAAGCATACTCTCTGCTAATAACGGATATGCTGCAAATCTTTTCTGATTAAATTTTTTGACAGGCAGAGTGAACAGTGAGAGAGAGAGAGAGAGAGAGAGAGAAAGGTCTTTCTTTGCCGTTGGTTCACCCTCCAATGGCTGCTGTGGCCGGTGCACCACGCTGATCCAATGGCAGGAGCCAGCTGCTTCTCCTGGTCTCCCATGGGGTGCAGGGCCCAAGCACTTGGGCCATCCTCCACTGCACTCCCTGGCCACAGCAGAGAGCTGGCCTGGAAGAGGGGCAACCAGGACAGAATCCGGCGCCCCTACCGGGACTAGAACCCGGTGTGCTGGCGCCGCAAGGCAGAGGATTAGCCTAGTGAGCCGCGGCGCTGGCCTGATTAAAATTAATAGATGCTCCATTTCGCTTAAAATGCACGAATAATGGTAATTCATACTTGGTCATTTGTATAAATATGTGTCAACTACAGAATTTTCTTACATGTGTGGAGATTTTGGTTTTGCTTTTTTTGTTCCCTATAACACCATACCTCTCTATTTTAAGTGCCTATTTTAACTGATGAATCACAATGGTAGTTTAGTTTCTTACGAATTAGCATCATTTCAGTTCAGGGTCTAGTAATCACTGAATACTGTACATTTCTTTTCCACCATCATGGGGAAATAGCCACAAGAGATTTTTGGGAAATTTTGGAGCAACTGTTACTGCAACAGTCTGTGCTATTTCCTCACTGGGTCTTTTTAATCAAGGTGTGCTAGTCAATACACCACCTTATGTCAGAAACTGTGGAAGAAGCCTTGGCTGCCCTTTATGATTAAGATCACTTTTCTAGAGACCAGAACTAGAGTCTTCCCTGTCTTCTAGATGAGGTAGTAGTTTAGCAGGTGTGCCTATGATCCTCAAGATTGCTCTCATGGCTTGATGATTCCCTAGATGGATTAATAGGACTCAAAAAAGCTGGTATATTGATGGTTACAATATATTATAGAAAGAAAGGCAGCTGGCGCCGTGGCTCACTAGGCTAATCCTCTCCGCCTGTGGCACCGGCACACCGGGTTCTAGTCCCGGTTGCCCCTCTTCCAGGCAGGATGGCCCCAAGTGCTTGGGCCCTGCACCCCATGGGAGACCAGGAGAAGCACCTGGCTCCTGCCATCGGATCAGCACGGCGCACCATCCGCAGCACGCCGGCCGTGGCGGCCATTGGAGGGTGAACCAACGGCAAAAGGAGGACCTTTCTCTCTGTCTCTCTCTCTCACTATCCACTCTGCCTGACAAAAAAAGAAAAAAGAAGAAAAAAAGAAAGCCAGTTGGCCGGCGCCGCGGCTCACTAGGCTAATCATCCGCCTATGGCGCCAGCACCCCGGGTTCTAGTTCGATCGGGGCACTGGATTCTGTCCCGGTTGCCCCTCTTCCAGTCCAGCTCTCTGCTGTGGCCCGGGATTGCAGTGGAGGACGGCCCAGGTCCTTGGGCCCTGCACCCGCATGGGAGACCAGGAGAAGTACCTGGCTCCTGGCTTCGGATCGGCACAGTGCACTGGCCGTAGTGGCCATTTAGGGGGTGAACCAATGGAAGGAAGACCTTTCTCTCTGTCTCTATCTAACTCTGCCTGTCCAAAAAAAAAAAAAAAAAAAAAAAAAAAAGAAAGAAAGAAAGAAAGACAGACAGACAGACAGACCAACAGCGATAAGGAAAAAGATGCATGCAATAAATACCAGGAGAAGTGAAGAGCAGGCTTCCAAGTGTTCCCTTTCAGTGAAGTCTTCCAGCAGCAATGTGTGAGGACAAATATGAAATGTTGCTAGCTCATCTGAACCTTGACCTGAGTACTTATCAGGGGTCAGCCATACAGGCATGTACCAGCCATATTACTAACGTTAGCTACTGATCATCTTCATAAGAAAAATAGGCATTTACTTTAATTATTTTATTAGGATAAACTCATCATGTCAAATTGGTACAACAAGATCCAAGGACTTGGGCATACAGAACACTCCCATCAGAAAATTCCAAGGACTTCTAGGAGTAATGGGCCTTTTTCAGAATGTGCAGGGTTTGAACAGTAGAGGCTTGTTAAGTCAACCTTCCAACTGTCAAGTAGATAGTTCTTGTATTTTGCCTTCATGAATACCATGGTTAATAAGCCTTTGTAAAGATCACCACAGAACAAAATACACCCTTTCTTGCCTGCTTATGATGGTAATCAAATTCAAACGTTGTCTCTGTAGCTTAATAGGTAGGGTTTAGTCCCTGTCACTCTAGCATCCTACTAACTCCCTTGAGGTCATATAGCTAATCTCAATGATGATACCTCCTGTCATCACTCTCAACCTACAAAGAACAGGGACCAGAGATGTCTTTGAGGATATTAGTGCTCCTTCACTAATGTTTTCCTCAGCCTCTTAAAGAAGAGAAGAGTTTGGTCACTGAGCTGTTTCTGGGTGTATAGTACATATTCTGAGGGAAGAAAGAGAGGGCAAGCTCTTTACAGTTTATACATGAAAACTCTATTCTATAATTTTCTATTTCCCTATGCTTTTGGATTTAATTCTCCACATTAGGCTAGGAAACTCCTGCCATCTCAATTTTTTTGAAAGTAGGCCCATGTTAAGTCCAATTCTTTTTTTTTTAACTTTTATTTAATGAATATAAATTTTCAAAGTACGATTTATGGATTACAATGGCTTCCCCCCCACACCGTCCCTCCCACCCACAACCCTCCCCTTTCCCACTCCCTCTCCCCTTCCATTCACATCAAGATTCATTTTCGATTATCTTAATATACAGAAGATCAGCTTAGTATACATTAAGTAAGGATTTCAACAGTTTGCTCCCACACAGAAACATAAAGTGAAAAATAATAGATGATTTTTTTTAAATTATGATGAAATCAGATCAGACCTATTGTCATGTTTAATCCCAGTGAGAGTCAAGTTGGGAGTTGATAATTTCTTTTTTTTTTTTTTACAGAGGATCAGTTTAGTAGACATTAAGTAAAGATTTCAACAGTTTGCACCCCCATAGAAACACAAAGTTGTCGCTCCCCCTCTTCGTGGAGGAACGACACAGGACCCTGCGCTGTTCTTTCGTCTGCTCGGCCCTTCCCAGGTTTGCTGCTGGTTCTTCCCGGGTTGGCTACCGACCCTTCCACCTCCGTGGAAGGGCACTTCCCCCTGGCCACATTCCCCACTTCCACAGGGGAGCAGCACACCGCCGGCCGGCTCTCTCGGGGGCTGCACAGGTGTTCCTTCAGATAGATGTTCCCCTTAGATGTTCCCGGTGCATGTTGTCTCTCTCCTCCTTTATAGTCCTTCCACCAATCCCAACTCTGCTACCCACACGCCGAGTACACCGCTCTCCTCCAATCAGGAGTAGGTCCTACAGTTTATTGGTTGAACTGGAGGCAGCTGTGTAGAAGCTGTTTCTCCCTTCTCAGTGCCATATTGTGGGAGAGAAGATGCATAGAATAAGTCTTAATTCCAGTAACTTAGTCTAGTCCGAGTTGCTCCCAGTTGCTCCCCACAGATCCCCCTTTCTTTTTATTTTTGGCGTTGATACGCGCCTGTCTTCGGTGCCCCGTGGCACACACACTGCTCTGCTTGCTAGAGTTGCCCACAGGTGCTTACAAGTCCTACCAGTCAGGCAAACCGAATCCGGGTCCTCTCTTCGCCATGTTGTGTGGAGGTTTTTAGGCACTGATGCGTGCCTGTGTTCGGTGCCCTGCAGCGCATGCTCTGCTCTGCTAGAACTGCCTGCAGGTGCTTACAAGCCCTACCAGGCAAACCGAATCCAAGCCTTCTCATTGCCATATTGTGGGGAGACTTATTGGTGTTGATTCGTGCCTATCTTCGGTGACCTGCAGCTCATACTCTGGTCGAGCTGCCTGCTGGTGCTTATCGCCTTGCTAATCAGGCAGACCGAATCCAAGCTTTCTCATTGCCATGCTGTGGGGAGGCCTTATTTTTCTCTATTTCCCTATCTCCGGGCATTCCTATTTCTCCCATTTTACTTCTATCTTCCAGCATTCCTATTTCTCTCATTTTACTTCTAAACTTCTGTTTCTCTTATCCCTGCGGCTTCCCGGCACCCGCCCCGAGGCTGCTTCTTGGCGGCTTCCTGGCTCTGAGCCGCTTCAGCCCGCACTTCTCTCATCTGCGCGGCTTCCTGGCCCCGCCCTGCGGCGGGCTCCCAGCTCTGCGCGGCTTGGCTTCGCGCGCACACTCCGCAGTCTCCACGCCCTTCACGCCCGCACCACGGCCTCGTGCCAGCCCCGCGTTCCCTATCTATTCACGGCCCGTGCTCTCTCTGCACGCGGCGGCTTCCGTGAATCACACAGTGTAGCTTACGTTTCCGCCACCACCGGCATTCAGTCCAAGTTCCCCGGACTAACCTGGCGAATTCCAACCTGGCGGCCCACGTCTCTGCCTCTGGTTCCAGATTTTCGCCTTTTGCTCCCCGGGCTGACTTGAAGAATTCCAAGCTGGCTTACGTCTCCTCCTCGGCCTGCACTCGCGGCTTCATCCTCCCTAACATTTTTCTCTACCCGGTATGTTTCCCTAAGTTTTCTTCCAACAATATTCCTCCCTCATTTCTCCTGGCCTCTCCCCACAGTCCGTATCCAAGTCTAAGTTTCTTATAGGTTTCACTTTCACTTTCAACCTGCAGTCCATATCTGAGTCTAAGTTTCTTCTTGCTTTCACTTTAAATCCTAACTTCTTTCCCACAGTCCGTATCCGAGTCTATGCCTAGGCTTTCAATAGCTTCTTCCGGCACCTTTTCCGTCCGGCTTTCCCCTAGGCTCATCTAGTCTCTCTCCGGTATTTTCCTGCTTCTTCCCATTTCTTCCCTCCTAAGTTTCCTATCCCTCCTAGGTTTCCTATCCGAGTCACGGCACCATTATGTCGCTCCCCCTCTTCGTGGAGGAACGACACTAAGCCCTGCCTAGGCTTCATATCCGAGTCACGGCACCATTATGTCGCTCCCCCTCTTCATGGAGGAACGACACTAAGCCCTGCCTAGGCTTCATATCCGAGTCACGGCACCATTATGTCGCTCCCCGTCTTCGTGGAGGAACGACACAGGACCCTGCGCTGTTCTTTCGTCTGCTCGGCCCTCCCCGGGTTTGCTGCTGGTTCTTCCCGGGTTGGCTGTCATCCCTTCCACCTCCGTGGAAGGGCGGTTCCCCCTGCCACATTCCCTACTTCCGTGGGGGAGCAGCACACCGCCGGCCGGCTCTCTCGGGGGCTGCACAGGTGTTCCTTCAGGTAGATGTTCCCCTTAGATGTTCCTTGTGCATGTTGTCTCTCTCCTCCTTTATAGTCCTCTTCCGCCAATCCCAACTCTGCTACCCACACGCCGAGTACACTGTTCTCCTCCAATCATGAGTAGGTCCTACAGTTTATTGGTTGAACTGGAGGCAGCTGTGTAGAAGCTGTTTCTCCCTTCTCAGCGCCATATTGTGGGAGAGCAGATGCATAGAATAAGTCTTAATTCCAGTAACTTAGTCTAGTCCGAGTTGCTCCCCACACAAAGTGAAATATATTGTTTGAGTACTCGTTATAGCATTAAATCTCAATGCACAGCACATTAAGGACAAAAATCCTACATGAGGAGTAAGTGCACAGTGACTCCTGTTGTTGACTTTACCAATTGACAATCATGTCTATGGCATCAGTAATCTCCCTATGCTCCAGTCATGAGTTTCCAAGGCTATGGAAGCCCTCTGAGTTCTCCGATTCTTATCTTGTTTAGACAAGGTCATAGTCAAAGTGGAGGTTCTCTCCTCCCTTCAGAGAAAGGTACCTCCTTCTTTGAAGACCTGTTCTTTCCACTGGGATCTCACTCACAGAGATCTTTTGCCAGAGTGTCTTGGCTTTCCATGCCTGAAATACTCTCATGGGCTTTTCAGCCAGATCCGAATGCCTTTAGGGCTGATTCCGAGGCCAGAGTGCTATTTAGGACATCTGCCATTCTATGAGTCTGCTGAGTGTCTCACTTCCCATGTTGGATCACTCCCCCTTTATTTATTCCATCGGTTAGTGTTAGCAGGTACTAGACTTGTTTATGTGCTCCCTTTGACTCTTAGTCCTTTCATTATGATCAATTGTAAACTGAAATTGATCACTTGGAATAGTGAGATGGCATTGGTACATGCCACCTTGATGGGATTGAATTGGAATCCCCTGGTATGTTTCTAACTCTACCATTTGGGGCAAGTCAGCTTGAGCATGTCCCAAATTGTACATCTCTTCCCTCTCTTATTCCCACTCTTATGTTTAACAGGGATCACATTTCAATTAATTTTCAACACTTAAGAATAACTGTGTAATAATTACAGAATTAAACCAGTCATATTAAGTAGAACAGACAAAAAAACTACTAAGAGGGATAATGTATTAAGTTGTTCATTAACAGTCAGGGCTATGCTGATCAAGTCACCGTTTCCCATAGTGTCCATTTCACTTCAGGAGGTTTCCTTTTTGGTGTTCAGTCATTTGTCGCTGATCAGGGAGAACATATGGTATTTGTCCCTTTGGGATTGGCTTATTTTACTCAGTCCAATTCTTAATGACCAAAGCACCCATTTGAGTTTTTCTCTGCCATGTAAGATAATTCCAGAATATCTAATGAACTTAGTGTTAGGTATAAAATATAGATTAGGTGTTCCCTAAAGTTCCGTGTGTTGGAGGTTTGATCCTCGATGTCTTATGTTAACAGATTAAGGATAGGGGCTTCATCTATCATGGTGTCCTGGAGATGGAACTTGGGGGAAATCTTTGGATCATTGAGGGCAGCCTTCCTGAAAAGGTTGCTTATATGAACTGAGTTTGGCCCACCTGTTTTCTTTCTACTTCCTGGATTTTCATGTGATGCTTCCTCTCTGTGTGTTTGGCCAAGCAATGCACTCCCCAGAAGTCAGGCTATGAGAGCTGCTTGACCTGTTTTGAGCCTCAAAAACAATGTGCTAAAATTAAACTTCTTCCTTCCTAATTAACTACTCACATGTATTTTAGTTGTAGTTATGAAAATCTAATGCATGTAGTCACATTGATATTTATAATTGCTGAATAATATAGTCTATATTCTTTGAATCAACTCTCTTAGTATTCATTCACAGATAACATCCCACAGATTTTACATAAATTGATTATTAATATATGCAACTTTTTGGAGTATATGCTATTTCATCTCAGGTCAGGCTTCACATTTGTCCCTCTTGAGAATTTTTAGATCTCATTATAGTTATAGGAATAGAGGCCAAGAGCTGTTGGAATGAGTCCTAGAAAGACTAGCTATCTCTTTGTAAACTAACTTGCTTAAGTAGTGTCATTACATGGTCATTAAATTATACTCAGATATGAGGATGCAGGCTGCTATACTGCCAATGTTATCTCATGAAGACTTAGAAATTTGAAATTCTCAACTGTGAGTACACACAGGGATCTCTGTTATAACCACCAAGATCTCATTCATTACTAAAATGTGATCTTTTTTTCATAAAAGGAGTTTGTCAAAAGTAGTCAATTCAAATCCTATTATAATTGTGCAACCACAATTTTGGGCCTGATTTTTTATTTAGGACTTATATATTACCATAAGAACTAAGATTAGATTAGGTTCTATGGCCATTTTGAATTGAGCATTTAAAGCATTGAGCTTAACACTCATTTCCTCCCTTTATCTCTATTACATTCAGAAACAAAAATTCCATCCCCAAACCTTACAGTCTTCACTGCTTCCATGGATTAAAGTACATGGTTCACGTAGTCTCACTAGGTTCTTTCTTTTTAATTGGGATTTGTCTTCAATAAACCACAGGTGATTTCCTAGTCAGTCATGATGCCATTGGATGTCATGTGTTGCTAAAGTACCATTTCCCACTGCATTCAACAACAGCAACAAAAAGGATAGAGCTAAAGTGATCACAAAACCCCATCTATTTGCATCTGTTTCTTAAAATCATCCTGGTAACCAATATGTACCAGCCCTTAATGAAACACTGTTATATCTTTTCCATATAGGACTTAGCACTACATGTACTTGTACTTGGTGGACCCAGCTTCCATTTGCTTGAAGGCTCTCTATAGAATCCAGGAATGTCTCTACCTACCAAACAGTTATCCAGAAGAGCTATAATATTAATGTTTCTTAGCAATAGTCACCAACCATCAATGACAAGAGTTGGTGAGTATATAGTCTCCTTGATGCTATGCATATTTTCCACATTGATTTCCAGAGATCCCCAGACAGATTTAGCTCCTATGGCATTGAATGCTTGGTAAATCACTATTTATTAGCTACTTCACGTCCTTGTGTTATTTTTTCACTTTTCTGTTATTGTTTTCTGAGATCAGCTCTATTGCCTTCTACTGACAAAAATCAATAGGAAGAAAACAGATAAACATGAAGTGTATTTTGAATAATCCTCCCCTCTTGAACAAATAAATTATTTTTCTTACTTTATGTGATTAAAATAACAATAATCTTTGAAGCCATGCTGTCTGGCTGTTTTGCTGTTCGACAAAAGCTTGGTAATGAGTATGAATGCACAGGTTATGTTTTAAATCATTGCGAAAATATGATGAAAAATTGAAAAGAATGTTTCTCTAGATTACTTTGATAATATGAGCACCTTTGAGAATGTAAAACAATTGTTAGTGAAGGAACAAGAATTATAAAAACATCTTAAATAGCCTTTTTAAATATGCATTTCCCATAAGATTTTTGCATTTGTATTTAGGTCTTTGATCTACTTTTTAAAAAAAATGTTTATTTATTTGAGGGGCAGAGTTATAGAGAGGCAGAGAGAGAGAGAGAGAGAAAGAGAGAGAGAGAGGTCTTCCATCTGTTGGTTCACGCCCCAGATGGACACAATGACCAGAGCTGCACTGATCTGAAGCCAGGAACCAGAAGCTTTTTCTGGGTCTACCTACACAGGTGCAGGCGCCCAAGGACCTGCCCCATCTACTGCCTTCCCAGGCCATAGCAGACAGCTGGATCAGAAGTGGAACAGCCAGGACTCAGCCCACATGGAATGCTGGCACAGGAGGCTGTGGCTTTACCAGCTATGCCACAACACAGGCCCCTTAAATAGAATTTTGTATGATTTACATTGAACATTTCGGCTTTCTAAAACATTACCTCACTTTCTAAGATGTACAGCAATTAAACTACATTCTAGAATTTGTATCCAAGTTCTTAACATTTATCTTTTCTTTCTACATAAAATTGCTCCAAGGAAAACGATGTTTCATGCCAAGTACCTAATCAAATGAAACATTTTCCTAAGAAGGATTCCTATTGAGCTTGCTTAATTACAAAACCAACTGTGATTATCCACATAACTATCCATTCATGTGTAAACACACAGACATGGTGCACACATAAATTAAATAAACAAATGATTATTGTTAATATGTGTAAGGCAGTTTGTTAAATATAGTAATGGCTGTTTCTCCATTGTGTAACACAGTTTATTTCCTGCTATAGTTACCAAGTCAGGGTATCTATAAATACCTTGAACCTAATGAATATATTATCTGGGGTGCTATCTTTAGATAGCTGCAGAGCTAGTAACACAGCCCTCACCAGCTACCTTCTCTCATGGTACCAAATAAACTTCAAAATTTTCCAAAATGACCTTTAAGTTTGATATTTCCTGGAAGTACTCACAGAATGCACTGAAAGTAGTTAATACTCCCTGTTATGATTGGATAATAATGCAGCTTAAAAGTAGCCAAGGGAAGAGATGCGTGGGACATCATAGAAGCATCACAATAATGGAGCTCCTAGATATCTTCTCCGCATGTATTCATGGGCAACGTTTACTGCCAACAATAGTGTATGAGAATAAGCACAGCTTATTGTCAACCAGAGTAGTTGATCTAAACTTTGGTGGGAGGCTCCATCACACAAAAATTGTTGTCTGTTTACCTGGCTGATCTGTTCCCAACCCCTCAGGAGGATAAGCTAACACCTTGAATCCCAAAGTCCAGACCATAAGGCATATTTTAGGTGTGGCTTATAACCCCATTCTAAATTACAATCTTATCATTAGCTTGGCATAAGACCCATAAACGGGGAAAGGCTCCAGTCAAACAAGACATTCCTAGGGCCTAGGCATTAGCTTCTCCAAAGACAATTAAATCAATGACAAAGGCCAGTCTCCATTTGAATTAGGCTACACTTTTCCTTATACATGAGGTTTTGGGATTGAACTGTAAACTTTTCTAAGCGGTTTGATATAGCTTGATTAGCACTGATTTATAAATCTGCAGCTTATAACCACTACTTCAAATGGTACATTTCTGCTCTACCACAATCTGGTCTTTAGTACAATTTTCAAAAGAAAATAATATTTGATTGCATAAGATTAAATACTCTCCTTTCAATCCTTCCATGAATTCTTAATTGCAATCTTTTAAGCTAAGGATATGTTGGTACTTGTTTTTAAAAATGCAGAGAAAGGGCTGGAGCTGTGGTGCAGTGGGTTAAAGCTCCAACCTGCAGCGCTGGCATCCCATATGGGTGCTGGTTTGAGACCTAGAGTAAGCTCCTGGCTCCTTAGTTTTGATCGGCTTATCTCTGGCCTTTAAGGACATTTGTGAAGTGAATCGGTATGTAAGACCTTCCTCTCTCTCTCTCTGTAACTCTTTCATTTAATGAATTTATTATTTTTTTTTTTGAAAGGCAGAGTGAACAGTAGAGAGAGAGACAGAGAGAAAGGTATTCCTTTGCTGTTGGTTCACCCTCCAATGGCCGCTGTGGCCAGTGCACTGCAGCCAGTGCACTGCACTGATCCGAAGGCAGGAGCCAGGTGCTTCTCCTGGTCTCCCATGTGGGTGCAGGGCCCAAGCACTTGGGCCATCCTCCACTGCAATCCTGGGGCACAGCAGAGAGCTGGCCTGGAAGAGGGGCAACTGGGACAGAATCCGGCGCCCCGACCGGGACTAGAACCCGGTGTGCTGGCGCCGCAAGGCGGAGGATTAGCCTATTGAGCCGCAGCACTGGCCTAAATGAATCTTTAAAAAATGCAAGGAAAAAGTGGAAAATGTACAACATGTACACTTAAAAGGAAGTATTTTTAATTAAGCCATCTGGCTGATTGTCCAACACATAGTAGTTATATAAAACTTCATGTATCACACTGGTGTTCAAAATCAAAGTAGTAATTAAAATTTGAAGATGATGATGTTTACATATGTTTTATTTTAAAGGAAAACCTATTTTAAAACCAGTGATTTTAAAAAGTATCTTGTCCAAAACAAAATGATTACATTCTGACCTCGATGAATTATAGTATAGAGTAGCTTACCTCCAATCACATTTAGAATTGGCATCACACTTACAGAAACCTAATTGCTTCACCGAATAAGGCTGTTTTCTGTCATACATGAAGAACTCTGTAGGAAGAACCCAAGCTTAGGTGAGGGCGGAAGGAGGCCCAGAACACTCAGAGCTCTTCTTGCTCCCTTTCCCATCGTCCGTGGCCCATGACGTTTTTCTCAAGTTCTTGTGATGCCTTCTCCTCTGAGACATTATACTCATATTTCAGATAACATAGAGTGGGAAAAAGAAAAATACAAAACACTCAGCCTGCCTCAGTCTTTTGTATTTCCCAGTATAATTTGATTTTCGTTAAGATGGATCACACTGCATGCTAATAGCTTCATACAGGAAGTTTGGGAAGGGAAGTATTATAAATGGATACAAAATAAAGACAAGAGTCTCCCCAAAACTGGAATATAGTTATTAAGAGAGAAGGCGGGGAGTGGATATTTTACATGTAAGTACTGGTTTCTTAAACAATTATTTTTAAGCATCTGTTTGTCTTAGGCTCAGATTAGCATCCAGTCCCTGCTATTATTGAACTTATGTTAATCGAAATATTACACAGTAAATAAGTACACAAATTCACTTGTAGGAAACTTTAGCAAATTTTCTTAAAGAATAAAAACCAAGTTTTCTGAACAAAAGATCATGATCAACTCTGAGTTGTGTGATCAGAACCTGCTTTTTATAGGGATGGCGTTGAATTTGATTCTGAAGATGTATCAGTGTTTTAGAGGGAGAGAGGAGAGGTACAGGAAGTGGCAACAGATCATATAAAAGAGCTGAGTTCTAAGGGATGCACATATTTTATAAAATTGGGAAGTATGATGATGTTCCTAAATCTGTACATAGAAATACATGGAATACATGAAATTTATATACTTTAAATAAAATTTTAGAATGAAAATGAATGTTTAGCAGTATGGTTGGAGTAGCAAGAATGAGAAAGAAGGCAAGGGAATGCGTCCAATTGCTGTTTACCCTGATTCCTCTATTCTTCTTAAGATACTCAACTTATGAGATATCTGAATGCCACAGAGAAGAAAGCAAGGCAGAAATACAGAGCACAGGCTCTAGTTCAAAAAGCTAAATCTCTAAGATATCTATGACTTGGAAATACTGAAAGATTATAGTAACTATCTAATTCTAGATAATAGAAAAGATGTCCAACACTTAAAGAAAGAAAAACCAAAAATGAGGCATACGGTGAGAGAGAGATTAGCTAGGGTTAGGATGGAGAAGCCATAGCTGTAGAAAAATCATGGAGAGGAACACCCGATGTTAGCAGCAGAGGCTATCTGTGTCCCCAGTGTGACCATGTGGCATACACTATGACCCATACCTGGAGCGGTAGAAGATGTAACTCGGTACTTACGATCCCTCTAGGATCTAACTGAGCCACTGTCAGGATCTATGCTTCCATCATTATCCTTGTAATCCAGCAGGTTCCGTCCCTTTTCCTTAGTGAATATTGCTTGCTAATTAGCCAGGCACAATGTCCATCTCTGCTTTGTGGCTTTGCTCTACCTAAAAGGCATTGTTCTTTGTACTAAGAACACATCCACTAAAACAGAATATCTCTTCTTCTTCATATTCCTGTTAGGAAACAAAGGAAAGAATATGATAGAAAATAAGGAAAGTAGAAAAGAAAAAAGATATTAATAAATTCCACACCTGCTTCATAATTTCACACATTGAATCTCTGTTTAGAGATTTCTTTATTTATATAAAAGTCAGAGCTACAGTGAGAGAGGGACACACACACACACACACACAAACATACACACACATCTTTCATCAGTGCAAAGCCTGGGGCTGGGGTGGGCCAATCTGAAGCCAGGAGCCAGGAGCTTCTTCAGGGTCTCCCATGTGGGTACTGAGGCCTAAGCAATTGGGCCATCTTCTACTGATTTCCCAGGCTATAGTAGTGAGCTGGATCAGAAGAGGAGCAGCCGGGACTAGAACCAGCACCCATATGGGATGCCAGTGCCGCAGGCAGAGGATTAACCTACTACACCATAGTGCCGGCCCTGCCATCATTGGATTTCTTTACTTGTATGTCACTACCTATCAATTCAGAGCTAACAACTGTCGTGATCTGTATTCCTAACTTTAACCAGGTTATTCAATTTCACCACTCAATCTTTTTGATTATGTTCCTATACGTGGACCCTAATGCCATTCACAGCTCTTCTCATTACACATCTTCACTTTTACATGAGCCAGAAGCCCTGCCTTTCAACACTGCTACATCTGTGCCTGTAGGTCCTGGCAACGTGTTGGTTTGAGGGGGCATCATATCCCATAGAGCTGATATTTATACTGTTCTGTGTAGTCCCAGGCAGAGAGAATTTTGGCATAATGATCTTTTTAGTCACTTGTTATTCTTGTCACTATTTTATCAGCATCTGTCAGGCAGGAACACGTGTCATCTCTGTTTTGTACGACACGACTGTCCTGGGTATCTAGCAATGATGCCGCAATTCCCACAGGCAAAGACTTAACCCTGATCATGCTGCTGGCGCTGAGCCTGTTCATCCTCATCAGCACTTCATGAATTACAAACATTTCAAGTTGGACTCACATTTTGTTTTTAATATGTTTTCAAAATGCCTCGCGATCCCTCAGCATGATAAAATCCTATCGGAGTTGGAGTTGCTTTTGTTGCAATTCTGAGCAATCAAGTGCCCAGAGTCACCCTTGAGTGACTGTGATAACCATGGCATTTCTAAAGAAAACGCTGAAACTCTGTATAATGATGGCTTAGTGGCTGTTCACATCACAAATTCCATATATGTGCTTCTATATACTTTTCAAAGTGCAGACTTTTCAAAAAAATCTTACAAAGTCAGACATTTAAAAATATTTTTATTAGCTTATTAACCTTATCTTCACAATTCAAGCACAAAGATAGTTGACAGGCTGTATTTTTTGAAATTTCAGTTACTTCCAAACAGTCTTTGGTAATTTCAGTTGTGCTTTGGCTTAGGGGAAATTTAAAGATTAACCAGATAGTCTGTTTAATTGGACCCATGGGTTTCATTCTTCAGAGTATGCATTTATAAAAATGGAGATAGCACAAGAAGAGGAGGCTCAAGGGTTTGTGGAAAATGTACAGGTCTGAGTCCAAAATTCAGTCCTTATTATTTGTCCACAGAAATTACTTAATATCTTTTTAAAATATTTTTAAATCAAGGCAAGTTATACCCTCCTCTCATCTCTCTACCTCTCTAACACTTTCTGTCTCTGTGACATAAGTATATAGCATTATATTTTTTCTCAGAAATAACAATGTATGTAGTAATATACATAATAAAATATGCATATGGAAGAAATTATTTGGTAAATAATTGTTGAACACACTTGGATAAACATACAGGCCAACTGAAGTCTGTATCTAAATCTATCTATTCACTATTTTACTATTTCTTAAGAAATTAAAAACAATCAAGCCATGAAAAATTATTTTTTATCCATGTATCAATCTATTGAATGAAAGATAAGACAATGCTTAAATTTAAACTTCATCCTTTTTGAGGTATACTTTTATTACTACTGTACAACAGTTCACCAGTCCGGGCCCTGTGTCTCTGCAAACAGGTACCGATTTCTTTTGGGTGTCCAGCTCCTTTTCCTCACTGAACATATCAGGATGGGTCTAAGTGATTCACTGTAATTAGGCTGTTTATAGTGGTGATTGCTTAAGTACTAAACACCTGGCACTTCTCTGGCAAAACAGACAGAAATAGATGGAGGTGGATATTGAGTAAATTGATAGAGGATATATAAAATAGAAAGGTAGAGAGACGATACATAGATGATAGGAAGGTAAGTCAGTAGGTAGATAGATGATAGATAGATAGATAGATAGATAGATAGATAGATAGATTATAGAAATATAGATAGGCTGACTCCTGGATTCTTGATAGCATTAACTGGCCAACAAATGAACCTATTCACCTCTAGACGCTGAATAGCTTGCTAGGTAATAAAAAGTGTTCTCGGGGCCGGTGCCGTGGCTCACTTGGTTGGTCCTTTGCCTGCAGCACTGGCATCCCATATGGGAGCCGGGTTCTGGTCCCGGTTGCTCCTCTTCAGTCCGACTCTCTGCTGTAGCCCGGGAAGACAGTGGAGGATGGCCCGGGTGCTTGGGCCCCTGCACCTTCATGGGAGACCTGGAGGAAAGCATCTGGCTCCTGGCTTTGGATAGGCATAGCTCCGGCCGTGGCAGCCATTTCAGGAGTGAACCAACGGAGCTAAGACCTTTCTCTCTGTCTCTCTCTCACTGTCTTACTCTATCTGTCAAAAAAAAGTGGTCTCCAAATTGACACTTCTGTTACCTAGATTTTCTATTCCTGTGTCTGAAGTCTTCCAATATTAGTAATGCTTTGATTCTACTCCCTCCTAGTAAAATTGCATTACTATACTCCCTGGATCCCCTGGGCTCATGAGTATTCAGTGAGATTGTACAGTGATGGCCATTTTTTTTTTCTGGTGCAGTGACTGGGAACTTTTAGATAATCACTGCTCCTCTAGCTTGAATCCCTCCCTGAGTGATTCTGACAAGTAGAAAACAGTCACCTAGCATGAGAAAGTGCTAAGTCTTTGTTACTGAAAGCTGGATATATCTTGGGCATTGCTACTACAGTAAAATCTAGACAAATCTTGATGCAATATAAATATTACAGATTTATATGCTACCACCACCCAAACATGTTGAAATTGTTACCCCCTGTCCCATAGAATATGACCTTGTTTTTAAGCCGGGTAAATAAGTGTTAATTAGTCATAATTCCAGTAGAGGAAGTTAGACTGCAGTAGAATGGATACTTAATGCAATGAAACCAGTGTTGCAATAAGAAAAAAAAAGGAATTTAGACAAAATTATACAAGAACTTCATGTGATGCCAGGGAGATTGAGTTATTTCAAATGCAGATGAAGGGACACCAAGCTTCCCCCTCAAAAAATAAAAAAAAAACACCAAAAATATTAAAAGAAGAGCATAAAAATATATAAAGAGGAATGGGAGAATTCTTCCCATCATGTTTCATGGAGAGTAGAGATCTGCTGTTACCTTGATTTTATACTATCTCCAGAACTGTGAGACAATACATTCCTGTTGTTTTATGCAACCCACTTTGTGCTACAACATGATAGCAGCCTTAGGAATCAATATACAATCAGATAAGGCAATACACTTTTGGTTGTTATTGTTACTCTAGCTAATGTTATTTTGCTTTCACTCTGTAATAATGACGTTAATGTCCTGAAGCAAAGATGTGTTGGCTATGGACTTCCATAGTTAGTAATTCTTTCAATAGGTGAAATGTACTCACATAGATAATCTTTTTTTTTTTTTTTTTTTGACAGGCAGAGTGGACAATGAGAGCGAGAGACAGAGAGAAAGATCTTCCTTTTGCCGTTGGTTCACTCCACAATGGCTGCTGCGGCCGGCGCACCGCGCTGATCCGATGGCAGGAGCCAGGTGTTTCTCCTGGTCTCGCATGGGGTGCAGGGCCCAAGCACTTGGGCCATCCTCCACTGCACTTCCTGGCCACAGCAGAGAGCTGGCCTGGAAGAGGGGCAACCAGGACAGAATCCGGCGCCCCGACCGGGACTAGAACCCGGTGTGCCGGCTCTGCTAGGCGGAGGATTAGCCTAGTGAGCCGCGGCGCCAGCCATAGATAATCTTAAAAGAAGTCAATATTTGTGTGGAGACCAGTGACTTAGTGAATGTTCGTGTGATCGTTTTACATGATCTGGATGACCTAAGAGGATATATACATATTTATATGTAAGATTATATATGTATACATTTGCAATTCTAAACAATTATATATGTACCTAAATATTTTTTCTGGAGTTACTCATAATAAGATAGGCTTAGAAAAGTGATTCAAGGTAGAGAATCTTAGCCAGGGTTCCCAAATATACCGAAGTCAAAGAGTCCAGGTTCTCTCAGCAACACACCCCAATGAGTATCTCACCATCAGAAGAAGCTACATCTTAGAAATAGCTTTCCCTTAGACAGATTTCTTGCCTCTCTAAGCTATTGCAGTTAGCACCCTATATCCCTGCCTATTTGTGCACTGGACTTAATCTGACCTACAACATCATCTGGAATTCATCCTGGGTTATACTGACCTTATCACACTCTTCTCTGGCAGAGTCTCCTTAACACTACTCCATGCTTAGTTCCAACTGTTCCCTTCTTATGAGAGTAAAAGTGATTCACCCATTCTGCTATTAAATCGAAATCTTAAAATCATGACACTCCGTCTTTCCACCAGGGAAAGGAAACTAGAGTCCTAAGAAAACAGTGGAAGTTTTTTGGTGTTGCATGTGGATGGTAGTAATTCATTTTTTCATTTCTTAGATCCACATCCTAAAAGGAAGATTCAGTAATAGTTGATGACTAGACAGATTATCTGTTAGCAAAAACATAACAAGAAATGGAAGAAAAATAACATAACAGAAAATCTTTAGAAATTGGTAATTAGATAACAAAGGTTATGACTCCTTGTTCTGTAGTCATTGTTTTAGAGTATTTTGACACAAGGTCAATGCTCAATTAATTGATTCTTGAATACCAATGAAAAGATTCAGAACTTCAAATTCAGAAATCAAAATTATTGTTAAGTGTCCTTTTTATTTTCTACCACTAAATATGATGTAGGAATTAAATGTTACCACACAAGGTTCTATTATTTCTACAAGAATAGCTTCTTTCATGTTTGCAATATTTAAGAAGCCTAGCGTTCTTCCTGTATCACACCCACAGAATTCACTGAGAGCCAGAATCTGTGAATGTGGTCTTTATCTGCTTCCCCAATATTAAGGTAACTTGGCCTTTATTTTATACCCAGATGAACAGAATGATATTAAAGTTAAATCTTTCCTACTTTGGATCCTGAGAAAAGTGGCCTTTCTCTATTGAAGAATAGAATAACTGCTAAGTAGAGTGTGCATAAGTTATCTGGATAGAAAACATAATAGAATTTGACAGAATGTTATATGCTTCTACATCCTTCCTTCATTATTTTTCACTGAGAATTAATTTTGTGGCATATTAAAAGACTATTTTACGAATGAAAGAATGCCCATCCTCAACTATCTGGGGTACCCTTTGGCCTAAGCAGAAGATTTTGTAGGGGTCTCTTGGCACACAAATAGATCAACAAATTGAAGTTGTTTACCACCCAAAAGGAAAGGTTTAACTATTGTTTACTGTTTATATGCTGTGTATAACAATGATTTAGATGTTTTACTATATAGTGTCACAATGCAGAAGAGAGAAAAGAGGGTGAAAGTTAGAGCCAACTTGATTGCTATTTATTACAATGCCTTCATTTTGAAATACAGTACTTTCTTATTACATAACATGTTCAGATCAAGGATGAGAGACTATTCTGCAGGTAATATGAATATGTTATTTCTGCATTTGATGAGATTTTGGTTTAGAAAACTAAGGTGACACTGAACTTGAAAAATAAATCATTCTCTGCAATACTTGATCAGATTCTTAAAGTTGATAAATAACTACTGCAAGAGAATCACGAAAGGTTTGAATAACATCTGACTGGTAACATGTCTTCTAATATTTGATAAAGGAACAAACTACAGCTACTGATTATAAATTAATTAAATTATAATAAAAGAAATCATTTTTATGAAAAGCCAAAGGTCTTGATATTACAAAACAAAAGAGCTGGTCAATATCTTCATCATCCACTCATTAGGTAACATAATATTTAGAGACACAGTGGCATACCCAATTCACATGCCCCTTGAAGGCATAAAAATATTATTGAAGCACAAAAAAACTTCTGTTTTATATATTCATTTTATTTTTCTACTTTCTGTTCTCTCATGACAATTGCTTATTTAGGAGCAACATCATAGTGAAGCCAGATTATAAAAAAAAAAAATAACATCTTCTACAACCCTCCTTCTAAACATCCCATAGATACATACAGGTAGCCCACTCCCAAATATTCTCAAGTAGACAACCTCATCTTAATCTTGCATTCCGGCTGGTGGTAAATGAAACACTCAATAGCTATCAGATGTCTTCCAGGGGACACAAAACTATACTCTGTAATCTCCACATATTTTAGTTTTCTTGTTTAAAAACTCATTCCTATCTGTGTAACTCTTCGTGATGCATTGTGTCTCTGACATGCTTTAAAGCTTTGGCTTGACTTTATATGAAATCTTTATAACTCAGGCTAGGCAACATTCTTAAACTTTTCTTCCAAGCTGTAACCCTGATCTTGGTTAAAATTTCTCAGGAATCTTACTCCATGGAAAAAAAGGGAAAGTTTCTAATTCATGGTGACATGTTCTCATACTCAGTGGAGTAGGAATAGAGTTGCTAGTTCCTCCAAATGAAAGGTTAAGTATATCTGGTAATTAGGGGAACCAGTAATAGCTACAGAGTGCCATGGATACAGCTTTGCATGTATTTGAACTGGGAAGGAAAATAAAGAGATGCCCAGATGCTGATAATCTGCATTCTGGACCTAATCTCTGCTGCAGAAGTAGATTCACAAGGCAGATGCGAAGACGGCACAGCCTAGGAACAATTATTCTATAGTATCCTAAATGAAACATTTAATTATCTAGTGTTGTGAGGATATTTTCAGCAACAAATGTCCATTTAGTATCACTGGAATAGTGTGAGAGGGGTGATAAGTACTTTGAAGCTAGAAGGACTCCTGTTTCTAACTTTTGGAGAATCAATGGATTCTGGATACAATAGTTATACGTTTTCAAGTCACCTCCTCCTTAATTCCAGTGCTAAATGTGAAAAATGAAATAGTTCTAAATATATTGATATAGCATCATGTTTTATATATAATGTCACCTTTCTGCACAATAAATGCGTCTTTGGAAAATGATCCTCATTCCTACCAACAACTAATTACCTTATATAGGAAATTCTATACCATTTCTCAGCGAATAAACATGCACATGGAAGTTTGGCTGCCACTGCAACTTTTGAGCTTTCACACAAGCCTGATTAAACTCAAAAGTGTACAGCGATTTCTTTACGATTAGATGATGTCCAGAATATTTTATTGAGCAGAAATGTTGCATGAGATTTTTCCTATAGTCAATACAACTATGAAAACCACCTGAAGGGTAAACATACTTTAAACAAATGCAGGCCTTTGTACATGCTTGTTTCAGGTTTGTTTGTGTTTTTTTTTCTTGTGATAATTGGAAAATAATATGGCAGATACAATGCTATGATAATAAACTGGGAGGAACATGAACAGAAAAAGCCTAAGTAAACTTTGTTTTGTGTATTTCTATATTTTTATATCCGAAACTAATACCTTGAAATCATAATCCTATGAGATATCCAAATCTGTGTGAACTTCTTTTGCCTAAATATTTTTCAAATCATTTAAAAATTAGTAATACATTGCATTGTTTATGCAAAGTTAAAAATATATTTTTTCAAAAATAAACCCTGTTTTCTCTACAAAAAATCCCTAATGTCAATACATATTTTAAAAATGTAATTTATGCAGTTCATTGAGAAGGATAAAAAACTTTAAATTAGCAATCAGTAAAATATTCTGCGCAAAACAATTAAAAATGCTTCAAAGTAATCCATCAATGTTTCTTTTTGATTAAAAATTATATCTTGTAAAATTTTAGATCTACCCTTTATTTACATGATGCTTAAGACTTTTCTTCTTGGGGATGAATATTTATCCTAACAGTTAGGATGCCCACCTGCTTTATCAGAGTGTCTGGATTTGACTCTTAGCTCTGACCGCAGTTTCCCACCAATGCAAACTCCATGATTTCTCAAATAATTTGGTTCTTCTTACTCATGTAGAAGATCTGGATTGCATGTCTGGCTCTCAGCTTTGGCCCCAGCCCAGCCCTGGCCATTGTGGGCATTTGGATAGTGAACCCTTATCTCTATGCTGTCTCTCTCAGCTTCCCTCTCTCTTTCTCCCCTTCTCTCTCCCTCTTTCTCTCCATATCCCTTTCTCTCTCCCCCTCTTTCTCTCTCAGCATTCTTTTATAGGAACTCTTCACACCTACTTGGAGACTTCCTCAGAACATAGCATCCTATTTTACTTCCTGTCTGGCTGGTACATGCAGCCACAAGTCCTGGAGACACCACTGTTAGCTCCAACTCAGAAAGCCCTATGGCCCAGAATACAGAAGCATCCCTCATGCCCTTTTGCTGCTGCCTCTTGGGACACAGCCCTCTGTCTGTGAAGTGAAATTGTATGTCTCTTCTCTCCTCTTCTCCTCAGTCTCTGGCTGTCCTGTCTTGAGACGTAGCCCTTCAGGCTGTTGCTGCTGCTGCTTTTCCCTACACGTTGGCTCTTCTTCACAGCATTCTCTTCCTCTTCTTTGTCCCAAGGCTGTAGCTTCTTTAGGCCCAGCCCTTCTTTGTGAGGTAAAACTTGGTCAATAAATTACTGCTGCACCAACCTTGGTTGCCCCATGGATCTTGGCTCCCCCAATACCTGACACTGTCCTCTGGAGTTTATCTGAGTTTCTGTTTGGCTCTTCTACACTGTAGACTCCAATCTCCCTGAACCCCTAAAGGTAAGTCTCTGGGGAGACCTTTAACCAGTATCAACTGGGCAAAATAAATCTTGTATGTTAGAGAATCTACTTGGAATATGTCAATGTAGCATGGGGAGGAAATATCGTTTATTTATAAGTGTCAGATTTTCACTAGGGGATGCAATGTTAGAGTGTCTTTCTCCAAGGTTTACCGAGACAAGACAAAGCAAAAATTTATTATTTCCTCTTCTGAAAGTCCAACGGAAATCATGTTGGACTGATTGCATTAGAAAATTCTCCAATTTTCTACTTAATTTAAAATCTAGGGGAAAAGATTAGGGGGATTTGGAAAGTTGAATATATCTTTAAGACCACTAGTTAGGAGAGTATGTCAAACAAAAACCAAATTTGGGAGCAACATAGGTTCATTTCCTTTAGATAAGCTTTTAAAATAGCTTAATAGTTGTTTCTTCTTTTAAAAAAAAATGTGCTCTATTTGCGTTCTGTCTTGAGCAAATCAAATAATCATATTTATATGTCACACAATAAAGAATTTGCCCTTGGTCCCCGTTATTTTTGGTACTCAGGGCAGCCCATGGTTTTCAGTTGCCAGCACAGCTTTTTACATTGTTTTTAACAATACATATTTAAAAGTCAGGAGCAGTAGTCAGGTCATTCTGTGGTCTCATTCTTAAAATTTATTTTAGTAATGTAATACTAAAAGTTACATAGGAATTGTTCACTTGAAAGTGATATGCACAAAAATTAAGCATAGTATACTACTTTAAAGTCACTGTCAATTCACTGTTTGGCACATTCCTTTGGGCAGCTTTATAGAATTGGGTAAGTTTCAAATGTAATTAGTTTTATATAATGAGAGAAATCTGAAACTTAAAATCAGATTATCAATAACTGGGTCTTCTGCTGTTACATAAAATCTATAAAAGATTCACATCATTTTTTAGCTCATTTTTACTTTAGCAAATGAAAAATAATAGTGGCTTCGTACATGGACTATTCTATGCATTAAAGTCATTCACATTGTGACAGTGACTGCTAGTTTGTAAATCATTATGCAAATGCTAGTTATGATGTAAGGAAGATTAAAACCTTCTCCCATATCTCAAAAACTCTGTACGTACCATCTTCTTAGTGTTTGTAGTTTTAAATCATTTATTCCCTTGTGACATTTTAAAATGTAATCCTATGTTTTCTAAGTGATGACTCAGTGACAATTTAAATATATCAATGATTAGGGCTAGGAATGTTCCTTGAATATGGCTTGTTAGTGATAAAATAGGTCAAATTATGCCATTAATTCAGGGTGAAAAGCAGCGAGGGAAAGGCTTTTGGTACAGTGGTTAAGATGCTGCTTGGGATGCTCATTGTCATACTGAAGTATTTGGGGTGAAGTCCCAGATCTGCTCTGATTCCAGATTCTTGCTAAGGTACACACTGGGATTCAGAAATACTTGGGGCCCTGCCACCAACCTAGGAGACTCATATCTAGTGTGAATGATTGCCAAGCATTGTGAATATATTAAATGTCACTAAATTGTTCACTTTAAATTGTTTAATTTTATTTTGTGTGGCTATTTTAATAAACAGTGTTAGAAAAATACTTATTTTTTCATTATTTCTGCAGATAGTGTGAATGTATATCTTTACATTTTTTTGTATTAATCTGAGAAGTAGGGAGAAAAAGAGATAGAGAGAGATGAGAGATAGCAGTACAAATATCCTGTCTGTTTATTTATTCTTCAAGTGTCTGACATAGTGAGGGTTAGGCGAGGCCCAAGCTGTGAGCCAGAATCTCAGTTTAGGTCTCCCATGTGGATGGCAGGGACCAGAGTATTACAGCCAGCACCAGCTGCCTCTGAGAGCACACTTTGGCAAGAATCTAGAACCAGGACTCGAATCCAGTCACTTTGATGTGGGGTGTGGGCATCCTAACTGGCGGGTAAACTCCTAGATAAAACATTTACCGCTATATCTTAAACTAATAATAAAGGAAAGCAATTACACAATATATAATCATCAAACAGTTCTCTAGGGTTTGCCACATACAAGTATAACATATAAAGCAGCATTGAATATAGTGTTTTTCCTCTGTACTTTAGAGGGAAAGGACATGGAATCAGGAAATGTCCAATAGAATATATTCACTATTTTCTTTTTATCTAGAAAAGGATTTCTACTGCTTACACATTTTGCCAATCAGTAATCTAAAACAAAGTTCACTTATCAAAAGGTCATTAAGGCCAAGGGAGATGTTTTGTTTTTCTACTCTCACTTACCTTGTACCATGGCCAGTAGTAGAACTTTTATCTCTCAATTTCTAAGTGAAGTTCCTATTAGAAAACATTATTAACACAGTGTCCAAAAGTGTCTTGAAACCAAGAATACATCAAATATGGTATTTGTTTGTGAGAATATGTAATAAATCAATCAGTGAAAACATTTCACCTCCCAAACCTCACAGAAGTCCCTATCCAAACAAGGGACATAAGAAAACACAGATGTTTCCTTGCCAAAGAATAATTCTAAGTCTAGCCTTTGATTTATAGATGCAATCAATTCAGCATTTTGGTCACATAAAACTAGAGCTGCAGCAATGATCAAGGTATGGGATGAACACAGAGAATGTTTTATTAAAAAGTACTTTAAGAATATGAGGCATATGATGTCCCTCAAAACATGGCCAAAGAACTGCTGTGCAAAGATTTTCAAAAGGCATGGTAAAGTAGGTGGGAAGTTGTGTTTCCAAGGTCAGTGCCTTAGGCATCTATAATGGCTCTCACCCTGCTTAACTATTTACAGAGGCATTTTCATCAAAATATCTTTTAGTATTCTAAAATTAGTTTTCTTGTCATTTAGATTACTTTTATTTATGTGCTTATTCATCACATACAATTTGTCATTATATTCATTTTAACTGGAGAGTTAGCTACATTCTCAATGTACTGTCATCTTTATGACTACCTACTTCCAAATTTTGTTCATCATCTCAATCAGAAAATTTGTATCCATTAAGCAATATCCCCTTACTCCACATTCCTCTTTCTCCTTATTTCATGTAAGTGGCTCCACACAATATTTATCCTTGTGCATTGTTCTTCATTTTAAATAAGCCTTTCTATTTTAGAGTAGTTTCAGGCTCATAGTAAAAATGAGTGGAAATGTAGAGATAGTGTGTAAGACACACACTACTCACTCATGCATAGACTCTCTCATTTTCGACTTCCCACACCAGAAAGGAGCATTTGTTAAAAGTAATGAACCTACATGAATACATCATTATCATCCAAAGTCTATTGTTTTTGTTAAAAACCACATTGGTGTACATTGCACAGATTTGGAAAATCACGCAATGACAAATGCATACCATTGCAGTATCATAGAGAGTTGGTCCATTGCCCTGCTCCTTCTATTCTCTTTCTTTCTTGACCCCAGGCAACCCCTGATATTTTTATTGTCTCTACAGTTCTGCCTTTCTGGAATGTCAATAAATCGCAGCCTTTTCAGATTATCTTTTGTGACTTAGTTAAAAGCATTTAAGTTTTTTTCATTGCTTCATGACATTTCATTTTTGCACTGAATATTAGTCAGTTATCTGGATATATGCCATTATTTTATCCATTCATCTTCTGACATCTTGACTGCCTCCAAGAAAGCTGCATAAACATCCGTGTGCAGATTTTTGGGCAACCATGTGTTTTCAACTTCTTTGGTTACATTTCAAGCAAGCAAGAATGAAAGAAGGGAAAGGAGTCAGGAAGAGAAAGATGGGGAAGAGAGGATGAACATGGAAGATAAGGAAAGGGAAAGAAATGGACAAAGGGAAGGACAAGAGGAAATAGAAGGAGGGATGGGAATATAGGAAGATGGAGAGAGAGTGAAGGAAGCAAGGAAGGTCATTTCTGTCCAATTGAGACTTCAAGTTCAGTCCTTAAAAGCATAACAAAACAAAGTGTAGAAGAAAATAGTTTGACTATGATTAGACAGAAAAACAAAAGGTAAAATACGTAAATTTTATATTTATGAATGTAAATGATTTAAAATATTTCCGACTACATGACCACCATGACAGTCTCACTTTTATTTGATTGTGAGCATATTTTGTTTAATATTACAGTCACAGGAAACTTGAACCATGTTCACATTTTCCCCCAAAATTTACACCTCAAAATTCTCCCCCCAAGAAATAATAGAAAAGACAAGAGAAAGAAGCATTTCATAATGTTTACTAATATGTTCTATTTACTATGATGAAATTCAAAGGAACATAGTTAAATGTGAAAAAAGATTCTGTTCTTACATTTAGAGTTTAACCATCCTTTTTATTTGCATTTCTAATGTTGGTTAAAGATGATCTGAATGTGAATTAAAGGATAATGAATAGTGGGTGCATTTGTGACAATATTAGTCTGACCAGTGTGGTCTATAGGGAGGAAAAATTGATTATGGATATTTTTCTTTGTACTTGAGAAATCAGTTAGAAAGTCTTGGAACAGAAAAATTTTCCCATTCTGCCAAGAACTATACATAGCTGCCTTGCTTTTGGCTTTGATTTGGACTGGCATGCAATGCTCTCTTTGATTGGCACTTATCTGACATCTATTTTTTAATGGGGGGGGGGGAAGCTCCTACTCACCACTCTTCAAATACCTGTAAAGACCAGGATGAGGCTGAGAATCAGAAACTCAACCCGTGTCTCCATGTCTCCAATATGATATAAGAAGCCCCATTATTTGGGTTGTCTTTGGTGTTTCCCCAGGTCTGCCTTAGCAGGATGCTGGAGTGAGGACTTGGAGCTGGATCTTGGAATCAGACATTCCAATATGTCATGATGTTGATATGGATTCATTCTGAGAGCAGGAGCATGGTGGGGCAAGAGGTGTGGAGTCACCACACAGACCCAAGGAGCTGGGTGAAAGCAGGCCAGAGGCGAGCAGCCCACAGACTCATTTATTTCAGTTGGTACAGCAGCTTATATAACCAAGGCAGCCAATCCGGTCAAGGGGCAGTCTATGCCCTAACCAATCACAGCCTGTTGCTAGGCAGGCTCCGTTGCCAGTGGCCATCTTGGCATGGCCTTCTCATTCCATCACAATTGGAAGCAAGCATTCCAATATATCAAGTGAGTTTCTTAATCACTACACCAAGCACCAACCCCTTAAACGTATTTTTATACAACATGGAAAGTATGATTCTCTAAGGTACTATAAAGAAGGATACATTATTTATATACCATTATTTATATAACTTTTATAACTTGTAAGGAGATACATACATAATACAGAATTTATTCTCTGGGGAACCTTGAAATGTTCTATTTTAAGGAAACTCCTTATCCGTCTATTTTTTCAAGTATTAATAAAATTGTGATCTGAAACAATAATCAAATCTCAAAATGTCAATATTGCTCATATACATCACATTTTTTATACTCTATTACTTACCACAGATCAGGGAAAACATTTGTCTTTTTGAGACTGGGTCATTTCACTAAGTATAAAGTTTCCAGTTGTAGCCATTTTGTTGTTGTTTTGTTTTCTCTTTATACTATTTCTTGAACTCTTTTATTTATGGTAGGGATAACTTTAAGATCATTAAGTTTACTGAAAAAAGATCATTGTAAAAATTCAGAATGGGAATCTGAGAGGGAGGGTAATGAATGGTTGGAGTGTGGGTGGGAGAGCAGGGTTGCAAGTTCCACTATGTTCCTGAAACAGTATGTAGGAAATATATAAAACCTGTATAACTTAAATAAAATATATAAGTAAAAAATCTAAAAACAAACAAAACATATTATCATCATATGTAAATAAATTTTAAGAAATAAAGTACAATACAGCAGTATTCTTAATCATAGACACTGTCTAGAGACCATAGTTAGTGAGAGTGATTGGAGCTAAGGTAATAAGTTATTATATCTGCATAGTGACTACTACATTATAAAGCATGCTGTCTTTAACTTTGTTACACATGTTTTGGGTCTTGAAAGGTAGATAGAGCATGGTATCGGCTTTATCATGTACAGATAATTAGGGATCAAATAAATTAAGTGATTTGTCCGAAGCAGCAGTAATAAGAGAATTGTAATTCATCTCAAATCTTCAGATACTTCTCCATTGCTCATTTCATTTCAGCTATTAATTTTGATAGTAGGGGAAAGTTTCTCTGCAGGAATTACATTCCTAAGCTACTTGAACTGCAAAGAAAGTCACCATTGTACTCAGAGTGTAGTGAAAATTAAATAGATCACACATTAGAAATGGGTGTTCTTTCGTTCTTAGTAGTAATTCAGAAACAAAAAGATGATCAAGGAAAATAGTATAGAAATCTCTGGAACTCAGTAACATCTAGAAGCTGTGTGTCATGTGAGATGAAAACCCAGAAGACCATGGCAGTGAGAATGCAAAGGTAGCTTGATGCATTGAGATACCAATGTCTCAGACTGTATAATAGTTTGTGAGCTGTCACACAAAACACACATTTATACTTAAGAAGGAAATATTATATTCAAATAATTACATAATGGTGATTGAAGGGACTGTTGTATTAGATAAATACTCTGGTTACCAGATCTGCAAGCATCGTTAGACAAAAAGGAATTTCCTTTTACTGGCAAGAATAAATAATATTACACATAACCAGCTGGGTGGAAATGGAAAAAAAGTATAGCATGATCAGACAGTTAATCAGAGAAGGGTTTATTCTGTGTTGAGTTATATTCCTAGGAAGGGCTATCAAAAAGATGAGGGTGGGTTAAAGTTTAAGAGCTTTGGAGGACAGTATTAACCAAAGTTGTTGGCAAGCATTTTGTTCCTATTTATCAGTGGGGACAAATGTTTTGGTTAATTACTCATGAGACAGAAAAAAATGACCATTTGAGGATTCTGTATCTGATCTTGTAATACGTAATCAAAAATGTCATCTTTGAGTTTGACTAGCACCATAGGGGGATGGGCATTTCTTTGCAAGGAGTCATCTCCTGAGGATGAAAGGACCACAGTTTTTCAGACTCATAGGGCTCCCACAAAGTTCCAAAATACTAGATTATATTCACCCACATCCACATCTACAACCTAGGGAATGGTATTTTTGAAAAAAGTACAGGTAGTCTTTAGGGAAATGTCACATTTTTAATAACAAAATCTGCATTTCTTGCTAATGCCTCCTACATGTAGTTTGTTGACTATGGAATTTTTACAGCAAGTACATATAGTATTTAATGCTGCCAGAGATGCATACCTTAACCACAATACTTAAGTTGATGCAAATATTTCTTCTCCTAAGCATCACCTTGGTAGTCTTCTAAGCTGCAAAATATTTGCTGAAATTCATAGCTAGGCATATTGATCTCAAGGACAAGTATGGGAAAGTGAAATTGGAAAATTTCAAAGCATCGTCTGAGAATATAGGCCAAAAGAAATGGTAACTCTCAGTAAAATCAGCAAAAACAAGATTATAATATTGATGAGGGAGTACTGAAGTAAGTTACAAATGGATTCCATGGTATTTCACTCTAGAGTTTACTCGCTGTATTCAAATTCAGTTATTAAAATTAAATATGTTAACCTTATGGTCTAAATGCATTGTCAAAAGTACTAGAAAATTAATTTCAAAATGAAAAATAGCAATTGGATGTATAGAAACTCAACTTCTAACATGTCTGTAGTATATATGTGTATGTATAATACATACATGTAAATGGTATAAAATGTATATACACAAATCATATGTATATTAACAGACCATATGTATATGTATTATATATATAATATATGTATTATACACACACACACACACATGTCCTTGGATTCTTTGTTGAGCTGACTGTGCTATCTGTCTTATTTCCTCAATAATGAACAGAGCATTTTAAAATCTGTTCAATTTATCTGCATGATGATCTTGATTTTATCTCCACAGAAAAATGTTTTTAACACATCTGAATTTCATACAATAGTACAGGGAATTGAACATTGATTTGTCAAGTTCCAATGCCCATTTTTTGGGTGCTCTGCTTCCTTTTCTCTATGAACCCGAGGAGCTGGGAGAATGGTTACCTCTATTTCCATGGTGCTGAAAGGAAACATTGTCCGAAAGAACAATTCCTCTCGGATTGGAGGCAGCATGGTTGTTTAAATGGCACATTCAGCTCTAGGTCTCTAGTATTTGAACTCTGTCAGTCTTTTTTTAATAATTGAACTGGGATGATGCTTTCCTGTAAAGGGGAAAATGGGCAAAACTTTGAAGTGATTGTGGAAAGTAAAGGAAAAAAGGACAAGAAAACTTTCAAAGAGCGAATGCAATAGAAGAGAATGAAGTGGGATAAACTCCAGCCAGGGAATTTGCAGGCCTGGATGAAGGGATTTGATTAGCTAGCTCAGGGAAGAAAGAAATCAATAGGCAGGATAAGCCATTTGAAATCATGAATTGAGGGATGCCTGAGTTGATCCTGGGGCAGGAACTATGTTTTCTAAGTTTCATACATACTATTTTTCAGCCAGATAGGTTTAGAAATAAATTCTTCTTTAGCCTCCAAAGGGCTTATAAATGTCTACCTGCTAAAATAAAAATAGTTTGGAATTTTATAAAACATCTCTTGACAAACAAGTCTAAAGATAACGTTGAGTGATTCTGCTGAATATTGATCAAATGAAAGAGAAAAGCAAGATCAAATAAAATTAGAAATAAATAAATTGTAAATGTTTTTTCAGCTACTAAAAAGAAAAAAATATTACAGAGAGTGGCTTTCTAAAATCCTTACTTATTGGTTTTGTTTCATTTGATCTTTGCAAGAGCTAATTTAACTTAGGCTATTGTTTTACACTGTTATTGCAGCTATTGTAATGATAACTTGACCCAAAAGTGTTAGATAAATGTTTAAGTGATTGACACAAATTATTGGATCATTTAATACTGAAATTATCCACAAAATGAGCTGTATCTTTGTACAAAGAAGTGGAGCTAAGAAATGGATTAAAGCTATTCTGGATAGTGGTTCTGCTACTATACAAGCGAACAGAATCTAGGATAATTAACCCACTGATGCGATGCTTCCATTTCCAAACAGCTAAATCCACAGTTTGACAATGGGAAAATAAAGTGGGAATATCTTTGATAAAATCAGAATATCAAAATCATTTGTTGAATTGATTTGCAAATAGTTTCTTTTGAAATACAAAATATCCATGACTAAAAACAGAAGTAGATAAGAGCTAATTGTCCTTGTATTCTTTTTCCCAAAACTTTGTCCTTAATCATATAATTTAGAGTAATGTTTTACACCTGTGTATTTTGTACTCATATGTTAGAAACTATTATATGTTTCAGATAAATATGAATCATATATTAATGTGTTTTAATATCTTTGGATCATTCTTTAAAAATCTCCTTGTGCAAGGATTTAATGACACCTTTAATTTTGAGAAAAAAAAAATCTCTATCCCAAACATTAAATCACCTTTGCAGGAAACTTCTGGCGTGCTACTTTTCATTCAAAAATGTATCAACCTAAGTATGTATTTGTAAGTTCATTCATTCATTCATTCATTTATATATATATATATATATGTATGTATATATACAGTCAGAGAGAGAGAGAGGATACTGTGTGAATTTCCATGTCGTAAAGTCTGATTGTAGCACTAAATTTGACAGAGGAATAACTACTTATTCTCTGATAAAATAAAATTGGAAGATGCAGATATTAAATGTACAACTAATTAATTGGCTTTTGTTTTATAATATTATAGAATAGCAGTAACAAATATAATAAAAGTCCTCACCTGGTACTGTGACTAGATGTTACAAACTTTAAATTACTTTTATCTAAAATATTTATTTTAGATCAATGTAGCTGCTTTTTATTTTGAATTATGTAATCCTGCTCTGAGTTTGCTGTGAACAGCTTCTCTGGGAAATTAAAAAAAAGAATGTGGCCCTTAGTTGAGACAGGTATAAAAATAGGTTAAATGATGCATCTTTCCAATGCTGTCATTTTAAAGAAAATGTAGAAAGAGTTAGTATAACAGTTTTCTTTAAGAAAAGCAATTTTATATGGGTGACTAAAAAAGTTCAACTATTTCACAAGCTAAAAAAAGTCTGAATTTTTCCAAATCCAAAATAAAAAAAAATTAAATTCAAATAAGCAAGCAATTATGTAATTCATTAATGCTTAGAAATAGGAATATATTCATACATTTGTAAATTTTTCAAATTATTTTGATTTCCTCTGGCAATATGGAATGTTCCATAAAAGAAATTTTAATGTTTAAGAACTACAAATTCATCATTTTCAAGATTTACTAATTAAAACATTAAGGTTCTCATATTAGACAGATCAGTGAAACAGAAAGAAGCTTCATGATCACTAAATAAAATGCAGAAATAATATTTCATATAACAAATTACATACAATGTACTAATGATTCAAATTTAAATTCTAAAATTGTTTGATGGCTAGATGATTTTTAGTCAATCTTGTCCTTAATACTGTAGTGATGATGAATTCAAGACACAATTTTGTTAGAAAAGACAAAGCCAAAAATAGATTTCATATAAGATATATATCTGTATGAAAAAAATCTATTAATTTAAAATAATCGTTTAAAGTATACTATGTATATGAGAAATGAAAGATAGGTATTTTAGTGTATTATTAACCTTCATAAGGAAATAGAACACTGTAAAAGGACAATGACATATGAATTGGTAGTCCACATACAGAAGATACACCAGTTGCAAATGGATATTTGAAATGACTTTCATCATTAAAGTTTGTAAAGTTCATACAAATAAAAATGATGCTACTGTCTTTCTATAAATATTAACTGACTTTATTGTGGCAGGTGCTATTTTAGAATTTGTTTATGAAAATGTAATCTCCATTATTTTAAGGTCCAGGAAGAAAATAAGAATCCAAAGGCACTTTTTGTGTATGTGTTTGAAGAGAGGGGAGACATGCAGCATGTTTGCTATGAGTGAAATAATTAGAAAATTCATGTTCAAGGAGATGATATTTGAATGAGACTTGAAAGATAAAGAGCCATAGAGAGAGAAAGAGACCAAGAAGATGAATGATTTCAGCTTGAGCAAAACAATTGAATTATGAAAAAGAGCATAGACTGTATCAAAAACATGGAGGTTAGTGTGGCAAAGGTGAAGTAAAGTGAGAAAAGAAATAGAAGGGTATGGTTTGGACCTCAGGCTTGGGATTTCATTCATTCTAAGTGTCATGAGAACCCATTGTTGGATTTGGACATGGGGGCAAGCCTATTGATTGCAAGTCATATATTTGAGATGTGAGGGAACAAAGCATGGGGCATGGCAGACAGGTTTATGTCTGAAAAATAATAATAATTTGGAATCCTATACTACTTGTGTATCTGAGGAGTAATAAGCAGATTCAAAATCCAATGTGGTAGCAGCATTTATAGGATGGGGATTAGATACTCGTTGGAGAGAAGGCATGAATTAACAACATGTGTTTTTACACTGATTATTAGTTAGAAGGCTGTACCATTTACTGAGATTTTGCTGACCAGATTTTCCCCATCAGCTTCACTGAGTCCTGGGTGTTCAGCGACAAAGGATGTCAGCTTCTTCTGAAATTCTCCCTTAACATTCAGGTTGGAGGCAGTGAGAGGCACTCATCACTTTGAATTGGCTTTCACAAGAGACTTTTCAGGAGCCCCCATAGATCCTAGTTAGCGTTGTTATTGCCCGCGTTCAGCTGTCCTTCCCGAGGTTGGTCTGGTTGATCTGTGAGGACTAAAGATTGGATGGCACAGTGTAGGTTTCTCCATCAGTTCCACACATTTTGTATAATAAATTTCTCCATCAGATCCATAAATTTCTGTAATACTTTATCACTTGTAGCTGTGCTATTTCTCTGATCATTTCCTAACAGACAAAGATGCACAAGAGATGAGAAAACATACAACGGGCAGAGTAATAAGGATGTTAGATGTCCTGTCTGTGTGTTCCCATTTTCCCATTAAATCGTGAGACAGTGCCGTGAGCATGGTCTTAGCAAAGGATGTGAAGATGTGGCTTACCAGAGTGGGAAGCCCACTACTCGTGACACGTATCAGGATATCTGATCATTCTTGTGTGACCGCATGAGATTTGTGATAATTAATTTAAACTGATTGATTGCAATATATGATTTTTCCACTCATGGTTTTTAATTTCTAGTCCAATATAACTAAATAACAGGTAGCTGAGCTGGAATTTTCTTAAGGATATTAAGCATGTGTATATTATAACATAATATATTATAACTGTATAACTTAACAAAGGCTATAATCAAAAACTACTTTAGTGGAAGGAATCTAATGAGCTACTTAACAGCAAAGCATCATGATACCAGAATTTACGGAATTTTAATTGATCAGCTAAGTGTCAAGTATTAAGTATTTTGGGGGGTTATGGCAGCATTTTGGCATAGAGGGCAAAGTCACTGCCTACAATGCCAGCATTCCACATTGGCACTGATTCCTGTCCCTCCTGCTCTATCTCCGATCCAGTTCCTAAGTAATGTGCCTAGGAAAGCAACAACAGATGGGTTAAGTGCTTGAGCCCCTGCACCTATGTGGAAGACCTGGAAGAAATTCCTGGTTCTTGGCTTAAGTCTAGCCCAGCCCTAGTCATTGCTTACGTTTGGGGAGTGAGCCTGTGGATAGAAGATCTCTGTCTCTTTTTCTCACTCTGCCTTTAAAATAAATAAAATAAAATATTTATTTAAAAAAGGAATTTAAATTTTTATAAACAAATTTGACAACACAATTCAACAACAAATTGAAAAAAATATAATCCATGTGTATGCTTTGCAGGAATATTTTTTCTCCACAGTGTTTACAGTTGTATGGCAAATGGAAACTCTTGAAGACAATTGGCAGGATTGCAATTTGAAAATGTAAGACAATATCTTTTCCTTTTACACTTATGTCTCAGATCTCCATCTATTAGATACTATAGGAGTACTTCCTATTCATTGCCAACAGGACAAAAATATATTCACTCTCATATGCATTAAAATTAACTTCTAGTGACAATATACTTTAAATAATTCCATGCTTCATTTGAAAATGATATGATTTATAAAAAAATATACAGGCAACAAAAGATACTGAATTCCCAAGGAGCCAATTAAACTTGCCATTTAATTTAATTATTTTAATTCTATGATTATGGAACACATTTAGAAACCAGCACACAGATGTCTACTCATTAGAAAGTCAAAGGAAGGAAATAATGATCAATATGTGAATGTGTACTCATTAGGCAATTTTTTATGTAAAATTTTAAAGACAGATAAGCCTGATCTCTAAAAACAACACACTATTTTAAGTACATCCATTGATTTTTTTGAATGTAGTTCTGCATTTAAGAGTTAAATAAGTTCTTATCTTAACCATAATTTTCATAGATTCTTTTTGGACATGAATGTATAAAATAGCTTTTGATTTGCAGATTTTTTCCTTTGACTAAAATCAGTGGCAGCATTAGAAAAGACATTAGAAATCACTAAGATCAGTTTTCTTATGAATAAAACAAATATTTCAAAGATACTGGAAAAATACCTTACCTGTCATCAATGGTTATTTTGTAAACTAAATATTATGGATTTTTTTCTTTCTTCCTTATTTTAGATTATGTGAAAGTCAAATGTTTAGAAAAATAAAGCATAACCAGTCTTGCACTTATAGGCAGGTATTTAAGTCAATTCATATATTTATTTTAGATGTTTATATTATTTTTTCTTATTTTTAAGAATAAACTTACTGTACCTGACAGACGTGTGTTGTGGTTATAATAGGAAAAGTAGTAAATAAATTGAAATGTGTATGAAGATATTGGTAGACAAAGAGAAGGAATACATCTCTATTTTGTAAAAATATTTATTTATTTAAAAACATAGTTACAGAGAAAGAGAGAGGGAGAGGCAGAGAGTGAGAGATCTTCTATCCACTGGCTCACACCAAATGGCCACAAAAGCCAGGGCTGGGACACACAGAAGCCAAGAGACGGTAGCCTTACCCAAGTCTCCCATGTCGGTGCATGTGCCCAAAGACTTGGACCAATCTATTTTTTTAATTAATTTATTTATTTGAAAGGAAGAGTTAAAGTGAAGCAGAGAGAGAGAGAGAGAGAGAGAGAGAGATCTTTCATCTGCTGAATCACTCTCTAGATGGCCACAATGGCCAGAGCTGCGCCCATCTGAAGCCAGGGGCCAGGAGTCTCTTCTGGGTCTCCCACATGGGTACAGGGGCCCAAGGACTTTCCCAGGCCATAGCAGAGAGCTGGATCAGAAGTAGAGCATCTGGTACTCAAACTAGCACCCATACTGGATGCCAGCACTGCAGGCAGAGGCTTTAGCAGCTATACCACAGCGCTGGCTCCAGGGCCATCCTTCTCTGCCTTCCCTGGCACATTAGCAGGAAGTTGGATCTGAAGTGGAGCAGCCCTACTTGGTGGGTGCTGGTGTTGCATGTGGTGGATTTGCCTGCCAGAATACAGTGTAGCCCCATATCTCTATTTTTAAAAGGAATAGCATTTTAAAAAAAAGGAATTTAGTATGTTTGTGCGTGGTGAGTTGGTGAGTGAATTAAGGCACTAAGCCTTGGCTATGAGAGGTGAGTAGCTTAGAGAATTTGGCTTGCCAAATTCTGAGCTAGGATTTTATCCTTAAGCAAGTAGAAAACAAGATAAAATTAAATTGAATGCTAGTCAAATTAGAAAAACTGTGTTGATAGAACCCAGTGTAGTACAAAAATTGTCTCAAAATGTAAATCGATAGCCACATATTAAACAGAATATTATTTTACTAAGCCAGTGTCTCCTGAGATTTACCAGGAGGTACCGCTTGGAAAGATAGTGCTCTATTTCTTACTGTTGTAAGCAATTACCGTTTCCTAACTTGTTTTAAAATAGTTCTTTTTGGAACTTGGATTTTTCCACTTCTCAAAGACAAAATGACTTTATTGTTCTCTTAATAGAAGACTCTTAATTCCTACAAGTTGTCTATCTTTGAACAACTTCTAGAGACTTCAGAGACACTTTTACTTTGGAAAGGTCATAGTTGGACTTTCTGCAGTGATATAGTTATTTTGTTTTCATTTTGATACTTTATTCATTATTTTTCCTTGTGAAATAACACTTTGTTCTTATCATGTTTCTACTTTTGTCATTATATATACATATAATTTACATTTATTACATACATTTACATTGCCTTTATGTGATGAAATCCTATCTCTATATGGATAAAATATGGATAAAATAACGTGATTTCTATGCAGAAAAGTTTCTTTAATCTTAAACTGCCTTGTCAGAAGAATGCTTGATATCTTTGGTAATTCACTTTATTTAATTTTTTCTATATGCCCAGTGTCCCTAATACACTCATACCAACATTAGATAACTTTATAAAGTGAAAGTCACACTGTAACCCAGAGCCTGTTTAGTAAGTAAACAGATTTACTATAGAGGCCCAGTAATGTTGGATATGAATTCATAAAACAGAAGTGTGCTGAGTGTGTGATGGTGCTTTAGATTCTGATATGATTACATATTAATTATTAAAGAAAAATAGCAATCTTCTCTGGTAGATGTCACAATTCAGTTGATTGAATTGAAGGCTTACATAGTAAGGAGGTAAACAATTATTCAAAATGAAGAATGAAATAAGTGCTTTAGATATCATCCTAGAAAACATAAAAATCTTATCTTAGTGTTAGGGGACCCAGGTTAATCCATTTGCCTGTGTACATCAGAAAGTCGCACACTTTAGCTGTAGTCTTCAACACAGAGAGATTTTATTATGAAGCATCCAAGCAAAGAGTCAGAAGAAATGCTCAAATCTGACTCCCTGTATAGCTTTGACAAAAGATATTTATTGTGAAAGCAACAAGAAATAGAGACAGGATAATGGGGGTGTGTTGGCTACTAAGAAAAAGTTCTTGGTTCTGTAAAGGGGTGGTCAGCTACATGCCTCTTCCTACATCACATGTTCATTACATGTTAGCATACTCAGAAGGGGGAGATTTTAAGTACAACTGTAATCAGTGATGACTGTGGCATTTGCTGTCCTGTGCTTCTGGTTGATCTTGGGGCCAGTTTTGTCTGGACATCAACAACATAGTGCTCTTCTACAAGAAATGCTCAAGATTTTCATTAGTTATGTGTCTTCTCCCTAAAGAGCACAGTTATAATAAGGGTCTGATTCCTCCCTTCTAGGATCAGTTATTACCTGATGGTGTTTTCTTATTGTTAGGAAGATCTACACTTACTATTTGCTGCAGGATTCCCCAGTGCTCCTCTTTATGGTCTACAACCCCTGAGTCTAGTGTCAATTCCCAGTACTTGTTGTACAGACTCACTTGTTGCTAGCTAAACTCTTAACACAAACAATAGTCCACTTACAGCAGAAGTGTGAGATAATAGATTCCATCACTTAAATTGGAAAATATTTAAACTCAGGGAATACTAATGGGTTTTCATCTCTTTGTATACTATAGTATTGTGTATGTTCAGTAAATATATTATAATTTAAATTTAATAAAAGGTCTTAGTTAACAAAGTTAGCTGGATAAAAAGTTGTAGGGCCCTGCACTGTGGCACAGTGAGTTAATCCTCCACCTTCAGTACTGGCATCCCATATGTGCGCTGGTTGTAGTCACGGCTGCTTCTGTTCTGATCCAGGCTCTGCTATGACCTGGGAAATCAGTAGAAGATGGCTCAAGCGATTGGGCCCCTGTACCCACGTGAGACTAGGAAAGAATCTCCTGGCTCCTGGCTTCAGATCGGTACAGCTCCAGCTGTTTCAGCCATCTGTGGAGTTAACCAACACATGGAAGCTCTCTCTCTCTCTGCCTTTCTGTAACTTTGCCTTTGAAATAAATAAATAAATCTTTAAAAAAAAAAAAAAACAATCTTCTAAAAAAAAAGAAAGATATCACACTGGACCCGAAGGGACACAAGGAAGCTAGGGGACTATGTGTATGCTACTGAATCGAAGTAATGGTGGTTAGTGACTATGAACTTAGAGAAACCACTACCTAGAACCTGTTTTTCCCTTATTTTGCATGAGGAACTAAAGGAGCTATATGGTACATGGCTTTTAACAAAGAAGAAATGGACCCATCTCTTATAGCCCATAGTATTTGTGATCATTCTTGATCATTGGCCGCATGGTAACAATTGGGTAACATTTGGTTCCATTACATTTTGTGTTTGTTAACGAGGATTAAAAACAAGGAGTGTATGTGTGTGTATGTGCCAGTGTGTGTAGGGACCTACTGGAAGCATGGGACAATCCAACTGATTTTTATGGAATAGATTATTATCTTTTAAAATGTAATCCATGTGTCATAACTTTCAATTTTCATAGCTAAATACACTGATATTTCAATTAAAAATGTATAGTAGCACTATGATTATGACATAGTAGTGAAAAAATATCCCTGAGACTATCAGAATTGTTATTTATAAGTTATGAACTACTTCCTTTGTACCCAAATAAACCTTTTGGAAAATAACATTTTAAGAGACATTTCAGACTTTTAAACTTTTCTTTTGTGAAGTATTTTTTTCTGTATTTGTAATCTAGAGTTGGAGTCTCTCTCAAGTTGAACTCTAAAAATATGAATTGTTTCCTGATATTACCCTAGAATAAGAGAGGAGAAAGACTTTATATTGAAAAACAGAAAACAAGAACAAATTAATCCCCATGGATAAACTGAGTGGCAGTTAAAACCCAATTCCATTTTTGTTCCTCATATTTGTAAAACGGTGACAATTTATTCCAGCAAAACAGAACTTATTTGAATAGTAAATATGGTATTAAGGAAAAAGTTGCTGTGACATGTTTAGTTACTATTCAAACATATTTTGTTGTAGCAAGCAAGAATGTTGTTAATTGGTGATTCTGATTTCATTTCCGTTTAGAAACTTTGGAAGTTGCCCCAGTGCTGTTGTATATCTCCTGAGGTTTCTGTACTTAGTGAGTTCTTAGACGTTTTTCAATTGTCATTATCTTTAGGTATTTCTTAAATGTAAAATCTGTATATGCATTTTCCACATAATGATGATGCTAAGGCTTATTTTTTAATTCATTCAGTCCACTAAGTGTTACAAACATTAAATGCCAAAATATGTACCAAATACTAAGCATCAAGTGTGTGGCATGGCAAAGAATTCCCCATCATTTGTATATATGTATAGTTTTGAAGAAGGGTTATTTAAGCCAAGAGCTATCTGCTGGGTTACACTGGTTTCATAATTATTTTTTTCCTGGAGAAATGTCAATAGATGATGGTGACTGCAGATTAAAATAGAGAATTAGCATTCCCAGTGTTCCTTCAACTTTCAGTTATACTAACAAAAGACTGTCATGTGGCATTAGGCTAAAATGAAAATAACCATTTCCAGCCAAGTAGTTTCTGGAAGATGCCCTTAAAGAATTCAACGTCAACTGAAATTTTGAGATGATCAGTGGAGACAACAAATAGCACTTTGCACTAGCATATCGCCCAGCAGTTAAGTTACTGCTTGGGATGCCCATATCCCATATGATAACACCTGTTTCAATCCTGGCTCTGCTTCCAACCCAGCTTCCTGTAATGCACATCCTGGAGATAACACATGATTATTCAAGTACTCGGGTCCCTGCCACACATGTGGGAGAACCAGATGTGGATTCTGGGCTCCTGGCTTCTGCCTGGCACAGCCTTGGATATTGCGAACATTCGAACAGGAAGTTCATATCAGCAATTTCTATTTTTTTTAAAGGAGACCCAATTGTAGGTAAAGGCAATAAATCCCCAAACTAATTATAAATATTAAACTTCAATACAAATATATGTCATTAGTGTTCCTGATAGTTTGGAGTTCAATTAGATTAATTATGTTATCAAAATAAACCACGAATTAAAAGAGAGTCTACATTCTTACACCAACTGTTGCACTGCAATACAAAAGTATGACACTAAACTCCTGGTGCTAGCTATAGATTCTTCAAGTTTAAGTCTTCAATAAAACTTCTGTCACTCAAATGCCAGGCACAAGTAGAATTTCTAGGTCATGCACACTTCTGACCAAGTGGCTACAAATATGGGGGATGAAGGATTTCTTGATCCTTATCAAGTTTGATAATTACATAGGAGAACACAATAGAACTTTCTTCTTCTGACATCCCTTTCTCCACTACATGATCATTTAAGAAATAATATTCATGTTCAACTCAATGTATATTTCCTTTTCATTATCCTTTATTTGACCATTGGAAAATTTAGTACCCTGCTGCTTTTGAGCAACCTATAAAGCCTCCTTTAATACTTTTTGTTATAATGCAGTTGTATATGTTCTTTAATTAATCATCGCCTCCTTGAAAATAAGGTTTATGCTGTTTTTCATTCTTCATCCCTTGGGAATAATTTCTGTATTTCACAGGATACATGTAAACATACACACACACACACACACACACAGAAAGAGAGAGGGAGAGAAAAGAGAAATATGAAATAATTTGGGTGCAAAAATTTGAAACCTAAGCATCTACTAAAATGTCATGGAAAATGAACATTATAAAAATTTTGTATGAATTACAAATTTTTGCAAAAAATACACTTGTCTTTTCCACTTTTTCACAAATTTTTTGAAGTACTCTTGAAGTACTGTATATATACAGTATGTATATATGTATATATGTATATGTGTATATACAGTATATACACACATATATGTATATATACATATATATGTGAATATATACTTATACCAACAAAAACATGTTAATTGCCTTGTGATATAGGCAACATATGTATGTGTACATGTGGATGTGTGGGTAAGTACATACATGATACACACACACACAAATGGTCTTCAAGGAGCACATAAGAATGGAAATAAAAGATAAAATAGATTTTCTATGAATTTTTTGAAATGCGCCTTTGTGATATATATATATATATATATGAATATATATTTGTTTTGAACCCTTCACTGCTGTTTTCTCCACAAAAATATAAGTCAGTTATACAATTAATTGTGTTTGTATCCTGAAAAAGTCTTTAGTATCCTAAAATGCTTTTGGGCACCAAAAAAATGTGATCATCTGACTGATTTCAAAACAAAGTAAATGAAAGTTTATCAAGTAAATTCTTATGATGGTAAAGTTAAGAAGTTTTATGAGGAAATAAAAAAGCATATTAAAAAAGACAGACATTATCCTCAGTTTGAAAACTGACCCATAGCAAAGGTTAAAGAAACTTTAAGCTGAGGCCAAAGGATGGTAACCCCAATGTGTTCTCAATCACCCATTCTGTGTGAGATTTTATGTGATCATATCAAATTTAAAAGTGATTGCCAGAAATGGGTCAGAGAGGCAAGAGTTACGGTTTCTCAAGAAATACCAACTTTTTTTTTCTTGGTACACTTAAGTTGAATAGGAAATTTATGAGGAAGTATCTTTTATGGAGAGTGCTTGGCATCAGATTTACTGTTGAAAAATTACAAGGATCATTTTTAAACCTACTGGGAATCTTAATAGACACTTGATACAGTTGTAGCATATCATTAATGAGTCTGGAAGGAATAGAAAAGAGGATTGTCTTTTCTTGAAGTAATTATACAACCAATATATCGAGGCCACAAGGGAGTCCTCTTTAATTAGGTGGGTGATTGTATCAAGCTGGATAATATAACTCTCAGCACATTTTTTGTAATTAACTTATCATGAAATTTCAAGGCTTGATAAGATCCTACCAGTAAAACAAGCTCAACTATATTAAGATTTTTTAAGACAGGTGATTATATATGTTATATTGGAATGTATTACTGCATGCCATCTGGTAGATCTACTAAATGAAAATGACAATGAGAGAATAAAAATGCATTGGATGAAGTCAGATATCTTAAACTCCGTGATCTTTCCTTATACAGAATATAATCATCAAGGAGAATAAAATAATTGTAAGAAATAGATTGGGTGTTTTCATACATAATTCTTACCATAAAAACAGTATAATATCGGCCGGCACCGTGGCTCACGAGGCTAGTCCTCAGCCTGTGGTGTCGGCACCCCGGGTTCTAGTCCCGGTTGGGGTGCCAGATTCTGTCCCAGTTGCTCCTCTTCCAGTCCAGCTCTCTGCTGTGACCCGGGAGGGCAGTGGAGCATGGCTCAGGCGCTTGGACCCTGCACCCACATGGTAGACCAACAGGGAGGCACCTGGCTCCTGGCTTTGGATCGGCGCAGCGCACTGGCCATTGCGGCCATTTGGGGGGTTGGCCAGCGGAGGGAAGACCTTTCTCTCTGTCTCTCTCTCTCTCACTGTCTAACTATGCCTGTCAAAAACAAACAAACAAACAAAAAAACCCAACCAACCAAGCAAACAAAGAAAAAACAGTATGATATCTATCCAGTACTCTATACTGAGGCATTCAAATTAATATTTAGCCAAGTAATTTTTTTAATTGAGTGTCCATTCAAGAAGATTCATGTCAATCATATGTTAAGCTTTCAATTCATATACTTAGTTTTTAAAGGTGTTTTAGATTTATAGAAAAATTTAACAGGTATTCTGATACCCACTCTACCTGCTTTTGTGCCCACCCAATTTACTTTATGATTAACTTCTTGCATTAGTGTGCTATGCTTGTCATAACTGACAGACTGACATTATTATGAAGTTGTCTGTAGGTTTCATTAGTGCTCTTTCAGTGTTGTGTATTTCTGTGGATTTTGACATAAGCCATTGCATACTGTGCATAATAATTTGTCCTAAAAATGCTTCTACTTCACCTATTTATTCACAATGCCTAAATGCATGGCTACTAGAAAGTTTTTACTGTCTTTATACTTTCACCTTATGGTTTTTCTCACAGATATATACTCCCACAGTATGTAACCTTTCAGACTTTCTTCTTCCACCAGTGATGTGCCTTTCAGTTTCTTCCATGTCTTTTGATGGCTTGGTAGTTCACTTCTTTTCATCTGGAATAGTATTTCATTTTATGAATGTACCATATTTTGTTTAGTACTTCACCTTTTGAAGGGCACCTTGGGTGCCTCAAATTTGGGGAATATATAGGTTTGTCAAGAATTCACATTTCTTTTTTTTTAACTTTTATTTAATGAATATTAATTTCCAAAGTACAGCTTATGGATTACAATGGCTTCACCCCCCATAACTTCCCTCCCACCCGCAACCCTCCCCTTTCCCACTCCCTCTCCCCTTCCATTCACATCGATTCATTTTCGATTCTCTTTATGTACAGAAGATCAGTTTAGCATATATTAAGTAAAGATTTCAACAGTTTGCACCCACATAGAAACACAAAGTGAAATATACTGTTTGAGTACTCGTTATAGCATTAAATCACACTGTACAGCAACTAAGGACAGACATCCTACATGAGGAGTAAGTGCACAGTGACTCCTGTCACTTAACAAATTGACAATCTTGTTTATGGCATCAGTAATCACCCTAGGCTCTTGGCATGAGTTGCCAAGGCTATGGAAGCCATTTGAGTTCGCCGACTCTGATCATATTTAGACAAGGTCGTAGTCAGAGTGGAAGTTCTCTCCTCCCTTCAGAGAAAGGTACCTCCTTCTTTGATGTTTGATGACCCGTTGTTTCCACTGGGATCTCTCTTGCAGAGATCTTTCATTTAGTTTTTTTTTTTTTTTTTTTTTTTTTTTTTTCCATGCCTGAAATACTCTCATGGGCTTTTCAGCCGGATCCGCATGCCTTAAGGGCTGATTTGGAGGCCAGAGTGCTGTTTAGGACATCCGCCATTCTATGAGTCTGCTGTGTATCTCGCTTCCCATGATGGATCGTTCTCTCCCTTTTTTATTCTATCAGTTAGTATTTGCAGACACTAGTCTTGTTTCAATAATACATGAATATAGTGTGACTCTGCATATTTCAATCTTTTCATTTCTTTCAATACTAGTTTTTAGTTTTTGGATTTTTAATTTTGTATATGTTTTTAGTTTAATTCATAATTTTATGCTTTCTAGTATTATTGTAAAAGATAACTTTACATTTCAATTTTTAATTAATTTTTGAAATGGAATTAAAATTAGTATTTTACTTTATGTGTTATGCTTTCTTTTAAAAAACCCTTTTTTTTCAGTACCTTAGTTGTTTATTTGGGAGGGGGAGTTTTCCACAGAAATGATTATATCAGCATGATGAGACTGTCCTTAAAATTGAAATTCTACATTATTTGTATTTTCTTTATCTTGCCCTACTTTTAGGGCTAGAATCTGCAGTACGAGATTGAACATGAGTAGAGAGAATGGATACTCTTATCTTTTTCTTGATTTCAAGAGTATTTCATCTTTCACCATTAAGCTGCATGCTATTTTATTTTTACATAAAAGCCCTTTATCAGGTTATAGGAGTATTTTCAGTGCATGGTTTTACAAGCTAAAAACTGAGGGCCAAATCCAATTTCTGCATTGTTTATATATAATATTCAAGCTAAAAATAATTGATAATTTTATAGTAAGCTTTTTTAAAAAAAGAAGATAGATAATGCATGAAAGACATATGTAACCCACAAACAATAATATATTTACTCTCTGACACTTTAAAAAATTAATTGCAGTTTCTTTAATTTCATTGATATTTTATCTTGAATATATGTTCATTCATCCAGTTTCTTCAGATATTCATATAGGCTCATATTTATGTGTTGGGTATTATGCATTTCATTGATTCATTTGCAATTGTGGATTCAATCTCATGTCTCAATAATAAGCCTCATTTGGTTGTAATTTACAACACTTTGTAAACATCACTATCTTTAATTTTCTTTTATTTTCTTGAGGACATTTTTGTGGATGTTCATCAAGGATGTTGGCCTGGAGTTTTGTTTTTTTAAAATATTATCTTTATCTTGATTAGTGTCAGAGAAACTGTGGCTTTATCAAATGAGTTGAGGAGTTTTCTTTTCAGATTTGTAATTTATGTTAAGTTTGTATTTTTTTCTTAAATGCTTGTAAAACATACTGTTAAAGACTATTTGGGCTTAAAATTTTTCTTATTGAAAAACATTTACTTTCAAAGTAAATTTCGTTATTAGACTATATCCCTTATCTATATATTTTTTAAATTTTTAAAGAGTCATTTTATTTATTTATTTGAGAGACCTACACAGAGTATGTGGTGGAGGGAGAGGGAGAGAGATAAAGAGAAAGAGAAAGAGAGAGAGAGAGAGATCTCCTATCTGTTGGTTCACATTTCAAATGTCCACAAGACTTTGGACTGGTCGAAGCCAGAAGGCAGGGTCTACTTTGGGTCCCCGATCTGAGGGGCAGGGATTCAAGTTTGCTGCCTCCTAGGCCCATTAGTAGAAATCTGGATCAGAAGCAGAGCACCTGGATTTCAAATTAGGTGCTGTAATGTGCAGCATGATTGTGTCAAGTTAACTTTCTGTGTCATGATTGCCCTATCCTTTTTTTAAAAAAGAATTATTTATTTTATTTGAAAGTCAGAGTTACATAGAGAAGGAGAGGCAGAGAGAGAAGAGAGGTCTTCCATCCACTGGTTTACTCCCCAGCTGGATGAAACGGCCAGAGCTGTGCCAATCCGAAGGCAGGAGCCAGGAGCTTCTTCCAGGTCTCCCATGTGGTGCAGGGGTCCAAGAGCTTAGACCATCTTCAACTGCTTTCCCAGGCCACAGCAGAGAGCTGGATTGGAAATGGAGCATCCAGGACTTGAACTGGCACCCATATGGGATGCTAGCACTGCAGGAGGTAGCTTTACCCACTACACAACAGCAACAACACCTGCCCTATCTATTTTTGAGTGAAATTTGTTTATATCTTTCAAGAAATTTATGCATTTGATATATAAATTTACACACTTGATAGATAAAACCATTTACATTATTGTTTTCTTTCTTTAAATATTGTTAATATGCATAGTAATTTAATTGCTGGTATAATGTATTTGTGTCTTTTTTTCCTAAATCAGTATGGACAGATTTATCCAATGTATTGATCTTTTGAAAGTATCTGTTTTGATTTCATTTACTTGATTTGTGTTTTCTACTTTCATTTGCTTGCACTTTTAAAATTTCTTTTCCTTTTTGTAAATAATGTTTATTTCTTTCATTTTGTAATTTCTTAATGTACTAACTTACATTGTTGCTTTGAGGTCTTTTACTTTTTCCAATATTACTTTTAATACTGATGAGAAAATATGCCAATAACTACACATGAGACAGTCGCAAACATTCACAGTAAAGGTCTCTTTTACCTCAACATCAAACGGCTGTTGTTAATGGAAAATTGGTTCTCTTTCTAGTATCAGTTTTCCCTAGCTGTGGTATAAGTCCCTTGATTTTTTCCTAGATAATCATCTCCCCTTTTACCCATGTGTGTGTTTGTGAGACGGAACCAAAGACAAGGGCACAGTATATTTGTACATTAGTTTCTTCAACCAGTTCTTTCTGAGCATAAGCATGTCCTGGGAACTGGCATAAGGTACTGAAACCATATAGCAAATTAAATAGAAAAGATACTTCTGTGATTGCATTTATATTCTAATCTAGAACTTTTTAAATATAATGTTGGATTCAAAAGGAAGAGACACTGAAGATTCAATTTATAACCTTGGACTAACTCTTCCAGTAATGTGAATATTGAGTAAGATGTGGTAGGGACAGAAACAGTGGTAGCTGACCGGAGTGAGGAACCTTTTTTGTTTCTCTATAAATGATCAGAGATCCTACCCAATATGATGACTGCATTATTCCTCCGTGTCTTTGATTATGCAAGTGACCTAGTACTTTCCACATCAATTTATTTTGTTAATATTATATAAGGGTTTTGCTATCATTTGTTTCCAAAGTTCTCTAATCAACACAAATATTTCTTTTTTTTTATAAAGGTAAAAAAATTGTATGTTAATATAATAACTTTAAAAGCTTGATCCATTGTAAGTGGATTTTTGTATAAAGTGTAAGATAAGGTCTTGTTTTATACTTCTGCATTCATAGATCCGATTTTCCCAACAACATCTGTTGAAGAGACTATCCTTTCTCCAAGAATTGATTTTAGCTCATTTTTCAAAGAATAGTTAGTTGGTTGCAGATGAGAGGATTAATTTCTGGAATTTCTGTTCTGTTACACTGGTCTACATGTCCATTTTTTTATTTTTGCTAGTACCAGGTTATTTTCATTATAACTTCCCTGTAGTATGTCTTTTTTTTTATTTAGTAAATATAAATTTCCAAAGTACAGTTTATGGAATACAATGGCTCCCCCCCCAATAATTTCCCTCCCACTAGCACCCCTCCCATCTCCTGCTCCCTCTCCCATTCCATTCCCATCAAGATTCATTTTCAACTATCTTTATATACAGAAGATTGATTTAGTATATATTAAGTAATGATTTCATCAGTTTGCACCCACACAGAAACAAAAAGTGTAAAATACTGTTTCAGTACTAGTTATAGCATTACTTCACATTGGACAACACATTAAGGACAGATCCCACATGAGAAGTAAGTACACAGTGACTCCTGTTGTTGACTTAACAATTTGACACTCTTGTTTATGGTGTCAGTAATCTCCCTAGGCTCTAGTCATGAGTTGCCAAGGCTATGGAAGCCTTTTGAGTTCGCCGACTTTGATCTTATTCTGACAGGGTCATAGTCAAAGTGGAAGTTCTCTCCTCCCTTCAGAGAAAGGTACCTCCTTCTTTGATGGCCTGTTCTTTCCACTGGGATCTCACTCACAGAGATTTTTCATTTAGGTCTTCTTATTCTTCTTCTTCTTTTTTTTTTTTTTCCAGGGTGACTTGCCTAAAATACTCTCATGGGCTCTTCAGCCATATCCGAATACCTTACCCAAAGGAAATGAAATTGGCAAACAAAAAAGCTGTCTGCACATTAATGTTTATTGCAGCTCAATTCACAAGAGCTAAGACCTGGAACCAACCCAAATGCCCATCAACAGTAGACTGGATAAAGAAATTATGGGACATGTACTCTATAGAATACTATACAGCAGTCAAAACAATGAAATCCGGTCATTTGCAACAAGATGGAGGAATCTGGAAAACATCAGGCTGAGTGAACTAAGCCAGTCCCAAAGGGACAAATATCATATGGTCTCCCTGATTGGTGACAACTAACTGAGCACCAAAGGGGAAACCTGTTGGAGTGAAATGGACACTATGAGAACCGGCGCCGCGGCTCAAGAGGCTAATCCTCCACCTAGCGGCGCCGGCACACGAGGTTCTAGTCCCGGTCGGGGCGCCAGATTCTGTCCCAGTTGCCCCTCTTCCAGGCCAGCTCTCTGCTGTGGCCCAGGACTGCAGAGGAGGATGGCCCAAGTGCCTGGGCCCTGCACCCACATGGGAGACCATGAGGAAGCACCTGGCTCCTGGCTTCGGATCAGTGCAGTGCGCTGGCCACAGCGTGCCAGCCACGGCGGCCATAGGAGGGTGAACCAACAGCAAAGGAAGACCTTTCTCTCTGTCTCTCTCTCTCACTATCCACTCTGCCTGTCAAAAAAAAAAAAAAAAAAAAAAAGAAATGGACACTATGAGAAACAGTGACTTGATCAGCTCTTGTGCTGTTGATGTACAATGTAATACTTTATCCATTTTAGTATTTTTTCTTTGTTTTGTTCTAGTACTATTGGTTGAACTCTGTAATTAACACACAATTATTCTTAGGTGTTTAAATTTTAACTGAAAATTGACCCTGTTAAATATAACAGTGGGAATAAGAGAGGGAGGAGATGTACAATTTGGGACATGCTCAATCGGACTTGCCCCAAATGGTGGAGTTAGAATCGTGCCAGGGGATTCCAATACAATCACATCAAGGTGGCATGCACCAATGCCATCTCACTAGTCCAAGTGACCAATTTCAGTTCACAACTTATCACACTGATAGGTCTAAGAGTCAAAGGGATCACACAAACAAGACTAGTGTCTGCTAATACTAACTGATAGAATCAAAAAGGGAGAGAACAATCCATCATGGGAAGCGGGATACACAGCAGACTCATAGAATGGCAGATGTCCTAAATAGCACAAATATTTCTGAGAGCAATAGATTAATGGATTACTGAATGGTGAAGTGCTTTAAAATTTTCCCATTATAAGTGTAAAATGAGTGTATAGTTTTTGCATCCCTTCCCAAGGAATTACTCAATGAGTCTGGAACATGTTTCAGCAAATCTACACATCAGGTACTATTTACCTAGGCCTCTATTCTAATTTCTGAATGTAACTTATGCAAACATGCATTGATCTCGTCACCACCTTATGTAATACTTTATATTTTATGCAGCGATCTTATCCTTGGTTTAAACTTCTTGAATATATACATTGAGTCATAGGTGTTTATATGCCAATTCCCCAGGACCATATATGAAAATGGATTGGTGCTCAACAAAATTGAAATTTCTGTAATTATGATGAAATGGTGGCATCCCTTTAACACAGCTGTACCAGTTTCCCACATTAAAATAAATATATGTGTTTTCTTTGCCTTATATTCCTTTGTTACTTTTTTTGCATGTTAATTTTTTGGTTATCCTTGCAGTTTTCACCTAAATCAAAATGAAGTAGATGAGATTTAGCTCTCTCTGTATGTGTATTTGTGTATACATTTCAATGATTTTTTAATAGTTTAAGCATACTCAGATTATTAGGTTGACCAACTTATATCCAGTTTAAATGTTTAAAAACCTAAGTCTGCTCAGGTTATTTGAATGATCAACTTATATCCAGCAACTCTGTTCTCTTGAAGAATCAGCATTTTTGTTTGTGTTTATAATTATGCTGGTACTGAAAGTATTTTAATTGTCTTAGAGTAATGAGAAAGGAAAAGAAGCAAACTTAATATGTAAAAGATGACTTTGTGCCAAACAAAAGCCAATTGATTCACAGCATGCTCTACAAATAAAGTTTCCACAGTCCTTTGAATAGAGAAATGTGGTGAAAAATTGAATCTTCACAGGGTCCAAGGAAGTAGAAAAAGGCTGACTCCAGAAAATTTGAACCAGGCCAGTCAATAGTATATTCATATAGAGTGGCAATTTAGCTCAGAGAAACCCTCAGCTGACACTTTAAATAAATGTTGTTAATTTGAATTTTATTGGTTTTGAAGTTTTTTCTTTTATTTAATGTATACATTTGTTTTAGTTTATGGTTGTATAAAAACCTATAACAGTAGTAGTTTACACTTTGCTGTATATTTGAACACATTTAAGTAGCAATATAATCAAAGTAATTTAATTCAACATTGAGCCACTGAGATGTTATTCCCTTTTAAGTTTATTTATGGATTTATAAATTAATCCAAATTAGAGAAACAATGTTCTATTGTAGAGGAACATGTTTATTTCAGCATTCAAATGTTTCATTAGCATTAAGAAACAAGTTTCCAACTTCACATCAGGTATGTTTCTTGCTTAAAACTGTTGGGCACAAAGGTAGCTGGACGTTTCTGTCTGCTGTGTTTCATGTAATGTAATTATTAATTATTGTAAGTTTTTAATTTCTATTTTTTGAGTTTTGGTGATCATTTACAGCCCTTGTCTCTACTGTTGAGGAACAGTTTTTTTCTTCATAGTATTTCTTGGACTGTTTACTTAGTGTAGGTTTAATTTTTTGAGTATAAAGTAAACTGAAAATAGATCTTTGTAAAAATTAAGAGTGGGAGAGGGAGATGGAAAAAGGTGGGGAGTATGGGCCAAGGGAGCATAGGGTGTGAAGGGTCACTGTGTTCCTAAATCTGTATGTATGAAAAACATGAATTTGTGTACCTTAAATAAAATTTCAAAAAAATATAAAAATATAATCTCAGTCACATTTGTTAAAGTTTTATAACATACTTGTCATTGTTAGTGATACTTCATATGAAATTTATTTCTTTTTTCAACACTGAGATATTGAGATTTTCACTGCTTTCTAGAAATTACAAAATCATACAACATGTACTAATGAAACTTTAAAAACGCTAAAAATCTATTGTGCATTCTGATAAAGAGAAAAAAATTATCAGAACATCTCCTATAGTACTTACTAATTCTTATCACCTGCTGAAGTAGTCTCTGGTGTAACAGCTATATTCACTTTTTAACCAGGACTGCATTGCCATTTATCAACTTCAGAACCAGTTTTATGACAAAGTTGAGGAGTCTGATGGGTGTTACCTCATGGGAGGTAGCCCAGGAAATTAGAAAAACAAGTTTATTTCAAGAACAATTTAATTTTTCAATACATTATAAACCTAATATGCACAGAGTCTCTTAGCTTAGGTAATGCAATTAAAGCGTAAATTTAAACTTAAGAAATTTATTCTCAAATATTTTATGACGTCTGGGGAGTATTAAGCTGTAAAGGTGGCGGTGGGTGGTTAGAGCATTGGTTCAGTGGCAGCAGAACAGACATGCTACATGCACGAATGGCACTGGCAGCCTGTTGATGGCAATGACAAAGCTAATGACAGCCAGGAGCATCAGTGCTGAGTTCTGTTGCAACAGTGATTACAGCGACAGCCGTGTGCTACAGCCATCAGCTGTGTTGGAATAGCTCTGGTTGGTATTCAAAGCCTACACTTGTGGCAGAAGCATTGGCAGGGGTGATATGGCTGAAAGCTTCAACACCAGGCACGTCAATAACAGTGTCTGTTGGCATTCATGTCATGCTTGAAGCAGATGTATTCATAGCATTTTAAAAAATTGGCAATTACAGCATGAAACAGCAAAGAATGGCAAATGGAATACATACTAATACCCATAGTGTTTTTTCTCTCACTCTGATTGCTTCTCCCTTGCTCTTTTAACATCTCTATGTAAATCCCCCTGCTTTTCTTTATCTTTGGGAAGTCAGGTGTTCTTGGGCCACCCTCCACTGCTTTTCCCAGGCTACCAGCAGGGAACTGGATTGGAAGTGGAGCAGACAAGACTCGGAACGGCGCCCATATGGGATGCCTTCACCGAAGGTGGAGGCTTAGCCTAGTACACTACAGCACTGACCCTGCAAGGATAACTTTCATTTAAAAAACACAGGCGTATGACCTATCCCAGAAATACTTTAGCTCTTTCATGAGTTCAGTTGTCAAAAGAAAATTGCTGTGCAGCCAAGCCAGAAATTACAACAGGCAAAGAATTATTTTCTGAGTATTATTTTAGAGTAAACTCTTAAAATGTTAAGGTTTCTTTTCAATTATTGTTGATATAAATTGATGTTATTGTCACAAATAACAATGGCCAATACATATTTAAACAAGAGTAAGATAGGCAGGAAATGAGGGGAAGTTGCAACAAGTTCTTCACACACAGGTCTTCCTCCAACAGAGCAATAATTTGATTAGATTTATCTTGCATCAGAATGGAAAAGTCATTCATTCTTCATAGTTTTTTGAAGACCTCATTGCTCGAAAGTGTCATAATGCATAATTTCTTTAAGTCAATAATACTGCTTTGCATACTATTACTAAGCCTAACACACATATATAAAATGTAAATGTGCATATGGATATGGAGCCAGTGAACTAAAACCTAGTTAATATTGCATTTCCAATTCTAAGGATGACAATAGAGTATGTCAAATCTGGAATCATAAATTGCAGTAAGTCCCTGATTGGTTAAGTATTGATTTCAAAGGCATTTAACATTAGAAACTTTCAAAAATGTGTTTATAATTTTCATCACAAGGGATGGAACATGAGGAAATTTAGCAACCTAGATACTATGCACTTAATTTCTGAGCCTGCCAAACCTATGAGATGTACCATCTTATATATAGATATATATATATATATTAAAATATATACATATTTTAATTTAGAGGCAGAGACCTCCCACATATGTTCACTTCTCTAATGCCAGGAATGGTTGGGACTAGGCTGAGATGAAACTGAGAGCTGGGAACTCAATCTTGGTTTCTTAGGTTGGTGGCAAGAACCCAATTACTTGAGCAAACTGGCAACACATTATAGAAAGTTTCCAGAGCCAGGTAACAAACCCAGGGGCTCTAATGTGAAGCACAAGCATCTTAAACATGAGGTTAAATGTCTTTCTACACTCCCACCCATCAACATTTAGAACTTCCGTTTCTGAATGGATTATGTTTCTTCTTCATTTATTTATTTTGTGTAGGTGTGCATGCAAATGTTATTTTGAAAAATATCAGCTTTCTTGACTGAAGAATGAGAAAGTAGAGGTTTTTAACGCTTGATTAGGAAATATAGGCATTAGTTTACTTCAACAGCCAGAAAAGATGGGGTTCTGGGACCACAGTAAATTAGACAATTAAGGCAGGAAAAGTGAAGATTTTGAAATTAAGCTGGACAGACTCTTTGTTGGCATGGGTTACCTCTAATCTTTTGTAAAAAGTAGAGCTCTTATTTTAAGCCATTTTTCCCAACTCCAAATTTAAAATGCTACTGGCTATAAGTGAGGTCAGAGTTGGTGGCAAAAGTTTTAATCTGGGCTTTTTATCACTGAGAATTTCTGTTAGCCTTGATTCAAATATGCTGAATTCATATTCAGAAAGCTCTTATTCATTTAAAAAGTCATTGTTCAGTACTTATCACATTCAAGCAATATTTTTGACACCACAGATGAAAGCAATAAAAAAAGATATTCACATCACCTTCAGAATTACTTATACTAACTTTATAGCCATTAGAAATGTAAAGAAGTAACATCGCAAAGATTGTATGTGATAATGAGATAACTTGCCTATGATTCCAGGTAAGGTGAAGAAAATTTTACTTTTGAGTGTAGCCTTTGTTTTGGAAATGGAACCTTAATTATGTTAACAGGAGAACACACCTCATTAGTTTGGGGAAAAAGATATTGGGATTTACTGTAGAGTTTCTGTTTGTGTAAGAGAGTACAGAGAATCCTCAATTTTATTTAGCAGTCTTGGAAAATCAATAAGCAGTTGCATAATATTTCAAATGCCAGCTTGAAAAAGAATTTCAGACTTTAGCTCTTGTTTTAAAAACTGTTCAGAGACTCAGAGTTCATTTACTATAGATAATATCTTAGCCAGAGACATGGTGAGAAAAAAATCTAATAGATATATCATTCATTTATATTCTAGAAAGTTAAATGGTGAGAATAGGGCACTCACCTTCCTTTCTTTTCTTGTGGGCATTTCCATACTATCCCAGAATAAAAAGAATGATTGCATCATAGTTTGGCACTCTACCACATTTTGTACACTCACATGTCACGCTTAATGTCTGTCATTCACAGAAGTGTTCAAGATCTCAAGGATTTACTTGGTTCAAAGATATATGGGGCCAGTGCTGTGGTGCAGCAGGTTAACGCCTTGGCCTGAAGTGCCGGCATTCCATATGCAGGCCGGTTCGAGACCTGGCTGCTCTACTTCCCATCCAGCTCTCTGCTATGGCCTGGGAAAGCAGTAGAAGATGGCCCATGTCCTTGGGCCCCTGCACCCACATGGGAGACCCGGAAGAAACTCCTGGCTCCTGGCTTCAGATCAGCGCAGCTCCAGCCATTGTAGCCAACTGGGGAGTGAACCATCAGATGGAAGACCTCTCTCTCTCTCTCTCTCTCTCTCTCTCTCTGCCTTTCCTCTCTCTGTGTAAGTCTGACTTTCAAATAAAAATAAATAATTAAAAAAAAAGATAGTCAATTTGGTTTCCAAGAATTGGGCACAGAGACTTGACAAATTTAATATCTTCCACTATTAGCAATATCTTTTGGCACTAAAAGTTGATTTTCTTTGGAAGGGCATTGTGTTCACAGACACTGTCATTTGCTAATCCTGTTCAATATCTAGGATGAAAAGCAACCAACCTCTTGGGTACCAGTTATAAAATCCTTTTTTGTTCCTGTTAAATTCTATTTCACTGACTGCTCAATCAAGTATCAGCAATTCAATCATTTCCTTTATGGTGGAGAAGAGAAAACTGAATGTACTGTACTGTAGAGGCATATGATGGACATATTTTGCAATTTAAATAGTTTTCTGTGCATGAACTGACCTCAGGAACTTCACTTAGGAACCAAATCCATTATTCAAGGCTAAGGGAACATATCCTTTGTGGGACAGAAGATGTAGAGAACCATAGTGTCCTAGACATCTATTTTCTTTGTCTGTGTCTCTTTATTGCCTGTGTTCATGACATTGGTCATAAAATTTGATGCTAAGATCCTGATTTGTGTGGATCTGCTTGACAATTTGGTCTTTGTTTTGGACATTGACTACATTCTCATAAGTATAGATGTTGAAAAAAGTATGAGGAGTCCTCACAAAGTTGGTGGAAATCTGTGGTATGAAAAATCTATGCCTGGATTTCAAAAACATAATGCACTAAAAAAATGTATTTTCTAACTCCATTTTTTCCACAATTTGTATGCCCTCCAGGTAATGCTAAGAAGTAAGAATAAGTGAAATAAAAAGGAAATACAGCATGAGAGATATGAGATGGCAGAGATAGGGAACAAGACCTATGTTAAGTTAAAACTTTAAGAACAACAGATCTCTGAAATAATGTTTGTCAAGCCTTTACAGATGTTTTCTAGAAAGAATGGGTACTGGGACAAATTCCTATGATTACCTGCATTGGGTTAAGGTAACAATAGGAAATATGTCTTCCTGACTTAAAAGGTCAGAGCATTTTATTATGAACTGTGGAAGAAAGAAAACATCAATCACTTCTGTTCCACCTACTTCGGCTATATGTAACAAGGGCAATATTACAGAGCTGAATGTGGGGGCCTTGGTGGTGTGGGAGCAGTCCATAAGCAGCTATAATTGGTGATTTGTGATTGGTCAACAATGGAAGGAGTATTCCAAGATGCTATGGCAATGAGGGGTTCACGACAGGATTTGAGTTTAAGTTTTAATATACACTGAGGAATGTAAAACGACTCACTCCCCCATCTCTCCTTCTCTACATCTTCTGGCCTTTGTAATTACATTTAAGATAGTTCAGAACCTTTCTTTTATCACCTACTCCAGAAATAATTTGATTGGATAACAACCAGGCTGAAGAATGGTAACTAGGGCACCTGCATAAAGGGTATTTGAGCTCAATGCTGAGTGCAGCAGAGAAAGGACAGTGTTGGCATCTGCAGCAAATGAGTGTGTTGCGTGTGATAGCTTTTGAATTGTGAAATTCATTGTTGTATGGAAAATGATTTAAACATGCATGTGTACTCATCAGAGTTGTAAAATACATATCTGATACCTTCAAAAATGAGTTTTCTTAGCATCCCAGGATCCCATTTTCCCACCCCACTTCCACTTATGCTACCTAAAGCTCCCTTATGATCTCCATTATGGACTTTGAAACGATTTCATATTTTTTCCTGTTCTTTTTTGCCTTTTTGTATTTTTATTGTTATATTGCTGATTCTCTGTTTATCACAACACTGAACAGGATTTTTTACTAAGCCTACCATGAGTAACCAACTTACTATTTTTTCAATACCTCTTGATATTGGTGGTGACATTTTAAAGAAAATAAAAAAAAAAACACAAAGTATGGTACTCAGCATAAAATTATTTGAATAAGAGGAGCATTCAGCCCAATCCTGATAATTTTGTAAACTTGGTTGAGTATAGCTAAGTTCTGTGATTGAAAAATCAATGGGGTTCTTGCAATCAGAAGTAGCACAGATCTGAGGTTGGAATCTTACTATTTCTTAGAGCACCAATTGTATGTCTCATCTTGTGCCCTACATTCATCTTTTCCAGCTCCCCCTGCTTTGCCACTGGCAAGTTGTTTATAGTTCCAAGTGTGAGTACCTAAATGTCCAGTTGTCACCATTTGTTTTTTCTATGTTTCCTAAGATGTTCCTATGTGATAAGCATCTCTCTTTCCCTTCCAAGCTTTTCATTCATAAATTACATTTTCAAGATATTGTTAAGTAATAAATTGCATCCTGTGCCCCTTGTAGGAATAATACCATACATAGTGTTCATGTGTTTCAATAATCCCAAACGTGGCATTATTTCAACAGAAGACATGATGATACATTACAATTTGAAGAAACAAATTAGGAAGGTTAAAAACTTGGCAACATTTGACCAACAAACCATTGCAGAGATATTTGAGAGATATTGGGAACATTTGGATGAAATTAATCCAACCAAAATAAGTTAGTAATCATTCATACTTTCAGTCCTTCTGGTATACAGACACATTTAACTGTATGTGTCTGAAGGTGCTTCAACAAGTTATTGGAAAAATGGAATTGAAAAGATAAGTTCAGGGGTCAGCGCCATAGCTTACTTGGTTAATCCTCTGCCTTCAGCGCCAGCATCCCATATGGGCACTGGTTCTAGTCCCAGTTGCTCCTCTTCCAGTCCAGCTCTCTGCTGTGGCCCAGGAGGGCAGTGGAGGATGGCCCAAGTGCTTGGACCCCTGAACCTGCATGGGAGACCAGGAGGAAGCACCTGGCTCCTGGCTTCGGATCGGTGCAGTGCTGGCCATGGCAGCCATTTGGGGGGTGAACCAACAGAAGGAAGACCTTTCTCTCTATCTCTCTCTCTCACTGTCTATAACTCTACCTATAACTCCATATACCTATAACTCTATAACCTGTCAAAAAAGGTAAAAAAAGAAAGAAAAGTTCATTTCGGTGCAATATTTTTTGAAATTTATACTTGTTTTTTTTATATATATATATATATATATATAGTATGTATTTGCATGAACTTTTTTGAAAAGTTCACATGTGTGTATGTGGCCAAGGGTGAGGGTAGGAGGGATTTTGAGGTTTTGAGTCAAAACTTTTCAGGATTCTTCCAGGAGAGAGGACAGAACTACACCATGAAATGAAGAGAATTAACAAAATTTCCATGCAAAGGCAAAGCTGGTTCAGACATATAAGAGATACTCAATTCAATATTCTCTAAAAAAAATACCAGAGCTTGTTTACATGATAGGAAATCAAATAGAAAAACATCCAAAAAATAATTAGTAGTTCACATTTGATTTGTAAATGCTCATTATTATTGTGTTTAATCATAAAACAAACTGAAGTGCTAATGCATGTGTCAACTTGGATGAACCTCAAAAACCTTATGCTAAATGAAAGAAGTCGGACATATATAGTGCCATGGTATTTCATTCCATTTCTATGAAATATCTAGGTAAATCCATAGAGACATAAAGTATATTGAAAGTTGCCTGGGAATGGGAATTGGGCAATGTGGAGTTGTTATTTAATGAGTATCTGTTATTTTGATAGTGATGAAAGGTTTTAGCACTTGATAGAGGAGATGAGTGCACAATATTATGAATGTGCTAAATGTTACTAAATCTTACACATTAAAATGGTTAATTGTAAGTTATGTATTTTCCATTTCTATAAAGATGTTAGATAATTACATATACACATATATGTAGATAAGTATTTATACACATACACCTGTGCCAGATTTTTCTTACATTAATTGTGTGACTTTTCCTCCATATCTGTTAGTCCATTTGTGCATTCTGTTTATTAATTCATTATGTATTCACTCTGTATTTACTCCATAAGGCTTGGGATTGTTCCTTCCTTGGGATTTCTTCTACTCTGTTACTCTGACATATTTTAATTTGGATCCAAAGACTACATTTGACCTTTACATAACAGTGGGATTTTCATTTAACCTTTCTTTAATTTTCCCAGTATCCAGTCAACTCATTCCCCCGAACTTCTACATCCCAACAATCACTACACCCTCTATCCTGCCAACATGTTTTAAAACCAGACCCCTATTTCATAAATCCCAGGTTATCTAGTTAGTTCAGGTCCTTCCCTAGATCATCACTATAATCTCCAATATGCATTCCTTTCCATCAATTTATATTTGTACTCATATTCAAAGTTTCTGTTTATTACTTTTAATCTTAAGAAAATTGAGCTATAAAATATCCAGACAAACACAGAGAAAAATATCACAAACATCATCCAGAATTAGATCATCTTATTGTATATACATCATTTCATAAAGTTTGCTGAGGTTGAATATCACTTTTATAAACCTCTTCATTCCTTTTTCTATCCCTCCCTATACAGAGGATATACATGAGTATCTTTCTAGCAATTAAAACACCATGTGATAAATTTGCAACATGCAGTTTTACTTGTATTTGTGTTTTTGAGTTACCAATGTATTTCAAGTTCATTGTTTTTAGGTGTTCTAAGATCTTTCACAGTGTGTAATATCTCAATGCATTTTTTCTTTGCCTTATAAACAGAATATTAGATTATTCTTCACTGTTTTTATAGGCTGTGACAAACTGAGCAACTTCACATATGTGAACAAGAATTATGCAAATAAATATTTACTTTGATATAACTGAAAAATGACAGAGTAACATAAAAACACAGATTTACATATTTGGGAAAGTTATTCACCATCATTTCCATACATACGTGGCTCTGTTGCTGGATGCAGTGTCATGTTATACTTTTCTTATTGTATTTCCACAAGATTCGATAATCCCTGATTCTTTAAAACTGAGTCATTATTGACAACTATTAACTTCTTAAACTTCCCTAACAGCTTTGTATTTCTGAAATAATCCTTTCTTTGCTATGCTTTTATATATATATATATATATATATATATATATATATATTTGACAGGCAGAGTGGATAGTGAGAGAGAGAGACAGAGAGAAGGGTCTTCCTTTTGCCGTTGGTTCACCCTCCAATGGCCGCCACGGCTGGCGCGCTGCGGCTGGCGCACCGTGCCGATCTGAAGCCAGGAGCCAGGTGCTTCTCCTGGTTTCCCATGGGATGCAGGGCCCAAGTACTTGGGCCATCCTCCACTGCCTTCCCAGGCCATAGCAGAGAGCTGGCCTGGAAGAGGGGCAACCGGGACAGAATCCGGCGCCCCGACCGGGACTAGAACCCGGTGTGCCCGCACCGCTAGGTGGAGGATTAGCCTATTGAGCCACGGCGCCGGCTGCTTTTCAATATATTTTTAAGTAAAATTAATATTTTACTTCGGACTTTTGCAAATATGCCTTTGTACTGGTGACATTAGCCTTTATTAAACTTCTTCTTTACTATCTTGTCTCCATTTTCTGACTTGGTTACAGCCATCTTAGAATGACTTTGGAAATGTTCTTTCTTTTAACATTTCTTGGAATTCTATCGATTATTATTTATCCATTTTTAATGGCTTAATACAACTTCTCTCTACAACTTTATGTCCCTGATGATTATTTAAAAAAAATAATATTTATATAAAATCTGTTACTTTGTAGTTTTGGACAATTCAGATTTTCCATGTTCTCTTAGACCAAGATTTTTTAAGATCAAAATTGCCCATTTCTTCTATTTTCTTTCTTTTTTAAAAGATATATTTATTTCATTTGGTGAAAGAGTGACAGAGAGAGAGCGAGGAAGAGAGAGAGATCTTCCAACTATGGATTCACTTTCCAAACTGCTGCAAAAGCCAGGTGTGAGCCAGGCTGAAGCTATAAGCCAGTAAATCCATCAGGGTCTCCAACGTGGGTGGCAAGGATCCAAGTAGCTGGGCCATCCTATGCTTTCCCAGTCACAGTAGCAGTTTGCTAGATTGGAAGTGGAGCACCAGAGACTCAAACTAGTGCCCCAGTATAGCCTGCTGGTTTTGCAAGTGGCATCTTAAAACACGGTGCCAAAATTTTGGCACTCATTTCATCTATGTTTTCCAAAACTCTTTGCCTCAAATTTATGTTATTTTATTAATTTGTGGAGAATATTATAAAATTTGTTGTTGACTTATTTTTATTGTCTTGAATGGATACTAGTATGTTATGATTTTTCTCTGCTTTTGTTGCTGTTGCTGTTCACTTACAGGAAAGGTTGCTTTCAGAAGGCCTTTGTAATCACGGCTTGTATAGATAATGAAGGAGATTCTGGGAATGTAGCAATCTCAATTTCTGAATTTTCTGGGATCTGTGGTAATCATTATCCAAGTAGCAGTTTGCTCGTTAGTATTTTTTTTAAGATTTATTTATTCATTTGTAAGGCAGGGTTACAGAGAAAGAGGAAAAGAGAGAGAAGATATTCCATTCAGTGGTTCACTCCCCAAATGGCCACAATGTCTAGAGCAGAACTGATCAAAGACCAGGGGCCAGTAGCTTCTTCCCAGCCTCCCACGTGGGTACAGGGGCCCAAGCACTTGGACCATCTTTCCAGGCGCATTCGCAGAGAGCTAGATCAGAAGTGGAGCACCCAGGACTTGAACCGACACCCAAATGGGATGTCAGCACAGCAAGTGGTGGTTTTACCCACTAAGCTACACTGCCAACCCCTACCATTTAGCTTAATAACCATCTTAAAAAGTCCTTGTTTTCCAAGCCACATAAACATTTTGGAGCACAAAATCTTACCTATTAAAAAATAAAGCTCTGCTTTCTCAGATGATTTCCTGCTCTGCCCCATCCTACACTCCACTGTCCCTTTTGTATTCTTCACACCACCATACACATTGTTTAGAGAAACTTACTTTCCAGGATTCAGCTTTAGATCGGATATCAAGTTCCAAGTCTTCAACTGCCTTCATTCATGTCCTATGAGGGCATTACAATTCCACTTTAAAAATTAAAAAAAAAAAAAAAAGATTTATTTATTTGAGAGGCAGAATGACAGAGAGAGGTAGAGATAGATAGATAGAGATGGAGATAAAAATAGAGATGATAGAGAGATCTTCCATCCACTGATTCACTCCCTAAATGGCTGCAACAACCAGGGCTGGGACAAAATAAACCCAGGAATCTGCAGCTCCATCCAAATCTCTCTCATGTGCGGCAGGGGCCAAGTACTTGGACCATTTTCCACTATGTTCCCGGGTGTAATTGCAGGAAGCTGGATCAGAGTATCACAGACTGCCACTCTGATATGTAATGCTGGCATTTTAAGCAGAGGATTAATTCACTGGGTCACAATTCCAGCTCTAACATTCTGACTTTCAAGTAAGATATTACTTTTTCATTTTTGACACCTGGAATTACACATTCCTTACTTTCTTGGTTGGTTAGATCTTTACAATTTATTTGTTTATCTGTCCACTTACCAATCAATAAGTAGCATAACTGAATTTTGAAAAAAAATATATAGGACTCAATATCAACACAGTTTACTGCCTCATTTTTCAAAGTTTCCAAACATAGCTTGATTTATTTTTTCCATAGTGATTGACTTACTTCCAACTGATAAATCGTAGTATAATTACATTGCTCCTGGTTATACTGAACTCACTTGTCTGTCCAGCCTCTGTTTCTGCCACAGCTCTCTCATTTTGCGGTTTTCTTGTAATCTGGCCATAAAAACTTCTCCTGAAACTTGACTATAAACACTTGGAAATGCACTTCTCTCACTCTGGGGTGATGTCTTGCCTGCATTATATATGACTTAAACTTTGACATGCAGCTTCTAATGCCTCACCCTCTGTAAAACCTTAACTGATTAAATGATTAATGTTACTTCCTATGGCACCTTCCTCGCATCTAATTTATAGCATTGAACATATTTCATCATTATCTTTACTTATATGTGTTTTTTCCACACTAGCTTTATTTTCTTTTAGGAAAGTGCTATATTTGAATGCTGTAGGTATATATTTATAGGGCTATAAGACAAATAAATGAAAAATAATTTGATGCTAATGCTTTCCAGAATATTTTTTATCAAGATCCTTGCTTTCCTTTCATTAGCCAACTCTTTATCACTTTCTTAATCATGTTTTCGATTTGGAGCCCACTTTATTTGGTTTCCAAATTTATTTGTTATCCAATAGATTCAAGGTTATTTTTGCATGTGAGTTTTTAATCTCCAAGCTCAGCATTACAAGTCAACCATAGCTGATAGCCTGCTCTAATTTATTGTCTTGGGTTCTCTCCAAAAATGGGTAATGATTAGCACTCCATCCAGTGAAAGTCAATATCACTACCCTGAACTTTTGAGAAATTGTCAGTAAAAAAGAGAAATGTACATACCTTTGTTGTTAAAGGAAAAAACAAAACTTTTCCAAGAAGCATTTATTTACTATTCAGAAGGCAATGATCAACTATAATGAGGGCAAAGTATACACTGTTATATTTGTGTGTGGTCATTTCATTATTTTGCTAGTTCCTGATATATGATCAAAGAAATGCGCTTATTCTCAATATTCACTTAAATGCACAGGATTTCTTCCAAGGCCAGGCTGGTTTCCTTTGTTTCTGGTAATGTGAAGTGGATTATGTGCCAAAGGTCGGGAAATACAAGTGCATTTTCAGATAATTCTCTATGCTCTGATCTAGATAATATGTATTTTGGCCCGCATAGAAATTTCTTTTCTTTTTTTTTTTTTTTTTTGCAGTGTCCAGGTACTGGATATATTCCTTCCTATTGATGATAGTTTAATAGAAGTTGAGGGCCATTTGGTGGGGATGTTGCTAGAAGACTGACTGAAGGGCTGTCCTACACAGTAATGGGAGCATTTTCGAGGGAGGGGGAATGGAAAAAAATTAAGAATGGTGACAACAAAAGCAACTTTGGAGTGTTTGCTTTGTGAAAAACATTGAGCTAGGAACTTTACATACAAGATCATGTCTATTCCTCACCATAACTATTTAGAGAAACCATTATAGATGCTGTTATCACTATGAAACCAATTAAGTCTCACCAGTAGTTTCACAATATTTCCATTTTCCATAAAGACTTCAATCTACAAAAAGACAAGAATCTACAACTGCTGGATTTCAAATACAAGCCTTGTTAAAGGAGATGATTCCTTTTGTTTTAAATATTTATTTATTTGAAGGTCAGAGTTACACAGGGAGAGAATGAATCAGAGAGAGAGAGAGAGAGAGAGAGAGAGAGAGAAAGAGAGGTCTTCCATCTACTGGTTCACTCCCCAAATGACAATAATGGCTACAGCTGAGCCAATCCGAAGCCAGGAGCCAGGAACTTCTTCCGGGTCTCCCACATGAATGCCTGGGCCCAAGCACCTGGCCATCTTCCACTGCTTTCCCAGGCCATAGCACAGAGCTGGTTAGGAAATGGAGTAACTAGGATGTTAATTGGCTCCATATGGGATGCTGGTGCCACAGGAGGCAGCTTTACCTACTACACCACAGTGTGTCAGCCCAGATCATTCCTTTTCAAGGTAATGTTTCTGTACTTCGAAGTTTGTTCAGAGTGCAGAATGGATTTTAAAATATATTTGAGGACTGTGAAAATTCATTCCCATAATATTACACAAAGATCATGGTTAAAACAGACAAGCCCACTAGTTTTACTCTGAAAGTTAAGAAATGCACATATGCTAGGGTATAATGTGTTCAGAATACTACCATTAAAGAATATACTCTTCCCTAATGATATTTATTACTCCTCAGTGATGAAAAACATTCATAACCTAATGCCAGTCAGCATTTACATAGTTTATCTGAACATTTTAGAATACTGTAAAATCTGAAAATTCTGCTCTTGACAATGACTGCGAATTCCTTGTAAACAACAAATTCAATTGGTCCGATTGATTGAAGTATTTCTGTAGTCTCCATTTTACATTCAGAAAACATTTAAGGAAAACCATCAAAGCTATTACATTTAAAACCAAATTTGTCCCAAATAATTTTATAGTACTAAATATTCAATATTTGAATGTTCAAGTGACAGTGAAATGAGCAGATAAATCATTTTTAGACATATGTTTCTAGCTAACTGCTACAGTATCCAACTGAGTAATCTGCATCTCCCTTGTCACTGTCTTACATATGTTTCCATTAGACTTAAATCCCAGGTTGCATATAACCTATTACTCATGCCCCAGTTGATTTCTTGAATCATAAAGCCGTATAACATTTGGAAGCCTTAATTAGATGTTCCTGCTTACAGTTTTAATGTATAAAATAAGAAGTTGAAAAGGAAGAAAAAAAATTTCTGCCAAAATAGGCAGACTGAGGAAGTAGTTTACTCTCTGTATTCAAATGAAAGGAAGGGAAATTTATGCAGTACGATCAACAAACCAACTATATCTGTTAATCATTTCCTGCTGGGCTAGGTCTTTCTCCCATTTACAATGATTCTATGTGTGAATTTATTGTGAACTATAGATGCAATTAGTACTACTATTCCCTGTCTTTTTCTTTGTATCCTAACCTATCACTATATTAAAGCATTTAAAGGGAACAGCTGTCAGATTTGAAGCTCTGAAATCAGTTTTGACACACGTAACATTTTCCATGTATTCAAACATTTGGATATAAAAATACAGTCCTCAGTGTAAGTTCAGATTCCTCTGCTATGTCTCACACCTGGTAGGTGTATCTGTGTGGGTGCAAACTGTTTAAATCTTTACTTAGTATATGCCAAGTTGATCTTCTGTATATAAAGATAATTGAAAATGAATCTTGATGAAGAATGGGATGGGAGAGGGAGTGGGAGATGGGATGGTTGCCAGTGGGAGAGAGGTTATGGGGGGAAAAGCCACTATGATCCAAAAATTGTACTTTCAAAATTTATATTTATTAAATAAAATTTAAAAAATAAAATAGTATATAATCTTCAATTGCCAGATTGCGGTAGTTGGGTGGGATAGTCTTTTAGGCTTTCGGAATTCTAAAGCTAGATCTTTTGTTAGATTCCAAGGCTCTGCTCATAGTAGATGATGAGAATGATGAAACACCGAACAGAAACATTTTGTTAAAAGTTCAGATAGAAAATTCATTTGGCTTTTAAACATTTGTTTAATCTGTCAACAATGGGTTATAGGCCGGCACTGCGGCTCACTAGGCTAATCCTCTGCCTGAGCCGCCGGCACACCGGGTTCTAGTCCCGGTCGGGGCACCGGATTCTGTCCGGTTGCCCCTCTTCCAGGCCAGCTCTCTGCTGTGGCCAGGGAGTGCAGTGGAGGATGGCCCAGGTTCTTGGGCCCTGCTCTACAAACAATTCTATTTCTAACATAGTATTCCTCTCTATGAAAAGCACCTGTCAAACAATCCCTATGATGCATTTTTGGTTTGCTCTCATGCCACCATGTTCTAGGATTGATTTGCTGTGGTAGTCTAAGTAGCTAAGGGGGAGCTGAGATGTGATAGCTCAAGCCAGACGGCAGAAATCTAGGCAACTGATTATTTGACAGCCATGGATGACATACCCCAGGGCAGCTCTGTCTGGTCCATTAGACAAGTCTCCTTCTGTGTACTATCAAAACTTTCTGTCTTTTCTGTGCGCTATGCAGATCCACCTCCCATGCACAGTAAGCCGCCATCCCTTTCTGAGTAGCACAAACTGCAAGGTCCACAGTATTGCAAAGGAACCAGCACTAGCTGGAAATATCCAACATGGTTTCAAGATGAGTGCCCCCCCCCATGCCCTTTAGGTCATTGTATTGTCATAATAAAATTTTCCGGGGTGGGGGGGGGGGCTCCTCACTCCCATCATGCACCTGATGCCATGACACTCCCAGTGTTTATCCTACCTGTGCTGACCCTAGCAAGATCCTCTTTTGAATATTCAATTGGGTTCTACTCCAGACATCACCCCTTTTGTCTTTGGAAGGTAAAAAGGGAAGGTCTAACTTGTTGGGGATTTTTTTTCCCTTGCCTGGAGTGTTTCTCCTTTGCTGAGGGCTTTTTCACTTTTGGGGGATTTTCCCTGGTGATTTTATTTTTCCTTTTTTGCGTCTATTTTGCAATTTTGGCTGTTCATACACTACTTGGTTCTTCGCTTTGTGAATTTGTTTTGCTGTGAATGAACCCTGCTTTCCTGTAAATCTGCAAGTCTCCACCTTTGATTCTTTCCCACATGAAAAAAGCATCCACAATAAGCCCTGCAGAAGTCTCTCAGCCCACAGCAGATTCTTCTGATAATCAATGCGCATTACAGTCACTGTAGAACCAAATTTTGAGAGGAATGGAAAATGTATTAAATTAAATTCTCTCCCCTTATTCTTTTACTTTCTCTCTTTGAAGTCTGAAGGCATAAAGTTGGAGATACTTTTTACTTGTTTTTTTTTTTTTTTTTTTTTTTTTTTTTTTTTTAGCACAAGACAACTAAGAAAAGGGAGCTACGAGTCAGCGAAAACAATCAAGTCATATACAGACTAGTATTATCTCTGGATGAAATAACTAAATGAGATCCTTCAAATTTCTTTATTCTCCAGCCCATGTTAACAGAATCAGAACAGGGAAGATTTTAGGCTGGGATATTATTTAGGTTTAATGAATGTGCATTTGATTAAAGTTGCTATGTATCATTTCTCTAAGTAAGTGCTTCATTAAAAAATACATAGACTATTAAGGTAAAGAGTAATAGTCAGTGATGTAAGCAAAGGTCTAATGAGCAGATCATGTATGAATCGACATAGTAAACAGTCTGGAGAAAGCCATGAGTACTCAAGAAACATTTTCCAGGCAAGAAGAACATAAACCAGACATAAGCCTCTGCCAGTTTAGGTTTCTTGTTCGCCCTGCCTTCTTTCAAGAAGCAGGTGGGCCAAACCTGAAGAAATCAGCATGGAGAAGCTCATCGCCCACTACCATCAGGCTCACAGAGGCCTGGACCCCTTTTATATCTTACATGGGCTAGGGGTGGGAGTGGGGGGCAGGAGGCAGCGATGAGCTTCTCCATGCTGATTTCTTCAGGTTTGGCCCACCTGCTTCCAAGCCTGTGAAGAAAGCAGAGGTGGGGTGGGGAACAATACAGGATGAACTAGTCTCTTGAAAGAAGGCAGGGCGAACAAGAAACCTAAACTGGCAGAGGCTTATGTCCTCGTTCCATCAAAATGTAACATGAAAGTTTGAATGTGCAAACGTATTTTGTTTAAATTAAGGAGCTCTACTTTAGAAGATTGTTCCAATCAGAATCTAAAATTATATGTATAATTTGTGTATAATATTTGGACAGTGGAGGTGGATGAGACTTCATGAGAAGTGAACAGAGACTGAATGTTAATCAAGGACTGAATCTTGGTTACTTCAATATTAAGAAGTCAGGCATGTAATTACAAAAAAAACAAAGGGGAATGATTTGAGAAAAGAATGAGAAGGGAAGAGAGAAAACGAGATGGATAGATCAATTGATTGAATGATAGATATATGTATAGCTCCATTTTGATGTTCAGATAAAAACTTCATTTGAAAAAGAGGAGAAAATAAGATGATCAACTATTGCTAATTGGTTTAAAAAAGTGAAAACTGAGGAAAAAAACCACTGGACTTGGCAATGTACAAATCACTGGTAAGACTCACAAAAGCATTCAGCAATGCTAGGAGTAAGAGTGTGACAGAGAGTAAGAGAGTAAAAAGGATAGCAAGTGAAGATAAAGGATGTCAGTTACTGTTTCACAAACTATTAATATAAATTGGAATGGGTTAATTGGATTGTGATAGACTAGAATTTTGTAGATATATCTATACACACAATTATTTATGCATATATATAATTCACCCACATACACACATACATGTATGTGATATATGCATATATTTGTATATTGCATGTATATGTAATATATCTGAAGTAAGCAGGCATATAGGTTAAAATTAATTAGGTTTGTTAGCTGGAAGACCACACCTTTGCCACGCCCCTGTGTGACCTCACACCCTACCTGATACCTTCACCACGCCCCTGTGTGACCTCATCCCCCTACCTGGCCACACCTGGGTGCCTACCAGCCAATCAGGTTAATTAACCACTCCCCTTTGGAAGTGGGTTAAAAACCTGGGACACAGTGTTTCCAGCCATTCTCTTTTCCCTGGCCTCTTGCCAGGAGGGGGCTTGCTGTAGACCCGCACCTCCAGGGCACAGGGCCTTTGGGCCACGTGCCCTAGGCTTTCAGGCCTAGATGCTCCTCCACATGGCTGGTTCCTGATACTCAGTATGAACCCAGATTTACCTCTCTTAAATAAAGCTCTCACTCTACTACGTATCTTTCTCACCAAATAAAAGCCTAAAATGTACCATGCTGCCTCGTTTATCTGTGCCAGTATTTAAAATTCTTCTCTAAATATTAGGCAAGAACTCTCTCGGGCTTATTAATATTGGGGATTTATTAATAAGCATATGGTGAAATCGTATGGCACCCCAAATTTTGGTAGCATATGTGGCATCCCAAATGGTGCTTCTGGGGAACTCTAAGGGACCACTTTTTCATGTAAATTTTAGGGGATCATGTCCAATTTCATACCCACACACATAAGTACATATTAGGTTTTTCATATTAAAGTGTTTTTATGTGAAAATGAATCGAAAATGTCTGATGTCTTTTACCCCTACTCTAAACTTCCTGAAAGCAGAAATCTTATAGTATTTTTAGCACATGAATATTGGCGATCTATAGTGCATGGATTATATTAATTGGTAATAAATATTTGTTGAAAAAAAGACTATGTTGTGTTTGATTTTGATCTCATTACTGTTTTACTCTTGTTCCCTGTTAATAGGGCAGTGGACTCCTTGGTCTGGCACTCCATTCAAGGACTTAGGCACATTTCTCTATTTCATATTCATTGTTCTTAAACCATGTTTAAGAAACGGGAAAGAAACCAGAGAAATAATTAAGGAACTGAATTCTACCACTAAATCCCAGTGAAACATGGACCTTCTGGCGCGTTCTGACGTAAATCCAAACCTTGGGGAATATCTATTCCATTTCCTCATTATGCTATTAGAAAATACGGTGATTGTAATTGTAAGCAGCAGTTGGTAAACAATTTTAAGACTGAGCCTGAGGGAACTAAAAGAAGAGCTAAGAAATAAAATCAAATTAGAAAGTCCAAGGCTGCACATTAGCATTCACAGAGATGAAATGTTTTCTTTGCAATTGTAAAAAATATCTGGCCTGTGCTGGTCCTATTGTCCTGAATTTGGATGAAAGGAAAATCTGCATTTCAAATTGAAGATCATCAGTTTTACAATATGTCCCTAATAAAAAAATAAACAAACCAAACTGTTTCTTCTAAACTTATTGTGTAATATTTACATATGGAATTAAAGGAGCTGGCATTTTATTCAAAATGATCCTGTAAGAGAAGGGTTCAAGTGCACAAATTCCTACACGAAAGTGCCCTGAAAGTGAATGCTGTTTGAAAATGTTAATTATATCCAGCAAATTTATGATTCCTTATATTGTAGTCCAGGCAGCATTATCAGTGTATAGCTTCACATTAAGGGATTACTGAATTCTATAAAACTATCCTCAGCACATTATCTGACTTGACTGTCATACTTAACATTTGAATAGGGAATTCAGAGAGGAAATTAAATAATAATAATAATAATAATAATAATAGAATACCCATTGCTAAGACAGAGGAAGTGGGGAGCCAGAGGTTAAAGTTGACTCCAATGACTTCAGGATTTTAATGAGGGTTTTTTTATGCCATCTAAACTTTTAATATTAAAATAATTGTACTGCCAGTGATTTTTCTTTCTGAATTAGAAACAGATAATATGAAAATTCTCTTATTTATTTTCTTTCTGATAAGTGCATTTATTCAAATTAAAATGTAATAGCCAATGACTGAACAGTATCTACAAATTCTCTTGGATCTCATCATGTACCCTGTTGTGCACATACCATGGACTCTTTACTGGTGAGGAGGACTAGAATAAAGTTGGCTCTCTATTAATAGGTTTTCCTCAATCAATTGTGGGTCAAATGCATTTGAAAAAAGTATTCATAAGTATTGAATATGAGTATTTATTTCTTGTCATTATTCCCTAAAACATAGTGTAGCAACCAGTTATATAGCATATTTGTTGATTTTGCTATTGTAAATTACTTAGAATTGATTTATAATATATAGGAGAATGTGTGCAGATTATGTGTTATATACATTTAGATGGAATGGTCATATGTAGAAAGTGCTCTTGGCAAAAATCTACCCGCTTCATTTTACAAACAGGAAGTCTGAATCCAAAGAAAGAGAAATACAGCAACTCTTTGATACTATAGTGATTATGAGGAAAAAGAAGTTCATTCTGTTTCAGTTTCAATAAGTATTCTGGCTACACTAGGGTAGCACTTGAATTATGTGTCGTTTCCTTTTGGCATCCACCTTAAGGATAAAGGTCAAACCAGTTTTTCTCCTCTAATTCTGATAGTCTTAAGGTTGTATGAGCTGTTTGAACATAAAAATACCATTTTTCACAAATTCCTTACAAAGTTGCCATCATTTCTAAAGCATACTTTCTCTCTCTCTCTCTCCTTTTCTCTAAACACTCCTCATACCAGCTCCCCACTTTTTGGTAGAAAATTCTAAGGTTCTTACTATACTGGTTGTGTACACAATTCTTCCTTCATCTAATCTTCAGATCTAGTGGAGAGTTATAGTGTATCTTTATCAAATTTACATTTTCAAGGCTCCGCACTGCTATCTGATCATAGCTTCTTATTGGAAATATCTTTCCACTTGTTTCATCTTCATTAGCATGGAAACTACTAGAGGCCACTAAATTGAGAACAACATACCTTAGGCAGAGTCTCAAAGGAAGGCAGGGGTGAAAGCTTTATGAGGAAAAATTAGAAGGTCTACTCCTCAGAATTGATCATCTGAGGTTCCAATTGATGTGTGTGTAAGTTGTAACAGGGCGGGTGATCTTGGGTTATATACATTCAGGTAATGCCAAATTCTTCCTGTTGTTCTTACCTGAGTTTATGAAATCCCTTACGCTGTTATTTGAGCTCAGTTCAGGTTCTGGAATAAGAAGTGCAATGATAGATGAATATTAAGAGCAAGTGGTATTTGGTGGTGGTGGTGCCTGGGTTTTAGGAATGTCATTGAGTAAAGAAGGGGATTTGAAGAAAGTGAAGATGAAGGAGACAGACAAGCAAGTAGAGCAGGAAAGAGATTGGAAAGACGGGAAAGAATGGCAACACTACATAAGAAGGAAACTAGAGGGTAAGGCTAAGAGGAACTTGCTAGGTAGATAGGTCAAATTTGTTGTTCCTGGCTTTCATCAACTTGCTCATTAACTTTGGGCAAAGCATGGTTTGGTGAAACAATTTTTTGATTCAGTATTTTGTTTGGAAAATTCTGCACCTCAAAAAATGCTGTCCAGTATATGTGAGAAATCTTAATCTATATATTTTGTAAAATTCCTCTTGAATGATGCATCTGTTCTAGGCAAATGTTTTCAGATTGATGGTTAAAGATTCAAATTCTTATTGATACAATTATGGCATTTAGAGATACAGCCACAAGAACTCAGATTATAATGCAAGTACATATAAGAAGCCATAGATTTTCTTGGAGGAGAGCGTTTATACTGAAGCCCCTTTTGAAAGATGATAATACTTGAAAATGATGCACCGTGTGACTTCCTTTTTCAAGCTGATGGTTAAACACTTCCAAATATAGACACAACAGTCTGTGTTCTGAGCCAGGCAGAAAATTTAAACAAATGCTCTATCAGGACAAAACCCAAGCACTCAGGACAAAGCATTCAGATAAAAGGAGAACTTTATCTCAATTAAGTAGTTTTGATATGTAGCAAAGTTTGTTCAAATAGACATTGTTTGACAATAACCTTAAACTTGATGATGTGAGGAGTTGGCTTGAGTAACAGGCTTATAAAGAAAAAGAAAAAGTGGTTAAAAGGAATAACCCAATTTCACCCCAAATGCCAATCAAATAGGAACCTAAAACAAGATCCAGGTACAAAACTGAGAATAAATATGGGAGAAACTCAACTGAAAGACAACAGAGATCGGATCCAGTGTTTTCATATTAGCGCAAACTCTGTAAGCCATGAACAACAAAGAAAAAGATGTCTTTCACACCTTGTTAAAGGCTAGGGAATGCAATACAAACCATGTCATAGTGAGAACTTTGTGGCAACTGAACTGTTTCACATGAAATGAAGACTACCAAAAATTAACAAATAGAGGCCATTTTTATCAGACGTTGTTGAACAAGGGAATCAGCCTCTTATGCTACATTTTTTTTTTTTATTTTCGCAGAGATTCAAAGGTAGTCAGATGAATGGAACCACTTTATAGTGATAAAAAGGGAAGATTTCAGATACACTTTAATAGGAGATTATTGGCATAAAGAACCTGGAGGAACACTAACTAGAAATGACTCATTTTATGTGATTGAAGAACCATATTTGAAGACTATATTTAACTTTCTCTGGTTGGCTTTTCAAAGGAGGGCAGTAGCCAATTATTGACAAATTCTGACAGCAAATTTCAGCAAATGTTGTGGTTTTATTTTCTGGGCTTTCTGCTAGTGAGATTGTAGATTAAATTTCTGTAATTATATAAGATGTAAACCTTGTTCATTTATGTATTCATTATTTCAGTAGCTTTAATTTACCATGACTTGAAATCTCATCTCTTCCCTGTAATGCTTTCTCTGATATTCTCCATACCTCAGGTTATAAAAATATGAAAGAGCTTAATCTGATGAGTGTTTGTATTAAAGATGCTGCTTTTTATCTTGTTGGGCATTCAACAACCTTTTAACTTTAGAATCCTAATGCATACCGCACCATATTTGGCTAACTCCCTTTCATGAAGCATTGTATTAGTGGGATTTTGCCTTTGAGTACGGTGTGGTAGAGCATTCAAATGAATATGTTTCACAAAGCTGGGCATTTCACATTAAGTTTGTTCGTTCCTTTGGACTCATCCTTAGACTGTGTTTATTACAGCCAAATGTTTTACTGATATTTTAAGAAAATGTCTTATAACTGTTCCCACTATTTGTACAAAATGTGCTAGAATTAAAAATTATTGAGCCATGGCATTTGAATCACAGGAGAGCCTCACTTATCTAGGACAATGTCTTCATTTATGAAACAAAAGACTAGAATCCATAGAAACCAAGGATCTTTTCAAGATGTTTAAGCCGTATTAATTCACTTCAGCTATTAAAATATTTTTATGACTACATATCTTAATGGGGGGATAGTATACACTGCCTTTGCTAAAATATAAGTTTGAAAAATTAAAAATTGACTGTAATTATTATGTAAAATAATTATGTTAAATATTTTATTATATTCATTATATGAGAGGACAGAAAATATGGAAAGATTGGCTTAAAGGGCAGTTTGAAGTATCCACAATTGTTTTTAATAATGTAGGAAAGATTGGTTGGTAGGTTAAATACAAAATGTGCTGATGTCTTACAGGAAATTAGACTAATATTTAAGATACTGTTTTTTACTGGACAGGGAAAATTTGCATCTCTCACTAACAAAATTGTACATGTTGACATATAATACTAGTTCTGGAATATTCAATCGACAGAAAAATAACCCTTTGGTGGGCTTTTTAAGCAGAAATTCTATGACATTGAAAGAACATATTGCTTAAATGTTGCTTCTTTAATTGCAACTATTCCTTCTAGTGTTGTAAACAGACACTACTACAGACAGTTTAACTGCATGTTGTTATTTGTAATAGTTATTATACCTTTCTAAATTCGTACACTTAATTCAGGACTTGTGGAAATAAGATTATTTTTCTAATTTTGATGGCTTCCAGATTCCTGTTTGGATTTCTATTATGCTTCTTGATTATGAGAATTCTTTCTGTCCAACCATCCTTGATTATTCTGCTACTTTCCATTTTATAAGTTTTATTTCAGTGTCATGATTCTATCTACTTTAATTTTGATTTCAGAGGAAAACAAAACAAAAAACAAGAAGTTTATTGACAGTTTAAAGAATATCTCCTTTGAGTCTCCTTCAGAGGAAAACAAAACAAAAAACAAGAAGTTTATTGACAGTTTAAAGAATATCTCCTTTGAGTCTCCAATCTGCATACTGTGAAAAGATGACATGGAACCCAAGGTTTGCTTCTGGCTTTAACCCTTGTTTGCCCCAAGAGAAAGTTAACTACTAACAAAGAACGCAGCTTTCCAGACAAGTGTATGTATATTTTAAAATTTTACTAAGTTTGTCAGATGATAACAACTACCATATACAGGAAGAAAAGTGGTGAAAGGATGAGTTTTTTGAGATTATGACATGTAATTTGTAGTCTGTAATTTGCTGTCCAAGAGACAGTAGTTGAGATGAGAAAAATACAAACTGAGATGTGATGTAAAGATAAGACCCCTACTTCATTTTCTTAAGATCTACTAAGAGAAAATAGTGTTAAATAGCTCATTAATAATTTTGTTAGTTTATTAAATAATTGTTTAAATTATTGTACTAAATGATATATACTACTAAGATTAAATGTTCATGTTTCTCTTTACTTTCTTCAATAGATCCACTAAAATCTTTAAATTATGCATGTGGTTTATATTTTATAGTTTTGATTATATTTCATTTGAACAGCTTCCCTTAATCAGACAATGAAAATCAACCTTGGGGCTGATGCTCACCTAAAATGTACTAATATGGATAAAGGTTAAAAATTACTCTCAGTGATCTACCCTTTTCCAGTGAGTTAATGTTGTGTGGTTAACAGTGTTCAATATTTTAAATATCATCCTTCAAAATTCCTAGTATATATGATTTTCATGAAAATAAACTGAACTGTTAGTGTACTAAAGTGGTTTAGGCATCCAGATTATAATGATGATGAAGATGATAACGTTGTGAGATGTTGTATGCTAAATAAGTCTGTCTTAAATATTGGAAACTTGCAAAAATTGCCAGGATAACATCTAACCTCTAAGAATCTAAGGAAGGGCATTAACAAAATGTCCTGGGTTTTTGCATCTATTGTTTCTCCTAGATATGCAGAAAGATGTTAAATACAGAATTTTAATATTTAATCAAGTTAAAAATTCACTTCTGTAATTTAATGCCAGTTTAACATCTCCTAAAATGATAACCATTGTTCCAATAAAATGCAGGTTAAACAAAAACAAAAATATTTTGTTCTACAATAGCCCATTCTAGTAAGATATCAGCTTTTATACAAAATAATTCATGTGACAAACCAGTGGTCTGTAATGGGCTTGGGAATAACAAGAAAGAGAATATGTCGGGTTTAGAAACTGAATTATAGCTACCCAGAGGTATTTGCAATGCTTCTGAGTGGATGGTGTGTAAAGGCATTGTGATAGAGCTTGGAATCCTTGCAATGTGGTACCAGACATGCATGCCGAGTAATCACGGTCTTCTTTCACATAAATCTTACTAGACAGCTGAATTTAGGATCACAGATTTGTGAACTGAAAAGACAGCAGCTAAACAGACAGCATCATCACTGGGTAACCTTTCTTTGGATTGTGTCAGTATGGAATCTTTATTAATTTCAGTAAATTCCAAACACCAAGACTGAAACTTGGTTAGTTCTGGGGGACATGACTTAATCAAACCAAGAATTTCAATATATAATATGGAACAGCATTTAAACATCATTCAATTTAAACTTAACTTTATTTTTCCCAGATGAAAAAATGTAAGTTTTAATTGCAAGGTTAATTTTTTCAAAGGAATTATTAGAACTAACTTTCCTGGCTTCCTGGTCCACTCTACCTTCAAAGGAAAATAGATGGTAAGAATTATTTATTTAACTATGACAGAAAACAGAAAATGAATAATTAGGAGAATAACCTACAAAACAGATGGATTTATATATACCAGTATTAGCACATTTATTTATGCATACTTTCCTTCTCAAATTAGTTTACTCGTTCATCCATGTATTCAACAATCTGAATTCTACTGTTGTGCAGAATTTAGAGATATAGACCTGAAAATGGAGGGTGACTTGCAAGCAAGATATCATTTTATGTCAGAGAGGACTAATGTAAGAATGGATATTAATAGTGATGGTATTGTTACAAAAATGGACACTCGTTATGGCTCCACAAAAGAGAGTAGAAAAAGATTCTAGAGAGCTGACATCTGAAATATAATATGTTATGTTACATATCTGAGATATGGCATGAAGGTGTTTATAACTAGTCAGTGAAAGGCCTTGAGTACAGAAGAGAGGCCGTTTGTGACAGATAATCAAGATGAGCAAGTGCCTGATGTTAGGAATCAGCTGAGGTTTCTGGGATTTGCAGATGATGCAATCATGCCTTTTTCCATACATATTGCTGATCACCAGTTGGCAGGAGCTTTTTAGATGTTGGACACTTAAAAGATTATAAGGCTATGCTTACATATCTTCAGAGATTTACCATTTATAATTTTTATCAGATTATCACAATTTGTAGCATTTCCCAGATGCTGAGGTCTCTCTGCCAGGTTTCACTTACTTTTTACAGCAGTGTTGGAAACATATATCAACTCACAGGCTTTGTAACAGCTAAACTTGGAGTGGGTTCTGCTCTGAAATTCATTTCAAATGAAAAATCAATATATCCCCAAGTAACTATCCATTTTAAATTGTTCATTCAAAGATTCTGGGAAATGCATACATTTTTACAGCATCAAAAAAGACCTAAAACTCCATTAGTTTGTATTCATTTCCTGCTATAAAGAACTGCCACCAACATGATGACATTAAACCACATAAATTTATGATTTGTAATTTTGTAGTTCATGAGTACAAAATAGGTCAAACTGGGCATACATGAAGATCACAGATAGGTTCCTTTCTGAGGCATGTGAGGGAAGAATCCATTCCGTTTCCTTCCGTTTTTGTTCAATTTCCAGAGATCAAATACATTCCTTGGCTCAAGGTTACTTCCTCGAGTCACTCAGGTACCTACTTGCAGCATCACAGCTCCTGTCTCCCTCTTATAAATAACCTTTTTCATTATACTAACTCTATCCAGCTAATGCAAGGTAAATTCACATCCCCAAATCATTAACAATTATATCTCAAAAGTCCCATATATCATGGGAGACAATATATTCACAGATTGGGGGAGTTAGCTTAAGGAAACCTTTCGTGGCAATGATTCAGCCTATCACAGTTTGCCGTCTGGTACACAAAGATTTATATCTATCTCACATGCAAAAACCTTCTCAAAAGTTTTAGACCTTGAAAGCATCAACTCTATATCCAAAAATCTCAGTATTATCAAGGTCAAAATGCATAAATATCATTACCTAAATTATTTAATTTAGGTATAGATGAGTCTCTGAGTACAATTCATCCAGGAGGAAAATGCTTTTCAAGCTTTGAAATTGTGAAAGTCAACAGCCTTCTTCCATTTCATGTTTTCTCTTGTCCTTACAGTTTGTGTTTTTGTTACTATAACATCATCCAAGCATTGTGGATTTCCTGTGTGTGCTATGGGGATTCACTCCTTAGTTCAGAGATTCCTCTATAGCTCTGTTAAATATGAAGGAAACAACGTTTTCTTGTCTTTTCCACATTTTAGTGGTTGATTGTATTCCTTGATTTGTGGTCCCTTTTCTCAATCTTAAAAGTCACCAACGCGGCACTGGATTCTGTCCCGGTGGCTCCTCTGCCAGGCCAGCTCTCTGCTGTGGCCTGGGAGTGCAGTGGAGGATGGCCCAGGTCCTTGGGTCTTGCACCCGCATAGGAGACCCGGGTGTGGGGGGAGGCAGCTGGCACCTGGCTTAGGATCGGGGCAGCAAACTGGCCGCAACGCGCCGGCCGTAACAGCCACTTGGGGGGTGAACCAACTGAAAAAGGAGGACCTTTCTCTCTGTCTCTCTCTCTCACTGTCTATCTCTGCCTGTCAAAAAAAAAAAAAAAAAAAAAAAAAAAAAAAAAAAAAGTAACCAATGGCTGGAATGGCTGGAAGAGTCTTTCCTAAATTTCCTCACTCTGATATGGACTCCTTTATCACAACTGCTTCTTCAAATCTAAGTCTTCCAACTCCATCTTCCACAGTTCAGGATCCTAGGTTACTATGAGTACACCCACACAATCCAAGTTAAAATGACAATTTAACATCAGTTGGCTATCATGTTTTCCCTGATCTGGGGTAATACTAGAGTACCTAAAATGTAACATATTGGAGTGAATGGGCATTTTGAGACCTGAGAAACAGTGCTTTTTCTTCATACTATTTGGTGAACTCTTTACTTAGTGTAGGGTTAACCTTATGAGTATAAAATAAACTGAATAGAGATCTTTATAAAATTAAGAATGAGAATAAAAGAGGAGGAGGAAGAAGGGTTGGAGCATGGGTGGGAGGGAGGGTAGGATGGGAAGGATCACCATGTTCCTAAATCTGCATATATGAAATATATGAAACTTGTATACCTTAAATTCAATTTTTAAAAAGTGACCAAAAAAGATTAATTGGCTAAGAACCTTAAGTCTACCAGCAAAATTTATCTTTCCTTACACAACATATCTACATATTCCTAGAAATAAGACATGTACATCTTTCAGAGACCATTATTCTGCCTATCACATTGCTTTTCAGACATTACAACTCTTAGTTAAGTAATGAACCACAATTTCAATGTGTATATTTGAGAAGGTCTGATATTGAGAATTTATTCTCGCAATAAATAAACTGTGCACATACTGAGTGATACAGGAATATTTAAAATTACTATAGATTCATAAAACCAATAAATTGAGATATTTGCAACATAATGTGAGTGTACTTCAAAGCAAAATAATATAACCTATGTTTCATGTCTACTCTGGAAAATAAATCCTTACTCTTGAGGATTTCATGTATTGCTGGTGGGAGCATACACTGAGAATAATTTGGAGATATCTGAAGAAATTTAATATAAGCATGTCCTAGGATAATAGAATTTCTGCTTCAAGTACATAAGCCAAATAAATTCTTACTTTAATACAGAAAGGCAATGTACAAGTACATTCCTTGAAATGCTATGTTTGTGACTGGGAGCTAGAAACAGTCTGGGTCATCAGTGTGAAAATGGAAAGATAAAATGGGGTAAATAAAAATGTATATGAGAGAACTTTAATGTAAATAGCAAAACAAGACTGCTCTAAAAACCTATTGTCAAGGGAAACTCATTGCCATAAATTATCATTTATGTAGATATATTAATATAATCAAAACAATGTACATTTTCCCAGAACACATATAAAGGATAAACATCAAGACATTGGCATGATTGCCTATTGAATAACACAACCCAACAAATGTGTCACCAAACTCCTAAGAAATCAAGAAGAATGAATGGAAAAGAAAGAAGTGAAAAGACAAAAGAGGAAGACGACAAGGGGAAATAAAGAAACAATTCTTGAGCAGAAGGTATTTAAGGAATATGGCAAATAAAAACCATTTCGCCCAAGGGAAGGTGATGAACAAAGATGGATGTAGAAGCAGAGTATGGAAACATTTTCAGTAAATGGCCACATACACAGTTTAGGCTTTGTGAATCACATGTTTTCCATGGCAAGTACCATGGTTTCTGGTACAGAAACAAGAATGTAGTAATCGTCAGTTTGTCTAGCACATCAGCTTCAGTTGATTAAAGTCTATTCAGTATTTGTTCATACTAATATTTTAGGAATCTTAAGACTTTTAAATGAAAATAATTATTGTGGGTAATGTCAGATTATTATTCTCATGACCAAAAGTATTTTCTAACAAAGAAAGTACAAATTAGTAAATTGTAAGTTTTTTACTGTGTCCTGTGATAGTTCTAATATTAAACAACGAGGGCAGCTTTGGTTAATAGGCCCTATGATAAAGAAATCATTTGTTTTCTTGACTATGCTTATGTATCACTGTTTTTGCTTTTTATCTTTTATATGGTAGTATATTTTTAATTAATTCCCAACAATAGAAACAAACATTTTAGGGCAAAAATTTGCTTTATATCTTAAGAAAACTGAAGGATACTTTTAAAATTAATGGAACATACCCTTTAGGTATGCACTTGAGACAAAAAAAAAGTGATTGTCAACTCTGGTTGTATATTAAAGCACCTAGGAAGTTTTACTAACAGCATACATGATTACATACTGGACTCATCATATCAAGCCCCAGGAACAAGACCCATCTGCTAAAGTTCCTCAGTTAATTTCATTCTACAGGTTTTGTATGTGCCACTCTAACTAGTTCCAAATCTACCAAAAAAAAAAAAAAATCCATTGCCACAATCTGAGGAGACTGAAGAAAAATGATGGTCATGTCTTATCAAACGAAGCAACTTTGATATTCTCTCAAGTGTGGAAAGGATAAGAAATAGCACTGATAATCATGTATCACTCTAATAAAAAATAGGGCGGGGGTTGGGCCGGCACTGTGGTGTAGCCAGTAAAGCCACCACTTGCAGTGCCGGCATCCCATATGGGCTCCGGTTCTAGTCCTGGCTGCTCCACTTCCAATCCAGCTCTCTGCTGTGGCCTGGGAAAGCGGTAGAAGATGGCCCAAGTGCTTGGGCCCCTGCACCCATGTGGGCGACCTGAAGAAGCTCCTGGCTCCTGGCTTCACATTGGTGGAGATCTGGCCATTGTGGTCATCTGGGGAGTGAACCAGTGGATGGAAGACCTCTCTATCTCTCTCTCTCTCTCTCTCTCTCTCTCTCTCTATATATATATATATATATATATATATCTGCCTCCCCTTCTCTCTGTGTAAGTCTTTCAAGTAAATAAATAAATCTTTAAATAAAAAAGGGGGGTTCTTCTTGCAGTTGAAGAAAACTAAGTCATTACTGAGTTCATAGTCTTCAAATGGCAGTAGACTTCATAGTTCTGTACAATTTCAGCTTTTTCTATTACAGCCTTCTAACAGCCTTAACTCACTACACACACATGAGGCTGTGAATTCACACTCACAATGTGGCCCCAAATACAGAACATAAAAGTTTGACAACCTATGTAATTATGACACATAGTATTCTAGAACATTTTGTACAGCATTACTTTCACAAAATCACTCAGAGACAATAGTATGTGTGTGTGTGTGTGTGAACATACTATACAATCATCTTCATTTAAGTTTCATGAATATATTTCAGAGATTTCTGAACTTCATGAAATTCAATTTCCTGACATTGCATCAAGTTATTTTTAGGTGATTTCCACTTATGTAATATGCATGTATTATATTTGTCAAGTACAAACTCCACAATTTCATTAAATATTATAATATCCCATGCCTTAAATGCCCTACTGCCCTTGTCTCCAATCTGCTACCCCATCTGAACACACACTCAAAGCTAAAACAGATTTAAAAAGAAAAAAGAAGGAAAATTAGAGAGTCAGTTAATTGAGACACTCTTTTTTTAAAAGATGAATTTATTTGAAAGGCAGTTAAAGAGAGGTGGAGTGGAGGAGAGAGAGAGAAAGAGAGAGAGAGAAAGAGAGAGGGTGGGGGAGAGTTCTTTCATCTGCTGGTTCAGCGCCCCAGATGGCTGCAATGGCTAGAACTGAGGGGATTTGAAGCCAGGAGCCAGGAGCCTCCTCCACGTGTCCCACACAGTTTCAGGGGCCCAAGAACTTCAGCCATCTTCTACTGCTTTTCCAGGCCATAGCAGAGAGTCAGATTGGAAGTGGAACAGACGGGATTCGAACCAGTGCCCATATGGAATGCTGGCACTGCAGCCATTGGCTTTACTCGCTGAGCCACAGCAACAGCCCCAACTAAGACATTCTGAGTTCTAAAATCCAACTTTGTATTAAATGAGTGTTTTACAAAACTGTACCAGAAAAACACGCCCACCTTTTACTTCAAGCTTCATATATACTTACTTAACCGAATTTGCCTTTGGCATGATGCCTTAGAGAAGCAGTTCTATGAATATGTTTTCTTTGCTTACTAAAGATGTTTTACTCAACTAAATCATGTACATTCTTATTGGAAAACCTTGGGGAGATTTTCTGTGTTCTGAATGTCAGGAATTATATACTATTTCTTTTTTTCCCCCTGAGGCTCTGACTTGCTTATTCTTTAAGGATATTTTGTGAATTTTACAAGTGATAATTTTGGTTTTAATTTCAGTATCCAGAGAGGACTTCCAGCAAGATGCAGAGTTGCGATGGAGATTAAGGTCAGAGCTGGTGCATGAGAATGACTGATGTTTAATTCTTGGTGAGTAATCCAGGTATCAAACAATTAATTTTGACATTCCTTTTATTTATGACTTTGTCACCTGGAATTCCATGTTAAATGACAGAATGGATTCTAGGAGCCATATTTTAGCTAATTCTACTTTTGAAGTATCCCCATACTTAAAATCTGAAATATGGTGATACTAACAGGAAATTCATTAAACACCAATCTCCATAAACAGCAAGAAAAAAAGGAGTAGAATATGAAAGTCTCCAAATTTTTCCTCTCAGTGCTTTCCTTAGACTTCAGTATTTGGAAACATTTTTCTTCATTTTTAAAAATTTTTGTGGTGTCTACATGAAATGGATAATTAATTTTTAAAGTTCATTGAGAAATAATTGCCAGTTTAAGCAAGTGATTATGTCAATTTAAGTGGTTATGTTGAGTGCACACTATATGCAATATTTACTCATTTGTTTCACTAGCACGGCTAATCTTTTAAGCACATCTTACTAATGCTGCAAACCCCTGAAAGTGGATAACTTCAGGAATCATTATCGCAATGTAAGGAAATGATTGACAAATGATGTTTACTTTCAATTTATGTCCAACCTTGTTTGAAAAGAAGGGGATTTATTTGATGACTTTCTTGGATGACTTCCTTACAAAGATCAGAAAATTGTTGAGAATAGAATCGTGCTAAGTACAAAATAAATCTCTTTTTAAAAATTAAGTCACCATTCACTCTAGAAAAGAACAGCATCTAGAAAGCCTGTGCCTGAAACACAGCCATGCTCTGAGAAACAATTAGTGCGAGTGCATCGGGAAGATAAATTTGACCCGAAGAGAAAATGTCTCAGCTTTTGGCTTTTAATATTTGAAGTGTGCCTTATATCTAATAATAAGAATGGCTTTAGGGTATTGCCTTTAATTTTCTTTTATAGGAAGAAGAAACACAGTTTCCTTTGGTTGTAGGCACTAAGTAACTATGCACTTTGAAAAGATTTTTTGAATTCAGAAACAATATTTCATGGTAATTGTTAAAATACGGAATAGTTTCTGTAGTTTACTTTCCTAAAATAGTTTCAGAGCATCAGATGCATCAGATTCACTACTCTGTGCAATGCTATTTTATTTTCTTATCAAAACATTAATAGTAGGCTTTTTCATCCTTAAAAATAATTATTTTTAGAACAGTTTTAGTTTTACAGAAAATTTGCACAATAAATAGAGAGTTTTTGTGTTTCTATATCTTTCCACTCTATCCCATCAATTCCAGACATATGTTAAAACTGAGAAACCACTACTGATGTGTTATTAACCATAGAGCATATTTTGCACTAGGACTCACACTTGGTTCTGTTTACTCTGCGGTCTTTTGTAAATGCATAATTTCTCGTAACAGACAGAATAAATCCATTGCCCTAAAATTATTCTCTCCCCATTTTTCCTCCCTCTACTCCTTCTGTCTAACCACTGGCAATCTCTGGTTTTTCTACTTTACCTATATTTTATCTTTCTCACAATGCCATCTGTAATTGCATCCATATGGTACATAGCACTTTTAGACTGGCTTCTTTTTACTTATCAATATTAATTTAGCTGTCGGGATGTACCATACTATGCTTATTCATTTACTTATTGATGGACAGTTTGATAGCAATTGATACTTGGTAATTATTAATAAAGCAGTTACAAATGTTCACGTGCAAATTTCTGTGTGAACATATATTTTCAAATCAATTGGATAATTACCTAGGAGTGCGATTGCAGGACCCCATGGCAACCCTGTGTTTAGCTTGTAAGGAAGCTCTCAAATTGTTTTCTTTCTTTTATATTTTTTTATTTAGTAAATATAAATTTCCAAAGTACAGTTTATGGAATACAATGGCTCCCCCCCCCATAATTTCCCTCCCACTCGCACCCCTCCCATCTCCCGCTCCCTCTCCCATTCCATTCACATCAAGATTCATTTTTCAATTATCTTTATATACAGAAGATTGATTTAGTATTATTAAGGAAAGATTTCATCAGTTTGCACCCACACAGAAACACAAAGAGTAAAATACTGTTTCAGTACTAGTTATAGCATTACTTCACATTGGACAACACATTAAGGACAGATCCTACATGAGAAGTAAGTACACAGTGACTCCTGTTGTTGACTTAACAATTTGACACTCTTGTTTATGGCGTCAGTAATCTCCCTAGGCTCTAGTCATGAGTTGCCAAGGCTATGGAAGCCTGTTGAAGTTGCTGACTTCAATCTTATTGTGACAGGGTCATAGTCAAAGTGGAAGTTCTCTCCTCCCTTCAGAGAAAGGTACCTCCTTCTTTAATGGCCCGTTCTTTCCACTGGGATCTCACTCACAGAGATCTTTCATTTACGTTTTTTTTTTTTTTTTTCCAGGGTGTCTTGGCTTTCCATGCCTAAAATACTCTCATGGGCTCTTCAGCCAGATCTGAATGCCTTAAGGGCTGATTCTGAGGCCAGAGTGCTATTTAGGACATCTGCCATTCTATGAGTCTGCTCTGTATCCTGCTTCCCATGATGGATCGTTCTCTCCCTTTTTGATTCTATCAGTTAGTATTAGCAGACACTAGTCTTGTTTATGTGATCCCTTTGTCTCTTAGACCTATCAGTATGACCAATTATGAACTGAAATTGATCACTTGGACTAGTGAGATGGCATTGGTACCTGCCACCTTGATGGGATTTTATTGGAATCCCCTGGCATGATTCTAACTCCACCATTTGGGGCAAGTCCGATTGAGCATGTCCCAAATTGTAAATTGTTTTCCAAAGTGGCTGTATCAGTTTGCATTCCAACCATCAATGCATTAGGGTTTATATTGTTTCACATACTTATCAGAATTTGATATTTTTAGTTTTTCAACTTTATTCATTAATTTAGGTGTAGTGATTTCTCTTTCTCACCAGAGTAGACTACTGAGGTGGCAGAAAATAAAGGCTTTGGTGCCAGTGTCCCTGGTACTATAGTTTATCTCTCACACTTATTTACTACATGATTTTAAAATGCTTTTACTCAATTTACTCATCTGTTAATAGCATTGTTATTAACCCTACTTCATAGGGTTAATGAAAATAAGAATTAATTGATTTACTTTACGTACTTATACATGCTCACATATGATAAGTCTCAATGAATATTAGGTCTTATAACTAGCATGGAGAAGGCAAAAGTATTTTGGCCAGAAGTACGGGTTTAGAAAGTGGTGCAAGCAGGATTTAATCACAAATCTGTTTTCTGAGCTTCTGTTCTTTCTAATATTCAGTGAAACTCTTAAAGTTGAAAAAGAGCTGCCATTTACAAAATTTCTTGACACATCTAATCAAGTGTGAAGCAATTAAGTTATAGCTGTGCATTTATCTAGAGATCAAGTTACCTAAAAAATGAAATTTACAAGAGTGTATTTGTGGATTCATCTACCCTTCTTTTCCTACTAACATCTGTCTCATTTGCTAGGAGTTCTGTAAGTTCTGTATCTCACTGCTCCCATCCTCCCTCTCTCCTGGATAACTAGAAATCTCTTTCACTATACTCCTTCCATCCAATATCATAATGAACCTACTAAGAAATCATTATGGATACTATTTCAAGAAATGAAATAAAGGAAATAATTCCACCTTTTGCATATATTTCATATGAAATTCTAAGGCAGTTTCAGCATGTCTTAATTAGTATATTTGGATTGTACACACATGTTGGAATGGGGAGACTGAGTCCAGATGTAATTACCTTTCTACTATACTGCACCATTCATGTCACTTAGTATATATTAAGTATGTGAAACATATATACGAATTAAATAGAAGCAATAAACAAAAGATACATAATTTGAAACTGTGAACTCAGAAAATGTATGCCAAATTAATTGCATACAACAAACTCAGGGACTTACACTCTGAGAGAGAACACCTTAGAGAGGACCATCAGAGTGCTAGGCATAGTGGTGAAGCAGAGGGCAAGTTTCTCCTTCAAGTGCACATTCTGGAGAAATGTTTGAACTGTTCAGAGTTTCCAGTAAAACTTCATTGACTACTCATTCTACTCAACAGTGCTGATGTCTTTGTCATGTTATCAAGGTTCATTATGTTTATAGAAAATTGATAAGCTATTATATCAATATGCTTTTGTTTGTAATTCATTGATCTGGTTCTTAAAACAGCAAACATTAATTGGGAATGAATTGCCTGTCACTTACCTGTCATATTAGTGCTTATACCAAAGGATTGGAGCATATCCTATCTAAACCATAATCATTTTGTTGTTGCTGATGTTGCCTTCCAATTCCTTTAGATTAAAATCTCAGGAATGTAATAGAATTACCTGATTTATTTTAAGGGGCACATTGCAAATTCAATTTCAACTTTTATCAGTGCCTCAGGGTCATTGTTTGAACGAGTTATTTCAGTATGTGGCAAGACAATAGGTACATGTGATTACATTATGTAAAACAACTTGCTTACGACCTGTTTGATTGTTTAATTTATGTATGTGTGTGCACCTATGTGTAATTTCTTTTTATCTTCTTCACTACTTAAATTAAAAAAGTATTTGAGAGGTAGACAGACAGAGAGAGACAGAGACAGACAGACAGCTCCATCCGGCAAGTCACCCTCTAGATAGTCACCACAGCCAGAACTGGGCCAGACAGTAGCTGGGAACTGAGAATTCAATCTAGGTCTACCTTTTGGTTTACAGGAATCCAAATACTTGGGTCATTACCTGCTATCTCCCAGGGTGTGAATTAACAGGAAGCTGGAATAGAGCATGGATCCAGGATAGGAGCCCAGGCAATCCAATATGGATTGGGTGTCCCAAACAGCTTCTTAACCAATATACCAAACTTCTGCTCTATCATCTTCCTTGATTTAAATGAGGCCTCTTATTGTGTTTACCATCTTGCTTTTGCCAACCCCTTTTACTTCTCTTTTAATTATGTTAATAATCTAAGATTAGAGAAGAATATATAAGATGTTTATAAATACTAGAGTAAAAAAACAATTTCTAAGCTGTTGTCTTCTATTCTGATTGGCCATAGGATTAATTCCTCTCAAGTATAGTTTTGAAACATACAATTCAGAGCACTGATCAAGTATTATAAGAGGTTGACTTTTTAGAAAATTCTGCACACATTTGTAATGGAATCAACCCAGATATTCATCAAATGATGACTGGATGGGGCAGATGCGGTGGCTCACTTGGTTAATCCTCTGCCTCCGGCACCAGCATCCCATATGGGCACCAGGTTCTAGTTCCAGTTGCTCCTCTTCCAGTCCAGCTCTCTGCTGTGGCCTGGGAAGGCAGTGGAGGATGGCCCAAGTGCTTGCACCCCTGCATCCACATGGGAGACCAGGAGGAAGCACCTGGCTTCTGGCTTCGGATTGGCATAGCTCTAGCCGTGGTGGCCATTTTGGGGGGTGAACCAATGGAAGGAAGACCTTTCCCTCAGTTTCTCTCTTTCATTGTCTAACTCTATCTGTCAAATAAATTAAAAAAAGATGACTGGATAAAGAAATTATGATATATATATACTCTATGTGTACTACTGAACTATAAAAAAAAGAAATCCTGTCTTTTGCAACAAAATGGTCACAACTGTAAACCATTATGCTGAGTAAAATAAGCCAGTCCTAAAAAGGCAGGTTTCATATGTTTTAAAGGATCAGAGGTAATGAATAGATTACCTGAAATATGAGCTATTAAAGTGAAATAGAGATTTTGAGAATCAATGATAGTTTATAGCCCTTGTCACTTTCATTGAGGAATAGTATTTTGTTTTCTCTTCATACTCTTTGTTGAACTATTTTACTTAGGGTAGTATTAATGATACAAGCATTAATGGATGGAAAAAAGATCATTGTAAAAATTAAGAGTGGATTCTCTGAAGGGAAGAGAGAACTTCCTCTTTGATTATGGCCTTGTCTAAATAAAGTCGGAGTTTGTGAACTCAAGAGGCTCCCATAGTCTTGGCAACTCATGACAAGAGCCTCCGGTGATTACTGGCGCCATAAACAAGAGTGTCAATTGTTCAATCAACAACAGGAGTCACTGTGTACTTACTCCCCATGTAGGTTCTCTGTCCTTAATGTGTTGTACTATGCGAATTAATGGTAAAACAAGTATTCAAACAGTACTTTATCCTTTGTGTGTATGTGTGGGTGCAATCTGTTGAAGTCTTTCTTAGTATATACTAAGTTGATCTGTATATAAAGATAATTGAAAATGAATCTTAATAAAGAATGGGATGGGAGAAAGAGTAGGGGATGGGATGGTTTGTGGGTGGGAGGGTGGTTATGGGGGAGAAACAGCTATAATCCAAAAGTTGTACTTTTGAAATTTGTATTTATTAAATAATATATATGATTTAATTATATTATATGTATTATTAGATAAAAGTTTTCTAGAACAAAATTAAGAGTGGGACTATGAGTAGGGGAAAGGGTTGGATCATGGGTGGAGGGAGGGTTGTGTAAAGGAAATATATGAAACTTGTATAACGTATAAAATATATCGTAAAAAAGATACCAACTTAATTACAGTCTCATCATGTACATGGAGTATTTGTGGAATTTCAAAATGTTAGTTACTATTATCATCCCTATAATTATATTTGTCTTATCAGCCTTCTGTGAAAAAAGCAGGTAATGAGATTTGTGTTCAAAATCTAATGACTTCATAGAATCATTGTGAATCTCAAGGAAGACAATGGTTAATATAGTCCTCCAGAAACTACAATAAAATCACACAGATGTCAAGGTTGTCTCTTTTACCCTTTCACATAGTTGATCCTCTTCCAGACCTGTGAGGTTAGCAGAAAATTGATTTAGAATTGTATATCTTGCCACAGTTCTATATGTATAATTAGTTCAACATAATTTGCCCTCTCATGGAGTTGTTTGCCAAATATACATTTTCTTTGGACACTAGGAATCTACAAAGGAAGAAAAAAATGACAATTTCCACATCTCCTTTTCATTTCCTTTCACTTTATTAGAAGTTAATGGGGTCAGGGATATTGGATGCTGGCCATTGCTGTGAACTAAGCAGCCACTTTGCTGAATAAATCATTTTAAATAAGCCAGTGGAGGTGTTCAGAAAAGATTAAAGAAAACACATTCCTACTAACTAATATCACTTTCCCATTGGCCCTAGGCCATCACAACATTTATTAGTCATGTGGCAAATGCCACATATTTTTATGCTAGACTGAATTCTGTGGGTTTATAGCTCCAATTATAATCCTGCTGGGGGATCCACTCCTTTGAGGGCCATTGACAGAAAGGGACTCTCCAAGAGTCACACTGGTGATCACAAACTTATTAAGTGTCAACCTTTGGCTGGGACTTTGTTTTGTTCTAACCAGTCAGGAGCATGATGGGATGTTATTTCTGTACATACAGACAAAATGTCATATTTTGAAGAAAGATGTACATACAAATGTTGAAAACTGAAGTATGAAATGATGTGATATAAAAAAGGGCTTTAGAATTTAATCCATTCTAAGTTAGATTAAAGATTTATTAGAAGATGCAATATCTGAACTAGGTATTTTATAAGAACGTAATGTTTCTTTCTTGGCATCTTTAGAGCTGTATGCTCTAATCTTTTTAGGAATATTCCATAATCATTCAAATCATCACATATGATATCTGGCTTCACACACAAAGATGACTGTACAACACAGCTGTCTGAAAAGATTTTGGCTAATTGGATAGGACATAAAGGTCAATGGCTCACATATTCTTCCAGGACTCTTAGAAGCTTCTACTATAGTAAGACTCAGCTTTCAAGGGTGTTCTCGCTTACCACTATCACAAAAGCTGAAATTCCATTCCTTTTTAAAGTCCCCTTAGCATGATCCACTTAAACTATTTATCCCTTGCCCTCGACAATTCAGATCTTCTTGCAAATATTCTAGTGAAATATTTCCTATTTTACATTAAACCTCTCTTGCTGATTTATTTTGTAATATCCTAAAGGATTTAAGGTTTTTCTTCAGTCATTTAACATGGCATTATATTATGGTAATCAATGATCTGTATCCTGAATTTCTTTCCACTACTTGAATTCATGTATCACAGATACCAATCAATGTTCCTTCACCCCTGGAAGTGCCGCATCGACTCTGTTCTGTCTGAACGCTAAGTGTTCGTTTTTCCTTGTTGTTGTTGTTTTTAACCAGGGTCACATTTCTTTTTTTTTTTTAACTTTTATTTAATGAATATAAATTTCCAAAGTACGGCTTATGGATTACAATGGCTTCCCCCCCATAATGTCCCTCCCACCCGCAACCCTCCCCTTTCCCACTCCCAGGGTCACATTTCAGTATATATATTTATCCCTACACATAGGCTGTGGTTCAGTCCATCACCTATTTCAGTTGTATATAGGAAATTAGAAGAAAATCACATGAGTTTATTGGCATGGAGCAATTTTAGAAACATATGTATAGACAGACACTCAGGAAAATAACAGAGGTCCTCCAACATCATTGGATGTTAAAGAATGCAAACTCCATGAGGGTATAAGCCATGTGTCTTTTGTTTACTGCTCTTTTCTTTTTTTCTTTTTTTTTTTTTTTTGATAGGCAGAGTTAGATAGTGAGAGAGAGAGAGAGAGAGAGAGACAGAGAGAAAGGTCTTCCTTTTTCCGTTGGTTCACCCCCCAAGTGGCCGTCATGGCTGGTGTGTTGCGGCCAGCACGCTGGCGCCAATCCGAAGCCAGGAGCCAGGTGCTTCCTCCTGGTCTCCCATGCGGGTGCAGGACCCAAGGACCTGGGCCATTCTCCACTGCCTTTCTGGGCCACAGCAGGGAGTTGGACAGGAAGAGGGGCAACTGGAACAGAATCCTGCACCCCGACCGGGACTAGAACTCGGGGTGCCAGTGCTGCAGCGGAGGATTAGCCTAGTGAGCCGCGGCGCTGGCCTACTGCTCTTGTCTTAGTCTCTGTTACAGTGAAATATCCAAATTAAATTCAGTTCATGTTCACTTAATTAATGAATAAATGAAGACCAAGCAGATCATTCAACTGGTCTTTTTTTCCCAATGACTTGTGCATATATGGAAAGATCAATGAATAAGAAAATAGATTTTTAAAACAGGGACAATGAGAATAAAGTATATAATTTTAGCATTTTTTTATTTTTTCAAAGATTTATTTATTTGAAAGAGTTACAGAGAGAATAGGAGAGAGAGAGAGAGAGAGAGAGAGAGAGAGAGAGAAACAGAGAATCTTCCAACTACTAAGGTTCGTCCCTTAGGTGACTGCAGCCGCCTGGCAAGGATAAAGCCAGGAGATAGGTGCCTCATCTGGGTCTCTCATGTGGATGGAAGGGCCCAAGCACTTCGACCGTCTTCTGCTGCTTTTTCCAGGCCATTACCAGGGAGCTGGATTGGAAGTGGGGCAGCCAGGACAGGAACCAGCACCCAAATGCGATGTTGGCATTGCAGGCAGTGGCTTTACCTGGTACACCACATCACCGGTCCCTAAAGTAAACAATTTTAAAGGAGTATATAGGAAACAATTCCTATAAAATCTCTCGACATTTCAGAGTTTATATAAAATTATTTGTATGCTTTCCATGAGGTTAAAGATGTGGTAAGATTTAGTAAATCTGCTGACATAGCAATGACATTGTCTCAAAAATCCAAATTTTATATATGTGTATTTGTGTGTGTGTGTATGTGTGTGTGTATAAACTGCTGTCCAAATGAAACTGGATTTCTCCACTTCCCTATTATTTCTTCATTTTTTACATTTCAAAGATTCAAACAGCTCTTTTATTCTACTTCCAGAACTATGGGATATTTGAAGGCAAGCCTCACGGCTGACAGATTTTTGCTGTTTGCCTCTTCTTTCCTCAGTAATGAATGGTTGGGTGCCCTCCCAACATACAACACAGTGAGTGCTGCTGCCACTGAGGGAGAGAGATGGCGACAGCCCAGAGAGCTGAGGCTGAGCACACCCAGAATGCATCAGGTCAGCTTCCTAAGGAGGCAGGCAGTCTGGCTGCTGACTGAATTTTCTTTATGCCAATCTCCATCCCAACATCTTGAACCTGAAAGGAGATGTACTGCCTTTGATTAGTTTTCAAAGAAGAACCTCATAAAAAGCATGCCATGTGTGCCAAACCCTTTATGGAAAGCACAGTTTAACTGATGGCCCTTCACTTGCATTTTATTGGCACTCTTTAAACACTTATTGGACAAAACATTCCCTAGGCTCCCTCTGTGTGGTGTGTATTCCTGCTGTGCCAGACACTTAAGACATTTAGCAGGATTAAATAGAAGATTCACATAAATGTGTTCCTCTGAGAACAACCTATTTGTACAAGTGTTAACATGACTAGGTTTTTAATCTCTGATCTGTTCAAAATCATGAAGTTTGCATTATAATATGCTAAACATTTCAAAGGATGAAACATAACTTTTTGTGGGCTGATTATTTATAAACAACATCCTCATAATATCTTTAGCAGCCTTTCGATCTGGTTGTTTAGTTATGATTTACCTTACAATATTATTATTCCATTGAAGCTTGAAGTTGATGGATTTGAGCATCAATGAGTATTTTTTTCTTCATTATGAAGAGTTTATCAAAATGTTCCAAAGGGTAGAAGTCTAATACTGAGTTGTTGGTTATTCTGCCTGGGTTCTAGTCTACTAACAGTAAAAGGTAACCAAACCATAGCGACTAAAATTTAATTCATTATGTATTATAACAAAGTGAATCCAAGAAAATCCCCAATATCAGTTCTCTAATTGTTTCTTCCCTCTCAGAACTTTGTCTTGTATTGACTTGAAAGTTGTTATTATTGATTGAATTGACTTAAAATTTCTGTGCTTTATTTCAATTTTCTCATTCTAGAACTTTTATTTCAATCTTTTTTTCCCTTTTGTGGAATTTTTATCTTATGATCAAAATCAAATATAAGCTGTGGCTCATAAAAGAAAGAATCCAGTTATAACATTTTAAAAATCTTATTTTGGATGCATAGACAAAATAATGGAAAAGATCACTCTAATTTTGTTTCTAACTTTAAAACTCTATGATCATTTATTAAGCAATTGAAATTAACCAATCAATAAATTTTACATATGGATAAATCTTAAATGACAATTTAAAACTTAATTCCACGAATTTGAAAAGGGTATCAATTAGTTGATAGACTATAAACTGTTTGTATGTATATTTGAGAAAATGCTACAATTAAATAGTAAAGGATAGGAAGGATAAAATTATAGGAAGATAGGCCCTTGTCTTTGAGTGAATCAATTTCATATTCAAAATACAACAGCTTAGTAATTGATCTCCTTTTGTGATTCCCACTCAAACTTCATTGCAGATATTATTGAACACTAAAATGCAATAGTGAACTAAGAGTGTTGCTCTCACAAATTTTCAAAATACATGTTTTAAAAAAATATTTATTTGAGAGGCAGAGCAGGAGAGAGAGAAAGAGAGAGGGAATAGAGAGAGAGAGAGAGAACTTTTCTAGCTTCTGGCTCACTCTCCAACTGTGGCCACAATATCCATGGCTGAGCCAGGCTGAAGTTGCATGCCTGGGACTCCATCCTTGTCTCCCGTATCCAGATATTTGGGCCATCTTTTACTGACTTCCCAGACACAACAGCAAGAATCCGAATCAGAAGCACAGTGGCTTGGAATCTAACAGGCACTCTGATATGCGATGCCAAGGTCACAATCAATGGCTTAATCCACTATGCCACAAAGCCATTTTAGCAAGATCACATCTCATGTGAGTGATTGCCAGATTTCTCTCTGCTACCACTTGCCTTGGCTTGCTCCAGAGGAATAGCTCTTGCCCTTTGAAAAGCCTCAATCAATTGGTCAAAATGAAATCAACACTTCAATCATTAAAAATTACATTGTGGAATGCTATGGTAAAACTACGATTCTACCATATATCTGTATCTTGCCTAATAATAACTAGAATATTAGTACATGTTATTCTGTCTTTTTGTTCATTAATCACACACACAGCTGTATATTAGTTTGTAATAGATATAGTTTTCAGTTTCCCATACTAATTCTGGATTTGATTCATACTACAATCATTGTTTTACCATACTTGATTTCTCATCATTTTTTTTTTGAATTGGATGGAAAAACTATCCAAATGTTTATTTTTTTAAATATTCACTTACTTGCTTAAGAAAGGCTGATATATTTAATATATTTTACCATTGAGAATTGGAAGGATTTGACAGTAGATACCAAAGCTAATTTTCATTCATATTGTACAGTTTGTTTTGTAGCTATGTCAATTTGATTCTTCACAAATTCAAGATGTTAAGATAAATTTTATCATTTGATGATCATTTGATGAATGATATCTTTGGATTGGGAGGACATATTCCATAATCCAGGAGTGTGCTGTTTTCATATAACACAGTTATTGAGTCTGTTAACTGGATATTCAATTTTTCACAATAATATTTGGAAATAAGACCTTGCTTTTATATATTGCACAGGTAGAAGATATTTAGATTTGGAATACAAGAATTTGTAGATATAAATACTTTCAGAAATAACTCAATGTTGCAGACACACAGTGATATTATAATCAAATGTCTCTATCACTGAAAGCATTTTAAAATCATTCAATGAATGGCATCATCCATATCTTTACATTAAAACAATCAAATTTGGAAACTTAAAATATATAGTAAAGCCATACTTCTATGAACAGCAGTGCTTTCCTTTTATTTCAAACGTATACAGTATTCAACCTGCTTAGTACTTGCAGATATGTGAGTTTCACATGTTGAATTCTATATTTTATTAAATTACAGTGGCAGCAAATTTGTAGGTAGAGAGAAAGGTTCATGTACCTCTTTTTCCACAAGCAACAGTCACAAGGATGCACCTGTTCCATCCCTTCTATCTGGTCCCCCATCCTCTCTCTAGAAAAGTCCCCCGTCCTCTCTATATATACTAATTCTGCTTCTAAAGTCCATAAGATTCTCTTGAAGTTGGGTGATTAGAATGTAGCCTCTTATTAAATATTTTAATTCAGTACCATTCTCCATTGATACTAGTTTGGCATCTTGTTAAAGATACATAGTTACTAGAAGACCATGAATGTTTTAGAATAGACATTATATCATACATCTCCAAAAGGGATTAACACATGAAATAAACAAGTGTCTGTTTTAGCAGATCATGTTAACACATATTGCTCTAATAAAGTGTCCTCCTTTGTCTTCTATTGTCAAATGATCGTCACCATTTCTTTTGGAGTTTCCTTCATAACAGTGATACCTTTACCTGTAATTTTAATCTGAGTTTTATAGTGGATAGTGATAAATCCTGGCAAAATGTAACAGGCAAAAATGTTGAAATTAATTAGTAGAATTAATTATATTGAGTATGATAATACTGAAGTAACCTACCAGTGAATTTGTTCTTTAGTAGTAGATACCTGAGTAGATGATCATACATTTTATATAAAGTATTTCAATGAGAATTGTTGTAGATATTGCTTTAATGTTTCCAAAACAATAACACAAAATAAAATTGGTTTGAAAACGTGAAGATGATGACAGTCTACAGGCACAAGAAGATAAACTATATTTTATAAGATCAATAAAAACATAAATCAGGTAAAGGGAAATATATGTGCCACAATTTAATTCTCTTCTAAATCAATGCTAGTTTTTCTTATATATTTTCCTATGTTTTATGTTTTGTATAAGCCTCAATATCCTTCTCTACAGATTCCTGGTGGAAAATTTATCTTTTGACAATTGGATAAAGAGATGTTCCCTCAATCAAAATCAGGGACTGGCCGACGCTGTGGCTCACTAGGCTAATCCTCCGCCTGCGGCGCTGGCACTCCGGGTTCTAGCCCCAGTTGGGGTTCCGGTTCTGTCCCAGTTGCTCCTCTTCCAGTCCAGCTCTTTGCTGTGGCTCAGGAGTGCAGTGGAGGATGGCCCAAGTGCTTGGGCCCTGCACCCGCATGGGAGACCAGGAGAAGAACCTGGCTCCTGGCTTCGGATCAGTGCAGCGCCGGCCTTAGCGGCCACTTGGGAGGAGAACCAACGGAAGGAAGACCTTTCTCTCTGTCCTCTGTCTCTCTCTCTCACTGTCTAACTCTGCCTGTCAAAAAAAAAAAAAAAAAAAAAAAGATCAGGGACTAATCACAACAACTTTGTCCCTACTAATTCTAATTATACCACTAATTAATCACTACCAAAATACTAAGTTGAAATGAAAATATTAGACCTCTTTGTTGTGTTTCATAACTCTGCTTCTATTCTTTTCTGGCTGGTTTTCCATGATAAGGTCACACTGTTACTTCTAACACACAATCAGACACATACACACACACACATACAACTTGGCAAAATACTGTTCAAATATTATTCATAAATTAAACAGTGTGAATAATTGGTTAAATCACTCCTGTATTTAAGAAGAGATAACAGTATCTATCATATCATAAAATTAATTCAATGTATTTTAATTTCCCATCTAACAATAATATATTATTTATTTATGTAATATTTATAAATCACAAAGAAGGCAGAGACTGTATCTTTCCTGAATTTCAGCCCTTCTATCATATCCTACTTCTCAGAAGCCAAATAACATGGATACACAAGCAAATAAGAATTCTTTCATATACAATTATCTGAAGCAAGCAATTCTGAAGCCCAATCAGGAAAAGAAATGCAGTGCCAGTATCTAGGAAAATAAAAACACTGACAACCCTTGCATTTCTTCTGACGTTTTGCCGCAAGGGTACTTCCTAGCAAAATGTGCTTGGCACATTTTATCTTAATTATGGATCCAAATGCAAAATCCTGAAGGGCATTTCGTACATTTGCATGTGTCTCTTGTGAATATAATTTAATATTGTTTTGCTGCTTCAGTGAAATAACTCTGAGTTCCATCCAAATTGAAATAGAGAAGTGGGGCAAGGAAATGTCAAAAATGAATCCAGATTTATGCACTCAAAAGAAGGAAAAGATCGAAGATTTAAATTCTGGAAGTATATATGGAGTACTTATTACCTTCTGGATCTCTTACAGGTTATGTTACATTTTCATCTTTGTACTTCTTGAAATTTGGATTTATCAATAATTGAAAGTTACCAATATATGATAACAGATAGCCATGGTGCCTCATCTGTTGAATTTATACTTGGTTATCCATTCCATGTATAGAGCTATGGTACTCAAAATTTTTCATGCACCAAATTCACCTAAAGCATTTGTTTAAAAAGAGATGATCAGTTTCCTCAGAGTTTCTATCCTATCCTCTGAGTTTCTATTCGGAAAGTCTAGAACAGAACCTGTCAATTTTCACTTTCCATGTGTTGAAAGATACTGGAGTTTCTGACTCACAGACCAGATATTATTGACAAGTGGCATGCAAAATTAAAGGAATTGTCTCTTGTTGTTTGCTGCTATTGTTGCAGATTCAGGGTGGAACAAATTGCTCAAAATAATCAAAAGAACCAGATCTCTCATGGCTTTGTAGATGTTGCATTGTGTTCTGGGACACTAGTTGAAATCAATGGAGGGGACAACAGGTTACAGTGTGGCTCACTAAAGTGAAAGGTGTTGTACATTTAACCTTTATGACTGATTCATGAATGAATGACAGACAGCTGTGCTAACATGTGTGCTGGGTGCTTTGGTGTAAGTTTAATGATATCCTAGAGAAGCTTAGGTCTAGGCGAAAGTTCTAAATGGCTTCTGGACTAAGAGATGCTCAGAGACAATCAGCTATGCTAATGCCTGAGTGGCTTCTTCTATTAAAGAAAAACAAGGCCTGGCGCTGTGGTGCAGTGGGTTAAGCCTCCGCCTGAAGCGTCAGAATCCCATATGAACACCGGTTCAAGACCCTGCTCCACTTCCGATCTAGCTCTCTGGCCTGGGAAAGCAGTAGAAAATGGTCCAAGTCCTTGGGCCCCTGCTCCCACGTGGGAGACCTGAAAGAAGCTCCTGGCTCTTGGCTTTGGATCAGACCAGCTCTGACCATTGTAGCTATGCAGCAACTTAGGGGATGAATCAGAAGATGGAAGACCTCTCTCTCTCGCTCCTCTCTCTCTCTCTGCCTTTCAAATAAATAATTAAAAGATAAAATAAAATAAAAACCAAGTAAACTAAGAAATAAGTTGATACAATCTTGGCAGGTGACAAGTTGATAAGACCTTTGGCAGTATGTCTTACCTCTTCTAGGATTCTTTTACTTTCTAAAATCCAATCAGCAAGTTCTCAATAGATGAAAATGCTTAAATTGGCTATGCTTGTCTGTGCAAAGACCTGCACCTTGTATCCAAGTCTACTTGAGGGCGTTGCACAACAAAAAGCCTCTTTTTGACATTTATTCCATTTCTTTCAAAACTCCTGGTTCCTGGAATCATCACGGGTTCTTGCTGTCAACATTCTTTAGATTTGAAAATCATTATTTTCTAAATCCTCTGAGTGACTACTCAGGTATTTCTTCTCTGGATCTCTTGTTTTAAGATTCTTGGGAAAAAAGCCAAGTCCATCGCCACACCCTGCTACTATGCTGGCTCATGCTCCAGTTCTGGGTGATCGTGCATGTGTGTAGAAGCCGCATAAACACCATTTATTCCAGCATTGAGGAGTTATGTGAAAGCTGATAGTCTGTTAACTTCTACTATCTTTATGGAGTACTTTAGCATGCTTTATTTCTTTGTAAAATTGATATCTGTTCATTGCCAAGGTCAGGATCAGACACATTTTATGTACTCATAAATATTCAGTAATTTATTTTTGAATTACAATGGGGTTAAGGACGTATTATTATTTAGTGCATTTACATATTAAACACAATGGTAACAGATGTAATGTAAGAAAAACTTTCTAAATAATGGGGTCAGGATAGATAAACATAAAATCTTGTCCTTTGTTTCATTCTTTTCGGCTCCTTCTCAAAGTAAGATAAAGAATATAATGCAAAAATAAGCAAAGGCATGGAATTTCCAATGCTTGCCTCAGTTCTACTTCTTTTTTTTTTTTGGACAGGCAGAGTGGACAGTGAGAGAGCGAGACAGAGAGAAAGGTCTTCCTTTTGCAGTTGGTTCACCCTCCAATGTCCGCCACGGCTAGCGCACTGCGCTGATCCAATGGCAGGAGCCAGGTACTTATCCTGGTCTCCCATGGGGTGCAGGGCCCAAGCACTTGGGCCATCCTCCACTGCACTCCCAGGCCACAGCAGAGAGCTGGCCTGGAAGAGGGGCAACCGGGACAGAATCCGGCCTCCCGACCGGGACTAGAACCCAGTGTGCAGGCGCCACAAGGCGGAGGATTAGCCTATTGAGCTGCGGTGCCGGCCTAGTTCTACTTCTTTACTACAGAAATAAGTCTTTTGAAATATTTCTTCTGTACTTTATTCTATACACCCCCTCACAAACATAAATAAAACTGTTTTTGAAGATAGTTTATCTCCATGTTAACAAATTCTGTTTCCTTTTTTGCCCCTCATGGGAGCATAAAATAATAATAAAATAATTCCCAATTTTCCAGTAAGTAATGGGGATATTATCCGTCCTAAAGGAAATGGAACCATATGGCAGAAATGGAACCATAATCTATTTCACTAGATACTTTTTCAGAAAGTTTTAACTATAATTTCCTGGAATTTCATGTGTAACAGAGACAGAAAGGATTAATTCAATTCTTCATTTTCTTTATCATCTTCCACTCATGTTTGTTAATTTCCTATAAGATTTTTATCAACATATTGTACTAGATGATCAAGGACTACCTGGAATAATGTAAAATAGGCATACGTAAGGTGTACGGAATCCACAGTGTCCTTTTTTCCATTTTCTCCAGCTGTATTTCCAAATAAGAAAATAAGATGACCCTCTAAGTTTTAACACGTAAAATAGCCATTAGGAAGGGCAGAAAATCCATATTCTAAGCTTTTTTAAAGGTAAGATATGTCTCAAGATACTTGTCACTAGTCTTATTTAAGGCATTGACAAATACAATGAAAATATGCTATTAGATGGGAACATTAAAACGGATTATATCAAGTATCTAAACATTGGTGAAAGTCTGAGTCTTTTTATTAAAAGACTACTCTTTTATTTATTGGTGGTGGGGGAGAGAACTAAGCACATCTTTCTTCAAAAATCTAGTCCAGAAATATCTACTCCACTCTCATGATAATGGTATTAATCCATCCATGAATGTGGAGCCCTAATGAGCTAACTACAAGTTAAGGCCCCACCTTACAACACTGTAGCATTGAGGATTAAGTGTGCAACAGACAAACTTTTGGAAGCACATTGAAACCAAAACTTAGAGGCTGGCCCCGTGGCTCACTTGGTTAATCCTCTGCCTGCAGTGCCAGCATCCCATATGGGTGCCAGGTTCTAGTCCCGGTTGCTCCTCTTCCAGTCCAGCTCTCTGCTGTAGCCTGGAAGGGCAGTGGAGGATGGCCCAAGTGCTTGGGTCCCTGCACCTGCATGGGAGACCAGGAAGAAGCACCTGACTCCTGGCTTCAGATTGACTGAGTGCCAGCTGTAGTGGCCATTTGGAGAGTGAACCAGCTGAACGAAGACCTTTCTCTCTTTCCTCTCTGTCTCTCTCTGTCTATAACTCTACCTATCAAATAAACAAATAGTTTCTTTATGAAATTTGAAATCTATGGTTGTATTATAATTTTTATATTCAAGTGCTATTTTATCATGAACTAAATCTCATAGATTTATGCACAAAAGGTGCCTGGACAGATGTTTAGTTTGGCAAAAACAAACAAACAAACAAAAACCTTTTTTTTTCTGTATCTGTTCATGAAAGATAAGTGAATATAACAATTTTAGAATAAAATTAGTAAACACTCTATTTCCAAGTGATGAAAACATCTTTTAAATTTCTTTTTCAAAATTTATTTGAACAGCAGAGAGACAGAGAGATCTATCTGCTTGTTCTCTTCCTATGTAACTACAACAGCTAGACAAATGCCAAGAGCCAAAAACTCAGTCTGGATCTCTCAAATAGGTGGTAGGGAGCCCAATAGTTGAGCTATTACTTGTTGCCTCCTGCTGTGTAATGCAAGAAGCTGAATTGGAAGTGGAGCCAGAACTTAATTCTAGACTTTCTGATATGGATCACCAGTATCACAAGTACCATCTTAACTGCTGCATCAAGTGCCTCCCCATTTCAAGTTAAACTTATTTAATCATTCCACTGTCATCAGGATTCCATTTCCCTCTGTTTCTTCACTCTAATATTTGTGGTGTCAACATCCTCTTAGGGTTTATTTATTTCACTCTAGAAAAAAATGGCTGCTGAAATTTTCAATTTTATAACTGAACATTTAATAGTGAAAGTAAAAGACAAATATATGGCTTATGCTGGATTTCCCAGAACAATATACTGTCTTGCAAAAAGTTTACAGTGGTATTCAATTCAACTCTAATGGCATGAATTGTATCATGAGACAATTCACAAATATATCATTTTAATCCAAGAATTTCACTGTTTTTAATTCATGAAGTATTAGAGCCAATTATGCAGGTGTAAGCAGTAGGAAATTCTGATTGGATTAAGTAAACAAAACACTTCCATATTGTTAGGACTGAAAATGATACTCTTTCCTCTTCCCATGACTTGGCACTGAAAAACATAATTATAGTTGTTACTATACTCACTGTTAATATATTTTGCTCATTAAGTGAAATTCTGGTGTTTATACACAATACAAGTTCTCTGGGCATGTGCAGTGTACAAGTAAAACTAATATGACAACCACAATCTCTATTTAAAATCAAATGGTTTTCTTTGGAAAAGAATGTGATGGGTAAACTCATTCCTCAGTGTATACATTTTTTCACAATTTGATTCAAACCTATCATGTCAGTTGCATTTCTTACCTGCTAAAGATTCTGTGACGTGAGAGAGTTCTCACCATGCTCACTAAATGCTGTACCCTTTCATGATTCCAGACTTCTTCAGGTGCTCTTTCCTGTGCTTTAGATTCCAGTCTAAAATTGTTTTATATCTTGAAGACTTCTATTCATTATTCCAAATTCATAGACTCTGTCTGAACTTGCTTGAGTCATCAGGTAGAAGTATCCCTATAGAAAAGTGAGTATGTTTATGCTTATACTTGTAGATTATTTTATTGTAATTATTTACATATATTTATCTTGATTATAATTTAACATTTTATTGACTTATTACTGGAGTCCAGCAACAATAGATATTAAGAACATATTCCTAGACTAAATGAAAAAAAATCTCATACTTCAAAAGAGTGCTTTAGTCTTATAAATATTTTAATGTTATTCATATCCCACAAGAGTGCAAAACAGTGACACAGAAACTCATGAGAAGAATTCACATAATAAATACTGCATCGTAAGTTTTACCACTTGGGTAAGAGTTATTCTGTAATTGATTTTGTCACATACTCTGTATTCTTCTGTCTATAATATTTATGAATATCTAAAGTTATTGTTAGAGATTGAGTTTACCTGGAGGATTAACCTTAGCATTTGAAGCATTGCATATATTTTTCTCATAAGTTGAAATAAGTATTCTTGGTCTCAATTTCATAATTTTAAAAAACACCTTGAAATTCATTCTGTTATAAACAAGAATGTCTTGGTTTTTCCTTTACATCATTTGGTGATTAAAAGTACTTGGGTGCATTTAATAAATATATACTGAATAGTCCTATATTTCTATTGATACATGAGGAATAGTAAGTATAAAACTAGTCCATGACTTTGTACATGAGTCACATACATGAAACATTAAATGACCATATAAATTATTTATACTACATTCATATGTATAATAGAATCAATAAGAGCAGTTAGAGTGGGAGGGATTGATGGGGTCATAAATAATTAGAAATTCAATAATTTGAATTGACAGTACATCTTGAATTTGTTAATTCCAATGAAATTAGTCATAATTTTTTAATAGTTGAAAACAGATCACAATAATTGCAACTAACTAATTACTCTCAGAATACTGCCTGAGCCCCTCCAAAGCTATTTAGAGAAATGTATGGACTGTACTTATGTAAAGTGAATTTGAGTAAGCAAAGAATTAGATTAGTCCAAAAATGGCAGGACTAATAATTCAGGTCTCATGAAAGGTCAAGTAAAGTTTACATATTAGGACATCAGATCCGTGTTATAAGTCGAAGTTTTTATGCCCAGGCATAAAGACATGAGTATGAAAGTAGTTCTCAAAACTTATAATGGGACAATATGATGGATGAATAGTATTAACAAAAGGTTCCAGCCAGGGTACATGCTTGGTGGTTCTTCTGCAGCATATGAGGGAAATCAAACTACTGACATCTGAGAACTCGGTCATACTACATTGGAATCCAGTGACAAAATCTTAATACAGAAAGGCGGCTTGGGAGAAATGAGAGACAGAGCGAAAACTAAAACTCAGAATCCCTTAATTGACACATTGGGGAAGGCAGTTAGAGTCAATATTATATGACAAGGGCATTGGTTGTTTGGATAACATGTCTTAAATCTGGGTGTTATTATCTCCATACATTTGACTCTGAGTTGAAAAGCAGGATCAAGATCCAGGATTATAACTAACTAAATTTGGCAGTAGAATGAGGTAAGAAAAGAGAATACTCATAAAAATTGACTTGGCATTGAGATGAAACTGGCTGCCTTTCCTACTAAAACTATCTGGAGGTTTGAAGAACTGATTTGCTGATATGTTAGGAGATTAATTATGAAGACCTACGGTATGAATCAAAAGAGGGGTTTGCAAACTTGGCAGGCTTTTCAAGTCAGTAAAATTGTGTCTAATATCCAGAATGCATAATGCATTGGAGAGCTCCTAGAGGTGAACCGTGAGCATAAAATATATCTGCACCTAGAGTAACTCAGTGGACTAATAAGGATGTCCAGAGGGTGATGGACATGAAGGTTTGGAATTCAGTATATGTTGAAAGTTTACAGAATTTTAAAAAATTGCATTACCTTTTGCATATATAAGATTTGTTAAGTTCTTCAACTTTTCCTTCCGTAGCCATTTCTGAGAATACCTGTAGGTTAGGCAAATTGTTTTCAACAGAACGTTATATGATCAGCCTTTTAGATGAATGAAGACTTGTAATAAGTGAAATTGATGTCATTCACTACCAAAATATGATTTCTAACAATTTAAATATTCAGAGAAAAGGAAACAATTGACCCAAAGTGTAAATTTAATTGAATAGTCTGTCCTCACATATCTCATCAAAAGATATCTTATCATTGACCTAAAATCTAGAAACTGAATTGGTTAGAAAGGTTCCAGATACTGTGGAGTAGGGGAAGAAGAGTACATATGTTCTTAGACCCTATTCTTATCTAGGTGTCCTAAATTTTATTCTAAGTTAAATAAACTAAGTTAAATATTGTAGGGGAAGTTAGCTCTTAAGACACTGTTTGGAATATTTGGAATGCCTCTATCCCATATCAGGAAGCCTCAGTTTGAGTCTCAGTTGTTGTCCTGACCCCCAGCCCCCCGTTAATGCACTCTCTGGGAGGCAGCAGATGATGGCTTAGATGGTTGGATTCAAGCCAACTATAATTAATTCCTGGATTAAGTTCCTAAATCCTAGCTTTCCCTTTCCTGCCATGTGGGCATTTGAGGAGTGAACCACTAGGTGGGAGCATGGGAGCATTCGTTTCTCTCTCTCTCTCCCTCTCCCTCTCTCTCTTTCTCTCTCTTCTTTCATTTTATTTTTTAAAAATATATTAATCAAGAGATATCTGGCCGGTGCCTGACTCAATAGACTAATCCTCCGCCTTGCGGCGCCTGCACACCAGCTTCTAGTCCTGGTCGGGGTGCCAGATTCTGTCCCGGTTGTTCTTCTTCCAGTCCAGCTCTCTGCTGTGGCCAGGGAGTGCAGTGGAGGATGGCCCAAGTGCTTGGGCCCTGCACCCACATGGGAGACCAGGAAAAGCACCTGGCTCCTGGCTTCGGATCAGCACCGGCCACAGTGTGCTGGCTGCAGCGGCCATTGGAGGATGAACCAACGGCAAAGGAAGACCTTTCTCTCTGTCTCTCTCTCTCACTATCCACTCTGCCTGTCAAAAACAAGCAAAACAAACAAACAAAAACAAAAAACAAATAAACAAACAAAAGAAAGATATATCTGTTACCTATTCTGGGGATATTTCCTGGGATTGGCATCCTGACCCCACAAACTTAAGCTCCGCTCTCCTCTTGGGTTATCCCACTAGAAACACATTTCGGTAGTATAGCAGAGATTTTCCAGATCAAAACAAAACTGGAGCTTCTCCTGGAACTGTTGCGTAGTGACTGGAACTTTTTGAACCCTGTATGAACATTCATCTTCCAAACTAGCCAGGGAGCCAGAGAAAGCAGCCCCCTCCCCTCCCCAGTCTTCCCTCGGTGACTGAGCTTGTATGAATTTTGTGTCTTTGTGAAGTTTTAAGCACTTCTCAAAACTATATATTAATCTATTAATAAACAAAAGTGTGTAGTTTCTGAGAAAGCTGGTCTGTTTACACCTGAATTTTTGATGATTTAGGGTTCATGACTTTAAATAAAGCAACTTATTCTCTGGTTTCCCCGAGGAAAACATGTCTCATGTTTGATTACTTCTAATGTGTAGGACACTCTCAATCCTCTCTGTTCAAAATGTGCTTCTTAGAGCAGCTTTCACTGAGGCACTGATAAAATTGGGCCGCCTCAGATTTGCTCTAACTAGACTTCCAGGTGATTGGTGTTACATTCAAATATTCTTAAAGCAGCATTTTATTTAGTTGAAAGAGTTACACACACACACACACACACACATACACACGGGGGGGGGGGGAGAGCGAGAGAGATCTACACAACAAAAACTTGTGGCATAGCAGGTAAAATTTCTGCCTGCAAAACCGGCATCCCATAAGAGTTCTGGTTCGAGTTCCAGCTTTTCCACTTCCGATCTAGCTTTGTATTATGGCCTGAGAAAGCAGTGGATGATAGCCCAAGTTCTTGGGTCCTTGCACCCACATGTTAGACCTGGAAGAAGCTCCTGGCTCCTGGCTTTGGATCAACCCAGCTCCAGCCATTGCTGCCATTTAGGGAGTGAACCAGCAGATCAAGACATTTCTCTCTGTCTCTTCCTTTCTTTCTGTAACTTTGCCTCTCAAATAAATAAAATCTTAAAAAAAGAAAAAAATCTAGCTTTAGATAGGCAGACATTTTTAAAAGATGTGTTTGTTTATTTATTTGAAAGAGAGAGCAACAGAGAAAGAAAGAGAAATAGTGAGAGAGAGAGAGAGAGAGAGAGATAGTGAGAGAAAGAGAGATGGATCTTCCACCTGCTGATTTACTCCACAAATGGCCTCAACATCTAGGACTAGGCCAGGCTGAAGCCAGGAGCCAAGTTTCCATCTTGGTCACCCACGTAGGTACCGGGTACCCAGTACTTAGGCAACTTTCGGCTACCTTGCAGGTGTATTAACAGGAAACTGGACTGGAAGGAAAGTTGCTGAGACTCAAATTGGTTTTCTGATAGGAGATTTAGCCATTACAGGAAGCAGAATAATCTGCTGTGCTACAACACTGGCCCCAGGGAGAAATTCTGTGTGCATTTATATGGTGGTAATTCTATAATTATTTTTACTGGTTGATACAAGCATATTAGGGAAGTTCATGGAAATACATATTATGAAAAAATACACATGGATTTTTTTATTTATACATTCAAGATTTATTTATTTATTTATTATTTGAAAGGCAAGGTTACAGAGAGATATAGGCAGAGAGAGAGAGAGAGATCTTATATCCACTGTTTCATTCCTCAAGTGGCAGCAATGGCCAGAGCTGGGCTGATCTGAAGCCTGGAGCCTGGAACTTCTTCCAGATCTCCCACATGGGCACAGGGGCCCAAAAACTTGAGCCATCCTCTGCTGCCATCCCAGGCCACAGTAGAAAGCCGGATTGGAAGTGGAACAGCCAGGACTTGAACCAGTGCCCATGTGGAATGCCAGTGCTTCAGGCTGTAGTTCCACCCGCTACATCACAGTGCAAAGCCCTGCATGGATTTTAAAAATGTTTTGCATCCAAAAAGCTTATATTTAATTACATTTTTATCAACTTTTTAAAAATGCCCTCATATAGAGAAGCTCATGGTTATGCTAACTCAGTTCTCTTTTAGCTTATGTATCCATTGGAATATATATTTTGAGTATTATAGATAGTAAAACCATAGCAATATGCTAAAATGAGAAAGAAAGCATTGCTATTTTCCCCTTTATTTCTCTAAACATTTCTTAGAAGGAAACAATGAACTAAGTCAACACAAGCAGCTGTTTGCCTATAATTATAATTTCCTCGTGTTAGGGAATTACACCTGTGTAATAGTTCATTACAGGATATTATAATTTTGATTTTACAAGCAAAATGTCTCATTTCCTCACAGGAAGAATGGAAGTTTTCTCATATGTGTTTACTAAACCTCCTAAGAGAGTTTCTTCACTGTCTTTGTCAATAGCAACATTACTTGGGAAATAAAGCTCAATGGGCTTGTTAAATACCCATCTTGCTCTTGGTTTTTCTTAGTCATTTCTTTTATGTGGCAATCTTCTGGGAATACTCAGGAGTTGAATGAAAGGTGCCACAATTACCAAATATGCTACATCCTATCTAAATTTTAAGTTTTTATAATGCAATTACAAACTGGCAAATGAACATTGTAAGACTGTAAATAATGTGATTCTAAACACCATAGAAAAGGGAATTTTTTTCTTAAGCAAAGGCGACAAAAGGAGACTAAAGCTAAAATATATGGCAGAGGTTTCATATTCATGACAGTTAGAGATATAAAATCACCGAGTCTAATCTACCACTTCCATTATAGATTCCTAGAGTGTCTAAGACTAAAATGATGCTCAACTCCTGGAAAGTTGAAGAATCAAGATGCCCATGAAAATCATTTGAATTGCATTCATTCTCCACATGGTATGATGTTGAGTAACACATTCCCGTATTTTTCATGTTTAGTTGAATAAGGACATTCAGGAAATTAAGAATTTCATAGTGTTTGAAAGACATGGATTATTGTGTTAGAAATAATTGGATAAATAGCATATTTATCAAGCCTCTAAAAATAGTGAAGAACAAACTAAACACAAAATCCAAAACAAACCCTTCATTCACGGCTATCAGAGAGATCAGCCTCCAAATGATACTGATTCTGATTTTCAGTGACAGTAGATATTTTTATGTCATAGGCACGTAAGGTATCCATGAAATACGGGTAAAGAAACAGAATTATGGGGGCCAGCGCTGTGGCGCATTAGGTTAATCCTCTGCCTGCAGTGCCTGCTTCCCATATGGGTGCCAGTTCTAGTCCCGGCTGCTCCTCTTCTGATCCAGCTCTCTGCTATGGCCAGGGAAAGCAGCGGAAGATGGCCCAACTCCTTGGGCCCCTGCACCTGGGTGGCAGACCCGGAAGAAGCTCCTGGTTCCTGGCTTCGGATCAGTGTAGCTCCAGCCGTAGTGGCCATTTGGGGAGTGAACCAACGAAGGAAGACCTTTCTCTCTGTCTCTCTCCCTCACTGTCTGTAACACTACCTGTGAAATAAATAAATAAAAAAAATCTTTAAAAAAGAAACAGAATTATGAAGCTCAGGACCTATCACACTAATCAATATTCTCAGTTCACAGGAAAAGGTGGCTGCATATTTCAGTTCTACAAAGTGTTTCAGCCCGATGATTACAACCCTTCCCTACGTAAGTGTTAGAAGAAATATAGCCGCAATTCTATAACATCATTTTTAAAAGCTTATTTATTTTCTTTCTTTCTGTGTTTTTTTTTTTTTTTTTTTTTGAAAGACAAACAGATATGCAGAGACATCTTAGTGGCTGGTTCACTCCCCAATGGCTGCAACAGCCGGATTTGAGCCGGAATGAAGCCAGGAACAAATAACTTAAAACTGGTCTCCCATGTGAGTGACAGGGATCTAACTGCTTGAGAAGGCACTTGCTGCCTATAAAGGTGAACATAAATGGAAAGCTGTAATCAGAAGTGGAGCCAGGGCTGACAAAACGGCTCACTAGGCTAATCCTCCGCCTGCGGTGCCTACACACCGGTTTCTATTCCTGGTCGAGGCGCCGGATTCTGTCCCGGTTGCTCCTCTTCCAGTCCAGCTCTCTGCTGTGGCCCAGGAAGGCAGTGGAGGATGGCTGAAGTGCTTGGGCCCTGTACCCCATGGGAGACCAGCAGAAGCACCTGGCTCCTGGCTTCGGATCAGTGCGGTGTGCCAGCTGCAGCGGCCATTGGAGGGTGAACCAACGGCAAAAGGAAGACCTTTTTCTCTGTCTCTCTCTCTCTCTCACTGTCCACTCTGCCTGTCAAAAAAAAAAAAAAAAAAAAAAGTGGAGCCGGAATTTGAACTCATGCACTTCAATACTGGAAGCATATCAAGCACTGTGCATCTCATAATTCCTCTTAGGCCTATTTATCTTAAATATTTCTTTCTTTCTCCCAAAAATCAACTTCTTCAAAAAAGAATGAAAGAAAATGCTGCAGGAATTTGAAATTTGGCTTTATATTGTTTATTTCACAGCACAAAAGTAAATAAAAACATCTCTTCATGGCTCTTCTAAATCTCTCTAGCTGTTTCTTCACCTACTTAGGACATTTTTTCTTTCTTCTTTTTTTTCATGAAAATTCTTGGGGCCAGCACTGTGGTTAGCAGGTAAAGCTGCCACCTGCAGTGCCAGTGTCCCATGTGGGCATTAGTTTGGGTTCTGGTTGCCCCGCTTCCAATCCAGCTCCCTGCTATGGCCTGGGAAGGCAGTAGAGCTGGGCTCTGCACCCACATGGGAGACCTGGATGAGGCTCCTGGCTCCTGGCTTAGGGTAGGCACAGCTCCAGCCGTTTTAGCTATTTGGGGAATGGAAAGCAGATGGAAGACCCCCCCGCCCCTGCCTCTGCCAATCGGTAAATCTGTCTTTCGAATAAATAATTAAATCTTTTTTAAAAAAAGAAAATTATCAATCTTTTCAGTATTTTTATGGTATAATTCTTCCTCAACTATTCCATTAGTGCACTCTCTGTTCTGTTGGTCTGTTGTGGCATTACCCATCACAACAACATTTATGATGAAAAGCAGTGCTATTTTGTATACTTGGGGATGTCCAATAGGAGACACTGAGGATGACTTTGCCTCAGAAAGTCTGAGGACTCATCTGGGAAAGCCATCAATGACTCGTAGATTGGATACGCTGGAGGTTCCTTTACTGCTTTACTGGTAGCCTGCTGACTTTGCCTCACTCATTCCTTTCTGAAAAAGCAAGAGGCTCTTCTGTAACTTCCTTCACTACCTCTTCTTGGGACAAAGCTTGTTTGTTCTGGTGACTCTTTGTGGTCTAGTGTTTCTCCTCTCCGGAATTATAGTAACTATCTTTTCTATGGCAAACCTCTCCTGAGCTGTTGGCCTCCCTACACCTGAATAAAATAAAATATACACCTCATGAGTCTCTAGTTTTGTAGTTTCCACATCTCTATAACAAAACTCTGAAGAAACAGATTCCAAATACTTGTTTCTCACTTGACAGTTGATCGATTTCAGTGTATCACTTATTGATTCCATTATCTTATCCCTTGTTTTTCCATTGTCTTCTCTAACAATATCATAATACAAATATTAGGTTTTTGTCCATGCTAACAGAGTATATTTACATATAAAAATCTGAGTTTTCAACGACAAAATAGCTGATTTGAACAGTTCTGGAATGATTATTTTGTGAGGACATTGAAAATATAAATATAATGAAAGCCCAGTGTCTGCACAAAAATATTGTGAGTGCATTCACGTAGTCTCAGCATTGTTGCATCATCCACAAGAACTTTAGGCACCTTTTCTGGTCAAATAGATCGAATTGTTTTTGACAGTATGTTCTGCTCAGGATCCTTATGATCATTCATATCTTCTGACAGCATCTTTGCATCCTGGATCTTTTTTTCAAGGATTTGCTTTCACAAATAAATTATAAAAATAAATTAGTCAGTCCTAAAGGATACACATATTATCATGTAATATTCTTGCATTTTAAAAACTGGAAAAAAAGACTTAAACATTGATTTTTTTTCTTAATAAAAAAGACTGATGGAAATTCCAAGGAGTTTTATGGGCTTATTAGGATGATTGTTTTGGTAGCATTGTCAAAAACTTTTAATTAATGTTCTCAAGGTCACAGACTTTGGGCTTAGAGGTAATTGGATCAAGCTCTAATGAGAAGTGATTTAAAAGATTATATGGGCAGGGTGGTACAGAGTAGGCAGTTGGCACCTACTGTGAAGTCAGGATTGAAATGCTGAGACTTAAGAGAGTATCCAACCACTAAATATCTGGAAAGCAAGGATGGTCCATATTTTCCAGGGTGCTATGTAAGGATGGGTGAGACAAGGGAAAAGACAAGAAAATATTGAAGACAAGGCAATGGATGATAATTGTTTTGATTTATATTGTTTTGATTAAAGAGGCGTTAGCATTCATGCCTTCAAATATGGTGTTCTTATTCAACAGGTATTTTTCTTGTGTAACAGATATAAGTTCTTCAATCGATTACATAAAAGCATTGAAGCCTGAGCTTTAAGACTTCTATTCAGTGAGACTTGTTTTGCTATTTGATATGAAAGTATAAACAGTTGTACATTTTAAGTGAGATTCATACTTCTGACTAATCAGAAATAATAACAACGGAAATGTCAGTCTGCATGGATTTGGCACGACATAGGGTGCCAAAGAGTAAGCCATGAGAGTCTGCAAAACTTTCATTTGCTGCATTCCATGCCTTTTTATCAGAAACCATTATTATCTTTCATACAGTATGAATATAGCATTTCAAAACATCATCTGATCTGCAAAATAAAAAGCTGTCAATTTGGGCATTCACTTGTTATTAAAAAGAACTGACAGAATCTCATTTGAGAGCCAGGTGTGGTGCCATTTTAATACATGCATTTACATGTATTTGCCTTTGATGTAGAAACAAGCTCTAGAGGAAATCACTCATTTGTTTATTTTTATTACAAACAGCATGCCAATTATTACTCCTGAATTTTTATTTTCCCATGTTAAATTATATTGCTTTTCGACAATATTTGATTCCCCTTCCTATCATGTATCTTGTTGCAAATAGGTTACCATGTGACTTTTGTAGCCTGAATTTAAGGGTGAATAAATGAGATATTTGTCTCTAACTGATCTTCAACCATTTCTTTTTCTCTCCATCACCGTCATAATGCTCTAGGTATTGGTTACTTTGTCCATCAGAGTCCATGAAGTGAAGATGATTAAACAGTGTAAGCAACATTCTTGTATAAATACAGTGTAGAATTTATAGAATAGACCTGTTTCTAATAAAGCATTTAGATGTGAGGGGTGTTACTCTGACAGAACCTGAACCATATAGTAGCTACTGTTTAAAAGAGGTGAGTGCTCGGTCTAGAAACTAACACATCTGTTAAGATCCCCACTTCCCATATCAGAGTACTTGGGCTTGATTCCCGACTATAACTCTGTATTCCACCTTCTTGATAACTGAAACCTTTGGAGGCAGCAAGTGCCCAGCTTCTAGTTTCAGTTCAGTCTAGGCCGGCCCTGCCCCAGTTGCACAGATATTTTAGGAGTGAACCAACCGATGGGAGCTTATCCACTGGAAAGAGATAGAGAGAGAGAATAGAGAGAGAGAGAGAGGTTTTTTTTTTTTTTTTTTTTTTTTTTTTTTGACAGGCAGAGTGGACAGTGAGAGAGAGACAGAAAGGTCTTCCTTTTGCTGTTGGTTCACCCTCCAATAGCCGGCGCGGCCGGTGCACCGCGCTGATCCATGGCAGGAGCCAGGTACTTCTCCTGGTCTCCCATGGGGTGCAGGGCCCAAGCACCTGGGCCATCCTCCACTGCACTCCCTGGCCACAGCAGAGAGCTGGCCTGGAAGAGGGGCAACCGGGACAGAATCAGTGCCCCGACTGGCACCGCAAGGTGGAGGATTAGCCTAGTGAACTCCGGTGCCGGCAGTTTTTTTTTTTTTTTTTTTTTTTTTTTTTAAAGGTAAATAGCTTAATGAAAAAAGTCAGACTAGATCCTGAATGTCTTTCTATCTGGATGTGCACTGAAGAAAGGAGTACAAAAATGATCTTAATGATCTCAGCATTGTGAAGAGTAAGTGCTCCATCTTAGAGTGGTGCAGGAGAAAACGAGTTATCTGGATGGGGGCGGGCATTGTGGCACAGTGAGATAAGTCGCTGCTTGGGATGCCCACATCCTGTATCAGAGTCTGGGCTTGATTCTCAGGTATTCATCTTTCTAACTCGCTTCAATCTAATGCAACTGGGAAGGCAGGGGATAATGGACCTAGGCTTGGGTCCCAGCCACCCATATGGGATAGCCGGATGCCGTTGTAGGTCACTTGTTTCTTCTTGGCTCAATCCGGCCTGTTGCAGTTATTAGGGGAGTGAACCAGTGGATGAAAGATCTCTCTCTGTTTCACGCTCTTTCTGTCACTCTTTCAAATGAAAAAAAAAAAAAAATAGGTCTTAAGAAAAAAAAAAAAAAAAAAAACAGGAGAACTTCACTCAGGCAATATCTCCACCTTTCAAGTAATCTTGAATTATCTAAATGTATGGAGTGTTCATCCACTATGTGATAATACATTTTATCGCTACGTGTTGTTATTTAATTTATATATTGTATTGATAATGTTTTATTCAACAAATATCTTTTGAAGATCTGTTTCACATAACACCCTTCTTTGAATGTATCTAATCTAGGTTGTATACCTAATAAGTGAATTAGCGAAGATTTGAAAAGATGCAGTGGAGCGCTAATCAACACAAAATTTAATCCGCAAATACTTCCATTTCTGACCTATAACATCTTGTGAAGCATTAGTAAAAGCACTGTATATATGAAATACATGAAATTTGTGTACCTTAAATTGTTTTTTTAAAGTAAATAAAACAGAATCAAAGTTAAAAAAGGAGGAAAGCAGGTTTTAAATGCTTGTATTGGTGATGATGAATGTGTTCATTGATTTATGGTAATGAGGAAACAACACTATATACAAATAACAAACCATCATGCAGCACACCTAGAACATATTCCATTTTATTTATTAATAAATATTTACAATAAAAATTGAATCTTAGGGTGTGTTGTGATGCAGGGGTTTAGGTCACCGCTTGATATGCTGGCATCCCATATGGATGTTGTTTGAGTCCCAGCTACTTCATGTCAAATCCAGCTCTGGTCTAACGTGCCTGAGAAAGCTGCGAAGGATGGCCCAAGTGCTTGCCCCCCACAACCTCCACCCATGTAGGAGATCCTAACGACGCTCCTGGAGCCTGACTTTGACCTGACCCAGCCCCGGCCATTATAATACTACTATACACGTAAATTAATAGTCATCATTTAAGTGTATACACGTATCAAGAAACACTTCTCTATAGAGTCATGTCTATTGTTATTAATCTAAATGTAAGTGCAAACTGGTGTCTCCAGTTTGAATCTATTAACAGATGTATCTTTCTAGCTTCTTTCCCTTGCTCATCTGTAGCATCTCACCCTTGCAATAAGAACCCCAACAACCACCAGCTGCCATCTATTTACTTAGACAATGACTATTAATTTATTGCATAGTAGAATAATACACTCAGGGAAACAACTTTATAACATAGGTTAAAGTGCTTATGGGCAGGACCAGCATTGTAATACAGTGGTTAAACTGCTGCTTGCAACAGTGGCATCCCATTTGAATGACAATTTGAGTCCTGAGTTACCCTTCCCATCCGGCTCTCTGCTACCGTGCCTGTGAAGGCAGCAAAAGATGAGCCAAGTAGGTGGGCCCCTGCTGATGACATGGGAGATGAGAGACCTGGAAGGAGTCAGGCATCTGGCTTTAGCCTGGCCCAGCCCTGGCTCTTGCAGCCATTTGAGGAGTGAACCAGTGCATTGAGGATCTCTCTCTGTCTTTCCCTCTTTCTCTGTAACTCTACCTTTCAAATAAATGAAATATTAAAAAAAAATGATTATGGGCAGTTCTTTTTACTTCTAGTCTTGCAGTTTTCACTGATTCCTGAGGTTAATTAGGTCAATGACTTCTACCGCTCCTCATTTCAGTGGTGGGGCTTGTTCAGGTGGAAGCCAGGAGACCAGAGCTCCATCAGGGTGTCCCTTGTAGAGTCAGGGTCACAGGATTTGAAACATCCTCCACTTTACCCAGTGCTTTATGAGGTAACTGGATCAGAAGTAGAGCTGCTGGGACTCAAACCTGGGCTCTAATATGGGATGCTGCTCTTGCAGGCAGCAGCTTAGCCTGTGCCAACATAATGTCTGCTGTGATTCTGTCTTTAAACAATTTTTTTTTTACCTCTTTCTACCTCATTATGGTAAGTTTCTATTGACATATTCAAGCTCATTGATTCTTTCCACGGCTAATCTAATACCAAGTCTATCAAAGACATTTTTTATTTTTCTTACAATGTTTTCACTCCATTTTTTCCCTACAATTTCCACTTCTCTTCTTCTTACATAACCCATGTTCTTTTCTATGTTGTACATTTTCTCCATTACAGCTCTTAACATATTAAAAATAGTTACTTTACATTCTTGTCTGATAATTCCAAAGTCTCTGATCTGTGTCATATCTAAATTGGGTTCTGATACTTGCTCTGTCTTTTCAAATATTTTTCCCTCTTAACTTTTAGCATAACTTCTTCTTTTTTTTTTTTTTTTGACAGGCAGAGTGGACAGTGAGAGAGAGAGACAGAGAGAAAGGTCTTCCTTTGCTGTTGGTTCACCCTCCAATAGCCGCCACGGCTGGCGCGCTACGGCCGGTGCACTGTGCTGATCCAAAGGCAGGAGCCAGGTGCTTCTCCTAGTCTCCCATGGGGTGCAGGGCCCAAGCACTTGGGCCATCCTCCACTGCACTCCCTGGCCACAGCAGAGAGCTGGCCTGGAAGAGGGACAACCAGGACAGAATCCGGCGCCCCGACCGGAACTAGAACCCGCTGTGCCAGCACCGCAAGGTGGAGGATTAGCCTATTGAGCCGCAGCGCCGGCCTTTTTAGCATAACTTCTAATTTACGTTGAATGACAGAGATGATGAATTTGATAATATGAAGTGTAGTATGAAATCTTTAATGTGAGTTTTTATGTTACCCCGCTAGGATTCAAGTTATATATAATGCTTTTTATAACTATAGGTGTCAGAGGCTTCTGAATGCTCCAGAGTTCTTGCTTTTTTTTTTCTCCCTAAATAGAGTCTACTTGCAGCTGTTGCAGCTGTTATTATACTATATTCCTATTGATGTGGTGGGAAGGTGTGGGGGAGGTAAATTATTCCATATCCTATAATTAAATCTTAATCTTGGGGCTGGCACCACGGCTCACTTGGTTAATCCTCTGCCTCCGGTGCCAGCATCTCATATGGGCACCAGGTTCTAGTCTCGGTTGCTCCTTTTCCAGTCCAGCTCTCTGCTGTTGCCCGGGAGGGCAGTGGAGGATGGCCCAAGTGCTTGGGCCCCTGCACCTACCTGGGAGACCAGGAAGAAGCACCTGGTTCCTGGTTTTGGATCGACGCAGGGCCAGCCGTGGCAGCCATTTGGGGAATGAACCAATGGAAGGAAGACCTTTCTCTCTGTTTCTCTCTCTCACTGTCTATAACTCTACTTGTCAAATAAAAAAAATCTTAATCTCTCAGTGTGTCTATCGCACTAGACTGCAAACTTTACAAGTATTTCGGCTTTCTCTCCCCATACCTGGGTAAAATAGTAGAGTTATATGTGAATGCAATCGGTCAAACACATTTCTTCCTAGTCTGGATAGGTTTTGGTAAAAATCTTTACCCAAAGTAAATAGGCCTTTGTTATGAAGAAGTCTCTGGCTGTATTTAAAATAATTGCTTTGGGACCAACACTGTGGCAAAGAATGTAAAGCTGCTGCCTACAGTGCCAGCATCCCATGTGGCTACCTGTTCAAGTCCCAGCTGCTGCACTTCCCATCCAGCTCTCTGCTATGACCTGGGAAAGCAGTGGAAGATGGCCCAAGTCTTTGGGCCCCTGCACCCATGTGGGAGACCTGGAAGAAGCTCCTGGCTCCTGGCTTCACCTTGGTGCAGTTCTGACCTTTGCGGCCACCTGGGGAGTGAACCAGTGGATGGAAGACCTCTCCTTCTCTCTCTCTGCCTCTGCCTGTCTGTAACTCTGTCTTTCAAATAAAATGAATAAATCTTTAAAAAATAAAAAATAATAAAATAATTGCTTCATTCTTCCCTTGCCAGAACTGTGGGGTGGAATTTCTTGGCATTTGTGGGTTTGCATATTGTTGAGTATGTTCCCCAAAGGCTTATAGTTTGGCACCTGGTATGAAGGTGTTGAGATAGTGGAACCTTTAAAAGGAGAAACATAGTGAGAGGTAATTAGAGGTCATGGATGCCCCTCTTCATGAATGAACTGATGCTGGTCTCACAGAGTAGATTGGATGTCACAAGAATTGAGTTAGTTTTTGCTGGTGTATTAATTTGAAGCAAAGTTACCCCACATGATTGTGTTGTACCTGAGTGCGCGCAAATACAGGAGCACCACACACTGATAAAATCTGATGGTCCTTTGTTGCCGGCAGTGGAGAATGGGCTCATGCCTTAAAGAACTCTCTACCCTGAAGCCCAAAGCAACAGGGTTTATAAAGGCAAAAACCGCATAATTGGGAGGGGAATACATGGTTACTGGGGTCAAGCTGACCTAAAACCTATGTGAAACTAATATCAATTATAATCTTGACAATACAAGTTACAATCTTAACATTATCAATTATAATCTTGACATTAATCCAAGTATTGGATTTAATCATATGTAGGACATAGAAAAATTACATTTTTATCATTAACCCAGGTATAGTCTATCCACTTCCAAGCTTGAGCAATCATGCTAGGGAGTTTCTATGCTTTGCCAAGAATGATGTAGTTGACTGCTATTGTCTGACTGTTTGAGATCATAGTTTCAGACCAGAATCTCACTGTGGGGGTTGGGGGAGTGCCTTCCCAGAATGGTGTCTCAGGTGCTCCAAAATGAAGTCCCTACTGTCAAGGTGTTACTTCAATTGGTCCCTTCAGACACAGGCATTTTCTTATTTGCTTCTTCAAAATAGTGTGATACAGCCAGGGGATGCTTTGCTGAGGCTGGTGCCCGGCTTCTCTGGATCTTTTGTTGTGAGCAAGAGGTCCCTGGTGGGGTTATTCCAGGTTCTTGTCTCTTTGTGGAAGAATTCAAGGAGGAGCAATACAGGTATACAAGAAAGTAGGATTTATTTAAATAGATAGTATACACTCAGACAAGGTTGAGGGAAACCTCTCTTCAAGAGGAAAGAAGGGTGGTTGCTTCCATCAAAGTTCAGGTAATAGAGCAGGGGATGGTGGTATAATTGAGTGGGGATGGTGCTGTATTTGAGCACACAAAGGATATAGGGTTTGAGGTGGTTTTTGAGTACTGCTCAATCCTGTGTCACCTTTCTTTCTAGGTAATTTTGAAAGTTTCATGGCATCCGCATGTGGGGCTGCAGCACACATGTGGTCATAATGATGTCTAATGCGAGATGAGAAGTGATGCTCAAGAGGATGATGAGGAACGGGTGTGCCACACTTTTAACCAGGTTAGATCAGAATAAAAGGGACATGGTGGTTTTGTAAGGGGCTCCTGCACAAATGCTGCTGGCATTCTCTGAGCTCCTCCCCTCTAGCTTTCTGCCTGTCCACATCACTTTCAATGATCAGAATAGTGAGCCAAATAAGCCTCTTTTCTTTGTACATTAATCACAGTTTGGTAGTTGGTGATAGCAGCAGAAAAGGAATTAACATAGCTTTTAACCATGAGTTATTGGTGGTTTCTGAATGTAAAGCCTAAAAAAGCGAAGAAATCTCCTCAAGGTTCTCTCATGATAGTTCATATTTCATCTTCACTAATGAACCAAAATGCCTACTTAAATGTTCTCATTATTGCATGAGTCCAGTAGTGTCTGCTGCATTTAAGATCTCTGTTGTGATTATATGTACAAATGGTCCTCATTTAACTTATGGTAGAGTTGTATTTTCATCATAAGGTGAGAATATTGTAAGTCAAAATTGTGTTTCACACACCTAACCAATATAGTATACTGCAGAGTATTGGTTGTATACCCGTGTGATCCTGTGACTGACTGGGGACTGTATCTCCCTGCCACTGCCCAACATCATGAGAAAGTACTGGACTGAATATCACTTTTCTGGGAAAAGTACAAAATTCAAAATGTATAGTTTCAACTAAATGCATATTACTCTTAAAAATCTTAAGTTGGGGGCCGGCACCATGGCTCACTTGGTTAATCCTCCATCTGTGGTGCTGGCATCCCATATGGATGCTGGGTTCTAGTCCTGGTTGCTCCTCTTCAAGTCCAGCTCTCTGCTGTGGCCCAGGAGGGTAGTGGAGGATGGTCCAGGTGCTTGGGCCCTGCACCCGCATGGGAGACCAGGAAGAAGCACCTGGTTCCTGGCCATTTGTGGAGTGAACCAATGGAAGGAGGACCTTTCTGTCTGTCTGTCTCTCTCTCTCTCTCACTGTCTACAACTCTACCTGTCAAATAAATCAATTAAAAATTAAAAAAAAGTCTTAAGTTGAACCTTTATAACTCAACAACCATTGTCACTTCCTATTGTCAATTGATGGTTTCTACTGCAACTTCAATTCTCCAAAAGTTGCAAAAAAAACCATAATATTCAGTTTGTTTTATATTTTTTTTTCTTATGGTGGAAGAGATCAACAACTTTGGAGTCTTTTTGCTTATCAGAGCTGAAACTAGTAATCTCTACATGTCATTTTTTCCCCTCAATTAAAACAACCAATTTTTTTTCAGTATCCTTACTAAAATTTTGTAATGTATCTCAAGTCCTTGTCTTAATATGGTAATGCTAGCAGTAAATATATTATATAGGATACTTGAAGAAATTTAAAGAATTAATTTATCTAAAATCCTTAGAATTTTGTTTGGTGTATAATCAGATGTATTTGAATATGAGCCATTTACTGCCATTATTACTAATAAAGAAGATAAAACATACACACTTGCTTGATTTAAGGATGAGAATTCTTATATTCTATGGTCCTTCCTATTTTCTACCATGTTTGGTTACTCTCTTTTCCTTCTCTTCCTCTTAATGATTCACCTCCCTTTTCCTCCAACTCTCATCCCTTGTCCATCACAGTGTCAGTCTTCTCCTTGATTTTCCATCTTCCATATGTCATTTTCTTTTTAATTGGGACCATTATCCTATTAAATTTTAGCCCACACTAAATGCATTCCCTTAGTGTCATAAACATGACCTCTACAGAGTATCATATCATTATATATGTTTTAAATTGCCTTTTGTGAAAAACTAAACTACTTAAATTTTGAGGAAAAAAAAGATTTTATGTTAATAGTGTTTACTTCTCCCCCTTGATGGGACTGCAGTGCACAAAAGTATTTGGAAATGGAAAAAGTTAGAGGTGCTGAAGTTCAACTGCCATATTTTTACTTTCAGTTCCTGAAGATCTCCCCTCACAAGAACCACTCTTCCTGGAAGAGCAGACATTGCATCATTGTTATGATAATTAAGTATGTACTAATAGAAAATAGGCCTATAAATCTAAGCTAAGAACTTCCAAGATACCATTCAGTTGATCTGTGTGTGCTTTTTTTTTTTTTTAATTCTTACTCAAGTGCATGGTGACCATACTGCATTTTTAAAGAGAAAAAAAAATGGTTGATAAGAGAAGTGCCAAAGGTAGAAAAAAATTCCTGACATTTGAAGTATTGTCTTCTGAATTTTCCAAGGAAGGGACATAGAATGCAGAACTTTGTCAGCACAAGGTGAGAGAAAAAAGTAATGAATGAGCATGAGCTGAGGCCAAGGTTGGCCCAGTAATAAATGAGAGCTATCATCTCTGTATTACTAGAAATAATAGTAGTCTAGTGCTCCACAAATCTACAGTAAGACATGTCACATTTATTTTTTCCTTTTGAGTATTTTGAAGGAGCAAAGTTGAAATTTAGTTTCAACATTAAAACCTTGACATATTATGTCAATGTATAGAGATAGCGACCATTTATTTTTATGCATTTATTTACTAACACAGTATTTGAAGTTATTCAGCCAAATAGAAGCATAACAAATTTTATCAATACTCTTGTCATATACATAATTGAATATATATATAATGTACTTCTCACCTTTTCCTAGTGTATTCAAATTTTAAAGTCATTTTATCATTCAAAAGCATAATATTTGAAACCTTACTGATCATGACTTTGGGTTTTAGAATATGTCTCTGGAATGAATTTGACTTCTGTTCAGAAAATGTCAAAATTTAATTTTAAAATAGCTATTCTAATCCCTGTCTATTCATTATAAACTTCTGTTAAAATGTTTTTTCCCTACTACTACTGTTGGCATGTGTTAAATTAATAATTCAAAAAATGCACTATTTAGGGATAAATGCAACAAAATAAAAATACATATAGTTTTTTTCTATGTCAGATAACTCTAAAAACTTGGTTTTGTATTAGGAAGCTGATTTGTAGCAAAATGCCAACAGTGGATACATTTTTTACTTGTAACATTAGAACAAATTTTAACAAGAGACTTTTGAATACAGGCAAGCACGATGCATGCAGAAATCAATCTAAATGTCCAGATGAAAATTGTGTTTTTAAAAATGCACTGCGCAGCATGATTTCTAATGTCATGAATATTCTCCATTTGGACACCATAAATGCAAAAATACCCATGACATTCAGACCAAGTACAATCCAAGTGCTTGAATTGAATTGTACGTGATTGCTAGCTTTTCTCAAATCTCTCAGTGCTTTACTTAAAATGAAAATAGTTTTCTATAAGAAAATGTCGCTCCCCCTCTTCATGGAGGAACGACACAGGACCCTGCGCTGTTCTTCTGTCTGCTCGGCCCTCCCCGGGTTTGCTGCTGGTTCTTCCCGGGTTGGCTACCGTCCCTTCCACCTCCGTGGAAGGGCGGCTCCCCCTGCCACATTCCCCACTTCCGCGGGGGAGCGGCACACCGCCGGCCGGCTCTCTCGGGGGCTGCACAGGTGTTCCTTCAGATGTTCCCCTTAGATGTTCCTGGTGCATGCCGTCTCTCTCCTCCTTTATAGTCCTCCTCTGCCAATCCCAACTCGGCTGCCCACACGCCGAGTACGCTGCTCTCCTCCAATCAGGAGCAAGTCCTACAGTTTATTGGCTGAACTGGAGGCAGCTGGGTAGAAGCTGTTTTCTCCTCTCCCAGCGCCATATTGTGGGAGAGCAGATGCATAGAATAAGTCTTAATTCCAGTAACTTAGTCTAGTCCGAGTTGCTCCCCACAGAAAATATCTGAGTCATATTATTTTTCTCAAAGCTGTTCACAATGACTTTAGTGGAGAATATAGTTAGTGTGTTTAGAATTCATGACATGCTTTTTTTCACATTTGTTCTTGATCTTTTGTTTATTCGTAGAGTGAAAATTTCAAGAAAGTTAGTAATCCCCTAATTATCTAGAGGAAAAAATATCAGTATTCAATGTACATTAAATTAAAGTGAGGCCTAGATTAAGTCTAAGCGTGAAAACCAAATGTATGTCTTTTCCTACACATTTTTATTGTGATCTTTAAGTTACTTAAAGTAAATAATTACAAGTAAAATTTTGTAAACAGAATGTGGATCTGTGGGGCAAGCATTCTAATGTTAAGGTGCCACTTGCAGTGTCAGCATCCCATATCAGAGCTCAGGCTCAAGTTCCAGCTGTTCTACTGCTGATCCAGCTTCCTATTAATGCACCTGGGAAAGAAGTGGAAGTTGGTCCGAGTACTTGGTTCCCTAACATATCCCCATGGGAGGATGGTTCCAGTCTCAGGAGCTCCAGGTCCCTGCTAATGCACCTGGGAGAGCAGTGGAAGGTGGCACTTGGGCCCTTGAATCCAGATGGGAGACCTGGAATAAGCTCCTAGCTCCTGGCTTTAGATTGGCTCAGTTCCAGCCATCGTGGCCATTTGGGGAGTGAACCAGTATATGGAAGATCTCTCTCTTTCTCTCTCTCTCTCTTCCCTGTAAGTCTGCCTTTCAAATAAATAAGTAAATGTCTTTTTAAAGGAAGTTCTCAAAATATTGCTTGAGATGCCCACGGTCTATATTGAAGTGCCTGATTGAGTCCTATTTCCTCTACTTCCAATCCAGTTTCTTGCTAATGGGCAGCCTGGGAGGCAGCAGGGGACAGCTCAATTACTTGGGCCCTTGCAACTCATGTGGAAAACTCAGACTGAGTTCTGAGCTTCTGGCTCATTCCCCACTGCAGACATTTTGGGGGTGAGCCAATACAAGGAAGGTCTCTGACTGTCTCTCTGTTTCTCTACTTGCCTTTCAAATAAAAATGAAAATAAATTTTAAAAATTAAGGAAAAAATGAATACATGTAGACTTGAAAAGTTTCACTTTCCTTTCACAGATTGCAATCATCCATTCCATGGTAACATTCCATTGCTTGCATGTCTGTGTTTTTCAGGAAATTGCACTCCTTTTGGCTCTTCACAGTAACTTTAATATTGCCCAACTGATCATTTAAAAGTGGAGAGCAGTGTGTCCCCGTTCTCTGTAAGATCATGTATGCAATATTATCAAGGAAAGAAGTCAAATCTTAAAATATAAGGACAACTGCATACCCTTTAACTAACATTTAAAAAATACTGCTCATGAGAACTTGCTAAGGCTAACACATCTGAATTTTATCTTCTTTTGAAATTTCTGTAGAACCCCAAAATAAAGTTACCTATTATTCTATACATTCCTATCTGGTAGAACAGAGAGGCAAAACATTACTTTTTTTTTTTTTGGCCTTGTAAAGCATTGAAAACTTTTTATTCAACGTGCTTGTCTGACTATATAAATCTCTATGCCTGGAATGCACAGTGGTTAAGACAGTTCTTGGGATGCACACGTCTCATATCTAAGTGACTGAAACCTGGTTCCAGCTTCCTGCTAATGCACATCCAGAGAGGCAGCAATAGATCACTCAAGTACATGGGTCCCTGTCACCTGTGTGGGAGATCCAGAGTTTTGGACTCCTGGCTTTGGCCTGGCTTCGACCTGGCCATTTGGACATTTTAGAGAATGAACCAGCAGTTGAAAGATCTCTTTCCATCTGTGCATCTATTTGTTTCTCTATGTCTTTCTGCTTTTCAAATAAATACAAATTAAAAAAAAAAAAAAACCTCTATGCCTAAATTTTTCTTTAAGTTAGTTTTATTCTTAAGGTTGTTCATTAAGTAATGTGTTGAATAACCTCATTGATGTATATTAACTCCATATTTGATGATATGTATGCTTCTTTTTTTGTTTGTTTTATTTTATTTATTTTTTTATTTTTTGACAGGCAGAGTGGACAGTGAGAGAGACAGAGAGAAAGGACTTCCTTTTTGCCATTGGTTCACCCTCCAATGGCCGCCGCGGCCAGCGCGCTGCGGCTGGCGCACTGTGCTGATCCGATGGCAGGAGCCAGGTACTTATCCTGGTCTCCCATGGGGTGCAGGGCCCAAGCACTTGGGCCATCCTCCACTGCACTCCCTGGCCACAGCAGAGAGCTGGCCTGGAAGAGGGGCAACCGGGACAGAATCCAGCGCCCCGACCGGGACTAGAACCCGGTGTGCCGACGCTGCAAGGCGGAGGATTAGCCTAGTGAGCTGCGGCGCAGGCCTATGCTTCTTTTTTTAAAATTATTTTGTTCATTTGAAAGACAGAGTTAGAGAGAGAGGTTGAGCCAGAGGGAGAGAGAGAGAGAGAAATGAAAGCAAAGCAAAGGCAAGAGCTGAGTTCATCTGAAGCCAGGAGCTTCCTCTGGGTCTCCAATACGGGTACAGAGGCCCAAGGACTTGGGCCATCCTCCACTGCTCTCCCAGGCCACAGCAGAGAGCTGGATCAGAAGAGGAGCAGGCGGGATTCAAATCGGCGCCCATATGGGATGCCGGTGCTTCAGGCTGGGGCTTTAACCTGCTGTACCACAGCGCTGGCCCCTATGCCTCTAACTCTTTAAAAACTCATTCAAATGGAATAAAAATTTTATAGTTCCAAAGCACTGAGGAAAACATTTGCATAGACATAGTGTCAGAAGCAGAAAGGGATTACTCTGTGCAGTAATTATCTTGAATCAATATCAATTTAACATTGAACTTAGAAACCTCTTTATCTGGACACTAAGCAAAATCCCCTTTATTGAATATTCAATGATTCAAACAATATAAAATTATTGAATGTTCTTTAACTCTCCAAAAATGAGTGTAAATTTATTAGTCTATCAACTAAACAATATTTATAATTACTCTGAATTCTAACTGATTGGAAACATTTGGTAATATGATGATGAAAAGGGTTCAAAGTCAATTTTGTAATATGATTTTTCTTGTTTCCTTGAAGACTTAATCTTCATTAGTCTATTCTATAGCTTAAATCCATTCATTTTGACCAGAATAAATATTCCCACACAAGTAAAGCAACAGACACAATTAATATAAGCTAACAACTATCTTACTTAACATGTTTACTCCATGCTTTCAGAGTTATTTTTGAAGATAGGATTGAAGAATTTTTAAAAAATATTCATTAAAGCCAAGGCCGGCGCCGCGGCTCACTAGGCTAATCCTCCGCCTAGCGGCGCCGGCACACCGGGTTCTAGTCCCGGTTGGGGCACCGGATTCTGTCCAGGTTGCCCCTCTTCCAGGCCAGCCCTCTGCTGTGGCCAGGGAGTGCAGTGGAGGATGGCCCAGGTGCTTGGGCCCTGCACCCCATGGGAGACCAGGAAAAGCACCTGGCTCCTGGCTCCTGCCATCGGATCAGCGCGGTGCGCCGGCCGCAGCGCGCCAGCCGCGGCGGCCATTGGAGGGTGAATCAACGGCAAAAGGAAGACCTTTCTCTCTGTCTCTCTCTCTCTCTCACTGGCCACTCTGCCTGTCAAAAAAAAAAAAAAAAAAAATTCATTAAAGCCAACAGAACTAACTCATCTGTTACAGTATCTCAAATTTGTGTTTATGTCAACGAGGGAGAAACAAAAGCTGTTGTTCTCTGTACTACTTTTATGTTGGTCGAACTGTCAAACATTGTCTGACTGATTTTCTATGCATTCCTGTTTTTAAATGTCTATTACTTGTAGTAGATGTTGTGGTTAAGCTTGTATTTTTTCAAAGCTCTATTTTAGAATTTGTGATTCTTTAAGTAAAGTCTGAGTAAAAGTGAGCCTGTGAACAATTATTTCCCAAAGGCCCACAGGATCTAATATGAATGTATATCTACAGATAGGTTTTCATTTTTGTCTAATTTATTTTCCAAATATTATTTTATTTTATGATGCCAAAATAATTTCAGTTTGATAGCATGACTTTACTAAGAAACAATGACACATCTGTGATACTCATTGTAATCAATCTGATATACTGGGATTTTGTCCATAGAATCAAGATTGAAATACTGAAGAACATTCAGATGTTCATGTTCAGGGCTTGTGTTTCCCCTAAGTAAGTTAAGCCACCACCTGCAGCACTGGAATCCCATATAAGTGCTGGTTCTAGACCCCGCTACCTCACTTCCTATGCAGCTCCCTGCTAATGTGCCTGGGGAAGCAGCAGCAGATGACTTAACTCCTTGGGCCCATGATACTCACTTGGGAGACCTGGAACAAGCTCCTGGCTCCTGGCTTAGGCTTCGCACTGCACTGACCATTGCAGCCATCTGGGGAGTGAACAAGTGATGGAAGATCTCTCTTTCCTTCTCCTTCTCTCTCTCCCTCCCACTCTCCACTCTCTCCTCCTCCAAGTCTCTGTGTAACTCTGCCTTTTGAATAAATAAAATAAATTTTTAAAAAGATGTTCATGTTCCACATCAGATTGTAAGGGCTTGATATCTGACACTGGCTCCAGACTCCAGCTGCTTACTAGTTAGGACCCTGGGAGACAGATGTAACAGCTGAAGAAACTGAGTTCCTAAAACTCAATAGTATAACTGGGTAAAGCGCCCAGTTTTCAGCCTGGTGTTGGCCCAGTCCCAGTCATTGCAAGCGTTTGGGGAGTGAACCAGTAGGTGGGAACTCTCTCCTTTCTCTCTCTCTCTCTCTCTCTCTCTCTCTCTCTCTCTCTCTTTGAAACAACTAAGTAAATAACAGTTTAAAAATGTAAGTCATTTTATTTCCTTAATTCTGGCTGTAAGCACCATCCAGTCACTATTAAATAATATATGACTATTACCATTAAGTTTATTGCAAATAACTTCCACATAAGTAAGCAAACGATTGACTTACATCTGTAGCTACCACTTGAAGCTTAGTTAAGACTATCATAAATGCCTTTTCTCCCTATGTGGAGAAATGGAATAAATTTGCATGAATTTTTCTACATATATTATTCATTCCAAAGCAGAAGAAGAGTTGGAGGTAAGCTGAAATAAATTTCAGCAAATGTTTCACATGCAATATTACTGAGAAATTTCTTCATCTGTTTGAATTGAAATGTACTCTTTAAAAATATAAACTTTGGCCCTGCACCCGCATGGGAGACCAGGAGGAAGCACCTGGCTCCTGGCTTTGGATCGGTGCAGCACCGGACGTAGCGACCATTTGGGGGGTGAACCAATGGAAGGAAGACCTTTCTCTCTGTCTCTCTCTCTCTCACTGTCTAACTCCACCTGTCAAAAAAATGAATAAATAAAAAATATAAACTTTAAATATTTGGTAATGTGATTTTAGCCCAATTTAACATTTCCAAGAGCAAGAAATATCTTAGTATTCTCCTCCAATTGAGTGGATTAGGAGGAACATTTGTTGGAGGGGAACACCTTAACCCTCCAAGGTACTATAACACTGCCACTCTGTTAACTGCTTTACACAAGTATTTGTCCATTTCTATAGGATGCCCTGCCACCTAAGAATTGTTTGTCCCTTTTTCCAATGTCGTTTCTCCTTTTTATGGTCATCCAAAGGTCAGATAGATGGTGAATTGTAACTGGGTTGGTAGATCATAAGTGTCATAGCAGTTAGGAATCAGTCACTCTATATACACCCTGACCTTTGAATGGCCTTGTCACTTAGTCTGATTGAGTTATCTTCGTCTCACTGATTTTCTGTTCTGAATACAATTTTGTCTACTTTAGAAGTCTCTTCCTACCAAAACCCTCCCAGCTATGTGTTCTTGATCATTTAATCAATAACTATCTATGGAAGAACATTATAGACCAGAAGGGGGTTTGTAATATGCTGTAGGTTAAAAATATGCACAAAGAATTAAGTGATTTTCTAACTAGACTTGATGTAACTAGCACTTACCTAACAAGTGTTCCTTCTGTAGTGTGTAGACACTCCCTCAGCATAAAGACTCTACTTTGGTACTCCTGTATGTCTGGTGGTGTTTTTGCTTTCATATCTAAAATTTAAACACTTTGTTTGAGTTTACAATCATATTCTAGCTCAAGGGAAAGCAGTGACCTTAACGTGTGATTAAAAACAGCAGCAACAATGGCTACTCTAATTATTCTTTTGCTGCAAATTATTGTCTTAGATTCAGGGCACAACAAAAATATTCTTAGACCTAACTCAAGAACACAAATAATAGAATAATTAGGAAATATTGAGGCAGCAATTATGAAGTGTAAGGACTTCAGGGAGTTCATCCAACATCTTTTTATTATATTCAGGAGCAATGCAGACAGGTCATGGGTTATTGTGCTAATTAAACTTCTAGCTAACACCAGATTATCAAAGAAATAGGATACCCTGGAGGAATAAATTAAAATGTGGATTAGAAACTAAAACTAGCATAGTAATAGATGGTCAAATAATGCAATCAGATAATGTGAATATATTTTGAGTTTATTTAGTAAGCGAAAGACAAGTGCAAACAAAAAAGAATGAAAGTAGCTTTCCACATCTGATTAAAGTGAGTTTCTTATGAATTAGAGATTCAAAATGATAGATTTACTACCCACAAGTGAATAGTTAGATTATTATATTTCTTGTAGTGCTGAATCCTATGTTTATTCAATCACTAGTCTATTCTCTTAGAACATTTTGAGTAAGAGGCTACAATTGAATGTTTGTGTAATAAATGATCATATAGTTAAAATATAGATGAAAATACTATAATAGAGATAAGGGTAGGATATTGGGAGTTCTCAAGGGCAAAGGGAGCTATTTCTTTCTTGGTATAACATCACTTAAGAGAATTAGTGTTCTGTGTCTTAACAAATATTGTTTTATGTTTCTGTATGCAGGAAAATAGACATAAATGATTAGAAGTTTTGTATAATTTTGTATAATATATATGATAGAATGTAGCAGGGATAAGAAAAATTGTTGAAGGCCGCCATTACGGCATAGCGGGTTAAGCCTCCAGCTGTGATGCCTGCATCCCATATGGGTTAAAGTTCAAGTCCTGGTGCTCCACTTCTGATTCAGCTCCCTGCTAACATGCTTGAGAAAGCAGCAGAAGATGATCCAAGTCCTTGGGCCCCTTCAGTCATGTGGGAGACCTGGAGGAATCTCCTGGCTCTTGGCTTTGGACCAGTCTAGTTTTGGTCACTGCAGCCATTTGCAGACTGAACCAGTGGATGTCTCTCCCTCTTGTACTCTCTGTAATCTCTGCCTTTCAAATAAATAAATAAAGCTAAAGAAAGAAGAAAAAAATTGATGGGATTTATTTATTTGTTTCTTTTTATGTTTGTCTTTTTTATTTTTGGTTAACATAGTATTTGTACATTTTTATAGGATGCAGTGTAACGCTTCAACACATAATACAGGGTAAACTGATGCAATCACACATAATGTTGGGATCTATTCACCATTTACATTGTTCGAGATGTTATTCTGACTTCTGATAAAAGAACAATTATGAATTTTATAATAACATACAATTCAATAGAAAAATAGTCAAGTATAAATAAGAATTTCATAAAGAAATCAAACACAAATAAATATATTAAAAGTTCTAAAACATTTTTAATTTATTTTATTTGAAAATCAGAGTTACACAGAGAAGCAGAGGCAGAGAGAGAGAGGTCTTCCATCTGCTGGTTCACTCCCCTGTGGGCTGCAATGGCCAGAGCTGCACGGATCCGAAACCAGGAGCCAGGAGCTTCTTTCGGGTCTCCTACGCGGGTGCAGGGGCCCAAGGACCTGGTCCTTCCCCTGTTGCTTTCCCAGGCCATAGCAGATAGCTGGATTGGAAGTGGAAAAGCTGGGTCTGGAACCAGTGCCCATAGGGGATGCTGGAACTGCAGGTGGCGGCTTAACCTGTTACGCCCCAGCACCAGCCCCAAAAGTTCTAAATCTTAAACATGAGGAAAGAAATTCAGATTCTGTGTGGCCATGTAAAATATGCCTCGAAGTCAAATTTTTAAGGTTTTTTTTTAGACCTTGCCTGCTCCAAGAGGTTCACCTTGACCTATTTGAAAGTTGCATGCCAAAATCTTTTGTCTATTTAAATTGTTCCTGCCTCACTCCCAAACATTGGGGCATTTATTCAGAATTTAACAACAGTTTTGCATCTGTTCCGTACTATTTCTTTATTGCCAGACACTTTGCAAGAACTCCAGTGCTTTGTTCACTGCTGATCTCGAAGGGCCAGAACAGCCAGAACCTTGTCTGGCAACTGATTTGCATTCCAAAAATATTTGCTGAATGAATCAAACATAAACAGAAATTTTGGCAAAACATATTTTATTCATGAAATTGATAGTGATTAAAAATTAGAAGTGGGATGGTATTTGACTTGGTTAAGAGGTCACCTGTCACAATTGAGACCTTTGGTTCAAGTCCAATCACTACTTTATCGTCACTGGTATTTTGGGTGAGAAGTAGGGTTATTTTAAAAATTATTTTATTAAAAATAATTGTACATATCTATGGTGCAAATTGTGACTATCAATACATATATAAAATAAGTAATGATAAAGGTAATCATTTCTCTTCCTTTGATACTACTCTATCACTGAAGCCTTGAAGCACCTCTATCCTATTTATTCATAAAATATATAATAATTATTATTGTGAACTATAGTAACTCCAATATAACATCTGAAAATCAGGACTTACTCATTTTATATAACTGTAATCTCTTACTCTTTATTCAGCCTTATTCTATTTTCTACCCATTTCTCAACCTATAACAATTACTATTCTGTGTTCACATTAAGTATTTTGCTTTCAATATGAGATTGAGCAAGTGGTATTTGAATTTTTGTCTCTGGATTATTTCAGTTAAAAAATTTATCTTTAGTGCATATGGCAATCTTTAGTGCATACCTTTTTATGGTGGATTGACATTCCATTATCGCTACATACCACATTCTCTTTATAGTCATCTGATGATGGGCACCTTGGTTTATTCAACATCTTGTCTATTTTTAATAGGCCTATCATCAATAAACATGATGGAGTGGATATTTCTTAGATATAATAAGTTCATTTATTTTAGATATATACCTAGTAGTGGGATTACTAGGTCATATGGAAGCTCTATTTCTATTTTTTTTAAAAATCTTCAGACCATTTTCTGTATTAATTTATATTTCTATAAACAGTGTATAAGAATTTATCTTTTTTTTTAACTTTCTGGCCAGAACTTACTAGTTTTCCTCCTTTTTTAATGTTTATTTTTACTCATTAAATGGCTACAACATCCAGGCTGAGCCAGGCGAAACCCAGGAGCTATGAATGTCTTATGGGTCTCCTATATTGGTATCAAGGGCCAAGCACTTCAGCCATTATCTGCTCCCTCTCTTGATGCATTAGCAGGAAGCAGGATTAGAAGCAGAGTAACTGGGGATTGAATTGGCACTCTAATATGGATTGTGGTTTCACAAATTGTGGCTAACTTGCTACATCAAAACCATGCTCTTTGTCTTCATGATAATAGACATTAGCGTTAGGGTGAGATGATATCTCATTCTGGCTTTCATTTTCATTTCTCTGAAGGTTAAAGACATTAAACATTCTTTGATATAGTTTTGACCCTTTGTATTTTTCTTTTGATAAATTTCTACTCAATGTCTTTGATCATTTCCTAATTAGATTGTTTTCTTTTTGTTCTTGTTATTGAGTTTTTGGTTTCTTGTATATTTTGGGTATGAATCTATTTTAATTTTAAAGAAATTTATTAATATAAAGAGAACAGATTTCATAGGAAAAATTTCAAAAAGATAAGCACATTCACTCCCTCCCTCTCTCCTTCCCTTAATCCTCATCCTTCTTTTCTTTTTTATTCATTTTTTAAAACATAATTTTGTTGGATGAGTAGCTTGTGAATATTTTATCCTAATCTGTCACATAATTTATGAATGTAATATACTGATTTTGATGTTTTACCATAAATTTTGAGTTTTAAAAATTGGGAAAAACTGAGTAAAAAATATATGAATCTTTCCTGCATTATGTTTGCAACATTCTATTTTATTTTAATTCTAAATTTTATTCTAATTTATTTTAAAATGCATAAATTAAAAAATTAGCCTGAATTAGGAGACAATTTTAATAATTAGTAAAATATAAAACAAAGTAGTAATAATCAAGTGAACAAATATTTATCAGAAGCTTCAAAATTTCTTGTCATCCTGTAAGAAAAGAATTTCAGATCTTAGAACAAGGCACCCAGCAACTCTCAAGGAGGAAATACCATCTTATTAAGACAGGGGCTGACAATGTGATCATGCCAGCCAATGTAATCATACCCTCCTTACTGATAATAAGAGGAGATTTACTGTGCCAAAATTTTGTGTCACACAGGATTCTCGCCCAACCCTTGAGCACTGGCCCCTAGCTTCCTGGCCCGACCCAGCATACACTTCTCTATATCCACTGAGGAGCAGATATTCAACTGAGCTGAAGAGGCATTTCAAAGATAAAAGTGTGCAAAGGAGAAAAGCAACAAGTGTTTCCTTAAATGCTGACAAATAAATCTAGAAATAAAAGAAACATGAACAACCAAGATAATATGACTCCCCAAAAGGAACACAGCAACACTTTAATATTAGAATGTGAGGGTGAACATATTGATGAAATGCCTAAAAAGACAATCAAAAGAATGATCATAAGATTACTCAAAAACGCAGAGAAGCAAATACATGAGGTAAAGAAATCCATGCATAAAATGGATGGAAATTCCACTGGTAGAAAAGATATTGAAGATAAATCGAACTGAAATATTAGAAATGAAGAATTCAATATGTCAAATAGAAAATACAGTGCAAAACCTTGACAGTAGACTTTAAGAGGTAGAAGAAAGAATATTTGAACTAGAAGACAAATCTTTGGAAATAACTCATGCAGACCGGAAAACAATGGAAAAATTAGAACAACCAATTATAGTATCCAAGATTTATGATATAATATCACAATAGCAAACATATGTGTTTTAGATCAGAAGGCCTATTCAGTGAAATAATAACAGAAATTTTCCCTAATCTGGAGAAAAATAGGGACCTCCAAGCACAGGAAACACGTGAAACTCCTAACAGACATGACCTTAAAAGCTCTTCATCACTATATGTAATAATCAAATTTCAAAAAAAAAAACATAAAGAAAACATTCTAAAATGTGCACTAGAGAAATGCCAGATTACCTTCAGAGAATCTGTAATCAGATTTATGGATGATTTCTCATTATAAACCCTACAGGATGGGAGAGAATGAAGAAACAATACAAATCCTAAAAGAAAAATTTGCCAGCCCAAAATATTGTACCCATCAGAGCTCTCATTTATAAATGAAGGTAAAATATAGACCTTACAAAGCAAACAGAAATTGAAAGAATTTTTCACCATTTGTCCAGCCTTACACATTAAATTTAAGAATGTGCCACATACAGAATCACATAATTATAGTCATCATTATGAACAAATATGAAGGTAGAAAATCTTCTAGTAAAGCTATAGCAACTACACAGTACAAGACTGATATAATTGAAACCGCCTGGTAGTGGCACAAAATGGAAGTGTAGACAAACAGAACTGAGTAGAAACCCTCAATATCAATCCATACATGCAGAACCAACTTATCTGTGACAAAGCAACTTGATTCAGTTTCAGGAGAAAGGACAATCACTTCAACAAATGTTGCGAGGGAAATTAGATCCTCACATGCAAGAGTATGAAACAAGATCTCTACTTTGTACCTTAATTAATGGATCAAGGATCTACATCTAGGATCTGATAACATCAAATTGCTAGATGAAAATAGGAAAACTCTGCAAAGTGTTGACATAGGCAAAGAGTTTTTGAAAAAGACCCGAGAAACACTGGCAATAAAAGCAAAAATAGACAAATGAGATTACATTCAGCTAAGAAGATTCTACGCTGCAAATGAAACACTTAATAAAGTGAATAGGCAACTGACAAAATGGTGGTAAATATTTGCAAACTATGTAATTGATACAGGATTAATATCCAGAATCTATAAAAAGCTCAAGAAATTCACCACCTACAAAACCAAAAATCCAGTGAATAAATGGGCAAGAACACAAACAAATATTTTTTTCAAAGGATGAAAATACAAATGGCCAATGAACACATGGAAGGATGCTCAGGATTACTACTGTCAGGGACATGCAAATGAAAACCACCCCAGTTAGAATGGCTATCATCCAAAATAGAATAAAATAAAACAATAAATGTTGGTAAGGATGTGGGGGTAAAGGTGGGAATATAAAGAACTGCAACCATTATGGAAGTCAGTACGGAGATGCCTCAGAGATCTGAAAATAGATTCACCATACAACACAACCAGTACAATCCTAGGAATACATCCAAAGGAAATGAAATCAGCATATAGAAGAATTATTTGTACTCCCATGTTTACTGCAGCTCAAATCACAATAGCTAAGATATGTAGTCAACCCAGATGTCCATCAACTGAGGACTAGATAAAGAATATGTGGTATGTATACTCTATGGAATACTACTGAGCCTTAAGAATGAAATCCTTTTGTGGCAAAATGGTTACATCAGGAAATGATTATACTTAGTGAAATAAGCCAGTCTCCCAAAAGTCAAATATCATATGTTCTTTCATATATGTAATGGTTAATATAGAATTTTCCTTCCTCCTCCCTCTTCTTTTGGGTTTTTGCTGGGCAAAGTGATCTCCAGGCATAACATTGCTACCAAAGCTTTATAACTCTTATGTTATAAAATTGAATAGGGTACCAGGCCAGGAAGCTTCTCCTGGGATTTCTCCAGGGTGACAGAGAGGAACCTCCCCCTTCCACAATGTTATCAGACATGGACAAGACTTTCTATGTAAAAATACTCTGATGATTCCAAAGCATGCTTCTAAAGCTGCTACATTCTTCTTCCATGGACTTCTTGTCTTTTCCTTCATCTCCTTTCATACACATGGGAAACTGACCAATAGATATCAGAACAATAAGAAATCATGTCCCCTTAAATTGTTTGAGATTTTTATGAGGATTGATTACTAATCTTGACCTTTGCATGATGATAAATAGAGTTATATCTGCAAAATGTTGGACCAGAGGTTCTTTTCCTTGCATAGAAAAGAATTTATTTCAGACATGAGTCAGAGATTAGCATTAAGCAAGCTAGCAAAGCTTTATGAAGAGAATACACTTGGCAGTTCAGGTAGGCAACTCAGTAAAGAACTACATGCCCAGTTGGGCTTTTAGACTGAAATTTTTATAGGTATGGACTTACCATTTCTCTTTTTACCTCTCTATTCTTCTGGGATACTGCTAAGCAGAGTGCTTTCAAGACGTAAAATTCATAAAATTTTTCCTGGGGCTTTGTCAGCACAGTGAGATGGGACTGGGGACTGACCCCAGGTTTTGAAGATTCTCCTGGGAATCTTCCCATGGGAGAAGCTGGGACTCACATATAGAGTTATTGGATAAAGGTGTATCTTTGCATATATAAACAAAATATATTTATTTTTTCACACATGTGGGTTAATGTCTACCTTCTAACCTAACAGAACAACAACAACAACAAAATCAAATTAGACAGAATTCAACTTTAAGTAAACTATCTTGCCATGGAAATCTCAGTAAATTGTGATACTATCTGTGATGCTAAGTTGTATATCCATGTGGAGGTGATGACTGAGTGATTTAAGAATTACTCAAATATGACCAAGCATTTAGTTCCAAAAGCAGATGAGGGCCCAGAAATGGAATTTTCTCTACCTAGTGACAAAGTGGGAGTTTTTCCCAAGTATGTAAAGACTGAAGAATAACCTATAGTGTTATTTTAATAGAATTTCTTCTTGTGCTCTTACCTACTTTATTAGTGTTATCCTTAGGCAATCATACTCCTGCCGTATGTAGTACTACCAGAAGTCCACAGTGGCTGTCAGAAGAGAAGTTGAAATTAATTTGCCTGGACATATCAAGGGAAAAAGCTAAAGAATGCCCACTCATTTCGGAAATAACTGATTATTTTCTGATGTTCTTTCAGGTGCTACTGACCACTTATTATTTTTTTAAGAAATTTAATAGGAAAAAGAAACCCAAAATCTTTAGAACCTAAATTAGTTGATTTAGAAATAAAATAAGATTGTATCAATTTGATAATGTTTTAGAGTATTTTCTGTTTTATTTTTATATCCTGTGGCCCCTCTTTCCTATAGAATATACAGTTCTTTGAAAGGATAATTAAAGCTAGCCTCAAATAATCACTTAGCTTTGAATGTCAAAGTACACTTTTAGTATTTTTAAATTGGCTTTCTTGGAATCACTACAATGTTGAAAGCAAGTGCTGATTCTCAAAAAGCAATCAGAATATATATTGACCAAAGCCAAGCCTATAAATATAACTGAAAGAAGGAAGGACAACCCCTTAAGAGATCCTTACTAGTGTCCTACCTAGAACTGAAATTCCAGGAAAGAGTATTATTAGGGTTTATGCTCACATTGCACAGAGTTTATAACATAATGATTGGGATTATGAACTCTGGGAGGCTGAGGTCTTGAAAGTGGTTTGATGATTAAGTTAGTTAACATACTATCTATTTAAAGATTTTATTACCACAGACAACTATTTGGGCTGTTCCGGGTTATTGTCTTCACACAAGAAACAATTCAGGCAACACAGAAGTTGTGGTAAGTGAGGGAACAAGGACATAAGCCTCAGCCATTCTTGCTCACTGCCCAATAGATAGATAAACTTTGGGATGTATTCCTTGCCCTTGAATCTCAGTTGGGTCTCACACCCTGTGGCCTTCATACCACACCCCTCAAGGCCACCTGAAAGACCGGTTCCAGGAATTCCCCTCTGCCTGTCCCCACCCCCAGCCCTAGCCCTCCTAAAATATAAAAAGGCCCTGCCCATGGGTTCGGGGCCTTTTGCCATGTGTTCCATCAATGTGCACATGGGCAGTTGGCCATCCACCTCTATGGATTTATTTTCTCTGAATAAATTTGGTCTGGCTGTAAATTCGTACACTGCCTCCTCTCTATTCTGTGCCTCTTTTCCTAACATTTTGGTGCCCCGTGTGAGGAGGCACCAATCTGCAATTCTTTTCCTAACAGTAAGTTTGTATGCATATTGGTTTCCCCCAATTCTCCTTCCCTCTTCCCTCTTTTGGGAAACTGCTGGATGAGGACTTTCTGGGTATGGAGTTCCCAAAATCCTCCCAGGACCTTATCAGCACAGTGTTCTGGGATGTAATAGCCCTCGGGGTGCTGCTCAGGGGGAGTCCCCTTAGCTGTCTCCAGAGAGAGGGCTGGACCCGACCTAACAAGGTTATTGAATAAGAGCAATATTTTAGATATGCAATTTCTGCTCAGCTTTCAAGGCATGTTTCCTTGTTCCGTTGTACAAACATCCCCATTTTTCATTAAAAATTCCCTTCTTTTGTCCCTTGTTACACACATAGCCTAATGCCTACCTAGTTACTTAACAATTCCACACTCTTATATTTCAGAAGCAAATATTTAACTATAGCAAGGAGCTATCATATTTTTAGTTATGTTTAGTATTGTTTCACACAGTAGCAGGAAAATTTCAGTTCTCACAATGCTTTCTAGAGAAGGATAAAAAATATAAATTCTCTGTATTTCTACAGATCAAATGCTGGACCAGAGGACTCTGGGTAGTTATTACAGCTGTGTGATAGAGAACACAAGATGAGATTTTTATTTAAAAATCTAGAGTATTTTGGAATGTTTAGGGGAGATATTGTAGGAGAAACCATGGAGTTTATTTTGTTATTTTATATTTTTTGCCCCTCACCTTCCTTCCTTTTTTTTAACCTAGGATGTCCCAAAATACTGTGCCAGGCAAATAAAATCTGGAAAGCTGAATAGCAGTGCCCTTTAGATGGTCAAATAGAAGCTGTATACATGTTGTAGAAAAAAAAAAAATACTAGTTAGAGGTGGTGTTATACAACCCGCAAACCTGGGTTCGTTAGTCTGACATGCAGAAAGCCAATCACTGACATCGGGGTGGTAGGAGGAAGTAGTTATTTATTGGGAAGTGCAGGAAAAGGAGCCAGACAACCACTCTTAATTCCCAGGACCTGTGAATAGTTAGGGGTGAAGATTCTTACAGTTAGGAATTGGGGCTGAGAGGTACATGTTCAGAGGCGCAAGTTCCTGGTGGGTTAGTGGTGCTTGTGACCTTCCTTTGATCGGTCAGCAATTTCATACTCTTTAGAGAATTTTTATGATGCCATCTATGTGAGGTCCAGTTGGTCTGGTGGTTACTTGTAAGTGGTTGTTACCTTCTCTCCTGGACATGGAACTGCCCTAAACAAACCCCTCCAGACAATGCTGCCCACAAGAATATGGTGATGAGAAGCTTGTCAGGCAGGTGGCATCACTCCCTCACTTCAGTGAATTCTTTTTGAGAAAGGGCAGACGTCACCTTGGGCTAAGGGAGACAAGGAGAAGCAGGGTCTTGTCCTTACTTTATAGGGATTTGATCTCAACATGGTCCCTTCTTTCTCATGATTTTCATTAGTATCTAGTAATTGATTAAGCCTGCACCCAAGGAAAAATATTTTAGGCCTACCACTTCAATGAAGGCTTAAATAATTGAATTTGTTTTAAAACCATCACAGGGGTTAAGTGGTTTAAAAGTACAGATTGAGAAGGTTAAATTTTATTATGAGTCAAGAAGTAAAACTTTAATGCATACTTATATGTGCTTTAACGTATCTTACAGTTAATGTGCATATACTCTCTCTATATATACATATATGTCTATATTGCTATAAAACAAAGTTAATTCAAAGCAATGCAAGGTTTTTTATTTCTGTATTTGTCATAATTCTCATTAATTTCTTCCTTAGAATTTAAAAATAATTTCTGTAATACAGATTGGACTTTGAGTTCTGGGAAAGTTAATGGATTGAATATATACATTAACCTGTGTTTCCTTCCTGAAACTCCATTATTATGAGACAAAAAATTAACACAAATTCACTAAGTGAAAGGCAAGGGAAGAAGAGAAAAAAGTAACTTATTTTTGGAAGTGGGGAAAAAGATAAGCAAACATTGAAAAGATATAATCCAGAAACTGAGATAACAATTAACCACAACAAAAATGCTCAGCATTGTTAGCCATTGAGGACACATAATTTAGAATCCACAGAGATATGTCATTGAACTTCTAGATTGATTGCTAAAATTAAAAGATAGGTAAAATCAAGTGCTGGATAGTATTGTGGAACAATTAAAACTCTAACAAGACACGAAAATGGTAAAGGAGAAACAATTTGACAATTTCTTACAAAGCTTAACAAATATTCATATAACCTTGCTTAGCAAGTCTGTACTGGGTTCAGACTTTGCTAAAAAATAAGTGGCTTCATATGACAGAAACCTGTTCTGTCATTGTGCTGGAAGCCAGTAGCTGACCTCTGCAGGCTCGAGGCACTCTCTGCCTCTTGGACGCTTGTCACTAACCCATGGTGTTCCTTGACTTGGACCGACATCACTCCAGGTTTTGCCACCTTTACAAGGTTCTTTGTGTCTCTGTTAAGTTCAAATCTCTTTGTACTGACCAAGACTCTAGTCATTTGATTTAGGATGCACCATAACACAACAGGACCTCGTTTAACGTAAGTCTACAAAGATTCTATATTCAAAAAAAATTACATTTATCAGTTCTGAGTGAACATGAATGTTTGAGGAAGCTATTTAGTTCAGTATGAACTCCAGTCAGAATTACATCAAATTGGAAGCAACCCAAATATCTTTCAAGTGTAGAATGAATAAATTTGCTGAGGCATAATGAAACAATCACTCCTTGTCTCTGAGAAATTCATAATTTAATTAGAAATAAAGCTTCACAAGAGCATGAACAGAAGGACAATTAGAAAATGTCAACAAGCTAATAATATGATTAATTTATTATTTAACAACCATTTGCTTAGTAATTATTATCAAAAGCAAATCACTATGAAAAGAGCAATAGGGATAAATTTAAATAAGGCAAAATTCCTGATCTCAAAGGAGTTTAAGTGATGGTAGATAACATAAATTAAAAAAAAAAAAAGATTTATTACCTTGAAAGGCAGAACAACACAGCAGGAAAAAGAGAGAGAGAGATAACTTCAGTCTGCTGAATCACTATCCAAGTATCCACAGTAGCCCAGTTTGACCACACAAATGCCAGGAGCCAGAACTTCATTAGGGTCTCACATGGATGGCAGAGGCCCAAGTACTTTGTACATCTTCTGCTGCTTTTCAAGGTGCATCAGCAGCAAGTTGGATTAGAAGTGGAGCAGTCAGGACTTGAACTGGTCTTCAATATAGGATGCCAGTTTTGCAAGTAGTGGCTTTAACCCATTGTGCCAGAAAGCTGGTCAAAAATTTTCTTTTCAAGAAAAAGAATAAAATTGGTCTTTGCAAGAAATTCTAAAAAGCTACACATGTAAATGTTAGCTTCAAGATTCTAAATTATGATTTGAATTCTAATTTCTACACAGAACGCTATTGTCTTAATGCTGAATCCAACAGCTTTCCTTTTAAAAACCTTCTTTGAATGCCTCCAAACTTCTTGTTCCATTGTACAATTACACTTCCAAATGTGCACAGAAAGTGAAACTTAAAGGAAAATTTATGTTGGTGAAAAATTTTGAAATCCATGTATAGCTTCTCCATGAAATTTTTGATGTACCCACATGTATATATGAGCCTATACCAGACAGCTTCTTTTATTCCTATGATATTGCTGGTTACTTTCATTGGGTGTCTTTGACCCTGGCATTGGTTTCCTTTGAATCAGCTTCTATATTCTCATCAATGGCTCTCTGAGTCAACAAAGATAATTTCAGCATTACATTTTGATACACATCATCATCTAAAAAATTTAATATAAATGAATAATTGTTTTAGGGCTCTTGTCAACTCTAGTGGAGCCTAGGCATGCGTATAAATGAGATGTATCTCTAAACATTATAGATGTAAAGATGGCAAAGGAACTATAAAGTGTATCATAATTTAACCCCTTACTTTAAAATTTTTTACAGACTAAACTGAAAAAAAATGCAAAGTTCAATTCTGTGTCTAAAATAAGAAAATATCTCAAAGACCGAGTTGTTTTTAGCAACTCTGTATCTTTTAATATTGGTGACATTTGGGTAAGTAATAGAATAAATTAGTTTATTCTTATTTCATATAATTATTGGCATTAACATTAGTCAAATTATAAATTTTATTGTTTTAGTCAATTTTGTGTTTTATTGACAATAATGGCAAATAAGATGTCATTTCTGAACTATTATGATAAAATTTGTAACCCTGAAAAAAATGTTGTTTAAAGATTAATTAATTTATTTATTTTTAAGTCAGAGTAACAGAGGAGAGAGAGGGAGAGACAGAGAGAGAGAGAGAGATCTTCCATCCACTGGTTCTCTCCCCAGATGGCCTCAATGGCTACACTAGGCCAGGCCAAAAGCAAGCTCCAGAAGCTTCACCCAGGTCTCCACGTGGATGGCAGGGGCCTAGACACTTGGGCAGTCTTTTGCTGCTTTTCTTAGGACCAGAAGTGGAACAGCTGGGACATGAACTGGTGCCCATATGGGATGCTGGTGTTGCATGTAACGGTTTTACCTACTACACTGGCCCCAGAACAATCTTTAAGTTGGAAAGTAAACAACAAATTGTACATATTCTCTTCAAACATTGTAAATGCATCCATAAATACTGCAAATAGTCGCATTTCATCATGCAACTATCTATGACTTGTATTGCAATTTTGACTATTTATCAAGCAATCATATTAAGAAAGACAATTAGGAGATGGCACTGTGGCATAGCAGGTAAAGCTGCCACCTGAGATGCCAGCATCCCATATGGACAGCTGTTCGAGTCCACTTCTGATCCGACTCCCTGCTATGGCCTGGGAAAGCAGTGGAAGATGGCCCAAGTCCTTGGGCCCTTGCGCCTACGTAGCAGACCCTGAGGAAACTCCTGGCTCCTGCCTTCGGATTCTTACAGGACTGGCTATTGTGGTCGATAGGGGATTGAGCCAGTGGATGGAGGACCTCTCTCTCTCCCTCTCTCTCTCTCTGCCTCTCCTTCTCTCTCTGTGTAACTCTAACTTTCAAGTAAATGAGTAAATCTTTAAAAAAAAAGAAAGACAATAAGTTTGTATGCACACATTATGCTGACACATTCATGTACACAAATATAGGCCTGATAAGAATTATTTGATATTATGAAATGTCTCTCATTTTACACATACAACCATTGTAGATATTGAACTAAATAGTGGGAGCCTCTAGGAACACAAATTAGAGTGCAGAATAGCTAACACGTTTTTCCAAAGTACTTCCACTGCTCAGATTTTCCTTGTAGTCTGAAACAACGCCATCTCAGGTGTATTGGATAACTTACAATCTCACTGGTGTTAGGTCACAGTAGTCAGAGGACAAAGTACATGGGATATGGAGAAGCTTTTCTGTGGAGCCTAAGGATGATTTTCTTAAGAAAGAGAGTAGTGAATGCCAGATTCCAAATCCCAGGTTCTACTTTTTTTTTTTTTTAAATATAAGTTGGCTTCTTTGTGTTTTTTTTTTTTTTTCTGATACATGAATCCTCCTTAAACACAGGTTTTACTATTAACTCTGATAATCCAGCTGTTTGAGGACAGAGGTCCTACATGGGAAGTTAGTGCAGAGTGACTCCTGTTAATTTAACAATTAACACCACGTGTGATGTCTGATGATGATCACCTGGGGCTCTTGACATGAGCTGCCTCGGCTGCGGAAGCCTTTGGAATCCACTGACTCCTTCCATATTTAGACAAGGCCGTGGGCAAAGGGGAAGTTCTCTCCTCCCTTCACCTCCCTTCAGAGTAAAGTACATCCTTTTTTGGTGACCACCTTTTTCTGTTGGGATCTCACCCATAGTAGTTCTTCATGTGGGGCACTTTTTGCCAGAGTGTTTTTGCTTTCCATGCCTGATGTGCTCTTGCAGGTTTTTTAGCCAAAACAGAATGTCATAAGGGTTGATTCTGAGAATCAACCCAAATGCCCAACAACTGAAGACTGGATAAAGAAATTATGGGATATGTACCCCATGGAATGCTACTCATTGGTTAAACAAAGAAACAAAAGCGAAATCCATACATTTACAACAAAATGAATGTAATGGGAAAACATTATACTTAGTGAAATAAGCCAGTCCCAAAGGGACAAATTCTATAAATTCTCCCTGAATAGAAGTGAAATTGACATTTTGAGAAACAATAACTGTGAACAGCCCCTGTATTGACTGTTGAGGAACAGTTTGCTTTTTGTATTTTTCTCCTCCCCTCCCCTTCCCTCCGCTTCCCTCCCCGTCCCTCCCCTTCCCTCCGCTTCTCTCCCCTTCCCTCCCCTCCCCTCCCCTTCCCTCCCCTCCCCCTTCCCTTCCCTTCCTCTACAAAAAAATAGTGAATGCTCCAACATGGGAAGCCATACAGCACACTCATAGAATGATAATCACTTCAAATAACACTGACCTCAGAAATAATTAAGTCCCAAAGGGACAAATATCATATGTTCTCCCTGATCGGCGACTACTAACTGAGCACCAAGGGGGAAACTTGTTGAAATGAAATGGACACTATGAGAAACAGTGACTTTATGAGCATTTCTAGTTTAAATTTTAATATATATTTAAATTTGTTAAGGTTTGTTTTATTCCTGTGGTATGGTATGACCATATGTATGACTCACATACACTGAGAAAAACGTACATTCTCCTGCTATGTAGAGGAGTAGAGACCTCAATTTCAACCATTGTGTTATTTTATGCTTCTCTAATCTTCTGCCTTCTGTTTACTACATCCATCTATTATTAAGAGTGTTGAAGTGTTAGTCTACAATATCGTATCATTTATTTTTTGTTTGGGTAAGTTTTGTTGCACAGTGCATGCATATTAGATATTGCTATGTCTTTTTGGTGACCTTTCATCATTATGTAATGCCAATTTATTAAATTTTTATGTTTCTTTATAATATTTGTCTGTAGCAAGAATTATTTTTAAGTTATTTTAGATCAGATTTGCTGCAAATAGATTTTATTAGTTTTAATATTTGTGTTTTAATTTTAGTTATTTATTTTCATTTTATTTGATAGAGAAAAACAAAACGAGATCTTCCATAATTTCAGAAGTGAAATCCATATTCAAACAAATTGTTTTACCCATTAATTATATGACATATTTCTCAGAAGTTTTCAAGATATTTTGTTTTTAGTTTACAGCATTCTCATTTTGCTATGCCTTGCTATGAATTTACATGAATTACCCTGTTTGGGATCTCTGGTATTTTTGAGTGAACCATGTCTTTTGCTAAACTTTGAAAGTTTCCAACCATTATCTTCAAATCCTTGTTCATCATCACCCTTTGTTTACCCTTTGGACCTCAATGACAGATCTTCAAGCATTTTGTTGGTCACATGGGACTCAGGCTCTGTTCATTTTTGAAAAAATATCATATTTCCAATTAATTGATTTGTACTGCTATATTTTCAAATTCACTCTTTTTTTCTGCAGTTTTTATTTTGCTATTTAGCCACGTGAAAGTTTAATTTCTATTATTGCATTCTCTATTCTATTATCATTTTGTCTTTATTAACATTCATTATTTCTTCACTGAAACTTTGATTTTATTTCAATACTTTAAATATTTGTTTAGCTATTTTAAAGATAGAGAGGGAGAGAGAGAGAGAAAGAGAGAGACAGAGACAGAGAGATTGTCCACCCGCCAGTTCCATTCTCAAAAGACTACAACAGGGGCTGGTGTTTTGATTACTATGTAAAGCTGTCATCTGTGCCACTGGCATCCCATATGGGTACTTGTTCGAGACCCGATTGCTCCATTTCAGATCCAGCTCCCTGCTAATGTCCCAGGGAAAGCAACAGAGGATGGCCCTGAACCCATGTGGGAGACCTGGAAGAAGCTCCTGGTTCCTGGCTTCAGACTGGTTTAGTTCCAGCAATTTAGGCCCTTTGGGGAGTGAACCAGCCGAAGGAAGATTTCTTTCTCTTTCTGTGTGTGTGTGTGTGTGTGTCTTCCTCTCTTTCAAATAAATAAATAGATTAAAAAAAAAAAAAACAACAAACAAACAAACAAAAAAAAACACACGCTGCAAAAACCCAGGGCTGGTCAAGGCTGAAGTAAGGAGCCATAACTCCATCTAAGTCTCTCATATGGGTGGCAAGGACTTCAGTGCTTGAGCCATCATCTGCTGCTTCCCAGGTGCATTAACAACCTTAACAGGGAGCTGGATCAGAAGTGGAGTAGCTGAAACTCAAACCAGCACTCTGATAAGACAAGTGGGTGTCTCAAGCAGCGTCTAAACTCACTGTGCCAAACACCAGCCACAATTTTAACATTTTTTTCAAATGTTGATTACTGCTTTTTGGAGGACTCACCAGAACATTCTGAAGTCTGTACCATTCCACTGTTGGTGTCAATTTATCAACCATTCTCAAGTTAGCTGGGATGCCCCTGAGTGATTCTGCATCATGTTCTCTGCACTCTAATTATTGTTATGAGTCTCTGAGGTTTTCTAAATTCTAAAGAGGCCTATGGTATTATTATTATTATTGGCCAGGAAGTATTCCTGATTGTTTCAAACTACAAATTTCAACTACTCTTCCATGGGATGCGGTTTCAATGTCAATTCATTTTTTAAAAATTCTTTGCATTATTATTCAGAAATGTCCTGGGTATGCATTATTCAGTGGTCAACCTGGACCTTGGTCCTCATCATCTCTCAAAGTTGTTGAGATAAACTGTCAATTCATAAAAAAAAGGCCAGCGCCTCTGCTCAATAGGCTAATCCTCCACCTGCGGCGCCAGCACACCGGGTTCTAGTCCCAGTTGGGGCACCATATTCTGCCCTGGTTGCTCCTCTTCCAGTCCAGCTCTCTGCTGTGGCCTGGGAGTGCAGTGGAGGATGGCCCAAGTGCTTGGGCTCTGCACCTGAATGGGAGACCAGGAGAAGCACCTGGCTACTGGCTTTGGATCAGCGTGGTGCATCAGCCGCAGCGGCCACTGAGGGGTGAACCAACGGAAAAAGGAAGACCTTCCTCTCTGTCTCCCTCTCACTGTCCACTCTGCCTGTCAAAAAAAAAAAAAAAAAAAAAAAAAAAAAAAAAGAGAGAGAGAGAGAGAGAGAAAGAAAAAAATGTGTTTATATTGGGGACTTTATTTCTGTGTGATATCTTGGATACTTTCTGGACCCCAGGATCTTCCTTTTCTAACTGTAGGAGGATGAAGAAAGGTAAACGAAGTAAAAGGAAGTGGTGGTAGTTCCCACCCCCAGAGTTTTGCCTCTGGTGTGTTTTCATTGCGGCCTTCGCCACCACTACCTGATACAACACCATTATCTAACAATTGGTTGAAAGCTTGAGTGTGAAAGAGCATAGGAGAAATAAAATGAGAAGGTCCCTGAGAGCCAGGAACTTATGGATCTGCTCCTCAATGTAAAGTCAGAGAGCTTCCCCTGGATCCATCTCTGTGCCTTAGGGGGTTCATTTCCACATTTCAGGCTGTGTTGCACTCTGAATTAGGGATGCTCAAGAAAAAAATAAATGCTGAACTAACTTCTGCTTAAAGGGTGCTTCCATTAATCCTCCCAATCTCTTGATATTTTTATTGCAGATTCTTAAAAATTCTTATACGTGGTTTTAGCTGCACAGAGGTTGCTTATCTTATCTTACCCAGAACTGGAATTAAACAACTATTTGCCGAGGATACATTTTTTTTTAAATCTGAGAATCTTTGGGTTTCCAGATTTTTTGCTTAAATCCCAAGATATAGAGTCTTTCTGTGCCCTTCCCACAATAACTGGTGTTCTTTCTAAAAGTACTGGGGTGGCTAGTGGTGGCTTAAGCCCCGCTTCTATGAAAATTTCTTTGACAAAATAGTGACTTTGAGGTGATATCTGGCCATGGAATCTCTAAAATTCTTAATTATTCTTCATCATTTATCACTCATCTAGCCAGTGAGAGAAATCGACAGCAATAATGTCATGCAAGGGAGTCAGTGCTTCTAGATAGGAGTTCAGTTCAATTCAGTATGGAAACAGCACATGGAAAGCTGAGCTGTTCTTTGAAGAAAGCAGGGTTCAGCACGATTTCTTCCAGGGATCACAATGATTATCTCCTAATATATTTATTTTTCTACTGAAGTAGAGGCTGTGTGGAATGCTCCTTCTCTTGGGGAGAATAGATTTGACTTTTAAAGGGGAAGGAATGCCTTTATAATAGACACTGCTTAATTCTTGCTGTACACAAAATATAAGCATGAAGAGCAATTTTTCTTTTTTGGTTTTGCTTCCCACTTCTTAGCACCTTTCAGATGCTTAAACTCAATCAGTAAATAATACACATGGAAATACTATGAAACGGATGAGTATATACAGAAATGATCACTCAAAGTGAATCTGTGATGTGTAAACTATGTCTTAGTAAATTTTCCGCAATCTAACTCCCTTCATACCTTTGTCTAAACTCTGCAGGTTTCACTTCACTGCTTCACTCAGTGTTAAAGTATATTGTCATACATTTCTCTTTACAATATTAGCACTCTGTTTTTCTTTTTCATAAGTCACAGAGCAGTGCCAATCTGACTAAATTTTTGGTTGGACATCATGTAATTATAGATGCTGTCCTCTGCCTTGGAGAGGGTAAACAGTAAGTTCAGAAAAGGGATAGATTTTAACAAAATTTGGGTTCTAGAAATGTGATATATGGGTTAGACTTTGATTCTTTTTAAAGATTTATTTATTTGAAAGTCAGAGTCACACGTGCACACACACACACACAGAGAGAGAGAGAGAGATAGAGAGAGAGAGAGAGAAAGGTCTTCCATCTGCTGGTTCACTCTCCAGTTGGCCACAATGGCTGGAACTGCACTGATCCAAAGCCAGAAGCCAGGAGCCAGGAGCTTCCTCTGGGTCTTCCCACATGGGTGCAGGAACCCAAGGACTGGGGCCATCTTCTACTGCTTTCCCAGGCCATAGCAGAGAGCTGGATCAGAAGTGCAGCAGTCGGGACTCAAACCGGGGCCCATATGGGATGCCGGCACTGCAGGCAGCGGCTTTACCCGCTACGCCACAGTGCTAGCCCTAGACTTTGATTTTTTTAATCAGTAATTGTGTGTAAATTCAAATAATAAAAGATAGTAACATTGAGAGGCTCTTTCTCAAATTTGAACGCAAGAATATTTAAATCGTTCATCTTACATGAAAACTATGCTGATAAATTTCATATCCTAATTATTTAAAATCTCTCTCCATTTTGCTTCCCTGATTGCTTTTCTTCCAGAATTAAAGATAGCAGCTGATGAGACAGGTGTCCTTTCATCCAAGTCATTCCTTAAGTCATGAATCAAAACACTAACATCCCTCACGACTTTCCTTGTATTTTTAAATTGCTGACTAATGGCGAGTTCTCCAAAGGAGAAGCTACAACCCTGCTTGACACCAGGATGGAGATTTTAATGAATGACTTATACAGCATTCTCCATGTTTCAATTACAGTTGGAGTAATTGATGCATACACTCATTATTGACTCTGGATCCCCAGTTTTATAATAGTTTTCAAAGTGTTTTTAAACAATGTTTAAATTGTACCTCTGATGTCACTACAATTATATTCAAAGTGCCCATATTTTACCTGCGTTTCTGCTCTAATTTCTCTCCTTGCTTTTTCAAACAGCTGTTCCTTCCTCTTTCAACTGCTCTTGTTTCATAAGTACCACTAATGAGCCAGCAAGAAGTCTACAGAATTCCCTCAAGCCATAATAAATGAGAAGACAGAATTTTAAAACTTACTTTTATTTGTATATCATTTAAACTCTAAATCTGAAATTAAACTCATGTACACATACACAGATTACTAAAGCTAATTTTCTTTTTTCTCTGATGCATGTAAAACAAGACTTTGATTTTTTTACATATAAATAGTCATGTACTACTTTTGTAAAGAATAATGACTTGCAAAACTGAAATAAAATAAATATACATGGTATGTGCTCATAGAATTTGTTTTTTTATCTGACTGGCAGAGTTAGACACTGAGAGAGAGAGACAGAGAGAAAGGTCTTCCATTGGTTCACTCCCCAAATGGCTGCTACAGCCGGCGCACTGCGCCGATCCGAAGCCAGGAGCCAGGTGCTTCCTCCTGGTCTCCCATGCAGGTGCAGGGCCTAAGCACTTGGGTCATCCTCCACTGCCTTCCCGGGCCACAGCAGAGAGCTGGACTGGAAGAGGAGCAACCGGGACTAGAACCCAGCACCCAAATGGGATGCTGGCGCAGCAGGCAGAGGATTAACCAAGTGAGCCACAGCATCGGCCCAGTGCTCATAGAAATTTTCCATTTATGAATACAAAAAGCAGGTCTATATATTCCAAAAAAAAAAAAAAAAAGGCCTCTTTCTCCTTGGAATTCTATGGTGAACATGGTGAAGCTCTGTGTTTTTTTTTTTTTTTTTTTTTAAAGATTTACCTATTTATTTGAAAGTTACACAGAGAGAGAGAGAGAGAGAGAGAGAGAGAGATCTTCTAACCGCTGGTTCACTCCTGGAGCTGTGCCGATCTGAAGCCAGGAGCAAGGAGCACCCCCCACCAAGGGTCTCCAATGTGGGTGCAGGGGCCCAAGGGCCCAGACCATCCTCCACTGCCCCCCCAGGCCGCAGTAGAGAGCAGATAGGAAACGGAGCAGCCGTGACCTGAACTGGTGCCCACATGGGATGCCGGCACCACGGGCAGCAGCTACACCTACCATACCACAGTGCAGGCCCCTGTGCTGTTTTTTTGATGTGGCTTTTTTCCTCCAAATGTTTTTGTGTTGGAGCCGTGTTCCTAAGTGGGGTGATGTGGGAGATGGTGAGACCTTTAAGAGATGGAGCTAACAGGAGGTATTAGGGTTTTTGAGGGCTGTTCCCCAAGAAGAGAGTAAGGTAGTTTTCAATTCCTGCATGAAACAATTATTATAGGAAGGGTTTGACTCCTGAATTGCTTGCTCCCTGGCTTCCTGTGTGATGGTATGATCACTCACTTTCATACATACTCATGTCATGATATCTTCCACCATTAGACCCTCACTGACGACCTGATTTATGGAGCCATCTAGTCCTGGACTTTCAGTCTCCAAAATTGTGAGCTAAATAAGCTTCATCATTACGAAGTAGTCCGCTTCGGTACCTAATCATAGTAATGGAACACACTAATAAACTCTGCTCGTTTGGGTTTTTTTTTTTTTTTTCTTATTGTTTAAGGTCCCTTATTACATTTATTTGTCTTCCATTTTTTCTTCTTCCTAATTGTTCTGTGAAGCATATTTTAGCATCTCATAGAATACCTTGGGGATCACCTTTATTACATTTTCAAACCTTCACACAGGTTGTTGCTATGTGATTCCCAGCTACTCAAAATGTGTTTACATTTACTTGCCTAATTTTGAATATTGTGTTTAAATTCTGAGCTAGCAGCTTTGGAGGATTCTTTCCACAAGTGCCATTCAGATGTAGACGTGATGACTGAAAGGTAAAAGGAGAAATTCATATCATTGTAAAATAGTAGATTTTATTTTCCTTTGAGATGGTCTATTTCACCCAGTATGCAATATTAACTAGCAAATAAGTGGGAAATGGTAGTAAAACACAAGAATGCATAATTCTACTTTTCAAATAAATAAATAAACCTTTAAAAATTACATGGCACTCTAAGTATGTATAACTTTTATGTCAGTTAAATTTTAAGAAGTTTAAATCTAAAGCAAAAAATATATTATTGGGGAGAACTAATCTCTCAGGTCGCTTACTGATATAAAATTAATGTACTTGGGAAAAGAATAGAGAATCCAGAACTCTATGCCAGAATATTTAGAAGTTGTATATATATGTTTTGCTATCCATAGTCTCTTTCCTGCCCAGGTCTTAAGAGAATGTTGATCAGGAGAGCCATCATCTCCTGGAGGAAAAATGCCGTCTCTTAGGGCAGCCTTGGACAATTATTTTGAAAAACGGGAACAGGGTAGAACAGAAGCTGAGGCAAAGCCGAGGATTCCAGGCTCAGGAATGGATCTTCTGAGGCTAGGATAGAAACTGATCTTATCTAAGTTTCCTGGGACCCAGAACTCAGCCAGTGATTCCCTGCTATACATTGAAATGTACTGACACAGGATTTCAAGGTGGTCCTGAGAACCTCCATAGTCTAACAGAGGGGGAGGGAATGGACAACAGGATCTGTTGTCTGTTGATTCAGTCTGTCTAAGCATCTGTTTTGGTGATTGGAGCCAGCTGATTTTAAGCCAAAGTAAGACCTCTTTTTTGATGTTCTACGTTCATTTCACACTCTTGGACTCTCAGCCCTGCATCCTTCAGGCTAGTGACAACTCCTAATTATTCCTTGCTCTACGGTCCTGTAATACTCATTTGGTTACCAAGTTTCCAAAATCCTTTTACAAAACCAAAATGAATATTAAGGTATTTGTGTTCAGGTGTGTGTGTTGTATGTATATGTGTATTGGGGGTGGGGGTGGGGGAGAATCTTTGATCCACTGGTTCACTCTCCAAACGGACCCAATGGCCAGGCTGGTCCAAGCTGAAACCAGGATCCAGGAACTCCATCCAGGTCTCCCACGTGGATGGCAGGAGCCTAAGTACTTGAACCATCTTCTACTGCTTTCCTAGCTAGGGGTTTGAATAGGAAGGGATTTGAACAGGAAGCAGAGCAGTTGGAACACTAGCTGATGCTCATGTGGGATGCCAGGGTCACAGCTGGCAGCTTAATCCACAGCACCACAAGGCTGGCCCCTGAGTTATTTCTATTTAAAAAAAAATCTTCCTTATCCCACAACTGAATTTCTGGTGCTTTTCTTAAAGTCCTTTACTTATCTTTGTAGAGATTATAAGCTCCCAAATTCAATGTCCCTTGGATAAAGAATCTGTTCTGCAACTTTTTATGTGTTATTTTATACAAACCTGAGGGGCTTTTTAACACTTGCATAAATGATTTTAATAACACCACTGACATTACAGCTAAATAGAAAACGGCACCTGTTATAAAAAGCTATTTGCATGTTTTATCTTTAGTCAGAGACTATTATAAAACATAAATATCTGGTGAACAAATTGCACAGTGTAGATTATGGTGTTTCCTGCTATCGATACTCAGTTCAATATTTCACTTTTTAATTATAATTATATTTTATGAAGAATCCTTTTTGAAAATCAAAGTGTTATTTATTTTGGAATTAGTTACCATTAGTCCAGATTATTCACATTTTATCACATTTGTATGCATATTTTAAAAGGGAAATTGTTTATGTAAACAGAGCCTAATGCTGTTGCCAGAGCCATCACACTTGAAATTTAGTGCTGTCATATAGCATCTTCTGCTGTTGACCAAGTTCACAGAGACACTGCAGAATGCCTTTAGATTCTGTGTGCTATGTTGAGAACAGTGTGCCAGTTTTTGCAAGGCCGATAATTTGAAGCAGATATTCTTGTTCATATTATAACTAACCATTATGTTTTGAAAATAACAGCACTTGGCCGACAGATCCCATAATGACTGTTGGATTATACACAAAGCCCAAAGATGTACACATATAAATATACGTTAAATAAGTTTAATCGGGCATCAGCTAGTACTGATGAAATACCAGAAGTTCTACAGCCTTTTATACTCCACAGCCTCATGGCAGAGAACATTGAAAGACACTGGGCCATGACCTGCATATTTCTGTTATCCAGGAAATGAAAGTATAGTCCAGATAGGACCCTATGTTCTACATGTTCCTGAACCTTGTTTTGCTGGCACCATTGGGAATAAAGGATACTGGAGCAGCCAGTATCAAAGATGACAACTTTGACCCCAATTAATGTTTCTTAGGATTAATATCTTCATAAAAACACTTCAGTCTTACGGTAGGTTAATGCACATCTTGCAGCTCTGTAATTCAACAGCTGTTAAAAGGCAGGTAGTCGTTAAATCATCAAAATTTTCTCCTAAGTATGTTTATTGCAAAAGTTTCAGTGATATAAAGATATATGATCTCCAAAATAAAAATAATGTGTGATTGCTGTAGAGACTGGTTAGTCACTTAAAACTTCTCAGAATCTAATAGTAATGTAGTGATGATTTAAATTATTTAAATATAATAATATATTCTTACAAACTTAAATTCCATGAACTCATTCCCCTCTCATGTTCCCTTGGCCTTTGGAAATATGTACTACTTCTTGAGAAACACTAGCTCAGCACTCAAGCTATGAGCCTGAGAAATATTCATTTTGGAGCCTGGAGGTTGATAGATTAGGCAGGGGGGATTCTGAATTGCTCAAAGCATGAGAAATAATAAATGCTGAAGAAAAGTAAAGATACAATGAGTCAGAAAAACTTCAATAAGAAAAATAAATTTAGGAATTGACCAAATGCATCAATAGTCTAAATAAGAAAGCTGTAAGAGGCTATGGGATTGTAGTAGGGAGTAGAACAATTCCTATAGCTAGAAATTGCCACTTTTTTTTAAGTGCTTCTCATTTTCCTTTAAATATCCAGCTATGTAAACTTAAATTTACATTCTAATACTCTGAGGAAATAAAATACTTGAATAATAAGTTGCATTCTCAAAGTCTTCCTTAAAAGTATGGGGGTTTGGAAGAAAGTTTTTCTTTAGGAATATATCTGATTTACACTTCAGTAATGTTAGCAGTTTAGTGTTTCATGTTTATTCTCTTTTTACATTTACTTTATTAGTTATACTATGTTGAAAATGCTTCCTACAAATAACAGAAACTATAGATTTAAGAGTTTTAATGGCTGGCTGGCGCTGCGGCTCACTAGGCTAATCCTCCGCCTTGCGGCGCCGGCACACTGGGTTCTAGTCCTGGTCGGGGCGCCGGATTCTGTCCCGGTTGCCCCTCTTCCAGGCCAGCTCTCTGCTGAGGCCAGGGAGTGCAGTGGAGGATGGCCCAAGTCCTTGGGCCCTGCACCCCATGGGAGACCAGGATAAGTACTGCAGCGGCCATTGGAGGGTGAACCAATGGAAAAGGAAGACCTTTCTGTCTCTCTCTCTCTCTCTCACTAACCAATCTGCCTGTCAAAAAAAAAAAAATTTAATGGCACACATGCCTTCTTACAATAACATGACTTCTAGAAACTCCACATTTATACGAAAATGAATCAGATTGCATCCCATACGTTTATGATATCTACCAATTATGATTTTTTTTTATTTTTTTAAACTTATTTAGTAAATATAAATTTCCAAAGTACAGTTTATGGATTACAATGGCTTTTCCCCCCCATAACTTCCCTCCCACCCACACCCCTCCCACTTCTGCTCCCTCTCCCATTCCATTCACATCAAGATTCATTTTCAATTATCTTTATATATGAAAGATCAATTTAGTATGTATTAAGTAAAGATTTCATCAGTTTACCCCCACACATAACATAAAGTATAAAATACTGTTTCAGTACTAGTTATAGCATTACTTCACATTGGGCAACACATTAAGGACAGATCCCACATGAGAAGTAAGTACACAGTGACTCCTGTTGTTGACTTAACAATTTGACACTCTTGTTTATGGCATCAGAAATCTCCCTAGGCTCTTGTCATGAGTTTCCAAGGGTATGGAAGCCTCTTGAGTTCGCTGACTTTGATCTTATTTAGACAAGGTCATAGTCAAAGTGGAAGTTCTCTCCTCCCTTCAGAGAAGGGTGCCTCCTTCTTTGATGGCCCGTTCTTTCTACTGGGATCTCACTCACAGAGACCTTTCATTTAGGTCTTTTTTGTTTGTTTGTTTGCCAGAGTGTCTTGGCTTTCCATGCCTAAAATACTCTCATGGGCTCTTCAGCCAGCTCTGAATGCCTTAAGGGCTGATTCTGAGGCCAGAGTGCTATTTAGGACATCTTCCATTCTATGAGTCTGCTGTGTTTCCCACTTCCCATGTTGGATCGTTCTCTCCCTTTTTTATTCTATCATTTAGTATTCACAGATACTAGTCTTGTTTGTGTGATCCCTTTGACTCTTAGACCTATCAGTGTGATCAATTGTGAACTGAAACTGATCACTTGAACTAGTGAGATGGCATTGGTACATGCATTGTAATCCATATTCTGTACTTTGGAAATTTATATTCATTAAATAAAAGTTAAAAAAAATTAAAAAAAAAGAAATGTGCCAGGGGATTCCAATACAATCCCATCAAGATTGCATGTACCAATGCCATCTCAATTATGATTCTTAATAATAATAACTTCATACTTATGTAAAATGTATCAAAATATTGCTCTCCCCCATTTTTCCGATTAGTATTTGATTTGCCTGTTTTGCTGTGGCCTAGACAGTGCTTAGAGTGCAAGTGGACACTATGACCTATGAATCATTTTAATGGAACTGAATTTCTAACAAGTTAGGTTAGTCATATTGTGGAGGTTTCTGTTTTATTAGAGGCTTTTTATGTATTTCATAGAATTTATGATGTCACAAATTATTTTTTTTAATTTTCAATTATCTTTATATACAGAGGATCAATTTAGCATATATTAAGTAAAGATTTCCACATTTTGCACCTACACAGAAACACAAAGTGTAAAATACTATCTGAGTACTAGTTATAGTATTAATTAAACACCTAAGAGTAATTGTGTATTAATTACAGAGTTCAACCAATAGTTTTAAGTAGAACATAAAATGCAACTTTTGTATTGTTGTGGCTTCCCCCACCAACCCCCCTCCCTCCCGTGGCCCTCCCCTCCTCCACTCCCTCTCCCATCCCGCCCTTCATCACGTTTCATTTTTAATTACCTTCATATACTGAAGATCAACTTAGTATATACTAAGCAGTGATTTCAACAGGCTGCACTCACACAACTGAACCAGGTATAGGGTATTGTTCGACTAGTAGTGTTGTTTTTGAGTTTCATAGTTAAACACATTAAGGACAGAGATCCTACGTGGGGAGCATGAACCCAGTAACTCCCATTGTTGATTTAACAATTGGCACTCTTATTTATGACGTCAGCAATCACCCGAGACTCTTGCTATGAGCTGTCTAGGCTATGGAAGCCCCTTGAGTTCACCAACTCTGAACTTGTTTAGTCAAGGCTGTATCACAGTGGAGGTTCCTTCTTCCCTTCAGAGAAAGGTGCCTCTTTCCTTGATGGCCTGTTTGATGTCACAAATTATAAGACTTTGAAATTTTATGAAACACTAAAGATAATAATGGCTTCTAGCTAATCCATGATCCTATAATGTTTATCTGTTTATATTTATTGAACAGACATTCTACAATTATGTGGACATAGCTTAAAGAATATATGTATATATATAAAAATATACACACACACAAATCAATTCCCAATAAAACCTTTTAAGTATGTCTAAAACTTGTTCACATTGAAAATCCAAATATCTTGTGGCACAGTATCTTTGTTGTTCCCATCTTGCTCACAATATTACCCCCTCTTCCACCAATATTCTTAGTGATGTAGCCTTTGTTAATGCCCTTCTGTTTCATTTGAAATAATCTTTTTCATAAATGGTTAACTTGTGATTATCCAGGACTATAGAGATGATACAATTCAGCATTCTTCCTCTTCTTGATCCACTGAGAGGAGTACTAGGAACACTTTGTCAAACATGGGAGTGATGTAGTGGAGGGAACCTGTTCCATCCTAGTCTCAGTTTTCAAAAGGATATAATGACAAAAGGACTTGTTACTGGGATCATGAACAGACTGTTTCATGACTGCATTTAAGTGTCAACTCAAATTTTGTCTTTGCATACCAGCCACCCATAACTTGGGGATTTTAGGACTGTTGGGATATTACCCCAGGAGGGATAAACGTCTAAAACAGGAAGCCCATCTTGGATTGAGTTCATCCTACCAGGATAAGAGGGAGCTCCACCTTCTAGTTCAGTGATATCACAAATCATCAAGGTGAATCAATTACCCAAAAGAATTATCAGACATCCAGCTCCTTGTATCCTGTCTTCTTAGTTGGTAACATCTCACTCAGTGAGTTTTGATGTTGTCAACCAAAAATTGCAGAGAAGAATTACCATTCATATTTCCTTCCCACATGGAGTTTAATTTTTTTGTTGACTGAAGCACTAATGGATTACAGTTGTTCTGTGTTATTTTCAGGAATATCAAGCAAGTCTATGATAACTATGTGTAGACTGCTTTCCAGCTGTTGGTGATTTTTAAGGAGTCATAGAATATAAAGTGAAGCCCAATTTCAAACTTGTAAAAATGTGAATAATACAAATATTTCAGAATCTTTAATATCTCCTCTCTTCTCTGCTCAGTGCAAACCCAGAAAAATAATGTAATATAGTCTAATTCATACTAGCACTTTAGGAACTTAATGCTTTATTGTTACCAGAGCAGAGTTAGGCATGGACTACTCACTGCTAGATAGTGAACATACCAGGATGGAGAGTTGATGCAGGGAGACAGTCCATTTATCACAGTGACATGGTCCCACTATGATCTTCTCCCAGGTGTAAGCGGGAGAATGCTTAATGAAAAATGTTTGTTGGGGGAACACAATGGATCTAGTTAATTGATTAGTAGGCAGATTTTTTTTTTTTTTTAATGTTCCATTCTGATGGCCATCTGTCATACACCAGATAGAGGTTTCTTTTTTAAAAAAAGATTTTGTTCATTTGAAAGGCAGTGCTAAAAGAGATGGAGAGATAGACAGAGATATTCACCCACTGGTTCACTTTCACTTCCCAAATGTCCTCAATGGTCTAAACTGGATCAGGCTGAAGCCAGGAGCCTGGAACTCCATCTGGGTCTACCACATGGGTGGCAAGGGCTGAAAGCCTTGGGCCATCATCAACTGCCTTCACAGTCACATTAGCAGATAATTGAATAGCTTAGGAATTCTTTTGTTCCCTTTGAATGCCTCTCTCTCTTTGTCCTCCTCAATAGTTTTCTTGGACAAGACAATCCTTAAAGGCTTAAGGCTCAGTTAGATTTTTACAAAATACATCATTAATCCAATTAATTTATGGACAGGATTATTGTGTACACTGTTGTTTTACATGTGATGCTTCTGGAACACAGTCTTTTATTGAATTTTTTATTTTTATATTGACAACTTTCATATTCTTTCAGTTATTCCAATTTGTTATTTATTTTTAAGGAGATATTTATTTTTTTAAAGATTTATTTATTTATTTGAAAAGCAGAGTTACAGAGGGGCAGAGGCAGAGGCAGAGAGAGAGGGAGAGAGAGAGAGAGAAAGGGAGAAAGAGGTTTTCCATCTGCTGGTTCATTCCCCAGGTAGCTGCAACAGCTGGAGTTGTGCAGATCCAAAGCCAGGAGCCCGGAGCTTCTTCCAGATCTCCCATGGGGTTGCAGGGGCCAAAGGACTTGAGCCATCTTCCATTGCTTTCCCAGGCCATAACAGAAAGTTATATAGGAAGTGGAGCATCTGGGACTCTAACTGGCACCCATATGGTATGCTGGCACTGCAGATGGCAGCTTTACCTGCTTTGCCACAGTGCTGGCCCAGAGACAGGGAGAGATGCAGAGAGTGAGGTCTTCCATCTGCTGGTTCACTCCCTAGATGGCTGCAATGGCCAGAACCAGGCCAGACCAAAGCCAGGAGCTGGGAGATTCATCTGGATCTCTCACATGCATGGCAGGGAACCAAACATTTAGGCCATCTTCCATTGCTTTTCCCAGGCCATTAGCAGGGAGCTGTATTGAAAGTAGATTAACCAGGATATGATCCTATGCCTATATGGGATGCTGGCATTGCAGGAATTGGCTTTACCTGCTATGCCACAAAGCCAGCCCCTTTGTTTCAAAATTTTGGTGCAAGTTTAAGAGCTACATCACTATGAAAGTGAAAATTGAAAGTGAAAATTCCTTAGGAAGAATTATGCTACATTCTTTGAAGACCACCTTCCATTCTCTGAGTAAGTTTGAGAACAGAAAACTAACATCCAAAGAGACAAAGAAAGTTTCCTCATTAAGTACAGAGTCACTGCCCAGAAAACAAAAAGGCTGAGTATCTATACAAACATATCTGCTGGAAACTGGATATATTCAGTGTAAAAGAATCACTTTTATGGTTGAGAATCCTGTAGTCTTCATGGTCATGTATATTATTAAACTCCATGAAGGGCATATATTTTATGTTAATCTATTATCCCATTTGAGTGTCTCATCAATAGCTAGAAGTGCTGCATAGATTTTAATATACTTTTTTATTACTAAGATTCTCTTGACTGAGTTTTCCAGGAAATAAAAAAAAAATGAGTCCAGTAAATGCAGAACTGAGAATAATTTAATTCAAGAGGGTTGACATACGGTGGGAGAAGCCCAAAGAAAGTAGCAGGATTTGTAAGCTGGGTCTAGCTTCTGCTCTGACTGTGAGGGTCTCAGAATTCCCATTTTTATAAATGAGTCTTCCTGCAATTGTGACAATTGGATTATCATATTTGGATTTGAAAGAGCAGGCTCTAATAGTTTTATGATTCTTTGATTTTCTCTATTTTCAGCAAAACTTATTTTCTATGCTAGAATATAAAATGGAAAAATATCTACCGGGGATAAAATTATCTCATCTTGCTTCTATAATGCTTAATAATTTGCATTTTAATATAAAAGCTTCAAAAGTGAGTACATGGTAAAGTTAATACTTGAGGAGAACAAAGGAGACATTTCTGTGCTTGAAAATAAAAGATTATGGAGAAGAGCCTTCCTTTGTGGTATTTACTATGCCTGTAGATTTGGTTTAAGTAATTTTTATGGGGACACTTCACACAAAGAGGCCCCCAAGAATCCCAGAGATTAACCAGTATCAGTGAGTCTTTAAGAATTTTAGACATGTCAATGTTTGAACATAATCTCAAAAGAGCAAGAACGGTAGGCAGCAGAGTATATGAAGGAACCTAAGCCTTCATTCCACAAAGTTGCACATGCTAAACAGAGTTATTCTGAGTAATGTGTTTGTTTATTAAATTATTTTTTGTATTAAATTATTTTAAAATATAGTCATGACATGAGGGACATCTATGTCTGTTTACCTGGGGTTCTTTAACCTTGAATCTATCTAACTCCACATTCACTTACAAAGAAAAAAACTCAACATCTGCTCATACTGAGCAATCACATTCAATGAATCCTACCTCCCTGTATCCAATCCTTTAATTTGTAAATGTAATATATTTAAAACACAAAAACATCATAGGAGTTATTACCAAAATGTTCACTACTATTGCTATCTCAAACAGCGTTTTACTTAGTAGAATATAAACATTTCTATTGCTTTATGTCTGCATCAGTGCTTATCAATGTCATAATTTTTTCCTCAATTATTGGTTAAAAATACTGTAACAAAAAACACTTCTTTTTGTTATTGTTTTTCACCACTTTCTAATAATTAACATTTTCTTATTGATTATGAGGAATGGTATACTTGGATGGCATTGATTTCACAACTCTTTTGCACCAAAACAAACATATTTTAATACTTAAACCTCTTTTTCATTATTTTATGGAAGTACTCAAGTGTGTGTGTCTATGTGGAGGGGGTGTGCTTGGTAACTATTCTTTATCATTTATGTATTATGCATGTACATATGTGTATATATGCCCCAAATTTGATATCATATTTACTCATTTTTGTTCATTGTTTTCATGCTTTGAGATGAGTTAAAAGCAAATATACTAATGTTTGCTTCGTAATTTTGCTATTGGTTTCTAAGTAAAGGCATTATTTTCTATTGTATAGGCATAAAGATAATCGTCTACATTTTTGTCTTTTCTTGGAAAGTTTAGCCTTTTTTATTTTGGAGTATAATCCAAAATAATTGATTTTTCTAAGTGGTTTCAATTTGCCAATCTGAACCAGCATTCTTTCTAACATCTCTTTCTTTCCCTCAGAGTATTTCATTGCTTGACTGGCACGTGTTAATACCCATCACGCACGGACCCTTTGGGTATCTCTATCCCGCTAAAATTGTTTGCTTTTTAATGCCCAAACATTTCATCCTGATTACTTTGCTTCATAGCGCTGAAGCAACTCCCCCAATTCTGTTTCTTTTCAGAGTAGTATTGCCTGCCATGAATTTTGTGCTCCTTCATATGTAATGTAGATCTTAGTAATATAAGACTTTTTAAAATATGTTTAAATTATAGTAAAATGTGGGGAATTAAAAAATTTACCATAGTGTCTTCCCATGTGTAAGGTTTCAATGAATTTTATTGTTGTCCATAAAATCTATGAACATCCTTTATAAGATATATTCTTAGATGTATTTTTTCTGTTTAATTAGTATCATTTCTAAAAACAGTATTTTTGGCTCTTAGATGTACAGGTACATGAATCATAGGTGATTTTATTTTTATATTTACTCAAGTGTCCAAATTTGTTTCCATACTTTCTATAATTTCTTATCACTTTCAATTAATCATCTTCACATTACATTAGTTTCTCCTCTGGGAACAATTATATCTCCATGGGGACAATTCAACAAAATTTTATTTTTTCTGCTTCTTGAAAAGCACAGTGGGCTGGCGCTGCAGCTCAATAGGCTAATCCTCCACCTGAGGTGCCGGCACCCCGGGTTCTAGTCCCGGTCCAGGCACCGGATTCTGTCCCCGTTTGGTTGCTCCTCTTCCAGTCCAGCAATCTGCTGTGGCCCAGGAGGGCAGTGGAGGATGGCCCAGGTGCTTGGGTCCTGCACCCGCATGGGAGACCAGGAGAAACACCTGGCTCATGTCTTCGAATCAGCGCGGTGCGCCGGCCACAGTGCGCTGGCCGCAGCGGCCATTAGGGGGTGAACCAATGGAAAAGGAAGACCTTTCTCTCTGTCTCTCTCTCTCACTGTCCACTCTGCCTGTCAAAAAAAAAAAAAAAAAAAAAAAGCAAGCACAGTGCAATATATAGAATGAAGATATTTCTACTGCCTTATCTTTTTGGGTGGTAATTAATATAATTTATTTTTCTTTTTTAGAGTTTTAATTATTTATTTATTTGAAAGGTAGAGTGGTGGAGACAAGGAGGGAGGGAGAGAGAGACACACTAAGGATAAAGATCCATGTTCCATTTGTTCCTCATTCCCATATGTACATAACAGCTGGATCTGGGCCAGGCTATTGGTAGGAGTCAGGAACTCCATCCAGGTCTACAATACAGGTTAAGGAATCCAAGTACTTGGGACATAATCTGCTTCATCGCAGGCATAAAACCAGAAAGTTGCATCAGAAACAAAGATGGAACTTAATCCTACACACTTGGAAGTAGAATCTGTGCATACCGAGCTATAACGTAACCCACTTGTCCAACACTTGCCTTCCTTCTTTTTCATCACACGTTATCAGGTTGGGAACATCTGCAATCTGCTTGCTGTCATACACTTGGATTAATAACTACTAACTCATTTTGTTGATTTGCATTTTGGATTACTTCCTCAATTCTTTTATTTCACATTTTTCTTTTGGTTCAGTCTTACTTTTTCGTTATTTTATTTGTCTCTTTTCTTTATTACTTATTGTATGTTGTTTGATTGCTATATCCTTTTATTATTCACTCTTAAATTTAAGATATCAATTTAAAGGCAAAATTTACCAGTTTCTTCCCACCTAATATCCAAATAATTAAAGAACTTTAGGATGCTAAATACCCCATCATCCTGCCCAGTACTGCTATTCCTCATTTGCACTAGTTTGTTTTGTTTTGCTTTGTTCTGTCATGGATAAACGCATATTGATTTGTAAAGCATTACATTTTTATACATTAGTAACTTCTATATTTCAGGCTTTTGTTTTGGGATCATATTTTTCTCCTTGGATAAAGTTTTGTAACTTTCTTCAGTAAAGGTTTGTAGGCAGGAAACTCAATTCTTATTACAAGCTGAGTGTAGGTAAAAAATGCGCAGTAATTTTATCTCAAGATTTTGAACTTATTTTCCTTCTGTGTTCAGACAGCTACCAACACTGGATCATGGAAATCCTGGCTGTTGCCTCTCTTTGGCCCTATAGCTCCCATACTCTCACTACTTCTCTTTGTATTTTGTCTCTAACAGAATAAAAGCTGCCCAGCTCCAGATGGTTGTGAGGCAGGGCTCCTAGCCTATCCTATTGAACAAGGTAACCATCCCTCTGGACTGCCCAGGATAATTTTTCACAAGGCCAGCCTCAAACACCACAGGGCAGACAGCAAGAGTAGAATATCCCAAATCAGCTCTATGCCCTTATGCCAGCTTAAAGAATATATAGAAGAGGGTCCTTCCCTCATGCTACTTGCAGAAGATTATATTGTATCTCTTGGTGATGGTGGGGGGTGGCAAATGTTAAGGTAAGTAGGCAGACATTAGCTTATATGTGTATGAAGGGCAGAAGAAAAATGGGAATTTTTGTGTGATTGAATGAGGGAGGAGATGTAGAATGAAACCTCTAGAGCAGAGGAGCATTTACACATCAAAGTGTAGTAAGGTTCCATAGCCTCCTTGGCTGGACCTTTTGTGTAGTTAACTGAGGCAAGAACTGTAGAAGCAAGACTGATCAGCAATTACATATTTAATATATTTCCTTTTTCTGGGTAATCTTTCTAGATGGGTCACAACAATCTCCCTGACCCTGAACCCAGGGAGTAGGGGGCACAGTTTAGGGAAATCTTCCCACCTTAAGCAAAGGGGGCTGTTAGGTCCATTATGAAGTTCTAGGAGGAATTCATGACCTCCACATCTATAAAACCCTCCACCCAGTAATATCTCAGAAGAAGGAAGGAGGTGGAGACCTATACCTATATCCATGAAAACTCCAGTGTGAATGCAGACCCGGATCTCAGTTCTTTCCTGAGATGCCCTACTTGTCAGTCAGGTGTACTTTCTTCGTGAAACCTGGCTAGCATGCTTACTGCTGGGAAAAAAAGAGTTCTCATCGTAATTGGCTATTTGCCCATCACTTCCTCCCCAGCTTTTTTTTTTTTTTTGTTGTTGTTGTTGTTGTTGTTGTTGGCTGATAAGTGTAGATGGAGATTCTGGTTTATTTTTCTTTAAGACTCACTTGGCTTATTGAATCTGAGGTTTGGTGCCTTTCATTATTGAGGTCACGCCATTATCTGTTAAGAATGCTCAGGCTCAGTGAGTTTGTTTTTCACTTTGAATTTGAATTATTTTAGAGTATTTCATTGCACGCTATATATATCTTATACCGTTCTTAAATTTTTCATCTTCATGAATATTTGTCTTGTATTTTGTGTAATTAACTAAGTTTATATTTTCATGTTTTTTCTTTTATTTATAAATGTTCATTTAAATATTTTCCTGTGTGTGAAGGGCAGAGAGAGAGAGAGAGAGAGAGAGAGGAGAGAGAAAAGAGAATGAAGGAGAGAGCCCCTGAGTGCTGGTTCATTTCCCAAATTCCTAGATGCCAAGAACTCAATCCAGGACTTCCATGTGGGTGGCAGAGACTCAACCACTTGAGCCATCACGGCTGCCTCAGATGGTGTACACTGACCACAAACTAAAAGTGGGAGTGAACCTGAACTCAAACGCAGAGACTCTGATCTGGAATGCAGGCATCCCAACCACTTATCCTTTTCGGTGTTCTTAATTTTGTAATTAACGGATTTATTTTTTTTATTTATAGAAAATATGCTACGATTTTCTTTTTTGATTTGTTTGGCAATTTTTGATGATTTGTTGTTTATTTTTATATCATTTTACAGATTAGTGGATTGAAGGACAAAATAAATATATGATTTGGCTATATTCTCAATTTTGTTAGGAAAACTATATATATATTCATATCTATAAATATATGCACATTCACATACCTATATACATACACATAGATTCATACACACATACACACATTTGTGTTGTGTATAAGATTATTTTCTCTGCAGATAAATTATATTATTTTCTGAGGACTGCCAAGTTTACACACTTTAATCTATGGATAGTTATTTTTCATGGTGATGCAAATGTTGAAAATTGAAACACCAAATCCAAGTGAGACAAGAGCTGCATTTTGAATTATAGGGACTGGTTTTCAATATCTTTTTTCACTTCAAATCTAAGAGAAAAAAAAAGTTGCTTGGTTATTTTGTGTACTAGATGAGACTTTTGTTCCATATATTACTCTCTCATAGGATTGGGGGATTTTGAGATCTGCCTTGATGGATAGTTTCTAGTCCTAGCTTTCCATCTTTGAAGACTCCAATGAATTACTCAAATTTGAGTAGTGGTAATTAAAAATCAAGTTCCTAGCCTTGGTACGGAAAATGCCTTCAGGTTTGCCATCCAGGTTTTTTTTATTTTATTCATTCTCCTGCTGCCCTCAAGTTTTCTTATTTTACTTCTTGCTTAACTGTCTCTTATGATGATTAAAAACATCATCCAGGACTTCTATGAATTAGGGGTCAGAGACATCCCCAGAGTGCTCCCTTTGTCATTTGCCAGCCATCAGGTCTTATTTGACCCCTATTGCTCACTTCACTTTACATGTTCAGTTCCAAAATCACAGTCATGCCTCTCTGACCCCAATTTTGATTCCTATCTCAGTTCCCCTCCTTGCACTGCTCACATTTAGACCTTGGTTCACATAAGGTGCTTTGCCTTTGCCCTCTGCTTGAGATCTAAAATTATTTTAAACCCAGAGACTAAGGTATTCAAACTGCACTCTGACACAGATAATTTCATGCCCCCATCCCTCTGGGGTGATATATTCACACGATCTATGCTTAACACTTACCACGATGGTCTTTGACCTTTATAGTTCCCGTCAATCATATCTACTACTACTGTATGGAGGTGACAAATATGTTTCATTTTAATAGGATGTGTACAGTATCAGTTATAGTAGTGGGCACAAAATAAGAAAGCAGACACTAATATTCACAGCAAGATATTTGAAAGGGGACAGACAACAATAATGAATTAATGTTTTATGCAATGTGAGATTTGTAAATGAAAATATTTCAGCAGAGCACCTTGAAAACGCATAAATCAAATTGATAAAAATAATATTTCACAATTACATAAGCCCTATATATCACTTACTGATCATAACAAGTCCATGAGAAGCTACTGCTAATTTTATTGATTTATATATTTATTTTATTTTCCAGAGAGAGAGAGAGACAGAGACAGAGACAGACAGAGATCTCAGCTACTAGTTCTGTCCCCAAATATACCGATCAGAACTAGGCAGCTGAAAATCCAATCTGGTCCTTCGATGTTGATGGTAGAGACCCAAGTACTTGAGTCTTCCATTAATGCTTCCCACAGTGTGTATTACCTGGAAACTAGAATTGAGAACACAGCCAGAACTTGAAACTAGACACTCAAATATGGCATGTGAGTGCCCCAAATCCACTTATTGGCTGTGCCAACCACCAACCCTGCTACTTTTATTTTAACATCTTTTTGAAAGATTAATTAACTTAAACAAAAAGTGAATATCTGCCTTACCCATATACATGTGTGCTCTGAACTTTGAGCTAGGATTTAAAAACAGGGAATATGATTTTAGAATGTGACCTCATGTACCTATAGTACTTTTCACGCTGCAAAACATAAGGAAACAAAATTAAGTAAAAGAAAAATGAATAAAGCAGAGTATATGAGAAATATTTGATTGGGGATATCTAATAATGATTAACAAACTTTAATACATCATCTGTGAACTCAAATCTATGTTTTGCTTATTTTCCTGTTGTTTAAATGGTTTACCATCTGTTTAATTGCTTATATCAGAAATTTGAAACATGAACTACCTCTCCTCTCAGCTGCTTTTATATTCAGTCAATAGTCTTATATCAGTAGATTTGATGTTTACTGCTCAAACATGGATCCTGTCTCCATCTGCTTTTCTATGGTTTCATCCCTCCACACCTGTTCCAGAGACGTAAACGTTAATGTACATCTATGCTCATTTGTCTTCTTATCTGCCTGTGACTTCCCAAATAATGCAGAATAAAGCCAAATATCTTATTCTTTGATATGATTTCATTCATTGTTTACTATTATTCTCTCCAAAACCCCATTATTAATAATATCCCTATCAAGTGTGAGAGCAAACTTGCAGAATTCCTTGATGAAGAAAAAAGAAGAAATAAAGAGAAGTGTGATAAAAAATAAAAGAAAAAATAGAATAAGGAATAGACACAAAGAGAAGAATGAAAACAAATGGGTAAAATGGAGAAAAGAATATGTAAAAAGAAACAGTAGGCCGGCGCCACGGCTCACTAGGCTAATCATCCACCTGCAGTGCCAGCACCCCGGGTTCTAGTCCCTGTTGGGGCGCCGGATTCTGTCCCGGCTGCCCCTCTTCTAGTCCAGCTCTATGATGTGGCCTGGGAGGGCAGTGGAGGATGGCCCAAGTCCTTGGGCCCTGCACCCGCATGGGAGACAAGGAGGAAGCACCTGGCTCCTGGCTTCGGATCGGCACAGCATGCCGGCCGTAGCGGCCACTTGGGGGGTGAACTAACGGAAAAAGGAAGACCTTTCTCTCTGTCTCTCTCTCTCTCACTCACTGTCTAATTCTTCCTGACAAAGAAAAATAAAAAAAAAAAATTTAAAAAGGAAACAGTACAGTAGACTGCATAAAGAAATTATGGGACATGTACTCTATAGAATACTATACAGCAGTAAAAAAAATGAAATCCAGTCATTTGCAACAAAATGGAGGAATCTGGAAAACATGCTGAGTGAAATAAGCTAGTCCCAAAGGGACAAATACCATATGTTCACCCTGATCAGTGACAACTAACCGAGTACCAAAAAGGAAACCTGTTGAAGTGAAATGGACACTATGAGAAACAGTGACTTGATCAGCCCTTGTATTGTTTTTGTACAATCTAATACTTTATCCCTTTTAGTATTTTTTTTGTTCTACTTAATACTACTGGTTGAGCTCTGTAATTAACACACAATTATTCTTAGGTGTTTAAATTTAACTGAAAAGTGATCTCTGTTAAATATAAGAGTGGGAATAAGAGAGGGAAGAGATGTGCAATTTGGGACATGTTCAATCGGACTTGCTCCAAATAGTGGAGTTAGAAATGTGCCAGGGGATTCCAATTCAATCCCATCACGGTGGCATGTACCAATGTCATCTCATTAGTCCAAGTGAGCAATTTCAGTTCACAATTGAACATAATGATAGGTCTAAGAGTCAAAGGGATCACATAAACAAGACTAGTGTCTGCTAATACTAACTGATAGAATCAAAAAGGGAGAGAATGATCCAACATGCGAAGCAGGATACACAGCAGACTCATAGAATGGCAGATGTCCTAACCAGCACTCTGGCCTCAGAATCAGTCCTTAAGGCATTCAGATATGGCTGAAGAGCCCATAAGAGTATTTTAGGCATGGAAAGCTAAGACACTCTGGAAAAAAAAATAAATAAATGAAAGATCTCAGAGTGAGATCCCAGAGGAAAGAATGGGCCATCAAAGAATGAGGTACCTTTCTCTGAAGGGAGGAGAGAACTTCCACTCTGACTATGAGCTTGTCTAAATATGATCAGAGTCGGCAAACTCAAAAGGCTTCTATAGCCTTGGCAACTCATGACTAGAGCCTAGGGAGATTACTCATGCCATAAACAGGAGTGTCAATTGTTAAATCAACAACAGGAGTCACTGTGCACTTACTCCTCATGTAGGATCTCTGTCCTTAATGTGTTATTCAATGTGAAGTAATGCTATAACTAGTACTGAAACAGTATTTTACACTTTATGTTCTGTGTGGGTGCAAACTGTTGAAATCTTTACTTACTATATGCTAAATTGATCTTCTGTATATAAAGAGAATTGAAAATGAATCTTGATGTGAATGGAAGGGGAAAGGGAGCGGGAGATAGGAGGGTTGCGGGTGGGAGGGAAGTTATGGGGGGGAAAGCCATTGTAATCCATAAACTGTACTTTGGAAATTTATATTTGTTAAATAAAAGTTTTAAAAAAAGAAACAGTAACTTCTGATGATCAACTTTGATCTCACAGTTGAAAAGAACATCTGATTCAAGAGATTCTTGGCAAAGACCTTAAGAATGGCCAAATATCTGCAGCTGCTTACTCAAGGAGCGGTTCTGTAACTTTATTCCAAGTTTATCCAAAGGAAATATTTACTCTGTTCATTCCTCGGTTGACACAAAAGGTCAGCTGATACTGACTTGGAACAGTGTTGTGTAACATACATAAAATAAGATCCAGACTTAAGTGTTAAATCAAAGATTGAATATACTATCAAATATGAGTGGTTGGAAATTACTTATCTGTACATAATTGGTTGAAAAGCATTGCTTGCATGTAATATATTTCACAATCCTTTACAAAGGGGACAGGGTTGTGAAGAAAAAAAACAGTCTAAATCACAATTTACATATTGGGCATTTAGAATATATATTCTTACATTTATAAAGCAACATACATCATGTAGGGTTTCACTTAAAATTACAACTTAAAAATGAAGTGCTATAAATCTTCCACTAAAATAAAAAGATTTACAAAAACACATTATGTCTAAGGAAGATATCTATAGGCTACATCCACATATCCACTCTTTAATTATTTATATTCTAAACTGAATTAACTAAAACTTGTTTATGTGGAGTTAAGCAGTTTAAGCAGAAATTCTTTCTCTTTAGCATTTTTTTGCTTTTTTTTTTAGCATAGACCCATTACATCTACTAAAGCTGTTTCATAAATTTTATTATAAATGTCTGTTATGAGAAAAAAAAAAACTATGTGTAAATATTTCCCCAGCAAAATTAATTTATTTTATAATTCCATTTTCCAGGAACTTTTTAGGTTCCCTCAGGAATAAAACATGGCTTCTTATGATCTGAGAGGCCCATTTCAAAGACATAATCAAAGTATTTCTCAATGATGATTTATAGAGTGATTGAAGGACAGGCATTCAGTTATTCAGGATTTGGGATCCTACCATATTTTACCTGGAAAAAGAGTACTCCACTGAATCTATTAAGAATACTGAGTTTTCAGCTAAGACTTTGCTTAAGGTGGAGAACATGCATGCTGCAAGAAGTTTTATTTTGAAAAGGGCTATTAAGAAATAAGCCTGGGGGCAAAGCACTTTTTGCAGCATTGAAGACACTTCACGGGATGTCCACATACCCAAGTAGAGTGCCTGGCGCCATTCTAATCCCAGCTTCCTACCAATGAGACTGGCTGAACTTCTAATCTCAGCTTCCCACCAGTGAGCACCTGTCTAGGCAGTCGTTGATGAATCAGGGTACTGGAGCAATTCAACCTACAATGAAGAGCCAGATTGAGTTTCTGGTTCCAGGCTCCCACCTGGCCCTGTTCCAGTTGTTGAAGTCACTTGGGGAGTGAACCAGCAGATAGCAGATCTCTCTCTCACACACTCTGTTTCTCTCTTTTCAAATAAAAATTAATAATTATTTTTAAAATAGCAATTTGCAAATCACTGGTGTCAATTATGGATTTTCCCCCCTTTACACTAATTTTTTATTTTCTGTGCTCTGCTAAGTGTCTCACCAAACTTCTCCTTTTACTATAAGTCATTATTTCAAATCTTCTATGGAAACACTCATACAAGTGATTTAATTCATATGCATTGTCAAAAAAAGCAAATCTATTTTGTACTTGAGATTGTTAACCAAATTGAAAGTAGCCCATTGTGGGAAATTTCTGATTGTATTACTCTTACATTAGTAGCAAGGGTCAGAAAAATTGATTTATTACCAATTAAAGTGGTATTTATTTAAATTCAGTTAGGCTAATTCTGTTTAAAAACAATCAGTGGAGGGACCAGCACTGGGGCAAAGTAGGTTAAAGCCTTGGCCTGAAACGCCAGCATCCCATATGGGCAACCGGTTCTAGTCCTGGCTGCTCCTCTTCTGATCCAGCTCTCTGCTATGGCCTGGGATAGCAGTAGAAGATGGCCCAAATCCTTGGGCCCCTGAACCCACGTAGGAGACCTGGAAGAAGCTCCTGGCTCCTGGCTTCAGATCAGCACAGCTCCTGCTGTTACAGCCATCTGGGGAGTGAACCAGCAAAAGGAAGACCTCTCTCTCTCTCTCTGTCTCTACTTCTCTGTGTAACTCTGTCTTTGAAATAAATACAAATAAATCTTTAAAAAATAATCAGTGGAACTAAAGCAAACCAGGGAGTATTTTACTGAGTGACAATTATGGGCATGCATTATTATAAATGCAAGCAACCTTATAACTGTATGAAGTTAAGGTCTATGTCACAAGAATTGTCTTGGCTAAATGGCAAGGTGTGTTTGTGTGTGTGTGTGTGTGTTGTGTGCTAAATACCAAGAGTATGGAGGATGAAAAAGGAGTTGAAGCTATATTTTCAACAGACTTCAAATTTTCAGAGGAAAGTAACTGGTACATCATATCCACTTTTGATTATTTAGTTAGTAAGCAAATGCTTAGTAACTGAAGAAAACATGGAAACATGTCATGATATGCATATTCATATATTTCTTTGCACACAGTAACATGGGCTGCCCATAAGCCTTAAATACTGCCCCATGTTTTGATGTAAGTCTTTCATGCACATACCCAATATAATGGCAAGAAAAATTATTTGGTATATCCTAAAGATAGTAAGTTCTCTAATGTGGTTTGCACAGAAAGTACAGTGAATGAATGAAAGAAGATGGAGTGGTGCTTAGAGATCGCATTTCTCAAGGGCTCTGGACTTTACATGTGTAGTCATGTTACAAGTAAATAGTCATCACATTGCACACCTCTTCTATAAACAATGTTTAAAAAGTAACACTGGGGATTAGTGTTTGTGCATCAGTTAAGGTATTGCTCGGGATAACAGCATCCTGTACCAGAATCTCTGGGGTCAAGTTCTCCAATTATGAGCCAATTTCTTGATTATGTGCACTTGGGAAGAAGTTATGATGGCTCAATCCCTTGAGTTCCTGCTATCTATGTGGTAACCAAGAGTAAATTCTAGGTTCCTGACTTCTGCTGGGCGAGGAGGTGTGAACCAGCAATTGGAATAAATCTCTCTCTCTCTCTTTCTCTGTTTCTCTACATGCCAAGTGAATGATTAAGAACTTAAAAGAAAAAAATAAAATAAAAATACCAGTGTATAATAAACATTTTTCAATCACTAGTATATTTCTCAAAGATAGCAGGAATGTAGACAGTAGAGAGACTTACATATCGATGTTGAGTTTAATACTTTCTTAATGGTGTATTTTAGTCTGTCTACTTTCTACCTACATAGGGAAAAATGAGAATTAAAAAGAGCAAGTAGAAAAGGTGATGCTAGTTTGTCCTACATTTTTACTGACTGGAGGCCAGTGTTGTGGCGCAGTAGATTAAACTGCCTTCTGTGACCATCCCATGTAAGTCCAAGTTCAAGTCCCAGCTGTTCCACTTCCCAATTCAGCGCCCTGCTAATGTATCTCAGAAAGCATTAGAGGATGGCCCAAGTACTGGAGCCCTTGCCACCCATTTGGGAGACCTGGATGAAGTTCCTTGTTTATATTTGTAAGAGTTACACAGAGAGGGAAGAAGGGGCAGAGAGAGAGAGAGGCCTTCCATCCTCTGGTCCACTCCCCAACTGGCTTCAATGGCCAGAGCTGTGCCCAGCTGGTTCAGGAGCCCAAGCACTTGGGCTTTCATCCTCCACTGTTCTCCCAGGCCACAGCAGAGAGCTGGATCAGAAATGAAGCAGCTGGGACCCAAACCAGTGCCCACATAGGATGCCAACATTGCAATGGAGGCCCCACCCACCACACCACAACGCGGGCCCAATTGATGTGTATAATCTTAATGATGAATGGGATGGGAGAGAGAGTAGGAGATGGGATGGTTTGCAGGTGGGAGGGAGGTTATGGGGGGAAAACCGCTATAATCCAAAAGTTGTACTTTAGAAATTTATATTTATTAAATAAAAGTTTTCTTAAAAAAGAATCTCTTTTGTATTAGTTTGTTTCATAATCAGAAGTTTTTTACTTAAACAAGACAGGATTATTATGCTCACTTTGCAGAGGGAGACATCAAAGCATGATGTACTAACGGAGCTTACACTGAACCCAGCTGACAATTTGTAAACACAGAACCAGCTGTGGAATTTCCAAATACAACATTTTTTTAACAGATAGAGTTAGGCAGTGAGAGAGAGAGAGACAGAGGGCAAGGTCTTCCTTTTGCCATTGGTTCACCCCCCAAATGGCCGCTACGGCTGGAACTACACCGATCCGAAGCCAGGAGCCAGGTGGAAGATTAACCTAGTGAGCCACAACGCCAGCCCAGCATTTCTTGTTTATTACTTATATTATAGTTTCCTCAAGATTCTGTAATGACTCATGAAAAATTCCATTTTTGTAGAGCAAAAATAACAGCTAAGCTGAAGAACTACAAAGAGCAGCAATAAGAACCAACATTTATATTTTGCTTTACATTTTCTAGAGCACCTCACCACACATTAAAGAGTATAAAATTGCTAAATTGTGGGTCACACAGATTTGTTACAATAAGGTCACTCAATTCTCTGCTGTGACAGGAAAGTTAACCTTGAAACAAGCCATTGATGATAGTTCTGCCCTTTGTGATGAAGCACTAGTTTAACAGTGTCACACTATGGATGCACATTGATAAGTCAGGAATATCATGCGGGTGTAATATGGAAACAGGGTCAAAGAATAAGTTCATACTCCTTACTACAGAGATAACATTTTGCCAAAGGAGTAAATTTAGTTCTATTATTGCATATAATTTAATTTGAAAATTTTGCATGATGAAGACAGGCACAAGTTTAAATTTTTGTAATCGAAAATCAAGTTAACCATGGTTTTAGAGATAAAAAAGCAATAGGCTTTATTACCAGTGGAAACTGCTACAGATGGCACTTTCTAAATGTTAAATTATAGCAATTCCTTCTACAGAATGGCAATAATGATGATTACTATATCTACTACTTTTAATAATGTTATTATTACTAATAATCTAATGGGTTTTCATTAATTATCGAGGGCTTGGTGAGACACTTGATTAAGGAATTTACACAAATGGAGCATTTAATAAAAATTCAAATGAGTTTGGAATTAAAAGTTAAAAAGAAATACACATTTCTAGACAGTTTAAGTCAGTTGATCAAGGTGGATAAGAAAAATTGTGAAAATGAAAATAAATAGCAAGTGTGTTTGAAGCTTGTTTTGCATTATAGTCAATATTGCTATACACTAAGGTAAAGGCCTTGAATGTATGGAAATCCAGGCTGGGTTTCCTGATTGCTACCTCTTATCAGCAATAGGCTCTGTAAAGCTAAAAAAAAAGAAAAACAGGGATGGACATTTCATAGGCCAAAATATATCAGCGTGTATTTACCTGGTTGGGATACAATTATAACGTCTGCCATCTATTTGAATTATTAATCAAATTTGTGTAGAAGTTTTTTTTTTTTTTCAGATAACTGTATTTTGTCAGGCGCAATAAAAACAAAATTAGAACCCAAATCATCAAGAAAACCTCTTATTACTGCACAGCATAATATGCTGAAATCATCATTATTCTTTGAAAAAAAATGTGATAACATGGAACTCATAGAGGAGTAGGCCTTTAAAAACCATCCAGTTCTTGTTCCCAGACAGGTGATTGAAAAGCAGGAAGAGCCTCACAGAAATTTGCCACACGTGTGAAGCCGTGTAAGTATGAGGGTCTCAGTCTCAGTTCTGAGAAGTTAATCGTGCAGCTTGACAAGAAAATAATTTTCAGAGAAAGTCCTTTATGTGTTGATATGTAAAGGTCTGCTTTCAGACAAGCTTGTGTTTTCAGAATTACACAAGGTTGAAGGATGGAGGAAGAAGGATTGGAGTCTTAAAACATCAGGGGCTGGTGTTGTGGCGTAGCAGGTATGCTCTGCCTGGGAAACTGGCATCCCATACAGATGCCAGTTCTTGTGCCAGCTGCCCCACTTCCAATCCAGCTCCATGCTAATTCCCTGGGAAAGGCAGCTACAGCAGAATGTGGCACAAATGCTTGAGTCCCTGCCACCCTCAGTGGAGACCTCGATGAAGCTCCGGGCTTCAGCCTGCCTCAGCCCTGGCTGCTGCAGCCTTTTGGGGAGTGAACCAATGGAAGAAAGATTTCTCACTCTGTCTCTCCTTCTCTCTGTATGTAATTCTGACCTTCCAAAAAAGAGTAAATCTTTAATAAACAGAGAGGGAAGTGTATGGTATCTAGATAAGAGCAAGCAGGAGGTAACATAGACGAAGTAGAGAGGATAATTGCTGACTTTTGACAAAACTCCTTTCCTAGCTACTACACTACCATTGCTACAATCAGATCTCATCCTTCAAAGTTTCATTCATTTATACAAGAAGCTTATATGAGTAGGATATGAGATATTGACAAACAAAAGCAGTTCAGATCATACAAGAAGGAAGTTATAGAGATATCACATAAGACATTACAAAATACCACTTGTGGTAAACACTAAAGGTAAACACTAAACACAAAGGGCCTTAGCACATTCCATTCACCTCTCCCATTGAAATAGAGTATCTATTGCCTACATATTCTCAATTTTATCCTATGGTTTTTGGGCCCCAGAAATTAGGAGACTTCATGTTGCTTGAGAAAAGCAGCCTCATAATTCAGTGTAGATTATGAGATTTGCAAACTGCTCTACCGCTGAGTGGGAATCAAAGCCTCAGGAAACATGAGATGCAGGAAATGTCCCTAGGTTCCTTTCCAGAGCCGATGATAAAAACACAGCCTACCTCGTGGACCAATTCAGGGGTGGGGCATTGACATCTTGTTACCTTGTATAACATAAAATAAAGGAAATAATTAGGCCCAATATTACTAACGAGGAAAAAACTCAATACATAAATGACAGGATATGAGATATTGAGAAACAAAATGAGTCCAGAGCGTATAAAGCTATTTTATTATAAAGCAAAAGGTCTAGGGTGAAGGAAAAAATAAGAAAAAACCAGATGAGAGAAATGTAGAGAAGTAAAGGACTGCCACCCAGGAAAGAAAATGCACTCTTCTGTGTTCTGTTTCGAATACAAGATACATGGGTAACAATGAGTGAGCAAAAACGATTGAATGGGTAATTTAGAACAGTGGGGAGGAAAAGACAGGGAAATGAGAAAGAGCAACATCAAAAGAGTGGTCTTGGTATAGACTCATTCTTAAAATCAGAGTCAGATGGTGTGTTCAGCAATAGATGGTACAATCTGTGCTAATGTTTTTTTTTCTTTTATTTAATAAATATAAATTTCAAAAGTACAACTTTTGGATTATAGTGGTCCCCCCCCCAATAATGACCCTCCCACCCGCAAACCATCCCATCTCCTACTCCCTCTCCCATCCCATTCTTCATTAAGATTCATTTTTAATTATCTTTATACACAGAAGATCAACTTAGTATATTCTAAGTGAAGATTTCAACAGTTTGCACCCACACAGACACACAAAGTATAAAGTACTGTTTGAAGACTAATTTTACCACTAATTCTCATAGTACAACACATTAAGGACAGAGATCCTACATGGGAAGTAAGTGCACAGTGACTCCTGTTGTTAATTTAACAATTGACACTCTTATTTATGATGTCAGTAATCACCCGAGGCTCTTGAAATTATCTGCCAAGGCTATGGAAGCCTCTTGAGTTCACGAACTCCGACTTATTTAGACAAGGCCATAATCAAAGTGGAAGTTCTCTCCTCCGTTAACATTCAATGAATTGGCCTGGAATTGTGGTGACACAGCAGGTTAAGCCACAGCCTGAATTGCCGGTATTCCATATGGGTGCCAATTCAGCTCCCTGATAATATGCCTGAGAAAGCAGTAGAAGATGGTCCTAATGCTTGGGCCTCTGCATCCATAGTGGAGGTCTGGATGAAGCTCTTGGCACCATTGCAGCCATTTGGGAAGTAAATTAGCAGATGGAAGATATTCTCTCTCTCTCTCTCTCTCTCTCTCTCTCTCTTTCTCTCTCTCTCTCTTTCTCTCTAATTCTGCCTTCCAAATAAAATAAATTTTTAGAAAGCTCAGACTTTCATGTTATATGTGGTGGAGGTGGCAGAGCCTTCTAGATAATGATAATTGACATAATCAGGTGGATGGCGACAATGGTGTTAGAAGCACCCATTTAGTTTAAAGCTGAAACTGGGCTTGGATGAAATAAATGATTCTGAACCCAGATAATTGAAATCCTGGGCTGAGTATAATACCACATTTCTGGTGAGAAGATGAAATTTAGTGGAGAATTTAACAAAACCTCAGTAATGAAATCTGTGCAACATTGATGTGCTTACCTGAATGAACTGTAGGAATTTCTGCGAACAGAGGGATCATAGTCTTCAATTACCTAAGACAGAGGAATAGTTCAGCCTGTATACACTTATGTTAACATTTAATTATATAGGTTAAATTAAGTCAGATGAAAATATTGAGACTCATAGACTATTCTATCCTCATAACTCACTTTTAAATGTAGTCTAGATATATAGAAATTTTAGTACAGGTCCAATTGACACTGGAGAAAGGAGGTGTAGCATACAGCTAGTGGAACTACTTAGAAATAAATTATAATTTTATGTGTATACATAGCAGTATTTTTCATAATTTAAGTTAATTTGAGAGATAATAGCTATGATAAAAAATGATATCCATCTCATTTGGTTTTATGCATACTATGGTGCATGAAAAAGCATGTCATAAATTATAAGCACAGTTGTTCAAAACAACTTTATCTTTCTTTGATGTTTATCAGATCTTTTAATAAATAACATTAATGTGCATTTTTCCATCTTTCTACTTGACAAATAGTAATGTTAAAATTGTTCTGAAATGCACGAAGCCACAATCAATGCTTTTCATGAAAACCTTCTCAACTTTTCACTGCAAATCTGCTGGTAGGACTTGACTAAGTAAGTAATCTCTGTGCAATCCTATAGATGAATTCTACATTTTATTTTCATTTCCATTATTTTCACATGCAGATTATAGTACATTTCCCTAAATCTGAATTATAAGAAAAACAAAGAGGAGTCAATAAAAGAAATCAGTTGTAGGTGACATAAAAGAGGACTGATTCCATCTTTTACCTTGTTAATAAAAGCAAAACATTGTGGGTTAATCATATGCACCAAGTACTAGAATTGAATTTATTGTCCTAATAATACAGAAACTTGTTTTGTTAGACAGCTACAGGGATAGTCATGTAACTGAGGCCAAAATATGCAGAGTGTTAAAAAGTTTTTTAAACCATGGAACAGTGAATTTTAAGACAGTATATGTTTAATAATCTGAAAATATTTCTGTCAACATTCACTTAAGGCAAAATATTTGTAATGTTTCTTTGCAATTTCATAGATATACTAAAAGAAAAAATGTTAAAATGTAGTTTCTAATCCAAAATTCTGAAGGTTTTAAAGTCAGGTTTCGTCAAAGATAAATAATATTTTTAAGACCAGGTGAAATGACCCTTTAAATCAATATGTGTGGAAGATAAAGTGCTAAGGCTATGTAAACAGTCAAAGTGACCATTGAACATAGTTGACTTTGCATGTAAATTTAAGATCTGGGATGAAGGGAATAAAATCTAGTGAGAGCAGAGAGCATGGCAGGGAAAAGTGAATAAATGCATTGATGTCTTGATGGTTTCTTGGTCAAATAGCTCATGAAGTTTAATATTCAACATTCTGTTGAGCTCTATAAATATATGGTATATTATTAAATCAAAATCCAACTTACTGCAAATCACTACAATCAAGGAAAACATTACTTTAACAAGGTAAATGAAGTGCTAGGGTTTAAGAAGCAGTGAGTCAAAATGGATATTTACAGCATTTGTGGTGGCTCTTTCCAGAAAAGAGTTATTGAGGACAAGATAAACATCTTGACACATGTAATACATTAGGATTGTTGGATATAACAAAGTGAGGGAAATTAAGCTGTTGCTTTGCAAGTTAATTGTTTTTCTATGTCAGAAGACTGTTGTACCAGATAAGTAAACAGCAGGATGTTCTTGATATAAGCAGTAGAGTTATTTGTTGGTTTATAATTTTATCTTGCTAAGGAAAAGCTTTTTGGATGAAATAATGGAGGCTATGTTGACGCAGGTCACCTAAATGTATGTCATCGATTGTCATATAAATTCAGATGGTCAAAATTCTCAAGCCATAGCCCATGGTGATTAAGCCAAACAAAGATATGACTCTTTGATTTATTTTTTCTATATGCATGTGTCTGTTTCTAAGTAAGTGTAGTTATAATTATATTCCATTGGGGTAAAAATGCAAAATTTTTCTGTTACCATTTTGTTATTGGTTGTGCACTGTTATATCAAGCATGTGAGGGTTAAATAGCAATATATTTTGGGATTTTTAATTCATTCATTTTTTTCTGTTACAAACAATAATAACAAACTAACAACCACAGCAAGACAGTCCAGCAGACATGTCAATATTATACTTTTTAGTGGATATTCTTTTTGTTGTTTCCTGACTATATTAAATATCATTCATGCTCAATATTTCAACAGTTTATTAGATTCAGTAGGAAGAAAGTGCAATTTGTTTGACAATAGAATTGCCATCTAATGAATAGACAAAGATTTGAATTTCACATCTTATATGAGACCATCAAAATGTTGTGACAGGACTTCCATATGCTGCATTAACTAGGAAAGCACTCATTAGACATTGGATTACTACAGTATTCTTGTTTACTAAGAAAGCCTATGAGTAGGTGAAGATAATGTAATCCATTTATCTTTTAGAGTCTCCCTAAAATATCTGTTTATAAACAACCAATTAAAAATACAGAGCTAAGATAAAGTCCATACACTCACAGGTATTCTCCAGAAGTATGAATGATTCCTCATTCTAAGAAGGTCTATTTTTAAATAAATTTGGTAATCTCGGTATTATTATACTTCAAACCATTACACTACATTATTACACTTCTAAAATAGGCATTTATATATCAATTTTTACAGAATATTGTGTTAAATACTGAAGAAAGTTTAGTAGATTGAGTTGTTAATGAATGGGAGAATTTCTGAGGGTGTGGATAGAGTGAAGAGGTGGTGAGGATGGGGATGACAGGAATAGTGCCAAACAGAAGAATGACTTTTAACAAACTGAAGAGATGGGCCAGTGCTGTGGCTCACTTGGTTAATCCTCTGCCTACAGCGCCGGCATCCCATATGGGCACCAGATTCTAGTCCCGGTTGCTCCTCTTCCAGTCCAGCTCTCTACTGTGGACTGGAAAGGCAGTGTAGGATGGCCCAAGTGCTTGGGAGCCTGCACCCGCGTGGGAGACCAGGAGGAAGCATCTGGCTCCTGGCTTCGGATGGTTGCAGCGCTGGCCGTAGTGGTCATTTGGGGAGTGAACCAGAGGAAGGAGGAACTTTCTCTCTGTCTCTCACTCTCACTGTCTATAACTCTACCTGTCAAATAAATAAATAAATAAATACCTGAGGAGAAGTGTAAAAGAAGATGAATTTGAGAAAAATATTCCTATGTTGACCAAAGAAGTAGCATCAAGGGACTAATTGTGGGTGACGGCAAGTAAACAAAATAGTTCCAATTATTGAATTTCTTGTTTTGAATACTTGACAGTGGTTGCTCTTCATTGACAAATATGTAAAAGACTAACAAGATAATTTTTGTTAATTTATAGATTTGGGACTTCAAGGCAAATTTTTTTTTTTTTTTTGCTAGGCAGAGTTAGACAGTGAGAGAGAGAGAAAGGTCTTCCTTCCATCGGTTCACTTGCCAAATGGCCGCTATGGCCGGTGCTGTGCTGATCCGAAGCCAAGAGCTGGATACTTGCTCCCTGTCTCCCATGCAGGTGCAGGGCCCAAGCACTTGGGCCATCCTCCACTGCACTCCTGGGCCACAGCAGAGAGCTGGACTGGAAGAGGAGCAACCGGGACAGAATCCAGGGTGCTGGCGCCGCAGGCGGAGGATTAGCCAAGTGAGCCATGGCGCCGGCCCAAGGCAAATCTTAAAATGGGAAAGGCAGGGGTTAGGTAAAAATAAAGTAAACCAGGGATAGAATATCGCTGCCAGTATTCAATAACCTACTCCAGATGTTAGGGACACAAGTGGCCCATGGGAAAGAAAATAAAACCATATGAGGTACTTTTCTAGGAGCCCTGAGGGAGGTTGGAGACAGGAGAAGCATACACATTGTAATCCTCAGGTGTTGTTGAGTCTGCCAAATGGACTTGACTGAGAACTCTGCAAACTTCTACGCAGAACAGGCTACTCCAGTGTCAGTTCTCTGGCCTCAGAATCAGCCCTTAAGGCACTCAGATCTGGCTGAAGAGCCCATGAGAGTATTTTATGCATGGAAAGCCAAGACACTCTGGCAAACAACAACAACAACAACAACAACAACAACAACAACAAAAACCTACATGAAAGATCTCTGCGAGTGAGATCCCAGTGGAAAGAACGGGTCGTGTAGGATCTCTGTCCTTAATGTGTTGTCCAATGTGAAGTAATGCTATAACTAGTACTCAAACAGTACTTTACACTTTGTGTTTTTGTGTGGGTGCAAACTGTTGAAATCTTTACTTAATATATGCTAAATTGATCTTCTGTATATAAAGAGAATTGAAAATGAATCTTGATGTGAATGGAAAGGGAGAGGGAGCGGAAGAGGGGAGGGTTGCTGGTGGGAGGAAAGTTATGGGGGGGGGAGCCATAGTAATCTATAAGCTGTACTTTGGAAATTTATATTCATTAAATAAAAGTTAAAAAAAAAAAACAATACTCCTTGACAGATCCAGAAGAGAAAAGAAGCTGTAACCCAGAAGGCAACAAAGAGGAGCTGTGACCCGGCAGTGAGGAGAGAGCTGTAATACAAGAGCTGTGCTGTTCCTGGCAAATGTGAAAAGAACATGAAGAACTGTCACATGGAGAACCTGGGAAAAGAAGAATTGGCCACATCTCCCTGAGACAAAATGCAGAACCGAGTGACTGGAGCCGCGGACTCCTCCTGCCACCATCTTACGACACTGAGTCCAGAACTCTGCAACAGAACTTAGAGATGTTATTTCCCTTTAACAAGTGAAATAACAAGCAGGAAACCATTTTACTTTAAGTTTTATTATTAGGCTTGCATCACCATTCATCCTATTGCATATTTAATACTCACAAAAAAGCAAAATGCAGACACCAGTAAAGAAGCTGAATATCAACCTGAATATGTGATTTCAGTGCACTGAACATTCATTATCCTTGAGCTGCACATGGCATTTTCTTACCTTCTCTGTGGGTTACTGAAGCGTTTTTTCTCTTCAGTAGAGCCATATATAGTGCCTATGAAAGAGACTTAAGTTAATCATTTTTTGAAAGTTACCTTTAAATTTTGAGTTTTTGTCTTGAAGAGAGATAAATGTGGTTGCTTCCAAGGCTAGACTATTTTTTTCTTCTAAATACTCATTCCTCTTCCTTTAAGAAGCACAAAAACAATTTTCTTCAGGAACAACATACCTGACATAGTGTATTGATTGCTTTTTGGTTTGAGGAATTTTGAATGTGCAACTACATTTCTCCCTACTGAGAAACACTAAATCGTATTAGTATTACATTTTGGTAGAAGGGAGATGAAGCTAGAGTGGGGGATGGGAAGGAAAATGAGTGAGATCAACTTCGTAGGAGTAGGGCCCTTTTTTCCTCCCTGAACACATGTAGTTTGGTCTCACGTTCATTCTCTGTTTCAAATACTCACAGAGACACATAAACAAACACAGAATTTTACATTACAAGGTGCTCTGTCAATGTACTATGAATACAAAAATGAATTATACTTCAATTGATTCAAGAAAGTCATTTCCAGATGACTTGATAAAATGGCTATGATTGACAAATAAAAAAAATTGAAAAAGATCTCAATCATAAAATGTGTGCAGTTTATTGTCGCTCCCCCTCTTCGTGGAGGAACGACACTAAACCCTGCCTAGGCTTCATATCCGAGTCACGGCACCATTATGTCGGTCCCCGTCTTCGTGGAGGAACGACACAGGACCCTGCGCTGTTCTTTCATCTGCTCGGCCCTCCCCGGGTTTGCTGCTGGTTCTTCCTGGGTTGGCTGCCGTCCCTTCCACCTCTGTGGAAGGGCGGTTCCCCCTGGCCACTTTCCCCACTTCCGCAGGGGAGCGGCACACCGCCGGCCGGCTCTCTCGGGGGCTGCACAGGTGTTCCTCTTAGATGTTCCCCTTAGATGTTCCTGGTGCATGTTGTCGCTCTCCTCCTTTATAGTCCTCCTCCGCCAATCCCAACTCGGCTGCCCACACGCCGAGTACGCTGCTCTCCTCCAATCAGGAGCAGGATCAGCTCTTGGAGGTCATCACTCAAGTTGGCAAGAGGCAGCTGCGTAGAAGCTGTTTTCTCCTCTCCCAGCGCCATATTGTGGGAGAGCAGATGCATAGAATAAGTCTTAATTCCAGTAACTTAGTCCAGTCCGGGTTGCTCCCCACAGTTTATAAACAGTTAAAAAGTTAGAAATAATACTACAATGTGAGAGAGAAAATATGTTTTTCTGAATTATGGATATGAATTTGTTACAATCCCACCTTTATTGCAATTTTCATTCTGTATTATTTATTCAATTACTGCACTCAATTTATTTAAATTTTAAACTTTAAAACTTATAAAAGAATGAAATGAATTAATTACTCTGAGTCATAGAGTAGTATATTTTTAAACTAAGAGCAAGTATGATGGGACTCCAAATAGTTCATGGAAAAATGGAATTAAATGTTAAAAATTTAAATATAAGAACTTTATTTACCAACACAACCTCTACTAACTACAAGACAGTTTTTCAAATAGTGATACTGGGCCGTTCATTCCTAAAAAAACTGAGGGTCCAAGTCAATGCAGTCTTTTTTTTTTTTTTAACATTATTAACTGAATGGAAAAATATGCATATTTTAAGGGTTTTTTATGATTAGGAAATGTAAAGTTAGAGGGAGTCAAATCAGGACTGTGACACTGATTCGTAATGATTTCTCATCTTGGGGATCTGCCCTTGTTCAATGCTAGATATTGGCAAGAGCATTGTCAGGGTTATGGTGGAGAAAAACTCCCTGATGAAGCTTTCCTGGGCATTTTTCTAAATAAGCTTTGTCTAACTTTCATGAAACATTTTCATAAGCAAATGTTATCATCATTCTTTGGCCTTCCAGAGAGTCAAGAAGAAAGTGGTTTGAATATCCTTTCAACACTCTTGTAATGACCCTTGCTTTTCACTAGTCTACTTTTACTCTGGTTGAACCACTTCCACCTCTTGGCAATCTTTTTTTTTTTTTTTTAATTCATTTTTATCTTTAGGATCTTACTGACAAAGCCACGCTTCATCCGCCCTTATACTTATCAGAAGAAATGCTTCATATCCTTCATCCCACATTTAAAAAAAAATTCCATTGAAGTCTCAATGCATCAGCTTTCATGTCCATTGAGTAAAACAGTTTGTTCTAGTTGAATTTTTCAGTCAGAATTGTTTAAACTGAGCCAGCTGAGATACCTATACTGTTGGCTATTATTTCTCCTGTGAATTGTTGATCCTTTTCAATTAAGAGAAGAACAAGATTATTTTTTCCCTGAAAATTGATGCAAATGTTCTGTGGCTGCAGGCTTCATCTTCAATATCATCTCATCCACTTATAACGAGTCATGATTTTGTAAACTATTGAGTTTTTTGGAGCATTGTCCTCACGCACTTTCTGTAAAACATCAATGATTTCACCATCCTTAAACCCAAGATTCATCATATATTTGATGCTTGTTACTTCAATTTGAGCAAAAATCATGCTGGAATGATGGGGACATCTCAAACTGATGTCTTTCTCAATGCTTCAAACTAGATTGCATTCAATCATGTCATAACAAATTAGTACAAGTTGATTTGGGTACAAAAAATAAAATCTATGCAGTTTTTTACAAAATATTTGTTTTCCATGGATTGCTTGAATAGCCCGCTAATTTGGGAAATAATCAAATTTTCATAAGGATGTTAATAAATGGATGTACTCAATTAGAAAGATATGTTAATTGTTTATATAGCCAAGTCCTTATGTTCTCAATTGCAGAAACAAGTCCTATGGATGTTAAATGATTAGTTCAAATACATAGAATATGGATTGTATGTTGGTGCTACAGTTTGCATGGTGCTGACACTGAAACCACATTATCTGGACTTAGATTCCAGTGTTGTACAGCATATCAAATGTACTCTCTAATAAAGTGATAATGTGTATATAGGTCCAAAAATGGATTCCTGATTAATAAAAATGCAATCTGGAGGGAAAAAATACCAGCTCTGAATAAATTAAAAAGTGCTCAGAGAAAAAGAAACATGAGTCACTTCTTACTTGATTATACTAAAAATCCCTTCCTTTGTTTCAGCATGAACATCAGATTGGATTTAAGTGCAATCATTATCTTAGCTACAACCTTGACCCTTCACTCAAGTGTAGATTTTTGGCAAGCATGGCTCTCCCCAGTCGCTCTCAGCTAGAGTCTGAAAACACTTATCTGTCAGGAATACGTTTGCAACACATCAGCTAGTCCAAAAAAAGCCCCTAAACTGTCAGTATTTTCCAATCATTAAGTAAAATCAAACTACAAAAAATCTTGTCTTCATAAATCCAGCTCCTCTTTTTCATAAAAGCTTCATTTTGCATAATTAATTTTATTTATTATAAGTGGATAACATATAAATTACATGAAAACAATTAGTTTGCTCAACTTTATATCACAAGCTTAAATCTATTTAGAATGTCTATCCATATAGAGATGTTTAAGAAAGCTGATTTCAAATGTGATAGAATCAGTTTTCAATAATGCTTTAATATCTTTTATAATCCTAAGGAACAAACGTGGATATGAAACTGGCAATCTTCTTTCTAAAATCTGTGCCAGATAATCTGTCAGTTTCTTGTTTGTGATTCCATTTAATAAACAGATTGATTTGAAAGAAAAATAAATCTTTATAATGACACATTTAGTTTCCATTATCAGTATTTACAATCATGGAAAATAAGCACAAAAAAGAGAATCTAATGGAATAAGAATCATTCTAACAAAAGTGTGCAAAAGATATAAGCTAAAATGATAGAATATGATTCAAAGAAAGTAGGAAGTACAAAATTAGCATAACAAATGAGAAACAGGAGGATACTGCAAAAGTTCATAGAAAATCAAATTTAAAAATAAATATAATTTGGCACAAAAATATTCGAAAGTTTTTTCATAATATGAATTTTTCCTGAAGTTTTTGAATGCCACTTTCTTATATTGTTTATTTATTAGCTTATAGAAAACATATTTCACAAATTTACTTTTAAATGCAATCTGCCTGAAACTAGGCCATTATAAGTTAAGAAAGTGTGATATATGTATAACAGAGGGTAAAAAATAATGAAACATAAAACCCAGAAAAATGGACACGTGATTTCTATGAAAGCTTTTCCTGTAGAATAATAGCAAAGACTGGTCTTGAGATAAATGTTATTTTTACCAAAAAAGCAGAAACAAACAAAACAGGAAAGGAGCAGAGGAGTAAGACAGAAAATTTCTAAACAGTAACTGCTCTACTGAAAATAAACTCACAGAAGAAAATTAGGCTCCCTTGCTCAATGCCAGCAAAGTTGAAATGAGAACTCTAATTAAAGACTTCTACCTTTGCCACACTGTGATGAGAGGCCTGGCCCCACCCTGACTTTTGTATGTGTGTGTGTGTGTGTGTGTGTGTGTGTGTGTGTAGGTGTAGGGGAAATCAACAGATAGGTGCTCTCTCTGCCTCTATCTCTATCTGCTTACTAATTTATTTTTTTACTCATTTATTTTTTAAAGAAGAAGAAATGTAAGTGTAACTGGTTGGGAGGGAAATATAAACAAATAAAGTGAAGTAGGTAGCAATCAGATAAGTAAGGGAAATGTGAAAACTGTAGAACTTATAGAGGGTTTCAAGTAGGTGGCACTTTTAGAAATAGAGTTAGCTTGTCCTATCAATAACAGTGGCAACGCTGGGGTAGAAGAGAAGAGGCAGGATGTATAGTGAAATAGTGAATTGATAATAACCTTGATTTCAGGACATATTTTACATGAGATGGATCTTAAGATGTTTGGAGGAAAATTTTCTGCAGGACTTACAGTTCTGTTCCAATAGAAAAATGACCAGGGAGTTAGTTTAACTGTTTTCCAGTTAATGGATGGCTTAGTTCTACAGAAATAATTCAAGGACCTTCAATATCATCTGTGTAAATATGTTGGCTACTATAACGGTTGTGATTTACTTACATTCCTCAAACTCATCTAGATTTTGATTTTGATTTCTTATTGAAGTTTTAATTAAACTGAATCCTTAGAAAGTCTTAGTTTTCACACTTCTTGTTATTAGAGCTTTTTAATTTTTTCAGTCTTCCAGGATCACCTCAGAACAAAGTGATGTGAATAATCTCATTTTTTATAGTCATGGCCTTCCGAACAAACATTAATACCAATCTGGGACAAATAATAACCCTTAACTGTGAAAGAATAACTGAATACCACATATCCCAGAGAGTGTGGAAAGTCTCTGGGGAGAAAAATCTATCCAGATAAATATTTATCTATTCATCTTTATATATAAATATAATATATAATTATATATAGTGTATATAAATATCTATATCTATAGATATGTGTCTATATGTAATTAGATGAATAGATAGATAAATAGATAGATAGATATAGAAATATTTATACTTTAAAATGGGGATGAAAGTTGAAGGTATATAATTCTCCACTAAATGACTGTGTAGTATTTAGGAGCAAAGTTTTCTTTTCTTCTCTCCATTAAAGGAGTGGGTGAATAACCATATCAGATTCAGATTCATAATTTTAAAAATATTTTCATTTATTTCTTTGAGAGTCAGAGAGACAAAGAAAGAATAGGGGTGGGGAGGGGAAAGAAAAAGAAAAAGAAAAAGTGACACAGATAGATATAGCTTGCCACTGATTTAATGCACAAATCCCCCCCCCCCCCCCCAGTGGCCAAGGCTGGGCCAGGATGAATCCAGAAGCCAGGAACCCAACCTGGCTCTCCAATGTGGGTATAAGGCCTAAGTACATGGACCATCAATTTCTGCCTTCCAGGGTGTGAATTAGCTAGAACCTGAATTTGAAAGGAAAGCCAAGATTCAAACTCAGCCACTCCACACGGAATACTAGTGTCCCAACTGGTATCATCACTGGCATGCCAAAGCCTGCTCTAGATTCATAGTTTCTGTATTTCTTTCCTGAGGTGCAAGGTCCTCTCTTTTCACAGGAAGAATGACTGTCCTCATCAACTTGCTTGGAAGGAAAGAAAATGATGCATGGGGGACCAATGCATTTATGGCTATAAGGAGCAGTAAATTTACCTCTGATCCCAAAATCTCATATTTTCTTTCACATAAACAAATATAGATGACAAAGATGACTCTGATTGTACTGTTTAAAGTAGAACAAGGAAACAACCTAATTATTATTCATTTCACCTCTCCCACTTCTTTTTTAATTTTCCTTAATATATGCATTAAAATTGTAACTGTTTATCTTTCACACTAGACTTAAAAAGTCCGGGAATTTTAGGTATTAATCTTCACAAGTAGGTTTCAATATATAACATCTACACATCAATGAATACTCCTGGCTGAGCTTATTCCCAATGCTAATATTTTGCAAAGGGCTGGTAAGTATTCCATGGATGTTTTGCATTAACTCATCATATTTATTCATGAAATATCAGGTTATGTGTAATTTATAATTGTGTGGATATGGCCACAATTGTCAGAAATACTATATTTTGGCCACTGAACTTCAAACATTAGGCTTGGTAAATTTATCCATCATTTATGGAATAAAAAAGGAAGGATAAAAGCTTAATATGACAGGGAAAAATGAATAAAATGGCTTTTCTCTCTCTCCACAGAAAAATTGGTGACAGAGGTAATAGAGTGAAACAAATAATTACTCCATTCATAGAAATAATAAAAAAATCTTTCTCACATACACATATAATCAGCAAGAATTGAGAATTCAAATCAGGCCAGAGAGTGCTGATGATATAATTACTAGTACCATTTTAGAGGTATACTTAAGACATAGTTAAGGAATTTAGGGTTTTATGACAAATGCTGATTACCTTTACAGAGACAAAATGGACACGGCATGCAGATCATTTCCATTCTGATGCTGAATGTTAGTGAAAGGGGATGCAAAAAATGCATTTCTGCCAGAAACTGTGAATGCAAACCTAGATCATAGCTATTATTACATGGCTTGAAAAATGTTTATTTTGATGCAATGAAGTTGATATAGACATCATATCATTACAACACTTTTAGGTTAGTGAGTAAATTATTTTTTTTTCTTAAAGATTTTATTTATTTATTTATTTGAGAGGTAGAGTTACAGACAGTGAGAGAGAGAGACAGAGAGAAAGGTCCTCCTTCTGCTGGTTCACTCCCCAAATGGCCGTGATGGCGGGAGCTGTGCTGATCTGAAGCCAGGAGCCAGGTGCCTCCTCCAGGTTGCCCATATGGGTGCAGGAGCTCAAGCACTTGGGCCATCCTCCATTGCTTTCCAAGGTCACAGCAGAGAGCTAATTCGGAAGAGGAGCAGCCAGGATTAGAACTTGCACCTATATGGGATGCTGGCGCCGCAGGCAGAGGAATAACCTAGTGCGCCACGGTGCTGGCCCCTAGTGAGTAAATTCTAACCTTGTATTTGCTTCATTATTAAGGACTGTGATTACTGATGCATTTTCAAAGGAAGTTTTATGATAATATAATTTCCTGTTAAATAGTACAGATTTCAAAATTAAATTGTGTCATAAGTTTCTCTTATTGTCACTGTTATTGGATACATATTGAGAATATTTTGTTATCCAGAATAAAATAATTTGGAAAATATCAACAAATTAAAGGATCCTGTCATCTGAACTAACTTGTACCTAATGACAATTGAATGCATTAGGAATATCAGGCATAGTTCTCAGAATATTTCCTGTACATCCATATCTTCTTGCTGTTCCTATGCAGGATGCTATATGCATTGTCATTAAAAGGGTAAACTGAGACAGTGATCCAAGATGGCTGAATAGGGTATAGCTACACTCAATTCAGCTGCTCTTGGCTATGCAAAGATGAAAGGAAGGACCACGTCTCCTGGGGTTTCAATGCTGGAAATTTGGGGGGAAGAAGTAAAAAAAAATGAAGACTCCATGGAATAAGAGAGAAGACAAAGACACCACTACAGCCAGCCACAGCTACAGGGTACAGTCAACAACAGACTGCAAGCTGCCATTTTACCATGTCAAGATAGCCACATGCTCCACCCCTCACAGTTTCAGCTGATAGTGAATTCCATTGTCACCCACTGACTTCTACTTCAGCCTGTGGAGCTGATTTGGTTTAATAATGCTTCCTCCCTTTCCCCATTCCTGCAGAGTGCCATACTGCTGCAGAAAGCTGCACAGCACGCCTCTGTTCCACACCTACCAGCATCAGAGTCAGAGACAGGCAACATGTGGGACAAAGGACAAATCCTCTGCATTCTGAAACTTTGGGAGTTTTGGGGCATTAGCCACAGAGCTGGGCTCACACATTCTATGTAAGCGAGAATGATACACCTTATTTTCTGGGGCTAACACCAGAAGCAGTCAATTAAAAAAAATCTACTCCCACCCTGAGAGATTTGGATAATGACAGCACTACCCTGCAATGCCAGGACTGCACCACACAGTTCAAAATTTTGCAGTGCCACTGGAAACTACCTGAGCAGGGTTCAGTTCACATCCCTTAGTCCTAGGACTATGGTTTTTGTGCTATAAGCTAGAGCATCACTTGGACTCCCCTAGTAGGAACTGAGGAAGAGTCCATCTGTATCACACAGTTCTAGAGTCACAATAATTGATGTCACAAGCAAGCATTACTCAGGCTTTCCAGTAGGACAAGGGGACAGCCATCCTTGTATCAGCACCAAGAACAAGGCCCCAGGTAACACAATCACCAGGGAGACTGACACTAAACTCTCTGCAGACCAAAGATACATATCCTAGGAAACCCTCATTCATCTCAAAGCCACACTCCTATCCTTACGAAGTGCAGCGCGGTGTCACTTATAGACACAACTAATATTAAGGCAAAGGAAATCACTCAGTGACTACACTCCCAGGCTCACCTAGAAACAAAGCAGCAAGCCAGATGATACCCTGCATTCCAGCTAAGTCATAAACTCTTCCAATAAAACCTACTCAGCAAGGAAGAAGGGAAAATTACACATGATGCACAGATGTTGATGTAGGGAAACAGGAGACGTGAAGAAGCAAAGCACATGATGTCTCCAAAAGAACCCAATAGGCCTCCAGAATTAGACCCAGAACTGAAGTAAATCTGTGAAATGATAGATATAGAATCCAAAATAATGATTGTAAGGAAACTCAATGAGATGCAAGAGAGTACAGACAGATTAAAGAAAAGAGAAAAATCAGTAAGTGACATAAATGAAATTATTACCAAGGAGGTAGATAGAACACATTAAGAACCAAATAGAAATTTTGGAGATGAATTAGTTAATCAGTGAAATAAAAATATGATTCAGACCAAGTAGAGGAAAGAATTTCTGACTTAGAGGGCAACACTTTTGAAATAACCCAGACAGTAATAAAGATAGAAGAATTAAAAGGAATGAAGAAAGTTTACACACAATATGGGACATTATTAAATGACCAAATATTCATATTATAGATACTCCTGAAGGAGAAGAAAAAGAAAAATAATTGAGAACATAATAAACTAAATTATAGTTGAAAATTTCCCAGGTGTTGAAAGAGACATAGACATACAGATAAAAGATGCTCCAAGAACACCAGGCAGACTGAACTAAGAAAGATTTTCTCCAAGGAATATTGTACTCAAATTGTCAAAAGTTAAAGACAAGGGGAGAATCCTAAAAACAGCAAGAGATAAAAAAGCCCAGTTAAATATAATGCAAAATCAATCAGATTACCATCAGACTTCTCAGCAGAAACCCCACAGGCGGGAGAGAATGTGATGATATATTGAAGGTCTTAAAAAAAAAATAAAAAAACTTCCACCAAGAATATTATATCCTGCAAAGCTATCCTTTAGAAGTGAATGATAAATAAGCTGTTTTTTCAGATATGCAAAAACAGAATTCGCCATCATCAGATGAATCTTACAAGAAATTCTGAAGGGCATTCTGCATTAGAAGTAAAAATGAAAACACATGACACCACTAAATTCGCTAACAGGGCAGGTAGACTCATTATGCAATCAACAAAATGACATGCTTAGTTCTTATCTACCAACACTAACCTTGGATGTAAGTGGATTGAATTCTCCAGCCAAAAGACTCAGGTTGTGAAACAGAGCAGCTGGAACGTGATCAGCATTCTAATATGGGATGCTGATGTGGCAAGTGGCAGCTCAACCTACTGTACCACAGTGCCTTCCCTAACTCTATTTCCTGTAAGTAAATGCTCTAAGCAGTCCACCCTTGGTGAGGGTTTCACCATAATTTTATTAGCAGATGATCTCCCAGGAATTAGTTGTAAATATGCAATTATAATTCTGTAATGCCAGATGCTAGAATGAATTAAAACTTTGTACAAAATGCAGCTTCTAGGTTTGGTGTTGAAAATGAGTGGGTAACCTCCAAACTCTTCCAAATTTCTGTTTAAAATTTACTGTAACACAAATTCTACAGAATGGAATAAATTTTTAAACCAACATTAAAATTCTCAGCAAATTTTTTCCTGATGTGACTTGATAAGCTATAAACACTTGAAATATCATAGATGATAGCAAATATGACAACTGACGTATAGTTGTAACACTGGACACATGCTCAAAAGATATCTGTGCTCATTTTATTCTATTGAGGTTGTTAACAAAGGATATTTTTTGAATATTTACTAAAAAACAGCCTGAGTTTATGTGATACATCTGATAATAAAGCATGTGTTTCCTAGGCTTTCATATATTTATCAACACAATCTATTATCATTATACAAGTAAAGTCAATGTTTATCTTAAAAACATTAAATTTTTCATTATTATTTCAGATAACTTATGAGTTTCCTTCAACATGATCCTAATAATTGAAGTATCATTCACTTAAAAATTGAAATTAAATAATCATGTGGCAAACTCAGCATTGCTTTTGATTAAATGAAAAGTCACCCTCTTTTGTGTAAAGATGAGTGTAACACACTTCCCTCCATATTGAGTTACCTTAAGACAAGCAATGTGATGCTCTACTCTCAGTCTGGCACTCCTCAATACTTAAAAAAAGTACTCTCCCACTTGTACTTGTTATCTCAATCATCAACTAACCTGAGCAAAAAACAAAACAAAACAAAACAAAACAAAACAAAAAACCTATGCAAAATTCTAGAATCTTATCTCACTCCAAGTATTCACTAATTCAATGCCACTTCCTTGACTTCTATTATTCTAATGACTCTTTATGTTTCTCAGCAAAATTCCATTATCCATAACCAGTTCTATTTCAGAATCATTGTTCATTCCTTTCTTTTAACCATTTTCCATCTAATTTGTGTTCAAGCACTTCTTCCAAAACTGGATCAAGTTACTTCTGTTTGAGGTCCTCAATGGCTTTGCCTAATGTAGAGTACTAGAAATCATTGCTACCTATATTTCCAACACCTAAGGGAATACCTAGCATATCGATAAATGCACACATAAACACACATACACATACCACCCCAAGGTGAAATAATTTGGATAGGTGTACTTGTTTTGTAGCACCTGCTTCGTTCATTGAAACAGTAGAGAGTCCTCCTTTTTTTTAAAGATTTATTATTTGCTTTGAAAATCAGAGAGAGAGAGAGAGATCTTCCATCTGCTGGTTCACTCCTCAGATGGCCACAATTGCCAGGGCTGGGCCAAGCCAAAGCTAGGACCAGGAGCTTCATTCAGGTCTCTAATGTGGGTGGCAAGGCCTCAAGCACTAAAGATTTTCAGACAAAAGGTACTTTATCCTCTCCCCAAATTAGGGGAAAACAGTTTAGCCACTGGAGACCGTTTTAGACACTCATCAGTCTTAAGAAGGTACCAGAGGAATTTAAAAATGTTGAATAACTAGATTTATCTGTCATTTGTTTGCTTTAACCCCAATATATTACCCATATAGGCTTAAAAATCTTTTTTTCTTGCATGTTACTTTTCTATATATTTACTGTTCTTTGTTAAAGATGCTATATAAGCTGGACTCCAAAACCAACTCTTTGAAAACTACTCATTCTATGGATGCTTCCCATGAGTACATGAACTATACATATTAATACACTTCTGCTTGATTTTCTCTTATTAATCTATCCTTTGTAACAAGAGTCTGTTCCAATTGCAATTTTACAGGAGTTATTATTTCCCTCTACAATACTTACAGAATACTAGGTACTGTGCTGAGTGATGTGCCCTGATAGTTTAAAGTTACATAAGGAAGTTGTACTTCAACAATTATGACATGCATATAAAGGTGATGTTTCAAGAAGACAGAGATGAAGTGATTTGAAAATTAAGTTGTGGAAGAGGAAATGAGCTCAAAAAAGGGAACAATGCATATCAATGAAGGCTCCAGAAGGACGTGGCATTCAACTTAAACTCTTGCTAAGTCCGGGTTTGCCAGTTTTCAGGCAGGCAGCTCTCAAGCATAGTTTGGATCCCCAGTCTCCACATCCATGCATCCATGAATCATGCTACTCTTCTGCCTTGAAATTTTAAATTCTTGTCCCTCCATTTTTCCTTTGTTCCCCATCATTCAAGATATCTTTGTTACTGCAAATATCATAAATGTTAACTAAAACTGCTAAAGAGTTGTTTTTGTTTACGTAAAGGAAATCTGGATGAAACATGTTGATAGTTTAGGCTATGGCTCATTGATATTTTCATGAACACTAAAGCTTTACTATTTGCTATCCTCTGCCTTTCACCAATTTCTTCCCTCATGGGGGCACACTGTGTATAGATGTCCCCGCTTCACTTAGATAATACTACAATGAGAAAGAAACTGGGCATTGCATTCATCCTTCACTTTTACTAGGGAGGAAGATTTTTCAGGAGCCCCCTGAGTACTTCCTCAGTTCCCATTCACTAACACAGGGTCACAAGCCATTACTTTAGCTGCAGGAGGGAAGGGTAAAAATTAAAATATGGTGCTTTAGTATTTATACTGGAAAACAAGCTATGTCAGAAACTGTTTTATAAAAAAGGATGAAATTGACATTATTTTAAATTAGTTACCTAATTAATTTTGTATACATGAAAATTAGGCAACATGATGCTTATACATACACACACACACGTACATATATACATATACCCTTAATTGAGTGATTATTGTAAATAACCAACTTTACACATCCATCATCCCATACTTACAGTTATTACAGCTTTTTTTTTCAAGACAAGGTTGACTTTTGAAAAAAAAATTTGTTAATGTATTTGAGATGAGTTCTATGCTGTATCTCCAATATATATATTGATTATGTTTTACAGCAAAAAAAAAAAAAAAATTGTCAATGTCTTCCTGAACAATATATAAATGCTGCTTTGGAACTCTGCTCTCAAATCATTGGAGTTGGCCCTGATATCATATCTCAGTAAACTGACAAAAAACTAACTTTGTCAATTCCAAGGTTATATATGAAATTTATTTATTCATTTACTTGAAAGTCAAAGTTACACAGAGAGGAGAGGCAGAGAGAGAGAGAGAGGTCTTCCATCCGCTGGTTCACTCCCCAGATGGCCTCAACGACTGGATTTGCGCTAGTCCAAAGCCAGGAGCCAAGAGCTTTTTCCAGGTCTCCAACCTGGGTGCATGGGCCCAAGGACTTGGGCCATCTTCTACTGCTTTCCCAGGCCATAGCAGAGAGCCGGATCAGAAGTGGAGCAGCCAGGACTCGAACCGGCATCCATAGGGGATGCCAGCACTGCAGGCCGCGGCTTTACCCACTACGCCACAGTGCCAGCCCCTACCCTGTTTTTTAATAGACATATTTTTGTGGTTTTGATATCCCAAATCCTCTTCATGAACAACAAATAATTTTGCAGTTTGCAGTCATAATATTCAAAACTCTCATGAGTGTAAAATTGTGTAAAAATTACTGACTTAACTGAACTTCTTTTTTTCACTATGCTTAAAAACTAAACACATTCAGGCCAGCGCCACGACTCACTAGGCTAATCCTCCACCTCGCAGCACTGGAACACCGGGTTCTAGTCCCGGTCGGGGCACCGGATTCTGTCCCAGTTGCCCCTCTTCCAGGCCAGATCTCTGGCTGTGGCTAGGGAGTGCAGTGGAGGATGGCCCAAGTCCTTGGGCCCTGCACCCCATGGGAGACCAGGAGAAGTATCTGGCTCCTGCCATCGGATCAGCGCGGTTCGCAGGCCGCAGCGCGTTGGCCGTGGCGGCCATTGGAGGGTGAACCAACAGCAAAGGAAGACCTTTCTTTCTGTCTCTCTCTCTCACTGTCCACTCTGCCTATATATAAAAAAAAAAAAAAATCCCTAAACACATTCAGAATTGTCATTAAGGCTTGCATTGCACACACTTGCTCTTTTTTTGCAATACTCAATACTTAGTCATATAAGTTGTTTGATTAATAGCTTTCATATTTGATCACCTGGGACATTGTTTCTGTCCTTGAGTTCCCTCAATAAATTTCATTCCACGAAATGTTGGATTTTCCTTTTTTTTCTTTCTCTCTACATATTCCACCTTTTAGTGGCAGATTTCCATAAAGGACCATGACACAAGGGAGCAGACAAGAGGAGCCTACAGAAGGGACTACAGGTGTGAATTCAAAAAAGAAAGAGGGAAACATTAAAAAAAAAAAAAAAAAAAAAAAACACTGGAGGTCTTCATCATGGAAGCTGATTTAGATGCATTGCAGATCAGATCCCATTGCCACCTGCGTAACCAGTTTCACCAAGCATGAACTCCCCTCCCCAATGTTTCCGGCTCCCCTTCTTTTGCCTAAATTCTCTGATAAAACAAAATTTCCCTTTTCTGATCCTGAAGGAGTTGTTCTGTACTTAAAACCAACTACAAAAGTCTTACGTGACAGTAGTTTGCAGAGTAAGAAAAAAAAAAAAAAAAAAAAAGCCTGACCTGCATTCAAGACTCGTATTGCTCTCAGGCAACCTTTGAAACTGAATTGATTGGAAAATAATGATAATTTGAGGATCTTGAAATAAATATATCCTTGGGATCCAATTTCAGGTCACTAGACCCTCAGCTTATTAGGGTTTAAACTCAAAAGAAACTTGTAGAACAAAAGTTGTGCTAGGTTGCAGGTTTATGTGTATATATATATATATATATATATATATATATAAAAGCATGAGACTTAACCCCTGTTCCTTACTTTTCTTTTTAGTAAAATACAGCTCAATGGCTATTAAGTTTAAGATTATGAACTTATAAAATTGCTGTTTCTGAAAATAAAAATGTTCAACTACTGCAGTTTCATGGGCTTCAACTTATTACACAGAGTGTAATTAATGTGGCCTATTGCTTTGGAGAATTCATAATAAGGAACTATTATTGCTAACTATATGGTTTCCATCTTAAGTTATTCTTACTTTACACGGAACACTGGTAGTTAGAAATATGATCTTTTTGTCACTAGATGGATCCCTTGAGTCAAATCAGTAATTCTAAACTAAAACTTTTAAATTTCTACTGAGAAATCAGCACACACTTTTATTAACTTATACACACACACAAACACACACACATACATAAAGTTTATTTGAAAGGCAGAGAGAGAGAAAGAGAGAGGGAGAGAGAGAGAGAGAGAGAGAGAGAGAGAGAGAAACTTTAGTCTGCTGGTTCACTCCCCAAATGGTGTCAATATCCAAGGCTGGGACAGGCTGTAGTCTGGAGCCAGGAGCCAGGAGCCAGCAGCTTCATCCTTAGCCGGGGCCCAAGCACTTAGGCCATGTTCTGCTGTTTTCCCAGGCCGTTAGCACAAAGCTGGATCAGAAGTTGAGCAGCCAGGACATGAACCAGTGCCCGTGTAGGATTCTGGCATCATAGGTGGGTGTTTAACCCCTTATGCCACAATGCTGGCCCCTCACTTATATTTTTTAAAGTTTGAAATTGAAATGTGGTGTTGAAAATTGAAAACCTTAAGATGTTTATTTTCATGAAACTTTGATTCAAAAATATGTTAGCTTAACACAGAAGGAAAAAATTCTACTCATACATTCAAGTAAGCACCAATCACTCACGTCCAATTTTGTTTGCAAACAGAATTCTTGGCTAACAAGAATAGGGGGTATCCAAAGTCATATTGCTTTCTGATTATAACTCCTCTAAAATGTCAGAAAACCAGAGGTACTGAGCTTCATTCCTTTTCTTTTTTAATATCAAGGCTTGAAGTCAGTAAGTATGATGAAAAAATTAGAGTTGGCTATGGGATTTTTGTGGCCAGGAAGTCACCTTTTAGGACAAGGAAAAGGGGGCTTTACTGCATCTGTAATACTACCTAGGAAATGTTAAGATCTGGGTGTTACCACTGACAATTGAGATTATTAGAGATCTCCATTCATAGTCCACTTTGATGTGTACCTGCTTCCTGCATTCTTCAAGCAAATACTGTTTGGCAACAACTTTGTCTCTTTTGCTGCAACTTTTCTGCTAAATTTGATGAAACCCATGGTTCCTAAAATGTACACGGAATGCTGCAATATAATTTTTGTTTTCTTAATTTAGAGGCAAATGGAATATTAGAATGAGAGTATGGATGGCTATGTAGAAAATGCATTTGAGGGTTTTGGAGGGAGGTTTGTGTTTGAGCGGTGAAGCCTTTGAATTGGCTGCTATAAATTAGAGTTAAAATAATACCCATTCTATAACATATAAGTGAATTTTTTGGTCTTCTTTTGGAAAGTTATCTGAGAGAAATGATCCCAGTAATAGCAAATAATAACACATTCAATTGTATGTTCTTCTACTTGCTGGATGCAATTATCCCCTAACTGGTCTAAGCTGACTCAGCATTCCCCATGTTTGACAAACATTTGGGAAAATGCGCACTCCCCTTCCAGTGATGGGCTTGCTCTTCCTACATGGTGAAAGAAGTTGTAACCATTTTCTGAGCTGAGGATCCCCCTTTTCTCCCTTCTTGGATCAGGAGATGGGACTACACCTTACTTCGGATTTGTTTGTATGAAAATAACTTGGGGCCAGCGCTGTAGCAAATCCAGTAAAGCCACTGCCTGCAGTGCTGGCATCCCATATGGGTGCCAGTTCAAGACTTGGCTGCTCCACTTCCAACCCAGCTCTCCGCTATGGCCCGGGAAAACAGTAGAAGATGATCCAAGCCCTTGTCCCCTGCACCTATGTGGGAGACCCAGAAGAAGCTCCTGGCTCCAGGCTTCAGATCAGCACAGCTCCAGCTGTTGTGGCCAAATGGGGATCGAACCAGCGGATGGAAAACCTCTCTCTCTGCCTCTCCTTCTCTGTATAACTCTGACTTTCAAATAAATAAATAAGTAAATCTTTAAAAAAAAGAAAATAACAAAATTTCATGGAAAATATAACATCACTCACACAACTCTTCTCTTTTACCATTGTATTTCATGAAGACTTGAGAGACAAGGAAAATATATTTGAAACTCAAATTAATATACATGTGTATATCCTAAAATTTTTTACTATTAATATTGAAAGAACAGTTCTTATGTGAATTAGAAGAGTGGTTCAATTATGATTATCTTTTCCCCTGTTGTAGAAGAAAGCATGTATGCATGATCAAAATCCACTGTTATCAATTTCAAGGCTATATTAAGCTTGGCTAAATTGCTAAGATTATCTCTGGCAGTAAAAGCCATGTTAATTCCCAAATTTACATTGTAATTGTGAACAAGTGAGGTTTTAGTCTTTATATTGTCAAAATAAGAAGGAAGAATAAAAAAAGTTTATAACGAGACGGTCAGACATTGGAAATCATAAAAAACTCCATTCCACAATCATAGTCACTAGATCAAATGCTCTTCTCTAACTCTCAAACCAGGTTCATTTTTTCAGAATATTTTCTTTCCTAGAGATAGAGAGTTCACAGTTAACAACTGTTCTCACGCAAATTCTCAAGAGAAGAGAGCTCAGTGGCCTATAATTTGGAAGAAACCTGCTAAAAGTTTAGTCCAGGTAAAGGGTGTTAAGGCTGTTTCAATCACATCCCACTGGTGAAAGTCATGCCGACTGGGCAATGGTCATTCAAACATTGTCAAGGAAAAGCTTTGCTCAATATCATTAAACAGGCAAGGAAGCTTTATTCAATACTACTGCAATGAGAGACAGAGAAAGAGAGACACTGGGGGGTGGGGGGGTGAGGGGATATGAAACTCTACTTAAATCGAAACACCGGAAGATTTTTAAATAATGGGACCAGGCAGTTGAAAAACTGCAAGAGGAATTTAGGGGAAAGTTTAGTCAAAGTGTTGAGGCCCTCTGTATTTGTTTATGAAATTAGAAGTTGGCAGCCTACTGGGAGGTGGGGACTCCATCTTCCTTGAAGATTACATTTCAAGGGATGGTTCCCAAGTCATTTCTGGGGCTCAGAACTGTCAAGATTTACACACCTAAGAAGAGAAAGGATTTCCAAGTAACAAGTGTTCTGAAGTAAATGCTCTGGGCCCAACATTATGATGTGGATGGTAAAGCAGCCTTCTGCAACACCAGCATCCTTATGGGTGCCAGTTCAAGTCCCAGATTCTCCACTTTCTACCCAGCTCCTACTATTGGCCTGTGAAAGAACTGAAAGATGCCCGGAGTGTTTGCACCCCTGCTCCTAGCGGGGAGAGACCCAAGTGAAGCTCTTGGCTCCTGCTCTTGGCCTGGCCCAGCGCTAACCTTTGTGGCCATGTGGGAGGTGAACCAGAGGATGGAAGAGCTCCTTGTGTGTACCTATCTCTCTCTCTGTGACTGTCAAAATTAATAAATAAATCTTAGAAAAAACAAATATATGCTCTAAGAAAAAATATATGCCTATTGTACAGAAGAAACCTTTCTAAAATTTAGTCAGGCTCAGGGGGGCATTTAGTCCAGCTTAATCACTACCCCAATGGTGAAACTCATTCAGCCAAGGCAATTAACATCATGTCAAATTACCTAAACAAGGGACAACCTTTCTCACTGAACTGCTAAGAACCAGTATTTCTACCCATTTCCTAATGCAAAAGAAAAACGTTTTGACTCCTCAATTCTAATATTTTACTTTGACAGACTGAACTCCATTCTTATTGTGATGATTAATGCTACATCTAGAGATAAATATTTGTATTTTTATGAAAATGTATTTAAATGTCTTCTAAGAGTTTAAAGTACTGATTTCATATTTCTCTGATTTTTAATATTCAAAAGCTATTTGAAAAAAATTCCATAAAGACAGATTTGGGAAAACATGTGAGTTCAATATCCATAGGGAAGAAATAATGAGATAGGTTGACATTCCAAGTATCATCTTGGTAGACTGTCTCTCATCTGGTCAGTGACCTTTGGAGCTTCAGGCACAGTAAAGATGCTGCTTCACATGTTAGCAATCTGGAAATCGCTAGGGCAGTTTAACAGAGACCCTCCAAGCAAGATTAGCCTAAAATTCTCTGTGCTCAAGGCTATTCAATCCAACCATAACTACACTTATGCATAGTCCCAAAGCTATTTCCCTGTACATTTGATTTCAAAGACAACAGGATAGTTCTCTCTGCCAACATAATATCTCCTGTCCACAGAATTCCAGAGAAGTGCCTCCTTTGTTGAGCACTTTGTTTTGGATAGTCTTTAGGCAATTGCCTGTCTTCCTTCAGGGCACTTTTTTTTTTTTTTTTCAAATGGATGTGCCTGGATATGTTTGCTCATTTAGCCTTTGGAGACATTGGTGAGTGCACCTTCTGCTTATTTCTCTCTCCCTACAGTGCAATTAACAAAGTTCACTCTATCCACACCCCCAAGTTGTTTTCACAAAGTAACAGAAAAAATTAGGTATTTTACACATTAACCGAGAGATTACACCTTATTACATCTCTGCTTCCTGTCTCATCTGATATTCTCAATTCCATTCTTCCATTCCAATACATACAACAGCCTTTTCAAGTTCCATAATTAGACTTTGCACATCATTGTGATAACTATTTCCAGGTTGTGTGGGCTAAAGGTAAGTTCATTCCAGTCTCCCTATTTGCATAAATATGCTGTGAGAGTCAATTCTTTAGAATAAGAAAAGAAAAAGAAAATATTTTAAAAAGATTAATTCGTTTATTTGAAAGGCAGAGATACAGAAGGAAGAGATGAATGCACAAACGGAAAGAGAGAGATCTTCCATGTGTTGGTTCACTCCTCAAATGTTTGCAAAGACTGGGCTGGGTCAGGTTGATGCCAGGAGCCAAGAATTCCATTTGAGTATCCAATGTGTCAACGGGCATTTGCACTTTCTTTTGTTACTGTCACAGGTGTATTAGTATGAAGCTGGATTATAAGTGGAGCAGCTGAGACTCAACTGGTGCTCATACAGGATGGAGGCATCAAAGCGGGCACCTTAACGCACTGTGCCACAGAGTCAGCTCCAAAATAACACTTCAATGCTTCATTTATGTTGGACAACAAAGAAATTATATAATTTTATTATATGGATCTAAGTTTTTGTTTTTAAAATAAAAGTGAAAAAAGTCTTTACCTCACAGGTATGCTTTGAATAGCAGTTGTGATTATAGGTGTGTGTATATATTTGTTTATGAATAATATAAGAACATTTCAAAAAGTTTATATCAAATAGAGCTAAAAGATGTTTGTATGGTGCAAAATTCTCATAAAATTCATCATAGTTTCTTGGTAATATACATTTCTCATGCATTTTTTGAAGACCCCATATATTTGTAATTTCTTGGCCAATCTTCTTCTAGGCCTATCTGAACATTTCCTTTTAAAATCCAGTTTTAGAAAATATCTTGAGGCCGGCGCCGTGGCTCACTAGGCTAATCCTCCGCCTAGCGGCGCCGGCACACTGGATTCTAGTCCTGGTCAGGGCACCGGATTCTGTCCCGGTTGCCCCTCTTCCAGGTCAGCTCTCTGCTGTGGCCAGGGAGTGCAGTGGAGGATGGCCCAAGTGCTTGGGCCCTGCACCCCATGGGAGACCAGGAGAAGCACCTGGCTCCTGCCATCAGATCAGCGCGATGCGCCGGCCGCAGCGCGCTGGCCGCGGCGGCCATTAGAGGGTGAACCAAGGGCAAAGGGCAAAGGAAGACCTTTCTCTCTGTCTCTCTCTCTCTCTCACTGTCCACTCTGCCTGTCAAAAAAAAAAAAAAAAAAAAGAAAAGAAAAGAAAAGAATCTTGAAAGTTTGTTTAGCAAGAGCCTCCTGCCCTTGTTGTTTGATCACTGTCTGTGTCTGACCAGGTTCCTGATTCCCCACTCTTCTTCAGGCAAAGTCTGATTTCCTTTCTCCATCTTTATCAAGAATATTGTGTGTTGTTAAGCTAGAATCCCATTTAACCCTGAAGCTCCCTGTTAGTGATTTTCCATCCACTGATTCCCATCCCTCTCCTTGGCTATGAGTTTGCACTTGCTCATGCTGTATGTGGATTGAGTCCAACTTCTGTCTTCCACAGTAATAGCCTATATCAGTAGTCCCTACTTTTATTGTGATGTTCCTGGATCAAATCTTCCTTACTATTCTTTGACAAGTAACACTGAAAATTTTTTTCTTTAATGGTATTCAGTACCTACTAACACAATACTAGCATTGCTTACTTAGCCTATTTGAATCCTATTAAGCATTGAATATATTTAAGATACAATGTTTTATCTTTTTGTTATTGTATAAATATTACACTAGTTTGAATAAAATTTCAAGGACATTTCAAGGTGACTCATGTGTTACATTACAAGAATAGTTATTGAATATTTCAAAACAGAATTTTAAAAGTGAGTCCAGAGATATCTTGCCAGGCCAATAGAATTGGAATGTAAAAGATAAATGTGAAAAATGATGACACTTCTGATTTGATGAGATCATGCATTTGGCAAGGCAAAGGAAGGGGATTATGGGCTGTTTTCTACAAGACATTTATGGAAGGATTCTGACTCTAATCTATGCTATGGTTATTTTTGTTGGGAACAATGAAATGCTAAAGTCTTTTTTATGAAAACCCAATAATGATGATGATGATAATAGTGATAATACAGCTGTGTGTTGGAATAAATTAGTTACTGCTTTGTTATGGCTGTGTTGGCATTTGTGATGAAAATAGAGACAATGAATAAAATATTGATTGGGTATCAGATCTCTTAATGAAGACTCTCAACAAAAAGTTGTCAAGCTTACAAGGTTTTTGAGTATAAGCCCAAGGTCCAATGTCAAAGTATGGGCCCTTCGCTGTCTCTTCTTGATCCAACAACTTGACACACACGTGTGAGGAAATTTAGGTCATAATTCAGAATCTGAACATGCTAGTCAGCCAGCTGCACAGAGATCAATGTTGCTTTCCCACAGAATTCTCCAACAGGACAGGCTTGCCATATTCTCAGTCCAATAGCCTTGTCCTCTCAGAAACACAGCCAAAAGAATATGAGGTTCTTTCTCTCTTTCCCCATGTGCTAACTTACTCCTCTCACAAAAGTGGGAAGATGAGAAGACCTTGATTTTGCTGGAAACAGAAGCTCTCTCAATTCTAGGAATGCACTAGCTTGGTGAGTTTTTTTCCAAGTATTTTGAGGCATGTACATTAAATAGTATTGTTGTTGAAATTATAGCCCATGTGTGACTGATGCAGAAAAAAGAACAGAAATAAAGTCATAATTATTTTACACAAGATGATTTTGTAAAGTGATTGGAAGTGATTGCATACAAGAAGTTACACAAAATAGTGTGATTCCGCCAGAAATTAAAAGTTAGAAAATGAAACTTAATGAAACCCTATTCTCAACAGCAATAAGAAATATAAAGACAGAAAAAAGTATCTAAAAATTATTCCAGCAAAATTCAGGTAGAAAGTTGTGTTGGAAGAGAATAAGTATATTGGAGAAAAAGGAGGACTATACGGGACTTGTTAAATTGAATTGATTGATTAAAGAATTTAAATATGAATTTTCTTTAAATGCATTCAATGTAATTAATAAATGTATAACAACGATAAAATTTAATTACATTCTGGAATAAAATAAAAAATGATGTATGGCTTGTCTAAAAGAATTATGAGAAGAGGATACGCAGCACTCTGTTGCAAGGAGTGCCCCACAGAAAACAGTGCAAATCTTGAAGGTAATAAAGGTGACATTCAAAAGGTGTTTCCAGAATAAAGAATGTCAATACAGGGTGGTGGAGTCCACAAGGACATCAGCAAAGCAAAATCATTTACCACCTAAGAAGAAGAGAAAGAACTATGTCACTATAGCCCAGAGAATTCTTAGGTTTGGAAGAAGGATACCCCTGAGCTGATTTGTCTGGTGGAATGCAGCCACTGTCAAAATGATGGGAGGAGGATGGCAGGAAGTGCTACTTATCTGATTTCCTTCTCCTCCTGTACTCCTAATTCCTGTTGTGGTCATGCTTTGCCCAAATCCAACAAATGTAGATGCAGGCCAGGACTGAATGGGTCACCCAACAAGCATGGATGGAAGATGCTATGGGTTTGAATATATCCCCTCCAAAATTCAGATGCTGCTCATGTGTTACCTTCAAAAGCTAATTAGGTGATGAGGGATCCTCCCTCATGAATGGGTGCAAGGCCCTTAATGAGAAAGACTTCATGCAGCATTCAGTTCTGTTGACTTTCTGCTTTCTACTGCTCAAGGACCAATGAACCCTTTTCTTTGAAGGTTGTTACCCTCACGGGACAACTGAATCTGCCAGCACCTTAATCTTGGACATGCCAGCCTCCAGATCTGTTACTTATAATTTAGCAAGTCAGGTATTTTGTTATAGCAGAACAAATATACTGAGAGAAGGCATGATACATACATTTTTTTTTATTTGACAGGTAGAGTTATAGACAGGGAGAGAGAGACAGAGAGAAAGGTCTTCCTTCCGTTGGTTCACTCCCCAGATAGCTGCTATTGCAGGCGCTGTGCCAATCCGAAGCCAGGAGCCAGGTGCTTCCTCCTGGTCTCCCATGCGGGTGCAGGGGCCCATGCACCTGGGCCATCCTCCATTGCACTCCCGGGCCACAGCAGAGAGCTGGACTGAAAGAGGAGCAAGCAGGACTAGAACCTGGTGCCCATATGGGATGCTGGCACCACAGGTGGAGGATTAACCAAGTGAGCCACATAAAATTAAAAGTAAATATTTCTAGTATAACAGAAATGATTAACTTTGATATGTGAATAATACATTTATTAAAATAGTCTACACAACTGAGACAAATAGAATACAGATACTCCTCTGCTTCCAACACTTACTTCATGATAAACCTATGATAGATTGATTAGGTTTATGCACTTTGCAATTGTATTTAAGTCTCTCCTAAACGTGTGGATGACCAGGAAATGTGGATTGCTCATTCTGTCCAGCATCACAATGGCACTATACTACATTAGGCAAGGAAAAGATCAAATTCAAAAGTTGATATAGTTTCTACTGGATGAGTGTTGCTTTTACTTCATTGTAAAGTCTAAAACTCGTAAGTCAACCCATTATAAATCAAAAACTGTATGTATACAGAAGACTAAAGTCTGAAGATCCAGAAATGTAGAACAATGTCTAGAAATATTTTATAGATTGGTGGATTTGAATTAGGTTACACAATAGATAAAATGGCATCAAGATCTCAGTGCCTTACAATTACAATGGCTTATTTCTTGCTTTTATCACATGCACATTGCAGATCCAATATGACTTTTTACCATGTCACTTTCACTGCAGTCCTAAACTGATGGTATATCCTCAATCCAAATTGCAACCAGCTTCCTGATGGAGGAAAAGGGGTCATAGAAAACCATGTGTTTGCTTTTGATCTTTTAACAAAGCTTCCATGTGGAGAGCACAGATGTCATTCCTCCTCCCATTTTACTGGTAAAGTCAGTAGGCCAATATCAATGTCACTGTGGTAGGGTATTATAAGCATTCTGGTGGTGGGAGTTGGAAGGAGGGAAGAGATGGTTAAGATCCCCAAATATCTTATTTTGTTGAGGAATAACATAAATTATTACATCATCTTTCTTGTGAGTTATATGGAAATAAAAAATAAGAGACCAGTCTTAAATCCATCTAAATCTTACTTATATAACTACATAAAAATGGGGAGTTGAAGTTATAAGGGAGCTAGAACAATTTTTAGATTTTAGTATGAAGAAAATGAACATTTTAAGATGAAATAATATGTTCACAATCATGATACTGATCAATTAGGGACTTATTCAGCATCTTTTCAGCCCTAATCAGCTTATGAATAGACTGTGTACGAGCACTGTTAAGCAGGAAGACTCTGTGTCTGTGAACTCCATACTAGCTATTGCAATTTAGGGTCAATGCTGACTTCATTTTAAGGAAGAGGCATATATCACATCACTTTGAACCTGAAGATGAGTAACTGTCAGTCCATTCCTCTCAAAATCTCTCTTCAATACCTGCTCTGATATGCAAAAGAAAAAGCATGAGAGAATATTTGACATTTTCTGGAACAAAGAATGCAATAAACCAATTCAGACACATGCCATTTTTTTCCAAAAAATTTTTTTCCTCAAAAAACTGTGGATAAGCAACTAATTTCTGTGCCAATATTTTTTTCAAAATGGAGAACTATAAGAAAGACAAAAACTACAGTGGTCCACTTGGATAAAGAGGCATCCAACATCTTTAATAAAATTATTAGTCACTATATTGCAAAGGTTGCACTGAAACCCATTGTTTCCTTCTTGTTTTGAAACCACTGAGAGCTAGTTGATTCTATTTCTTTCCAAGTTACAGCTTTGGAAAAGAAACTACCCCAAATAGTAGCTTTCTCTTTTCATCTAAGAGGTACAAACAAAAAGGTAATGTGGCATAGCCTTCATTCTTTATAACGAGAAGGAATAGCTTTCAGATTAATTTCCAAGGAATTACTATCATAAAATAATGAACTCTGATGTGTTATTCATCAGATGGATATTATTGTTAAGTTTGAGAAGCACATACTGCAGACTTGTAGATTTTGCTTTAATTTATTGGAATATTATCATCCGAATAAAACAAAAATATAAGCCCAAAGTAATGATAGCTAAGCCCTCTGCTAAGTAATTTCAACACTTATTCAGGCACTCATATTCACTGAGTGGAACTCTGCATCCAATAGCAGCTAAGTCAGGAAGCGATACATATGAAATGATATCTGTGCTGTGATTCTTACCAGGTCACTCTGATTTGTCTCAAGCACTCTAAAGGGTGGTTTTTGCTTGCACAGAGATAATAAACAACTTTAAATATCTAATAGGAAATGACTAAGTAGAAGTGTGTTCTTCGATATAGGAAATGCATGCAAATATTGAAAAGAAAACTCTTCTTCCATACTAGATTTTAGTGTGTCAAATCAAGATTTGACAGTATTTACAAATTAAAAAAAAAAAAACCCTCTTTTTCAGAGGATCATTTCTACCCAAAATAACAGAAGAGAATAGCTGAGAATGTCCTGTGTTGCAGTTGCTATGTCAAATAAATCACTTTTACTATTTTGTAATTTTATCTATTAAATCATATTAGGAAATATGGCCTGTCACTGCTTTGGCAGCAGCACATGATTAAGCAGCTTGGTGAATGGAATGAACAGGTGCCTGGATAAAAATCAGAAGGCTTATCCATCTTCCTCTTTCTGAGGGCAAATAAACCTTTTGGGAGTTCCAACTAGTAGAATATTGTTTTCTTGTTTAGGTAGTTTAGTTCATTTTGGATTTTTCAGAGCTTTCTCTAATAATTTTTTGTAGCTACAGTGAGACAATCAAATACTGAATTGCTTGCAGGATGTTTGCTGTCTCACTGCTAAATAGTGCCAAATATCTGTCGTGAAAGATGATCTCATTTCTGAGTTGCATCTATCATTTGGTACTGTGTGATGAAATTAGACTATGATCTCTGAGTGTAGTGGCATATCTAAACCTTTAATATCAGATGTTTCTTACACAGAAGAGTTCTCAGAAATACAGGTGGGAGATTGAATGGAAGAAAATTCAATAATTCAGTAGACATATACTACTCTATGATGTGCCATTCCTTCTTCTTTGCTGGTCCTCTCTATTCCTTGCACAGTGCATTTGGCCCATACAATGTCATCCTTTAAATTTCTTGTCAAACATGATTTGTGAAAGGAGTTCTTCCTTGGTTCTGAAATTTTATATAGTTCATTAGAAAACAGGTTGAGGTAATTTACTTTTTATACATGCAAGTGTTTAGCAGAGTTATCATTCTTCTCTGAGCTCAATTTTACATTATACATATGTACTATTTAGAAATTGTGTTTAGTGTTTAACACTGTGGTACAATGGTTAAGCTGCCACTTGCAATGCTAGAATCCCATATAAGCTCTAGATCAAGACCCAACTTCTCTACTTCCCATCCAGCTTCCTGCTAGTGTGCTTGGGAAATCAGTAGAAGTAAGCTTTGTATTCTAAATGAGAAGGCTAATAGTGATGCTAGAACAATTAGAGAACCTGTTCTTTTCTCCATAACTAACTTAAATCAATGTGAACAAAATCTAGGAAGGTCTTCAGAAGCCCCTACCAAATTTGTTGAATAATTTCAGCTCTAATTCTGGCCTTTGACACAACCTGGGATGATCTACACATTAGCCTACCCAGGCCAAGATGCTTGGGCCCCTGCCACCCTCGCGGGAGTCCCAGATGGAATTCCAGGTTCCTAACTTTGGCATGGCTCAGACCAGTAGATGGGAGATTCTTTGTCTCTGTCTCTCTCGCTCTCTCCTCTCTCTACCCCTCATAACTCTGTCCTCCAAGTAAAATAAATAAATAAAATGTGTTTATATGGGTGTTCTCTGCTGTGCCTGGAGAGAATTCATTTTGGACATACAGAAGGTATTTCTTTACCTCTATATATTACTTATATAGCAATGGCTATGTAATAATCTTTTTATGCTACTGGATAAATGTAAGGATGAGTGGATGGGTTGAAGACATGGTGTCTGTATATGTGAATACCCAACTTTCTTTAAATAAATATGATTCCATTAATATGATTATCCATTGAATGTGACATTTGAGTTACTAGTCACCTTGGAATTACTAGGGAATAATTTACTGAAAATATTCTCTTTTCTTAATCCTGAAAAAAATGAGTATGAGAGGAATAACATTGAGAGAAGCTATCAATTGCAAACGCAATGTTACAGAGCTGAAATTTGGACTGATTGATTTATCCAAAAAATGTAAAGAAATGCAGTGTTATTCTAGTAGTAAGAAATGAGAATGGAAATGTTGACAGGAATAGAGAATAAAGGTTTTATCCTCAGGCTGTAGGAAATGAAAAGCTAAAGAGACGTGTTCACTGCTTCTTTGTTTTTTACACAGTAGTTTGATATGTCTTTGATTTAGAAAATCATGGCAGCAGTGTGGTGCATGAACAGGAATGGAAACAAACCCCACTGATAATAGAGAATAGTTAAGAAGTTCAAAGTAAAGATAGTGAAGACCCTTGGATGAGTGAGTAGAAAAATTGACATAAAGAAAAACTGGATTTATGGATATACCTAAATTATAACTGACAGGAATATGATGATACTTTCCATAGGGTTGAGAGATATATTGTCTCCAGAAGGCCTTCTTGCTTAATAATAACAGAAGTGTTAATCACTACAATAAAAAATGTTGGAAATTAAAGTGTCTAATGAAAATATGCTATATATAATTTATGATACTTTTCAATTAAGAAGCTTGTAATTAATTTGAAAATATGGGGTTATACCAGAGGATCTAAAATCTGTAGTAATACTCAATAAAATTTTACATTATTTTATCAACTTTTCCCTTTACTATAGACTACACACAGATTTACACAAATTCAGAAATATATATGAATGCACACCAACATTCCAAATCACCTCATCCTTTTGCTTACAGATTTCTAACATGATTGTTTATCAAAGTTCTGCAATCCTAGGTCTGATCCACATTTTCTCTTGTCTGATTTACTCACTGTCTTCACTTAATCCCTCACTTAATCCCTTGTCTCCAGGTGTACAGCCATTGTGCAAAGCTGTTTGATTGAAATTTTATTCATATTATTCATCTACTAGAGACTTTTCCAGATCTCCATTGCCATATTCTTTGATCTACAGTCATGGATTCTAAATTATTCTAAGAATTTTATATGGCATATATTTATATCCCCAGTGATTTTTCTCATTGGGAAGAGCTGTTAACAGGTACTCTAATTGTTCTAGCATCACTATTAGCCTTCTCATTTAGAATACAAAGCTTACTTCTACTGAGATAGTAGCATGTCCCATCGTAAGTGATTTCAGTTGGGCTATCCTTTGGAATAGGGGGACAAGCTGGGTTGCAGAGTGGAGGGTGTGGGATAATAGGGGGTGATAGGTGATTAGTGTCTAAGGGAGAAAGGGGAAACATCATTCCTTCAATAGAGTTCCAGAGCTGGGACAAGCTGAGATTGAGGTAGAGCCCTGGGTGGTGTGTCCTCCATCATAACTATCTGTTGAGTGTCTGTATTTTACATCTCTAATATGGAGTGGCATAGAAGCATCTACATCTTCTAAGAGTTGGAGTTTTGAAAGAGTGCCATGAAAGTCTGAACATAAGGAATTTCTGACCATCTTTTCTGTCTCTTACAGAAGAGGTCAAGTTGGAAGGTAGTATTAAATTTGACGGATCTGTTTGATGACCAAATTTATCCATTCTCTGTCTTATATTATGGCCAGACAGCATTGCAAAAGAAGATAATCTTTTTAAATTTACAACACCTAATTTCAGCGTTTCCCAGTTTTTAAGGAGACAACCCAGTGATGAGTTTGTGAGGATGAATGGGGTGATATCCATTACTGGAGAAGCCTCCTATCTTTGACCTAGGAAGGCAAAAGGAAGATAGGGAGGAGTAGATTGTGGTTCTGTGAGAGCCCTGCTTTGCTTAAGAATCCAGAGCTTCTAAGGCTTTCTATAGCTGAACAGTTCAGACCTGGCCTCTCAGAGTCTTGAACATCTTCTGCTTCACCCAGTGCATCCCCAGGGACTCCTTGCAGTTAGATTCAGACCTGGGTTCCCAGATCTCAAATACTAACCTAATGTTTGAGTATTCTTGAATCCTTTGATTTTATCCACACATCCACAACCTCAGGACTTTCCATGAGGAGGGGACTATACAGGGTTGTTTATTGCAGGTGCACAGCTTGCAGCCATAATGGAGATTTCTAGCTGACTCTGGTGGTAAATTGCAACATTGTAGAATTTTTGGTTTCTGCTCATGGAAGAGGGTGGTATGGGTGGTGCGCATGAAGGGAGGATTGTATTGGACAGTGCATGGAAAGGGAGGTTGGGAAGTTCATGGAAAGCGAGCATGAGTAGTAGACAGAGCTCTCACACAGGCTGTCTGCAGCTGGTGTCTGTGTCTGTTGGCTGAGGCTGTCACAGTGTGGCTGGGTTGTAATGCTGCATGCCAACTGGAGCTGTCATGCCACGGACCATGTTGCTGCTCCATGGGGCCACACAAGGCTGCAGTAGTCTTGGGGCTATATAACCTAAGCTCCTTTCTACTAGCTACCTCCCTGCCTGCATCTCTATCTGCATATTTCCAGAAGTTTTCTCTGGTCTCCTTGGTAACATTATGTATCATAAAAGATAGAATAACACTGCCTGAAAATCTCATCTCTAGTACATGATAGCCTAAATCAACAGTTTTTGAAACAAAAATGCTCCATGTCTTACTTTACTTTTCAAAATAAAATACCTATAATTCATAACATTACATCTTAGAATAAGATGTAGAAGCCCACTCTACATCATCACATTATGTCTTAGAAGATGTAGAAGTCCACTCTAACTCCAAATCCAGTTCATCACAAATCAACAAAATACACATGCACACTGCAATCATTTAAATCCTTTCCTCTATTTCTATCCTTAAAAGTGTTTCACAGGTTTGCTTAACTCAACAGATTTTAGCTTACTATGATCATGAAATGCTCTTCCCTGCTGAATCATGTTAGGAACTAAGTTTCCATCTCTATCTTGAGATTTTCTTGTGTGTAATTCGTATTTGGCACTTATTTTCTTTGAAGTCAGTATATATTTGTCACTACTTCTTGTGTAATCTCTTTTTTCTTTTTATTTTTTTTGACAGGCAGAGTGGACAGTGAGAGAGAGAGACAGAGAGAAAGGTCTTCCTTTGCCATTGGTTCACCCTCCAATGGCTGCCGCGGCCGGTGCACCACGCTGATCTGATGGCAGGAGCCAGGTACTTCTCCTGGTCTCCCATGGGGTGCAGGGCCCAAGCACTTGGGCCATCCTCCACTGCACTCCCTGGCCACAGCAGAGAGCTGGCCTGGAAGAGGGGCAACCAGGACAGAATCTGGCGCCCCGACCAGGACTAGAACCTGGTGTGCCGGCGCCGCTAGGCAGAGGATTAGCCTGTTGAGCCGCGGTGCCAGCGTGTAATCTCTTTGATAGGAGTCTAAACCAACCAACCATATATGCAGATGGGGACACTTAATCGTTTTCATTTTGCTATTGCTCTGTGGCCATGAAGCCTGGGTATTCCAGCACCATCGTGGATCAGCTGTTCTCTAGGTCTGCAGTAGAGCTGTGTTCCTGTGAATTCTGCTCACTTCACATTGCATTGAGGATCTTGGTTGGAAGACTGCACAAGCTCATTGTCTTTGGTTTATGTCACTTTTTTATTTGATGGTATGCATCCTAACTTCCACCTTTCCTGAGACAAGAAGTGCATTTGTTTGGTTTTATTTTTATTTGTTTCTGCATGTTTACAAATGTAATTTTATTTACACTACTTGCTTAACTGGATATAGAATTTAATATTCAAAATGATTTTCTATCATAATATTGAAGATTTTACACCTATTATGAGGTATTGATAGTAATGACTCTGATATTTGGATTTTAAATCCACTTTTGTAACTTGTTTATATTTGGTAATTTCATAGTAGATTCTTTTCAAGTTTTCACAGTTCTTGTTTGTTTGCTTGCTTCTTTCTGTATAATCTAACTGAATGTTTTAGGGTAAAATCAAAATATGCTTTCAGGGGATGGGCATTGTGGTACTTTCACCATTTGTTATACTTACATCCCATATTAGAGGGACAAGCTGAATCCTGACTGCTCTGCTTCTGATCCGACTCCCTGGTAATGCATCCTAAGAGACAGTAGATGATGTCTCAAGTATTTGGGCCCCTGCCACCCAATTGGGACACCAAAATGGGAGTTCTGGGCTCCTGGTTTTCCCGTGGCCCAGTCTTGGTTATTGCAGGCATCTGAGAAGTCAATCAGCATTTAGAAGATGCTTTCTGTCTTTTATCTCTTTCTCTCTCCTCCCCCCACCCCGCCTTACAAGTAGATAAAAATAAATAAATAAAGTCTTTTTCTAAAAAAATATGCTTTATGCTGTTGGCATTTAAAATACTGAATTTTTAATTGATTTCCAGTCACACACACACACACACACAAAAAAAAAAAAACACCTGGGAGAATTGAGAGTGCAGTAGAAAGTAGAATTCATTCATTGAGAAAGAATTGTTGCCAGATGTTTTGCTATCCTTTTAGCAACAGGTGAGATAAGAATGTTCACTGCCTTGCTATTGCCCCAAGAACACAAAGCCATTTGCTTCTGAAAAGAATTAGAAAAGTGACACTGTTTTCAGTGTATGCTTTCCAGTAGTTGCCATACTTTTGTTCCAATTATTTATTTATCTGTTTGTTTGTTTGTTTTGCACTTTCCTGACTATGTGATAACATTAAAGGAGAGGAACCAGGAGTATAGCATCATGCAATGGGGCCCGCGTAACTGACGCCTGATCTATGAAATGAGTCCTCTTGGAATTCTACCCTTGCTTTAGCTACTGGAGCTTAGCGATCACAGACAAAAAATACCTTCCAACTGCCATGAATGTCATTCAGACCACAGGGAAGACAACAGAGAAAAACAAACCAAAACACAAGAACAAAGCAATATTCAGAAACAGCCTGTCCCTAATGCCTGGGAGTCATCAATCACAGGTGTACAGTTCTCCTATCTCGCTCTAAGGCTGTCACTGCTGAGACATCTTGTTCTGCCACTGGACTTCTTTGCTCGTGAGGTTCATCAGTAACTGGAGGTGCTGTGCAGATGGAAACGTGAATCCCACCCCCAGATTTCTTCCATAAATTTAGTTACGCCCCTGTGGGAAGACGCATAAAGGACAGGTCAACACATTCCGGATTTCTTCCCTTGTTTGTGACAGGTGCCATCGTAAGGCAAAAATATAGCTCTGTTTTTGTTTCCTAACATGTTAATATGTTCCCTTCCTTCTGGAAGTATAACCCAGAGTGTAGGATTTAGACAGGAGGGAGGCACAGGAGCATGGACCGAACATGTAAAAATAGTTGACTCCCTTAAGTTGCTCTGTCCTTCATAGAACATTCCAGGAAAGTTTATCTGGCAACAGTGTTCACAGAGGCTAGACCACCACAGACAAGGAAACAGCAAAAAATCCATTCGTCCAATTCTTGGCTGTACAATATATGGAGATGTAGGTTGCTTGAGCAGATGAACTTTCTTCCTCTCCCTTTTGTACATCCTGGACACCCCCTTAAACTTTGCTATAAAAGCCCTGGCAAACTTCTCCAGCAGGCAGTCTGTTTGGAATACTCTACCTTCCCACTGTCTCCTTTACTTGTTGCAAGTAAATTAAACTTTGAGCAGCTCCCACTTTAGACTGATTATCTGGCAACACCCCAAAGGGAACAGATCGTCTGCTAACAGAAATTTCTACTTCAAAGCTTCTTCAGTCTTTATTTTATAACGATAAGCGAATTCATCCCTTCATGAGTCAATCTTTTAATAAAAACACTCAATTTTTGGAATGATTAAAATATCACAAAATCTTCATCTGTGAATAATGAATACTTACTTACCTTTCTGTCCTCAGAGGCTGGGACCTAAAGAAATGCCGTGAAAATCAGGCACATACCTCTAGTGTTGGGCATGTGACCACATCAACATCAACATAACACGTCAAATATGATCGCAAGAATTCCTTTGTTCTGGCCGGTGCTGCTGCTCACTAGGCTAATCCTCCGCCTTGCGGCGCCAGCACACCGGGTTCTAGTCCCAGTCGCGGCGCCGGAATCTGTCCCGGTTGCCCCTCTTCCAGTCCAGCTCTCTGCTGTGGCCAGGGAGTACAGTGGAGGATGGCCCAAGTGCTTGGGCCCTGCACCCCATGGGAGACCAGGAGAAGCACCTGGCTCCCGGCTTCGGATCAGCGTGGTGCGCCGGCTGCAGCGGCCATTGGAGGGTGAATCAACGGTAAAGGAAGACCTTTCTCTCTGTCTCTCTCTCTCACTGTCCACTCTGCCTGTCAAAAATAAAAAAATAAAATAAATAAATAAATAAAAAAGAATTCCTTTGTTCTGTGGTTAAAGATTGGTATTCTTGGAGGCCAGTGCTATGGTGTAGCAGGTAAAGCTCCCTGCCTGCAGTGCTGGCATCCCATCTGGCCACTAGTTCAAGTCCTGGCTGCTCCACTTCCGATCCAGCTCTCTGCTATGGCCTGGGAAAACAGTAGAAGATGGCCCAAGTCTTGGGGCCCTTGCACTCACATGGGAGACCCAGAAGAAGCTCCTGGCTCCTGACTTTGGATCAGCCCAGCTCCAGCCATGGCGGCCATCTGGGGAGTGAATTGGCAGATGGAAAACCTCTCTCTTTCTCTCTGCCTCTCCTTTCTTTCAAACTTTCAAATAAATAAATAAATAAATCTTGAAAAAAAAAAAGATTGATATTCTCAGATTTTTTTCTTAACAGGCAGAGTTTAGAAAGTGAAAGAGAGAGAGACAGAGAGAAAGGTCTTTCATTGGTTCACTCCTCAAATGACTACCATGGCCGGCGTGCCGCGCCGATCTGAAGCTGGGAGCCAGGCGCCCCCCTCCCGGTCTCCCATGAGGGTGCAGGGCCCAAGCACTTGGGCCATCCTCCACTGCCTTCTGGGCCACAACAGAAGGCTGGACTGGAAGAGAGCAACCGGGACAGAATCCAGCACCCTGACCAGGACTAGAACCCCGGGGTGCCAGCGCCACAGGCAAAGGATTAGCCTAGTGAGCCGGCTGATAGTCTCTCTTTCTTTCTTTCTTTCTTTCTTTCTTTCTTTCTTTCTTTCTTTCTTTCTTTCTTTCTTTCTTTCTTTCTTTCTTTCTTCCTTCCTTCCTTCCTTCCTTCCTTCCTTCCTTCCTTCCTTCCTTTCTTTCTTTCTTTCTTTCTTTCTTTCTGTAACAATAGGGAATAGTTCATATGATTAAGAAAAATCAGAATAAACCTCATTGGTGCATGGAAAACAAGAGATTGTGCTTCCCAGAGCTATCTGCCATAGACAAAGGAGCTGGGCTGGTGGTGAGAGCCACCCTCAAGATGGCTTCCCAGATAGCCTGCCCCAAAGGTTCTGGAAACTTCACTTTAGGTCAGGAGGGGCCTGTTTCAATGTAATAAGTAACAAGCAGTGGCACATATTCATTTTACTTTTAGTACCAATGTGTCTCTGAGGATGTTCTCCTAAATTATGCGTTACTTTTTTTGAATGATTGGCACAAGTGCCCTTTGTTTTCCCCTCGCAGAGTTTGTTCCTTCATGTCTGCATTTAGAAGCCCCTATTTTCCCTCATTGTACAATGATTGTGACTCTTGCATGCTTCATAGCTTCTCAGCATCTGCTGAAAGAATGAATAGATGGATAATGGATACATACATGATTAAAGCTACAACATTATGTGAATATCTGAGTTCAAGTAAGAATAAAAATTTCAGTAGGTTTTGAACACGGTTGAATGAACAGGATCCTTGACAGCAAAGATTTAATAGGAAAAGGGAGATCATGATACTCAATAATTGTTTTTCAGTTTTACTTTTATGATTCAACAGTACTATTTTTCTTCATGTATCAAGGCTTGAACATGAAATAGATATGAGGAAAATGAGGAGGGGGGAACACCCAATTGCTTATCCCTTTGGTGTTATCCCTTTGGGATCTGAGGAAATATCTAAGACATTCTAATGCCATGCCTTTCATTTTAGGAAATACTGACCTAACTTGCATTCAAGACTATAAACTCATAGGATGCCCACACAAGCAGAGGGATGGGATACCTTGATGCAGGCTGCTGGTGTGCTCACACACATCAGTCAATTTTGTTGAGTTCTCAGCCCCATGGCATGTTCCTTCATAACCCAATTTCAACAACGTACTCTTCTTAAAATGTTCTAACACACTATTTATATATGTTATTTATTTGAAAGGCAGAGATGAAGAGGGATCTCAGATCTTCTGTTTCATTCCTCAATTGTCTGCAATATCTAGGACTGAGTCAGGGAGAAGCCAAGAGCCTGGAACTTAATACAAGTCTCTCACATGGGTGGCAGGGAATCAACTACTTGCTGCCCCCCAGGCTGTACATTAGCAGAAAGCTGGAATAGAGAGTGGAGCTGGGCCTAAAACATAGGTAGTCTTATATGTGATATGGGCATCCAGTGCTTTAACCACTGAGCAATACCAACTTCTCCCATTTCCTACTCTGAACATCAGCAGAAATGTAACAGGCCCAAAGCTGCCTTTGAAATTAGCATATGTCAGTCTGTGAACTGATTACACTATGAGCACATGGCCTGGTCTAATGACTGCATTCTTCTTTTGATTACTTCTCCCATATCTCCATAGTACTGTATCATTCTGGTAAGGGGAAATCTTCCTGCTGTCTATTCACAGTTCATTACTGAATTTTTTTCTGGGTCTGACACTTCCACATAAGTTCCCATAGCACCACCTTAGGATATGGACTGTACAGGTTGCCTCACATTGGACCTCAGTGGCTGTACCAATAACGTGTTTGTTGGACTTTCGTGAAGTACAAAAGGCTCAACTCCCAGGACTCTTGGCTATTGCAGGGTCTCTGAAAACTAATTGAAGGTGGAAACATATGCCTCCCCAAAATATGCTTCTTGGCACAAACATTACCGTGATTGAAAGGAATGTAAAAATTGCAAATGCAAGAAGGGTATTCTAATTTTACTCTTTTTTCTTGAAAATAGCAGGCAAAATTCCCCATGTAAAAGTGACCTTCCCTGTAAAGTAGACAGGAAATATTCTTCAGGAGGGAATCATATCTGAAACAATTTTGTAAAGTCAGTCCTTGTTAAATAATTCTTACCTTCCTTTTTTTTTTAAAAAAAGATTTATTTATTTATTTGAAAGGCAGACTTACAGAGAGAGAGAGAGAGAGAGAGAGAGAGAGATATCTTCCATCTACTGGTTCACTCCCCAAATGGCCACAACGGCTGGAGTTGAGTCGACCTGAGACCAGAAGCCAGGAGATTCTTCCAGGTCTCCCTCATGGGTACAGAGACCCAAGGACTTGGGCCATCTTATACTGCTTTCCCAGGCCATAGCAGAGAGCTGGATCGGAAGTGGAGCAGCTGGGACTTGAACTGGCACACATATGGGATGCTGGCACCACAGGTGGCACTGCAGGCTTTACCTGCTATGCCACAGTGCCAGTCCCCTCTTATCTTTGTTTAAACATCCTCACATAACTTAGCTTTGTACAATTACCTTTCTTTGTTCAATATGAAAACATTCAGGTTTTGCTACTTCTTCAGGTCTTCATTTTAACAAGGAAGGCTCTTGTGTGATATAAAAATTTGTATTATGTTTGTAGGTCTTTCTTTTCTTCTTTTTTTAAATAATTTATTTAAAAGGCAGAGTGACAGGCCGGCGCCGTGGCTCAATAGGCTAATCCTCCACCTAGTGGCGCCGGCACACCCGGTTCTAGTCCTGGTCGGGACGCCGGATTCTGTCCCGGTCGCCCCTCTTCCAGGCCAGCTCTCTGCTGTGGCCAGGGAGTGCAGTGGAGGATGGCCCAAGTGCTTGGGCCCTGCACCCCATGGGAGACAGGAGAAGTACCTGGCTCCTGCCTTCGGATCAGCACGGTGTGCCGGCTGCAGCACGCCAGCCGTGGCGGCCATTGGAGGGTGAACCAACGGCAAAGGAAGACCTTTCTCTCTGTCTCTCTCTCTCACTGTCCACTCTGCCTGTCAAAAAAAAAAAAAAAAGAAAAAAAAAGAAAAGAAAAAAGAAAAAAAAAAGGCAGAGTGACAGACAGATCAGACAGATACAGATGGAGACAGAGAGAGAAAGACCTGCCATCCTCTGGTTTACTCTCTAAATGGCCCTAATGACGAGTGCTGGGCTAGGCCAAAGCCAGTTAGCTGGGAACTCTATGTGGCAAGGGTCCAAGTACTTGGTCACCATTTGCTGCTTTCCCAGGTGCTTTAGCAGGGAGCTGGATCAGAAGGAGAACAGTCAGAACATGAGCTGGTGCTCTGACATGGCATCACAGGTAGAAGTCTGTTCCATGACGCCAGTCCTGGCTTTTCCCTTACTAATCTATTATATGTCAATTTAATTCTCAGATCCAGATGGTTATTCTGAGAAGAGAGAGGTCAACTTTTGCCTCTTCTACTTTGTCTAGTCACTAAACTCTAACACAGTCTGGTTTGTTATATTCTATAAAACTGGCACTCAGACTGTAATGCTACAGCAGAGATACCAAAGAAATACAAGAAGTAACATGTAAAATAAACTAGTGTTACTCATTGCAGTTTGATAAGGTCAGCTTTGCTTACCTGAGTTCGTTATATTGGGAACCAAGCATGATGGGTTGTCTTCCAGTTCTTCCATGGAGTGAAATAGATAAAATTCTTCCCTGGTTATCAGGATCCATATCTGTCAAAAGTGTTTTCTGAATTCAGTTATCTCTAACATAAATTAGTAATATCACTAACATCTATGGTATCTTAGTTTTAATACTATACTGTAGAAAGTGAGGACTTCCTCTCATTTGAGCTACACATGATTTCTGCATATTTCTCCATGTATCTCCTGATTATACTGCTATCTCCACTCATGCTGATGTAATTGCTTTGCTATCAGACAGAACATATACTCTACCTCTTCTTCCCTCACTTCACACAAATATATTATCAGTAAATCTCTGCAGTCATCATTCAAGCTTTCCTTGTCATTGATTCCTAATTCTCTGTCAGATGAGAAGTTAAGGAAGACACTGTCCTCCTGGAGGCCCTCCCACAGTTCAGAGTTAACACAACTTGGAAATTACAATATGCTATGAACTGCTTCTAAAATGCATGAACTTTAAACTGCGCCATCACTAATGAGATAGTCTTCCTGCACTCTTCAAATGGAGTTTCTGAGACACAGAGTTGAAGAACCTATTTGAAGATCACGTAATTAATAAGAGGGTGGTCTGAGATTCAAAGCCGAGCAAAGTGGGCATCTGTCCATCTGGGTGCTATGCTCTGCTATCCCACTCATGGGTAGAGGAGTACTTGTAAATAACCTCTAATGAGCACATCACAAATATTGCTCGTTCCTTTCTTTGCAGCTTCTCTCATGACCTCTCCCATTCTCCCTTCCGAAGCATTTTTCCCCATCAGTGAAATCACTACCTTGTCAGATTATTTGTTTGATTCCTGAAAAAACCCATTTTCTCAAATAGAAACCCACTGAAGCAAAACTTAAATTCTAAATGTCACAGCTGCCAATTAGCAGTGTGACCTTTACCAAGTCACTCTGCCTCTCTGGGTCTCAGTTTTACATCCATGCAGCCTCCAAGATTTGCCACAGCCCAGTGATTTTTTTATGATGATTTGAACAAAGAAATTTCACTTTTAGCATTTAAGAGGAAAGATTTGAGCACTGGAAGTTCATGAAATTATTTCCTTTAAATATTCATTGTCTTCAGATAAATAAATTTAGACACTGTGACAGGATTTAAAGTGATGAGTTTAAATTGTGTAGAATCTGTAGAGGCATGATAATAGGTTGGTGTACTCAGACAAGTTATTGAATGAATATTTTCTTCATTGCTAAAAAAGAATGAGTGTTGGTGTAATGTTATCTTATTGAACAAATCAAGCATTGTCTGATCTGGCATATATCAATTATGAGAGAAACAATGCTTGAATTTTATAACAAATGAGGAAATGAGGTTGCAGAATAAAAACTAGGAATGAGTCACATGTGTATGCTTTGGGGGGTTAGAAATTCTGTAGGTTCTGCATTTCCAAGGATGCCACAGTGGAGTTTTCTTACCCAGTGTGACCTCTTCCAGGTGTTCCTCTTCTCATTCAGCTTCACTCCTGATGCCCCACCTCCACCTCTGAAGTAGTTGCCTGATAACAGAAAGTCACTTACTTTAGATCACTAAATGCCTCCTGAAACTGAAATAGTCTTGGTAAGATCCCTTAACTATCCCATACACAAGTATTCAAGGTGAATTTTCAGTACTCTTTCTGAGTCTCCTGCATGCCTTTTTCTTGGTTCCCACTGCTATCGTGAAAGTAGCATTCAATCATTTCAAACCTCCTTCCATTCTTTCTAGAGTTAATTGACTTATCACAAGCATTAAAATTTGTTTTGTCCTATGTAATACTAAGATGCAATTAATATGCTAACTGCAAGATATCTGCAAGCCAATTGTGAAAATTATTTTGAACATAGATAAGAACAATTTTTCTGCATTATATCAAATAAAAATGAATAGATTAGGGTAATGCAACATAAGCCATTTGAAATAAGAGCCTTAGGAGAGAAAGAAAGAGATGTAGAGCTGGTCAGTGTCTTCTGAACAAGTCCCCTGCATACTTGTTACTTGAATCATTCCAAATTGTCATCACCATCACCATACTTCCTTGGGTTTGTGACATTTCTGCTCTAAGTTTGCTCACCCAACAACTGCATCAACAACACCTGATAATTGATTAAAAAATAAACAGATATTTAGGGCACTTCAGTTGTTCTAAAGTAGTGCCTGTATTTTTAAGACACTAGACCTATTTGTTAGAGGCTGAGAAATATGGTTGTGTGTTTCCAGTGGTCCACAGCACTGACTACCTAACATTTTTGGGGCACAGATTTTTGAGATGTGATATTTGTGTGTATATGTTTATGTGTTTATATATTTATATACATATATATGCACACACATAAACATATATATACATATATAATTTTCCCTGTACTTTAATATTTTATAAAAGCATTTACTGAATAGTCTCAGAAAATAAGAGGCAACATAGAGTCTTTTAGAAATACATGAATTGGCCGCGCTGTGGCATAGTGGGTAAAACCACTGCCTGCAGTTCTGGCATCCCATATGTGCACCGGTTTGAGCCCCTGCTGCTCTACTTCCAATCCAGCTCTCTGCTATGTCCTGGGAAAGCAGTAGAAGATGGCCCAAGTCCTTGAGCCCCTACACATGGGTGGGAAGACTGGGAGGTAGCTCCTGGCTCCTGGCTTCCAATCAGCTCAGCTCTGACCACTGAAGCCAATTGGGGAGTGAACCAGCAGATGGAATACCTCTCTCTCTTTCTGCATCTCCCTCTCTCTGTGTGTAACTCTGACTTTCAAACAAATAAATAAATCTTTTAAAAAAAGAAATACATGAATTGATTTAAATTCAGGTACATGAATCATGCTGTGAATCTAGCCAACTTACCCATGCCTCAATTTTGTCATCTGTGAAACAGAGATAAGAGCAGAAATTCATAGAGTAATTAAACAGATCAAGTTTGTGAAA